>NC_090438.1:9319303-10634278 GCF_031143425.1 Pleurodeles waltl | reverse complement strand
ACTCTATCAGGAGGGGAAGTCAGCGGGGGCTCTCAGCAACTCAGAGAGCCCTCAGAAGACCAGGCAATGTGCACAGGAATCCCATAGCATGGGGACAAAGAAGGTGCAAAAGGAGGCTCATGCAGCACTACACAAAGGGATCCCACGACACAGAAGAACAACGCAGGAGGTTGTGTATCGCAGGAAGGAGTGCTGGTGGCAGGTGCTCGATGGTGCATGAAGACCTTTTCGGAAGGTTGCCAACAAGCCTTGGCAACTGCAAAAAACACAGTGCATGGGGGTACTGTCTTGTGTGGGGAGGCAAGCTCTTACCTCCACCAAAGTTGGAAGTCTAGACCATTGGGACTACTTCAGTCCAAAACCTGGCTTGCTGGATCAAGGCACTTCTTCAGGAGAAGGGACCCAAGCCACCGTTCATTGCTGTAGAGGAGTGCCTGCTGAAGCAGGGAAGTGACTCTTTCACATCAAGGGAGATTCCTTCATTCTTCTGATGCAGGCTGAAGACAGGCAGTCCTCAGAGGATGCACGACCTGGAAACAGTTGCAGTTGCTGGCAGGAGTTAAAGATACAAAGTTGCAGAAGTCATCTTTGCTTCTTTGTTTCAGTTTGTAGAGTTCCTGGAGGGTCCAGATGCAGTTTCTTCAGTATGAAGGTGAAGTAAAGGGTGCAGAGGATTCCTGCTGGAGTCTTGCAATCCGAATCTGAAGAACCACCCAAGAAGGAGACCCTAAATAACCCTGAAAGGGGTATTGGTCAGCTAAACAAGGAAGCACCTATCAGGGGAGTGCTCTGACGTCACTTCCTGGCACTGGCGACTCAGATGCTCCCAGAGTGCCCTGCCACCTTGGGATTCAAGATGACAAAACCCAGGGACACACTGGAGGAGCTCCGAGCACCACCTCTGGGGTGGTGATGGACAGGGGAGTTGTCACTCCCCTTTCCTTTGTCCAGTTTAACGCCAGAGCCGGGACTGGGGGTCCCTGAACTGGTATAGACTGGATTATGCAAGTAGGGCACCATCTGTGCCCTTCAAAGCATTTCCAGAGGCTCATGGAGGCTACCCCTCCCATGCCTGTAACACCTATTTTCAAGGGGAGAGGTTGTAACATCCCTCTCTGAAAGAAATCCCTTTGTTCTGCCTTGGGTTTGAGCTGCTCAAACAATAGGTGGGCAGTAACCTGTCTGTGACGTGGCAGCATCTGGGGCTGCCTGGAAAACCTCAGAAGGCTGTAATGGCAGTACTGGTGGTCCTCTAAAGAGCCCCCAGAGTGCATGGAATCATACAATCAATGCTTGCAAAAGCCTTGGGGTATGATTCTAAAATTTCTGACACCAAACATGGCCATATTAATAGTTTCCTTTGTGAAACTGTACATAGGTAGCGACCTATGTCCAGTGCACAAGTAAAATGGCATACCCGCACTCACGAAGTCCGGGAAAATAGTCCTGGATGACGTGGGGGCACCTCTGCTAGTGCAGGGGTGCACTCACATACAGGTAATCTGCACCCAGCCTTCAGGGTTGGAAGGCCTGATATGTGGGAGACTTATAAGTGACCTGGTGCAGTGTAAATGGCAGTGAAAGGGTGCATGCACCATTTCACACAGGCTGCAATGGCAGTCCTGTACAAGCCTTTGCATGGGCTCACTATAGATGATGAAAGAAATGCTGCAGCCCATAGAGATCCCCTGGAGCCCAATACCCTGGGCACCTAGGTACCATATACGGGGGATTTATAAGGGGAGACCAGTGTGCCAATTTTGTGTGAAATACTGGGTTACCAGTATGCAATGACAAAAGTTATAGGAGAGAGAGCTTAATCACAGGGGCCCTGGTTAGCAGAATCCCAGTCAACACAGTCAAACACACTGACATCAGGCAGAAATGGGGAATAACCATGGCAAAAAGAGAGTACCTTACTACAACAATGTACAGTATATTGACCTCATTAGAGATTCCAAGCCATCGAATGTCCAGTCAGAGACCAAGGGGTAGGGTCATTTTCGAGATGTGTAAGAGAGGAGTGCATCAGTGAGGAGGTGTTCAAATTGTCAATAGGTAGGAATTGACACTATGACAGTCCATGTGTGATGAGTCAACAGTGGTAGAGTGAAGAGGGCATGTTGCCAGTTGTTACAACACTGGTGTGATCTTAAGCACGGAAACAAAGAGATGCTGCCCATGTGCCCCAGTATGTAGCTACCAACTGTTTTTTTTTGGTAAATGATGTTCCTTCCACATCTTCATCCCCTGATGTATGCTCTGTCTCCTGTGTCAGGGGTGATGCTGTTGTTGAAGTTGCGAGGAGCATACACACATCATGGGCTGGAGATCAAAGGTCCCGGCAGCTGCCATCTGTAGGAAAATGAAGGGCATCACTGCAGCAAGGAGGAACTGATGGTTTTGCAACACAGCAGCCAGATCAGGGAGGTAGGTAGCCAGGTTGTCACTGAGGGAGGCCGGCATGGACTCCAGGACAGTTTGGATAGCCCACAGCCAGTTTTCAATCATGCTACTGCCACTTTAGGAGGGCAATTGATCGAGCCTTGCCTTCAGGACACTAGCTATATCATCCAGGGACTGCTGGAGTCCAAGTAGGGGAGAGTGAGTGCCTCTTATGGCATCAGACTTGTCCTTATTCGAACTGAGGCACCTCTGCACTCCCTCTAGGCTGCCCACCATGGTCTCCATCCTCACCTGCACCTGCTGTGCCAGCTCTCACTGGACTCCGACCTCTGTTTCTGAAAGGTACTGTCTGGATCATCAGAGTCCAGGGCTGTGGCTGTACTCATCGGTGCTGTGTGTTGGGTGGTTCATGTGGAGACCCTGCGACGCTGTGTGTTCTCCCTGCGACTGGACTTGGTGTCTGAATGGATGGATGATCTGTAGCTAGTCATCCAAATCATCAGTGAAATCCAGGACAGGCAGCTCCGCAGAATGGAGGCATCATCCTCTGCAATGGAATAGTGAAATATCAATCTTGGATTGTAGTGGTTGAGTCATAGTGTTTATACTGGTGCCTTAGTGCCATGATGCAGACCTACACATCAAGGCACTCATTGATGGGCCCCTTGTGGCACACTGTGCCACCTGAGCATCATTTTTATTTAGTCACCATTGGCACAATCTGCCAGTCCACATTTCCCAGTCTGTTACACCCACCTTGCGTGCCTTATCATGGTCTAGTATGTATGTGCCCCTGCCACACCTGACAGGACATGTTGTTGACACTCCACGTGTATTGTCGGGGTCTTTCAATGCAACACCATGCTGCTTTTGATGACTTCCAAATTTGTCACATCTGGGTTTGCTTCAGTTTTGTCCAAATAACTCAGGTAGCTTCATGCGTTATGTCACTATTTGTGGTGCTTTAGTGCATTGGCACGATAACTGATGGCACTAGTGCAGCAAAGCACAGGGAGGTCCATTAATTACAATGGGTGCGTCACTTTAACGTCTGCCTTTGGCAGGCCTTTCAAATGGCATTAAAAGATAGCACAGAGAAATCTTTATCAATTTTCTACCCCATTTGTTCTGCCCTCCCTGTGGGGGGACTGTCCCCCTTGCATGCATCATATCTGACACCGGCATATTGTGGTGCAAGGATTTACAAAGTGGAGCTATACATGCATGGTGCAACTTTGCTGATGTGGCAAAAGTGGAATGAGCAGCTTCAGGCCACATTGACATCAATTGATGGGATGATACTGTTGCACTAAGGGCTTGGAAATATGGCCTCTAGTGAGAGGGTGAGACCGCCTGTATCTGATGTTATGCAGGAAGGTGTCTCTTTGTACATGACACCAACCATCCCCAGTACACAGGCAATGCTACAGTATGGTGACATGGGAGCCACTTGTACAGCAGCACAGATGATAATCACAGACATGCACCATATGTTGTGTATGATCACATTTGTGCCCATTCCCAATCGTGCATGGAGGCGTAACCCAGTTCTTGCTGGCCCACCCTGTGCAACAGGCATAGTACATGTTACCAAATGAGTGTTACACATAGGCAAATGGTACAGTTGCAATAGTGAAGGGAGTAATGTGAGGGTTGAGAGGTGATTGGTGCATATAGGGGAGACTGTGTGAGACTATTACAATCATTTGGCCATTATTGTGCCCCCATGCAAACCTTATTCATGCATACAGTGTGTACTAAGTGCCTCACCCTTCTGCCATTTGTTAGTTACAAGATTGACCCCCACTGCAACTTACCCTGCATTTGTGGTAACTCTGTCCTGGCACTCCTATCACGAGGGCTGCCTTTCAGTTGCTGGACAGGTTCTGCTTAGTTCTGCTCTTGCTATATAGCCTGGAGGTGACGAAGAGCTGGTGCTGATGCTCTGTCACCTCTCTGAATAACTTTGTTGCTTTTATCAGCAGGAGGTTGACCTCTAGAGAAAAGCGTTGGTCTGCCATAGAGAGGGAGGCCTTTGCTGTGGTCTGGGCACTGAAGAAGTTGAGGCCATACCTGTTTGGCACTCACTTCATTGTTCAGACAGACCACAAACCTATACTTTGGCTAAAACAAATGAAAGGTGAAAACCCTAAATTGTTGAGGTGGTCCATATCCCTACAGGGAATGCACTATACAGTGGTATATAGACCTGGGAGTACCCACTCCAATGCAGATAGACTCTCCAGATATTTCCACTTAGACAATGCAGACTCATCTGGGCAAGGTTAGCCTTATTGTCCCTCGTTTGTGGGGGGGGGGGGGGTTGTGTAGGAAAGTACCATCTTGCCTGGCATGTTACCCCCATTTTCACTGTATGTATGTTTGTTTTTGCCCATGTGTCATTGGGACCCTGCCAGGCAGGACCCCAGTGCTCATAATGTATGCCCTGTATGTGTTCCCTGCGTGGTGCCTAACTGTATCACTGAGGCTCTGCTAACCAGAACCTCAGTGGTTATGCTCTCTCTCCTTTTCACAGTTGTCACTGCAGGCTAGTGACTATCTTCACCAATTCTCATTGGCACACAGGAACACCCTTATAATTCCCTTGTATATGGTACCTAGGTACCCAGGGTATTGGGGTTCCAGGAGATCCCTATGACCTGCAGCATTTTTGTTGCCACCCATAGGGAGCTCAGACAATTCTTACACAGGACTGCCACTGCAGCCTGAGTGAAATCATGTCCACGTTATTTCACAGCCATTTTACACTGCACATAAGTAACTTATTAAACCTCACTTGATGAAGATTAGGTGGCAAGTTACTTAGTGTGTGGGCATCCTGGCACGAGCCTAGGAGCCCCCACATTGTTCAGGGCAAATTCCCCTGACTTTGTGATTGCGGGGACACCATTACATGCGTGCACTACATATAGGTCACTATCTATATGTGGCATCACACTGGTAACTCCGAACATGGCCATGTAACATGTCTAGGATCATGGAATTGTCACCTCAATACCATTCTGGTATGGGGGGACAATTCCATGCATCCCCGGGTCTCTAGCACAGAACCCGGGAACTGCCAAACTGCCTTTCCGGGGACTCCACTGCAGCTGCTGCTGCTGCTGCTGCTGCCAACCTCTCAGACAGGATTCTGCCCTCCTGGGGTCTGGGCAGCCCAGTCCCAGGAAGGCAGAACAAAAGGTTTCCCTCTCTCTTTGGAAATATGTGTGAAGAGCTGGGGAGGAGTAGCCTCCCCCAGCCTCTGGAAATGCTTTGATGGGCACAGATGGTGCCCATCTATGCATAAGCCAGTCTACACCGGTTCAGGGATCCCCCAGCCCTGCTCTGGCGCGAAACTGGACAAAGGAAAGGGGAGTGACCACTCCCCTGACTAGTACCTCCCAGGGGAGGTGCCCAGAACTCCTCCAGTGTGTCCCATACCTCTGCCATCTTGGATTCAGAGGTGTTGGGGCTCAATGGACTGCTCTGAGAGGCCAGTGCCAGCAGGTGACATCAGAGACCTCTCCTGATAGGTGCTTACCTCTTTCAGTAGCCAAGCCTCCTTTCTCAGTGGCCAAACCTCCTTTTCTGGCTATTTAGGGCCTCTCCTCTGGGCTATCCCTCAGATAACGAATGCAAGAGCTCACCAGAATTCCTCTGCACTTCCCTCTTTGACTTCTGCCAAGGATCGACCGCTGACTGCTCCAGGACGCCTGCAAAACCGCAACAAAGTAGCAAGAAGACTACGAGCAACATTGTAGCGCCTCATCCTGCTGGCTTTCTCAACTGTTTCCTGGTGGTTCATGCTCTGAGGGCTGTCTGCCTTCACCCTGCACTGGAAGCCAAGAAGAAATCTCCTGTGGGTCGATGGAATCTTCCCCCTGCCAACGCAGGCACCAAACGTCTGCATCACCGGTCCTCTGAGTCCCCTCTCATCCTGACGAGCGTGGGGCCACATACTGGTCCTTCCTGGTCCCCATCAGCACCCAAAATCCTCAATCGCGAATCGCGAATCTTGCAGCTAGCAAGGCTTGTTTGCAGTATTTCTGCCTGGAAACATTTCTGCAACCTCCAGCACACCGTGGGACATCTTCCATCCAAAGGACAAGTTCCTAGCCCTTTTCATTGTTGCAGAATCTTTGGCTTCTTCCACCTGGAGGCAGCCCTTTTGCACCTTCATCCGGGGTTTAGTGGGCTCCTGCCCCCCCTGGACACTTTTGTGACTCTTGGACTTGGTCCTCTTCCTTTACAGGTCCTCAGGTCCAGGCATCCGTCTTCAGTGTTTTGCTGGTGCTTGTGGTTCTTGCAGAATCACCTATCACGACTATTCTGTCTTTCTGGGGTAGTAGGGTAACTTTACTCCTACTTTTCAGGGTCTTGGGGTTGTGGTATTTTGGACACCCTTAGTGTAGGAGGCTGGACTGGCTTGTAGTGAGTACCAAGGGGTACTTGCACCTTGCACCAGGCCCAGTTATCCCTTATTAGTGTATAGGGTGTCTAGCAGCTTAGGCTGATAGATAATGGTAGCTTAGCAGAGCAGCTTAGGCTGAACTAGGAGACGTGTGAAGCTACTACAGTACCACAAGTGTCCCTTGCACAATATCATAAGAAAACACAATACACAGATATACTAAAAATAAAG
Organism: Pleurodeles waltl; assembly: GCF_031143425.1. Taxonomy (NCBI): domain Eukaryota; kingdom Metazoa; phylum Chordata; class Amphibia; order Caudata; family Salamandridae; genus Pleurodeles; species Pleurodeles waltl. The sequence continues at coordinate 10,627,227 of NC_090438.1, read as the reverse complement.
GTACTTTATTTTTATGACAATATGCCAAAGTATCTCAGTGAGTACCCTCAGTATGAGGATAGCAATTATATACAAGTTAAATGTACACAATACCAAAAATATGCAGTATAGTCTTAGAAAACAGTGCAAACAATGTATAGTTACAATAGGATGCAATGGGGACACATAGGGATAGGGGCAACACAAACCATATACTCCAAAAGTGGAATGTGAACCACGAATGGACCCCAAACCTATGTGACCTTGTAGAGGGTCGCTGGGACTATTAGAAAATAGTGAGAGTTAGAAAATTAGCCCTCCCCAAGACCCTGAAAAGTGAGTGCAAAGTGCACTGAAGTTCCCCAAGAGACAAAGAAGTCGTGATAGAGGAATAATTCAGGAAAGACACAAACCAACAATGCAACAACTGTGGATTTCCAATCTAGGGTACCTGTGGAACAAGGGGACCAAGTCCAAAAGTCACAAGCAAGTCGGAGATGGGCAAATGCCCAGGAAATGCCAGCTGCGGGTGCAAAGAAGCTTCTACTGGACAGAAGAAGCTGCAGTTTCTGCAGGAACAAAAAGGGCCAGAGACTTCCCCTTTGGTGGACGGATCCCTCTTACCGTTAAGAGTTGTGCAAAAGTGTTTTCCCGCCAAAAGAACGCCAACAAGCCTTGCTAGCTGCAAATCATGCGGTTAGCGTTTTTGGATGCTGCTGTGGCCCAGGAGGGACCAGGAGGTCGCAAATTGGACCAGGAGAGAGAGGGAACGTCGAGCAAGACAAAGAGCCCTCTTAGCAGCAGGTAGCACCCAGAGAAGTGCCAGAAACAGGCACTACGAGGATGCGTGAAACGGTGCTTGCCGAAGTTGCACAAAGGAGTCCCACATCGCTGGAGACCAACTTAGAAAGTCATGCAATGCAGGTTAGAGTGCCGTGGACCCAGGCTTGGCTGTGCACGAATCATTTCCGCCGGAAGTGCACAGGGGCCGGAGTAGCTGCAAAAGTCGCAGTTCCCAGCAATGCAGTCTAGCGAGGTGAGGTAAGGACTTACCTCCACCAGACTTGGACTGAAGAGTCACTGGACTGTGGGAGTCACTTGGACAGAGTTGCTGGATTCGAGGGACCTCGCTCGTTGTGCTGAGAGGAGACCCAAGGGACCGGTAATGCAGCTTTTTGGTGCCTGCGGTTGCAGGGGGAAGATTCCGTCAACCCACGGGAGATTTCTTCGGAGCTTCTGGTGCAGAGAGGAGGCAGACTACCCCCACAGCATGCACAAGCAGGAAAACAGTCGAGAAGGCGGCAGGATCAGCGTTACAGATTTGCAGTAGTCGTCTTAGCTACTTTGTTGCAGTTTTGCAGGCTTCCAGCACGGTCAGCAGTCGATTCCTTATCAGAAGGTGAAGAGAGAGATGCAGAGGAACTCTGATGAGCTCTTGCATTCGTTATCTAAAGTTTCCCCAGAGACAGAGACCCTAAATAGCCAGAAAAGAGGGTTTGGCTACTTAGGAGAGAGGATAGGCTACTAACACCTGGAGGAGCCTATCAGGAGTCTCTGACGTCACCTAGTGGCACTGGCCACTCAGAGCAGTCCAGTGTGCTGGCAGCACCTCTGTTTCCAAGATGGCAGAGGTCTGGAGCACACTGGAGGAGCTCTGGACACCTCCCAGGGGAGGTGCAGGTCAGGGGAGTGGTCACTCCCCTTTCCTTTGTCCAGTTTCGCGCCAGAGCAGGGCTAAGGGGTCCCCTGAACCGGTGTAGACTGGCTTATGCAGAATTGGGCACATCTGTGCCCAAGAAAGCATTTCCAGAGGCTGGGGAAGGCTACTCCTCCCCTGCCTTCACACCATTTTCCAAAGGGAGAGGGTGTAACACCCTCTCTCAGAGGAAGTCCTTTGTTCTGCCATCCTGGGACAAGCCTGGCTTGACCCCAGGGGGGCAGAAACCTGTCTGAGGGGTTGGCAGCAGCAGCAGCTACAGTGAAACCCCAGGAGAGGCAGTTTGGCTGTACCAGGGTCTGTGCTACAGACCACTGGGATCATGGAATTGTCCCAATAATGCCAGGATGGCATAGAGGGGGCAATTCCATGATCTTAGACATGTTACATGGCCATATTCGGAGTTACCATTGTGAAGCTACATATAGATAGTGACCTATATGTAGTGCACTCGTGTAATGGTGTCCCCGCACTCACAAAGTTCAGGGAATTGGCCCTGAACAATGTGGGGGCACCTTGGCTAGTGCCAGGGTGCCCTCACACTAAGTAACTTTGCACCTAACCTTTACCAGGTAAAGGTTAGACATATAGGTGACTTATAAGTTACTTAAGTGCAGTGTAAAATGGCTGTGAAATAACGTGGATGTTATTTCACTCAGGCTGCAGTGGCAGGCCTGTGTAAGAATTGTCAGAGCTCCCTATGGGTGGCAAAAGAAATGCTGCAGCCATAGCGATCTCCTGGAACCCCAATACCCTGGGTACCTCAGTACCATATACTAGGGAATTATAAGGGTGTTCCAGTAAGCCAATGTAAATTGGTAAAATTGGTCACTAGCCTGTTAGTGACAATTTGTACAGAGAGAGCATAACCACTGAGGTTCTGGTTAGCAGAGCCTCAGTGAGACAGTTAGGCACCACACAGGGAACACACACATATAGGCCACAAACTTATGAGCACTGGGGTCCTGACTAGCAGGGTCCCAGTGACACATAACAAACATACTGAAAACATAGGGTTTTCACTATGAGCACTGGGCCCTGGCTAGCAGGATCCCAGTGAGACAGTGAAAACACCCTGACATACACTCACAAACAGGCCAAAAGTGGGGGTAACAAGGCTAGAAAGAGGCTACTTTCTCACACTTAGTGTCCAAAAAGAAGGTACCACGATGTCGGAGTCCAAATCAGCGAGTTGGGCAATACAGGAAGGAGTGCTGGGGACCTGGGTTAGGCTGTGTACAAAGGAAGTCTTGCAAAATTGCGCAGAAGCCCGAGCAGCTGCAGTTCACGCAGTACACAGGATTACTGTCTGGCGTGGGGAGGCACGGACTTACCTCCACCAAATTTTGACAGAAGTGGCACTGGACTGTCGAAGACACTTGGACCCAGCTCCTGTGTTCCAGGGACCACGCTCGTCAACGTGCAAGAGAACAGGCTGCTGCAAGAGGGACAGTATCAGGGGATCTGGGAGGACTTGGAGGCCATTAACAACACCCTGATCTCCATAGCAGGGGTACTGGCAGACATGGCCAACATGAGGGAGGCAACAGCACACCAGCGGGCCCCTACCACTAGCCAGTCATCTGAACAGCCCTCCACTTCCACTGCCGCTAGTGGTCAGGAGGCGCTACCACAGGACCAACAGGCCACCAGCACCCCTCCTCCTGCAGAAGGCGAACTCTACTACAAACGTTCCCTGCGAACCGACAGAAGCCAGAGACACTTGCCAAGACCACCACCAGGAAATGAGAATCTCCTGATTGTCCCCCTTGTGTCCCACACAGTCACCTTGTCCACCTGGAACTGCCGTTGCTCTCCTTCCTATGTCCCCTTGGACACTCTATCTGTGCTACAAACAGACTGGAACAATACCTTGGACTTTCCTCTATCATCACCCCATTCCATTGCACTTTTTCCTTCTATATTTTAGCACAACAATAAACACCCTTGGATAAAACTCGACTACTAGTATTTCATGTGTTGCAAATTTGTATTGATGGAAACAGCTACAACCATTGCAAATGAACTGTACATAGTATGAGCGTAGAATTAATGACCCTTAGCTGGCTGTCGTAATCACATCAGGAGAATGTTGTCATATCACCAACATCTGTAAAATTAAGAGCCATAAGTAACAGTAAGTAGGGGAAAGAAGTGGGTAATGCCAGCATGCCAGTGCCACACAGAATACACCAATACTTATAGAAATGTGAAGTAGCAATGTCCCACCTGTGTGTCATTGAAAGTACCGACATATCACCAATGTTCTGTTGTCCACATCCTCATCCTCCTCATCCTCACTGTACTCAGGGTCCACTGCTGCCACGCGGGCATCTTCAGCCTCCTCCTCCTGCAGGAATGGGACATGGCATCTGAGGGCCAAGTGTGCAACATGCAGCATGCCACTACTATCTGGCACACCTTCTTGGGTGAGTAGCACAGGGATCCACCAGAACCTGCCCTTCAGGAGACCAAAGGTCCTTTCAACAATCCTTCTTGTTCGCCCATGTGCCTCATTATAACATTCTTCTGTCCTTGCCCTGGCATTCCTCACAGGGGTTGGCAGCCATGACAGGTTTGGGTAGCCAGAGTCACCTGCAAATATTGAGGTACAACATTTAGCCACACACTATCCTATATGGCCAACAGCATAGGCATACACCAACATATACTCAGTGGGAATCAGGGCTCACCTATTAGCCACACCCTGTGCCTCTGTAGGTAGGGCATCACATTTGGGATGCTGGTATTCCTTAGGACAAAGGCATCATGCACCGACCTAGGATACTAAGCATTGACGTGAGAGATGTACTGGTCTGCCAGGCACATCATCTGCACATTCATGGAGTGGAAACTCTTACGACTCCTGAACACCTGTTCATTTTGTTGGGGGGGCAAATGCAATATGTGTTCTGTAAATCATCCCAATTATATTGGGGATATGCCCCATTGCATAAAACCCGGCCTTCACAATGGCCAAGTCCTCCACCTGGGGGAAAGCAATGTAGCTGCACATGTGTGTTATCAGGGCAGACAAGACTCTTGCCAGCACGAATGAGAACATTTGCTGTGACATTCCTGCTGCCAAGCCCACTGTTACTTGGGAAGAACCAGTTGCCAGGAAATGGAGCACTGACAGGACTTGCACAAGAGGAGGGATCCCAGTCGGATGACATATAGCTGATATCAGGTCAGATTCCAACTGGGTAAACAGCTCTGTGATTGTGGCCCTGTCCAGTCTATAGGTGAGGATAATGGGCCTGTCCTCCAGTGTAGCCAAGTCCACCAGGGGTCTGTACATGGGGGTATGTCTCCATCTCCTATTCATCCACAGCGGTAGGTATCTAAGGGACGCAAGAGTGAGTAGGCTGTCACAATTTGTACAACTATACCACAACAGCTGTCCACATCATGCAAACATGTTTTGGGACAGTGTAATTTAAAAAGTATGTGCTGATTTATCCTGTGATGCAGTAATTATCGATAGGCCTGTTCACCGCCCCTGAAATGGTGACCGCCTGTCCTGGTGGAGGGACAGGTGGAAGTGAGGTAATGCCACTTACGTTGTGGCAGTAGGCAGCTGTGAACCGCCGTGCAATTCCTCATTGGTTCATATTGGGCCCTATGGGGTACAGTGGCCAACGGGGATCTACGCAGGTGGTGACGGTATGCACCGCCGTGGATGTGACTGCCATTTTATTTCATATTCCTAACTTGTTTCCTGACCTTCCTTAGGAGAGGACTTACACTGCATGCGCTGCTGTGACCTGTGTCTGGAACCTACCATGGACTCTGTGACCGGGGAAAGGACCCCAACCTTCACTTCTGAGGAATTGGAGTGACTGGTGGATGGGGACCTACCCCAGTAAGGACTACTGTATGGGCCTCCAGACCAACAGGTGAGTAAACTGTGGGCACAATGCATGTGGCATGAATGCATGGACATGTGTGTGAAGGCATCATGTAACGTGGGTGGGTAGATGTCCTCTTGGCAGTGTAAATGTTGTGCGCTGGGCTTTGTGTGTGCCAATGGGATGCAAACGGGTATGGTGGGCCATTTGTGTAACAGGCTGGACTGTTTTTCTAATGGTGTTCTACTGTCTGTATTGCCTCTGCAGGTCAGCGCCCATCAAAAGAAGGGAATATGGTGTGCCATCGCCAAGGAGGTGCTGACCCTGGGGGTCTATGGCAGGCGGAGCACCCACTGTCGCAAACGGTGGGAGAACCTGAAACGCTGGGCACGAAAGACTGTGGAGGCCCAGTTGGGGATAGCCTCCAAATGAGGAAGGGGTGCCCGTCGGACCCTGACTCCCCTGATGGCCTGCATACTGACGGGGGCCTACCTTGAGCTGGATGGGCACTTGAGGGCATCACAGCAGCCACAAGGGGGTGAGTACAGTGGCTATCATTACAACTTACGGCTGGTGCGGTGATATCTAGGTGGTGGTTCAATGTCAGTGGGTGACCCTAGGCCAGGCCAGACATAGCAGCGTAGGTCCTCTGGAAACTAAGGGTTGAATGGAAAATACTGCTTACCTAGCTTGTTAGTATACACTTCTGGGAAGAGCTTCGTGAGTCCCAGGAGTGCTGCAGTTGGCGGTGTGCACCCATCCTCATGCCTTGGTGACTTGTCATTTCACTGGTGGTGCAATGCATAGTACATAGGCCTGTTCCCTGTGTGTGAGGGTGCTGGGTATTTAAACGGTGGTGTTGGTGCAGCCATTGACCCAGTGTATCCTTTGTTTCTCCCCCCCTTTCTTGTTTTGTCATCCTGTCCTTATGTGCATTAGCATCATCAGACAGAGGAGCAGAGGCACCGCCGACAGAGGGAGCTGCATCCCACAGGACCCAGGAGGCAGAGTCCACCAACGCTGACGGAACCAGTGGGACGGAGGGCGAGGGGAGCACCACGGCGGAGACTGGAGGGGACAACACATACGCTGATACCTCGGCCGATGGGAGCTCCCTGGTGGTGACGGACACCTCTGTGATCACCCCGGCTGCAGGTACAGCCGCCACCCACCGTACAGCACTGTAGGAAAGTACCATCTTGCCTGGCATGTTACCCCCATTTTTCACTGTATATATGTTGTTTTAGTTGTATGTGTCACTGGGACCCTGGTAACCCAGGGCCCCAGTGCTCATAAGTGTGCCTGAATGTGTTACCTGTGTAGTGACTAACTGTCTCACTGAGGCTCTGCTAATCAGAACCTCAGTGGTTATGCTCTCTCATTTCTTTCCAAATTGTCACTGACAGGCTAGTGACCATTTTTACCAATTTACATTGGCTTACTGGAACACCCATATAATTCCCTAGTATATGGTACTGAGGTACCCAGGCTATTGGGGTTCCAGGAGATCCCTATGGGCTGCAGCATTTCTTTTGCCACCCATAGGGAGCTCTGACAATTCTTACACAGGCCTGCCACTGCAGCCTGAGTGAAATAACGTCCACGTTATTTCACAGCCATTTTACACTGCACTTAAGTAACTTATAAGTCACCTATATGTCTAACCTTTACCTGGTAAAGGTTAGGTGCAAAGTTACTTAATGTGAGGGCACCCTGGCACTAGCCAAGGTGCCCCCACATTGTTCAGAGCCAATTCACTGAACTTTGTGAGTGCGGGGACACCATTACACGCGTGCACTACATATAGGTCACTACCTATATGTAGCTTCACCATGGTAACTCCGAATATGGCCATGTAACATGTCTATGATCATGGAATTGCCCCCTCTATGCCATCCTGGCATTGTTGGTACAATTCCATGATCCCAGTGGTCTGTAGCACAGACCCTGGTACTGCCAGACTGCCCTTCCTGGGGTTTCACTGCAGCTGCTGCTGCTGCCAACCCCTCAGACAGGCAGCTGCCCTCCTGGGGTCCAGCCAGGCCTGGCCCAGGATGGCAGAACAAAGAACTTCCTCTGAGAGAGGGTGTGACACCCTCTCCCTTTGGAAAATGGTGTGAAGGCAGGGGAGGAGTAGCCTCCCCCAGCCTCTGGAAATGCTTTGTTGGGCACAGATGTGCCCAATTCTGCATAAGCCAGTCTACACCGGTTCAGGGACCCCTTAGCCCCTGCTCTGGCGCGAAACTGGACAAAGGAAAGGGGAGTGACCACTCCCCTGACCTGCACCTCCCCTGGGAGGTGTCCAGAGCTCCTCCAGTGTGCTCCAGACCTCTGCCATCTTGGAAACAGAGGTGCTGCTGGCACACTGGACTGCTCTGAGTGGCCAGTGCCACCAGGTGACGTCAGAGACTCCTGCTGATAGGCTCCTTCAGGTGTTAGTAGCCTTTCCTCTCTCCTAGGTAGCCAAACCCTCTTTTCTGGCTATTTAGGGTCTCTGTCTCTGGGGAAACTTTAGATAACGAATGCATGAGCTCAGCCGAGTTCCTCTGCATCTCTCTCTTCACCTTCTGATAAGGAAACGACCGCTGACCGCGCTGGAAGCCTGCAAACCTGCAACATAGTAGCAAAGACGACTACTGCAACTCTGTAACGCTGATCCTGCTGCCTTCTCGACTGTTTTCCTGCTTGTGCATGCTGTGGGGGTAGCCTGCCTCCTCTCTGCACCAGAAGCTCCGAAGAAATCTCCCGTGGGTCGACGGAATCTTCCCCCTGCAACCGCAGGCACCAAAAAGCTGCATTACCGGTCCCTTGGGTCTCCTCTCAGCACGACGAGCGAGGTCCCTCGAATCCAGCGATGCTGTCCAAGTGACCCCCACAGTCCAGTGACTCTTCAGTACAAGTTTGGTGGAGGCAAGTCCTTGCCTCACCTCGCTGGGCTGCATTGCTGGGAACCGCGACTTTGCCGCTACTCCGGCCCCTGTGCACTTCTGGTGGAAATCCTTTGTGCACAGCCAAGCCTGGGTCCACGGCACTCTAACCTGCATTGCACGACTTTCTAAGTTGGTCTCCGGCGACGTGGGACTCCTTTGTGCAACTTCGGCAAGCACCGTTTCATGCATCCTCATAATGCCTGTTTCTGGCACTTCTCCGGGTGCTACCTGCTTTAGTGAGGGCTCTTTGTCTTGCACGACGTCCCCTCTCTCTACAGGTCCAATTTGCAACCTCCTGGTCCCTCCTGGGCCCCAGCAGCGTCCAAAAAGGCCAAATGCACGATTTGCGTGTAGCAAGGCTTGTTGGCGTCCTTCCGGCGGGAAAACACTTCTGCACGACTCGACAAGGCGAGTGGGATCCGTCCACCAAAGGGGAAGTCTCTAGCCCTTTTCGTTCCTGCAGAAACCTCAGCTTCTTCTGTCCAGTCGAAGCTTCTTTGCACCCGCAGCTGGCATTTCCTGGGCATCTGCCCATCTCCGACTTGCTTGTGACTTTTGGACTTGGTCCCCTTGTTCCACAGGTACCCTAGATTGGAAATCCACAGTTGTTGCATTGCTGGTTTGTGTCTTTCCTGCATTATTCCTCTAACACGACTCTTTTGTCCTTAGGGGAACTTTAGTGCACTTTGCACTCACTTTTCAGGGTCTTGGGGAGGGTCATTTTTCTAACTCTCACTATTTTCTAATAGTCCCAGCGACCCTCTACAAGGTCACATAGGTTTGGGGTCCATTCGTGGTTCGCATTCCACTTTTGGAGTATATGGTTTGTGTTGCCCCTATCCCTATGTTTCCCCATTGCATCCTATTGTAACTATACATTGTTTGCACTGTTTTCTAAGACTATACTGCATATTTTTGCTATTGTGTATATATATCTTGTGTATATTTCCTATCCTCTCACTGAGGGTACACTCTAAGATACTTTGGCACATTGTCATAAAAATAAAGTACCTTTATTTTTAGTATAACTGTGTATTGTGTTTTCTTATGATATTGTGCATATGACACTAAGTGTTACTGTAGTAGCTTCACACGTCTCCTAGTTCAGCCTAAGCTGCTCTGCTAAGCTACCATTATCTATCAGCCTAAGCTGCTAGACACCCTATACACTAAAAAGGGATAACTGGGCCTGGTGCAAGGTGCAAGTACCCCTTGGTACTCACTACAAGCCAGTCCAGCCTCCTACATTGGTTGTGCAGTGGTGGGATAAGTGCTTGAGACTACTTACCACTCTTGTCATTGTACTTTTCATAAGAGAAAAATATACAAAACAAGGTCAGTGTATATACACATAGCCAAAAAGTTTTGCATTTCCTCTTTTCACTCTTTTCTAAGTGCTGAAAAGTACTTCTAAACTTTCAGAAAGTTCGTAAAAGTTTAAAAAGTTTTTTTTTTTCTGTCTTTCCAAAAAGTTCTGAAAACTTTTGTCTCTTTCTCTATCACTTTAACTCTCTCTAAAAAATGTCTGGCACAGGCCAAAGTGTTGATCTGTCCAAACTTGCATATGACAACCTTAGCTGGAAAAGAGCAAGGAGTCTCTGTATAGAGAGAGGTTTGAGTGTAGGGAAGAATCCTGCCTTAGAACTATTAATTAACATGCTTAGAGAACAGGATAAGGCCATAGGTGCCCCATCTGTTGAAAAAGTACCTAATAGTTCCCAATCAGATTCAGGGACTCCCCCAGGAAAAGATTCAGGAAAGAAACTTCCTAGCCTGCCCATTACTAGACAATCTAGCATAGATGGTAATGATGATGAGCCACACCATAGAAATAGTGTTGTCTCACATCATAGCAAAAGCATTTATTCTCACCATACTGGTAGTAATGTTTCAGTAAACCAAGCTGTTAAGTTGGCTTCTGTAAGGGACAGGTCTCCTTCTATTCATTCCAATCATAGCTCTGTTTCTACAAATGTCCCTCCCACCAACCCTGATGACAGAATGTTAGAGAGGGAACTCAATAAGTTGAGGGTGGAACAAACCAGACTGAAGCTTAAAAAGCAACAGCTGGATTTGGATAGACAGTCTTTTGAATTAGAGAAGGAAAGACAGAAGTTGGGTTTAGATACCCATGGTGGCAGCTGCAGTATTCCCCATAGTCATCCTGCAAAAGAGCATGATTCCAGGAATCTGCACAAGATAGTTCCCCCTTATAAGGAGGGGGATGACATTAACAAGTGGTTTGCTGCACTTGAGAGGGCCTGTGTTGTACAGGATGTCCCTCAAAGGCAGTGGGCTGCTATCCTATGGCTATCATTTAGTGGAAAAGGTAGGGATAGGCTCCTTACTGTGAAAGAAAATGATGCTAATAATTTCCAAGTTCTTAAGAATGCACTCCTGGATGGTTATGGCTTAACCACTGAACAGTACAGGATAAAGTTCAGAGAGACCAAAAAGGAGTCTTCACAAGACTGGGTTGATTTCATTGACCAGGCAGTGAAGGCCTTGGAGGGGTGGTTACATGGCAGTAAAGTTACTGATTATGACAGCCTGTATAACTTAATCCTGAGAGAGCATATTCTTAATAATTGTGTGTCTGATTTGTTGCACCAGTACTTGGTGGACTCTGATCTGACCTCTCCCCAAGAATTGGGAAAGAAGGCAGACAAATGGGTCAGAACAAGAGTGAACAGAAAAGTTCATACAGGGGGTGACAAAGATGGCAACAAAAAGAAGGATGGTAAGTCTTCTGACAAGGGTGGGGACAAATCTAAAAATGAGTCTTCATCAGGCCCACAAAAACACTCTGGTGGGGGTGGTGGGTCCAAATCCTCCCTTAATCAGAACAAGGAAAAGAAACCATGGTGCTATTTATGTAAAATAAAAGGCCATTGGACAACAGATCCCAGTTGTCCAAAGAAAGGCACCACAGCTCCTACCACTACAACCCCTACTGCTACACCTAGTGTCCCTACTAATAGCAGTGGTGGTGGGAGCAAACCTACTAATAGCCAATCCAAGGGAGTAGCTGGGCTCACTTTTGGTAATTTAGTTGGGGTTGGTCTAATTAGGGAGACCACAGAGGCTACTTTAGTCTCTGAAGGGGCTATTGATTTAGCCACTTTGGTTGCTTGCCCCCATAACTTGGAGAAGTACAAGCAACTAACCCTAATAAATGGTGTTGAGGTCCAGGCCTACAGGGACACAGGTGCCAGTGTCACAATGGTGATTGAGAAACTGGTGCACCCTGAACAACACATACTTGGACACCAGTACCAAGTAACCGATGCTCACAACATAACACAAAGCCACCCCATGGCTGTTGTAAATCTCAACTGGGGGGGGGTAACTGGTCCAAAGAAAGTTGTGGTAGCTTCAGATTTACCTGTAGACTGTCTATTAGGGAATGATTTGGAGACATCAGCTTGGTCAGATGTGGAGTTGGAGGCCCATGCAGCAATGCTGGGCATCTCAGGGCATATTTTTGCTTTGACAAGGGCTCAGGCCAAAAAGCAAAAAGGACAGGGAAGCTTGGATCCTGGAACAATGGACCAAGTGCTCCCTAAAGCTAGGGCTAGTAGAAGCAAACCACTTCCTACTATCCCTCCCTCTACAGTGGATTCTACTTCTGAGGAAGAAGAATTCCCTCCCTGTGCAGAACCTACACCAGATGAGCTGGAAGCAGACACTGCTGAGCTTTTGAGTGAAGGGGGGCCTGCCAGAGAGGAGCTGAGTGTGGCACAGCAAACCTGTCCCACATTAGAGGGTCTCAGACAGCAAGCTGTCAAACAGGCTAATGGGGATGTCAGTGACTCTCACAGAGTTTACTGGGAGGACAACCTCTTGTACACTGAGCATAGGGATCCTAAACCTGGAGCTGCCAGGAGATTAGTGATTCCTCAGGAGTACAGAAAGTTCCTCCTAACACTGGCACATGACATTCCCTTAGCTGGGCACCTAGGACAAATGAAAACTTGGGACAGGCTTGTTCCCCTGTTTCATTGGCCTAGGATGTCTGAGGACACAAAGGAATTTTGTAAGTCCTGTGAAACCTGTCAAGCCAGTGGCAAAACAGGTGGCACCCCAAAGGCACCCCTTATCCCACTGCCTGTGGTTGGGGTTCCCTTTGAAAGAGTAGGGGTTGACATAGTTGGCCCCCTTGACCCTCCTACTGCTTCAGGCAATAGGTTTATCTTGGTGGTAGTGGACCATGCCACAAGATATCCTGAAGCTATTCCTTTAAGGACCACTACAGCACCTGCAGTGGCAAAGGCCCTCCTGGGAATATTTTCCAGGGTGGGCTTCCCAAAGGAAGTGGTATCAGACAGGGGAAGCAATTTCATGTCTGCATACTTAAAGGCTATGTGGAAGGAGTGTGGTGTAACGTACAAGTTCACAACACCCTATCATCCACAAACAAATGGACTGGTGGAGAGATTTAATAAAACTCTCAAAGGCATGATTATGGGTCTCCCTGAAAAACTCCGCAGGAGATGGGATATCCTTCTACCATGTCTCCTTTTTGCCTACAGGGAGGTACCCCAGAAAGGAGTGGGCTTCAGCCCCTTTGAACTTCTTTTTGGACACCCTGTTAGGGGTCCACTCACACTTATAAAGGAGGGTTGGGAACAGCCTTTAAAAGCTCCTAAGCAGGATATTGTGGATTATGTACTTGGCCTCAGATCAAGGATGGCTGAGTACATTAAAAAGGCCAGTAAAAACCTTCAGGCCAGCCAAGAGCTCCAGAAGCAATGGCATGATCAGAAGGCTGTTTTGGTTCAGTACCAACCAGGGCAGAAAGTGTGGGTCTTGGAGCCTGTGGCCCCAAGAGCACTCCAAGATAAATGGAGTGGACCCCACACAATTGTTGAAAAGAAGGGTGAAGTCACCTACTTGGTTGACTTAGGCACTGCCAGGAGTCCCCTTAGGGTGCTCCATGTCAACCGCCTGAAACCCTACTATGACAGGGCTGATCTCACCCTGCTCATGGCAACTGATGAGGGACAGGAAGAAGACAGTGATCCTCTACCTGATCTCTTCTCTTCCACAGAACAAGATGCTCTTGTGGAAGGTGTAGTTTTGGCTGATTGTCTTACTGCTGAGCAGAAAGATCATTGCATAAATCTCCTAGGACAATTTTCAGAACTCTTCTCTACTGTGCCAGGCACCACTTCTTGGTGTGAGCACACTATAGATACTGGAGACAGTTTACCTGTCAAAAGTAAGATCTATAGGCAGCCTGACCATGTCAGGGACTGCATAAAGCAAGAAGTTCAGAACATGTTGGAACTAGGAGTGGTTGAGCACTCTGACAGTCCATGGGCTTCTCCTGTGGTACTGGTACCAAAACCCAATTCTAAAGATGGAAAGAAGGAAATGCGGTTTTGTGTAGACTATAGAGGTCTCAACTTGGTAACCAAAACTGATGCTCACCCTATACCCAGGGCAGATGAGCTTATAGATACACTGGCATCTGCCAAGTATCTAAGCACTTTTGATTTGACTGCAGGGTATTGGCAGATCAAATTGTCAGAAGATGCTAAACCTAAGACTGCATTTTCTACCATTGGAGGACATTACCAGTTTACTGTAATGCCTTTTGGTTTGAAAAATGCACCTGCCACTTTTCAGAGGTTGGTGAACACAGTCCTGCAAGGGCTGGAAGCTTTCAGTGCAGCATATTTGGATGATATAGCTGTCTTTAGCTCCAGCTGGGATGATCACCTGGTCCACCTATGGAAAGTTTTGGAGGCTCTGCAAAAGGCAGGCCTCACTATCAAGGCTTCAAAGTGCCAGATAGGGCAGGGTAAGGTGGTTTATCTGGGACACCTTGTTGGTGGGGAACAGATTGCACCACTTCAGGGGAAAATCCAAACTATTATTGATTGGGTTCCCCCTACCACTCAGACTCAGGTGAGAGCCTTCCTAGGCCTCACTGGGTATTACAGGAGGTTCATTAAGAACTATGGCTCCATTGCAGCCCCTCTTAATGACCTCACATCCAAGAAAATGCCTAAAAAGGTATTATGGACAGCAAACTGTCAGAAAGCTTTTGAGGAGCTGAAGCAGGCCATGTGCTCTGCACCTGTCCTGAAAAGCCCTTGTTACTCTAAAAAATTCTATGTCCAGACTGATGCATCTGAATTAGGAGTAGGGGCAGTCCTATCACAACTTAATTCTGAGGGCCAGGATCAACCTGTTGCTTTTATTAGTAGGAGGTTGACCCCTAGAGAAAAGCGTTGGTCTGCCATTGAGAGGGAGGCCTTTGCTGTGGTCTGGGCTCTGAAGAAGTTGAGGCCATACCTGTTTGGCACTCACTTCATTGTTCAGACAGACCACAAACCTCTACTTTGACTAAAACAAATGAAAGGTGAAAATCCTAAATTGTTGAGGTGGTCCATATCCCTACAGGGAATGGACTATACAGTGGAACATAGACCTGGGAGTAGCCACTCCAATGCAGATGGACTCTCCAGATATTTCCACTTAGACAATGAAGACTCATCAGGTCATGGCTAGTCTCATTGTCCTTCGTTTGGGGGGGGGTTGTGTAGGAAAGTACCATCTTGCCTGGCATGTTACCCCCATTTTTCACTGTATATATGTTGTTTTAGTTGTATGTGTCACTGGGACCCTGGTAACCCAGGGCCCCAGTGCTCATAAGTGTGCCTGAATGTGTTACCTGTGTAGTGACTAACTGTCTCACTGAGGCTCTGCTAATCAGAACCTCAGTGGTTATGCTCTCTCATTTCTTTCCAAATTGTCACTGACAGGCTAGTGACCATTTTTACCAATTTACATTGGCTTACTGGAACACCCTTATAATTCCCTAGTATATGGTACTGAGGTACCCAGGGTATTGGGGTTCCAGGAGATCCCTATGGGCTGCAGCATTTCTTTTGCCACCCATAGGGAGCTCTGACAATTCTTACACAGGCCTGCCACTGCAGCCTGAGTGAAATAACGTCCACGTTATTTCACAGCCATTTTACACTGCACTTAAGTAACTTATAAGTCACCTATATGTCTAACCTTTACCTGGTAAAGGTTAGGTGCAAAGTTACTTAGTGTGAGGGCACCCTGGCACTAGCCAAGGTGCCCCCACATTGTTCAGAGCCAATTCACTGAACTTTGTGAGTGCGGGGACACCATTACACGCGTGCACTACATATAGGTCACTACCTATATGTAGCTTCACCATGGTAACTCCGAATATGGCCATGTAACATGTCTATGATCATGGAATTGCCCCCTCTATGCCATCCTGGCATTGTTGGTACAATTCCATGATCCCAGTGGTCTGTAGCACAGACCCTGGTACTGCCAAACTGCCCTTCCTGGGGTTTCACTGCAGCTGCTGCTGCTGCCTACCCCTCAGACAGGCAGCTGCCCTCCTGGGGTCCAGCCAGGCCTGGCCCAGGATGGCAGAACAAAGAACTTCCTCTGAGAGAGGGTGTGACACCCTCTCCCTTTGGAAAATGGTGTGAAGGCAGGGGAGGAGTAGCCTCCCCCAGCCTCTGGAAATGCTTTGTTGGGCACAGATGTGCCCAATTCTGCATAAGCCAGTCTACACCGGTTCAGGGACCCCTTAGCCCCTGCTCTGGCGCGAAACTGGACAAAGGAAAGGGGAGTGACCACTCCCCTGACCTGCACCTCCCCTGGGAGGTGTCCAGAGCTCCTCCAGTGTGCTCCAGACCTCTGCCATCTTGGAAACAGAGGTGCTGCTGGCACACTGGACTGCTCTGAGTGGCCAGTGCCACCAGGTGACGTCAGAGACTCCTGCTGATAGGCTCCTTCAGGTGTTAGTAGCCTTTCCTCTCTCCTAGGTAGCCAAACCCTCTTTTCTGGCTATTTAGGGTCTCTGTCTCTGGGGAAACTTTAGATAACGAATGCATGAGCTCAGCCGAGTTCCTCTGCATCTCTCTCTTCACCTTCTGATAAGGAAACGACCGCTGACCGCGCTGGAAGCCTGCAAACCTGCAACATAGTAGCAAAGACGACTACTGCAACTCTGTAACGCTGATCCTGCTGCCTTCTCGACTGTTTTCCTGCTTGTGCATGCTGTGGGGGTAGCCTGCCTCCTCTCTGCACCAGAAGCTCCGAAGAAATCTCCTGTGGGTCGACGGAATCTTCCCCCTGCAACCGCAGGCACCAAAAAGCTGCATTACCGGTCCCTTGGGTCTCCTCTCAGCACGACGAGCGAGGTCCCTCGAATCCAGCGATGCTGTCCAAGTGACCCCCACAGTCCAGTGACTCTTCAGTGCAAGTTTGGTGGAGGCAAGTCCTTGCCTCACCTCGCTGGGCTGCATTGCTGGGAACCGCGACTTTGCCGCTACTCCGGCCCCTGTGCACTTCTGGTGGAAATCCTTTCTGCACAGCCTAGCCTGGGTCCACGGCACTCTAACCTGCATTGCACGACTTTCTAAGTTGGTCTCCGGCGACGTGGGACTCCTTTGTGCAACTTCGGCGAGCACCGTTTCACGCATCCTCATAATGCCTGTTTCTGGCACTTCTCCGGGTGCTACCTGCTTCAGTGAGGGCTCTTTGACTTGCTCGACGTCCCCTCTCTCTACAGGTCCAATTTGCGACCTCCTGGTCCCTCCTGGGCCCCAGCAGCGTCCAAAAACGCCAAACACATGATTTGCGTGTAGCAAGGCTTGTTGGCGTCCTTCCGGCGGGAAAACACTTCTGCACGACTCTCCAAGGCGAGTGGGATCCGTCCACCAAAGGGAAAGTCTCTAGCCCTTTTCGTTCCTGCAGAAACCTCAGCTTCTTCTGTCCAGTCGAAGCTTCTTTGCACCCGCAGCTGGCATTTCCTGGGCATCTGCCCATCTCCGACTTGCTTGTGACTTTCGGACTTGGTCCCCTTGTTCCACAGGTACCCTAGATTGGAAATCCACAGTTGTTGCATTGCTGGTTTGTGTCTTTCCTGCATTATTCCTCTAACACAACTCTTTTGTCCTTAGGGGAACTTTAGTGCACTTTGCACTCACTTTTCAGGGTCTTGGGGAGGGTCATTTTTCTAACTCTCACTATTTTCTAATAGTCCCAGCGACCCTCTACAAGGTCACATAGGTTTGGGGTCCATTCGTGGTTCGCATTCCACTTTTGGAGTATATGGTTTGTGTTGCCCCTATCCCTATGTTTCCCCATTGCATCCTATTGTAACTATACATTGTTTGCACTGTTTTCTAAGACTATACTGCATATTTTTGCTATTGTGTATATATATCTTGTGTATATTTCCTATCCTCTCACTGAGGGTACACTCTAAGATACTTTGGCACATTGTCATAAAAATAAAGTACCTTTATTTTTAGTATAACTGTGTATTGTGTTTTCTTATGATATTGTGCATATGACACTAAGTGGTACTGTAGTAGCTTCACACGTCTCCTAGTTCAGCCTAAGCTGCTCTGCTAAGCTACCATTATCTATCAGCCTAAGCTGCTAGACACCCTATACACTAATAAGGGATAACTGGGCCTGGTGCAAGGTGCAAGTACCCCTTGGTACTCACTACAAGCCAGTCCAGCCTCCTAGAAGCACCGCCCTCCAAGTAGCCCCTCAGCGAGTTTCTCGTGCCCACTCACCCAGGAGGGTGGGCATCTCCTTCGCCCCAGGCACCTCTGGCCCTGCCCAAGTGAGCCCTGCTGTCCTGAATGAGGAATCTATTGACCTCCAAAGATGCATCTCTGTAGGGCAAACGACTATTGTGAATGCCATCCAGGGGCTGGCAACACAGAAGCTGCAATGCAATGCATTCCTGGAGGGCATTCAAGGTGGATTGGTGGCCCAACAGAGATCGATTCAGGCTCTGGCCTCCTCTTTGATGTAAGCCATTGTCCCTGCTTTAACCATCCCCCCAGCAACTTCCACTTCCCAGTCCCCTGAGAACCAGTTGGGAGAAAGACGGGGCTGGCACAAGGAGAGTGCGCTTTCTAGAAGAAAAGGAAGGTACATAGATGAAAGGCTGGCACAGGTAGTCAGTGAGACTGACTCCTACCAATGTGGGAACCTTCTAGGCCAGGAGGCCTAATGAAAGTGCTCCTGGTGGAAAGGGCTCACCACCAGGAGTGAAATTACAACAAGGAAATGATAACACATCTAGAGTTCCAAAGCATTTCGAAGCACAACTCTGTTGGAACTTTTGTTCCTGACTTGTGAGTCAGTGCCCTCTAGGGGCCAAATGTTGTAATTGCAAGTATTTTTACAGCACTAGTTGAAATGATAGCATGTTAGGTTAAATGTATTATGGGAATGTGTGGTCCCAGTATGGAGACCAATAGATTGGCTTGTGAAGTTCATATGACAAAGCACCCTCTAGGGGTGCAGGATGGTGCTACACATTGTTTATCAAAAGTAAGATGAGAGTATTCAGAAAGTAATCCTAACAGCACAAATTATTCCAACATGCATATACATGTTCTGGTCATGCTTATTTGAGAATGATACTGACAGCCACCACTGAGCAAAGCAAATGTAATGTATTGCAAGATGTAGGAGCTCTCACTACAAGTTACAGTCAAATATTGCATGGGGATACAAGTAAGTGTCTTTCCATGGGTTTGTGGGATTATATTTCCCATCAAGGGTAGGAGAGAATAATTACACAACTACAACCAAAGGTAATTCCATCAATTTGTGTATATTTGTAGATTGTTGCATAGCATTGAGTAGTGTGTGTGTGTGTGTCATAAATGTACTTTTACTTTATTAAAAGAAAAAGCACAGACTGGACAATCATTTATTGAGTCTTATTCTTGGGTGCTCCTGAATGGTGAATACTATCCCACACCACCTGCCGTGAGTAAGCCTTGGACTGCTCTGCACGCTACCCTATGAGAGTCAATCGCTACAATGGGGTGTTTGGTTCCCTCTGGTGGTCGTGTGTGGACCTATTACTTGTACAGACCACACAACTAATGACCCACCTTCCAACAGGTTCCATCTCATTTCAGAGAGGCATACAACTGACAAGTGCCCCTGCAAAAAAGGCCTTCATCCGTGCTCTATTGCCTGAGCAGGGAAGCCAATCAAAGCACTGATTAGTCTACCATGACTTTTGACTGGAGGGTGGTCATGTTGGGGTGGGCGCTTTCTGCAGGGGCATCCCCAAACCTTTTGCCTCATCTTCCTGTTTTCTAACCCTGCTTTTGATGGATTTTAGGACTCTGAGCACTTTCCCATGTCTGACCATTGCTAAAGGACTTGTAGTCTTTTCTTTAAACATGGTAAAATAAGCTTATATCCTATTGGCACGTATATTTTACTTGATGGCATCCTCAATGACAATGACAATGCAGGACCTCGTATTGCAAGCCCCGTTGACGGGCTGATTAGACCTGCTGCTGGATACCGCATCTCTGATGCAGGACCTCACATTGCTGCCGCACCCCCTTGGAACTGCTGCAGCTTGACTCATCCTCGACGCTGTATCTCACAGTGCTCCACAACTAGGACAAAGGTACTTTGTTCAGTGGGACTAACTTCGACCCTGTATCTGGACGGTAGTCCATCATGTTCGACCTAAACTTGTGACTTTGGCCCCGCCCGGTGCAATCAGATAACTACAGTTGGGCTTTGTGTTTTTAAGCATATTTTTCCCTTAAAACTTTAAATTTGCATATCTCTGGTTCTTCTTATTGTATTTTTGATATTTTGGTCACAAATAATTTATTAAATTGTACTCTATTACTCTTTTTCTTGTATTGTATTTCCACACCATTACTATTTGAAGTGCTTCATAAATACTTCACACATTGCCTCTAAGTTAAGCCTGACTGCGTTTGTGCCAACCTACCAGACAGGTAAGCATAGGTTAATTTGGGGTTTTCTTGTGTTTCACCATGGCAAGAATTGTGATTGCTGCTTGAGTGGGGCTTTACCCTCCACATCCATTCACCAGTAACCCAATCTCCTACAGTCAGCAATCTTTCCCTAAGCTAAAACTCTGTGACAAAGTCCCAGCAAAAACATTCAAGACTATATCATAGACCTTTAACTAGGGCTTGTGATCTCCATGAAGTGGAGGAATGGTTTGGGGGGGTCTAATGTGATGACAGAGTTAGGCATCCATTGTCATCTTACCTGCCATGGCTCCAGTTGTTCAACATCCGCACAGCTGCCATTCAGGAATGGTCCCTTCCCAGGGCGGCACAACATCACGTCCTGCAGAGCCCATGCCAGGGCATAGACTGCCAGGTATGTGTGGTAAGTATAACTCATATCAGACAGCACAAACAATGATTCTATGTCATTCATCATCTCTGTTCCTGTGCATGGCAGCTTATCACCCCTAGCTTCCCACTGCACTACCACTGGAGAGCTGGCATTTTCTACCCAATTGCAGTGAAAAGCTGTCTCCCAGAAGGAAGTGATGAAAATGTCTTCAGGATATCTGAAAGGATGAATGCTGTCTAAGAATACCTTGAACTGGGGCATATCTGGGGCATGCAGGACCAACACCAAGGAGCCATTCAATATGCTCAAGGAGGACTTTGGAAAATAACTTGGAGTAAGCGTAACAGTAGTTGATAAAATCCACAGTTTATCAGATATATTCAAGTCAACCAGCTCCTGCAGAAGGGGTTTAAAGTCCATCTCAAAACAGTCACAGATAATTACTTTGGCAGTGGAGCTCCTTATCCTCTCAGCAATGCTCCTCATCTTTTCCTTGGTGTACGTGTCATGAATTTTCTCCCAGAAAGACACACAAACTCCTGTCCTCTCCACATCCTCCTTCACTGCCTTCATTGTTGTGTAGCAAACATCATAATCTGAGGTCACAATTCCTATCCAGGTCCATCGAAAGTGCTGGACTATCTTGACAAGTACTTTGGACTGAGGACTCCGATGTGGGACAGTGCGAAGAAAGGATGGGAACCGGATCTTGTCACTCAGGGCATCGTGCTGTGCTGCATAGCTGATCTAAAGAGGAAGTAACAATTAGAATCTGTGACACCAGATGCGGAACACTCCAGAACCACCTGGCTACTGAACATTAAGAGGCCATCGGCTCTTCAATGTGTGAATAGCCAAGGTGGTTATCTTTCATTCCCAACTGAACACTTAGCTGTCTTCTTTATATATAGCCAGCATTTCTACACCAAGTTCAAATTTCTGATTTCCTGTCATCATAAGACGTTAATTTTCCTACTGACTGAGACTAGGCTTTACTCCAGGGTAAATGTTGTTTGTTCTGACCTTATTCCCACTGGCTATTACTATCTGCACTTTGAAAGGACAGAGAAGATTGAGATTCTTTACAAGTCACACTTCTATGTCGGCTTTCTTCATAGGGTATGCTGGGAATGTTTAGATGCACTACTGAAAATGTCTCCAAAAATGAATAACAGCATTTGTAGTTGTTTACCCGCTCCTAAGCTATAATAAACAACACATCACGACTTTAATTGATCTTTCTTCGGTAAGTGCTACACGCTACATATCACTTGCCATCGTTGATGATGTTTTAGTATGAATTGATGCTCAATCATTCACAGTGTCAGAGCTACTAATCCAAGATCTAAAAGACGTGAGTCTTGGAAGATGTCCTCATGGTCCTATACATACCACCGGACATACACTTGATTCCATCTTCTACCATTACAGAGAGTAAAAGTATATTCTATGACTTCAAGTGTTTGGGCTGAGCTCCTCTTTGTACAGTTTACTTCTCCCACAATTGTTGATTCATATAGACCTCCTGCTCCTGCCTCCTGAGCATTGAGGCACGTGTATCCTTCAATCAATGAGCAGCAGTGAAAACAGTTTTTAGCCAATTGACTTAAGCCTTCTCTATCTGGAAAGCTCTGTTCTGAAAAGCCTTTTGCATCCTTCTTGTTAGCATGGAAGTCTTGGATGGATAATCTATCCACCTTTCACCAGACCTCAAAGATGTAAAGCCACCATGAAGCTGAAGAACCAAAACAAAAAATGGACAAACATACAAAAATCTTATTTTTAAATTACAGTAGTATGCACTTGTAAAAACTTAGTAAAAACCACCAAGGCTCTCAAAACCACATACCAGCATCATTAAATTGAGAAAGATCCCTGTCAGTCAGCGTTACTTTTTAGACTCATGAATTCACCCATAACACCTCGTGCCAACTTTGTAATGAGTACCACTTCACTTGAAATCCATCAATCAAACAATCAATCAATCACTTGTAAAGTGCGACTAATCAACCGTGGGGTCTCAAGGAGCTTTTCGGGCGTGCTGCTACCTGGAAAGGCCAGATCTTAAAAACCTTTCTGAACTTCTTCAGCGTGGTGGCCTGAGGTTGAGTGGGAGCGTGTTCCCGCCTCGGCTGCAAGATAAGAGAAGGATCTACTTCCATCTGTGCTCTGATTCTGGGGATGTCGGCGAGGGCAGCGATGGCGAGTTGGGAGGATCAGAGCTGCCTTGTATGTCATGCATTTGTCAACTGTGAGCCAGTGCACGTCTCTGAAGTGGGTGGTTGTCCAGGATGAGTCCGGCTGCTGTGTTCTGGATTATCCATAGTCTTTGTTTGGAGCTTCTTTGTGATGGTGGCCTAGAGTGCGTTGCCGTAGTCTAGTCTGCTGCTGACAGGCTTGTGGGTGACAGTCCTTCTTGTCTTGGTAGGGACCCACTTGAAAATCTTCCTACATAGTCGCAGGGTGTGGAAGCAAGACAATGAGATGGAGTTAGCTTGGCGGGTCATGGAGAGTGTGGAATCCAGGATGATGCCCAGGGTGCATGCCTGGTTGGTGAGGGCAATTCCTAGGGTGGTTTGCCACCAGGAGTCGTCCCAGGCAGAGGGGGTAGAGCCAATTACAAGGATCTCTGTCTTGTCTGAGTTGAGTTTGAGGCATCTGGTTTCCATCCAGGTGGCGACTGGTCTCCTGGCTGTTGGTCGCTGGTCAAGGAGAGGACCAGTTGGGTATCATTGGCATAGGATACAATGTTTAGGCTGTGCTCTCTGACAATTTTAGCAAGCGGGGCATGTATAAGTTGTAGAGGGTCGGGCTTAGCGAGGATTCCTGAGGTACTCCGCAGCAAGTTTCTTTGGGTGCTGAGGTGAACGACAGGAATCTGACACTCTGGGTTTTTCGGGTGAGGAAGGATCAAATCCAGTCCAGTGTTTTACTGCAGATGCCAGCGTTGTGGAGTCTGGTGCAGAGGGTGGAGTGGGAGACTGTGTCAAACGAGACTGAGAGGTCAAGGAGGATTAGGCAGCTGTGTCATGTCTCCATGGTCCAGTATGGCACGGATGTCATCAGTGGCTGCAAGAAGGGCAGTTTTGATGCTGTGGTTGCTCCAGAATCTGGACTGGGAGGGATCTAGGACGTGGTTTGCTTCAAAGAACTCGGTTAGTTGCATGTTGATGACCTTTTCAATTACCTTGGCTGGGAAGGGGAGCAGAGAGATGACTTTGTAATTCTTCAAATCCCTTAGGTTGGCAGAGGGTTTCGTCGGGAGTGGGTTGATTTCTGCATGCTTTCAGTCGGATGGGAAGGTGGCTGTTTCAATGGAGCGACTGATAGTCTGGCAGAGCTCTGATGCGATTGTGGTGCTGGTCAGGTTGAAAATGTGATGTGGGCATAGGGTTGAGGGTGCCCCGCTGTCTTTGTGGTGATAGGGGCCCAATGGTTCAGGATCTGGTGCAGCGTGGGGTCTGTGGTGGTGCTGGTGGGCAGTATTCTTCGTATATGTCCTGAATGTTTTGATGAAAAAAGGTGGTGAGGTCGTCACATAGGTCTTTGGGCGGTGTGTCTGAGGTGTCAGTTCCGGGATTTGTGAATTCCTTGACTATAATGAAGAGCTCTTTACTGTTTTGTGCATTGGTGCTAATGCCTTCCTAAATGGCAGCTTTCTTAGAGGCTCTGATGAACTGGAGGTGCATGGTGACTGAGATTTTGTACGCTGTGTGGTATTTAGTTCTTTTGCTGTTTCTCAACTTTCGTTCCAATCTTCTGCAGGTTGGTTTAGACTCTTGGAGTTTTGTCATGAACCAGTTTGGTTTCTTGCGGTGTTGGTTTCTGGCGGGTTTTCTGAGGCGGGCTATGCTGTCGGCACATTCTGTGATCCAGCAGTGCAGGGTGCGTGTGGAGTCGTTCGCGTTGTCTTTGGGTCGGCTAGGTGTCAGACTGGGGATCTTCTGGGGTTCAGGGTGTGCAGAGTTTCAGCATTGTACTGACAGGTGATGCAAGAACCACGGTTCGTGTTGCCCGACATGGTCCAGGCACAGACGGGCTTGCCTTTGGCGCACAAGCGGCTTGCACCCTGCGTGCGGCTGTGCAGCAGCCACCATTAAGAAGGGGAAGGAGGAGGGAGGGGCTGGTCAGCAGGGAGGTGAAAGAGTGGGAAAGTACTTTGCAGAGAGGGGGACAGGGCCCCAGGGGAAGCAGCAGCAGGGAGGGAGTTGGGGGAACAGCACAGAGTGCAAAAGGAAGAGGAGAAAAACAGACAAGTAGACAAAAAGAGTGAAAAATTGTGAAAAAATAGGAAATAGCAGAAAAGACAAAGACAGACAGAAAAAGATGGCCACTAGGCCACCAGGGATGAGGTGCAGGTAGGTGCCTGTGGGTGGAGGTGGGCCTCGATCTCAGAGCTGGTCCAACCTCAATCGAAATTGTGCCCAATGATAGTTCATGTGCCCCCTCCTCTTGGTCTGCCACCTCCACAAGGGAGACAGCACACCCTACACTCACTTTTAAACACGGACTCGGGCAAGAATTATGATACATGTGATTTCAGTCATGCAGGCATTGAACTTGATCCTGGTACCAGGCGTCTTCTCCATTAGGGAGAAAATGAGTTGTGTGTCATTATCATAGGAAAAGATGTTGGTGTCATGAGAGGGAATGATGCATGTCTTCTCACGCAGCTACTGTTATGAAAACACTGGCAAAGCCAATAACTGACTTTTCGAACCAAAACCTATTGGCTTTGCCAGTGCTTTTGTCCTATGCAAGGTATGCAGGGGTATTGATTGTGGTGGTGCTGAAAATAGGGTGTTTGGAGGGGCCCCAATGATGTTCCTTGATAATTGGGGTGATAATAGCAAAGTTTTGAGGTGCACAAGTGTCATGTGTTTAATCCGTTGTGCAGGACTATGGGTCACATGTACAAAGTCATTTTGCACTTTTTAACGGTCCGAATCACTATTTTAAGCCATTAAGAAAAGCAAAATGGGCTTCTGAGATGTACAAAGCCCTTTAGGGAATCTCAAATTGCAATTTCTACCCAGTAGAAATCAGAATTTGAGATCCTCTGAAAAGGAAATCGCAAATAGGGATTACCTATGTGCCATTCCTATTGAAATGTATAAAGCATTTTCTTAATCCGAATTCGACATTTAGCAAATGAAATTAGCAAGACTACAAGTCAATGGTAACGATGTGCAATTTTAAAAAACAGTATCCAAAAATGATTTTTAAAGTGCAACAGAACACACGCATGCTCTACAGGTGCACCCCTATCATTGGGGTGCACCTCCGGGGTCTTTTACTCATAGCCATCCTGTAGTTTTGCATTTCTCAAATAGTGATTTCCTAACAGGAAATCACTACTGTATTTGGGACATGCAAAACTGGACCAATGACACAAATGGGATGGGATTTCTTATTTGTGATTTCCTAATAGTGATTCCTACTTTGTAGGATTCGCTATTAGAAAATCTGTATCTTGGTACAAAGCAAGTTGAGTTTCCTAAATAGCGATTTCTATGAAGTCGCTATTTAGGAAATGCAAAATTGTATCTACGTACATCTGGCCCATTGCTTCATCCAGGTGAGAGTGGAATCAGGCTTGGACTGTGATTCTGCAGTCTGGCACAGGTAGGAAAGGTTTCATTTATTTCAGGTGGAAGTGTTGGTACCACACTGTCTTGATTTCCTTGATGATGTGTTTGTTGATGGAGAGGACTGTGCTGAGGGATGGGTGATAAAGCCATCCAGATTAATGTCAGATAATCCGTCTCTTATCTGCTATCATTTTATGCTAAAGAGAAATCATCTCTTGGTCAGGGTGTGGTTAACACAGACATTGGACAAACAGCTTTGGATAAGATAAAGGATGGTTTCCAGTCGCTGGATTTCGTAGCTCAAGTGAAATGAAATGAAAAGGCACTCCGAGGAGTATCCTGATGCTCTGCTCCTCTGACACTGTCAAGTAGAGCCTAATCCATTAAACCTTAACTGAGAGGTGTTGTGATGGCCACTACTCCAGAAGAAGTTTATTCCAAGCCAAAGGTCCTAAAAAGGAGAAGGACCTGCCACCGACCCTAGAACGCTGGATCCTTACATTTTTCAGCAAAAAGGCATTGGAAGGCGTAGGCACCTTGAAGGGGCATAGAAACTAATCCTCGTCCGAAGGTACCCTGCGCCAGTCTGATGAGGGGCTCTGCGGACCAAAAGTCTTAAATGAAATCCTCTTTTTTATAGGGAGCCAATGAAGAGCCATTAGATGTGGGGACATGCACTCTCAGAGGCAAGGCCAAGAGAGTGCAAGCTCCTGCATTTTGGACCACCTACAACTTATTGGCAAATATTCAAGGAGGCATTCCAACATCCAACCTTGATATTATTAAAGCCTGAGTGACCAGCTAGAGAAAGTGTAAAAACGTCCTTCAGATATGCACCAGTCCAAAGTAGGTCCCTACCACCATGTCAACCTGTGGTACAAAAGAAAGGCAGTCATCAAATTGAATGGCCAGATTCTTTCCTGAATTTCCCTGCCCCCCAGGAGAGGGGGCGTCTGAAGGCCAATAGCACTGCGATGTTGCAGGTGCTCCATGCTAAAGAAAAGCAGCTTGGTATTTTCTGCATTGCATTGCGTTTGAGCTGATGTTGTGTGAGCCACTGAAAGATGGCTGACAGGCAGGCTCTGATCTTATCACCAGGGAACCCTGTTGTCTATCTCAGGAGAAAAGTAACTTGGGGTCATCAGCATAGGAAATTATTTTTGCTCCCAGGTCCTTGGCAAGTAGGGCGAGTGGAGTAAGTTAAATGTTAAATAAGGCGGGGATCAGAGCGAAACCCTGAGGCACCCCCACTCGTTACTCACGGAACTCAGATGAGAAAGGAGGAGTCCAGACCCCTTGACCTCTCCCTCCAGTGCGTGAAGACTGGCTAGGAGTGCGGCCTGGGGTACCGTATGGAAGGCCGCTGAAAGATTTCACATAATCAGCACTGTCTTCCCTCTGACATCCAGCGTGCACCGGATGTAATCTGTGACCTGGACTGGCGCTGTCCCTGTGCTAAAGCTGGACCCAAAGCCTTACTGACTCACGTGTGTAGCTGGAATCAGAGATATGGGTCTAGATGGATTGTTCACTTGGGTCTGTCTTGGGTTTCTTCAATGAAGGCAGATTGTTGTCTTATTTCCAGGCGTGAGGCACTGTTGCTGCTGATAAAGAATCACTTAGGAGTTTTCTGGCCAAGGGATTGATCACAAGTGCCGCAAGCAACAGCATGTTAGGGTGGCAAGAGTCTGCTGGGAAGCTGGATTTTAGGCCATGTATAACAGTAAATGATCCTTTCAGGGAAATGGCTTTGAACCTGGATAGAGTCACAGTGGAAATATGTGTCGATCCAAAGTACATTCTTTCCAAATTAGTCTTCTCAGACTGCATATTCGAGGAGAGACTGGCGTGAACACTGATATTCTTATTCTGGTAGTAGTATGCCAACTATTCACACCATTCTTACGAGGGTTCCTGAAGCCTAGAACTGCCTTCAAGGAACATAAAGCTTTGCAGAATTTTAAAGATTTCTCTGGAGTTGGTCACATCCCTTTCAATTCTGCCTTTCAGTAATATTTCTTTAAAGCCTCCTTATACCTATAACTTTAACATCATGGTGGTGTAGCTATACTGTAGTTTCCTACACTGTCGTTCTCTAAGAGACCTTTGGACTGACTTATATATCATCTGCTCATTGATGGCACTTGATGCCTGGTCACAGAGTAGCTTTCCAAGCGGTTCCTTGCAGACGTTGATGAGGATGGGGGAAGAAAGTGGAGACATGGAGTAATCCCAATGAAAGATTTTTGGGTGATGGGACATCCCACTCTTTTTTCAATAAGGTTAGGATCTGGTCTGTTTTTAAGGTGATTTGGAATGGCTCTTTAGCTCTGATAGGAACAGTCCTGTCAGAACTGCCAGGGCCGGTCCTCTCCGAATTAGAACCCAAGCAATTCAAGGCCAGTTTCACGCTGATTGTGGCTTTACAGTTGGGCATAGCTTGGTTCCAGTTGCACAGTGAGCACAGGACCCACGTCTGGACATCCCCTTGCCAAGCCACATCCTCTCTGGTTGTAAAGTACACTATGGGCAAAAGCTTCACCCAAGTACAGGCAAAGTTAGGCCTAGAGATGAGGTTGATGCACCTGTTTCATGGCAAACATGTATTCAGTGTGCAAATATTACATAGCGTTTCTCATATATGCATTTTTATGGTACTCTAGGTTTTTCATAATTGTCTGAGCCACCTCCTAAATTAGATTCTGGTGTTAGCTAACCCTGTTCATTTCTCTGCTGGCCACCTGGGGAGTGAAATTGTCTCCACACAATAGGTTCCTAGAACCCGTCCCCTCTCGTGCTGGCTTTCCTGGGGGCCATACAAAAGTCTGGGGACTGGACCTGTAGATGGGAGACCTCCATCAGAGGGAGCCTCCTGACTCCAGGTGACATACAGATATTGTACAAGTGGTTAGGAAGCCCTGGGACATAGGAATTTAGGATGGGAGCGTATTCTGCCTTGTGCTGGTATACAAGACCCCAGGCTGAGATGAGTCCATGAACCACTAGGAAGAGGACTGATCAGAAGGTGCATGAAGGAGGTCTTAAGCACTCCCTCATCAGAGGGAGCACAGTACAAATAGCTCTTACGGCACTTTCAAAATGTTAGCAACCCAGAGCCCTGAAAAAGACTCTCCTGGTACTTAATGGCTACAGCTAGAAGCAAATACTAAAATCACCATAAAAAGAGGCCAAATGGGGCCACAGAATACAACCTTAGTTATCTTCCTTGGTGGGAGAACTGTCAGCAGATCTGGCTGAGAAGCGGTCTTTGGGCCTTGCAGATCCTCGTGGGGAGCAGGATGAGAGGCTTCTGCTCCATTGTTCTCTGAATACCCCAGGAAGGGTCAAAGTCCTAAAGTTGATGCAAAAACAGGATCATCGGGGAGGGATGTGGAGAGTCTCTAGGGTTCATTTGTTCATTTGTCCCAGTGGCCACGGGGATATGTTGCAGTGCCCCAGAAGCACCTTAGTGCGCAGGCTCCTGCTCTCTGTGCCCTTCCTGGGCAGCGGGGAGACACGGTGCTACAGGAATCCGGCTGTACTGGCAGCAGGCAGGAGACAGAGACTGACAGTTTCCTCTCCGGAACAGAAAAGCAGTGTTGACCAGGCAGGGAGCCACCAGGGTCTGGGGTTCGCACCCACTTCTCTGCCTGGAAAGACCTGGGTCCCCACAGTGGTGAATGAGCACCCACGAGTTTAAAAAATAAATAAAAGAGAACCAGTGTAGCCTGTAGCTGCATAAAAGAGCTGGCTATGTACTGATGGCATTTGGGAAGGTTTGTCCGATAAGGCCAGAAGGCAGGCTACATATATAGAAAGCGATAGATATCTATCTATATATATGTATGTATATATATATGTATCTATCTATATATATATATATATATATATATATATATATATATATATATATATATATATATATATGGCTTTCCTGTGGTGGGACTATTTTGAAACCCCGGCTAGAGTAACCCAGATCAGAGGATTAATGATATGGGGAACCTTTTTCAACATTTACAAGCACCCCTCAAATTTGGAAGTTTTGTTACAAGGGAGCTACAGTTCAGGCACCTGTGTTCTTGGGCTATGAGACTAAGGCATCAGGTTAAAAGAAGGTAAAAGACTCACACTAGGGCCTGATTTAGATCTCGGCAGAGGGGGATACGCCATCACAAATGTGGCATCTGCTGTATTACGATTCCATTATATCCTTTGGAGATATAATGTGGCGGACAGGATATCCATCACGTTTTATGACGGAGTTACCCGTACATCAAATTAAATCAGGTCCCATATTATGTTCAAAGTTGAAATGCTTTATTAGCAATGAGAACGGTGATAACGGGCTATGATCCCTCACACAGAGGGCTATCGGAAGCAGGCACTATTTTTCATTTATGTAATATTGCTGCAGTGATCGTCTGATTACCCTTTCTGCTGTTATTGTTATGATTACATCTTGATAAAGCCTTTACTACCTGAACTCCATTCCATAGCATTCATCACACATGGAGGGGGGAGTAAAGTGGTTTTAGGGTTTAGGATTTTCTTAGGTGTACACTGCAAGACGGTGTCACCATAATGTCACCTGTCAATCATTTATACATTTGCAAATGAATGTACAGTATGTGTGTAATAATGTACTTTTCTTTTTACAAGAAGCATTGACTGAAAGTGTTTATTCCATGTCTGAGGACTGTGGTCCCAATCCTCACATCAACCTCTGACTAGGCCTTGACCTCACTACTCTGAGAAAGTCAAGGGTGTTAAAGTAACACTTGAAGCCAAGGGAACGGACGATTGCAGTCTCATCCTTTGTGACTCAAATCACATACAACTAACAACCTACTATCTTACAATCACCAATGTGACGGGGCGAGGAAACCATTTTTTCTTTTTAAAAATTATTCTTACATTTAAATGACTTTAAGGCAGTAAGTGTACAAAGAGTCACCTATGGAGTTCCCACTCAATCACCGCCAATACTATGGATTGTTTATAAGAACCCTCACAGTCGATCAAATGTTTGAGCCTGGTGGAAATAGGGAAAAGGAAAGCATATAATGTAGCATTAGAGCAAGTAAGCTGGACTACGGTAACCCACAATGCTGGTGTTAACAAAAAACTCCCCAGAAGCCTCAGGGACAGTCTACACCTCCCACGACGCACTCACATCACACCACACACCTGAAGGTGCTCCACTGGCTCCCAGTTCATAGACAAGCACAACTCAAACTCCACACCCACACTTTCAAAGTGCTGCATAACAATGGGCCAGCATACCTCAACAATAACACCTACTTTCACCAACCTTCCACACCTCTTAGCTTGTCCACACTCATTCAACGCATGTGGAAAATGAGATCCCACTGTCAAGCCTTCTTCTACATCGCTCTTAGGCGTGGAACGACCTGCCCCAACGCATGAGAGCCTCCTCCTCACTTTTGCGTTTCCACAAGAAGATGGAGTTCTGGCTTTCTGAGTAGTCCTACTAGGCCCTAGGCTAGATACCTGTTCAGCGCCACAATACCCTCCAGGGTGATAGTGTGCTCTACAAGTCTGCATGACAGAACATAACAAGGCACCTTATGTTTAAAGCTGGATTCCCTGTGTTAGTTTCACCTGCCATCTTTAAGCATCACAGGGGAAGCAAATGAAGCCTGAAGTCTGGGCCTGGCAGAAGGAACGGTGCAGGCTCCAGGTAACATCACTGCCAAGCAGCCTTTAGTGCCTGGCTCATGTCAATGGAAAAATGGAAGCCACTCATTCAATGTTGTTCGACTGTCTGCAGGTGAAAAGAACAAACTTTTCACAGTGGGATACCTGAAGCTCTGCAGGGCAGGAGAGGTATGCCTATGGAGTCTGGTCTGGGTCACCCTTCTGACTCAAGTGTTACATGTATGCTGCAGTCTCTGTGTGGAAATCAGAAGTTCTAGGCGCACATTGTTCTAATCATGAAGTCTGACTACAAAGAGTGACTCTGAGTGAGCATTTGTGGTATCTGTGGCAAATAAACATATTACCATGCTCTGACAGCTATAACTGCAGTCCTGTGTTCTTCAGTGGGAAACAGACACCCATGCTATACAACAAGATCTTCAGACGCATGCCCTGCAGTGAGAAACACCACACGATCTATGGCCTTTAGTGATAACCACAGACCCATGCTCCTCCAAAAGACCATGTTTAACAACTACAAACAGGGTCCTGTCCTCTGTAGTGGCAACCACAGACCCATGCTCTGTAAAGACAGCTGGACAAGTCATTATAAGACAAATATAAAATCACACTATAATGGATAAAATCTTCCAATCTAAAAAAATCATACCTGCGGGATCCGGTGGACGTCTAGTAAATTGGACATCGCTATAGAAACTGAAGATGCAATTCCTCCAACAAACCCAAACGGGGTTGACTGAGGCTGGCATTGGTAGTTAGGAACCGGCTGCTCCTTCCCAGTGAGCATTGAAATGATCCCCTCCTGGGCTCTCATCTCACTCATGCAGGAGTCCGCGATCCTCAGAGCCAGGGTTGTGTACGGCAGAAGATCCGGGTCCTCATTTATCTCAGAAGCAGCAAACAGCATGACCAGGATGTCCCTGTAGTACCGGATCTGAAAACTAGCAAAGGGTTTTCATTGTATTAAGTATGATACTGTGGTATTGTGAAAAGTGACCGCCTAGTAGTGATATCTGAAGTACCTAATACATGTAGGTCCATATTTATAAGTGGCTTGCGTCCCAGTGCGTCACTTTTGTGGCACTTTCTGTGGCTTAACATGGCCTTGTAGATATGGAGCAATGCAAGGCCATGCAAGTCGCTGCATTTCCTTACTTTGAGTCAGGGAGGGAATTTCCATGGGTGTTATGTGGGTGTTCCCTAGGGGTGGCGTAAAAGTGATGCAACAGGAAGACATGTCTTTATTTCTCCCTGTTTTTCCCCTTTCTGCATTCTGCAGCACACATAGGAGGAGGAAATTACCTTCTTTGATTGTTTTTGTGCAGGAAGGTGTCCCTCTTGCACAAAAACAATCTTCCCTACAGTGCAGATACCCTCACACCACGGTGCAAAGGTGCCTGTGTTGATGCATGGTAGCAATTTTTTCACCAGTGTAGGGGGGAGGACAGAAATGTGCCATATCGTGTAGATAACAGCACATTTCTGCCCTTCCCTGGTGGCACAGGGAAGCGTAGCAAGGTCATTTGCTGAGCTGTCCTGAGCCACGGGGCTTGGATAGAAGTGAAGTACAGAGAACGTTTTTCACTGAGGGGTTCTGAGTGACAAATAGAGAATGAGAGCGAACGTTGAGACGTCTTTGATGTCATTGAGAACCCCCAAGTGAAAAGCATCCCCATAACTCACTTTTTACCCCTCTGTAATGTTATGCTATGCATGGCAACGCATACTTTGAACTGCTATGGAGAAGTCATACACTACATGTCCTAAATGTGAAAATAAATACCTGCCCTTCCGCTACTAGACCATGCACGTCCACGCCTTCTCTTGCTTCTGCTGCAGAAGATGTGTTCCCTCCTTTCCAGCATTGCTCTGACAAGCTCTGTGACAGCCCTGCAGAGCAACCTGAAATGATTGTATGGTGCAGTGAGAAGAGTGGAAAACAGCTTTTGTTAACAGCCATTACTAGGTCAGTGAATTACCAGATTAAGGATCTGACTTTAATGCCAGTGGCTTTCCATAGCTCCACACAGATCCCAATGAACTTCACGACAATGGAAAGACAGCTCCAGTGTGACGCGCAGGCTGCCCTAGTCACTACAATTACATCAACAAAAGAGCAATAGGGCAAATGTGTGAATTACATGTGGGCCCTCATTATGGATGATTGGTTAACTCCCATGGGCCTGTCAATGGGAGTTACTGTTCCAATTGCAATTATGTGCTAGGTGGGAGAACCACCAGAAAATGGTATTTGCCTGGACATTTCCCACGTTTCAAAGAGGCAAAGCTCGGTACACCAGTGCAGAAAATGTGAACATTCTCACAGTAAGCCTAATTTCTGAAAGGTATTCACCACAGTCTTATGATTTCCAGTATTTGCTTCCACGGCTCGAATGACACCCCAAGTAACAGTAAGTTGTGGGTGGGCACAACAGAGGAACAATTACTAGACATGAGGTTAATGAGGTAAACAGCTCCTGACACAAGAGCATCAATATAAAGAGCAGCCCAGGAGAAGAACCAAAGCCGAGATAATGTTTAAATCTTCAAGGTAGCACCCCAGCCAAGAAGAAACACCATCTCTAGTTCCTTTTGTGTGACTGTATGACATCTCGCAGTCTACGGTGGAGAACCCAAAGAGATCCACCCTCTCCTCCATCCTTAAGATCCTTACTAACTCACAGAAACCTCTAGATCATATAATGACACACAATAATCGCTCAAAACTCTGCTCACAATACTCACCAAATCAAAATCTACTTTCATCTAATACACTTGTGGAACTGAAGCACCTAACTGGACAAGAACCTAGAAGATGCCATCTCTCTGTTGACAGCAAAATCACTGACATTCAGTGTTGACAGAGAGGTCATCATGTCAGAGAAACACATTACAAGAAAGCAATAACAGAATAGAATCAGCTGTTCCACCAGAGAAGACTGGACCCTTACCTACAGTCAACACCTGAATCTTCTCTCACCTGTAAAGAGGTCATTGACCTCCCCAACAACACCCTGGTACTCCAGAAGGTTAATCTGCTGCTCATCTAATGAAGAAATTGAATCGCAATCCAAGTGATAATGTTGTTATACTATGGGACAGAGTGATAATGTCGTTATACTATGGGACCGAGTGATAATGTCATTATACTATGTGACTGAGTGATAATGTCGACTGACTGATAATGTTGTTATACTATGGGACCCTGTGACAATGCCGTTATACTACGGGAGCAAGCGTTAATGTTGTTATACTATGCAATGAGTGATAATGTTGTTTTAATATGGGACAGAGTGATAATGGTGTTTTACTATGGGACCGGGTTATAATGTTATTATACTAATGGACCATGTGACAATGCCGTTATACTATGGGACTGAGTGATAATGTCATTATACTATGGGACAGAGTGATAATGTTGTTACACTATGGGACCAAATAATAATGTCATTATATTATGTGACTGAGTGATAATGTCGACTGAGTGATACTGTTCATATACTATGGAACCGTGTGACAATGCCGTTATACTATGGGAGTGAGTGATAATGTTGTTACACTATGCGATGAGTGATAATGTTGTTATACTATGGGACCAAGTGATAATTTTGTTATACTATGGGACTGAGTGATTATGTTGTTATACTAGGTGACCAAGTGTTAATGTTGTTCTACTATGGGATGGAGTGATAATGTTGTTATACTATGGGACCAAGTGATAATGTTGTTATACTATGGGGCAGAGTGATGATGTTGTTATACTAGGTGTGAGAAAGTAGCCTCTTTCTAGCCTTGTTACCCTCACTTTTGGCCTGTTTGTGAGTGTATGTCAGGGTGTTTTCACTGGCTCACTGGGATCCTGCTAGCCAGGGCCCAGTGCTCATGGTGAAAACCCTATGTTTCCAGTATGTTTGTTATGTGTCACTGGGACCCTGCTGGTCAGGACCCCAGTGCTCATAAGGTTGTGGCCTATATGTATGTGTTCCCTGTGTGATGCCTAACTGTCTCACTGAGGCTCTGCTAACCAGAACCTCAGTGGTTATGCTCTCTCTTTACAAATTGTCACTAACAGGCTAGTGACCAATTTCACTAATTCACATTGGCATACTGGAACACCCTTATAATTCCCTAGTATATGGTACTGAGGTACCCAGGGTATTGGGGTTCCAGGAGATCCCTATGGGCTGCAGCATTTCTTTTGCCACCCATAGGGAGCTCTGACAATTCTTACACAGGCCTGCCACTGCAGCCTGAGTGAAATAACGTCCACGTTATTTCACAGCCATTTTACACTGCACTTAAGTAACTTATAAGTCACCTATATGTCTAAACTTTACCTAGTAAAGGTTAGGTGCAAAGTTACTTAGTGTGAGGGCACCCTGGCACTAGCCAAGGTGCCCCCACATTGTTCAGGGCCAATTCCCCGGACTTTGTGAGTGCGGGGACACCATTACACGCGTGCACTACATATAGGTCACTGCCTATATGTAGCTTCACAATGGTAACTCCGAATATGGCCATGTAACATGTCTATGATCATGGAATTGCCCCCTCTATGCCATCTTGGCATAGTTGGCACAATCCCATGATCCCAGTGGTCTGTAGCACAGACCCTGGTACTGCCAAACTGCCTTTCCTGGGGTTTCACTGCAGCTGCTGCTGCTGCCAACCCCTCAGACAGGTTTCTGCCCTCCTGGGGTCAAGCCAGGCTTGTCCCAGGATGGCAGAACAAAGGACTTCCTCTGAGAGAGGGTGTTACACCCTCTCCCTTTGGAAAATGGTGTGAAGGCAGGGGAGGAGTAGCCTCCCCCAGCCTCTGGAAATGCTTTCATGGGCACATTTGGTGCCCATTTCTGCATAAGCCAGTCTACACCGGTTCAGGGACCCCTTAGCCCTGCTCTGGCGCAAAACTGGACAAAGGAAAGGGGAGTGACCACTCCCCTGACCTGCACCTCCCCTGGGAGGTGTCCAGAGCTCCTCCAGTGTGCTCCAGACCTCTGCCATCTTGGAAACAGAGGTGCTGCTGGCACACTGGACTGCTCTGAGTGGCCAGTGCCACCAGGTGACGTCAGAGACTCCTTCTGATAGGCTCCTTCAGGTGTTGCTAGCCTATCCTCTCTCCTAGGTAGCCAAACCCTCTTTTCTGGCTATTTAGGGTCTCTGTCTCTGGGGAAACTTTAGATAACGAATGCAAGAGCTCATCAGAGTTCCTCTGCATCTCTCTCTTCACCTTCTGCCAAGGAATCGACTGCTGACCGCGCTGGAAGCCTGCAAAACGGCAACATAGCAGCAAAGACGACTACTGCAACTCTGTAACGCTGATCCTGCCGCCTTCTCAACTGTTTTCCTGGTGGTGCATACTGTGGGGGTAGTCTGCCTCCTCTCTGCACTAGAAGCTCTGAAGAAATCTCCTGTGGGTCGACGGAATCTTCCCCCTGCAACCGCAGGCACCAAAAAGCTGCATTACCGGTCCCTTGGGTCTCCTCTCAGCACGACGAGCGAGGTCCCTCGAATCCAGCAACTGTGTCCAAGTGGCCCCCACAGTCCAGTGACTCTTCAGTCCAAGTTTGGTGGAGGTAAGTCCTTGCCTCACCTCGCTAGACTGCATTGCTAAGAACCGCGACTTTTGCAGCTACTCCGGCCCCTGTGCACTTCCGGCGGAAATCCTTTGTGCACAGCCAAGCCTGGGTCCACGGCACTCTAACCTGCATTGCACGACTTTCTAAGTTGGTCTCCGGCGACGTGGGACTCCTTTGTGTAACTTTGGGTGAGCACCGTTTCACGCATCCTCGTAGTGCCTGTTTCTGGCACTTGTCCGGGTGCTACCTGCTGCTAAGAGGCTCCTTGTCTTGCTCGACGTCCCCTCTACCTCCTGGTCCAATTTGCGACCTCCTGGTCCCTCCTGGCCACAGCAGCGTCCAAAAACGCTAGCCGCACAATTTGCAGCTAGCAAGGCTTATTGCCGTTCTCTCTGCTGGAAAATACTTCTGCACAACTCTCCACAGCGAGGGGGTTCCGTCCACCAAAGGGAAAGTCTCTAGCCCTTTTCGTTCCTGCAGAAACCTCAGCTTCTTCTGTCCAGTAGAAGCTTCTTTGCACCCACAGCTGGCATTTCCTGGGCATATGCCCATCTCTGACTTGCTTGTGACTTTTGGACTTGGTCCCCTTGTTCCACAGGTACCCTAGATTGGAAATCCACAGTTGTTGCATTGTTGGTTTGTGTCTTTCCTGCATTATTCCTCTATCAGGACTTCTATGTCCTTGGGGGAACTTTAGTGCACTTTGCACTCACTTTGCAGAGTCTTGGGGAGGGTTATTTTTCTAACTCTCACTATTTTCTAATAGTCCCAGCGACCCTCTACAAGGTCACATAGGTTTGGGGTCCATTCGTGGTTCGCATTCCACTTTTGGAGTATATGGTTTGTGGTGCCCCTATCCCTATGTGTCCCCATTGCATCCTATTGTAACTATACATTGTTTGCACTGTTTTCTAAGACGATACTGC
Organism: Pleurodeles waltl; assembly: GCF_031143425.1. NCBI lineage: Eukaryota > Metazoa > Chordata > Amphibia > Caudata > Salamandridae > Pleurodeles > Pleurodeles waltl. The sequence goes on along the minus strand of NC_090438.1, from coordinate 10,588,792 downwards.
ATATTTTTAGTACTGTGTACATATATCTTGTGTATATTTCCTATCTTCTCACTGAGGGTACACTCTGAGATACTTTGGCATATTGTCATAAAAATAAAGTACCTTTATTTTTAGTATAACTGTGTATTGTGTTTTCTTATGATATTGTGCAAGTGACACTTGTGGTACTGTAGTAGCTTCACACGTCTCCTAGTTCAGCCTAAGCTGCTCTGCTAAGCTACCATTATCTATCAGCCTAAGCTGCTAGACACCCTATACACTAATAAGGGATAACTGGGCCTGGTGCAAGGTGCAAGTACCCCTTGGTACTCACTACAAGCCAGTCCAGTCTCCTACAAAAAGTACAATGACAAGAGTGTTAAGTAGTCTGAAAGCAATTATCCCACCGCTGCACAACCAATGTAGGAGGCTGGGCTGGCTTGTAGTGAGTACCAAGGGGTACTTGCACCTTGCACCAGGCCCAGTTATCCCTTATTAGTGTATAGAGTGTCTAGCAGCATAGGCTGATAGATAATGGTAGCTTAGCAGAGCAGCTTAGGCTGAACTAGGAGACGAGTGAAGCTCCTACAGTACCACAAGTGTCACTTGCACAATATCATAAGAAAACACAATACACAGTTATACTAAAAATAAAGGTACTTTATTTTTATGACAATATGCCAAAGTATCTCAGAGTGTACCCTCAGAATGAGGATAGCAAATATACACAAGTTATAGGTACACAATACCAAAAATATGCAGTATAGTCCTAGAAAACAGTGCAAACAATGTATCGTTACAATAGGATGCAATGGAAGCACATAGGGATAGGGTCAACACAAACCATTTACTCCAAAAGTGGAATGCGAACCACGAATGGACCCCAAACCTATGTGACCTTGTAGAGGGTCGCTGGGACTATTAGAAAATAGTGAGAGTTAGCAAAATAACCCTCCCCAAGACCCTGAAAAGTGAGTGCAAAGTGCACTAAAGTTCCCCTAAGGACAAAGTAGTCGTGTTAGAGGAATAATGCAGGAAAGACACAAACCAGCAATGCAACAACTGTGGATTTCCAATCTAGGGTACCTGTGGAACAAGGGGACCAAGTCCAAAAGTCACAAGCAAGTCGGAGATGGGCAAATGCCCAGGAAATGCCAGCTGCGGTTTCAAAGAAGTTTCTTCTGGACAGAAGAAGCTGAGGTTTCTGCAGGAACGAAAATGGCTAGAGACTTCTTCTTTGGTGGACTGATCCCTCTCGCCGTGAAGAGTCGTGCAGAAGTGTTTTCCCGCCGAAAAGACACCAACAAGCCTTGCTAGTCGCAAATCGTGCGTTTGGCGTTTTTGGACGCTGCTGTGTCCTACGAGGGACCAGGAGGTCGCAAATTGGACCTGTAGAGAGAGGGGACGTCGAGCAAGACAAAGAGCCCTCACTAAAGCAGGTAGCACCCAGAGAAGTGCCAGAAACAGGCACTACAAGGATGCGTGAAACGGTGCTCGCCGAAGTTGCACAAAGGAGTCCCACGTCGCCGGAGACCAACTTAGAAAGTCGTGCAATGCAGGTTAGAGTGCCGTGGACCCAGGCTTGGCTGTGCACAAAGGATTTCCGCCGGAAGTGCACAGGGGCCGGAGTAGCTGCAAAGTTGCGGTTCCCAGCAATGCAGCCCAGCGAGGTGAGGCAAGGACTTACCTCCACCAAACTTGGACTGAAGAGTCACTGGACTGTGGGGGTCACTTGGACAGAGTCGCTGGATTCAAGGGACCTCGCTCGTCGTGCTGAGAGGAGACCCAAGGGACCAGTAATGCAGCTTTTTGGTGCCTGCGGTTGCAGGGGGAAGATTCCGTCGACCCACGGGAGATTTCTTCGGAGCTTCTGGTGCAGAGAAGAGGCAGACTACCCCCCAGCATGCACAAGCAGGAAAACAGTCGAGAAGGCGGCAGGATCAGCGTTACAGAGTTGCAGTAGTCGTCTTTGCTACTATGTTGCAGGTTTGCAGGCTTCCAGCGCTGTCAGCAGTCGATTCCTTATCAGAAGGTGAAGAGAGAGATGCAGAGGAACTCGGCTGAGCTCATGTATTCGTTATCTAAAGTTTCCCCAGAGACAGAGACCCCAAATAGCCAGAAAAGAGGGTTTGGCTACTTAGGAGAGAGGATAGGCTACTAACACCTGAAGGAGCCTATCAGAAGGAGTCTCTGACGTCACCTGGTGGCACTGGCCACTCAGAGCAGTCCAGTGTGCCAGCAGCACCTCTGTTTCCAAGATGGCAGAGGTCTGGAGCACACTGGAGGAGCTCTGGACACCTCCCAGGGGAGGTGCAGGTCAGGGGAGTGGTCACTCCCCTTTCCTTTGTCCAGTTTCGCGCCAGAGCAGGGGCTAAGGGGTCCCTGAACCGGTGTAGACTGGCTTATGCAGAATTGGGCACATCTGTGTCCAAGAAAGCATTTCCAGAGGCTGGGGGAGGCTACTCCTCCCCTGCCTTCACACCATTTTCCAAAGGGAGAGGGTGTCACACCCTCTCTCAGAGGAAGTTCTTTGTTCTGCCATCCTGGGCCAGGCCTGGCTGGACCCCAGGAGGGCAGATGCCTGTCTGAGGGGTTGGCAGCAGCAGCAGCTGCAGTGAAACCCCAGGAAAGGCAGTTTGGCAGTACCAGGGTCTGTGCTACAGACCACTGGGATCATGGAATTGTACCAACAATGCCAGGATGGCATAGAGGGGGCAATTCCATGATCATAGACATGTTACATGGCCATATTCGGAGTTACCATTGTGAAGCTACATATAGGTAGTGACCTATATGTAGTGCACGCGTGTAATGGTGTCCCCGCACTCACAAAGTTCAGGGAATTGGCTCTGAACAATGTGGGGGCACCTTGGCCAGTGCCAGGGTGCCCTCACACTAAGTAACTTTGCACCTAACCTTTTCCAGGTAAAGGTTAGACATATAGGTGACTTCTAAGTTACTTAAGTGCAGTGTAAAATGGCTGTGAAATAACGTGGACGTTATTTCACTCAGGCTGCAGTGGCAGGCCTGTGTAAGAATTGTCAGAGCTCCCTATGGGTGGCAAAAGAAATGCTGCAGCCCATAGGGATCTCCTGGAACCCCAATACCCTGGGTACCTCAGTACCATATACTAGGGAATTATAAGGGTGTTCCAGTAAGCCAATGTAAATTGGTAAAATTGGTCACTAGCCTGTTAGTGACAATTTGAAAGTAATGAGAGAGCATAACCACTGAGGTTCTGGTTAGCAGAGCCTCAGTGAGACAGTTAGGCACCACACAGGGAACATATACATGCACACCTATGAGCACTGGGGCCCTGTGTGACAGGGTCCCAGTGACACATACATATAGGCCACAAACCTATGAGCACTGGGGTCCTGACCAGCAGGATCCCAGTGACACATAACAAACATACTGAAAACATAGGCCCTCATTCTGACCTTGGCGGGCGGCGGAGGCCGCCCGCCAAAGTCCCGCCGTCAGGTTACCGTTCCGCGGTCGAAAGACCGCGGCGGTAATTCTGACTTTCCCGCTGGGCTGGCGGGCGGTCGCCTTCAGACCGCCCGCCAGCCCAGCGGGAAAGAGGCTTCCACGATGAAGCCGGCTCGGAATCGAGCCGGCGGAGTGGAAGCTGTGCTACGGGTGCAGTTGCACCCTTCGCGTATTTCACTGTCTGCGCAGCAGACAGTGAAATACATGTAGGGGCCCTCTTACGGGGGCCCCTGCAATGCCCATGCCAGTGGCATGGGCACTGCAGGGGCCCCCAGGGGCCCCGCGACCCCCCCCTACCGCCATCCGGATCCCGGCGGTCGGACCGCCGGGATCTGGATGGCGGTAGGGGGGGTCGGAATCCCCTCGGCGGCGCAGCAAGCTGCGCCGCCTTGGAGGATTCAATGGGGCAGCGGTACACTGGCGGGAGCCCGCCAGTGGTGCCGGTCCGACCGCGGCTTTACCGCCGCGGTCGGAATCCCCATTGGAGCACCGCCGGCCTGTCGGCGGTGCTCCCGCGGTCCTCCGCCCTGGCGGTCTTTGACCGCCAGGGTCAGAATGACCGCCATAGTGTTTTCACTATGAGCACTGAGGCCTGGCTATCAGGATCCCAGTGAGACAGTGAAAACAGTGACAAACACCCTGACATACACTCACAAACAGGCCAAAAGTGGGGGTAACAAGGCTAGAAAGAGGCTACCTTCTCACACTGGGGCCCTGGGTTACCAGGGTCCCAGTGACACATACAACTAAAACAACATATATACAGTGAAAAATGGGGGTAACATGCCAGGCAAGATGGTACTTTCCTACACAACCCCCCCCCCAAACGAAGGACAATAAGACTAGCCATGACCTGATGAGTCTTCATTGTCTAAGTGGAAATATCTGGAGAGTCCATCTGCATTGGAGTGGCTACTCCCAGGTCTATGTTCCACTGTATAGTCCATTCCCTGTAGGGATATGGACCACCTCAACAATTTAGGATTTTCACCTTTCATTTGTTTTAGCCAAAGTAGAGGTTTGTGGTCTGTCTGAACAATGAAGTGAGTGCCAAACAGGTATGGCCTCAACTTCTTCAGTGCCCAGACCACAGCAAAGGCCTCCCTCTCAATGGCAGACCAACGCTTTTCTCTAGGGGTCAACCTCCTACTAATAAAAGCAACAGGTTGATCCTGGCCCTCAGAATTAAGTTGTGATAGGACTGCCCCTACTCCTAATTCAGATGCATCAGTTTGGACATAGAATTTTTTAGAGTAACAAGGGCTTTTCAGGACAGGTGCAGAGCACATGGCCTGCTTCAGCTCCTCAAAAGCTTTCTGACAGTTTGCTGTCCATAATACCTTTTTAGGCATTTTCTTGGATGTGAGGTCATTAAGAGGGGCTGCAATGGAGCCATAGTTCTTAATGAACCTCCTGTAATACCCAGTGAGGCCTAGGAAGGCTCTCACCTGAGTATGAGTGGTAGGGGGAACCCAATCAATAATTGTTTGGATTTTCCCCTGAAGTGGTGCAATCTGTTCCCCACCAACAAGGTGTCCCAGATAAACCACCTTACCCTGCCCTATCTGGCACTTTGAAGCCTTGATAGTGAGGCCTGCCTTTTGCAGGGCCTCCAAAACTTTCCATAGGCGGACCAGGTGATCATCCCAGCTGGAGCTAAAGACAGCTATATCGTCCAAATATGCTGCACTGAAAGCTTCCAGCCCTTTCAGGACTGTGTTCACCAACCTCTGAAAAGTGGCAGGTGCATTTTTCAAACCAAAAGGCATTACATTAAACTGGTAATGTCCTCCAATGGTAGAAAATGCAGTCTTAGGTTTAGCATCTTCTGACAATTTGATCTGCCAATACCCTGCAGTCAAATCAAAAGTGCTTAGATACTTGGCAGATGCCAGTGTATCTATGAGCTCATCTGCCCTGGGTATAGGGTGAGCATCAGTTTTGGTTACCAAGTTGAGACCTCTATAGTCTACACAAAACCGCATTTCCTTCTTTCCATCTTTGGAATGGGGTTTGGGTACCAGTACCACAGGAGAAGCCCATGGACTGTCAGAGTGCTCAACCACTCCTAGTTCTAACATTTTCTGGACCTCTTGCTTTATGCAGTCCCTGACATGGTCAGGCTGCCTATAGATCTTACTTTTGACAGGTAAACTGTCTCCAGTATCTATAGTGTGCTCACACCAAGAAGTGGCACCTGGCACAGTAGAGAAGAGTTCAGAGAATTGATCTAGGAGGTTTATGCAATTGTCTTTCTGCTCAGCAGTAAGACAATCAGCCAAAACTACACCTTCCACCAGAGCATCTTGTTCTGTGGAAGAGAAGAGATCAGGTAGAGGATCACTGTCTTCTTCCTGTCCCTCATCTGTTGCCATGAGCAGGGTGAGATCAGCCCTGTCATAGTAGGGTTTCAGGCGGTTGACATGGAGCACCCTAAGGGGACTCCTGGCAGTGCCTAAGTCAACTAAATAGGTGACTTCTCCCTTCTTTTCAACAATTGTGTGGGGTCCACTCCATTTATCTTGGAGTGCTCTTGGGGCCACAGGCTCCAAGACCCACACTTTCTGCCCTGGTTGGTACTGAACCAAAACAGCCTTCTGATCATGCCATTGCTTCTGGAGCTCTTGGCTGGCCTGAAGGTTTTTACTGGCCTTTTTCATGTACTCAGCCATCCTTGATCTGAGGCCAAGTACATAATCCACAATATCCTGCTTAGGAGCTTTTAAAGGTTGTTCCCAACCCTCCTTTACAAGTGTGAGTGGACCCCTAACAGGGTGTCCAAAAAGAAGTTCAAAGGGGCTGAAGCCCACTCCTTTCTGGGGTACCTCCCTGTAGGCAAAAAGGAGATATGGTAGAAGGATATCCCATCTCCTGCGGAGTTTTTCAGGGAGACCCATAATCATGCCTTTGAGAGTTTTATTAAATCTCTCCACCAGTCCATTTGTTTGTGGGTGATAGGGTGTTGTGAACTTGTAAGTTACACCACACTCCTTCCACATGGCCTTTAAGTATGCAGACATGAAATTGCTTCCCCTGTCTGATACTACTTCCTTTGGGAAGCCCACCCTGGAAAATATTCCCAGGAGGGCCTTTGCCACTGCAGGAGCTGTAGTGGTCCTTAAAGGAATAGCTTTAGGATGTCTTGTGGCATGGTCCACTACCACCAAGATAAACCTATTGCCTGAAGCAGTAGGAGGGTCAAGGGGGCCAACTATGTCAACCCCTACCCTTTCAAAGGGAACCCCAACCACAGGCAGTGGAATAAGGGGTGCCTTTGGGGTGCCACCTGTCTTGCCACTGGCTTGACAGGTTTCACAGGACTTACAAAATTCCTTTGTGTCCTCAGACATCCTAGGCCAATGAAACAGGGGAACAAGCCTGTCCCAAGTTTTCATTTGTCCTAGATGCCCAGCTAAGGGAATGGCATGTGCCAGTGTTAGGAGGAACTTTCTGTACTCCTGAGGAATCACTAATCTCCTGGCAGCTCCAGGTTTAGGATCCCTATGCTCAGTGTACAAGAGGTTGTCCTCCCAGTAAACTCTGTGAGAGTCACTGACATCCCCATTAGCCTGTTTGACAGCTTGCTGTCTGAGACCCTCTAATGTGGGACAGGTTTGCTGTGCCACACTCAGCTCCTCTCTGGCAGGCCCCCCTTTACCCAAAAGCTCAGCAGTGTCTGCTTCCAGCTCCTCTGGTGTAGGTTCTGCACAGGGAGGGAATTCTTCTTCCTCAGAAGTAGAATCCACTGTAGAGGGAGGGATAGTAATAAGTGGTTTGCTTCTACTAGCCCTAGCTTTAGGGAGCACTTGGTCCATTGTTCCAGGATCCAAGCTTCCCTGTCCTTTTTGCTTTTTGGCCTGAGCCCTTGTTAAAGCAAAAATATGCCCTGGGATGCCCAGCATTGCTGCATGGGCCTCCAACTCCACATCTGACCAAGCTGATGTCTCCAAATCATTCCCTAATAGACAGTCTACAGGTAAATCTGAAGCTACCACAACTTTCTTTGGACCAGTAACCCCCCCCCCCCCAGTTGAGATTAACAACAGCCATGGGGTGGCTAAGTGTGTTGTTGTGAGCATCGGTTACTTGGTACTGGTGACCAAGTAGGTGTTGTTCAGGGTGGACCAGTTTCTCTATGACCATAGTCACACTGGCTCCAGTGTCCCTGTAGGCCTGAACCTCAACACCATTTATTAGGGGTAGCTGCTTGTACTTATCCATATTAAGGGGACAAGCAACTAAGGTGGCTAAATCAATAGCCCCCTCAGAGACTAACACAGCCTCTGTGGCCTCCCTAACAAGGTCAACCCCTGCTAAGTTACCAATAGTGAGCCCAGCTACTCCCTTGGATTGGCTATTAGTAGGTTTGCTCCCACCACCACTGCTATTAGTAGGGACATAGGTGTAGCAGTAGGGGTTGTAGTGGTAGGAGGCTTGGTGCCTTTCTTTGGACAACTGGGATCTGTTGTCCAATGGCCTTTTATTTTACATAAATAGCACCATGGTTTCTTTTCCTTGTTCTGATTAAAAGAGGATTTGGGCCCACCACCCCCACCAGAGTGTTTTTGTGGGCCTGATGAAGACTCATTTTTAGATTTGTCCCCACCCTTGTCAGAAGACTTACCATCCTTCTTTTTGTTGCCATCTTTGTCACCCCCTGTATGAACTTTTCTGTTCACCCTTGTTCTGACCCATTTGTCTGCCTTCTTTCCCAATTCTTGGGGAGAGGTCAGATCAGAGTCCACCAAGTACTGGTGCAACAAATCAGACACACAATTATTAAGAATATGCTCTCTCAGGATCAAGTTATACAGGCTGTCATAATCAGTAACTTACTGCCATGTAACCACCCCTCCAAGGCCTTCACTGAATGGTCAATGAAATCAACCCAGTCTTGTGAAGACTCCTTTTTGGTCTCTCTGAACTTTATCCTGTACTGTTCAGTGGTTAAGCCATAACCATCCAGGAGTGCATTCTTAAGAACTTGGAAATTATTAGCATCATTTTATTTCACAGTAAGGAGCCTATCCCTACCTTTTAGACTAAATGATAGCCATAGGATAGCAGCCCACTGCCTTTGAGGGACATCCTGTACAACACAGGCCCTCTCAAGTGCAGCAAACCACTTGTTAATGTCATCCCCCTCCTTATAAGGGGGAACTATCTTGTGCAGATTCCTGGAATCATGCTCTTTTGCAGGATGACTATGGGGAATACTGCTTCTGCCACCATGGGTTTCTAAACCCAGTTTCTGTCTCTCCTTCTCTACTTCTAAAGTCTGTCTATCCAAATCCAGCTGTTGCTTCTTGAGCTTCAGTCTGGTTTGTTCCACTCTCAATCTATTGAGCTCCCTTTCTAACAATCTGTCATCAGGGTGGGTGGGAGGGACATGCCTTGAAACAGAAGTATGGTGAGAATGGACAGAAGGAGACCTGTCCCTTACAGAAGCCACCCTAACAGCTTGGCTAACAGAAACATCACTACCAGTATGGTGAGAATAAATGCTTTTGCTATGATGTGAGACAACACTATTTATATGGTGTGGCTCATCATCATTACCAACTATGCTAGACTGTCTAGTAATGGGCAGGCTAGGAAGTTTCTTTCCTGAATCTTTTCCTGGGGGAGTCCCTGGATCAGATTGAGAACCATTAGCTACTTGTTCAACAGATTGGGCACTTATGGCCTTATCCTGTACTCTAAGCATGTTAATTAACAGTTCTAAGGAAGGATTCTTCCCTACACTCAAACCTCTCTCTATGCAGAGAATCCTTGCTCCTTTCCAGCTAAGGTGATCATATGCAAGTTTGGACAGATCAACATTTTGGCCTGCGCCAGACACTTTTAGAGAGAGTTAAAGTGATAGTAAAATATAAAAAGTTTGTCAGAGCTTTTAGAAAGACAGAGAAAAAAAACTTTTAAAACTTTTTAGAACTTTTTAGGAAGTTAGAAGTACTTTTCAGCACTCAGAAAAGAGTGAAAAGAGGAAATGCAAAACTTTTTGGCTATGTGTATATACACTGACCTTGTTTTGTATATTTTTCTCTTATGAAAAGTACAATGACAAGAGTGGTAAGTAGTCTCAAAGCACTTATCCCACCGCTGCACAACCAATGTAGGAGGCTGGACTGGCTTGTAGTGAGTACCAAGGGGTACTTGCACCTTGCACCAGGCCCAGTTATCCCTTATTAGTGTATAGGGTGTCTAGCAGCTTAGGCTGATAGATAATGGTAGCTTAGCAGAGCAGCTTAGGCTGAACTAGGAGACGTGTGGAGCTACTACAGTACTACAGGTGTCACTTGCACAATATCATAAGAAAACACAATACACAGTTATACTAAAAATAAAGGTTTTTTATTTTTATGACAATATGCCAAAGTATCTTAGAGTGTACCCTCAGTGAGAGGATAGGAAATATACACAAGATATATATACACAATAGCAAAAATATGCAGTATAGTCTTAGAAAACAGTGCAAACAATGTATAGTTACAATAGGATGCAATGGGGAAACATAGGGATAGGGGCAACACAAACCATATACTCCAAAAGTGGAATGCGAACCACGAATGGACCCCAAACCTATGTGACCTTGTAGAGGGTCGCTGGGACTATTAGAAAATAGTGAGAGTTAGAAAAATAACCCTCCCCAAGACCCTGAAAAGTGAGTGCAAAGTGCACTAAAGTTCCCCTAAGGACAAAGAAGTCATGTTAGAGGAATAATGCAGGAAAGACACAAACCAACAATGCAACAACTGTGGATTTCCAATCTAGGGTACCTGTGGAACAAGGGGACCAAGTCCAAAAGTCACAAGCAAGTCGGAGATGGGCAGATGCCCAGGAAATGCCAGCTGCGGGTGCAAAGAAGCTTCTACTGGACAGAAGAAGCTGAGGTTTCTGCAGGAACTATATGTGTATTGTATGTGTCACTGGGACCCTGGTAACCCAGGGCCCCAGTGCTCATAAGTGTGCCTGAATGTGTTACCTGTGTAGTGACTAACTGTCTCACTGAGGCTCTGCTAATCAGAACCTCAGTGGTTATGCTCTCTCATTTCTTTCAAATTGTCACTAACAGGCTAGTGACCAATTTTACCAATTTACATTGGCTTACTGGAACACCCTTATAATTCCCTGGTATATGGTACTGAGGTACCCAGGGTATTGGGGTTCCAGGAGATCCCTATGGGCTGCAGCATTTCTTTTGCCACCCATAGGGAGCTCTGACAATTCTTACACAGGCCTGCCACTGCAGCCTGAGTGAAATAACGTCCACGTTATTTCACAGCCATTTTACACTGCACTTAAGTAACTTATAAGTCACCTATATGTCTAACCTTTACCTGGTAAAGGTTAGGTGCAAAGTTACTTAGTGTGAGGGTACCCTGGCACTAGCCAAGGTGCCCCCACATTGTTCGGAGCCAATTCCCTGAACTTTGTGAGAGCGGGGACACCATTACACGCGTGCACTACATATAGGTCACTACCTATATGTAGCTTCACAATGGTAACTCCGAATATGGCCATGTAACATGTCTATGATCATGGAATTGCCCCCTCTATGCCATCCTGGCATAGTTGTCACAATCCCATGATCCCAGTGGTCTGTAGCACAGACCCTGTGTAGGAGGCTGGACTGGCTTGTAGTGAGCACCAAGGGGTACTTGCACCTTGCACCAGGCCCAGTTATCCCTTATTAGTGTATAGGGTGTCTAGCAGCTTAGGCTGATAGATAATGGTAGCTTAGCAGAGCAGCTTAGGCTGAACTAGGAGACGTGTGAAGCTACTACAGTACCACTTAGTGTCATATGCACAATATCATAAGAAAACACAATACACAGTTATACTAAAAATAAAGGTACTTTATTTTTATGACAATATGCCAAAGTATCTTAGAGTGTACCCTCAGTGAGAGGATAGGAAATATACACAAGATATATATACACAATAGCAAAAATATGCAGTATAGTCTTAGAAAACAGTGCAAACAATGTATAGTTACAATAGGATGCAATGGGGAAACATAGGGATAGGGGCAACACAAACCATATACTCCAGAAGTGGAATGCGAACCACGAATGGACCCCAAACCTATGTGACCTTGTAGAGGGTCGCTGGGACTATTAGAAAATAGTGAGAGTTAGAAAAATAACCCTCCCCAAGACCCTGAAAAGTGAGTGCAAAGTGCACTAAAGTTCCCCTAAGGACAAAATAGTCGTGTTAGAGGGAAAATGCAAGGAAAACACAAATCAGCAATGCAACAACGATGGATTCCTGACTGAGGGTACCTGTGGAACAAGGGGACCAAGTCCAAAAGTCACAAGCAGCTCGGAGATGGGCAGATGCCCAAGAAATGCCAGCGGTTGGTGCAAAGAAGCTCTTACTAGGCTGAAGAACTGTGAATACTGCAGGAACGACAAGGGCTAGAGACTTCCCCTTTGGAGGATGGATCCCCCACGCCTTGGAGAGTCGTGCAGAAGTGTTTTCCCGCCGGATGGACGCCAACAAGCCTTGCTACACGCAAATCGTGCGTTTGGCGTTTTTGGACGCTGCTGGGGCCCAGGAGGGACCAGGAGGTCGCAAATTGGAACTGCAGAGAGAGGGGACGTCGAGCAAGACAAAGAGCCCTCACTGAAGCAGGTAGCACCCGGAGAAGTGCCAGAAACAGGCACTACGAGGATGCGTGAAACGGTGCTCGCCGAAGTTGCACAAAGGGGTCCCACGTCGCCGGAGACCAACTTAGAAAGTCGTGCAATGCAGCTTAGAGTGCCGTGGACCCAGGCTTGGCTGTGCACGAAGGATTTCCGCCGGAAGTGCACAGGGGCCGGAGTAGCTTGAAAAGTCGCGGTTCCCAGCAATGCAGCCCAGCGAGGTGAGGCAAGGACTTACCTCCACCAAACTTGGGCTGAAGAGTCACTGGACTGTGGGGGTCACTTGGACGGTGTCGCTGGATTCGAGGGACCTCGCTCGTCGTGCTGAGAGGAGACCCAAGGGACTGGTAATGCAGCTTTTTGGTGCCTGCGGTTGCAGGGGGAAGATTCCGTCGACCCACGGGAGATTTCTTCGGAGCTTCTGGTGCAGAGAGGAGGCAGACTACCCCCACAGCATGCACAAGCAGGAAAACAGTCGAGAAGGCGGCAGGATCAGCGTTACAGAGTTGCAGTAGTCGTCTTTGCTACTATGTTGCAGGTTTGCAGGCTTCCAGCGCGGTCAGCGGTCGATTCCTTATCAGAAGGTGAAGAGGGAGATGCAGAGGAACTCGGCTGAGCTCATCCATTCGTTATCTCAAGTTTCCCCAGAGACAGAGACCCTAAATAGCCAGAAAAGAGGGTTTGGCTACCTAGGAGAGAGGAAAGGCTACTAACACCTGAAGGAGCCTATCACAAGGAGTCTCTGACGTCACCTGGTGGCACTGGCCACTCAGAGCAGTCCAGTGTGCCAGCAGCACCTCTGTTTCCAAGATGGCAGAGGTCTGGAGCACACTGGAGGAGCTCTGGACACCTCCCAGGGGAGGTGCAGGTCAGGGGAGTGGTCACTCCCCTTTCCTTTGTCCAGTTTCGCGCCAGAGCAGGGGCTAAGGGGTCCCTGAACCGGTGTAGACTGGCTTATGCAGAATTGGGCACATCTGTGCCCAACAAAGCATTTCCAGAGGCTGGGGGAGGCTCCTCCTCCCCTGCCTTCACACCATTTTCCAAAGGGAGAGGGTGTCACACCCTCTCTCAGAGGAAGTTCTTTGTTCTGCCATCCTGGGCCAGGCCTGGCTGGACCCCAGGAGGGCAGCTGCCTGTCTGAGGGGTTGGCAGCAGCAGCAGCTGCAGAGAAACCCCAGGAAGGGCAGTCTGGCAGTACCAGGGTCTGTGCTACAGACCACTGGGATCATGGAATTGTACCAACAATGCCAGGATGGCATAGAGGGGGCAATTCCATGATCATAGACATGTTACATGGCCATATTCGGAGTTACCATGGTGAAGCTACATATAGGTAGTGACCTATATGTAGTGCACGCGTGTAATGGTGTCCCCGCACTCACAAAGTTCAGGGAATTGGCTCTGAACAATGTGGGGGCACCTTGGCTAGTGCCAGGGGGCCCTCACACTAAGTAACTTTGCACCTAACCTTTACCAGGTAAAGGTTAGACATATAGGTGACTTATAAGTTACTTAAGTGCAGTGTAAAATGGCTGTGAAATAACGTGGACGTTATTTCGCTCAGGCTGCAGTGGCAGGCCTGTGTAAGAATTGTCAGAGCTCCCTATGGGTGGCAAAAGAAATGCTGCAGCCCATAGGGATCTCCTGGAACCCCAATACCCTGGGTACCTCAGTACCATATACTAGGGAATTATAAGGGTGTTCCAGTAAGCCATTGTAAATTGGTAAAAATGGTCACTAGCCTGTTAGTGACAATTTGAAAGTAATGAGAGAGCATAACCACTGAGGTTCTGGTTAGCAGAGCCTCAGTGAGACAGTTAGGCACCACACAGGGAACATGTACATGCACACCTATGAGCACTGGGGCCCTGTGTGACAGGGTCCCAGTGACACATACATATAGGCCACAAACCTATGAGCACTGGGGTCCTGACCAGCAGGATCCCAGTGACACATAACAACCATACTGAAAACATAGTGTTTTCACTATGAGCACTGGGGCCTGGCTATCAGGATCCCAGTGAGACAGTGAAAACAGTGACAAACACCCTGACATACACTCACAAACAGGCAAAAAGTGGGGGTAACAAGGCTAGAAAGAGGCTACTTTCTCACACCCTGGTACTGCCAAACTGCCCTTCCCGGGGTTTCACTGCAGCTGCTGCTGCTGCCAACCCCTCAGACAGGCATCTGCCCTCCTGGGGTCCAGCCAGGCCTGGCCCAGGATGGCAGAACAAAGAACTTCCTCTGAGAGAGGGTGTGACACCCTCTCCCTTTGGAAAATGGTGTGAAGGCAGGGGAGGAGTAGCCTCCCCCAGCCTCTGGAAATGCTTTGTTGGGCACAGAAGTGCTGTAGGAGGCTGGACTGGCTTGTAGTGAGTACCAAGGGGTACTTACACCTTGCACCAGGCCCAGTTATCCCTTATTAGTGTATAGGGTGTCTAGCAGCTTAGGCTGATAGATAATGGTAGCTTAGCAGAGCAGCTTAGGCTGAACTAGGAGACGTGTGAAGCTACTACAGTACCACTTAGTGTCATATGCACAATATCATAAGAAAACACAATACACAGTTATACTAAAAATAAAGGTACTTTATTTTTATGACAATATGCCAAAGTATCTTAGAGTGTACCCTCAGTGAGAGGATAGGAAATATACACAAGATATATATACACAATAGCAAAAATATGCAGTATAGTCTTAGAAAACAGTGCAAACAATGTATAGTTACAATAGGATGCAATGGGGAAACATAGGGATAGGGGCAACACAAACCATATACTCCAAAAGTGGAATGCGAACCACGAATGGACCCCAAACCTATGTGACCTTGTAGAGGGTCGCTGGGACTATTAGAAAATAGTGAGAGTTAGCAAAATAACCCTCCCCAAGACCCTGAAAAGTGAGTGCAAAGTGCACCAAAGTTCCCCTAAGGACCAAATAGTCGTGTTAGAGGGAAAATGCAAGGAAAACACAAATCAGCAATGCAACAACGATGGATTCCTGACTGAGGGTACCTGTGGAACAAGGGGACCAAGTCCAGAAGTCACAAGCAGCTCGGAGATGGGCAGATGCCCAAGAAATGCCAGTGGTTGGTGCAAAGAAGCTCTTACTAGGCTGAAGAACTGTGAATACTGCAGGAACGACAAGGGCTAGAGACTTCCCCTTTGGAGGATGGATCCCCCACGCCTTGGAGAGTCGTGCAGAAGTGTTTTCCCGCCGGATGGACGCCAACAAGCCTTGCTACACGCAAATCGTGCGTTTGGCGTTTTTGGACGCTGCTGGAGCCCAGGAGGGACCAGAAGGTCGCAAATTGGACCTGCAGAGAGAGGGGACGTCGAGCAAGACAAAGAGCCCTCACTGAAGCAGGTAGCACCCGGAGAAGTGCCAGAAACAGGCACTACAAGGATGCGTGAAACGGTGCTCCCCGAAGTTGCACAAAGGAGTCCCACGTCGCCGGAGACCAACTTAGAAAGTCGTGCAATGCAGGTTAGAGTGCCGTGGACCCAGGCTTGGCTGTGCACAAAGGATTTCCGCCGGAAGTGCACAGGGGCCGGAGTAGCTTGCAAATTCGCGGTTCCCAGCAATGCAGCCCAGCGAGGTGAGGCAAGGACTTACCTCCACCAAACTTGGGCTGAAGAGTCACTGGACTGTGGGGGTCACTTGGACGGTGTCGCTGGATTCGAGGGACCTCGCTCGTCGTGCTGAGAGGAGACCCAAGGGACCGGTAATGCAGCTTTTTGGTGCCTGCGGTTGCAGGGGGAAGATTCCGTCGACCCACGGGAGATTTCTTCGGAGCTTCTGGTGCAGAGAGGAGGCAGACTACCCCCACAGCATGCACAAGCAGGAAAACAGTCGAGAAGGCGGCAGGATCAGCGTTACAGAGTTGCAGTAGTCGTCTTTGCTACTATGTTGCAGGTTTGCAGGCTTCCAGCGCGGTCAGCGGTCGATTCCTTATCAGAAGGTGAAGAGGGAGATGCAGAGGAACTCGGCTGAGCTCATGCATTCGTTATCTAAAGTTTCCCCAGAGACAGAGACCCTAAATAGCCAGAAAAGAGGGTTTGGCTACCTAGGAGAGAGGAAAGGCTACTAACACCTGAAGGAGCCTATCACAAGGAGTCTCTGACGTCACCTGGTGGCACTGGCCACTCAGAGCAGTCCAGTGTGCCAGCAGCACCTCTGTTTCCAAGATGGCAGAGGTCTGGAGCACACTGGAGGAGCTCTGGACACCTCCCAGGGGAGGTGCAGGTCAGGGGAGTGGTCACTCCCCTTTCCTTTGTCCAGTTTCGCGCCAGAGCAGGGGCTAAGGGGTCCCTGAACCGGTGTAGACTGGCTTATGCAGAATTGGGCACATCTGTGCCCAACAAAGCATTTCCAGAGGCTGGGGGAGGCTACTCCTCCCCTGCCTTCACACCATTTTCCAAAGGGAGAGGGTGTCACACCCTCTCTCAGAGGAAGTTCTTTGTTCTGCCATCCTGGGCCAGGCCTGGCTGGACCCCAGGAGGGCAGCTGCCTGTCTGAGGGGTTGGCAGCAGCAGCAGCTGCAGAGAAACCCCAGGAAGGGCAGTCTGGCAGTACCAGGGTCTGTGCTACAGACCACTGGGATCATGGAATTGTACCAACAATGCCAGGATGGCATAGAGGGGGCAATTCCATGATCATAGACATGTTACATGGCCATATTCGGAGTTACCATGGTGAAGCTACATATAGGTAGTGACCTATATGTAGTGCACGCGTGTAATGGTGTCCCCGCACTCACAAAGTTCAGTGAATTGGCTCTGAACAATGTGGGGGCATCTTGGCTAGTGCCAGGGTGCCCTCACACTAAGTAACTTTGCACCTAACCTTTACCAGGTAAAGGTTAGACATATAGGTGACTTATAAGTTACTTAAGTGCAGTGTAAAATGGCTGTGAAATAACGTGGACGTTATTTCACTCAGGCTGCAGTGGCAGGCCTGTGTAAGAATTGTCAGAGCTCCCTATGGGTGGCAAAAGAAATGCTGCAGCCCATAGGGATCTCCTGGAACCCCAATACCCTGGGTACCTCAGTACCATATACTAGGGAATTATAAGGGTGTTCCAGTAAGCCAATGTAAATTGGTAAAAATGGTCACTAGCCTGTCAGTGACAATTTGGAAAGAAATGAGAGAGCATAACCACTGAGGTTCTGGTTAGCAGAGCCTCAGTGAGACAGTTAGGCACCACACAGGGAACATAGACATGCACACCTATGAGCACTGGGGCCCTGTGTGACAGGGTCCCAGTGACACAAACATATAGGCCACAAACCTATGAGCACTGGGGTCCTGACCAGCAGGATCCCAGTGACACATAACAACCATACTGAAAACATGGTGTTTTCACTATGAGCACTGAGGCCTGGCTATCAGGATCCCAGTGAGACAGTGAAAACAGTGACAAACACCCTGACATACACTCACAAACAGGCCAAAAGTGGGGGTAACAAGGCTAGAAAGAGGCTACCTTCTCACACAACCCCCCCCCAAACGAAGGACAATACGGCTAACCTTGGCCAGTTGAGACTTTATTGTCTAAGTGGTGATAAGTAGAGAGTAGCTCTGCAATAGACTGGTTACTCCCTTTATCATCCACTATATGGTTACTTCCCTGTGGGGATGTAAACCACCCTGTTTGACGTTTTTTAGCTAAGCAACAATGTGAAGATGTATTTTCAGAGTTTCTATCAGTAAGTTTTAGTTTAGAGCAGTGTGAATTGTCCACTGAACCTATTTGTAGTGATGGAAATGCCAGACAGGGATGCTGTCTCAGAAAAGCCATAGTTGGGCAAAAACTTTGTCCATCTGGCTGGAAGAGAGAACAGGGATGCTGTTTCTCTTGAGTTGGAGCAGGGCAGGGATGCTGTCCTATGAGCTCCACACTAGGGCAGGGATGCTGTCCTAAGTGTTGTGAGGTAGTGCAGGGTTTCTGCACTAAAGTTTCTCTGGGAGGGTTGGAGGGATGCTCCATGTTAAATAAAATGGTGCTGTTTTTCTCACCAATGTTAGTTATCCCACAGAGAGGTACTTCCACCTCAGGGAGTCCAGCTTTGCCAGCTGATGATTCCCTTGGAACAGGTGCCACCCCAGGAGAGGTTTCTCCCACCACAGGAATAGTATCCTGAATGGTAGGGTGGTTAGGGGATACTGTGATACCCTTTTTACCTGTTGATGGAGAGGGATCCTGAGTTTTCAGGCCTTCTCTCCTTTGCTTTTTCATTTCACTTGAAATGAGAGGGAACAATTCCTCAGGGATGCCCAGCATGGCTGCATGGGCATAAAACTCTACATCAGCCCAACCTGAGGCCTCTAGGTCATTACCTAAGAGACAGTCTACAGGTAAGCTAGGTGATACCACCACCTGCTTAGGGCCAGTAACTCCACCCCAACTAAACTGAATTATAGCTAAGGGAAGAAACTTAGTGGAGTTATGGACATCAATAATCTTATTCTGTTGTCCAATGATGTGTTGTTCAGGAGGCACTAGGTTTTCAGTCACCAAAGTGAAACTGGCACCTGTGTCCCTGTAGGCCAAGGCCTCAACACCATTTATTGAAACTGTCTGCCTGTACTTATCCATTGTAAGGGGACAAGCAGCCAGTGTGGCAAGGCCAATGCCACTAGGTGTGACAGAAACTGTCTTGGGACTGATTACATCAGTTTCCACTATGGACCCATAAGTGAACCCAACTACACCCTTTGCTTGACTGTTGCCAGCAGTCCCACCACTAGTACCACTACTGCTAGGGGCACTAGAGCTTGATGTATTAGTGGTGGTAGGCTCAGGGGGTTTACCTGGACAGGACTTATCCCCTGGCCTATGGCCTCTGTTTTTACACACAAAGCACCAAGGCTTTTTAATGTGTGCAGGTTGGGAAGAAGAGGAAGAATTTGTTTTATCCCCACCCTCTGAAGAGTGTTTAAGATTTGAAGTGGGATCTTTGGTTTTACCCTTATCCCCATGCTTATCTTGAGATTTTTCACCATCTTTCTTCTTATTGCCATCTTTGTCACCCCCTGTATGAACTTTTCTGTTCACCCTTGTTCTGACCCATTTGTCTGCCTTCTTTCCCAATTCTTGGGGAGAGGTCAGATCAGAGTCTACCAGGTACTGGTGCAACCAGTGCCACCAGGTGATGTCAAAGACTCCTTCTGATAGGCTCCTTCAGGTGTTAGTAGCCTATCCTCTCTCCTAAGTAGCCAAACCCTCTTTTCTGGCTATTTAGGGTCTCTGTCTCTGGGGAAACTTTAGATAACGAATGCAAGAGCTCATCCGAGTTCCTCTGCATCTCTCTCTTCACCTTCTGCCAAGGAATCGACTGCTGACCGCGCTGGAAGCCTGCAAACCTGCAACATAGAAGCAAAGACGACTACTGCAACTCTGTAACGCTGATCCTGCCGCCTTCTCGACTGTTTTCCTGCTTGTGCATGCTGTGGGGGTAGTCTGCCTCCTCTCTGCACCAGAAGCTCCGAAGAAATCTCCCGTGGGTCGACGGAATCTTCCCCCTGCAACCGCAGGCACCAAAAAGCTGCATTACCGGTCCCTTGGGTCTCCTCTCAGCACGACGAGCGAGGTCCCTCGAATCCAGCGACTCTGTCCAAGTGACCCCCACAGTCCAGTGACTCTTCAGTCCAAGTTTGGTGGAGGTAAGTCCTTGCCTCACCTCGCTGGGCTGCATTGCTGGGAACCGCGACTTTTGCAGCTACTCCGGCCCCTGTGCACTTCCGGCAGAAATCCTTTGTGCACAGCCAAGCCTGGGTCCACGGCACTCTAACCTGCATTGCACGACTTTCTAAGTTGGTCTCCGGCGACGTGGGACTCCTTTGTGCGACTTCGGGTGAGCACCGTTTCATGCATCCTTGTAGTGCCTGTTTCTGGCACTCCTCCGTGTGCTACCTGCTGCTGAGAGGGCTTCTTGTCTTGCTCGATGTCCCCTCTCTCTCCTGGTCCAATTTGCGACCTCCTGGTCCCTCCAGGGCGACAGCAGCGTCCAAAAATGCTAACCGCACGATTTGCAGCTAGCAAGGCTTGTTGGCGTTCTTTCGGCGGGAAACACTTCTGCACGACTCTCCACAGCGAGTCAGATCCGTCCACCAAAGGGGAAGTCTCTAGCCCTTTTCGTTCTTGCAGAAACCTCAGCTTCTTCTGTCCAGTAGAAGCTTCTTTGCACCCGCAGCTGGCATTTCCTGGGCATCTGCCCATCTCCGACTTGCTTGTGACTTTTGGACTTGGTCCCCTTGTTCCACAGGTACCCTAGATTGGAAATCCACAGTTGTTGCATTGTTGGTTTGTGTCTTTCCTGCATTATTCCTCTAACACGACTTCTTTGTCCTTAGGGGAACTTTAGTGCACTTTGCACTCACTTTTCAGGGTCTTGGGGAGGGTTATTTTTCTAACTCTCACTATTTTCTAATAGTCCCAGCAACCCTCTACAAGGTCACATAGGTTTGGGGTCCATTCGTGGTTCGCATTCCACTTTTGGAGTATATGGTTTGTGTTGCCCCTATCCCTATGTTTCCCCATTGCATCCTATTGTAACTATACATTGTTTGCACTGTTTTCTAAGACTATACTGCATATTTTTGCTATTGTGTATATATATCTTGTGTATATTTCCTATCCTCTCACTGAGGGTACACTCTAAGATACTTTGGCATATTGTCATAAAAATAAAGTACCTTTATTTTTAGTATAACTGTGTATTGTGTTTTCTTATGATATTGTGCATATGACACTGAGTGGTACTGTAGTAGCTTCACACGTCTCCTAGTTCAGCCTAAGCTGCTCTGCTAAGCTACCATTATCTATCAGCCTAAGCTGCTAGACACCCTATACACTAATAAGGAATAACTGGGCCTGGTGCAAGGTGCAAGTACCCCTTGGTACTCACTACAAGCCAGTCCAGCCTCCTACATTGAGGCACTTTCAAAAGTTTATATTGTTAAGATTCCTTGAATATTACTTTATGGTTTTGAATGGTTTCAAATTTCTGACTATCAGATATTGTCACAAGTACACTTTGATGTTTGACTGAAGTTTTAGGATTAGAGCTAGATGTGGTGAGTGTTTTACACTGAGGATATTGACAGCTGATACATCTGTGGCACTCCTCTGAACTACCTTGTTTATGTAGAAATATACTTTTGACTCAAATCCACTCTCTATCTTGCTGTAAAAAATGCTGCAAATAATTGGCCTCTTGTTCTCAATTTATTAAATGGTGATATTTGTGAGGATAGTTTTAAAGAATGGTCCAAAGGATATATTGAAGCCCACATATATATTGAAGATATATTGAAGCCCAAATCCATTATTTTAACCACTAGATGAGTTGTAAGCAAGTGCAGTCAAGATGTCACTGTCTGTCTGCAGTGTTATTTTAAAGCTAATCTAGATATACATATTTGCCTTCTTTAAAAATGAAGGTTCACAAATAGCTGACAATATATAATCCTTTCTCCATTTCAGGAAAAAAATCAATTATTTCTCCTGCTCAATGTAAGATTTAATACATGTGTTGTTTGTATGTCCAGGTTTAGCAGCCTCACATCAACATATATTACAGCAGTGTTGCTGAAGCAGGGGATTCTAGCATGGCATATTGCTGTTTGCACTAATTATTTTGAATGTGTCATTGATATTTAATATTTTGTTACATTTATGCTATGACATTTTATATTTAATATTGAATTTCAAATTCTGTGTAACATTCACTACATAAAAAATAAATGCTTGTTATTACCAGTCTGATTACGATATCTGCTGCTATTTTGCTCCTTAT
Source organism: Pleurodeles waltl (assembly GCF_031143425.1). NCBI lineage: Eukaryota > Metazoa > Chordata > Amphibia > Caudata > Salamandridae > Pleurodeles > Pleurodeles waltl. The sequence goes on along the minus strand of NC_090438.1, from coordinate 10,566,870 downwards.
GTTGTGTAAGAGGTTAGTTTATAGTACAGATCTATAATCTATGAACTAAGGGCCAGATGTAGCAATGGGTTTTTACCCATTCTGTGCCTATGGGAAAAAGTGTTCGTACATATGGCCCTAAATGTCTTGTGTGAGAGTGTGCCACTTTTAAGGGGTGGGTGTTGGAATTCACAAACTAACTGAAGAGTCTCTGAAGAATGGATTCTACTTCTCAACGTGCGTTTTCCCTTCTCTGTAATGCAAAGGATGGGTTCATGGGGCAGATATCTATGTCTTTAGCTACACACTGCTGTTGGGAACACCTTCATGGTCTGGAGATAAGAGAAGCCTACTGTATGAAGCCATAAAAGTCTTGTCCAGCCTAAAGCTGAACCTTTAACCTTTCCAACTGCATTACATCATCATCAGGCTGACACTCCACTCAGGTATGTCCTACGCCAATAACTTGCATGTGGCACCCTAAGGAAGCTTGACGGTGAACTGAAAATGGTTGCAATATTGGTGTCCATTTAGCCATATGCCTCAGTGATGGGATCATGTGTTCAGACACCTGGATTTAGTTGCCAGCCAGAGGCAGCAGGTTTAAAAGCAAGTTGTGGGCTGAGATGGGTGACCTTCTCCATCTTTGGGGGAGCGGATCAAATCAAGGGCTCTGTGAAAGACCTACGATCTGTTAGCAACAACCTGAGCACTCATTCCAGCTTTAGACTGCTCCCTGTGAGTATGTTGTCTCTCATGAGAGGTCAGAGGTCTCTATAAGATTTTAGCGATGGGTCACCTTCTCTATCTTCAAGAGAGCAGATTCACCCAGAGTCCTGTAAGAGACCCGCAATCTTTCAGCAACAACCTGTGCTCTCATTCCAAGTTTGCAGTGGTCCCTGGGAGCCAATCATCTCTCATAGAATGCAGAGGTCTATAGCTCGAGCTACAGATGCCAAAAAACACTCACAGTTCCTTACTTCATGCTTGCCTGACCAGGGCCTGCACATGGTTTGCCGCACAGCGCTTCATTGTTTCTAAACTCTGGTCCAAGAGCTTTGTAACTCTCTTACAACACCCATTCTAACTGTCAACACCCAGTTCTGATTGTTGACGCCCATTTTGATGGAACATCCTACTTTTCCAGCACATGTGACAAGGCACGAAAACTGAAAAACAAAATGTATGCTACTATATGCTGAAAAGGTGCTAAATGTACACACTTATTTCATACACTTCCTTTCAGCAGGAATCATGTGCTTTTAACAGGACAAAGGTTACACACTGCCCAATCCCCACCCATAGTAGACATTTCACAAATGAATGGCACAACAGCAAATAGACAGGCAAAATCAGATAGGCATTTTCTTACCTTTTACAGGAGGGAGGCACAGGCCTTTCCCTGTAGTTGGTCTCTGTAAACATCACCCCAGAGTATGCAGCCATTACACCTCCTAAGAGAAACTGCCCTGGTATGGAGAGGGTCTCCAGCCTTTGTGAGGGCAGCTTGCAGGCAGATTCCATAAGTGGGTTGAGGGCAAAAAGGATCAGTACCTGGACCACACACCAGTGAAGCTCCATTCAAAGAGACAAAGAGGCAGACAGTGCAACAGGAGGACAAGTTATGCAGAAGCTGTGTTGGAGGTGTGTGGGGGAAGCAGGAACTGGCCAGTGGAATTTGTGCTAAGTGACAGGTGCCTTCACAGCATCAAATGTATCTTCAACACCAGCTCACAGTGAGCCTGATCCAATCAGATGATACATTTACCTGTACACCTCAGATCTGCTGCAATGACCATAACATGCACACCAGAGCAGATTCCTGCAGAAGCACTGTTTCCAACTGTGTGCATTGAATCACAGGCAAAGAGACAACAAGCACTGCTGTTCATCATCAGCAAAATACCCACAATACATAACAGCCTTATAAAGAAATCCCAATGACAGGGCACATCATTTACCAGCTGAGGCCCTTAGTTTCCAGAGTGCACTCCTGTTCTGAAGGTGTAATTACATTTTGCGCACAGCATGATCATATTTAACTGATTAATTGTGAAAAAGGTCAAATATCCTGAGGGGACCTGAGAGTTCATCCTCTAGGGGAGGCCGGGTGTGGGCACAGAAAGCATCTAATGAAAATATTAAAATAGATGGTGTCTTGTTTAGCAGTTCTCTGCTACACTCTGGGGTAGTGAATGGACCATCCCTATCAGCCCAGCAATGGCTGATCTGGACGTGGCCCGCCCGCCACTTTTAAAGTTGGAGATTGTGTTAGCGACCCTTGTTCACTCAAGCAATCCTCACCTCCAGGGTAGGGACTGCTCTGAAGAAACAAAAGTTATGACTGCAGTTCCTGTTCCAACAAGCCTTGATGGCATGGGGGCTGAGCCTTCTAATGTCTCTGAGGACAAGTCCCAAAGGGGTCTTTGTCTTCCCAAACAGACTAGAGTTCTCTGAGAAAGCATGGGGACCTTTGCTGCAAATTCCTTTGCAGAAAAGTCATACTATACATGGCAGATAGGATCAGAAAGAACAATGCAGTTGTCATCCCTGTAAAGAGGAGGGCTCTTTTAACTCCCCACTCCATGTCCACCGGGTAAGGAGGGGTGTTGCACTACTGAGGGGGTTTCACATTCACAGAGTCAACAATGGCAGCTGGCAGAACTGGTAAATGTGCCATCCCTGTCCTCTAAATGAGGGAGAGGATATGACAGGTGAGTGCAGGTGTCCCCTTCTCCACCCTCCACAAGATGATAGAAATTGCCCATAAACATGTGTCTGAAAATAGCCAAGTCCATGTATACTCAGATTTGAAAGCAACAACTGAGCGCACCATGAATATAGAGTAGTAAACACTGTTGGACCCTAATATTGTGGACAAAATATTGAGAGACAAAGGCCCTTATTATGAACACGGCGGTAAACACCGCACCGCTGACGGTAACAACCGTCAACTGACGTGCAGTCCGAACCGCCAAATAATGAACCAACTGAAACACAGGCATCCTGAAAACCACTCACTGCCAGCAGAGGAGTGCCAACAATGACGGCAGAGCCCGCCCAAAGGCCGACGGAAAGGCCCTACCCAACCATCAAATAATGAAGCACTAGACCGCCGTCAGTTCCGGGTCAGGAACCACCGCCACGCAAAGGCAGACGGAAACTAACCAAATATAAGGAAACACTCACCGGAGGCTCACACAACACGCCGAAGCAGACATGGAGAGAGAGTGGCCAGCCCTGCTCCTTGCCATATACGTCCACGACTGAGACCGCCGACGAAGACGATGACAGTAAGTACTGCAACCTACTAAACAATAGAAGAAAGGGCACAGTTACATACCCACCCACTCCACCCAACCTGCAACGCTCCCACAACCCTTCACAGCAGCACAAGCCATACCCCCCACAGCAAGAGGTACTTACCCGACACAAGGCAAATCCAACCTGCCCAAATTACATACATGTGCCCAACACCCCCAAACAATGAAACAAGAGACCACAGATCCAGAGTGTGCCTCAAACAACACAGGTCACACATTAACCTTTATTGTGCTCACTGAGCAACAGAAGTGCATAGAAGGCCAATGGCCAGTCCATAGTCAAATAAGTCCGACGGGCCACAATGGCCTCAACTTGACTCACACAAGTGCAAAGGTACCCCACCTCAAAGGGGCAACAATGGGTCATCCTGGCACCTCAGGGAACAGGGGCAGGGAGTGGTGGGGGTGTGGATTTACGACTAGGAGTGGGGGCTTAGATTTACGTTTGGAAGGTAGAGGGGGCTTAGGTTTAGTAACAGCAGTTGGTGGAGTGGACTTGGCCTTGGGTGCAGCAGATATCCCTGGGCCAGCACGGGATCTCTTCCTCACAGGGGAGGTAGCACAGGAATGGGAAGGGCGCACAGGGGTGGGCTGTGACGTGGGAGGAGTGGACAGGGCAAGGAGGTGAGCAATTTTAGGGACAAGATGGGGTGGGCCAGTGGGTTCAAATAGGTCAACACTGGATAGGAAAAGTTTCTTAGGTGCAATTGGGGTGGACCTGGAGGAAGGCGTGGGAGTGGAGATAGAGGGAGTGGTTGTGACATGTGTAGGTGTGCGTGACGTGGCTGCAGGTGACTGGACAGTATGCTGAGGTGTGGTGAATGTGTGATGTGTGTGTGTTTTGGTGAGTTTGAGTGTCTTGTGAGGAGAGATGGGTGAACAAAGTGGGACAAGACAGGCTGCCAGTGTTAAATGGATGTTATCTGGGTGTCTGCAAGTCTGGTGAGTGTGCTGCATGTATCAACTAAGGTTGTTGTGGTGAGTGCAGGTGTGGTGTCTGGGGTGCACGAATAGATGTGTGCTATTGTGGTAATGGCAGGAATAGGGTCAGCAACATTGAATGAGGGTGCAGTACCTGTGGGTGTGCATGTACAGGGGACAGACATGGAGGCGGAAGAGGTAAGCACACTCGGAGAAGTGAATGTTGGTGTGTGTGCATGTGTATGTTGGCTGTGTGTATGCTTGTGGTGGGAGGTGTGATGCTTGTGTTTTGAAGTGTGCTTCTTGTGTGTTGAGGTATGTGGCTGCGTATCAGAATGTGTGCGTTGGACGGGTGAAGGGAGTGGGGTGCTGGAAGGGGTAGAGGTGGTTGGAGGGGGAACGGAATGACCGGGGACACCGGCTGCCGTCCAAGAGGAGGCCAGAGCCTGAAAAGATCTCTGTAGGCCTGACACTGCACTGTGAATGCCATCCACATAGGCATTGCTGCACCTCTTATGTTAGCCCCTGGATGCCATTGACTATGGTTGTCTGCCCTGAAGAGATGGTTCTCAGGAGGTCAATAGCCTCCTCCATGAGGGCAGCAGGACTGACTGGGGCAGGGGAGGAGGTGCCTGGGGCGAAGGAGACACCCACCCTTCTGGGTGAGTGGGCACGGGCAACTCGGTGGGGAGCAACTGGGAGGGCGGTGATGATATGGGGGTGGCGGAAGATGATACAGTAGGGGTGGGCCCACTAGGGTCCGCCAGGGAGCTCCGATCAGAGGAGGTATTGGAGTCACTACCTCCAGTTGTAGTTGCCTCCCCTGTGGTACTCCCCTCGCCCTCCAACCCACTGGTCCCCTTGGACCCGGACAAGGATCCATGGGCCACTGCCTCCCCACTCGCCGGTGCCTCAGCTCCCTCACCAGATGATGCTGATGTACACAGACAACACAAGAGAACAGGGATGGGGAACCAAATCAGTAGAGACACTTGTAAATAGCTGAATGGAGGTACATTAGTGGTTCACACATACACCCACCCAGAAAACCTTCCACCAGGCAGCACCTACCGCTATACACATGGCTATGCCCCTGACTCATGGCCAAAACCCTGCTCTACAGCCATTCCCCAACTAACTTAAGGATCTGACGTACTGCAGACTTGACCCAAACACCCCTACTCCCCAAGGGGGCCATTATGTAGATGGACATCAGTCATAGTCCCTGCCACTAGACAGCATAAATACAAATGCACCCATACACATCCATCAAGGGGCCAAAATATGGTATATGTACTCACCCCCTTGTGACTACTGTGGAGCCTTCAAGCGCCCATCCAGGTCCGGGTACACCACCGCAAGGATGCGTTGCATAAGGGCGGGTCAGTGCCCGACGGGCACCCCTTCCTCATTGGGAGGACTTCCCCAGCTAGGCCTCACAGATCTTCCTCGCCCAGCACCGCAGTCCCCCTACCTCTTCCTGCAGTGGGTGTTCTGCTGGTTGTAGACCCCCAGGGTCCGCACTTCCTTGGTGATAGCATGTCAAAGTCCCCTCTTCTGGTGGGTGCTCACCTATAAGGGACACACAGAAAAGTAACACTGAGGTCAGACACTGGCCAATCATATACAGCTGGCTATACGTCCACTATGGGATGGACATTTCAAATAACCTAACAGCACACACACATGCAGCATGTCAGGAAACCTGGACCAAACAGTGTCACAAGTGCACACATGTATGCAGCCAACACCCACCACTACACACATACATGACCCCCAATCCTCACACTCACCTGTACCTCTGGCCGACCGTAGAGGTTGGCGTACAGAGGCAGGACCCCATCCACAAGCTTCTCCAATTCCTCGTTGGTGAAGGCAGGGGCCCTTTCCCCTGCAACACGTGCCATTTCCATGACCAGAGGCAGGACACAGCAGTGCACTCAATGGAGTACCTGTATACATGAGATAAGGGAGTCAAGTGAAGTTGGGGTGACAAGTTCGCGTACGCACCACAGTGGTGTGCACCGTCACCACCAGCGGCGATCATTATACGCTAAGAATGCCCATTGACAACCATGTTAACCAATGAATTTGCGCATGGCTGTAAACTCCGCCTTACGCTATTACATCAACCACTAGCGGTATGAGTTCACTTCCACCACAACACTTGTGGATTACAGGGGGCAGATATTTTGGCCTTAACTACACAGTTGTAAAACCCTCATCAGCACAATGCAGGTCCTATTGTCTCCAAAACACCCATAGGCATGAAACAATATACATTACTGCACCTGACCAGTCCCGATATATCATTGTGGTCATGTTGCTGTAATGTCACACACACTAAGCATTTGTGTTGTTGATAATCATGCCAGCAGTGCTGAATGAAAAACAATGCGTGCAGATGTATGTGTGTTCCTCACACGTGTTTTCAACTCCTCCTATGTACAGACCCTTGTGGCGAGGAAGGGCCCCATCGGTGTACAGACCACTTGTTGATTTGCGGACCATGGTGGAGTGTCACATCATTATCAATTACAGACTCACTCATGCAACTATTCATGAACTTTGTGCGTTCCTGGATCCAGCACTGAGACCGGCAAATCGTAATCAGCATGCCATCCCCACTGAAGTGCAGGTGCTCTCTGCACTCCATTTCCTGGCCACGGGCTCATTTCAGGTGACTGTGGGCATGAGTGCAGGTTTTTCACAGCCAATGTTTAGCATTCCTGATACCTACAGTCCTATGTGAGGTTTCCCCAAAGTGCTGACCTCCCTGCCATCAAGGCAGACTTCAATGCCTTTGCCAACATACCCCATGTGATAGGTGCCATCGATGGCGCCCACATAGCTATCATCCCCCCAAGAGTCAGTGAACAAGTGTACAGAAACAGGAAAAAGTTTCATTCCCTGAACATTCAGTTGGTGTGTACTGCAGACCAGTACATCTCACATGTGAATGCCATGTTCCCCTGGATCTGTCCATGATTCCCTTGTGCTAAGGGAACAGGAGTGTGCCACACAAGATGGAACAACTACAAAAGGACAGAGAAAGGATCATAGGTAGGTGTTTCTGACACTTATTGCCACACAGCAGACAGCCAGGCTGTCTGCCTCTGAGGGTTGTCAATGACAGTCCTGTCTTGCATCATTTTCTAGGTGATTCTGGCTATCCAAACTTGTGTTGGCTCCTGACACCAGTGAGGAATCCTGGAACAGATGCAGAGAGGAATTGCAATGAGGCCCATGGATGTACTAGGAGGGTGATAGAGCTCACAATAGGTCTCCTGGAGGCTAGATTTTGTTGCCTACATATCTCTGGGGGATCCCTGGCCTATGGGCCTGAAAAGGTGTGTAGAATAGTAGTGGCCTGCTGCATGCTGCACAACGTGGCTGTCAGAAATTCTATCCCCCTCTTGGAGGAGGAGGGTGCTGTATATCCAGACCAGCTTCCTCAGGGAGGGGATAAGAGTGATGGTGATGATGAGGAGGGGGAAGATGTAAATTCTAGGACCCAACTGATACAACTCTACTTCCAGTAACTCTGTAGGACAATTGGATGAGATTGCTGTCTGTGCAGCATACGGTCAGTGTGCTTTGTCATCTAGAGGGGTGTTGGGTCAATACTCATTGCCACTGTGACCAGGTCTGCATAGGACAGGTTACATTATAGTATAATAGTTCAACACATCTGTAGGCACAACAACATGTAATGCATGTGGTGCATTTCTGCTACTCAGATAATAATAAATGAATTATCATACAGTTGCATCCATACTTCACTTTGTTTCTACATGACAGGGGACATTGTAACAGGTGAACTGGTGTTTTATTTGGTGCAGGGATTAAATCATGCAGATTACAGTGATGGGAGTGGGTTACTGGTGGTTGTACAACATGGCAACATACTTGCAGCATTTGTTGGCAGTAGTGGTAGGTCCATCTATGTTTACAGTTTTTTTTTGTAGTTTTCACATGGTTTGGTTGTTGATTCAGTGGGACACTTGGAGGACAGTTCTTGCCAGAGTCACTTCTTTGAGGGGAGTTTGGTCTTGGCAGGAGTTCCAGTGCCAGACCTGGGCGTCCGTTTGGGTGCCAGGTGTTGGCCTGTACGGGTTGAGATAGATGTCCCCTGTGTGGCCTGAGAGGGTGGAACATCTGCAGTTGCTGCTGATGCTGTTGTTGTCCGGTCTGTATCCTGGCCCATAGTAGGGGCTTCCTGGTCTGTGTGGGCCTCAGTATGTGTTGGGACAAGGTGCAGCAGTGCACCTGCTATGCTGCCCATTGTGGCATTGTGCAGTTTCCACTGCTCCATGGCCTCTTGGTGGTGTGCTAGCTGCATCCTTTGACTCTGCTCCAGGGTGGATACTGTCTGGGCCAATCTGTACTGGGTATGTTGATATGCTCCCAGGACCTCAGAGATCACATCCTTGGATGCAGCATCCATCCTTTGGCCTCTCCCCTGGGCCACTGGTGCCCTCCCAGTGGGCCTAGCCCCCTGTGCCTGTGTCCCATGCACAGGTCTGGTGCTACCACTTGTACTGGGGTGATCATCTTCCTGCCTGTTGGTAGGGGGTGACTGTGTCCTCTGTCTGTGTGTTCCACCAGTGTGTGGCCTGGATACACAGGTGTGGGGATGGTTGCCCTGGTCTGATGTTGTTGGCTTGGTGGTAGGGGTGTCAGTGGTATCCTGGGTGGGGCTGCTGGATGGTGACAGTCCAGGACTGTGTGAGGGGCCAGGGTGATCGTCAATGTCCAGGGTTCCACCCCCAGTGTCCTGGGAGGGGCCTCTGTCTCCCTGTGGGGCACTGCCACTCCTTGTCTTCTCTGTCAGGGTGGCATGGGTGGTGATGCCTGTTGAGGGGAATGGACATGGCTGTTACAATTGCATGATCGGATGGGGTGCACAAGACTGGGTAGTTTTGTGCAGGTTTTCACACTATGGGGCCACTCAGGATGCTTTTGTGAGGTTAGAATTGCTTTTTGCTTAGGATGTGGAGGTGCATTGTGGGTGCTGTAGGCCATTGTGATTCCTTGCAGGGGTGGGTGACTGTGCTCAGGGGGAGGGATGTCGGCTTGTTAGTGGGCATGCAGGGAGTACTGGATGTAGTGATTGTGGCCTGGGTGGGATTGTGGTCCTAGTGGTAGTTGGAGGGGAGAGGTGGTGCATGCATTCCAGGTGTGATGGATATGGGGTAATTGTAGATGACTTACCTGAGTCCATTCCTTCAGTGAGTCCAGTGAGTCCCTCAGGGTGCAGGATGGCCAGTACCTTTTCCTCCCAGTCAGTGTAGTCGGGGGGGTGTTGGTGGAGGTCCTCCCCCAGTCTTCTGGACTGCAATGTGGTGCCTGCATGCCATGGACCTGACCTTCCCACGCAGGTCGTTCCATCTCTTGAGGATGTCGTCCCTGGTGAGTGAATGGTGCCCCACTGCATTGACCTTGTTGACTATCTGCCATAGCTCCATCTTCCTGGATGTATGCTGGACCTGTGCCCCAAATAATTTTGGCTCCACCTTCAGGATCTCGTCCACCATGGTCCTTAGCTCCATTTCTGTTAAGCGTGGGTATTTGGGGGGTGCCAAGGTGAGTGTTGTGAATGGTGTCTTGTATGGATCTAGGTGAGGATGCTCTTGTGTGGTTGGGTGCATGTATCGTGTATTGTGGCGTTCGGTGTCTACTTCTGGGGTTCTCTGTATTAGTTGGCCTAATTTAGTTGTAAAGGATTGTGGGGTGTGTCTGTGAGTGTTTTATAGTGTTGTGGATGTGTGTCAGGTGTGTGGGTTTCAAACTTGCCAATGTATGCGTTTCTTGCTGTTGGTTCCACTTGCCGCCCTTGGTGGTCTGTAATGCCAATGGTCGTTCGGCTTCCACTGACCGCCGCTGTGATTTGTGCTTCATTATTTGGAGGGTGGGGTGTTTGTGTGCTCATCAGTGGCGGGGTGGGAGGTCCAGCATATCCGCTGACAAGTTCCTGGCAGTGACTGGTGGCAGGGAGATTTTTGTCGGTTTCTGATTTTTTCATCATTATATGGCGGGTTTCTGTTCACTGCCAAGGGCGGTCTTCCGTATGCCATCGCCACAGCGGTCGACCGTGTTTAACGTCGTGTTCATAATGAGGGCCAAAGTATTGAAAGGAAACTATATATAGATATTCTATACCTAAATCCACATATTTGTACCTTGATGGGAAATATATCTTTAAGGTATGTAGATGTGGGGTTATGAATAGTAAATCTATACTTCCTTTATATGCACTTTCCTTTCAATATTTTGTCCTCGATGTTATGACATCATGATATTCCTATCTGCCACATCCAGTAGTACAAACCTCGGGTATGTGTTACTGTAGGGTTACATTCGGAGTTCAAAACAAGATGTGAGATTGAAGTACTGCTCTGTCAGTCATTCACATTCTACTCTTCTGTACACCAAATCATTTCAAAGTGTAGAGATTACAATCACAAAAAGAACTATACAGCTGTAAATGTACATGCAGGAAAAAAGCTTTTTTAAAGAAGTATTCAGTGATAGGCTGTGTTTTGTGATCAAAGAAGGTGTGTTCAGAATGAGTTGGCACTAAAAGGTATCTGCGCATTGTTTACCAGAAACTCTAGTAATCCTACCCGGGAGTCGGATGCTGTTCCACCATTTCTTGTTCAAATATGGACCTTCGGATAATGCGTTACCATAATGGGGGCTCCTAAGAATCCTGTCATTGTAGGAGTAAATCTGCACTTACTTTGACAACAAGTTTGTAGTCACTGTTATGGTCATGATATCTCTGGAGGTGGCTATTCCAGCTGAGATATTATTACGTACAACTGTGTAATGGACTGTTCTGCTGCTAGAAGAGGATGTGCTTCACCGATGAACTCGATCCTTTGATAGAGTAAACGTGTCATTTAATTAACCTCTTTGTTGATTGGGCAATAACTCATTAACTGCTTGGCTTTACAAATTGGGCATCTTGAGATATGATGAATTTGTGTTCAAATGTTATTGCTCTGGATGGTGCATGATAAGAATGGTAGTGCTGAACTACTGAACTCACATTCAGAACTGTTTGCTAATCAATGTTTGATGCTTCTTCTTCCGTTAACATTATTCATCAAATCATGGGCACACCATAGGAGGTGATAATGGACGGGGATCTGAAAGATCTTCTCTGGACCCAAGGGGTCTGTTCTCAAAGTGTGTCTAGTGTGTCTTCTATGAGGCCATTGAAGCTCATTTGGGATTTGATGTTGTCAAGAAGAATTTACTGGTCAACTCTGTCAAAGGCTCTAGAAAGATCAACTAGGCCGATGAGGCAGAGGTCACAGTTGTAGACCTTCAGGGTGTTGTCTACCAGTTGGATGGTTGGGTTCTCCATGCTGCATGGGCACTGAGGCCAGACTGATGGCCATGAAGGATGGCTGAATGAATGGAGGAGTCTTGCCAGTTCAGCAGTGAAGAGGAGATCCTCTTAGTTAAGAAATGATCGGAGGAGTCTTGCTAGATCACTAGTAGAGAGGTGATCCACTTATTTATGGTTGGGGAGTCATGCTAGATCACCAGTTGAGTGGCGATCAACTTAATTAAGTTACTATTGGAGGAGTCTCGCCAGAGCAGCAGTGGAGAGGTGCTCCACTTAGTTATATTATGAAGTGAGATGATACTAATGATTTCAGTGTTGCATGCAGAAGATTTCAATCATATCCTGTAAGATCCCTTTGGGCAAGAGTCCCACAACCCCTGTCTTATTTGTCACCTAAAGCAGGGAACATGTTGGGACCGACAAGAAGTCCTTTCCAAGACAGCCAGTTTTTGGAGTGTGGGACTTCCCCTGATTTCAAACTCAATAAGATACAGTTCTGTATAGTGAAAGTTCTTATGATACACCCCCTAGTACAAAACATATGCAGGACAACGATTAGGAATATCATTAGATAATTTGCAATAATGTACAAGAAGAAAGGATACAGAAGTTAGCATTCTATGTGCTGGTATATATTTCTCATCCTACATAATGTAGTGGTGATTACCAGTAGTTAGGCAATCTGCCACAACAAGAGATACTATACAGAATCATCAAGCCTGCCACAGCCCCACACAGCATATAGGCTCATATTTATACTCTGTGCTGAATTAGCGTCATTTTTGATACGCTAATTCAGTGCAAATTTAACTCCATATTTATATTTTGACGCTAGACCCGCCTAGCACCAAAATTTTGGAGTTAGAATCATTTTTTGGATGTGAGAAACCACCATGATTCAATGAGATGCAATGTAGGGGCTCCCGTCCAAAAAATTACTCTAAGGCCCTAGTGCCTTATTTATCCTCCCATGCAAAAATGGTGCACGTAGGGAGTCGGGCCTAAATAATGGTGCCTAAATAATGGCACTAAGCCTGCTTTGTGAAATTATTTACTGCCTGGGTCAGGGCAGGCGTTAGGGGAACTGTGGACCCATTTCCATGGTCAAACACAATGGAAAGAGCCCACAGGTGCCCACCCCAAGCCCCAGGAACACCTCCACCCATACCAGAGGGACACCACAGGATGGGGGGGACCCCATCCCAGGTAAGGAGGATAAGTAGAGGTGAGTATTTAAAGATTTTTTTTAAAGTGCCATTGAGGGCCCTGAAATGGGTCCCCCTACAGCACTGGGTGCAATGGCCATGCCCAGGGGACCTGTGTCCCCTGTGCTGTCCAATGGGGTGGTGGGAGTGACTCCTGTCTTTTACAAGACAGGAGTCATGTGGTATGGATGGTTTTGCATCAGGAAATGATGCTAGGCTGGTTAGAGGCATTTTGTTTGCCTCTAAGCAGCCTAATATCATTTTTTGGTGCAAAACCCCCATCCCCCACACCCACAACCTCACCCGACTAATGTCATTTTCCAAGACGTAAGCCCACCCTTTGCACCAGCTTGCGGGATTCCATACATTTGGCGCCCAGCTAGCGCTTTGGAATGACGCAAGCCAGCACTCATTTTTTTATGCAAAACTGAGTGCACAATTTTATGTAAAAAAGTATGAATATGGGCCATAGTCTGTAGAAGACCTGGGAGTCCCTCAGTGCCTGGGCAGTATCCCAAACGCAAGCAGCATTTGCTGCCCATATCCCTATGGAAGGTGCACTGCACCCAAATGCTTAGCCTCTAAGGGTGGCCATCTGGCAGCATGCAATAGAAGTGCTTGGATTAGATGCATCGGTGAATCTGGAAGTCCCTATGAGGGCACATTCAAAATATTCTCCTATGCAGTACATCAGGAGGATTGATGTATTAGCTCTTATACCTCTCCCATTTACCCAGGACCTACAGGGTATATGAAGGGCTAGCCACCTTCCCCTTGCATACTATCAGCAGAGAGTGTGGGACATTTTCCTCATCTGCTTCTTCTCTTTCAGCCATCTGAAGACCACCAACCACCACCCTATCACATTCAGGGACTCCATGGACAATGTCTTTGTCTAATTTACAGCCATCCTCAATGATCATAGGACAGTGGCTCTACACAGATCTGCCTTCCCAGAGAGGTAAGACACATGTTCCATGTACACTGTGCATAGGAATCAAGCTATACCTTATTGATGAGGCCAAATTATGCTGAAACTGATTTGTGGAGGAGGCTGGCCTGGCTTGTAGTGAGTACCAAGGGGTACTTACACCTTGCACCAGGTCCAGGTATCCCTTATTAGTGTAGAGGGGTGTCTAGCAGCTGAGGCTGATAGAAAAGGTAGCTTAGCAGAGCAGCTTAGGCTGAACGAGGGGCGTGTAAAGCTCCTGCTATACCACTGGTGTCATATGCACAATATCAGAAGAAAACACAATACACAGATATACTAAAAATAAAGGTACTTTATTTTTATGACAATATGCCAAAGTATCTCAGTGAGTACCCTCAGTTTGAGGATAGCAAATATACACAAGATATATGTACACAATACCAAAATTATGCAGTAATAGCAATAGAAAACAGTGCAAGCTATGTATAGTCACAATAGGTTGCAATGAGAGCACATAGGTACAGGGGCAACACAAACCATATACTCTAGAAGTGGAATGCGAACCAAGAATGGACCCCAAACCTATGTGACCTTGTAGAGGGTCGCTGGGACTGTAAGAAAACAGTGAGGGTAAGAAAAATAGCGAACCCCAAGACCCTGTAAGGTGGGTGCAAAGTGCACCTAAGTTCCCCAAAGAGCACAGAAGTCGTGATAGGGGAATTCTGCAAGGAAGACCAACACCAGCAATACAACAATGATGGATTTCCATATGAGAGTACCTGTGGAAGAAGGGGACCAAGTCCAAAAGTCACGATCAAGTCGGGAGTGGGCAGATGCCCAGGAAATGCCAGCTGTGGGTGCAAAGAAGCTGCCACTGGATGGTAGAAGCTGTGGATTCTGCAAGAACGACAAGGGCTAGAAACTTCCCCTTTGGAAGATGGATGTCCCACGTTGTGAAGAGACTTGCAGAGGTGTTTCTGTGCAGAAAGACCACAAACAAGCCTTGAAAGCTGCAAGGGTTGTGGTTAGGGTTTTTGGATGCTGCTGTAGCCCAGGAGGGACCAGGATGTCGCCAATTGCGTGAGGAGACAGAGGGGGCGTCCAGCAAGACAAAGAGCCCACTCAGAAGCAAGCGGCACCCGCAGAAGTGCCAGAACAGGCACTACGAAGTGGAGTGAACTGGAGCTCACCCGCAGTCACAAAGGAAGGTCCCACGACGCTGGAGGACAACTCAGGAGGTCGTGCACTGCAGGTTAGAGTGTCGGGGACCCAGGCTTGGCTGTGCACAAAGGAAATCCTGGAAGAGTGCACAGGAGCCAGAGCAGCTGCAAATCACGCGGTTCCCAGCAATGCAGTCTAGCGTGGGGAGGCAAGGACTTACCTCCAACAATCTTGGACTGAAGAGTCACTGGACTGTGGGAGTCACTTGGACAGAGTTGTTGAGTTCAAGGGACCTCGCTCGTTGTGCTGAGAGGAGACCCAGAGGACCGGTGATGCAGTCTTTTGGTGCCTGCGGTTGCAGGGAGAAGATTCCGTCGACCCACAGGAGATTTCTTCGGAGCTTCTAGTGCAGAGAGGAGGCCGACTACCCCCACAGCATGCACCACCAGGAAAACAGTCGAGCAGGTGGCCGGATCAGCGTTACAAGGTTGCAGTAGTCGTTTTTGCTACTTTGTTGCAGTTTTGCAGGCTTCCAGAGCAGTCAGCGGTCGATTCCTTGGCAGACGGTGAAGAGAGAGATGCAGAGGAACTCTGATGAGCTCTTGCATTCGTTATCTAAAGAATTCCCCAAAGCAGAGACCCTAAATAGCCAGAAAAGGAGGTTTGGCTAATTAGGAGAGAGGATAGACTAGCAACACCTGGAGGAGCCTATCAGAAGGAGTCTCTGATGTCACCTGCTGGCACTGGCCACTCAGAGCAGTCCAGTGTGCCAGTAGCACCTCTGTTTCCAAGATGGCTGAGGTCTGGAGCACACTGGAGGAGCTCTGGGCACCTCCCAGGGGAGGTGCAGGTCAGGGGAGTGGTCACTCCCCTTCCCTTTGTCCAGTTTCGTGCCAGAGCAGGGCTGGGGGATTCATAAACCGGTGTAGGCTGGCTTATGCAGAAATGGGCACCATCTGTGCCCATGAAAGCATTTCCAGAGGCTGGGGGAGGCTACTCCTCCCCAGCCCTAACACCTTTTTCCAAAGGGAGAGGGTGTAACACTCTCTCTCTGAGGAAGTCCTTTGTTCTGCCTTCCTGGGCCAAGCCTGACTGGACCCCAGGAGGGCAGAAACCTGTCTGAGGGGTTGGCAGCAGCAGCAGCTGCAGTGAAACCCCGGGAAAGGTAGTTTGGCATTACCCGGGTCTGAGCTAGAGACTCGGGGGCATTGGGGAGACAATTCCATGATCTTAGACATGTTACATGGCCATGTTCGGAGTTACCATTGTGACGCTATACATATGTCGTGACATATGTATAGTGCACGCGTGTAATGGTGTCGCTGCACTCACAAAGTCCGGGGAATTTGCCCTGAACAATGTGGGGGCACCTTGGCTAGTGCCGGGGTGCCCACACACTAAGGGGGTCATTCTGACCCTGGCGGCCGGTGACCGCCAGGGTCACCGACCACGGGAGCACCGCCAACAGGCTGGCGGTGCTCCCGAGGGCATTCTGACCGCGGCGGTTCAGCCGCGGTCAGAAAGGGTAAACCGGCGGTCTCCCGCCGGTTTACCGCTGCCCCATTGAATCCTCCATGGCGGCGGAGCGCGCTCCGCCGCCATGGGGATTCAGACACCCCCTACCGCCATCCTGTTCATGGCGGGAAACCCGCCAACACTGGGCTCTCAGGGTGGTTGTGGATATTGATACACCCAGTTTTGTCGAGTGTAGGAGGCTGGCCTGGCTTGTAGTGGGTACCAGAGGTACTTTCACGTTGTGCCAGGTCCAGTTATCCCTTATTAGTGTAGAAGAGGTGTTTCTAGCAGCTTAGGCTGATAGAAGGTAGCTATAGCAGAGCAGCTTAGGCTGAACTAGGAGACATGCAAAGCTCCTACTATACCACTGGTATCATATGCACAATATCATAAGAAAACACAATACACAGATATACTAAAAATAAAGGTACTTTAATCTTATGACAATATGCCAAGCGTATCTCAGTGAGTACCCTCAGTATGAGGATGCCAAATATACACAAGATATATGTACACAATACCAAAAATATGCAGTAAATAGCAAAAGGAAGTAATAGCAATGTAAAGTTACAGTAGATTGCAATAGGAGCACATGGGTATAGGGGCAACACAAACCATATACTCCGAAAGTGGAATGCGAACCACGAATGGACCCCAAACCTATGTGAGCTTGTAGAGGGACGCTGGGACTGTAAGAAAACAGTGAGGGTTAGAAAAATAGCCCACCCCAAGACCCTGTAAGGTAGGTGTAAAGTGCACCTACAATCCCCAGAGAGCACAGAAGTCTTGATAGGGGGATTCTGCAAGGAAAACCAACACCAGCAATGCAACAGCAGTGGATTTCCGGACCTGAGTACGTATAAGACAAGGGGATCAAGTCCAAGGGTCGCGACAGTGCCGAGAGTGGGCAGGAGCCCAGGAAATGCCAGCTGAGGGTGCAAGGAAGCTGCCACTGGATGGAAGAAGCTTGGTGTTTTGCAAGAACGAAAAGGACTAGGAAGTTCCCCTTTGGAGGATGAATGTCCCACATCGTGAAAAAGCTTGCAGAGGTGTTCCCACGCAGAAAGACCGCAAACAAGCCTTGCTAGCTGCAAGGGTCGTGGTTAGGGTTTTTGGATGCTGCTGTAGCCCAGGAGGGACCAGGATGTCGCCACTTGGATGAGGAGACAGAGGGGGCACCCAGCAAGACAGAGAGCCCTCACAGAAGCAGGCAGCACCCGCACAAGTACCGGAACAGGCACTTAGAAGACGAGTGAACAGGAGTCCACCCGAAGTCAGAAAAGGGAGTCCCACAACGCCGGAGGACAACTCAGAAGGTTGTGCACTGCAGGTTAGAGTGTCAGGGACCCAGGCTTGGCTGTGCACGAAGGAAATCCTGGAAGAGTGCACAGGAGCCAGAGCAGCTGCAAATCACGCTGTACCCAGCAATGCAGTATAGCATGGGGAGGCAAGGACTTACCTCCACCAAACTTAGACTGAAGAGTCACTGGACTGTGGGAGTCACTTGGACAGAGTTGCTGAGTTCCAGGGACCAAGCTCGTTGTTCTGAGAGGGGACCCAGAGGACCGGTGATGCAGTCTTTTTTTGCCTGCGGTTGCAAGGGGAAGATTCCGTCGACCCACGGGATATTTCTTCAGAGCTCCTGGTGCAAGAAGGAGGCAGGCTACCCCCAGAGCATGCACCACCAGGAAACAGGCGAGAAAGCAGGCAGGATGAAGCGATACAAGGTTGCAGTAGTCGTCTTTGCTACTTTGTTGCGGTTTTGCAGGTGTCCTGAGCAGTCAGCGGTCGATCCTTTGGCAGAAGGTGAAGAGGGAGATGCAGAAGAACTCTGGTGAACTCTTGCATTCGGTATCTGAAGAATTCCCCAAAGCAGAGACCCTAAATAGCCAGAAAAGGAGGTTTGGCTACCTAGGAAGGAGGATAGGCTAGCAAGAAAGGTAAGAGCCTATCAGAAGGAGTCTCTGATGTCACCTGATGGCACTGGCCACTCAGAGCAGTCCAGAGTGCCAGCAACACCTCTGTTTCCAAGATGGCAGAGGTCTGGGGCACACTGGAGGAGCTCTGGGCACCTCCCCTGGGAGGTGCAGGTCAGGGGAGTGGTCACTCCCCTTTCCTTTGTCCAATTTCATGCCAGAGCAGGGCTGGGGGATCCCTAAACCGGTGTAGACGGCTTATGCAGAGATGGGCAGCATCTGTGCCCATCAAACCATTTCCAGAGGCTGGGGGAGGCTACTCCTCCCCAGCCATCACCCCTTTTTCCAAAGGGAGAGGGTGTCACACCCTCTCTCAGAGGAAATCCTTTGTTCTGCCTTCCTGGGCCAGGGCTGCCTGGACCCCAGGAGGGCAAAAACCTGTCTGAGGGGTTGGCAGCAGCAGCAGCTGCAGTGGAGACCCAGGAAAGGCAGTTTAGCAGTACCCGGGTTCTCTGCTAGAGACCCGGGGGATCATGGAATTGTCTCCCCAATGCCAGAATGGCATTGGGGTGACAATTCCATGATCTTAGACATGTTCCATGGTCATGGTTGGAGTTACCATTGTGACGCTATACATAGGTAGTGAAATAGTGTCCCCGCACTCACTAAGTCCGGGGAATTTGCCCTGAACGACGTGGGGGCACCTTGGCTAGTGCCAGGGTGCCCACACACTGAGTAACTTTGCATCCAACCTTCACCAGGTGAAGGTTAGACATATAGGTGACTTATAAGTTACTTAAGTGCAGTGGTAAATGGCTGTGAAATAACATGGACGTTATTTCACTCAGGCTGCACTGGCAGGCCTGTGTAAGAATAGTCAGATCTCCATATGGGTGGCAAAAGAAATGCTGCAGCCCATAGGGATCTCCTGGAACCCCAATACCCTGGGTACCTCAGTACCATATACTTGGGAATTATAAGGGTGTTCCAGTATGCCAATGTGAATTGGTGAAATTGGTCACTAGCTTGTTAGTGACAATTTAGAAAGCAGAGAGAGTATAACCACTGAGGTTCTGGTTAGCAGAGCCTCAGTGAGACAGTTACTCATCACACAGGAAACACATACAGGGCACACTTATGAGCACTGGGGCCCTGCCTGGTAGGGTCCCAGTGACACATACACTAAAACAACATATATACAGTGAAATATGGGGGTAACATGCCAGGCAAGATCGTACTTTCCTACACAACCCCCCTCCCCCAAACGAAGGACAATTAGACTAGCCATGACCTGATGAGTCTTCATTGTCTAAGTGGAAATATCTGGAGAGTCCATCTGCATTGGATGTTCCACTGTATAGTCCATTCTCTGTAGAGATATGGACCACCTCAACAACTTAGGGTTTTCACCTTTCATTTGTTTTAGCCAAAGTAGAGGTTTGTGGTCTGTCTGAATAATGAAGTGAGTGCCAAACAGGTATGGCCTCAACTTCTTCATTGCCCGGACCACAGCAAAGGCCTCCCTCTCTATGGCAGAATAATGCTTTTTTCTTGGGGTCAACCTCCTGCTGATAAAAGCAACAGGTTGATCCTGGCCTTCAGAATTGAGTTGTGATAAGACTGCCCCTACCCCTAATTCAGATGCATCAGTTTGAACAATTAATTTCTTGGAGTAACATGGCCTTTTTGAGCTCCTCAAAAGCTTTCTGACACCTAGCTGTCCACAATACCTTTTTAGGCATCTTCTTGCTAGTGAGATCATTAAGTGGAGCTGCAATGGAGCCATAGTTTTTAATGAATCTCCTGTAATACCCAGTGAGGCCTAGGAAGGCTCTCACTTGGGTCTGAGTTGTAGGGGGAACCCAATCCATGATTGTCTGGATTTTCCCCTGAAGTGGTGCAATATGTTCTCCACCTACCAGGTGTCCCAGATAAACCACTTTCCCCTGCCCTATCTGGCACTTTGAAGCCTTGATAGCGAGGCCTGCCTTTTGCAGGGCTTCCAAAACATTCCACAGGTGGACCAAGTGATCATCCAGGTGGAGCTAAAGACAGCTATATCATCTAGATATGATGCACTAAAAGCTTCCAACCCCTGCAGGACTGTATTCACCAACCTCTGAAAAGTGGCAGGTGCATTTTTCAAACCAAAGGGCATTACTGTGAATTGGTAGTACCCTCCAATAGTTGAAAATGCAGTTTTTGCTTTTGCATCCTCTGATAACTTGATCTGCCAATACCCTGCAGTCAAATCAAAGGTGCTTAGATACTTGGCAGATGCCAGTGTATCTATGAGCTCATCTGCCCTGGGTATAGGGTGAGCATCAGTTTCCATGCAGAAAGACTGCAAACAAGCCTTGCTAGCTGCAAGGGTTGCGGTTAGGGTTTTTGGATGCTGCTGTGGCCCAGTGAGAAAATGTACATAAAGTTAATCATACACCATAGCTGCTAGGCATCTGTTTATCTTTATTATGTTGCCATGTGCTCAACAAACCTTCTGAACTTTGATGATTGACCTTGTGCTCGCAGCCTTGGGCTGCAATCTGCTTATCTTTGCCAATTACTTTTTCCAATTACAGTTCTGAGAATTGTCGTGCTTAATCAGTAACTGCCAGAACAGGTTTGTACAGGTCGTTGCCACCTCCTGCCAGCTGCATCTGTACCTTCTCCCACCACACGTGTATCCCTGAAATATTCTGAAGGCAGCAAAGGACCTTGAATACGCTAGGGGTGGAGTTGTCCTCTGACTAAGCAGTTTTGTGTGTATATAAGTTTGGGTGCCCCAGAGTGAAGGGGAAGCCTCCGTAGGATAGTCACTTGACTGTCCTGGGACTCTGTATTAGCTCGAGCTATAATCCATGTAATAAACTTCTCTTTATTCCTCCAGTTGGTGACTCCATCTGATTTGTGAACTCTCTGCTAAATTGACCCTGAGGACATAAAGGGTGTCCCTCCACCGGCTGGGAAGGAGACCCCTGGTGGGGGTCTAATCTTTCCTGGTTCCTCAGTTGGTGCCCGAACAGGGACCCGAGTCAGGTATCCAGGGGACCGACCAGGTGACGGAGGACTCACGATTGGATTTCCAAGGGAGGCACCCCACACCAGATTCTGAGCTTCGTTCTCTGTAGTGGACCTGCGGATCTCCACTGTGTGTCTTCCAGCCGGCTCGACTTCTCCTGGCGCTGTCTGTATTCGGGTCCCTGTTTTCCGTGAACTACTGGAGTCCCCAACTGTTGGACTATAACAGAAGTGTCAGGTAAGGATTGGAGTTGAAAGATTCCTGTCTAAAAATAGGTCTGTGAGCATTGTACGGTTTCTATCACTCTTTGCAAAGATCAACGTCAGTGGTAAGACTGACCTCAGTTGTCATTTAAGTAGATAGGAAGCAAAGGGCATATTTGCCACTCATTTAGTGTATTCAAACCACTGATGTAAGAATTATTATTATTTTTTTTTAAATACTGGAAGAATGCCAGCGTTCATTTGTTTCAGGAAATTGTGTTGTTGTCTTTGCAGTAGGGACTCCCGCCTGGAGGAAACATGCCCGCTCCTCCGGCCGGGACTTCGAATCATGATATATATGTTAAATATGGCATAGGTCCGATTATGTGGTCTGATATATGGAGAAAAAGAACCAAAGGTAGTTCTGATTTACAATGGCCTATTCACGGGACATTTGATAAAGATAAATTAGACTATTTACAGGAACGTTTGTTTGTGACAAAAAGTAGACCAGGGATGTTTGATTCACTACGGACTTGGCAGAAAGAAGCAGACGAAAGACGTAGGAAGGCAGAGAAAGAATTACAGAGACATAAGACCAGGACGGTGACTGAAAAGGTATATGACTCTGACGTAGCTGAACATCAACAGAAAATTTTAGAACATGACGAAGGCTTCATTTACAAACTGATAAGTGTTACCCTTCCAGGACAGTAGTGGATAAGCTACAAGAGGAAGACCCCCTTTTAAACGATATGTTAGGTAAACCCCCGTTATATACTCCACCAATATATCCTACACTACATCCTCAACCTGCACCAGGTGACCCTATTGTGCCCCCCCCCGGTTGGATCTCAGGCGAGTGCTCCGCCACCCACCACCACCCCTCCTGTCACCAGACCTATAGAGGATACACCCCGCCCGACTGTACCCACCCCTTGACTGGCCCCCGTTTGGCCCACCCCTGACTCCTGTTTAGACACCACACATACCCCCCACCCCATGACCCCGCGAAAGCGCACCCTGCGCGGACATTTGTTCTCTACTTCACAAGAGGAAGATGTCATTGAAGAAATGACACAGAGGTGGATGACTAATTGGAATGACTATGGGGTAAGGGACATTGTCCACACTATGAAACAATGGGATAGTTTAGTTCAGTTACATGCAGCCACCCTTATGTGCAACATTATAATACAAGAATATGAGGATGATGGTTCCTCAGCTCCCGTGGGACTGATGGACATCCGAAAACGCGCCTCTACTGGGCAGCCGTTTGGTTCTGGTCTACATGATTATGTTGTTACTCTTCTCGTATACAGGGACCGCCTGTGGACATGTAGCCCTTCTATAAGGGCATCCATGTTTCCCATGAGAGAGGTTCCGCCGGTTTGGCGAGAACCGGTGACGGATGACGCTGGCCAAGTTGTTACCGCAGGGCATTTTCAGCAAATGTGGGTACACACCTCATGGAAAAGATCTGAAACATATACCCTAAAAGCTGCCTCACCTGACCCCGTAAGAACCCTGCAGGATATTATAAAGAATTGCAACAAATTCTTGAATCATGTACTATGACGTTGTCCGATATTGATATGTTAATGGCAGCAGTAGTCCCACAGGAAGTATGGTCAAAAGTACGGAGGCACGACCATGCTGAACTAGGGGGCACGTGGGACCAATTGCAAGCAGCAGAAAGAGACAGGGTTGGGGGAGCGAAACCAGACCCACTTATATTGGCTCTCCCACTGCGTATTTTGGATTTAATGAAGACCATACTTGCACCCCACAGGATAAATTGGGATAAATTGTCTGCCTGTAAACAGAAAAAGGACGAGGGTGTTTCACACATTTATACAAGGTTTGGGGGTGTCTTTTCTGATTACAGCAGCCAAGACATGACTACTGAAGTGGGATAAGACTCTTTGTTGACAAATTTGTGGACAATTTATTACAAGACATAAAGGGAAAATTGAAATTGTGTGAAAGTACGTGGCCAGTCTCTACTGCCACTGGCATACTGACACTGGCCCAATATTATGAGAAGAGGGAGATAGAAGAACAAGAAAAGAATGAGAAACAAATGAAGGAGTTGAAAACAAAGGTGTTATTTCAGCAGGCCTACCCTCAGCCCCGTCAACAGCAGTCCAGATCAAGGTCACAAGGACCTCCCAATGACAGAAGGCAGTCCCAACGCGCTCCCCGTTCTTCCCTCTCCTACAATCAGTGCGCCTATTTCAAGCAGGAGGGCCACTGGAAGAATGACTGCCCCAATAAGGACAACTCCACAGGCTGCCCCATGCCCCCACCGCAACAGGACTACAGACCACGCAGTAGGTCTGGTCCTGCAGACAGACCCCGCCAGCAGGCCCCTTCACGGTCCCACAGTACCCCCCACCCAAATTATTTTGATGCTTCATCCCACCGTCAATATTTTATTGACGACTATGATGCGTATGAAGGTCAGGGGTCCTCCTTTGACTAGGACAGCCTTCGACGGGGGGGTGGGACCAGTTTCTATTCCTGTTAGGCAGAATGTCCCTCACGTTGAGGTACAATTAGACGGTGCTCCACAT
Organism: Pleurodeles waltl; assembly: GCF_031143425.1. Classification (NCBI taxonomy): domain Eukaryota; kingdom Metazoa; phylum Chordata; class Amphibia; order Caudata; family Salamandridae; genus Pleurodeles; species Pleurodeles waltl. The sequence goes on along the minus strand of NC_090438.1, from coordinate 10,542,761 downwards.
GATTTTTTGGTAGATACTGGGGCCACCAAAAGTTCTGTTTAACAGGAAGAGGTCCACGGGGTCCCTCTGTCTGGCAATATTAACGTCTCTATGGGTTTTTCTGGTGTTCCGGTGGCAAACCCCGTCTCCCAGCCGCTGCATGTTGCTATAGGTCCTTACACCATTAGCTCCCCTCTCATTCTTACTTCGGCCTGTAGTGAGAATTTATTGGGTTTGGACTTATTAAAGAAATTGTACGCCACCATTTATTGCTCTCCGGATGGAGTTCATGTCACTCTAAGTCCAAATATTTCCCCGTCACAATTTTTGTCAAAACCACTTCCACCCGAACTTCGAGATTTGCCAGACATTTTATGGGCCACACATAAGGACGATGTTGGATGTCTGGACATACTACCGTATGTCATACGCTTGAAAGGCAATGCCAAATTGCTTCGTCTTCCCCAATACAAATTATCCCAACACATTGAACAACAACTCAAAAATATTGTGACCCAGTTGATTGATTTGGGTGTTATTGAAGAAACGAGTGGTAATGATTGTAACAGTCCTGTCCTTCCTGTTCATAAAAAATTATCTGATGGCACCGCGTCTCCAGGACTCCGATTTGTTATTGATTTACGGGCGGTCAATAAGATTGTAATACCCCAGGTCCCTGTTGTTCCTGACATTACGACATTATTAACAATGATACCTACCTCCGCTACTTGGTTCTCTGTTATCGATCTTAAGAATGCATTCTTTAGCATTCCCATTCATCCAGATAGTAGACACATCTTTGGGTTTTCACTGGGTGGCCGCAGTTTCCGGTTCTGTCGCGCTCCACAAGGCTATACTGAATTGCCTAGCATTTTTAGCCAGGCCCTCAAGGGTCAATTAGATGCCCTTGTTTTTCCTTGCTCCTCGACGCTGGTTCAATATGTGGATGACCTTTTAATAGCATCCACTTCAGAACACAATTGTAAAACAGATACTGTAGCCTTATTGAAACATCTTGCACACCATCACCATAAGGTCTCCCTCTCCAAATTGCAGTATTGTAGACAGGAGGTTATATACCTAGGACACCTCCTGTCTAAGGAGGGACGTACGTTGACGGCTGAGAAAATACAAGCTATATGAGACATACTGGTTCCAAGGACACAGAGAGAGGTTAGGGCCTTTATAGGTATTACCTCCTTCTGTCGTCAATGGATTCCTAATTATTCTCTTCAGATAAAACCGTTTTTGCATCTCACCCACAAAGATTGTCCTGAAAAAATTGAATGGAATGATGATTTTCAGTCTGGTTTTGATGAATTGAAAAATACACTCTGCACAGCACCTGTACTGGGTACGCCTGATTATCGTAAAGATTTTCAGTTATATGTGAGCGAGAGAAATGGATGTTCACTATCAGTGTTAACCCAAGAGCATGGCGGCAAACAACGCCCCAGTGCTTATTTTTTGGCTCTACTGGATCCAGTGGCCCGTGCACTCCCAAGCTGTCTACGGGCAGTAGCCGCTGCAGCGGTCGCAGTGCGCCAGTCGGCCGGGATAGTCATGGATTCACCCCTCACCATGTTGGTCCCACACACTGTTGACGCACTATTAAACAAAACAAAAACACAGCATCTTACTAATGCACGATTAACTACTTATGAAGTGACACTTTTAGCTAGTCATATAACATTAAAAAGGTGCAACACACTCAATCCTGCCACTTTATTGCCAATTACTGAAAAAACGGAAGATTCTTATGATGATATACATGACTGCATTCTCTGATTGAAGGATGAAACAAAAGGGAGAGTGGACTTACAGGACACTCCACTGAGAGACCCTGATGGCATATTATACGTAGATGGCTCATGCATCAAGCTGCCCGATGGCACTACCTCTGCAGCCTATGCAGTTACAGCAGCTACCACTGTAGTTGAAACAGCTAGAATACCACATAACTCTGCTCAGGCCGCAGAATTAATAGCTCTAACACGAGCCTGTGAGTTAAGTAAAGGACTTAATGTGAATGTTCACACGGACAGTCAGTATGCATTTGGCGTAGCACACAATTTTGGTAGCTTGTGGGCAGAACGAGGATTCCTCACTTCACATGGGACACATATTCAACATGGGACCCTTATAACTAATTTACTTTCTGCCCTGACGTTGCCCAAAACAATGGCTATCATGAAGTGTGGTGACCACAAAAAGGTGACAGATGAAACTGGACAGGGCAACGCCCTAGCCGATCAGACAGCAAAAGATACAGCGTATGCAAAGACAGGACACATGTATGTGGTAGATAGTACAGAGATGGTTCGTCCCCATGAAATATTTGGGAACACGGTAGAGAGTGTCAGGAAGATACAGGATGAGGCAACTGAACAGGAGAGAAAGGAATGGGAAGAAGGGAAGGCCCAGTTAGATGAAAATACGCTGTGCTGGACAGATCTGTCACAGAGGGAAAGATGGATGTTACCCAATGCATTCGTTCTGCCAGTAGCGACTATGGCCCATGGTCCTGCACACGTTAGTGCGAAAAGCATCTGTGATTTGCTTGATCCGGTTTGGTCTAATAAAAATATCAGAAGAGTGAAGGAGGCTGGACTGGCTTGTAGTGAGTACCAAGGGGTACTTGCACCTTGCACCAGGCCCAGTTATCCCTTATTAGTGTATAGGGTGTCTAGCAGGATAGGCTGATAGATAATGGTAGCTTAGCAGAGCAGCTTAGGCTGAACTAAGAGACGAGCGAAGCTCCTACAGTACCACTAGTGTCACTTGCACAATATCATAAGAAAACACAATACACAGTTATAATAAAAATAAAGGTACTTTATTTTTATGACAATATGCCAAAGTATCTCAGAGTGTACCCTCAGTGAGAGGATAGGAAATATACACAAGATATATGTACCCAATACCAAGAATATGCAGTATAGTCTTAGAAAACAGTGCAAACAATGTATAGTTACAATAGGATGCAATGGGGACACATAGGGATAGGGGCAACAAAAACCATATACTCCAAAAGTGGAATGCGAACCACGAATGGACCCCAAACCTATGTGACCTTGTAGAGGGTCACTGGGACTATTAGAAAATAGTGAGAGTTAGAAAAATAACCCTCCCCAAGACCCTGAAAAGTGAGTGCAAAGTGCACTGAAGTTCCCCAAAGGACAAAGAAGTCGTGAGAGGCAAATAATGCAGGAAAGACACAAACCAGCAATGCAACAACAATGGATTTCCAATCCAGGGTACATGTGGAATAAGGGGACCAAGTCCAAAAGTCACAAGCAAGTCGGAGATGGGCATATGCCCAGGAAATGCCAGCTGTGGGTGCAAAGAAGCTTCTACTGGACAGAAGAAGCTGAGGTTTCTGTAGGAACGAAAAGGGCTAGAGACTTCCCCTTTAGAGGACGGATTCCCTACGCCGCGGAGAGTCGTGCAAAAGTGTTTTCCCGCCGAAAGACCGCCAAGAAGCCTTGCTAGCTGCAAATCGTGCGGTTAGTGTTTTTGGATGCTGCTGTGGCCAAGGAGGGACCAGGATGTCGCAAATTATGTCAGGAGACAGAAGGGACATCGAGCAAGACAAGGAGCCCTCTCAGAAGCAGGTAGCACCCGTAGAAGTGCCAGAAACAGGCACTACGAGGATGCATGAAACAGTGCTCACCCGAAGTTACACAAAGGAGTCCCACGTCGCCGGAGACCAACTTAGAAAGTCGTGCAATGCAGGTTAGAGTGCCGTGGACCCAGGCTTGGCTGTGCACAAAGGATTTCCACCGGAAGTGCACAGGGGCCGGAGTAGCTGCAAAAGTCGCAGTTCCTAGCAATGCAGTCTGGCGTGGGGAGGCAAGGACTTACCTCCACCAAACTTGGACTGAAGAGTCACTGGACTGTGGGAGTCACTTGGACAGAATTGCTGGATTCGAGGGACCTCGCTCGTCATGCTGAGAGGACACCCAAGGGACCAGTAATGCAGCTTTTTGGTGCCTGCGGTTGCAGGGGGAAGATTCCGTCGACCCACAGGAGATTTCTTCGGAGCTTCTAGTGCAGAGAGGAGGCGGACTACCCCCACAGCATGCACCACCAGGAAAACAGTCGAGAAGGCGGCAGGATAAGCGTTACAGAGTTGCAGTAGTCGTCTTAGCTACTTTGTTGCAGTTTTGCAGGCTTCCAGCGTGGTCAGCAGTCGATTCCTTGGCAGAAGGTGAAGAGAGAGATGCAGAGGAACTCTGATGAGCTCTTGCATTCGTTATCTCAAGTTTCCCCAGAGACAGAGACCCTAAATAGCCAGAAAAGAGGGTTTGGCTACCTAGGAGAGAGGATAAGCTAGCAACACCTGAAGGAGCCTATCAGAAGGAGTCTCTGACGTCACCTGGTGGCACTGGCCACTCAGAGCAGTCCAGTGTGCCAGCAGCACCTCTGTTTCCAAGATGGCAGAGGTCTGGAGCACACTGGAGGAGCTCTGGACACCTCCCAGGGGAGGTGCAGGTCAGGGGAGAGGTCACTCCCCTTTCCTTTGTCCAGTTTCGCGCCAGAGCAGGGCTAAGGGGTCCCCTGAACCGGTGTAGACTGGCTTATGCAGAATTGGGCACATCTGTGCCCAAGAAAGTATTTCCAGAGGCTGGGGGAGGCTACTCCTCCCCTGCTTTCACACCATTTTCCAAAGGGAGAGGGTGTAACACCCTCTCTCAGAGGAAGTCCTTTGTTCTGCTATCCTGGGACAAGCCTGGCTTGACCCCAGGAGGGCAGAAACCTGTCTGAGGGGTTGGCAGCAGCAGCAGCTGCAGTGAAACCCCAGGAAAGGCAGTTTGGCAGTACCAGGGTCTGTGCTACAGACCACTGGGATCATGGGATTGTGCCAACTATGCCAGGATGGCATAGAGGGGGCAATTCCATGATCATAGACATGTTACATGGCCATATTCGGAGTTACCATTGTGAAGCTACATATAGGTAGTGACCTAAATGTAGTGCACGCGTGTAATGGTGTCCCCGCACTCAGAAAGTCCGGGGAATTGGCCCTGAACAATGTGGGGGCACCTTGGCTAGTGACAGGGTGCCCTCACACTAAGTAACTTTGCCCCTAACCTTTACCAGGTAAAGGTTAGACATATAGGTGACTTATAAGTTACTTAAGTGCAGTGTAAAATGGCTGTGAAATAACGTGGACGTTATTTCACTCAGGCTGCAGTGGCAGGCCTGTGTAAGAATTGTCAGAGCTCCCTATGGGTGGCAAAAGAAATGCTGCAGCCCATAGGGTTCTCCTGGAACCCCAATACCCTGGGTACCTCAGTTCCATATACTAGGGAATTATAAGGGTGTTCCAGTAAGCCAATGTAAATTGGTAAAATTGGTCACTAGCCTGTTAGTGACAATTTGAAAGAAATGAGAGAGCATAACCACTGAGGTTCTGATTAGCAGAGCCTCAGTGAGACAGTTAGTCACTACACAGGTAACACATTCAGGCACACTTATGAGCACTGGGGCCCTGGATACCAGGGTCCCAGTGACACATACAACTAAAACAACATATATACAGTGAAAAATGGGGGTAACATGCCAGGCAAGATGGTACTCTCCTACAAAGAGTAGCTGAACAACTGGTTCAATCCTGCATGATTTGTTTACAACATAACATAGGGAAGGGTGCCTCAGTTCCCGCTGGGCATTTTTCCCCACCAACGTGTCCCTTTCAAGTACTACAAATGGATTATATTGAGATGGAAAGGTGTAACAATTTGAAATATGTCCTAGTTGTGGTCTGTATGTTTAGTAAGTGGGTAGAAGCTTACCCTACTAAAGATAATACTGCCCTTACCACCGCAAAGGTACTTCTGAAGGAGTTCTTCCCACGGTTTGGGGTCCCAAGGTGTGTCTGGTCAGATAATGGGAGTCATTTTGTAGGGCAGGTGATGAAAAGGGTGTGTGAAGGGTTGGGCCTCCGCCAGAAGTTTCATGCAGCTTACCACCCTCAGTCAGCAGGACTAGTTGAAAAATATAATGGCACACTTAAATTGAAGAAATCAAAAATATGCGCAGAACGCGGTATACGGTGGCCGGACGCGTTGCCCCTGGCTTTGATGTCTGTCAGGATGACGCCTCACTCTAGATCAGGGTTGTCACCCCATGAGATAGTGATGGGAAGGCCAGCAAATGTCTGGGTGGTCCCTCGAACTCACAAGTACTCAGAACTAGGACATCCTGTTTTGATGGACTATTTAAATGAACTCACTAATTCTTTGCGTTCTATTCACCAACAGGTGTGTGAAGCACTCCCATCTGTATCCACTGATCCAGGCCACAAGATAATACCTGGAGACTGGGTCCTCACAAAGAATTTCAAGCGGAAAAAGAGTCTCAAACCTCGATGGAAAGGTCCGCGACAGGTCCTCCTGGCTACTCGAACAGCAGTTAAAGTCGAGGGAGCTAAGAATTGGATGCATGCATCCCACTGTAAGAAAGTACCCCTACTCGTACCCTCTGATGAAATAAAAAGTGGTGACCACCCGACGACTGAGGACCATTTCAGCAATACTACGCAGAGTGATAAAAAACAGAACAACAGTGTGCTGCAGGAGGTTCACTCAGATTTTGGTCACACTGAACAATTGTTTCCTGACCATACCATACCACAGTCCACAAGATACGATTTCCGCCCACGAAAATAAGAAAATGAACAATGAACTGATTGCTTGTCCCCTGTATTAAGTCTGACGATAGCTGCAGGGCCGTGATTTTGACTGTCGGGGCAGACCAGAGTGTGTCAATAGGACTGCTGGAATCACCCCGCAGTGAAGCAACCACCAGTCATTGGCAGAACATAGGTTGGACTGAACTGCTAGTGGGACAAGCAATAAAGAGAAATGGATGTTATACAAAAAGACAAGAGGAAAAAGAAGAAAATAAGTAATTTAAAAAGACTATTAGGCCCACGTATCACTTGTCTCACCATAACAATATTATTTTTGGTACTTCTGTCTTGCATTGGGTGGGTAATACATGATTCTGACTCAGAGGTCTCACCAACTACGCCACTGCCTCCAGAACACAGCCATGTTTCCTTACCACCCCATGAGGAAGGACGACATAAGGAATATGAAAACAATACCTTCATATCTATGTTACAGCAACATCAGCTGGCTGTAAATAGAACAAATTGTTGGATATTTGGCTTGCTACTGAGTTCCGTGCAAAGAAGGTTGCCATATATTGCATTTACTCTTTCTTTTGATGGCTCCTGCAGCACCTGGTATGAACTATCAGCCATTTGGGCTACCTCAATGGATGCTACTAATTCCGGACTATTGGTCACCCACCTATACCGGTTATGCTGCCCACTGGAACGAGAGTTTATGGAACAAAGGAAGAAAAGTCAGAATATGCTGACCGACGAAATAGGTCTACTGACATATATTTTTTTATCCTTTAATACCACATCCCGGATTGGCCAAAGATTTTTTGTAACACAGGTCAAGGCTCCACTTTGTTTTCAGAAAAGTGGTAATATTGAATGGAACTAATTGGCCTACCATGATACCATCACAAAACTCGTATTTTGTTTGTGGTAATAATGCCTACACCTCCTTGGTACCCACCTGGACCGGCACGTGTTACATTTCTTGGTTACTACCACCAACTTACATAGCTGGGCCTCAACACCACAGGACTCGGAGAGGGGTAATATCTGAAGAAGATACCTCAGCACAAGAAGCATTGGACTACTTCAAAGGTGTCCTTCCATTTTGGGGCCCTATGATGAACAGTAGGGATATCAGACATCTCACATGAGTCATGGAAGCAACAATAAATGAAACAGCAGGAGCTCTGAGTAACATCACTGCAGAGCTCGCTGCTGACCGCCTTGTTGCTCTTCAAAACAGAATGGTTCTTGACATTATCTTGGCAGAACGTGGTGGAGTTTGTACTTTGATCGGATCAAGCTGCTGCATTTATATACCAGACAATGCCCCTTCAGTGTATAAAGCTATTCAAAGGTTGCATATGATAGCTTCCACAATACACCAAGACAAAGAACCATGGTCCTTGACTGACTGGTTTTGGGGCTTGATTTCCCAATGGGGCTGGAAGATACTAATATTCCTTTTTGTGCTTGCTGCTGTATTCCTCACCTGTTGTCTTTGTGTACAGTGCCTACCTGCTTTGTGCGGTTGCTGTATGGCATCCCTAGCCCCCTGGCCTGTTCGCCCTCCTCAACACACGGTTATGCTGTCCCTTGAGCAGGAGATAAAAGACCTTATGTCCATTAACATAGACACTGAATGACGTTTAAACTTGCCTCACAATGGCAAAAGGAGGGATTGAGAAAATGTACATAAAATTAATCATACACCATAGCTGCTAGGCATCTGTTTATCTTTATTATGTTGCCATGTGCTCGACAAACCTTCTGACTTTGATGATTGACCTTGTGCTCGCAGCCTTGGGCTGCAATCTGCTTATCTTTGCCATATTACTTTTTCCAATTACAGTTCTGAGAATTGTTGTGCTTAATCAGTAACTGCCAGAACAGGTTTGTACAGGTCGTTGCCACCTCCTGCCAGCTGCATCTGTACCTTCTCCCACCACACGTGTATCCCTGAAATATTCTGAAGGCTGCAAAGGACCTTGAATACGCTAGGGGTGGCGTTTCCTCTGACTAAGCAGTTTTGTGTGTATATAAGGTTGGGTGCTCCAGAGCGAAGGGGCAGCCTCCGAAGGATAGTCACTTGACTGTCCTGGGACTCTGTATTAGCTCGAGCTATAATCCATGTAATAAACTTATCTTTATTCCTCCAGTTGGTGACTCCGTCTGATTTGTGAACTCTCTGCTAAATGGACCCTGAGGACATAAAGGGTGTCCCTCCACCGGGTGGGGGTCTAATCTTTCCTGGTTCCTCACCAGGAGGGAGCAGGATGTTGCCACTTGGATGAGGAGACAGAGGGGGCGCCCAGCAAGTCAGGGAGCCCTCACAGAAGCAGGCAGCACCCGCAGAAGTACTGGAACAGGCACTTAGAAGAGGAGTGAACCGGAGTCCACCCGAAGTCAGAAAAGGGAGCCCCACGATGCCGGAGGACAACTCAGAAGGTTGTGCACTGCAGGTTAGAGTGTCGGGACCCAGGCTTGGCTGTGCACGAAGGAAATCCTGGAAGAGTGCACAGGAGCCGTAGCAGCTGCAAATCATGCGGTACCCAGCAATGCAGTCTAGCATGGGGAGGCAAGGACTTACCTCCACCAAACTTGGACTGAAGAGTCACTAGACTGTGGGAGTCACTTGGACAGAGTTGCTGAGTTCCAGGGACCAGGTTCGTCGTGCTGAGAGGGGACCCAGCAGACCGGCGATGCATTCTTTTGTTGCCTGCGGTTACAGGGGGAAGATTCCGTCGACCCACTGGAGATTTCTTCAGAGCTCCTGGTGCAAGAAGGAGGCAGGCTACTCCCAGAGCATGCATGTAGGAAAGAACCATCTTGCCTGGCATGTTACCCCCAGTTTTCACTGTATATATGTTGTTTTAGTTGTATGTGTCACTGGGACCCTGTTCTCCAGGGCCCCAGTGCTCATAAGTGTGCCTGAATGTGTTACCTGTGTAGTGACTAACTGTCTCACTGAGGCTCTGCTAATCAGAACCTCAGTGGTTATGCTCTCTCATTTCTTTCAAATTGTCACTGACAGGCTAGTGACCAATTTTACCAATTTACATTGGCTTACTGGAACACCCTTATAATTCCCTAGTATATGGTACTGAGGTACCCAGGGTATTGGGGTTCCAGGAGATCCCTATGGGCTGCAGCATTTCTTTTGCCACCCATAGGGAGCTCTGACAATTCTTACACAGGCCTGCCACTGCAGCCTGAGTGAAATAACGTCCACTTTATTTCACAGCCATTTTACACTGCACTTAAGTAACTTATAAGTCACCTATATGTCTAACCTTTACCTGGTAAAGGTTAGGGGCAAAGTTACTTAGTGTGAGGGCACCCTGTCACTAGCCAAGGTGCCCCCACATTGTTCAGGGCCAATTCCCCGGACTTTCTGAGTGCGGGGACACCATTACACGCGTGCACTACATTTAGGTCACTACCTATATGTAGCTTCACAATGGTAACTCCGAATATGGCCATGTAACATGTCTAAGATCATGGAATTGCCCCCTCTATGCCATCCTGGCATTGTTGGCACAATTCCATGATCCCAGTGGTCTGTAGCACAGACCCTGGTACTGCCAAACTGCCTTTCCTGGGGTTTCACTGCAGCTGCTGCCAACCCCTCAGACAGGTTTCTGCCCTCCTGGGGTCAAGCAAGGCTTGTCCAAGGATGGCAGAACAAAGGACTTCCTCTGAGAGAGGGTGTTACACTCTCTCCCTTTGGAAAATGGTGTGAAGGCAGGGGAGGAGTAGCCTCCCCCAGCCTCTGGAAATGCTTTCATGGGCACAGATGTGCCGAATTCTGCATAAGCCAGTCTACACCGGTTCAGGGGACCCCTTAGCCCTGCTCTGGCGCGAAACTGGACAAAGGAAAGGGGAGTGACCACTCCCCTGACCTGCACCTCCCCTGGGAGGTGTCCAGAGCTCCTCCAGTGTGCTCCAGACCTCTGCCATCTTGGAAACAGAGGTGCTGCTGGCACACTGGACTGCTCTGAGTGGCCAGTGCCACCAGGTGACGTCAGAGACTCCTTCTGATAGGCTCCTTCAGGTGTTGCTAGCCTATCCACTCTCCTAGGTAGCCAAACCCTCTTTTCTGGCTATTTAGGGTCTCTGTCTCTGGGGAAACTTTAGATAACGAATGCAAGAGCTCATCAGAGTTCCTCTGCATCTCTCTCTTCACCTTCTGCCAAGGAATCGACTGCTGACCGCGCTGGAAGCCTGCAAAACTGCAACAAAGTAGCTAAGACAACTACTGCAACTCTGTAACGCTGATCCTGCCGCCTTCTCGACTGTTTTCCTGGTGGTGCATGCTGTGGGGGTAGTCTGCCTCCTCTCTGCACTAGAAGCTCCGAAGAAATCTCCCGTGGGTCGACGGAATCTTCCCCCTGCAACCGCAGGCACCAAAAAGCTGCACTACCTGTCCCTTGGGTGTCCTCTCAGCACGACGAGCGAGGTCCCTCGAATCCAGCAACTCTGTCCAAGTGACTCCCACAGTTCAGTGACTCTTCAGTCCAAGTTTGGTGGAGGTAAGTCCTTGCCTCACCTCGCTGGACTGCATTGCTGGGAACCGCGACTTTTGCAGCTACTCCGGCCCCTGTGCACTTCCGGCGGAAATCCTTTGTGCACAGCCAAGCCTGGGTCCACGGCACTCTAACCTGCATTGCACGACTTTCTAAGTTGGTCTCCGGCGACGTGGGACTCCTTTGTGTAACTTCGGGTGAGCACCGTTTCACGCATCCTCATAGTGCCTGTTTCTGGCACTTCTCTGGGTGCTACCTGCTGCTGAGAGGGCTCTTTGTCTTGCTCGACGTCCCCTCTATCTCCTGGTCCAATTTGCGACCTCCTGGTCCCTCCTGGCCCACAGCACTGTCCAAAAACGCTAACTGCACGATTTGCAGCTAGCAAGGCTTGTTGGCGTTCTTTCGGCGGGAAAATACTTCTGCACGACTCTCCACGGCAAGAGAGATCCGTCCACCAAAGGGGAAGTCTCTAGCCCTTTTCGTTCCTGCAGAAACCTCAGCTTCTTCTGTCCAGTAGAAGCTTCTTTGCATCCACAGCTGGCATTTCCTGGGCATATGCCCATCTCCGACTTGCTTGTGACTTTTGGACTTGGTCCCCTTGTTCCACAGGTACCCTAGATTGGAAATCCACCATTGTTGCATTGTTGGTTTATGTCTTTCCTGCATTATTCCTCTATCACGACTTCTTTGTCCTTGGGGGAACTTCAGTGCACTTTGCACTCACTTTTCAGGGTCTTGGGGAGGGTTATTTTTCTAACTCTCACTATTTTCTAATAGTCCCAGCGACCCTCTACAAGGTCACATAGGTTTGGGGTCCATTCGTGGTTCGCATTCCACTTTTGGAGTATATGGTTTGTGTTGCCCCTATCCCTATGTGTCCCCATTGCATCCTATTGTAACTATACATTGTTTGCACTGTTTTCTAAGACTATTCTGCATATTTTTGGTATTGTGTACATATAACTTGTGTATGTTTGCTATCCTCTCACTGAGGGTACACTCTAAGAAACTTTGGCATATTGTCATAAAAATAAAGTACCTTTATTTTTAGTATAACTGTGTATTGTGTTTTCTTATGATATTGTGCAAGTGACACTTGTGGTACTGTAGGAGCTTCACTCGCCTCCTAGTTGAGCCTAAGCTGCTCTGGTAAGCTACCATTATCTATCAGCCTATGCTGCTAGACACCTATACACTAATAAGGGATAACTGGGCCTGGTGCAAGGTGCAAGTACCCCTTGGTACTCACTACAAGCCAGTCCAGCCTCCTACACTGCACCACCAGTAAACAGGCGAGAAACTCGTCAGGATGAAGCGATACAAGGTTGCAGTAGTCATCTTTGCTACTTTGTTGCGGTTTTGCAGGTGTCCTGAGCAGTCAGCGGTCGATCCTTTTGCAGAAGGTGAAGAAGGAGATGCAGAGGAACTATGATGAGCTCTTGCATTCAGTATCTGAAGAATTCCCCAAAGCAAAGACCCTAAATATCCCGAAAAGGAGGTTTGGCTACCTAGGAAGGAGGATAGGCTAGTAAGAAAGGTAAGAGCCTATCAGAAGGAGTCTCTGACGTCACCTGGAGGAGCTCTGGGAACCTCCCCTGGGAGTTGCAGGTCAGGGGAATGTTCACTCCCCTTTCCTTTGACCAGTTTCACACCAGAGCAGGGCTGGGGTATCCCTAAACCGGTGTAAACTGGCTTATGCAGAGATGGGCAGCATGTGTGCCCATCAAAGCATTTCCAGAGGCTGGGGGAGGCTACTCCTCCACAGCCATCACACCTATTTCCAAAGGGAGAGGGTGTCACACCCTCTCTCAGAGGAAATCCTTTGTTCTACCTTCCTGGCCAGGGCTGCCTAGACCCCAGGAGGGCAGAAACATGTCTGAGGGGTTTGCAGCAGCAGCAGCTGCAATGGAGACCCCGGAAAGGCAGTTCGGCATTACCTGGGTTCTGTGCTAGAGACCCGGGGGATCATGGAATTGTCCCCCCAATGCCAGAATGGCATTGGGGGGACAATTCCATTATCTTAGACATGTTTCATGGCCATGTTCGGAGTTACCATTGTGACGCTATACATAGGTAGTGACCTATGTATAGTGCACGCGTGTAATGGTGTCCCCGCACTCACAAAGTCCGGGGAATTTGCCCTGAACGATGTGGGGGCACCTTGGCTAGTGCCAGGGTGCCCACACACTAAGTAACTTTGCACCCAACCTTCCCCAGGTGAAGGTTAGACATATAGGTGACTTATAAGTTACTTAAGTGCAGTGGTAAATGGCTGTGAAATAACGTGGAAGTTATTTCACTCAGGCTGCACTGGCAGGTCTGTGTAAGAATTGTCAGATCTCCCTTTGGGTGGCAAAAGAAATGCTGCAGCCCATAGGGATCTCCTGGAACCCCAATACCCTGGGTACCTCAGTACCATATACTGGGGAATTATAAGGGTGTTCCAGTATGCCAATGTGAATTGGTGAAATTGGTCACTAGCATGTTAGTGACAATTTAGAAAGCAGAGAGAGCATAACCACTGAGGTTCTGGATAGCAGAGCCTCAGTGAGACAGTTAGTCATCACACAGGGAACACATACAGGGCACACTTATGAGCACTGGGGCCCTGGCTGGCAGGGTCCCAGTGACACATACACTAAAACAACATATATACAGTGAAATATGGGGGTAACATGCTAGGCAAGATGGTACTTTCCCACATCGAGGACCGGGTCTGGGGCCAGATTCCAACTCCCACCTAGTATGTCAGGCATCTTTGATGGAAAGTGGGTCTTATGTGTAGCCCATCACCCTCTGCTGTGGTGGTCCACTCTTTTATGAATAATGGCAACAGAGGAAGGGTCAAACATGGATTAGCAACTGGATGTAAATGTGAGTACATGAGCGAGGAGTCACCATCACTCTTAGTACACAGCACAATCCAGAGCGATGAGAATGGAGCATGACTGTCCTCCAAAGTATGCACACTTTGGCAAAGTCCTGGCGTTCCCCTTTGCTTACCCAGGTTTTGAGAGTCCTGCAGGAGGGCCTCTGTCCAATGAGTATGACCCTCACCTTCTTAAAGCCTGCTGCTGTGTGTGCTGGGCCTGCACTAAGCAGACAGCCCACTCCTTCACTGACGCAGCACCACAGCTCTCCCAAGGAGGATGAGGCAAACTCACACCTGGCTCTCTCCCTGTGCCTGGCTCTCTCCCTGTGTCTGGCTCTGCCTCTCTCCCTGATCCTGGCTCTCTCCCTGCGCCTGGCTCTGGCTCTCTCCCTGCGCCTGGCTTTGGCTCTCTCCCTGCGCCTGCCTCTCTCCCTGCTCCTGGCTCTCTACCTGTGCCTGGCTCTCTCCCTGTGCTGTCTCTCTTCCTGTGCCCTGCTCTCTCTGTTCACCTGACTCTTGCTCTCTCCATGTGCCTGGCTCTCTTCCTGTGCCTGGCTTTCTCCCTGAACCTGGTTCTGCCTCACTCCCTGCACCCGGCTCTCCTCCTGTGCCTCGCTCTCCCTGCACCTGGCTCTGGCTCTCTTACTGCACCTGGCTCTGGCTCTCTCCCTGGGCCTGGCTCTCCTCCTGTGCCTGGCTTTCTCCCTGAACCTAGTTCTGGCTCTCTCCCTGCACCCGGCTCTCCTCCTGTGCCTGGCTCTCTCCCTGCACCTGGCTCTGACTCTCTTCCTGCGCCTGGCTCTCTCCCTGAACCTGCCTCCCTCCCTGCACTTGGCTCTCTCCCTGTGCCTGGCTCTATCCCTGTGCCTGACTCTCTTCCTGTGCCTGGCTCTCTCCCTGCACTTGGCTCTGGCTCTCTTCCTGCGCCTGGCTCTCTCCCTGAACCTGCCTCTCTCTCTGCACTTGGCTCTCTCCCTGTGCCTGGCTCTCTCCCTGTGCCTGGCTCTCTTCCAGTGCCTGGCTCTCTTCCTGCACCTGGCTCTGGCTCTCTTCCTGCGCCTGGCTCTCTCCCTGAACCTGCCTCTCTCCCTGCACTTGGCTCTCTCCCTGTGCCTAGCTCTCTTCCTGTTCCTGGCTCTCTTCCTGCACCTGGCTCTGGCTCTCTTCCTGCGCCTGACTCTCTCCCTGAACCTGCCTCTCTCCCTGCACTTGGCTCTCTCCCTGTGCCTGGCTCTCTCCCTGTGCCTAGCTCTCTTCCTGTGCCTGGCTCTCTCCCTGCACCTGGGTCTCTTCCTGCGCCTGGCTCTCTCCCTGAACCTGCCTCTCTCCCTGCACTTGGCTCTCTACCTGTGCCTGGCTCTCTCAATGTGCCTGGCTCTCTTCCTGTGCCTGGCTCTCTCCCTGCACCTGGCTCTCTCCCTGCCACTGGCTCTGCCTCTCTCCATGCTCCTGGCTCTCTCCCTGCGTCTGATTCTGGCTCTCTCCCTGCACCTGCCTCTCTTCCTGCGCCTGGCTCTCTCCCTGAACCTGCCTCTCTCCCTGCACTTGGCTCTCTCCCTGCGCCTGGCTCACTCCCTGCACCTGGCTCTGGCTCTCTTACTGCGCCTGGCTCTCTCCCTGCACCTGCTTCTCTCCCTGCACCTGGCTCTCTCCCTGCTCCTGGCTCTCTCCCTGGGCCTGATTCTGGCTCTCTCCCTGCACCTGCCTCTCTCCCTGCGCCTGGCTCTATCCCTGCACCTGCCTCTCTCCCTGCACCTGGCTCTCTCCCTGTGCCTGGCTCTCTTCATGCACCTGGCTTTGGCTCTCTCCCTGTACCTGGCTCTCTTCCTGCACCTGGCTCTCTCTCTGCACCTGGCTCTCTTCCTGCGCCTGGCTCTCTTCCTGCACATGGCTCTCTCCCTGCACCTGGCTCTGTCTCTCTCTCTGCACCTGGCTCTCTCCCTGCACCTGGCTCTCTTCCTGTGCCTGGTTCTCTTCCTGCGCCTGGCTCTCTCCCTGCACCTGGCTCTCTCCCTGCGCCTGGCTCTCTCCCTGCACCTACCTCTCTCCCTGCACCTGACTCTCTTCCTATGCCTGGCTCTCTCCCTGTGTCTGGCTCTGCCTCTCTCCCTGATCCTGGCTCTGGCTCTCTCTGTGCACCTGGCTCTGGCTCTCTCCCTGCACCTGGCTCTCTCCCTGTGCCTGGCTCTCTTCCTGCACCTGGCTCTGGCTCTCTCCCTGCACCTGGCTCTCGCCCTGCACCTGGTTCTGTCTCTCTTCCTGCACCTGGCTCTCTCCCTGCACCTGCCTCTCTCCCTGCACCTGTCTCTCTTCCTGTGCCCTGCTCTCTCTGTTCACCTGACTCTTGCTCTCTCCATGTGCCTGGCTCTCATCCTGTGCCTGGCTTTCTCCCTGAACCTGGTTCTGCCTCACTCCCTGCACCCGGCTCTCCTCCTGTGCCTCGCTCTCCCTGCACCTGGCTCTGGCTCTCTTACTGCACCTGGCTCTGGCTCTCTCCCTGGGCCTGGCTCTCCTCCTGTGCCTGGCTTTCTCCCTGAACCTAGTTCTGGCTCTCTCCCTGCACCCGGCTCTCCTCCTGTGCCTGGCTCTCACCCTGCACCTGGCTCTGAGTCTCTTCCTGCGCCTGGCTCTCTCCCTGAACCTGCCTCTCTCCCTGCACTTGGCTCTCTCCCTGTGCCTGGCTCTCTCCCTATGCCTGGCTCTCTTCCTGTGCCTGGCTCTCTCCCTGCACTTGGCTCTGGCTCTCTTCCTGCGCCTGGCTCTCTCCCTGAACCTGCCTCTCTCTCTGCACTTGGCTCTCTCCCTGTGCCTGGCTCTCTCCCTGTGCCTGGCTCTCTTCCAGTGCCTGGCTCTCTCCCTGCACCTGGCTCTGGCTCTCTTCCTGCGCCTGGCTCTCTCCCTGAACCTGCCTCTCTCCCTGCACTTGGCTCTCTCCCTGTGCCTAGCTCTCTTCCTGTTGCTGGCTCTCTCCCTGCACCTGGCTCTGTCTCTCTTCCTGCGACTGGCTCTCTCCCTGAATCTGCCTCTCTCCCTGCACTTGGCTCTCTCCCTGTGCCTGGCTCTCTCCCTGTGATTAGCTCTCTTCCTGTGCCTGGCTCTCTCCCTGCACCTGGCTCTCTTCCTGCGCCTGGCTCTCTCCCTGAACCTGCCTCTCTCCCTGCACTTGGCTCTCTTCCTGTGCCTGTCTCTCTCAATGTGCCTGGCTCTCTTCCTGTGCCTGGCTCTCTCCCTGCACCTGGCTCTCTCCCTGCCACTGGCTCTGCCTCTCTCCATGCTCCTGGCTCTCTCCCTGCATCTGATTCTGGCTCTCTCCCTGCACCTGCCTCTCTTCCTGCGCCTGGCTCTCTCCCTGAACCTGCCTCTCTCCCTGCACTTGGCTCTCTCCCTGCGCCTGGCTCACTCCCTGCACCTGGCTCTGGCTCTCTTACTGCGCCTGGCTCTCTCCCTGCACCTGCTTCTCTCCCTGCACCTGGCTCTCTCCCTGCTCCTGGCTCTCTCCCTGCGCCTGGTTCTGGCTCTCTCCCTGCACCTGCCTCTCTCCCTGCGCCTGGCTCTCTCCCTGCACCTGCCTCTCTCCCTGCACCTGGCTCTCTCCCTGTGCCTGGCTCTCTTCATGCACCTGGCTTAGGCTCTCTACCTGTACCTGGCTCTCTTCCTGCACCTGGCTCTCTCTCTGCACCTGGCTCTCTTCCTGCACCTGGCTCTCTTCCTGCACATGGCTCTCTCCCTGCACCTGGCTCTGTCGCTCTCTCTGCACCTGGCTCTCTCCCTGCACCTGGCTCTCTTCCTGCGCCTGACTCTGTTCCTGCACCTGGCTCTCTTACTGCACCTGGTTCTCTCCCTGCACCTGCCTCTCTCCTGCACCTGGCACTCTCCCTGTGCCTTGCTCTCTCCTGCGCCTGACTCTGTTCCTGCACCTGGCTCTCTTACTGCACCTGGTTCTCTCCCTGCACCTGCCTCTCTCCCTGCAACTGGCTCTCTCCCTGCACCTGCCTTTCTCCCTGCGACTGACTCTGCCTCTCTCCCTGCTCCTGGCTCTCTCCCTGCACCTGGCTCTCTTCCTGCGCCTGACTCTGTTCCTGCACCTGGCTCTCTTACTGCACCTGGTTCTCTCCCTGCACCTGCCTCTCTCCCTGCAACTGGCTCTCTCCCTGCACCTGCCTTTCTCCCTGCGACTGATTCTGCCTCTCTCCCTGCTCCTGGCTCTCTCCCTGCACCTGGTTCTAGCTCTCTCCCTGCGACTGGCTCTGGCTCTCTCCCTGCGCCTGGTTCTGGCTCTCTCCCTGCACCTGCTTCTCTCCCTGGACCTGTCTCTGCCTCTCTCCCTGGACCTGGCTCTGCCTTTCTCACTGCGCCTGGCTCTCTCACTGCGCCTGGCTCTCTCCCTGCACCTGCCTCTCTCCCTGCACCTGGCTCTCTTCCTGTGCCTGGCTCTCTCCCTGCACCTGCCTCTCTCCCTGCAACTGGCTCTGGCTCTCTCCCTGCACCTGCCTCTCTCCCTGTGACTGGCTCTGCCTCTCTTCCTGTGCCTGGCTCTCTCCCTGGACCTGGCTCTGCCTCTCTACCTGCGACTGGCTCTGGCTCTCTTCCTGCGCCTGGCTCTCTCCCTGGCTCTGCCTCTCTCCCTGCTCCTGGCTCTGGCTCGCTCCCTGCGCCTGGCTCTGGCTCTCTCCCTGCGCCTGGCTCTGGTCCTCTGCCTGCACCTACCTCTGGCCATCTCCCTGCACCTGGCTCTCTCCCTGCGCTTGGCTCTCTCCCTGCGCCTGGCTCTGGCTCTCTTACTGCGCATGGCTCTATCCCTGCACCTGCCTCTCTCCCTGCACCTGGCTCTCTTCCTGTGCCTGGCTCTTTCCCTGCACCTGCCTGTCTCCCTGTGCCTGGCTCTCTTCCTGCACCTGGCTCTGGCTCCCTCAAGGCACCTGGCTCTCTCCCTGCACCTGGCTCTGTCTCTCTCCCTGCACCTGGCTCTCTCCCTGCACCTAGCTCTCTTCCTGCACCTGGCTCTCTTCCTGCACCTGGCTCTGTCTCTCTCTCTCTCTGCACCTGGCTCTCTCCCTGCACCTGGCTATCTTCCTGCGTCTGGCTCTGTTCCTGCACCTGACTCTGGTTCTATCCCTGCACCTGGCTCTCTCCCTGCTCCTGGCTCTCTCCCTGCGCCTGCCTCTCTCCCTGCACCTGGCTCCCTCCCTGCGCCTGGCTCTCTCCCTGCGCCTGGCTCTCTCCCTGTGCCTAGCTCTCTTCATGCACCTGGCATTGGCTCTCTCCCTGCACCCGGCTCTCTTCATGCACCTGGCTCTGGCTCTCTCCCTGCACCTGTCTCTCTCCCTGCACCTGGCTCTGTCTCTCTCCCTGCACCTGGCTCTCTCCCTGCACCTGGCTCTCTTCCTGTGCCTGGCCCTCCTCCTGCACCTGGCTCTCTCCCTGCACCTGGCTCTGTCTCTCTCTCTGCACCTGGCTCTCTCCCTGCACCTGGCTCTCTTCCTGCGCCTGGCTCTGTTCCTGCACCTGGCTCTGGCTCTCTTACTGCACCTGACTCTCTCCCTGCACCTGCCTCTCTCCTGCACCTGGCTCTCTCCCTGTGCCTTGCTCTCTCCTGCACCTGGCTCTCTCCCTGTGCCTGGCTCTCTCGCTGCACCTGCCTCTCTACCTGCAACTGGCTCTCTCCCTGCACCTGCCTTTCTCCCTGCGACTGACTCTGCCTCTCTCCCTGCTCCTGGCTCTCTCCCTGCACCTGGTTCTTGCTCTCTCCCTACACCTGCCTCTCTCCCTGCGACTGGCTCTGGCTCTCTCCCTGCACCTGGTTCTGGCTCTCTCCCTGCACCTGCTTCTCTCCCTGGACCTGTCTCTGCCTCTCTCCCTGGACCTGGCTCTGCCTTTCTCCCTGCGCCTGGCTCTCTTACTGCGCCTGGCTCTCTCCCTGCACCTGCCTCTATCCCTGCACCTGGCTCTCTTCCTGTGCCTGGCTCTCTTCCTGCACCTGCCTCTCTCCCTGCAACTGGCTCTGGCTCTCTCCCTGCACCTGCCTCTCTCCCTGTGACTGGCTCTGCCTCCCATCCTGTGCCTGGCTCTCTCCCTGGACCTGGCTCTGCCTCTCTCCCTGCGACTGGCTCTGGCTCTCTTCCTGCACCTGGCTCTCTCCCTGGCTCTGCCTCTCTCCCTGCTCCTGGCTCTGGCTCGCTCCCTGCGCCTGGCTGTGGCTCTCTCCCTGTGCCTGGCTCTGGTCCTCTGCCTGCACCTGCCTCTGGCCATCTCCCTGCACCTGGCTCTCTCCCTGCGCTTGGCTCTCTCCCTGCGCCTGGCTCTGGCTCTCTTACTGCGCATGGCTCTATCCCTGCACCTGCCTCTCTCCCTGCACCTGGCTCTCTTCCTGTGCTTGGCTCTCTCCCTGCACCTGCCTCTCTCCCTGTGCCTGGCTCTCTTCCTGCACCTGGCTCTGGCTCCCTCAAGGCACCTGGCTCTCTCCCTGCACCTGTCTCTGTCTCTCTCCCTGCACCTGGTTCTCTCCCTGCACCAAGCTCTCTTCCTGCGCCTGGCTCTCTTCCTGCACCTGGCTCTGTCTCTCTCTCTCTCTGCACCTGGCTCTCTCCCTGCACCTGTCTCTCTTCCTGCGCCTGGCTCTGTTCCTGCACCTGACTCTGGTTCTATCCCTGCACCTGGCTCTCTCCCTGCTCCTGGCTCTCTCCCTGCGCCTGGTTCTGGCTCTCTCCCTGCACCTGCCTCCCTCCCTGCGTCTGGCTCTCTCCCTGAACCTGCCTCTCTCCCTGCACTTGGCTCTCTTCCTGTGCCTGGCTCTCTCCCTGTGCCTAGCTCTCTTCCTGTGCCTGGCCCTCTCCCTGCACCTGGCTCTCTTCCTGCACCTGGCTCTCTCCCTGAAACTGCCTCTCTCCCTGCACTTGGCTCTCTCCCTGTGCCGGGCTCTCTCAATGTGCCTGGCTCTCTTACTGTGCCTGGCTCTCTCCCTGCACCTGACTCTCTCCCTGCCACTGGCTCTGCCTCTCTCCCTGCTCCTGGCTCTCTCCCTGCGCCTGATTCTGGCTCTCTCCCTGCACCTGCCTCTCTCCCTGCACCTGGCTCTCTCCCTGTGCCTGTCTCTCTCCCTGCACCTGCCTCTCTCCCTGCAACTGGCTCTCTCCCTGCACCTGCCTCTCTCCCTGTGACTGGCTCTGCCTCTCTTCCTGTGCCTGGCTCTCTCCCTGGACCTAGCTCTGCCTCTCTCCCCGCGACTGGCTCTGGCTCTCTTCCTGCGCCTGGCTCTCTCCCTGGCTCTGCCTCTCTCCCTGCTCCTGGCTCTGGCTCTCTCCCTGCGCCTGGCTCTGGCTCTCTCCCTGCACCTGGCTCTGGCCCTCTCCCTGCACCTGCCTCTGGCTATCTCCCTGCACCTGGCTCTCTCCCTGTGCCTGGCTCTCTCCCTGCGCCTGGCTCTATTCCTGTGTCTAGCTCTCTTCCTGCGCCTGGCTCTGGCTCTCTCCCTGCACCTGCCTCTCTCCCTGCACCTGGCTCCCTCCCTGCGCCTGGCTCTCTCCCTGCACCTGGCTCTCTCCCTGTGCCTAGCTCTCTTCATGCACCTGGCATTGGCTCTCTATCTGCACCCGGCTCTCTTCATGCACCTGGCTCTGGCTCTCTCCCTGCACCTGTCTCTCTCCCTGCACCTGGCTCTGTCTCTCTCCCTGCACCTGGCTCTCTCCCTGCACCTGGCTCCCTTCCTGTGCCTGACCCTCCTCCTGCACCTGGCTCTCTCCCTGCCCCTGGCTCTGTCTCTCTCTCTGCACCTGGCTCTCTCCCTGCACCTGGCTCTCATCCTGTGCCTGGCTCTGTTCCTGCACCTGGCTCTGGCTCTCTTACTGCACCTGGCTCTCTCCCTGCACCTGCCTCTCTCCTGCACCTGGCTCTCTCCCTGTGCCTTGCTCTCTCCTGCACCTGGCTCTCTCCCTGTGCCTGGCTCTCTCCCTGCACCTGCCTCTCTCCCTGCAACTGGCTCTCTCCCTGCACCTGCCTTTCTCCCTGCGACTGACTCTGCCTCTCTCCCTGCTCCTGGCTCTCTCCCTGCACCTGGTTCTAGCTCTCTCCCTGCCTCTCTCCCTGGTACTGGCTCTGGTTCTCTCCCTGCGCCTGGTTCTGGCTCTCACCCTGCACCTGCCTCTCTCTCTGCGATTGGCTCTGGCTCTCTCCCTGCGCCTGGTTCTGGCTCTCTCCCTGCACCTGCTTCTCTCCCTGGACCTGTCTCTGCCTCTCTCCCTGGACCTGGCTCTGCCTTTCTCCCTGCGCCTGGCTCTCTTACTGCGCCTGGCTCTCTCCCTGCACCTGCCTCTCTCCCTGCACCTGGCTCTCTTCATGTGCCTGGCTCTCTCCCTGCACCTGCCTCTCTCCCTGCAACTGGCTCTGGCTCTCTCCCTGCACCTGCCTCTCTCCATGTGACTGGCTCTGCCTCTCTTCCTGTGCCTGGCTCTCTCCCTGGACCTGGCTCTGCCTCTCTCCCTGCGACTGGCTCTGGCTCTCTTCCTGCGCCTGGCTCTCTCCCTGGCTCTGCCTCTCTCCCTGCTCCTGGCTCTGGCTTGCTCCCTGCGCCTGGCTCTGGCTCTCTCCCTGAGCCTGGCTCTGGTCCTCTGCCTGCACCGGCCTCTGGCCATCTCCCTGCACCTGGCTCTCTCCCTGTGCTTGGCTCTCTCCCTGCGCTTGGCTCTGGCTCTCTTACTGCGCATGGCTCTATCCCTGCACCTGCCTCTCTCCCTGCACCTGGCTCTCTTCCTGTGCCTGGCTCTCTCCCTGCACCTGCCTCTCTCCCTGTGCCTGGCTCTCTTCCTGCACCTGTCTCTGGCTCCCTCAAGGCACCCGGCTCTCTCCCTGCACCTGGCTCTGTCTCTCTCCATGCACCTGGCCCTCTCCCTGCACCTAGCTCTCTTCCTGCGCCTGGCTCTCTACCTGCACCTGGCTCTGTCTCTCTCTCTCTCTGCACCTGGCTCTCTCCCTGCACCTGGCTCTCTTCCTGCGCATGGCTCTCTTCCTGTACCTGACTCTGGTTCTATCTCTGCACCTGGCTCTCTCCCTGCTCCTGGCTCTCTCCCTGCGCCTGGTTCTGGCTCTCTCCCTGCACCTGCCTCCCTCCCTGCGTCTGGCTCTCTCCCTGAACCTGCCTCTCTCCCTGCACTTGGCTCTCTCCCTGTGCCTGGCTCTCTCCCTGTGCCTAGCTCTCTTCCTGTGCCTGGCTCTCTCCCTGTACCTGGCTCTCTTCCTGCACCTGGCTCTCTCCCTGAACCTGCCTCTCTCCCTGCACTTGGCTCTCTCCCTGTGCCGGGCTCTCTCAATGTGCCTGGCTCTCTTACTGTGCCTGGCTCTCTCCCTGCACCTGGCTCTCTCCCTGCCACTGGCTCTGCCTCTCTCCCTGCTCCTGGCTCTCTCCCTGCGCCTGATTCTGGCTCTCTCCCTGCACCTGCCTCTCTCCCTGCACCTGGCTCTCTCCCTGTGCCTGTCTCTCTCCCTGCACCTGCCTCTCTCCCTGCAACTGGCTCTCTCCCTGCACCTGCCTCTCTCCCTATGACTGGCTCTGCCTCTCTTCCTGTGCCTGGCTCTCTCCCTGGACCTAGCTCTGCCTCTCTCCCCGCGACTGGCTCTGGCTCTCTTCCTGCGCCTGGCTCTCTCTCTGGCTCTGCCTTTCTCCCTGCTCCTGGCTCTGGCTCTCTCCCTGCACCTGGCTCTGGCCCTCTCCCTGCACCTGCCTCTGGCTATCTCCCTGCACCTGGCTCTCTCCCTGTGCCTGGCTCTCTCCCTGCGCCTGGCTCTCTTCCTGTGCCTAGCTCTCTTTCTACGCCTGGCTCTGGCTCTCTCCCTGCACCTGCCTCTCTCCCTGCACCTGGCTCCCTCCCTGCGCCTGGCTCTCTCCCTGCACCTGGCTCTCTCCCTGTGCTCAGCTCTCTTCATGCACCTGGCATTGGCTCTCTCCCTGCACCCGGCTCTCTTCATGCACCTGGCTCTGGCTCTCTCCCTGCACCTGTCTCTCTCCCTGCACCTGGCTCTGTCTCTCTCCCTGCACCTGGCTCTCTCCCTGCACTTGGCTCCCTTCCTGTGCCTGGCCCTCCTCCTGCACCTGGCTCTCTCCCTGCCCCTGGCTCTGTCTCTCTCTCTGCACCTGGCTCTCTCCCTGCACCTGGCTCTCTTCCTGTGCCTGGCTCTGTTCCTGCACCTGGCTCTGGCTCTCTTACTGCACCTGGCTCTCTCCCTGCACCTGCCTCTCTCCTGCACCTGGCTCTCTCCCTGTGCCTTGCTCTCTCCTGCACCTGGCTCTCTCCCTGTGCCTGGCTCTCTCCCTGCACCTGCCTCTCTCCCTGCAACTGGCTCTCTCCCTGCACCTGCCTTTCTCCCTGTGACTGACTCTGCCTCTCTCCCTGCTCCTGGCTCTCTCCCTGCACCTGGTTCTAGCTCTCTCCCTGCACCTGCCTCTCTCCCTGGTACTGGCTCTGGTTCTCTCCCTGCGCCTGGTTCTGTCTCTCACCCTGCACCTGCCTCTCTCTCTGCGATTGGCTCTGGCTCTCTCCCTGCGCCTGGTTCTGGCTCTCTCCCTGCACCTGCTTCTCTCCCTGGACCTGTCTCTGCCTCTCTCCCTGGACCTGGCTCTGCCTTTCTCCCTGCGCCTGGCTCTCTTACTGCGCCTGGCTCTCTCCCTGCACCTGCCTCTCTCCCTGCACCTGGCTCTCTTCCTGTGCCTGGCTCTCTCCCTGCACCTGCCTCTCTCCCTGCAACTGGCTCTGGCTCTCTCCCTGCACCAGCCTCTCTCCCTGTGACTGGCTCTGCCTCTCTTCCTGTGCCTGGCTCTCTCCCTGGACCTGGCTCTGCCTCTCTCCCTGCGACTGGCTCTGGCTCTCTTCTTGCGCCTGGCTCTCTCCCTGGCTCTGCCTCTCTCCCTGCTCCTGGCTCTGGCTCTCTCCCTGCACCTGCTCTGGCTCTCTCCCTGCGCCTGGCTCTGGTCCTCTCCCTGCACCTGCCTCTGGCCATCTCCCTGCACCTGGCTCTCTCCCTGCGCTTTGCTCTCTCCCTGCGCCTGGCTCTGGCTCTCTTACTGCGCATGGCTCTCTCCCTGCACCTGCCTCTCTCCCTGCACCTGGCTCTCTTCCTGTGCCTGGCTCTCTCCCTGCACCTGCCTCTCTCCCTGCACCTGGCTGTCTCCCTGCGCCTGGCTCTCTCCCTGCACCTGGCTCTCTCCCTGTGCCTGGCTCTCTTCCTGCACCTGGCTCTCTCCCTGCACCTGGCTCTCTCTCTGCACCTGGCTCTGTCTCTCTCCCTGCACCTGGCTCTCTCCCTGCACCTAGCTCTCTTCCTGCGCCTTGCTCTCTTCCTGCACCTGGCTCTGTCTCTCTCTCTCTCTGCACCTGGCTCTCACCCTGCACCTGGCTCTCTTCCTGCGCCTGGCTCTGTTCCTGCACCTGACTCTGGCTCTATCCCTGCACCTGGCTCTCTCCCTGCGCCTGGCTCTGGCTCTCTCACTGCACCTGGCTCTCTCCCTGCACCTGCCTCTCTCCTGCACCTGGCTCTCTCCCTGTGCCTGGCTCTCTCCCTGCACCTGCCTCTCTCCCTGCAACTGGCTCTAGCTCTCTCCCTGCACCTGCCTTTCTCCCTGCGACTGACTCTGCCTCTCTCCCTACTCCTGGCTTTCTCCCTGCGCCTGGTTCTGGCTCTCTCCCTGCACCTGCCTCTCTCCCTGGTACTGGCTATGACTCTCTCCCTGCACCTGGCTCTGGCTCTCTCCTTGCGACTGGCTCTGGCTCTCTTCTTGCGCCTGGCTCTCTCCCTGGGCCTGGCTCTTCCGCTCTCCCTGCTCCTGGCTCTGCCTCTGTCCCTGCTCCTGGCTCTGGCTCTCTCCCTGCACCTGGCTCTGGTTCTTTCCCTGCACTTTGCTGCTCTGGCTCTCTCCCTGCACCTTGCTCTCTTACTGCACCTGAAACTGGTCATCTCCCTGCACCTGGCTCTCTCCCTGCGTCTGGCTCTCTCCCTGCACCTTGCTCTCTTCCTGCCCACGGCTTGCTCCCTGCACCTGGCCCTGGCTCTCTCTCCCTGCACCTGGCTCTCTCCCTTCACCTAGCTCTCTTCCTGCACCTGGCAAGCTCCCTGCACCCGGCTCTCTTACTGCGCCTGGCTCTCTCCCTGCACCTGCCTCTCTCCCTGCACCAGGCTCTCTTCCTGCACCTGGCTCTCTCCTTGCACCTGGCTCGCTCCCTTCGCCTGGCTCTGGCTCTCTTACTGCACCTGGCTCTCTCCCTGCACCTGCCTCTCTCCCTGCACCTGGCTTTCTCCTTGCACCTGGCTCACTCCCTGCAGCTGGCTCTGGCTCTCTTACTGCACCTGCCTCTCTCCCATCACCTGGCTCTCTCCTTGCACCTGGCTCTCTCCCTGCACCTGGCTCTCTCACCTGGCTCTCTCCCTGTGCCTGGCTCTCTTCATGCACCTGGCTCTCTCTCTGTGCCTGGCTCTCTTCCTGTGCCTGGCTCTCTCCTTGCACCTGGCTTTTTCCCTGCGCCTGGTTCTGGCTCCCTCCCTGCACCTGGCTCTCTCCCTGTGCCTGGCTCCCTCCCTGCACCTGGCTGTCTCTCTGTGCCTGGCTCTCTCCCTGTGCCTGGCTCTCTCCTTGCACCTGGCTCTCTCCCTGCACCTGCCTCTCTCCCTGCACCTGGCTCTCTGCACCTTTCTGTTGTTTATCCTGTCTCTATCTGCCTTTCTCTTGTTAATCCTGTTTCATTCTGCCCTTCTCTTGTTTATCCTGTCTCTTTCTGCCCTTCTCTTGTTTATCCTGTCTCTTTCTGCCAATCTCTTTTTTCATGCGGTTTCTTACTGCCCTTCTCTATTTTACCTGTTATTTTCCCTTTATCCTGTGTGTCTGGTCTGTTTCTGCCTTTCTCTTTTTTATCACATCTCTTCCTGCCTTTCACTTGTTTGTCCTGTCTCCTTCTGCCATTCTCTTGTTTATCCGGTCCCTTTGTCTTGTTTATCCTGTCTATTTCTGCCTTTCTCTTGTTTACCCGTCTCTTTCTGCCTTTCTTTTGTTTATTGTCTCTTTCTGTCTTTCTCTTGTTTATCCTGTTTATTTCTGCCGTTGTCTTGTTTATCCGGTCTATTTCTGACTTTCTCTTGTTTACCTGTTTCTTTTTGCCTTTCTCTTGTTTATCCGGTTTCTTTCTCTGTTTCTCTTGTTTATCCTGTCTCTTTCTTCCCTTCTCTTGTTTACCTGTTTCTTTCTCCCTTTCTCTATTTTTCCTGTTTCTTTCTGCCTTTCTCTTGGTTACCTGTTTCTTTCTCCCCCTTCTTTATTTTACCTGTTTCTTTCTACCTTTCTCTTCTTTGTTCTGTCTCTTCCACCTTTCTCTTCTTTATCAGATCTGTTTCTTCCTTTCAGGTGCTTATCTTGTCACTTTTGCCTTTCTGCACTTCACTTGTTTATTCTGTCTCTTTCTGCCTTTTTTTTGTTTATCCTGTCACTTTTAGCCATTCTCTTGTTCATCCTGAATCTTTCTGCCTTCTCTTTTTTATCCTGTTTCTTTCTGCCCTTCTCTATTTTACCTGTTTATTTCCCTTCATCCTGTTTTTCCGCTCTGTTTCTGATTTTCTCTTGTTTCTCACATCTCTTTCTGCCTTTGTCTTGTTTATCCTGTCCCTTTCTGTCCTTCTCTTGTTTGTCCGGTCTCTTTGTGCCTTGTTCTTGTTTATCCTGTGTCTTTCTGTCCTTCACTTGTTTATCCTGTTTATTTCTGCCTTTGTCTTGTTTATCCTGTTTTTTTCTGCCCTTCCCTTTTTTATCCTGTTTCTTTCTGCTTTTGTCTTGTTTATCCTGTCTTTTTCTGCCTTTCTCTTGTTTAACTTTCTCTTTCTTCCTTTCTCTTGTTTATCCTGTCTCTTTCTGCCATTCACTTGTATGTCCGGTCTCTTTCCACAAGTTTCAAGTTTAAGTTTATTATGTTACAGAACTCCGAATGAGATCCACATAAAAAAATACATAAGTATACCAAAAGAAGAAATATAAAAGTAGCAAATCATTTCAACTTTGATAAACAAATTGATTAAGTTACTACAAAGTTAAAAAACACTTAAAATAGTTAAAAACTCTAACACAAAACATTTCATTAGGCAGAATAAAGAAAGCTTGTAATAGGTGAGAAGCAGATCTAAGCGAAAGGGATAGGCAAATAGGGCGCAGCCATTTACGATGATAAGGCAATAGGGCCGGGGAGATTAAAACAACATGCTTCAAATCTTGGACGCCATTATTGCATAGATTACAAATAGAGGAGGAGCCAAAACATTTTGCTTGTAATGAGTTCAGGGGGAGCTGCTCCTGTTGCAGCAGGAGCCAGAATCTTCTCACCCCAGGAGGCAAGTTCCAGATGAGGTAGGGCCGTGTGATCCTTGGCTTTAAGGAATCAGATATTATATGAAAACTCTGTCTATGTGCGCAAGCCTGGCTGTCCTGGTGGAAACTCACTCCCCAAGTTGCTTTCCTAAGTGTGGATTTAAGCTGTGCTGGGGAGAAAGTTAAAATTGCAGAGGGATCTAAATGTAAAAGATCCATGGTATATAAAAAGTTCCTGCAGATGGTATATTTTACTTTATGGCCAGCTAATATTTATTTTTTTAGCAGTAACCTCAAAGAGTCATCACTGCACGCCATCAAGTTAAACATCCAACGAATAACCGCAGCCAGGCCTTGAATAGAAGAGCTATGCAGGCCCAACTCAAGTCTTAATAACGGTACAGAAAAGGCAGAGTTTGCAGTTAAAATTTTCCTTAAGGTACGTCCCTCGAGTTTATCGAGAAACATCCACTTAGAAACTCCAATATGCTCAATACCATACAGTAAAGGTGGAGGTATCTTCACCACATATACCTCTAAGAGATGTTTAAAATGCCTTCTGCGTGTTGCCCTGTAGGAGGCTGGATTGGCTTATAGTGGGTAGCCTGTGGCACTTACACCCTGTGCCAGGTCCAGTTATCCCTTATTAGTAGAATAGAGGTGTTTCTAGCAGCTTAGGCTGATAGAAGGTAGCTATGGAAAAGCAGCTTAGGCTGAACTAGGAGACATCTAAAACTCCTACTTTACCTCTTATTTCATATGCACAATATCATAAGAAAACACAATACACAGAGTTACTAAAAATAAAGGTACTTTATTGTTATGACAATATGCCACAAGTATCTCAGTGAGTACCCTCAGTAAGAAGGTAAGTAATATACACAAGTTATATGTCCACAAACCCAAAACAGGTAAGTAAGAGTCAGAAAAGTAATGCAAACAGTGTAGAATTACAATAGGTTGCAATAGGCAAGCATGGGTCTAGGGGCAACACAAACCATATACTCCAAAAGTGGAATGCGAATCACGAACGGACCCCAGATCTTCCTTTTCCTCATCCCAGAAGGATGCAAGGCCTGGGTTAGAAATCTTACAATTGAGATCTCCTACCATCATGATTTGGGTTCCTGGGTCCCTGTCACAAAGTTCCTTATCATAAAGAAATACCTTAAAGAGGAGATTATTAAAAGGGACACCAGGAGGGACATAAGAGTTAATCAAAGTAAGGGAGATTACCTTATCTCTGACTCGACTCCAATGCAGTGTAAAGTTCCTGCTAAAAACAGATTACTGGGATCCCTAAAGCAATGCCAATGCAGTCTATTCGACAGCAAACATGTAACCCCTCCCTTTGCATGACCCCTCGTTGAGGGGGAGGCCTTACAGCAGAAGGAACAATCATTTTTAAACTGCTAGTCCCCAATAGACCAGGTTTCTTGGAGACAAATTATATCAGGATTGAGGGAGTTCAGAAAATTATTTTTTCCCCTTTAGACTGTATACCTGCCACATTCCAAGATATGAGGGTAAGCTCATTGCTAGATTGATGGTGCTGTTGGTCTATAGATTTTGGGAGAACTACTTAATACTGCTGGTAGTGTTGCGTGGGCTCTCATTATCCTAAATGAGACTACTGGATTTCTAGGCAGCAAGGATTGTTCCTGGTGTGGGGGACTGAGTCTGACCCACTTGGAAGGACCTCTGTCACCTTCAATCCGGTTTTGCTCCGGCTAACTAGCAGTGCCTCATCTCTCCCAAGGGGAGGGATGATTGGGCAGCCGAGCGCATGATATCTTTAGAACTTCTCAGGGAAGTCGTGGTCACTCAGGTCCCAACCAGCTCTCTCATTTACAATATGATCTCATACACAAATGATATAGGCAGTTTAAGTTTTATATATTGTTTTAATAAAACGACTGCATTTTAGATAATAAGGTGTGAGCCGCAATAACCAGAACCATACAACACAGTAGGATTGAAATAGTCACGATGAGAGTTAAACATAAGAACAACGCTATCATGGTGTTAATATGTTCTATTCTCTCTCAGTATCTTATATTTCGAGCACAGCATGTTAAGCTACTAACTTGCCTTTCAGATTCCCCGGGAAGACATCAACCCTCATACCTGAGCAAAGGCCTGTGATCTGATTCAGCATCCGCAACAAGGCAGTCAGTGTCTAGTTGTGGTTCCCTGTTCGGAATCTCCCTCTTGCGTGGATTAGGACAAGGAAGTGTTTTTATAACTAACATGTCATTGTGATCACAAAATGACCCTACGCAAGTAATCCAAAGACTAAACTCCTACCACGTCTATCAGCAATGTACCAGGCTGTATCCTTGACTGAAGCACAGAGTGAATAAGAATGTGTTATTGAGAACTCCAGTGCTGAAGTAGGCTAAACAGTGTGATATAAAAAATAAAACAAGACCGTAGAACTGGCTATTTGTAAAATAACAGTACGAAGCTGAATAAAATGCATTTAGAGCAAAGTGCACAAAAGCTGTATGCTGCAAGCAAAGGAATAAAAGACATCCAGGGGAAAGTGCACAAAGGCCTAACACCTGAAGCAATCAAAGCAAAGGATACATAAAAATGACCACACTACACCTTCCCCTTGTCGGTAGTAAGTGGTTCCACTCTAAACAAAAAACAATAATAATATGCCCCAGATATAAAAATACACAAAATATATTTCGACAAGTCCAGAGGACATCAAAGCACAGAACCATATGTAAATTTTTAAGCATGTGACGGTAAAGCCAAATCAATAGAATGTCAATTTAGATAAAAACCCAATTTCAAATGGAAGCCACAAAAAGCAGGAGATCCTCCACTTCAGCAGATGTCAACACCGGAAAATCCACTCCAAATATTATCATGGAGCAGGTGTGTTCCAAAGCCCCAGAACCATCCAAGGCGGCATCCCGTGCAGAGCCTATGAACAAGACAATACCATCTTCCTCCAGGAAGGGAATCTCGTAAACTGCCTCACGAAGCAAACGCAACCGTAATGCACATGTCCGGGAATGAGCCCTAATTGGGAACATCAACAGATTAGCATCAACCACTTGGGGGCGCTGCAGTGAGAGACAGAGAGCCATCGCATGTTCAAACGAGCACCATAGGCACCGAAACACGGGCTGCACACAATCCAGAACTGGTTGGAATGACAGAGACCAGTCACACTCCAAATGTCCCAGGAGTGTTGCTCCATAATGCTGCATCATGCGCTCACGACACAGCTGCGCAGATGGGAGCGCCCATATTGGATCTTGTCGCGGTGGGACAGCCATTGCAGAAAAATAACAGCAACAGCAAAACACCAGCCACTAAAGCCAAAGTTATCGGAAATCCTCCAAAGATGCTTCTGAAAATAGAAGGAATAGCCGAAGGTATCAAACCGAATATGGAAGAGAAGGCATGAGCAAATCCAACACCAACGGCTTTAAAAAAATGTGCAATTGAAGCAGTGCTGGACGCATTAAATATATGTCCCACAAGTTCACTAAAGTGGCTCGGAAAGTTAGTATTTAAAAGGGACTGTATTTCTGCTGATGACCTCGCCACCTGAAGTGCGTAGGTATCGTGTGCAGATGTAAGGGCCACATGCTTTTGAAACAATAAAGCCTTTAGTCGACTCAACTTGTCGAAATTCACCTTGGAAGTAGCAATGTGAGGCCAGATGTCTGCTACCTCCCTAAACTGAGTGGGGGGAAACAACACATTTCCGCAGCACGTAACGGCCTTGGTGACAACGACCACATAAGCTATTCCGGCACGCATGCCACAACAGGCTTCACTGTTAAGAAGGACGTAGCTGCCGTTTGAAAGCACCTGGAATGTGTTCTTAATCTCGGGGATTGGAACTCCCTTCAGATAGCAAGCCAAGTTCGCAACCGAGGCATTACACGGCCCATGCAAAGACAGCTGCTTACAAACCATCTAATGGCTGACAGAAGTTTCACATTCACTACCGCTAAGAAAAACCTCCCTCATACCATTAAGACATCTGTATAGAAAGGGAAGCTCCCACACCTCATGTATGTAACTGTCTCCCAATTTCTCATATCTGCCCACCGGAATATGCTTCAAACAAGAAGTGAATTGCAGAGTGGAAATAGGCAAATTTATAACCCTATGTATCAACCATTCAGCTGACGGAATCTCAGCCACAGTAATAGGCAACTTCTCCAACTTTTCAATATTCAACATCACATATGTCGCCTCCTTTTTAGCCATCAGCAGCTGCTGATGTGTCAAATTAAAGGAAAAGAAAATCTCCCAGGCTTTGATGTGTTGCCACAGAACGCAACCAGCCTTCAATGTCTGTAGAGTCCAACCCAACTGCATAATGGACCGCGTTTGACTCTGCCCATGATATAAAGAAGACATATCTGATCTAATAATGTCTATAGCAGAGGAAACAATGTTGTCAATCGTATATACATGGTTGGAAAAGGTATGCATCCCATTATCTACAACAGACAACGCTTGCTTCAAATTCTCCTGATCTATCTGCCTCAACCGGGCTGCTGCCTCCTGTTGTGAAAGTTGTAAGTCAGTATAATTAGACAGTAACGTGAGATGGGTCTTAACTGCATCCAGCGTGGATGACTTTAATCATTGCTGACAAAGTTTCCCCACGCTATATGTAGTAATGATATCAGCATGTTCTGGTGATATGTAGCGAGGGTCTGCCCTACTAGTCCTGAAACCCCCTGAGGAGGTGACAAAACGTTGTTGACACTCATTAGTGTCTATGGGCCACAATAACCACCCGCCTGGACGTGTCAATGAAGTGTTAAGCGTACCATTCTGGACCCAGTCTGTAAGCTCACTAAACGTGGCATTAATATATTGCTGCCAATGTTTCATTTTAGAAGGGACAGGTATGCCGGGCATATTCAGTTCTCTAATGGTTGCTAAACCCAAACAGCTAGTCTGTTGTACAGTGTCATTTAATAAAATCATCTGGACAGGAATAATACATGCCCTAAACAATGTGTCCCTACCCCGCATATGCCAATTTTTCGTTCTACTGGGCGTTCCTCTTGGTCTGCTGTGCAGAATCGGCCACATGTTGCAACTTGACATTGTCGATGGATACAAAGCGATTTCCTTTGGCCCCTTGCAACAGTGGCAAAATCACAGTTCTTGTGCCGTGGACCCCTAACACAGGGACTGGCGCTCGATACGAAGGGCCAAATTATTTTTTTACTGCAACTTTTTCACGCACAAGATCCCCAACTCTGGGAATCCAACCAGTGGGCATCACTGGTTCATCCTTAATTCCTGTGGAGGCAGCACTGGCAGAAGAGTTATCTTCACGGAATTGTTGTAAATCCTGCAAAACAGTGACACGATCATTTATGTCAAAGGGCGTATCTGCCGCCTCCACACCAGGACCATCCAGATCAGGAACATACATTTGCATTCCAAACAGGCACTCATATGAAGTACGACCCCCCAGGGACCTTCTAGGCAAGTTATTCAGTGCTCTCTGTACTCCATACAGGTGGGCTAGCCAGCTACGACCCGTACCTATAACTCTGGCAGTTAAGGATTGCTTTAAATTGCGATTTAAACGCTCCACAACAGAATTTCCCTCGGGATGAAATGGAGACGAGAACTGGAGTTGGACCCCCAACTAAGCCATGGTGTCCCTGAATGCCTTAGAGGCAAAAGCAGGGCCCTGGTCTGAATGAAAAGCCGCAACTGCATATGTATCGACAAAGATGCGCAAATCTTTAATAACAGTCAGAGCGTCAGCCGAGCGCTGTGGCCAGCCCCACACAAATCTGGAGCACGAATCTACAGCTACCAATATACATTTGTATGCACTATCTGGGGTCAACGGACCACAATGATCCAAGTACACACACTGTAATGGTTTATTCGATATTAGAAGGGGCGTCTGCTGCTGGCGTCTAGCCGTGGAAACTTTAATTTGTTGACAAATGTCACAACAAGGACATACTGCTTTGTCTCTTTATAGAGACCAGGCCACCAGTAACGGGCTTGTAAGAGCGACATTGTGGCAACCACGCCAGCATGTGCAGATGCTGCACCCTCATGAGCTGCAGTGACCAATTGAGGTTGCACAATTTTATTGGGCACATCGCGTACACCAACGCAAGGGATTTTAACCTCAGTGTTCAGCATACCACCTATGGAATAATGATATTTTGAAGTGAATCCTTTAAGATATGGTGTGCCATCAGCCGTAGCCCTTATGGCAGCCATAATCTCTGTGTCTGGTTGGGAACTCAAACGAGTTACTGCGGCTACAGTGGCAACTGCCACTGCCGATTTTGCGGCTTCATCAGCCAAAGTATTTCCAGCAACGTGTATTCCAATGCGCTGGTGTCCAAGTGTATGCACAACATGGACTTTAGGAAGCGTTTCCTTCAGATCCGCAACCTTCCCCCACAGTAACCTGTGTTTAATGGTGTTGCCCTTGGAATCTCTGAACCCATTTAACCTCCAGTAATGCAAATATTCATTGAAAGACTGAACACAGTAATATGAATCACAAACAAGCAGTGTAAACTGTGCTGGATCCGCATGCTCCAATGCTAATAACAGAGCCTTCAGCTCAGCCAACTGTGCCGTACAGTCTCCCAAGGCCTGTGTATAAGTATTTTGGGGGCAGAACTTCTCCCCCTCCATATAGCCGCTCACCACCGCACATGCAGCAGAATACTGTTGTTTAGTTCCCACCGCAGTCTGCGCAGAGCCATCAGTGTACATGACCACTTGATATTGATCAATAGGCAGCGTGCCAGCGGGAACTGGGTACTCCATTTCATATTGAAGAAATTCTTGAGTCTGCAGTTATGGGTCAAAAATGTAATCTACATCAGTGGCTGTCAAAGACGTAGCCCATTGTATCCAGCGCGGGTGTAGTGCTTTCGCATTAGGAACACTTGCTTTCGTAACAGCCTCTAAGGCTGGAATCGGGGAAACGACAATGATGCGTTGGCAATGGGCAAGAGGTCTTTCTTTAATCACAGCCATCCGTACAGCAGTGAGAATTTTCTCCATTTGTGCAAAACGTTGTTCTGCAGCAGAATACAAGTGAGACTTGTATCCTATCGGGGCTGTCTCACAGTCAGTAAAGGTGACATACATAAACACAACGTCCCCAGCTATTACCCTGATGACCAGATGTGTCTTATCGTCCCGTGTGTGTAAATGTTTTACAGCTAAGAGATCAGTTTGCAAGTCTCGAAGTATATGTGTATGCTCAATCATCCAAAATCTACTTGAAAAATGTGGGCGAATCAACTCGTATAAAGGCTTTATACGTGTAGCATAATCAGGAATGTAAGTTCTGACAAAATTTAGAAATCCCAATAACGACTGGAGTTTCTTAATCGTATTCGGAGGTTGCAATCGTGCACACTTTTCCCAAAAGTGTGGGGCTAGGCTCTTGCCCTCATGCGACAGCTCATATCCCAGGAAAATGACGCTGAGGAAGGCAATTTTTTGACTTTTTAAAGTTACATTTGTAGCCAATTTCGGCAAACCCTACAACAATGCGGGTTACCCGCCTTAAATGTTGTAACAACTCGTCATCTGTCAGATATATATCATCGACATAAGATAAAGCCTCAGGGTCCAACTTGTGCAAAATTTCAGTGACACAAGCTGAAAACAGTCCTGGGCTATTCTAATACCCCTGAGGCAAACAACAAAAAAAATTCAGAGAGCCAAACGCACTAAACCTAGTGAAATCCCTACTTTCGGGCGCTATATTCTGGCAGAAGAAACCATTCGAGATATCTAAAGTGGTTTTGTATTTTTTATGCACTATATTATTCATAAGCGCAGCGCTGTGTGAATTTTGTATTGCATATGTGCGTGTATGTCCATTTAAATGTCTGTAATCCACCACTATCCTATAAGAATGGTCCGGTTTAGCTACAGGGAATAAGGAATTATTCATCGGCGAGACACAGGGTTCAATTACTCCCTGGTACTCTAATTGTGTAAGTATGTTCCTAACCGATGCCGTTGCTTCAAATTTTATAGGATATTGCGGTTGTGGCTGAGGTTCGCCTTTAATTGGAATTACATGATAAGGTGAATCCCTATCCCACCCCACATGATTTCTATATAAGACGGGTGCTTGTGCCAGAGCCCATTTAATGCTATAGGACTCTGCGAGTTCTTCCGGAACAAGTGGTGAGAACGAAGGTGTAAATACCTCCTCCCCAACTGGACAGTCGCGAACAAAGTCAGGGGGCCAATCCTGTTCGGCCAGCAGAATGTCATACAGTTTGACTACACGATCCCAAAAGATGGCGTTTATTGTGCGCTTAATGTCCCCTTCCAACTGTAAAGTTACTGTATAAACTCTATCGGGATCAGAGACACGCATATCTGCTGTTTCGACTTGTATGAAGTCATCAGTTGCTTTCACCTCCAGATGCTATAGAAGATTCCGGCGAACTATTGTGACCTCTGCCGCGCTGTCTAACAGTGCCAGAGCCCATGTCTTGTCCTTCAAGAGAACTCTCTTCTTGTGTGGCATGTCTAACTGAGACCGCCACCACTTTTTTCTTTTTAAACTGCTGTTTTTGTTGGACCGGTTTCTCTTCCTTCTTGACAGAAACCTCCGAAGAGCGTTGTGATTCCTGTCTCGGTTTCACGTACTCAGTTCTCCGCTCTGACCGCCCACCTCTCTCATTTCTCTTTTCCGATGAGTCCTGAAAGGAACGAGATAGGCGTGTATCAGTATATTGATATCTATCAGGTGTCTTCAAATTATCCCTATTTATGAGATTATATTTAGTCTGCGGGGACTCCGGTCACGGAGATTCTCCCCTTTCTTTTTTAGGTGTTTGCTGTTTTTTCTCCCAGCGCTTTTTAGTACCCTCAGGTTGCTGTTGTTTAGTAGTATCCTTATGTAGGAGGCTGGACTGGCTTGTAGTGAGTACCAAGGGGTACTTGCACCTTGCATCAGGCCCAGTTATCCCTTATTAGTGTATAGGGTGTCTAGCAGTTTAGGCTGATAGATAATGGTAGCTTAGCAGAGCAGCTTAGACTGAACTAGGAGACGTGTGAAGCTACTACAGTACCACAAGTGTCACTTGCACAATATCATAAGAAAACACAATACACAGTTATACTAAAAATAAAGGTACTTTATTTTTATGACAATATGCCAAAGTATCTTAGAGTGTACCCTCAGTGAGAGGATAGGAAATATACACAAGATATATGTACACAATACAAAAAATATGCAGTATAGTCTTAGAAAACAGTGCAAACAATGTATAGTTACAATAGGATGCAATGGGGACACATAGGGATGGGGCAACACAAACCATATACTCCAAAAGTGGAATGCGAACCATGAATGGACCCCAAACCTATGTGACCTTGTAGAGGGTCGCTGGGACTATTAGAAAATAGTGAGAGTTATTAAAATAACCCTCCCAAGACCCTGAAAAGTGAGTGCAAAGTGCACTAAAGTTCCCCCAAAGACAAAGAAGTTGTGATAGAGGAATAATGCAGGAAAGACACAAACCAACAATGCAACAACGGTGGATTTCCAATCTAGGGTACCTGTGGAATAAGGGGACCAAGTCCAAAAGTCACAAGCAAGTCGGAGATGGGCATATGCCCAGGAAATGCCAGCTGTGGGTGCAAAGAAGCTTCTACTAGACAGAAGAAGCTGAGGTTTCTGCAGGAAAGAAAAGGGCTAGAGACTTTCCCTTTGGTGGACGGATCTTTCTCGCCGTGGAGAGTCGTGCAGAAGTGTTGTCTAATGGTTGCTAAACCCAAACAGCTAGTCTGTTGTACAGTGTCATTTAATAAAATCATCTGGACAGGAATAATACATGCCCTAAACAATGTGTCCCTACCCCGCATATGCCAATTTTTCGTTCTACTGGGCGTTCCTCTTGGTCTGCTGTGCAGAATCGGCCACATGTTGCAACTTGACATTGTCGATGGATACAAAGCGATTTCCTTTGGCCCCTTGCAACAGTGGCAAAATCACAGTTCTTGTGCCGTGGACCCCTAACACAGGGACTGGCGCTCGATACGAAGGGCCAAATTATTTTTTTACTGCAACTTTTTCACGCACAAGATCCCCAACTCTGGGAATCCAACCAGTGGGCATCACTGGTTCATCCTTAATTCCTGTGGAGGCAGCACTGGCAGAAGAGTTATCTTCACGGAATTGTTGTAAATCCTGCAAAACAGTGACACGATCATTTATGTCAAAGGGCGTATCTGCCGCCTCCACACCAGGACCATCCAGATCAGGAACATACATTTGCATTCCAAACAGGCACTCATATGAAGTACGACCCCCCAGGGACCTTCTAGGCAAGTTATTCAGTGCTCTCTGTACTCCATACAGGTGGGCTAGCCAGCTACGACCCGTACCTATAACTCTGGCAGTTAAGGATTGCTTTAAATTGCGATTTAAACGCTCCACAACAGAATTTCCCTCGGGATGAAATGGAGACGAGAACTGGAGTTGGACCCCCAACTAAGCCATGGTGTCCCTGAATGCCTTAGAGGCAAAAGCAGGGCCCTGGTCTGAATGAAAAGCCGCAACTGCATATGTATCGACAAAGATGCGCAAATCTTTAATAACAGTCAGAGCGTCAGCCGAGCGCTGTGGCCAGCCCCACACAAATCTGGAGCACGAATCTACAGCTACCAATATACATTTGTATGCACTATCTGGGGTCAACGGACCACAATGATCCAAGTACACACACTGTAATGGTTTATTCGATATTAGAAGGGGCGTCTGCTGCTGGCGTCTAGCCGTGGAAACTTTAATTTGTTGACAAATGTCACAACAAGGACATACTGCTTTGTCTCTTTATAGAGACCAGGCCACCAGTAACGGGCTTGTAAGAGCGACATTGTGGCAACCACGCCAGCATGTGCAGATGCTGCACCCTCATGAGCTGCAGTGACCAATTGAGGTTGCACAATTTTATTGGGCACATCGCGTACACCAACGCAAGGGATTTTAACCTCAGCGTTCAGCATACCACCTATGGAATAATGATATTTTGAAGTGAATCCTTTAAGATATGGTGTGCCATCAGCCGTAGCCCTTATGGCAGCCATAATCTCTGTGTCTGGTTGGGAACTCAAACGAGTTACTGCGGCTACAGTGGCAACTGCCACTGCCGATTTTGCGGCTTCATCAGCCAAAGTATTTCCAGCAACGTGTATTCCAATGCGCTGGTGTCCAAGTGTATGCACAACATGGACTTTAGGAAGCGTTTCCTTCAGATCCGCAACCTTCCCCCACAGTAACCTGTGTTTAATGGTGTTGCCCTTGGAATCTCTGAACCCATTTAACCTCCAGTAATGCAAATATTCATTGAAAGACTGAACACAGTAATATGAATCACAAACAAGCAGTGTAAACTGTGCTGGATCCGCATGCTCCAATGCTAATAACAGAGCCTTCAGCTCAGCCAACTGTGCCGTACAGTCTCCCAAGGCCTGTGTATAAGTATTTTGGGGGCAGAACTTCTCCCCCTCCATATAGCCGCTCACCACCGCACATGCAGCAGAATACTGTTGTTTAGTTCCCACCGCAGTCTGCGCAGAGCCATCAGTGTACATGACCACTTGATATTGATCAATAGGCAGCGTGCCAGCGGGAACTGGGTACTCCATTTCATATTGAAGAAATTCTTGAGTCTGCAGTTATGGGTCAAAAATGTAATCTACATCAGTGGCTGTCAAAGACGTAGCCCATTGTATCCAGCGCGGGTGTAGTGCTTTCGCATTAGGAACACTTGCTTTCGTAACAGCCTCTAAGGCTGGAATCGGGGAAACGACAATGATGCGTTGGCAATGGGCAAGAGGTCTTTCTTTAATCACAGCCATCCGTACAGCAGTGAGAATTTTCTCCATTTGTGCAAAACGTTGTTCTGCAGCAGAATACAAGTGAGACTTGTATCCTATCGGGGCTGTCTCACAGTCAGTAAAGGTGACATACATAAACACAACGTCCCCAGCTATTACCCTGATGACCAGATGTGTCTTATCGTCCCGTGTGTGTAAATGTTTTACAGCTAAGAGATCAGTTTGCAAGTCTCGAAGTATATGTGTATGCTCAATCATCCAAAATCTACTTGAAAAATGTGGGCGAATCAACTCGTATAAAGGCTTTATACATGTAGCATAATCAGGAATGTAAGTTCTGACAAAATTTAGAAATCCCAATAACGACTGGAGTTTCTTAATCGTATTCGGAGGTTGCAATCGTGCACACTTTTCCCAAAAGTGTGGGGCTAGGCTCTTGCCCTCATGCGACAGCTCATATCCCAGGAAAATGACGCTGAGGAAGGCAATTTTTTGACTTTTTAAAGTTAAATTTGTAGCCAATTTCGGCAAACCCTACAACAATGCGGGTTACCCGCCTTAAATGTTGTAACAACTCGTCATCTGTCAGATATATATCATCGACATAAGATAAAGCCTCAGGGTCCAACTCGTGCAAAATTTCAGTGACACAAGCTGAAAACAGTCCTGGGCTATTCTAATACCCCTGAGGCAAACAACAAAAAAAATTCAGAGAGCCAAACGCACTAAACCTAGTGAAATCCCTACTTTCGGGCGCTATATTCTGGCAGAAGAAACCATTCGAGATATCTAAAGTGGTTTTGTATTTTTTATGCACTATATTATTCATAAGCGCAGCGCTGTGTGAATTTTGTATTGCATATGTGCGTGTATGTCCATTTAAATGTCTGTAATCCACCACTATCCTATAAGAATGGTCCGGTTTAGCTACAGGGAATAAGGAATTATTCATCGGCGAGACACAGGGTTCAATTACTCCCTGGTACTCTAATTGTGTAAGTATGTTCCTAACCGATGCCGTTGCTTCAAATTTTATAGGATATTGCGGTTGTGGCTGAGGTTCGCCTTTAATTGGAATTACATGATAAGGTGAATTCCTATCCCACCCCACATGATTTCTATATAAGACGGGTGCTTGTGCCAGAGCCCATTTAATGCTATAGGACTCTGCGAGTTCTTCCGGAACAAGTGGTGAGAACGAAGGTGTAAATACCTCCTCCCCAACTGGACAGTCGCGAACAAAGTCAGGGGGCCAATCCTGTTCGGCCAGCAGAATGTCATACAGTTTGACTACACGATCCCAAAAGATGGCGTTTATTGTGCGCTTAATGTCCCCTTCCAACTGTAAAGTTACTGTATAAACTCTATCGGGATCAGAGACACGCATATCTGCTGTTTCGACTTGTATGAAGTCATCAGTTGCTTTCACCTCCAGATGCTATAGAAGATTCCGGCGAACTATTGTGACCTCTGCCGCGCTGTCTAACAGTGCCAGAGCCCATGTCTTGTCCTTCAAGAGAACTCTCTTCTTGTGTGGCATGTCTAACTGAGACCGCCACCACTTTTTTCTTTTTAAACTGCTGTTTTTGTTGGACCGGTTTCTCTTCCTTCTTGACAGAAACCTCCGAAGAGCGTTGTGATTCCTGTCTCGGTTTCACGTACTCAGTTCTCCGCTCTGACCGCCCACCTCTCTCATTTCTCTTTTCCGATGAGTCCTGAAAGGAACGAGATAGGCGTGTATCAGTATATTGATATCTATCAGGTGTCTTCAAATTATCCCTATTTATGAGATTATATTTAGTCTGCGGGGACTCCGGTCACGGAGATTCTCCCCTTTCTTTTTTAGGTGTTTGCTGTTTTTTCTCCCAGCGCTTTTTAGTACCCTCAGGTTGCTGTTGTTTAGTAGTATCCTTATGTAGGAGGCTGGACTGGCTTGTAGTGAGTACCAAGGGGTACTTGCACCTTGCACCAGGCCCAGTTATCCCTTATTAGTGTATAGGGTGTCTAGCAGTTTAGGCTGATAGATAATGGTAGCTTAGCAGAGCAGCTTAGACTGAACTAGGAGACGTGTGAAGCTACTACAGTACCACAAGTGTCACTTGCACAATATCATAAGAAAACACAATACACAGTTATACTAAAAATAAAGGTACTTTATTTTTATGACAATATGCCAAAGTATCTTAGAGTGTACCCTCAGTGAGAGGATAGGAAATATACACAAGATATATGTACACAATACAAAAAATATGCAGTATAGTCTTAGAAAACAGTGCAAACAATGTATAGTTACAATAGGATGCAATGGGGACACATAGGGATGGGGCAACACAAACCATATACTCCAAAAGTGGAATGCGAACCATGAATGGACCCCAAACCTATGTGACCTTGTAGAGGGTCGCTGGGACTATTAGAAAATAGTGAGAGTTATTAAAATAACCCTCCCAAGACCCTGAAAAGTGAGTGCAAAGTGCACTAAAGTTCCCCCAAAGACAAAGAAGTTGTGATAGAGGAATAATGCAGGAAAGACACAAACCAACAATGCAACAACGGTGGATTTCCAATCTAGGGTACCTGTGGAATAAGGGGACCAAGTCCAAAAGTCACAAGCAAGTCGGAGATGGGCATATGCCCAGGAAATGCCAGCTGTGGGTGCAAAGAAGCTTCTACTAGACAGAAGAAGCTGAGGTTTCTGCAGGAAAGAAAAGGGCTAGAGACTTTCCCTTTGGTGGACGGATCTTTCTCGCCGTGGAGAGTCGTGCAGAAGTGTTGTCCTGCCGAAAGAACACCAACAAGCCTTGCTAGCTGCAAATCATGCGGTTAGCGTTTTTGGACACTGCTGTGGCCCAGGAGGGACCAGGAGGTTGCAAATTGGACCAGGAGGTAGAGGGGACGTCGAGCAAGACAAGGAGCCCTCTCAGCAGCAGGTAGCACCCAGAGAAGTGCCAGAAACAGGCACTACAAGGAAGTGTGAAATGGTGCTCACCCGAAGATACACAAAGGAGTCCCACGTCGCCGGAGACCAACTTAGAAAGTCGTGCAATGCAGGTTGGAGTGCCGTGGACCCAGGCTTGGCTGTGCACAAAGGATTTCTGCTGGAAGTGCACAGGGGCCGGAGTAGCTGCAAAAGTCGCGGTTCCCAGCAATGCAGTCTAGCGAGGTGAGGCAAGGACTTACCTCCACCAAACTTGGACTGAAGAGTCACTGGACTGTGGGAGTCACTTGGACAGAGTTGCTGGATTCGAGGGACCTCGCTCGTCGTGCTGAGAGGAGACCCAAGGGACCGGTAATGCAGCTTTTTGGTGCCTGTGGTTACAGGGGGAAGATTCCGTCGACCCACTGGAGATTTCTTCGGAGCTTCTAGTGCAGAGAGGAGGCAGACTACCCCCACAGCATGCACCACCAGGAAAACAGTCGAGAAGGCGGCAGGATCAGCGTTACAGAGTTGCAGTAGTCGTCTTTGCTACTTTGTTGCAGTGTTGCAGGCTTCCAGCGCGGTCAGCAGTC
This sequence comes from Pleurodeles waltl, assembly GCF_031143425.1. Lineage (NCBI taxonomy): Eukaryota > Metazoa > Chordata > Amphibia > Caudata > Salamandridae > Pleurodeles > Pleurodeles waltl. Next base: position 10,499,043 of record NC_090438.1, on the reverse strand, counting down.
GATTCCTTGGCAGAAGGTGAAGAGAGAGATGCAGAGGAACTCTGATGAGCTCTTGCATTCGTTATCTAAAGTTTCCCCAGAGACAGAGACCCTAAATAGCCAGAAAAGAGGGTTTGGCTACCTAGGAGAGAGGATAGGCTAGCAACACCTGAAGGAGCCTATCAGAAGGAGTCTCTGACATCACCTGGTGGCACTGGCCACTCAGAGAAGTCCAGTGTGCCAGCAGCACCTCTGTTTCCATGGTGGCAGAGGTCTGGAGCACACTGGAGGAGCTCTGGACACCTCCCAGGGGAGGTGCAGGTCAGGGGAGTGGTCACTCCCCTTTCCTTTGTCCAGTTTCGCGCCAGAGCAGGGCTAAGGGGTCCCTGAACCGGTGTAGACTGGCTTATGCAGAAATGGGCACCAAATGTGCCCATGAAAGCATTTCCAGAGGCTGGGGGAGGCTACTCCTCCCCTGCCTTCACACCATTTTCCAAAGGGAGAGGGTGTAACACCCTCTCTCAGAGGAAGTCCTTTGTTCTGCCATCCTGGGACAAGCCTGGCTTGACCCCAGGGGGGCAGAAACCTGTCTGAGGGGTTGGCAGCAGCAGCAGCTGCAGTGAAACCCCAGGAAAGGCAGTTTGGCAGTACCAGGGTCTGTGCTACAGACCACTGGGATCATGGGATTGTGCCAACTATGCCAGGATGGCATAGAGGGGGCACTTCCATGATCATAGACATGTTACATGGCCATATTCGGAGTTACCATTGTGAAGCTACATATAGGTAGTGACCTATATGTAGTGCACGCGTGTAATGGTGTCCCCGCACTCACAAAGTCAGGGGAATTGGCCCTGAACAATGTGGGGGCACCTTGGCTAGTGCCAGGGTGCCCTCACACTAAGTAACTTTGCCCCTAACCTTTACCAGGTAAAGGTTAGACATATAGGTGACTTATAAGTTACTTAAGTGCAGTGTAAAATGGCTGTGAAATAACGTGGACGTTATTTCACTCAGGCTGCAGTGGCAGGCCTGTGTAAGAATTGTCAGAGCTCCCTATGGGTGGCAAAAGAAATGCTGCAGCCCATAGGGATCTCCTGGAACCCCAATACCCTGGGTACCTCAGTACCATATACTAGGGAATTATAAGGGTGTTCCAGTAAGCCACTGTAAATTGGTAAAATTGGTCACTAGCCTGTTAGTGACAATTTGAAAGAAATGAGAGAGCATAACCACTGAGGTTCTGGTTAGCAGAGCCTCAGTGAGACAGTTAGGCACCACACAGGGAACACATACTTATAGGCCACAAACTTATGAGCACTGGGGTCCTGACTAGCAGGGTCCCAGTGACACATAACAAACATACTGAAAACATAGGCCCATATTTATACTTTTTGACGCTAAACTGCGCTAACGCAGTTTAGCGTCAAAAAGTTTTGCGCCGGCTAACGCCATTCTGAAGCGCCATGCGGGCGCCGTATTTATTGAATGGCGTTAGCCGGCGCAAGCAGACCGGCGCTGCCTGGTGTGCGCGAGAAAAACCACGTACACCAGGCAGCGCCGGCGTAGGGGGAAAATGGCGCATGGGCGTCTTAAAATGGTGCAAGTCAGGTTACGTCGAAAAAATCGTCGTAACCCGACTTGCGCCATTTATTTTCGACGCCCATCCCCCATCAACATGACTCCTATCATTGTAAAGATAGGAGTCATGCCCCCTTGCCCAATGGCCATGCCCAGGGGACTTCTGTCCCCTGGGCATGGTCATTGGGCATAGTGGCATGTAGGGGGGCACAAATCAGGCCCCCCTATGCCAAAAAAAATTATTAAAAAAAAAAAAAAAATACTTACCTGAATGTCCCTGGGGTGGGTCCCTCCAGCCTTGGGTGTCCTCCTGGGGTGGGCAAGGGTGGCAGGGGGGGTCCCTGGGGGCAGGGGAGGGCACTGTGGGCTCATTTTGAGCCCACTTGTCCCTTAACGCCATGCCTGACCCAGGCATTAAAAAGCGGCGCAAATGCGCCGTTTTTAGCCACGCCCACTCCCGGGCGTCTCTTTTGCCCGGGAGTATAAATACCACGCAAAGGCCTGGGAGTCATTTTTTAGACGGGAACGCCTCCCTTGCATATCATTAACGCAAGGAAGGGGTTCACGCTAAAAAATGACGCACATTCCGGGAACTTTGGCGCTAGACGCCTCTAACGCCATAGTATAAATATGGCGTTAGTTGGCGTTAGTTTTGCGTCGAATTTGCGTCGAAAAAAACGACGCAAATTCGGCGCAACCAGAGTATAAATACGGCCCATAGGGTTTTCACTATGAGCACTGGGCCCTGGCTGGCAGGATCCCAGTGAGACAGTGAAAACACCCTGACATACACTCACAAACAGGCCCAAAGTGGGGGTAACAAGGTTAGAAAGAGGCTACTTTCTGACACCTTACTATTCTTACCCTGAAACTGTGGTTTTTGCGGTCTAGCCCCTAGGCTATCACGACCGATACTCGAATATGTTTCCGCTATTATCCTCGGCAGCTCCCGCTCTTGATTAAGCTGCGGGACGTCTCGAAGACGCATACGCACCGCTAGTGCCACTGTTTCCCCTTTTAGATTACTCAATATGATGGAAGATACCGTTGCAAAATTGCCCATCAGTTGCATCCCTAAATCTCAGGCTGGGGCAGCCCCATATTGATCTTGAATTTGTTTTAGCACTTCCGGTAAATTAGCCAATGTCAGTGTACCGTGTGCTGTAGTGTAGAGCGCGGCAAACACCGTGCCCCATGTATTACAATGGTCCACAGTAGGAACCATACCAAACGGCAAACACATCTATGTTTATCCTGAGGTCCCGTATGGGGAATACTGCTTCCAGCGTATTAATTTTTTGCGCCAGCCAAAATGGAGTCTCCTCTCGTTTAGCCGCTACTTTGCCCATAACTGAGTGCACATTGGCCGGATTGATACCCGGAACCACTGCATGTGGTTGCGCCGGAGCAGCACGCGCTGTGTTTGTATTTAGTGTCTGCATTACAAATTGAACTAAGCGTCTATATGTAGCCGTTAAGTCTATATATAAACAACGAACTTCAGCCACTGCCAATTGAGCAACCGAAGGATGTGGTGTATATGTAGCCAATAAAGGCCAGGTAGGACCATCATTACTTAGTGGACATAACCTAACTTGTGCTATGGTATGTGGGAGGGCGCCATCAAGCCAATTATGGTGTTCTTGATAAGATAAAGGTATCTCTAAGTATGCATATGCCCTGTATTGTCCAGGGGCATTCGCAACAGTGTAATCATGAAAAGTGTGTGAAGCCCCATCAACTGCCGGAAATACGACCCAAGAATAAAAAACCTCTGTTCTATAGGCTGCATGGGCGTCCACCACAAACGTGACCGGACCCCCCTGGTTCGTTAGACCATGTGCTAACAGATGTCCCGTGAGCGGGTGTCGCATATTAAGTGCGATGTTCACTACTTGGGGATTCGCCATTATGAAAACAGCGCTAGTTCAGAGAAAGCACACCAATATCGGGCTTTTCCTTTCAGAGTTCAAGCTTGAACAACCAACCACAAAAAAATAGGATCTACCTATATTGTGGTGGAGGAAATCCTCAGTGCCACGGACGTCTCCGTTAACGGAACCGAGGAGTCAATATATATATATGAGACCAAGAGAGTCAGTCGGACCCGAAAATTAGAGCCAGACCAATCGATGGCGGTGCCATGTCGCGTGGGCTCTCATTATCCTAAATGAGACTACTGGATTTCTAGGTAGCAGGATCGTTCCTAGTGTGGAGGACTGAGTCTGACCCACTTGGAAGGACCTCTGTCACCCTCAATCCAGTTTTGCTCCGGCTAACTAGCAGTGCCTCATCTCTCCCAAGGGGGAGGGAGGATTGGGCAGCCGAGCGCATGACATCTTTAGAACTTCTCAGGGAAGTCGTGGTCACTCAGGTCCCAACCAGCTCTCTCATTTACAATATGATCTCATATACAAATGACATTGGCAGTGTAAGTTTTATATATTGTTTTTAATAAAACGACTGCATTTTAGATAATAAGGTGTGAGCCGCAATAACCAGAACCATACAACACAGTAGGATTGAAATAGTCACAATAAGAGTGAAACATAAGAACAACACTATCATGGTGTTAATAGGTTCTATTCTCTCCCAGTATCCTATATTTCGAGCGCAGCATGTTAAGCTACTAACTTGTCTTTCAGATTCCCCGGGAAGACATCAACCCTCATACCTGAGCAAAGGCCTGTGATCTGGTTCAGCATCTGCAACAAGGCAGTCAGCGTCTAGTTGTGGTTCCCTGGTCGGAATCTCCCTCTTGCGTGTATTAGGACAAGGAAGTGTTTTTATAACTAACATATCAGTGTGATCACAAAATCTCCCTACGCAAGTAATCCAAAGACTAAACTCCTACCACGTCTATCGGCAATGTACCAGACTGTATCCTTGACTGAAGCATAGAGTGAACAAGAATGTGTCATTGAGAACTCCAGTGCTGAAGTAGGCTAAACAGTGTGATATAAAAAATAAAACAAGACCGTAGAACTGGCTATTTGTAAAATAACAGTACGAAGCTGAATAAAATGCATTTGGAGCAAAGTGCACAAAAGCTCTATGCTGCAAGCAAAGGAATAAAAGACATCCAGGGCAAAGTGCACAAAGGCCTAACACCTGAAGCAAACACGCAAAGGATACATAAAAATGACCACACTACAGTAGCCAATTCCAAGAGTGGGGATTGATGCTTAAATCAGAAGGTGGACAAACGGGAGGGTCCCTAAAAATACTTCTCGGCCATAGGCCCACTGGTGAATTTTTTAATCCTGATAAGTGGGAGAGTTAGTGTCATGTTTAACCAAAGGGTTGCCTGAAGAAATAGGTTTCCACACCTCATCAAAAGATTAGAGATCCCACTCGGTTCACCTTAAACCCGTCTCGCTCAAGATGGGAACTACATCAATACCTTTAGATTGTAAAGACTAAGGTGGTCATTACAACCCTGGCGGACGGTGTTAAAGCGGTGGTAAGACCGCCGACAGGCAGGCGGTAAAAAAATTTGAATTACGACCATGGCGGAAACCGCCAACAAAGACAGCCACTTTAACACTCCGACTGCCACAGCGGTACAGACAAACAGCGCAGCGGTCACCGCCAACAGACAGGCGGAGGACAAAGTACTGCCCACAGTATCACAACTTACCAATCCGCCACCTTTTCCGGGGCGGATTCACCGCAGATAAAAGCATGACGGAAACAGGCATTTCGAAGGGAAAACGCTCACCTCTACACACTCCACGAGGAAGGAGGGCACAATGGAGCCGGAACTCCATATTCTCCCTGCGATAGTCTTCCTGCTCCTATACGAGGATCATCAAGGCCGGCGGCGAAGACCACGGTGAGTACTGCACCTACGACATAGGGGAGGAGGGAGGCAAAAACACAGTGACACACACAACCAACATCCCAACCCCCACCGACCCTCACCCACTACAACACACACACCAATGCATATCTATACATTACAGTAACACCCCCCAACCCCCCCAGAAGAATGCAAAGACAAAAGGAAATGAGTTAAACCATTGTAATATATCAAAATACAGTAAGCAAATATATACATATATATATATACACAATAAATAAATATACACCACTATTAGTAGTGCAGGTATTGCACCATTCATAGTCCGTGGATCACTGGGCCCAAAATGCATGGGCGAGGCCCACACAAGATACCAGATCAAAACGGAGAGAACACTGCAGGGGCATCAGATCGAAATACAACAGGCACCTCAGGGGGGAGGGAAGGGGGGGCACCTCAGCCGGATGAGTGCACCACGCCAGATCCACGAGGGGGCTCCATGCCCATTGATGTATCCTGGGGAGTGCAAAGCCACAGTCTCTCAAGTCTCTACAGTGGGTGGGTGCCTACTGCTTTATCCTGGGGAGTGCAAAACCACAGTCTCTCAAATCTCTACAGTGGGTGGTTTACCATGTGGGATGTGTGGTGCTTATGTTTGCCTGAGCTTCCCTTGTGTGATGAGGTGTGTGCAGGCGGGTCTGATGGTGTGCTTAGGATAGGCTGGGGTACAGGGGATTGGGTCTGGGTGGAGGGAGTTGGAGGGGGTAGGCTAGACACAGGGACAATGGCTGCCATCAGTGCTGAGGCCAGAGTTTGCAGGGTTCGATGAAGGGCCGCCTGACCAGAATGAATGCCCTCCAAGAATGCATTTGTGTGTTGCAATTCCCTTTCTACACCCTGGATGGCTTTCAAAATGATAGACTGCCCAACAGTGAGGGACCTGAGGAGGTCAATGGCCTCCTCAATGAGGGCAGCAGAGGTGACAGGGGCAGGGGCTGAGCTGCCTGGGGTGAAGGTGATGCCCACCCTCCTGGGTGAGCGAGCACGGGGCGAAGGCTGAGGGGCTGCTGGGAGGGCGGTACTGGTAGGGGGGTGGCCGCTGTACCTGTAGAAGTGGAGGGCACAGATTTTGCCGCCACCACAAGGGAGCTCCCATCGGAGGACGAGTCAGTGTCGCTGGTTGCAGATCCTGTGACCGCCGTGGTGCTCCCCTTGCCCTCCGACCCACTGGTGTATTCTGAGTCCGTGGTGTGGCCCTCCATGGCCATGTGGAATGCAGCTCCCTCGTGCTCCGGTGCCACTGTACCTCTGTCTGATGATGCTGATGCACATAAGAACAGGGAGACCACAAAAAGGGGGGGGGACGACAAAAGAAAGACAGGTTGAGTGCATGGCTGACCGCTACTGTTGGCGGACAATACAGACACAGCAGCCCCCTGCACTACGTCACACTGTTGGGCTCTACGGATACAATTCCTGGGATATGGCCTACATGGCTATGGACGACATCTGCACACATAGATGACACAGGGGCATGAATACCTGTACTTGCCAATCTACAGAGGTGGGGTGCCACATGGCCTGCATTACGGAGGGCCCTAGCCTACGGAACTCGCCCTGGCCTAGGGAAACCCACAGCCCTCCTCCCCCACCCAGACACCTTCACTGCACGCAAAGTCCACTGAATGATGTTGTACTCACCCCCTTGTGTCTGCTGTGATGCCCTCAAGCGCCCATCCAACTCAGGGTAGGCCACCACCAGGATACAGAACATCAGGGGGGTCATGGTTCGACAGGCACCCCTCCCACGTTGGGAGGCCATCCCCAGCTGAGCCTCCGCGGGCTTCTTGCTCCAGCAGCGAATGTCCTCCCAGCTTTTTCGGCAGTGGGTGCTCCGTCTGTGGTGGACCCCCAGGGTTCGGACGTCCTTGGCGATGGCACGCCAAATATCCTTCTTCTGGTGGGCGCTGACCTACATGACATGTACAGGGGAAGAAGAGAAGTCATTAGCAACTGCACCGTCTAAGTGAGTGGCCCACATCCGTACCGTTGCCATGTGGCACATGCATTCACAGTCCTTCAGGCACGCAGATCTGTGCCCCCTTCATTCTTACAACCAGCCCTCTCCACACAGGCATAGCCCATACTACGTGCTCCCTGTGTACTTACCTGTTGGTCTGGAGGACCGTAGAGTAGCGTGTACTGGGGGAGGACCCTGTCCACGAGCTTCTCCAACTCCTCGGCAGTGAAGGCAGGGGCCCTTTCCCCAGACGCACAAGCCATTGTCTCTTCCAGACCGAGGTCACAGCAGCACTTGCAGTGTAGGTCCTCTCCTGTCGAATATCAGTTATCGAGTGATTCAACAGATAGAAAATGGCGTTCACGTCCGCGCCGGTGTGTACCATCACCGCCGGCGTACATCGTCATTGGCTCCTGGGAACCATAGGGTCCAATGTTAACCAATGCAGCATTGCGCCGCGGACTTCGACCGCCTACTGCGACGGTGTACAATGCCAGCGCAGTTACCTCACAACCATTTGTCCCAGTTTAGAGGTCAGGCAGCCACCATTTCAGGGGTCCACATGGCCTAATTACCAACTGCGTCACACATACCTAGGCCTTGTCTCACAACACAAATACAGGCCACATTTTGTGTATGAATGGTGTTCTGTGTGGACTGTGGGTACATACCTCTGAGTTGTTTGACTCTGTGGTCGCTGTTGTCCTTCCTAGGCACCGTCCGCTGGGACATGTGAGAAGATGGCGGATTCCTCCAGTGTACTGACCGCTGGTGGACCTGTCGACAATGGAGGAAAGAAGTTTGATCATCACCTACAGGTTTGACCGTGCCACAATCCAGGAACTGTGTGCCCAGTTGGAGCCTGACCCGATGTCAGCAATCCGCCATCCCACAGGAATCCCCCCTCAAGTGCAGGTGCTATCAGTGCTCCATTTCCTGGCAAGTGGGTCATTTCAAACAACAGTGGCCATGGCATCAAAGATGTCCCAGCCTATGTTTTCCAACTTGTTGTCCAGAGTGTTGTCTGCCCTTCTGAAACACATGCAGAGCTACATCGTTTTCCCTCAGGTGGAGGACTTGCCTACAGTTAAAGGTGACTTCTATGCCCTTGGACATATCCCCAACATCATAGGTGCCATTGATGGGACCCATGTAGCTCTGGTCCCCCCCACAGGAGTGAACAGGTGTACAGGAACTGGAAGAGTTATCATTCCATGAATGTACAGATGGTATGTTTGGCAGACCAGTACATCTCCCAGGTAAATGCTATGTTCCCTGGCTCTGTGCATGACGCCTACATCCTGCAGAATAGTAGCATCCCTTATGTGATGGGTCAACTCCAGAGGCACCGGGTGTGGCTATTAGGGGACTCTGGTTACCCCAACCTGTCATGGCTACTGACCCCAGTGAGGAATCCCAGGACCAGGGCAGAGGAACGCTACAATGAGGCCCATGGGCAGACTAGGAGGGTGATCGAACGCACCTTCTGCCTCCTGAAGGCCAGGTTCAGGTGCCTCCATATGACAGGTGGTTCCCTATTCTACTCACCAAAAAAGGTGTGCCAGATCATCGTGGCCTGCTGTATGCTTCACAACTTGGCTTTGCGACGACAGGTGCCTTTTCTGCAGGAGGATGGTCCAGATGACGGTGTTGTGCCAGCTGTGGAGCCTGTGGACAGTGATGAGGAGGAAGCAGAGGAAGAAGACATTGACAACAGGGACTCAGTTATCCAGCAATATTTCCAGTGACACACAGGTGAGAAAACATTCCTGCCTACTACAAGTACTTTAACACTTCTACCTCTATCCTGTCTGTCGATTTCAACCAGTATATGGTCACTGAGTTTTACATTTCCCTTACGGTTTCACAGGTGTGGTTTCCAACGTGTGTCATCTGCTTAGATTCCTCATGGACTTGAGATGTGTGACATAGGTATGTTGACATTACATTTGAAAAAGCATTTTGTCACTGCCATTGCTAATACACATTTTCGAAATCACAGACTGACTCCAGATTGTTTTGTACTTCAATTGTGTTTATTGAAGTGCCCAATATTAGAGGGGGGTTGTAAAATGGTGAGGGGTGATGGTGGAGGAATGACCATGGCAGAGTCCAGTCTATTAGTCTCACAGGTGCATTGCCCATAAGGGCATAGGAAGTGGAGCTGGGGCTTTTCCAAGATGGACAGGGTTACAAAGTGGGACAGTGGTTTGACAATCATGGTGGTCTCATTTCTTGGCGGGGGCCTTAGCATCGTGCTCTGTCTTGTTCCTGGATCTCAGGGACCGCTTGCGGGGTGGTTCTCCATCTGCAGGGGGTGGGGTGCTGGTGTGGTGGTCCTATGGCGGTGCCTCCTGTCCACTAGCGCCGGCGGATGTGCTGGGCAGTTCATCGTCCATGCTAGTGTCAGGGGCCCCTTGGAATGCCACAGTGTCCCTCCTGGTGTTAAGTATTTCCTTCAGCACCCCTACGATGGTGCCCAGGGCGGAGCTGATGGTTCTGAGTTCCTCCCTGAAGCCCAAATACTGTTCCTCCTGCAGGCGCTGGGTCTCCTGAAACTTGGCCAGGACCGTTGCCATCGTTTCCTGGGAGTGGTGGTATGTTCCCATGATGGAGGAGAGGGCCTCGTGGAGAGTGGGTTCCCTTGGCCTGTCTGCCCCCTGTCACACGGCAGCCCTCCCAGTTCCCCTGTGTTCCTGTGCTTCCGTCCCCTGGACCGTGTGCCCACTACCACTGCCCCCAGGTCCCTGTTGTTGTTGGGGTGGTGGGTTATCCTGGGTTCCCTGTAGTGGTGGACACACAGCTGATTGACGTGTCCTGGGAACAGACATATGGGCCCGCTGGGTGGGTGCTGTGCTGGTGTTACCAGAGAGTGGAAGGTCTGTGGTGGGCTATGCCTGTGTGAGGGGAACCGACTGGCCCGAGGCCCACGATGGTCCGGGCTGGTCATCTAGATAGAGTTGGACAGAGCTGCTGTCATCACTGTGGGCCTCTTCTGTGGGTGGGGTGGAGATGTCTGGACCCTCCTGTCTGGTGACATTGGGTAGTGGTCCTGCAGGGGTGTAAAAGCATGATTATTGCATGTGTGTGTCATGGTGTGCAATGGGTGGGTGACCGTGTACCCCAGTGCTGGCATTCCTGTGTGGAGGCTTGTGTGATGATGGTTGAGGGGTGTTGTTGTTAGTTGTGGGTGAGGAGGTGGGGGTCCGCCGCCCGTTCGCTGTACCGCGATGTGGTGTCTTGAGACCACGGAACGCACCTTCCCCTGTAGGTCGTTCCACCTCTTCTTGATGTCATCCCGATTTCTTGGGTACTGTCCCACTGCGTTTACCCTGTCGACTATTCTTCACCATAGCTCCATCTTCCTAGCTAAGGATGTGTGCTGCACCTGTGATTCAAATAGCTGTGGTTCTACCCGGACGATTTCCTCCACCATGACCCTGAGCTCCTCCTCTGAGAACCTGGGGTGTCTTTGCCGTGCCATGGGGTGGTGTACGTGATGTGTGGGGTGGTGTGTGTGGTGATAAGTGTGGTGATATGTAGTGGGTGATGGTGTTGAGTGCCTGTGGGTGCTAGTTTGTGGATGGTGGTGTCTCTCTCTGGCCTTCTTTCGGAAAATGTTGGTCGTAGGGGTTTGTGGGTGATGTGGGTGTGTGTTTTATATTGTATTGGGTGTGTGGGAGTGGTGTGTGTATGTGTATCAGGTGTGTGTATTTCGAATTGTCCAATGTGGCTGTGTTTTGTAAGAGTGTGTGTATTTTGAGTGTACCACCAATGGAATACTGCGGTTGAAAGACCGCCACATGGATTCGTGGGCGTATTTCTGTTGGCGTGACGGTGGAGGTTTTGTTTTTGCCAGTTTATCACTGACCGTTGGTGTGGCGGACTTGTGTGGGTGTCTGGATTTTGTCGGATTTCGAGATGTGGGTCGTAATAGCTGTGGCGGATTTCCGCGGCCGCAGCAGTGTGTTGGCGGTCTTCTGCACGGCAGTAAGCGGCTTTTACCGCCAATGTTGTAATGACCCCCTAAATCTAAAATTTAGATTTTGTTCACAGTCAATTAAGAGAAAAACGATATACAAGACGACGGACCAGAGTCAGCAACCTTCAAGGAGACCAAATGTATATCCTCACTTTCAATCATTCTAAGAGGTTCAATATGAGAAAAACATTTTACCAATTGAGATCTGTTAAAAAAGAAATCATTGTCAAATAAAAGCATAAAATCTAAATTTAAGGTGTCCTCAGGGTAGAGACCCTGTCCTCTTCTAGTAGGTTGCAGCCAGGTCTGAGCGAGTGTGAATCCTGTGGTGGCTTCAAATGTTTGAGCGGAGTGATTTAAGGATGACCTGTCTCTTTCTGCCTATCTCTTGTTTACCTGTCTCTTTCTGCACTTATCTTGTTTTCCAGTTTCTTTCTGCCTTTGTCTTGTTTATCCTGTCTCCTTTGCCCTTTCTTGTTTACCTGTTTCTATCTGTCTTTCTCTAGTTTATCCTCTCTCTTTCTGCTTTTCTCTTGTTTATCCGGCATGTTTCTGCCTTTCTCTTGTTTATCCTGTCTCATTCGGCCCTTTTCTTATTTATCCTGTCTCTTTATGCCTTTCTCTTTTTATCCTGTTTCTTTCTGCCCTTTCCTTGTTTATCTGGTCTCTTTCTGCCCTTCACTTGTGTAGGAAAGTACCATCTTGCCTGGCATGTTACCCCCATTTTTCACTGTATATATGTTGTTTTAGTTGTATGTGTCACTGGGACCCTGGTAACCCAGGGCCCCAGTGCTCATAAGTGTGCCTGAATGTGTTACCTGTGTAGTGACTAACTGTCTCACTGAGGCTCTGCTAATCAGAACCTCAGTGGTTATGCTCTCTCATTTCTTTCCAAATTGTCACTAACAGGCTAGTGACCATTTTTACCAATTTACATTGGCTTACTGGAACACCCTTATAATTCCCTAGTATATGGTACTGAGGTACCCAGGGTATTGGGGTTCCAGGAGATCCCTATGGGCTGCAGCATTTCTTTTGCCACCCATAGGGAGCTCTGACAATTCTTACACAGGCCTGCCACTGCAGCCTGAGTGAAATAACGTCCACGTTATTTCACAGCCATTTTACACTGCACTTAAGTAACTTATAAGTCACCTATATGTCTAACCTTTACCTGGTAAAGGTTAGGTGCAAAGTTACTTAGTGTGAGGGCACCCTGGCACTAGCCAAGGTGCCCCCACATTGTTCAGAGCCAATTCCCTGAACTTTGTCAGTGCGGGGACACCATTACACGCGTGCACTACATATAGGTCACTACCTATATGTAGCTTCACCATGGTAACTCCGAATATGGCCATGTAACATGTCTATGATCATGGAATTGCCCCCTCTATACCATCCTGGCATAGTTGGCACAATCCCATGATCCCAGTGGTCTGTAGCACAGACCCTGGTAGCGCCAAACTGCCCTTCCTGGGGTTTCACTGCAGCTGCTGCTGCTGCCAACCCCTCAGACAGGCAGCTGCCCTCCTGGGGTCCAGCCAGGCCTGGCCCAGGATGGCAGAACAAAGAACTTCCTCTGAGAGAGGGTGTGACACCCTCTCCCTTTGGAAAATGGTGTGAAGGCAGGGGAGGAGTAGCCTCCCCCAGCCTCTGGAAATGCTTTGTTGGGCACAGATGTGCCCAATTCTGCATAAGCCAGTCTACACCGGTTCAGGGACCCCTTAGCCCCTGCTCTGGCGCGAAACTGGACAAAGGAAAGGGGAGTGACCACTCCCCGGACCTGCACCTCCCCTGGGAGGTGTCCAGAGCTCCTCCAGTGTGCTCCAGACCTCTGCCATCTTGGAAACAGAGGTGCTGCTGGCACACTGGACTGCTCTGAGTGGCCAGTGCCACCAGGTGACGTCAGAGACTCCTTGTGATAGGCTCCTTCAGGTGTTAGTAGCCTTTCCTCTCTCCTAGGTAGCCAAACCCTCTTTTCTGGCTATTTAGGGTCTCTGTCTCTGGGGAAACTTTAGATAACGAATGCATGAGCTCAGCCGAGTTCCTCTGCATCTCTCTCTTCACCTTCTGATAAGGAATCGACTGCTGACCGCGCTGGAAGCCTGCAAACCTGCAACATAGTAGCAAAGACGACTACTGCAACTCTGTAACGCTGATCCTGCCGCCTTCTCGACTGTTTTCCTGCTTGTGCATGCTGTGGGGGTAGTCTGCCTCCTCTCTGCACCAGAAGCTCCGAAGAAATCTCCCGTGGGTCGACGGAATCTTCCCCCTGCAACCGCAGGCACCAAAAAGCTGCATTACCAGTCCCTTGGGTCTCCTCTCAGCACGACGAGCGAGGTCCCTCGAATCCAGCGACTCTGTCCAAGTGACCCCCACAGTCCAGTGACTCTTCAGTCCAAGTTTGGTGGAGGTAAGTCCTTGCCTCACCTCGCTGGGCTGCATTGCTGGGAACCACGACTTTACAGCTACTCCGGCCCCTGTGCACTTCCGGCGGAAATCCTTCGTGCACAGCCAAGCCTGGGTCCACGGCACTCTAACCTGCATTGCACGACTTTCTAAGTTGGTCTCCGGCGACGTGGGACTCCTTTGTGCAACTTCGGCAAGCACCGTTTCACACATCTTCGTAGTGCCTGTTTCTGGCACTTTTCTAGGTGCTACCTGCTTTAGTGAGGGCTCTTTGTCTTGCTCGACGTTCACTCTCTCTTCAGGTCCAATTTGCGACCTCCTGGTCCCTTCTGGGCCCCAGCAGCGTCCAAAAATGCCAAACGCACGATTTGCGTCTAGCAAGGCTTGTTGACGTCCTTCCGGCGGGAAAACACTTCTGCACAACTCTCCGAGGCGAGGGGAATCCGTCCACCAAAGGGGAAGCCTCTAGCCCTTTTCGTTCTTGCAGAAACCTCAGCTTCTTCTGTCCAGTTGAAACTTCTTTGCACCCGCAGCTGGCATTTCCTGGGCATCTGCCCATCTCCGACTTGCTTGTGACTTTTGGACTTGGTCCCCTTGTTCCACAGGTACCCTAGATTGGAAATCCACAGTTGTTGCATTGCTGGTTTGTGTGTTTCCTGCATTATTCCTCTAACACGACTCTTTTGTCCTTAGGGGAACTTTAGTGCACTTTGCACTCACTTTTCAGGGTCTTGGGGAGGGTTATTTTTCTAACTCTCACTATTTTCTAATAGTCCCAGCGACCCTCTACAAGGTCACATAGGTTTGGGGTCCATTCGTGGTTCGCATTCCACTTTTGGAGTATATGGTTTGTGTTGCCCCTATCCCTATGTTTCCCCATTGCATCCTATTGTAACTATACATTGTTTGCACTGTTTTCTAAGACTATACTGCATATTTTTGCTATTGTGTATATATATTTTGTGTATATTTCCTATCCTCTCACTGAGGGCACACTCTAAGATACTTTGGCATATTGTCATAAAAATAAAGTACCTTTATTTTTAGTATAACTGTGTATTGTGTTTTCTTATGATATTGTGCATATGACACTAAGTGGTACTGTAGTAGCTTCACACGTCTCCTAGTTCAGCCTAAGCTGCTCTGCTAAGCTACCATTATCTATCAGCCTAAGCTGCTAGACACCCTATACACTAATAAGGGATAACTGGGCCTGGTGCAAGGTGCAAGTACCCCTTGGTACTCACTACAAGCCAGTCCAGCCTCCTACATTGGTTGTGCAGTGGTGGGATAAGTGCTTGAGACTACTTACCACTCTTGTCATTGTACTTTTCATAAGAAAAAAATATACAAAACAAGGTCAGTGTATATACACATAGCCAAAAAGTTTTGCATTTCCTCTTTTCACTCTTTTCTAAGTGCTGAAAAGTACTCCTAAACTTTCAAAAAGTTCTTAAAAGTTTAAAAAGTTTTTTTTTCTGTCTTTCCAAAAAGTTCTGAAAACTTTTGTCTCTTTCTCTATCACTTTAACTCTCTCTAAAAAAAATGTCTGGCACAGGCCAAAGTGTTGAGCTGTCCAAACTTGCATATGCCAACCTTAGCTGGAAAAGAGCAAGGAGTCTCTGTATAGAGAGAGGTTTGAGTGTAGGGAAGAATCCTGCCTTGGAACTGTTAATTAACATGCTTAGAGAACAGGATAAGGCCAGAGGCGGCCCATCTGTTGAAAAAGTACCTAATAGTTCCCAATCTGATTCAGGGACTCCCCCAGGAAAAGATTCAGGAAAGAAACTTCCTAGCCTGCCCATTACTAGACAATCTAGGATAGATGGTAATGATGATGAGCCACACCAAAGAAATAGTGTTGTCTCACATCATAGCAAAAGCATTTATTCTCACCATACTGGTAGTAATGTTTCTGTAAACCAAGCTGTTAAGTTGGCTTCTGTAAGGGACAGGTCTCCTTCTGTTCATTCCCATCATAGCTCTGTTTCTAGAAATGTCCCTCCCACCAACCCTGATGACAGAATGTTAGAGAGGGAACTCAATAAGTTGAGGGTGGAACAAACCAGACTGAAGCTTAAAAAGCAACAGCTGGATTTGGATAGACAGTCTTTTGAATTAGAGAAGGAAAGACAGAAGTTGGGTTTAGATACCCATGGTGGCAGCAGCAGTATTCCCCATAGTCATCCTGCAAAAGAGCATGATTCCAGGAATCTGCACAAGATAGTTCCCCCTTATAAGGAGGGGGATGACATTAACAAGTGGTTTGCTGCACTTGAGAGGGCCTGTGTTGTACAGGATGTCCCTCAAAGGCAGTGGGCTGCTATCCTATGGCTATCATTTAGTGGAAAAGGTAGGGATAGGCTCCTTACTGTGAAAGAAAATGATGCCAATAATTTCCAAGTTCTTAAGAATGCACTCCTGGATGGTTATGGCTTAACCACTGAACAGTACAGGATAAAGTTCAGAGAGACCAAAAAGGAGTCTTCACAAGACTGGGTTGATTTAATTGACCATTCAGTGAAGGCCTTGGAGGGGTGGTTACATGGCAGTAAAGTTACTGATTATGACAGCCTGTATAACTTAATCCTGAGAGAGCATATTCTTAATAATTGTGTGTCTGATTTGTTGCACCAGTACTTGGTGGACTCGGATCTGACCTCTCCCCAAGAATTGGGAAAGAAGGCAGACAAATGGGTCAGAACAAGAGTGAACAGAAAAGTTCATACAGGGGGTGACAAAGATGGCAACAAAAAGAAGGATGGTAAGTCTTCTGACAAGGGTGGGGACAAATCTAAAAATGAGTCTTCATCAGGCCCACAAAAACACTCTGGTGGGGGTGGTGGGCCCAAATCCTCCTTTAATCAGAACAAGGAAAAGAAACCATGGTGCTATTTATGTAAAATAAAAGGCCATTGGACAACAGATCCCAGTTGTCCAAAGAAAGGCACCACAGCTCCTACCACTACAACCCCTACTGCTACACCTAGTGTCCCTACTAATAGCAGTGGTGGTGGGAGCAAACCTACTAATAGCCAATCCAAGGGAGTAGCTGGGCTCACTTTTGGTAATTTAGTTGGGGTTGGTCTAATTAGGGAGACCACAGAGGCTACTTTAGTCTCTGAAGGGGCTATTGATTTAGCCACTTTGGTTGCTTGCCCCCATAACTTGGAGAAGTACAAGCAACTAACCCTAATAAATGGTGTTGAGGTCCAGGCCTACAGGGACACAGGTGCCAGTGTCACAATGGTGATTGAGAAACTGGTGCACCCTGAACAACACATACTTGGACACCAGTACCAAGTAACCGATGCTCACAACATAACACAAAGCCACCCCATGGCTGTTGTAAATCTCAACTGGGGGGGGGGTAACTGGTCCAAAGAAAGTTGTGGTAGCTTCAGATTTACCTGTAGACTGTCTATTAGGGAATGATTTGGAGACATCAGCTTGGTCAGATGTGGAGTTGGAGGCCCATGCAGCAATGCTGGGCATCCCAGGGCATATTTTTGCTTTGACAAGGGCTCAGGCCAAAAATCAAAAAGGACAGGGAAGCTTGGATCCTGGAACAATGGACCAAGTGCTCCCTAAAGCTAGGGCTAGTAGAAGCAAACCACTTCCTACTATCCCTCCCTCTACAGTGGATTCTACTTCTGAGGAAGAAGAATTCCCTCCCTGTGCAGAACCTACACCAGAGGAGCTGGAAGCAGACACTGCTGAGCTTTTGGGTGAAGGGGGGCCTGCCAGAGAGGAGCTGAGTGTGGCACAGCAAACCTGTCCCACATTAGAGGGTCTCAGACAGCAAGCTGTCAAACAGGCTAATGGGGATGTCAGTGACTCTCACAGAGTTTACTGGGAGGACAACCTCTTGTACACTGAGCATAGGGATCCTAAACCTGGAGCTGCCAGGAGATTAGTGATTCCTCAGGAGTACAGAAAGTTCCTCCTAACACTGGCACATGACATTCCCCTAGTGTAGGAGGCTGGACTGGCTTGTAGTGAGTACCAAGGGGTACTTGCACCTTGCACCAGGCCCAGTTATCCCTTATTAGTGTATAGGGTGTCTAGCAGCTTAGGCTGATAGATAATGGTAGCTTAGCAGAGCAGCTTAGGCTGAACTAGGAGACATGTGAAGCTACTACAGTACCACTTAGTGTCATATGCACAATATCATAAGAAAACACAATACACAGTTATACTAAAAATAAAGGTACTTTATTTTTATGACAATATGCCAAAGTATCTTAGAGTGTACCCTCAGTGAGAGGATAGGAAATATACACAAGATATATATACACAATAGCAAAAATATGCAGTATAGTCTTAGAAAACAGTGCAAACAATGTATAGTTACAATAGGATGCAATGGGGAAACATAGAGATAGGGGCAACACAAACCATTAACTCCAAAAGTGGAATGCGAACCACGAATGGACCCCAAACCTATGTGACCTTGTAGAGGTTCGCTGGGACTATTAGAAAATAGTGAGAGTTAGAAAAATAACCCTCCCCAAGACCCTGAAAAGTGAGTGCAAAGTGCACCGAAGTTCCCCTAAGGACAAAAGAGTTGTGTTAGAGGAATAATGCAGGAAAGACACAAACCAGCAATGCAACAACTGTGGATTTCCAATCTAGGGTACCTGTGGAACAAGGGGACCAAGTCCAAAAGTCACAAGCAAGTGGGAGATGGGCAGATGCCCAGGAAATGCCAGCTGCGGGTGCAAAGAAGCTTCGACTGGACAGAAGAAGCTGAGGTTTCTGCAGGAACGAAAAGGGCTAGAGACTTCCCCTTTGGTGGACGGATCCCTCTCGCCTTGGAGAGTCGTGCAGAAGTGTTTTCCCGCCGAAAGGATGCCAACAAGCCTTGCTACACGCAAATTGTGCGGTTGGCGTTTTTGGACGCTGCTGTTCCCAGGAGGAACCAGGAGGTCGCAAATTGGACCTGCAGAGAGAGGGAACGTCGAGCAAGACAAAGAGCCCTCACTGAAGCAGGTAGCACCCGGAGAAGTGCCAGAAACAGGCACTACGAGGATGCGTGAAACGGTGCTCGCCGAAGTTGCACAAAGGAGTCCCACGTCGCCGGAGACCAACTTAGAAAGTCGTGCAATGCAGGTTAGAGTGCCGTTGACCCAGGCTTGGCTGTGCACGAAGGATTTCCGCCGGAAGTGCACAGGGGCCGGAGTGGCTGCAAAGTCGCGGTTCCCAGCAATGCAGCCCAGCGAGGTGAGGCAACGACTTACCTCCACCAAACTTGGGCTGAAGAGTCACTGGACTGTGGGGGTCACTTGGACAGCATCGCTGGATTCGAGGGACCTCGCTCGTCGTGCTGAGAGGAGACCCAAGGGACCCGTAATGCAGCTTTTTGGTGCCTGCGGTTGCAGGGGGAAGATTCCGTCGACCCACGGGAGATTTCTTCGGAGCTTCTGGTGCAGAGAGGAGGCAGACTACCCCCACAGCATGCACAAGCAGGAAAACAGTCGAGAAGGCGGCAGGATCAGCGTTACAGAGTTGCAGTAGTCGTCTTTGCTACTATGTTGCAGGTTTGCAGGCTTCCAGCGCGGTCAGCGGTCGATTCCTTATCAGAAGGTGAAGAGAGAGATGCAGAGGAACTCGGCTGAGCTCATGCATTCGTTATCTAAAGTTTCCCCAGAGACAGAGACCCTAAATAGCCAGAAAAGAGGGTTTGGCTACCTAGGAGAGAGGATAGGCTACTAACACCTGAAGGAGCCTATCAGCAGGAGTCTCTGACGTCACCTGGTGGCACTTGCCACTCAGAGCAGTCCAGTGTGCCAGCAGCACCTCTGTTTCCAAGATGGCAGAGGTCTGGAGCACACTGGAGGAGCTCTGGACACCTCCCAGGGGAGGTGCAGGTCAGGGGAGTGGTCACTCCCCTTTCCTTTGTCCAGTTTCGCGCCAGAGCAGGGCTAAGGGGTCCCCTGAACCGGTGTAGACTGGCTTATGCAGAATTGGGCACCTCTGTGCCCAACAAAGCATTTCCAGAGGCTGGGGGAGGCTACTCCTCCCCTGCCTTCACACCATTTTCCAAAGGGAGAGGGTGTCACACCCTCTCTCAGAGGAAGTTCTTTGTTCTGCCATCCTGGGCCAGGCCTGGCTGGACCCCAGGAGGGCAGCTGCCTGTCTGAGGGGTTGGCAGCAGCAGCAGCTGCAGTGAAACCCCAGGAAGGGCAGTTTGGCAGTACCAGGGTCTGTGGTACAGACCACTGGGATCATGGGATTGTGCCAACTATGCCAGGATGGCATAGAGGGGGCAATTCCATGATCATAGACATGTTACATGGCCATATTCGGAGTTACCATTGTGAAGCTACATATAGGTAGTGACCTATATGTAGTGCACGCGTGTAATGGTGTCCCCGCACTCACAAAGTTCAGGGAATTGGCTCTGAACAATGTGGGGGCACCTTGGCTAGTGCCAGGGTGCCCTCACACTAAGTAACTTTGCACCTAACCTTTACCAGGTAAAGGTTAGACATATAGGTGACTTATAAGTTACTTAAGTGCAGTGAAAAATGGCTGTGAAATAACGTGGACGTTATTTCACTCAGGCTGCAGTGGCAGGCCTGTGTAAGAATTGTCAGAGCTCCCTATGGGTGGCAAAAGAAATGCTGCAGCCCATAGGGATCTCCTGGAACCCCAATACCCTGGGTACCTCAGTACCATATACTAGGGAATTATAAGGGTGTTCCAGTAAGCCAATGTAAATTGGTAAAATTGGTCACTAGCCTGTTAGTGACAATTTGAAAGTAATGAGAGAGCATAACCACTGAGGTTCTGGTTAGCAGAGCCTCAGTGAGACAGTTAGGCACCACACAGGGAACATATACATGCACACCTATGAGCACTGGGGCCCTGTGTGACAGGGTCCCAGTGACACATACATATAGGCCACAAACCTACGAGCACTGGGGTCCTGACCAGCAGGATCCCAGTGACACATAACAAACATACTGAAAACATAGTGTTTTCACTATGAGCACTGAGGCCTGGCTATCAGGATCCCAGTGAGACAGTGAAAACAGTGACAAACACCCTGACATACACTCACAAACAGGCCAAAAGTGGGGGTAACAAGGCTAGAAAGAGTCTACCTTCTCACACAACCCCCCCCCAAACGAAGGACAATAAGGCTAACCTTGGCCAGTTGAGACTTTATTGTCTAAGTGGTGATAAGTAGAGAGTAGCTCTGCAATAGACTGGTTACTCCCTTTATCATCCACTATATGGTTTCTTCCCTGTGGGGATGTAAACCACCCTGTTTGAAGTTTTTTAGCTAAGCAACAATGTGAAGATGTATTTTCAGGGTTTCTATCAGTAAGTTTTAGTTTAGAGCAGTGGGAATTGTCCACTGAACCTATTTGTAGTGATGGAAATGCCAGACAGGGATGCTGTCTCAGAAAAGCCATAGCTGGGCAAAAACTTTGTCCATCTGGCTGGAAGAGAGAACAGGGATGCTGTTTCTCTTGACTTGGAGCAGGGCAGGGATGCTGTCCTATGAGCTCCACACTAGGGCAGGGATGCTGTCCTAAGTGTTGTGAGGTAGTGCAGGGTTTCTGCACTAAAGTTTCTCTGGGAGGGTTGGAGGGATGCTCCATGTTAACTAAAATGGTGCTGTTTTTCTCACCAATGTTAGTTATCCCACAGAGAGGTACTTCCACCTCAGGGAGTCCAGCTTTGCCAGCTGATGATTCCCTTGGAACAGGTGCCACCCCAGGAGAGGTTTCTCCCACCACAGGAATAGTATCCTGAATGGTAGGGTGGTTAGGGGATACTGTGATACCCTTTTTACCTGTTGATGGAGAGGGATCCTGAGTTTTCAGGCCTTCTCTCCTTTGCCTTTTCATTTCACTTGAAATGAGAGGGAACAATTCCTCAGGGATGCCCAGCATGGCTGCATGGGCATAAAACTCTACATCAGCCCAACCTGAGGCCTCTAGGTCATTACCTAAGAGACAGTCTACAGGCAAGCTAGGTGATACCACCACCTGCTTAGGGCCAGTAACTCCACCCCAACTAAACTGAATTATAGCTAAGGGAAGAAACTTAGTGGAGTTATGGACATCAATAATCTTATACTGTTGTCCAATGATGTGTTGTTCAGGAGGCACTAGGTTTTCAGTCACCAAAGTGAAACTGGCACCTGTGTCCATGTAGGCCAAGGCCTCAACACCATTTATTGAAACTGTCTGCCTGTACTTATCCATTGTAAGGGGACAAGCAGCCAGTGTGGCAAGGCCAGTGCCACTAGGTGTGATAGAAACTGTCTTGGGACTGACTACCCCAGTTTCTACAATTGACCCATAAGTGAACCCAACTACACCCTTTGCTTGACTGTTGCCAGCAGTCCCACCACTAGTACCACTACTGCTAGGGGCACTAGAGCTTGATGTATTAGTGGTGGTAGGCTCAGGGGGTTTACCTGGACAGGACTTATCCCCTGGCCTATGGCCTCTATTTTTACACACAAAGCACCAAGGCTTTTTAATGTGTGCAGGTTGGGAAGAAGAGGAAGAATTTGTTTTATCCCCACCCTCTGAAGAGTGTTTAAGATTTGAAGTGGGATCTTTGGTTTTACCCTTATCCCCATGCTTATCTTTAGATTTTTCACCATCTTTCTTCTTATTGCCATCTTTGTCACCCCCTGTATGAACTTTTCTGTTCACCCTTGTTCTGACCCATTTGTCTGCCTTCTTTCCCAATTCTTGGGGAGAGGTCAGATCAGAGTCTACCAGGTACTGGTGCAACAAATCAGACACACAATTATTAAGTATATGCTCTCTCAGGATTGTGTTATACAGGCTTTCATAATCAGTAACTTTACTGCCATGTAACCACCCCTCCAAGGCCTTCACTGAATGGTCAATTAAATCAACCCAGTCTTGTGAAGACTCCTTTTTGGTCTCTCTGAACTTTATCCTGTACTGTTCAGTGGTTAAGCCATAACCATCCAGGAGTGCATTCTTAAGAACTTGGAAATTATTAGCATCATTTTCTTTCACAGTAAGGAGCCTATCCCTACCTTTTCCACTAAATGATAGCCATAGGATAGCAGCCCACTGCCTTTGAGGGACATACTGTACAACACAGGCCCTCTCAAGTGCAGCAAACCACTTGTTAATGTCATCCCCCTCCTTGTAAGGGGGAACTATCTTGTGCAGATTCCTGGAATCATGCTCTTTTGCAGGATGACTATGGGGAATACTGCTGCTGCCACCATGGGTATCTAAACCCAACTTCTGTCTTTCCTTGTCTAATTCAAAAGACTGTCTATCCAAATCCAGCTGTTGCTTTTTAAGCTTCAGTCTGGTTTGTTCCACCCTCAACTTATTGAGTTCCCTCTCTAACATTCTGTCATCAGGGTTGGTGGGAGGGACATTCCTAGAAACAGAGCTATGATGGGAATGAACAGAAGGAGACCTGTCCCTTACAGAAGCCACTCTAACAGCTTGGTTAACAGAAACATTACTACCAGTATGGTGAGAATAAATGCTTTTGTTATGATGTGAGACAACACTATTTGTATGGTGTGGCTCATCATCATTCCCAACTATGCTAGACTGTCTAGTAATGGGCAGGCTAGGAAGTTTCTTTCCTGAATCTTTTCCTGGGGGAGTCCCTGAATCAGATTGAGAACTATTAGGTACTTTTTCAACAGATGGGGCACCTATGGCCTTATCCTGTTCTCTAAGCATGTTAAGTAACAGTTCCAAGGAAGGATTCTTCCCTACACTCAAACCTCTCTCTATACAGAGACTCCTTGCTTCTTTTCCAGCTAAGGTTGTCATATGCAAGTTTGGACAGATCAACATTTTGGCCTGTGCCAGACATTTTTTAGAGAGAGTTAAAGTGATAGAAAAAGAGAAAAAAGTTTTCAGAACTTTTTGGAAAGACAGAAAAAAACTTTTTAAACTTTTAAGAACTTTTTGAAAGTTTAGAAGTACTTTTCAGCACTTAGAAAAGAGTGAAAAGAGGAAATGCAAAACTTTTTGGCTATGTGTATATACACTGACCTTGTTTTGTATATTTTTCTCTTATGAAAAGTACAATGACAAGAGTGGTAAGTAGTCTCAAGCACTTATCCCACCACTGCACAACCAATGTAGGAGGCTGGACTGGCTTGTAGTGAGTACCAAGGGGTACTTGCACCTTGCACCAGGCCCAGTTATCCCTTATTAGTGTATAGGGTGTCTAGCAGCTTAGGCTGATAGATAATGGTAGCTTAGCAGAGCAGCTTAGGCTGAACTAGGAGACGTGTGAAGCTACTACAGTACCACTTAGTGTCATATGCACAATATCATAAGAAAACACAATACACAGTTATACTAAAAATAAAGGTACTTTATTTTTATGACAATATGCCAAAGTATCTTAGAGTGTACCCTCAGTGAGAGGATAGGAAATATACACAAGATATATATACACAATAGCAAAAATATGCAGTATAGTCTTAGAAAACAGTGCAAACAATGTATAGTTACAATAGGATGCAATGGGGAAACATAGAGATAGGGGCAACACAAACCATATACTCCAAAAGTGGAATGCGAACCACGAATGGACCCCAATCCTATGTGACCTTGTAGAGGGTCGCTGGGACTCTTAGAAAATAGTGAGAGTTAGAAAAATAACCCTCCCCAAGACCCTGAAAGTGAGTGCAAAGTGCACCAAAGTTCCCCTAAGGACAAAAGAGTCGTGTTAGAGGAATAATGCAGGAAAAACACAAACCAGCAATGCAACAACTGTGGATTTCCAATCTAGGGTACCTGTGGAACAAGGGGACCAAGTCCAAAAGTCACAAGCAAGTCGGAGATGGGCAGATGCCCAGGAAATGCCAGCTGCGGGTGCAAAGAAGCTTCGACTGGACAGAAGAAGCTGAGGTTTCTGCAGGAACGAAAAGGGCTAGAGACTTCGGCTTTGGTGGATGGATCCCACTCGCCTCGGAGAGTCGTGCAGAAGTGTTTTCCCGCCGAAAGGACGCCAACAAGCCTTGCTACACGCAAATCGTGCGTTTGGTGTTTTTGGACAAAAGTGGGGGTAACAAGGCTAGAAAGAGGCTACCTTCTCACACCTAGCTGGGCACCTGGGTCAAATGAAAACTTGGGACAGATTGGTTCCATTGTTTCATTGGCCTAGGATGTCTGAGGACACAAAGGAATTTTGTAAGTCCTGTGAAACCTGTCAAGCCAGTGGCAAGACAGGTGGCACCCCAAAGGCACCCCTTATCCCACTGCCTGTGGTTGGGGTTCCCTTTGAAAGGGTAGGGGTTGACATAGTTGGCCCGCTTGACCCTCCTACTGCTTCAGGCAATAGGTTTATCTTAGTGGTAGTGGACCATGCCACAAGATATCCTGAAGCTATTCCTTTAAGGACCACTACAGCACCTGCAGTGGCAAAGGCCCTCCTGGGAATATTTTCCAGGGTGGGCTTCCCAAAGGAAGTAGTATCAGACAGAGGAAGCAATTTCATGTCAGCATACTTAAAGGCCATGTGGAAGGAGTGTGGTGTAACTTACAAGTTCACAACACCCTATCATCCACAAACAAATGGACTGGTGGAGAGATTTAATAAAACTCTCAAAGGCATGATTATGGGTCTCCTTGAAAAACTCCGCAGGAGATGGGATATCCTTCTACCATGCCTCCTTTTTGCCTACAGGGAGGTACCCCAGAAAGGAGTGGGCTTCAGCCCCTTTGAACTTCTTTTTGGACACCCTGTTAGGGGTCCACTCACACTTGTAAAGGAGGGTTGGGAACAACCTTTAAAAGCTCCTAAGCAGGATATTGTGGATTATGTACTTGGCCTCAGATCAAGGATGGCGGAGTACATGAAAAAGGCCAGTAAAAACCTTCAGGCCAGCCAAGAGCTCCAGAAGCAATGGCATGATCAGAAGGCTGTTTTGGTTCAGTACAAACCAGGGCAGAAAGTGTGGGTCTTGGAGCCTGTGGCCCCAAGAGCACTCCAAGATAAATGGAGTGGTCCCCACACAATTGTTGAAAAGAAGGGTGAAGTCACCTACTTGGTTGACTTAGGCACTGCCAGGAGTCCCCTTAGGGTGCTCCATGTCAACCGCCTGAAACCCTACTATGACAGGGCTGATCTCACCCTGCTCATGGCAACAGATGAGTGACAGGAAGAAGACAGTGATCCTCTACCTGATCTCTTCTCTTCCTCAGATCAAGATGCTCTTGTGGAAGGTGTAGTTTTGGCTGATTGTCTTACTGCTGAGAAGAAAGACAATTGCATAAATCTCCTAGGACAATTTTCAGAACTCTTCTCTACTGTGCCAGGCACCACTTCTTGGTGTGAGCACACTATAGATACTGGAGACAGTTTACCTGTCAAAAGTAAGATCTATAGGCAGCCTGACCATGTCAGGGACTGCATAAAGCAAGAAGTTCAGAAAATGTTGGAACTAGGAGTGGTTGAGCACTCTGACAGTCCATGGGCTTCTCCTGTGGTACTGGTACCAAAACCCAATTCTAAAGATGGAAAGAAAGAAATGCGGTTTTGTGTAGACTATAGAGGTCTCAACTTGGTAACCAAAACTGATGCTCACCCTATACCCAGGGCAGATGAGCTCATAGATACACTGGCATCTGCCAAGTATCTAAGCACTTTTGATTTGACTGCAGGGTATTGGCAGATCAAATTGTCAGTAGATGCTAAACCCAAGACTGCATTTTCTACCAATGGAGGACATTACCAGTTTACTGTAATGCCTTTTGGTTTGAAAAATGCACCTGCCACTTTTCAGAGGTTGGTGAACACAGTCCTGCAAGGGCTGGAAGCCTTCAGTGCAGCATATTTGGACGATATAGCTGTCTTTAGCTCCAGCTGGGATGATCACCTGGTCCACCTATGGAAAGTTTTGGAGGCCCTGCAAAAGGCAGGCCTCACTATCAAGGCTTCAAAGTGCCAGATAGGGCAGGGTAAGGTGGTTTATCTGGGACACCTTGTTGGTGGGGAACAGATTGCACCACTTCAGGGGAAAATCCAAACTATTATTGATTGGGTTCCCCCTACCACTCAGACTCGGGTGAGAGCCTTCCTAGGCCTCACTGGGTATTACAGGAGGTTCATTAAGAACTATGGCTCCATTGCAGCCCCTCTTAATGACCTCACATCCAAGAAAATGCCTAAAAAGGTATTATGGACAGCAAGCTGTCAGAAAGCTTTTGAGGAGCTGAAGCAGGCCATGTGCTCTGCACCTGTCCTGAAAAGCCCTTGTTACTCTAAAAAATTCTATGTCCAAACTGATGCATCTGAATTAGGAGTAGGGGCAGTCCTATCACAACTTAATTCTGAGGGCCAGGATCAACCTGTTGCTTTTATTAGTAGGAGGTTGACCCCTAGAGAAAAGCGTTGGTCTGCCATTGAGAGGGAGGCCTTTGCTGTGGTCTGGGCTCTGAAGAAGTTGAGGCCATACCTGTTTGGCACTCACTTCATTGTTCAGACAGACCACAAACCTCTACTTTGGCTAAAACAAATGAAAGGTGAAAATCCTAAATTGTTGAGGTGGTCTATATCCCTACAGGGAATGGACTATACAGTGGAACATAGACCTGGGAGTAGCCACTCCAATGCAGATGGACTCTCCAGATATTTCCACTTAGACAATGAAGACTCATCAGGTCATGGCTAGTCTTATTGTCCTTCATTTGGGGGGGGTTGTGTAGGAAAGTACCATCTTGCCTGGCATGTTACCCCCATTTTTCACTGTATATATGTTGTTTTAGTTGTATGTGTCACTGGGACCCTGGTAACCCAGGGCCCCAGTGCTGATAAGTGTGCCTGAATGTGTTACCTGTGTAGTGACTAACTGTCTCACTGAGGCTCTGCTAATCAGAACCTCAGTGGTTATGCTCTCTCATTTCTTTCCAAATTGTCACTAACAGGCTAGTGACCATTTTTACCAATTTACATTGGCTTACTGGAACACCCTTATAATTCCCTAGTATATGGTACTGAGGTACCCAGGGTATTGGGGTTCCAGGAGATCCCTATGGGCTGCAGCATTTCTTTTGCCACCCATAGGGAGCTCTGACAATTCTTACACAGGCCTGCCACTGCAGCCTGAGTGAAATAACGTCCACGTTATTTCACAGCCATTTTACACTGCACTTAAGTAACTTATAAGTCACCTATATGTCTAACCTTTACCTGGTAAAGGTTAGGTGCAAAGTTACTTAGTGTGAGGGCACCCTGGCACTAGCCAAGGTGCCCCCACATTGTTCAGAGACAATTCCCTGAACTTTGTGAGTGCGGGGACACCATTACACGCGTGCACTACATATAGGTCACTACCTATATGTAGCTTCACCATGGTAACTCCGAATATGGCCATGTAACATGTCTATGATCATGGAATTGCCCCCTCTATACCATCCTGGCATAGTTGGCACAATCCCATGATCCCAGTGGTCTGTAGCACAGACCCTGGTACTGCCAAACTGCCCTTCCTGGGGTTTCACTGCAGCTGCTGCTGCTGCCAACCCCTCAGACAGGCAGCTGCCCTCCTGGGGTCCAGCCAGGCCTGGCCCAGGATGGCAGAACAAAGAACTTCCTCTGAGAGAGGGTGTGACACCCTCTCCCTTTGGAAAATGGTGTGAAGGCAGGGGAGGAGTAGCCTCCCCCAGCCTCTGGAAATGCTTTGTTGGGCACAGATGTGCCCAATTCTGCATAAGCCAGTCTACACCGGTTCAGGGACCCCTTAGCCCCTGCTCTGGCGCGAAACTGGACAAAGGAAAGGGGAGTGACCACTCCCCTGACCTGCACCTCCCCTGGGAGGTGTCCAGAGCTCCTCCAGTGTGCTCCAGACCTCTGCCATCTTGGAAACAGAGGTGCTGCTGGCACACTGGACTGCTCTGAGTGGCCAGTGCCACCAGGTGACGTCAGAGACTCCTGCTGATAGGCTCCTTCAGGTGTTAGTAGCCTTTCCTCTCTCCTAGGTAGCCAAACCCTCTTTTCTGGCTATTTAGGGTCTCTGTCTCTGGGGAAACTTTAGATAACGAATGCATGAGCTCAGCCGAGTTCCTCTGCATCTCTCTCTTCACCTTCTGATAAGGAATCGACTGCTGACCGCGCTGGAAGCCTGCAAACCTGCAACATAGTAGCAAAGACGACTACTGCAACTCTGTAACGCTGATCCTGCCGCCTTCTCGACTGTTTTCCTGCTTGTGCATGCTGTGGGGGTAGTCTGCCTCCTCTCTGCACCAGAAGCTCCGAAGAAATCTCCCGTGGGTCGACGGAATCTTCCCCCTGCAACCGCAGGCACCAAAAAGCTGCATTACCGGTCCCTTGGGTCTCCTCTCAGCACGACGAGCGAGGTCCCTCGAATCCAGCGACTCTGTCCAAGTGACCCCCACAGTCCAGTGACTCTTCAGTCCAAGTTTGGTGGAGGTAAGTCCTTGCCTCACCTCGCTGGGCTGCATTGCTGGGAACCGCGACTTTGCAGCTACTCCGGCCCCTGTGCACTTCCGGCGGAAATCCTTCATGCACAGCCAAGCCTGGGTCCACGGCACTCTAACCTGCATTGCACGACTTTCTAAGTTGGTCTCCGGCGACGTGGGACTCCTTTGTGCAACTTCGGCGAGCACCGTTTCACGCATCCTTGTAGTGCCTGTTTCTGGCACTTCTCCGGGTGCTACCTGCTTCAGTTAGGGCTCTTTGTCTTTCTCGACGTCCTCTCTCTCTTCAGGTCCAATTTGCGACCTCCTGGTCCCTCCTGGGCCCCAGCAGCGTCCAAAAATGCCAAATGCACGATTTGCATCTAGCAAGGCTTGTTGGCGTCTTTCCGGCGGGAAAACACTTTTGCACGACTCCCCAAGGCAAGAGGAATCCGTCCACCAAAGGGAAAGCCTCTAGCCCTTTTTGTTCCTGCAGAAACCTCAGCTTCTTCTGTCCAGTCGAAGCTTCTTTGCACCCGCAGCTGGCATTTCCTGGGCATCTGCCCATCTCCGACTTGCTTGTGACTTTTGGACTTGGTCCCCTTGTTCCACACGTACCCTAGATTGGAAATCCACAGTTGTTGCATTGCTGGTTTGTGTCTTTCCTGCATTATTCCTCTAACACGACTCTTTTGTCCTTAGGGGAACTTTAGTGCACTTTGCACTCACTTTTCAGGGTCTTGGGGAGGGTTATTTTTCTAACTCTCACTATTTTCTAATAGTCCCAGCGACCCTCTACAAGGTCACATAGGTTTGGGGTCCATTCGTGGTTCGCATTCCACTTTTGGAGTATATGGTTTGTGTTGCCCCTATCCCTATGTTTCCCCATTGCATCCTATTGTAACTATACATTGTTTGCACTGTTTTCTAAGACTATACTGCATATTTTTGCTATTGTGTATATATATCTTGTGTATATTACCTATCCTCTCACTGAGGGTACACTCTAAGATACTTTGGCATATTGTCATAAAAATAAAGTACCTTTATTTTTAGTATAACTGTGTATTGTGTTTTCTTATGATATTGTGCATATGACACTAAGTGGTACTGTAGTAGCTTCACACGTCTCCTAGTTCAGCCTAAGCTGCTCTGCTAAGCTACCATTATCTATCAGCCTAAGCTGCTAGACACCCTATACACTAATAAGGGATAACTGGGCCTGGTGCAAGGTGCAAGTACCCCTTGGTACTCACTACAAGCCAGTCCAGCCTCCTACAACTTGTTTGTCCTCTATCTTTCTGCCCTTGTCTTGTTTATCCTGTTGTGGAATCACATTTTCCTTGGTGCCAACTTGGGCCTAGTGGGGTCTGTGATACACAATGACAATTGGGCCTGCTTCTGTTGAACATTGTATAATGCTAGATTAGCAAGGCCTTTGAGATGTGTTTGTCTCTCTTGGAACGCATTATACTGCAAGGCTTGCTAACGTTACAGCCATCACAAGACATCACTGCATGCTAGCTTGAGCAATCCTCACTTTCAAAAGTACTTACGTATGCACTTATTGTTCCTATTTCTCTTAATATAGATGTATTACGCGCTATTAGATTCATAGGACATATTGTGCAAGTTCCTTGCCTTATATGGAGCGTTATAAAGAATAAATGATAAATCACATGTGCTCTATTGCAAATTTGATCATGTGTCGGTATCAAGAACCAATGAAATGTATTAATGTGCTTGCGGTTTAATTGTATAAAAGATCATGTATTACTTCCTCTTTTAGACTGTTCTAGCTGGACTTAGGCTGCTCAGTCTCTGTATACACGTATTTCTTATTAAACTTTATCTAACGTAAGAGCGGGCTGGTCTTTGGTTTGTATCCTGAATTGTCTGGATCTGATTTACATCTGAGTTGGCTTCAACACTGTCTCTTTCTGTCCTTCTCTTGTTTATCTGGTCTCTTTGTGCCTTTGTCTTGTTTATCATGTCTATTTCTGCCTTTCTCTTATTTACCTGTCTCTTTCTGCCTTTCTTTTGTTTACTCTGTCTCTTTCTGCCCTTCTCTTGTTTATCCTGTTTCTTTCTGCCCTTCACTTGTTTACGCTCTCTCTTTCTCTTTTTATTTTGCTTATCCTGTCCCTTTGTGCCTTTGTCTTGTTTATCCTTTCTCTTATTGCCTATCTCTTGTTTACCTGTCTCTTTCTGCCTTTCTTTTGTTTTCTTCTGTCTTTTTCTGCCTATCTCTTGTTCACCTTTCTCTTCCTGCACTTTTCTTGTTTATCCTGTCTCTTTCTGCCCTTCTCTTGTTTATCTGGACTTTTTGTGTCTTTGTCTTGTTTATCCTGTCCCTTTCTGCCTTTCTCATGTTTAACTTTCTCCTTCTGCCTTTCTCTTCATTATCCTGTCTCTTTCTACCCTTCAGTTTTTTATCCTCTCTCTTTCTGCCTATGTCTTGTTTATCCGGTCTCTTTCTGCCCTTCTTTTGTTTATCCTGTCTCTTTGTGCCTTTTTCTTGCTTATCCTATCTCTTTCTACCTTTCTCTTGTTTATCCGCTCTCTTTCTGCCTATCTCTCGTTTACCAGTCTCTTTCCGCCTTCTATCAGGTCTGATTCTGCCTCTCTCTTGTTTATCCTGTCTCTTTCTGCCTTTCTCTTGTTTATCTTGTCACTTTTGCATTTCTCTTGTGTATCCTGTCTCTTTCCACCCTTCTCTAGTTTATCCTATCTCTTTCTGCACGTATCTTGTTTATCCTATTTCTTTCCGTCTTTCTTTTGTTTATCCTGTCTCTTTTTCGTAGGAGGCTGGCCTGACTTGTACTGGGTACCAGAGGTACTTACACCTTGTGCCAGGTCCAGTTATCCCTTATTAGTGTAGAAGAGGTGTTTCTAGCAGCTTAGGCTGTTCGAGGTAGCTATGGCAAAGCAGCTTAGGCTAAACTAGGAGACATGCAAAGCTCCTACTATACCACTTATATCAGATAGCACTATGTCATAAGAAACACAATACTCAGAGTTACTAAAAATAATGGTACTTTATTTTAGTGACAATGTGCCAAAAATACCTCAGGAGGTAAGTAACATACACAAAATATACACATCTAACCAAATCAGGTAAGTAAAACAGTCAGAAAGTAGCACAAACACTGTAAAACACAATAGGATGCAATAGGCCTAGGGGCAACACAAACCATATACTAAGTAAGTGGAATGCAAACCACAAATGCACCCCTAGGCTAGTGTAGTGTGCAGAGGGTCACTGGGAGTGTGAGAAAACACCAACGGTGTAAAGGAGACCCCACCCCAGGATCCAGAAAAGTAGGAATAAAGTACTACTATTTCCTCCAAAACACACTAAAGTCGTGATAAAGGATTTTGCAAGGACCACGACAGACTGCAAAGTACTGAAGAAGGATTCCTGGACCTGAAGACCTGTAAAGAGAGGGGACCAAGTGCAAGAGTCGCTAGGGGGGACAGGAGCCCATTAAACCCTGGATGAAGGTGCAAAATGACTGCCTCTGGTTGGAAGAAGATGCTGGTTTTGCACCAACAAAAGGAAGTAGGAGGTTTTCCTTTGTGCAGAAGGTGTCCCACGGTGTGCCGGTGGATACAGAGATGTTTCCACTGCAAAATACTGCAAAGAAGCCTTGCTACCTGCAAGCGTCACAGTGAAGAAAAAGGGTGCTGCCTGGGCCCAGGAAGGACCAGGATGTCGCCACTCAGGAGGGGAGACAGAGGGGGCCCTCAGCAATGTAGAAAGCCCAATGGAAGGATGGAAGCAACCACAGGAGTCCTTGAACACGGGTTCAAGAAGACTGAACACAGCGGTCACCTCAACACTGCAAAGAGAGGTGCCACGACACTGGAGGTCAACTGAGGGAGCTAAGCATCACAGGACGGAGTGCTGGGGACCTAGGCTGTGCATGCATGATTTCTTGGAAATGTGCACAGAAGCCCTTGTAGCTGCAGATCACACGGTTCACAAGATTACTGTCTGGGGAGTGAAGGTAAGGACTTACCTCCTCCAAATTTGGACAGTTGGACCTCTAGACAGTCTGGGTCACTAGGGTCCACCACCTGTGTTCCAGGGGCCATGCTTGGCAGGAATAGAGGGTACCCAGAGGACCAGTGAGGCTGTAGTTTGGTGCCTGCTGAAGCTTGGGGAAGACTCCATCAACCCACAGGAGATTTCTTTATGGCTTCCAGTGCAGAGTGAAGGCAGGCAGCCCCCAGAGCATGCACCACCAGGAAACAATCGAGAAAGCCAGCAGGATTAGGTGCTACAATGTCACTGGTAGTCTTCTTGCTACTTTGTTGCAGTTTTGCAGGCGTCCTGGGGCAGTCAGCGGTCGATCCTTGGCAGAAGATTAAGAGAGAAGTACAGAGGAGTCCTGGTGGATTCTTGCAAGCTATAATCTGAAGAGAAGCCCACAGGAGAGACCCTAAATAGCCCTGAGAGGAGGATTTGCTACCTACCCAGGTATGCAGCTATCAGGAGGGGTTTCTGACGTCACCTGTTGGAACTGGCCACTTAGAGGCCTCCAGAGTGTCCCCACACCTCTAAAAACAAGATGGCAGAGGTCTGAGACACACTGGAGGAGCTCTGGGCACCACCCATGGGGTGGTGATGGAGAGGGAAGTAGTCAATCCGCTTTTGTTTGTCCAGTTTCACACCAGAGCCGGGATTGGGGTTCCCTAAACCGGTGTTGACTTTCTTATGCAAAGGAGGGCACTATCTGTGCCCTTCAAAGCATTTCCAGAGGCTGTGGGAGGCTACTTCTCCCCAGCCTATAACACCTATTTCCATAGGCAGAGGGTGTAAGACCCTGCTCTCAGAGAAAATTATTTGTTCTGCCTTCCTGGGACCCTGGGACTGGGCTGCCCAGACCCCAGGAGGGCAGAACCCTGTCTGTGAGATAGCAGCAGCTGGAGCTGCAGTGCAAGCCTCAGAGAGCTAGTTTGTGTAGGAGGCTGGACTGGCTGTAGTGAGTACCAAGGGGTACTTGCACCTTGCACCAGGCCCAGTTATCCCTTATTAGTGTATTGGGTGTCTAGCAGCATAGGCTGATAGATAATGGTAGCTTAGCAGAGCAGCTTAGGCTGAACTAGGAGACGAGTGAAGCTCCTACAGTACCACAAGTGTCACTTGCACAATATCATAAGAAAACACAATACACAGTTATACTAAAAATAAAGGTACTTTATTTTTATGACAATATGCCAAAGTATCTCAGAGTGTACCCTCAGTAAGAGGATAGCAAATATACACAAGTTATATGTACACAATACCAAAAATATGCAGCATAGTCTTAGAAAACAGTGCAAACAATGTATAGTTACAATAGGATGCAATAGGGACACATAGGGATAGGGGCAACAGAAACCATATACTCCAAAAGTGGAATGCGAACCACGAATGGACCCCAAACCTATGTGACCTTGTAGAGGGTCGCTGGGACTATTAGAAAATAGTAAGGGTTAGAAAAATAGCCCACCCCAAGACCCTGAAAAGTGAGTGCAAAGTGCACTAAAGTTCCCCAAAGGACAAAGAAGTCGTGATAGGGGAATACTGCAGGAAAGACACAAACCAGCAATGCAACAACAATGGATTTCCATTCGAGGGTACCTGTGGAACAAGGGGACAAAGTCCAAAAGTCACAAGCAAGTCGGAGATGGGCAGATGCCCAGGAAATGCCAGCTGTGGGTGCAAAGAAGCTTCTACTGGACAGAAGAAGCTGAGGTTTCTGCAAGAACGACAAGGGCTAGAGACTTCCCCTTTGGAGGACGGATCCCTCATGCCGTGGAGAGTCGTGCAGAAGTGTTTTCC
The DNA here is from genome assembly GCF_031143425.1 of Pleurodeles waltl. Lineage (NCBI taxonomy): Eukaryota > Metazoa > Chordata > Amphibia > Caudata > Salamandridae > Pleurodeles > Pleurodeles waltl. The sequence continues at coordinate 10,464,036 of NC_090438.1, read as the reverse complement.
TGCCGAAAGACAACCAACAAGCCTTGCTAGCTGCAAATCGTGCTGTAAGCATTTTTGGATTCTGCTGTGGCCCAGGAGGGACTAGGATGTTGCAAATTGCGTCAGGAGAGAGAGGGGACGTCAAGAAAGACAAGGAGCCCTCTCAGCAGCAGGTAGCACCCGGAGAAGTGCCAGAAACAGGCACTACAAGGATGCGTGAAACGGTGCTCACCCGAAGTTACACAAAGGAGTCCCACGTCGCCGGAGACCAACTTAGAAAGTCGTGCAATGCAGGTTAGAGTGCCGTGGACCCAGGCTTGGATGTGCACAAAGGATTTCTGCCGGAAGTGCACAGGGGCCGGAGTAGCTGCAAAAGTCGCTGTTCCCAGCAATGCAGTCTGGCGTGGGGAGGCAAGGACTTACCTCCACCAAACTTGGACTGAAGAGTCACTGGACTGTGGGAGTCACTTGGACAGAGTTGCTGGATTCGAGGGACCACGCTCGTCATGCTGAGAGGAGACCCAAGGGACCGGTAATGCAGCTTTTCGGTGCCTGCGGTTGCAGGGGGAAGATTCCGTCGACCCACTGGAGATTTCTTCGGAGCTTCTAGTGCAGAGAGGAGGCAGACTACCCCCACAGCATGCACCACCAGGAAAACAGTCGAGAAGGCGGCAGGATCAGCGTTACAGAGTTGCAGTAGTCGTCTTTGCTACTATGTTGCAGTTTTGCAGGCTTCCAGCGCGGTCAGCAGTCGATTCCTTGGCAGAAGGTGAAGAGAGAGATGCAGAGGAACTCGGATGAGCTCTTGCATTCGTTATCTAAAGTTTCCCCAGAGACAGAGTGTAGGAAAGTACCATCTTGCCTGGCATGTTACCCCCATTTTTCACTGTATATATGTTGTTTTAGTTGTATGTGTCACTGGGACCCTGTTCACCAGGGCCCCAGTGCTCATAAGTGTGCCTGAATGTGTTACCTGTGTAGTGACTAACTGTCTCACTGAGGCTCTGCTAATCAGAACCTCAGTGGTTATGCTCTCTCATTTCTTTCAAATTGTCACTAACAGGCTAGTGACCAATTTGACCAATTTACATTGGCTTTCTGGAACACCCTTATAATTCCCTAGTATATGGTACTGAGGTACCCAGGGTATTGGGGTTCCAGGAGATCCCTATGGGCTGCAGCATTTCTTTTGCCACCCATAGGGAGCTCTGACAATTCTTACACAGGCCTGCCACTGCAGCCTGAGTGAAATAACGTCCACGTTATTTCACAGCCATTTTACACTACACTTAAGTAACTTATAAGTCACCTATATGTCTAACCTTTACCTGGTAAAGGTTAGCTGCAAAGTTACTTAGTGTGAGGGCACCCTGGCACTAGCCAAGGTGCCCCCACATTGTTCAGAGCCAATTCCCTGAACTTTGTGAGTGCGGGGACACCATTACACGCGTGCACTACATATAGGTCAATACCTATATGTAGCTTCACAATGGTAACTCCGAATATGGCCATGTAACATGTCTATGATCATGGAATTGCCCCCTCTATGCCATCCTGGCATTGTTGGCACAATTCGATGATCCCAGTGGTCTGTAGCACAGACCCTGGTACTGCCAAACTGCCTTTTCTGGGGTTTCACTGCAGCTGCTGCTGCTGCCAACCCCTCAGACAGGTTTCTGCCCCCCTGGGGTCAAGCCAGGCTTGTCCCAGGATGGCAGAACAAAGGACTTCCTCTGAGAGAGGGTGTTACACCCTCTCCCTTTGGAAAATGGTGTGAAGGCAGGGGAGGGGTAGCCTCCCCCAGCCTCTGGAAATGCTTTCTTGGGCACAGATGTGCCCAATTCTGCATAAGCCAGTCTACACCGGTTCAGGGACCCCTTAGCCCTGCTCTGGCGCGAAACTGGACAAAGGAAAGGGGAGTGACCACTCCCCTGACCTGCACCTCCCCTGGGAGGTGTCCAGAGCTCCTCCAGTGTGCTCCAGACCTCTGCCATCTTGGAAACAGAGGTACTACTGGCACACTGGACTGCTCTGAGTGGCCAGTGCCACCAGGTGACGTCAGAGACTCCTTCTGATAGGCTCCTTCAGGTGTTAGTAGCCTATCCTCTCTCCTAGGTAGCCAAACCCTCTTTTCTGGCTATTTAGGGTCTCTGTCTCTGGGAAACTTTAGATAACGAATGCAAGAGCTCATCAGAGTTCCTCTGCATCTCTCTCTTCACCTTCTGTCAAGGAATCGACTGCTGACCGCGCTGGAAGCCTGCAACACTGCAACAAAGTAGCAAAGACGACTACTGCAACTCTGTAACGCTGATCCTGCCGCCTTCTCGACTGTTTTCCTGGTGGTGCATGCTGTGGGGGTAGTCTGCCTCCTCTCTGCACTAGGAGCTCCGAAGAAATCTCCCGTGGGTCGACGGAATCTTCCCCCTGCAACCGCAGGCACCAAAAAGCTGCATTACCAGTCCCTTGGGTCTCCTCTCAGCACAACGAGCGAGGTCCCTTGAATCCAGCAACTCTGTCCAAGTGACTCACACAGTCCAGTGACTCTTCAGTCCAAGTTTGGTGGAGGTACGTCCTTGCCTCCCCACGCAAGACTGCATTGTTGGTAACCGTGACTTTTGCAACTCCTCCGGCCCCTGTGCACTTCCGGCGGAAATCCTTTGTGCACAGCCAAGCCTGGGTCCACAGCACTCTAACCTGCATTGCACGACTTTCTAAGTTGGTCTCCGGCGACGTGGGACTCCTTTGTGTAACATCGGGTGAGCACTGTTTCACGCATCCTTGTAGTGCCTGTTTCTGGCACTTCTCTGGGTGCTACCTGCTGCTGAGAGGGCTCCTTGTCTTGCTCGACGTCCCCTCTACCACCTAGTCCAATTTGCGACCTCCTGGTCCCTCCTGGGCCACAGCAGCGTCCAAAAACGCTATCCACACAATTTGCAACTAGCAAGGCTTGTTGGCGTTCTTTCGGCGGGAAAACACTTCTGCACGACTCTTCACGCCGAGAGGGATCCGTCCACCAAAGGGGAAGTCTCTAGCCCTTTTTGTTCCTGCAGAAACCTCTGCTTCTTCTGTCCAGTAGAAGCTCCTTTGCACCCACAGCTGGCATTTCCTGGGCATTTGCCCATCTCCGACTTGCTTGTGACTTTTGGACATGGTCCCCTTGTTCCACAGGTACCCTAGATTGGAAATCCATCGTTGTTGCATTGTTGGTTTGTGTCTTTCTTGCATTATTCCTCTATCACGACTTCTTTGTCTTCTGGGGAACTTTAGTGCACTTTGCACTCACTTTTCAGGGTCTTGGGGAGGGCTAATTTTCTAACTCTCATTATTTTCTAATAGTCCCAGCGACCCTCTACAAGGTCACATAGGTTTGGGGTCCATTTGTGGTTCGCATTCCACTTTTGGAGTATATGGTTTGTGTTGCCCCTATCCCTATGTGTCTCCATTGCATCCTATTGTAACTATACATTGTTTGCACTGTTTTCTAAGACTATACTGCATATTTTTAGTACTGTGTACATATATCTTGTGTATATTTCCTATCCTCTCACTGAGGGTACACTCTAAGGTACTTTGGCATATTGTCATAAAAATAAAGTACCTTTATTTTTAGTATAACTGTGTATTGTGTTTTCTTATGATATTGTGCAAGTGACACTTGTGGTACTGTAGTAGCTTCACACGTCTCCTAGTTCAGCCTAAGCTGCTCTGCTAAGCTACCATTATCTATCAGCCTAAGCTGCTAGACACCCTATACACTAATAAGGGATAACTGGGCCTGGTGTAAGGTGCAAGTACCCCTTGGTACTCACTACAAGCCAGTCCAGCCTCCTACATTGGTTGTGTAGCGGTGGGATAAGTGCTTTGAAACTACTTACCACTCTTGTCATTGTATTTTTCATAAGAGAAAAATATACAAAACAAGTTCAGTGTGTGTACACATAGCTAAAAAGTTTTGCATTTCCTCCTTTCATTCTTTTCTAAAGTGCTGAAATGTACTTCTAAACTTTCAAAAAGTTCTTAAAAGTTTAAAAAGTTTTTTCTGTCTTTCCAAAAAGTTCTGAAAACTTTTTTCTCTTTTTCTATCACTTTAACTCTCTCTAAAAATGTCTGGCACAGGCCAAAATGCTGATCTGTCCAAACTTGCATATGATCACCTTAGCTGGAAAGGAGCAAGGAGTCTCTGCATAGAGAGAGGTTTGAGTGTAGGGAAGAATCCTTCCTTGGAATTGTTAATTAACATGCTTAGAGAACAAGATAAGGCTATAAGTGCCACATCTGTTTAAAAAGTATCTGATGGTTCCCAATCTGATCCAGGGACTCCCCCAGGAAAAGATTCAGGAAATAAACTTCCTAGCCTGCCCATTACTAGACAGTCTAGCATAGTTGGTACTGAGGTGGAGTCACATCATACAGATGATGTGCTCTCACATTACACTGTCAGCCAAGCTGTTAGGGTGGCTTCTGTAAGGGACAGGTCTCCTTCTGTTCATTCCCATCATACCTCTGTATCTAGGAATGTCCCTCCCACCAACCCTGATGACAGAATGTTAGAGAGGGAACTCAATAAGTTGAGGGTGGAACAAACCAGACTGAAGCTTAAAAAGCAACAGCTGGATTTGGATAGACAGTCTTTTGAACTAGAGAAGGAAAGACAGAAGTTGGGTTTAGAAACCCATGGTGGCAGCAGCAGTATTCCCCATAGTCATCCTGTAAAAGAGCATGATTCCAGGAATCTGCACAAGATAGTTCCCCCTTATAAGGAGGGGGATGACATTAACAAGTGGTTTGCTGCCCTTGAGAGGGCCTGTGTTGTACAGGATGTCCCTCAAAGGCAGTGGGCTGCTATCCTATGACTATCATTTAGTGGAAAAGGTAGGGATAGGCTCCTTACTGTGAAAGAAAATGATGCCAATAATTTCCAAGTTCTTAAGAATGCACTCCTGGATGGTTATGGTTTAACCACTGAACAATACAGGATAAAGTTCAGAGAGACCAAAAAGGAGTCTTCACAAGACTGGGTTGATTTCATTGACCATTCAGTGAAGGCCTTGGAGGGGTGGTTACATGGCAGTAAAGTTACTGATTATGACAGCCTGTATAACTTAATCCTGAGAGAGCATATTCTTAATAATTGTGTGTCTGATTTGTTGCACCAGTACTTGGTGGACTCTGATCTGACCTATCCCCAAGAATTGGGAAAGAAGGCAGACAAATGGGTCAGAACAAGAGTGAACAGAAAAGTTCATACAGGGGGTGACAAAGATGGCAACAAAAAGAAGGATGGTAAGTCTTCTGACAAGGGTGGGGACAAATCTAAAAATGAGTCTTCATCAGGCCCACAAAAACACTCTGGTGGGGGTGGTGGGCCCAAATCCTCTTTTAATCAGAACAAGGAAAAGAAACCATGGTGCTATTTATGTAAAATAAAAGGCCATTGGACAACAGATCCCAGTTGTCCAAAGAAAAGCACCAATGCTCCTACCACTATAACCCCTACTGCTACCCCTAGTGTCCCTACTAATAGCAGTGGTGGTGGGAGCAAACCTACTAATAGCCAATCCAAGGGAGTAGCTTGGCTCACTATTGGTAACTTAGTTGGGGTTGGCCTTGTTAGGGAGGCCACAGAGGCTGTGTTAGTCTCTGAGGGGGCTATTGATTTAGCCACCTTAGCTGCTTGTCCCCTTAATATGGATAAGTACAAGCAGCTACCCCTAATAAATGGTGTTGAGGTTCAGGCCTACAGGGACACTGGTGCCAGTGTGACTATGGTCATAGAGAAACAGGTCCACCCTGAACAACACCTACTTGGTCACCAGTACCAAGTAACCGATGCTCACAACAACACACTTAGTCACCCCATGGCTGTTGTTAATCTCAACTGGGGGGGGGGTTACTGGTCCAAAGAAAGTTGTGGTAGCCACAGCTTTACCTGTAGACTGTCTACTAGGAAATGATTTGGAGACATCAGCTTGGTCAGATGTGGAGTTGGAGGCCCATGCAGCAATGCTGGGCATCCCAGGGCATATTTTTGCTTTGACAAGGGCTCAGGCCAAAAAGTAAAAAGGACAGGGAAGCTTGGATCCTGGAACAATGGACCAAGTGCTCCCTAAAGCTAGGGCTAGTAGAAGCAAACAACTTCCTACTATCCCTCCCTCTACAGTGGATTCTAATTCTAAGGAAGAAGAATTCCCTCCCTGTGCAGAACCTACACCAGAGGAGCTTGAAGCAGACACTGCTGAGCTTTTGGGTGAAGGGGGGCCTGCCAGAGAGGAGCTGAGTGTGGCACAGCAAACCTGTCCCACATTAGAGGGTCTCAGACAGCAAGCTGTCAAACAGGCTAATGGGGATGTCAGTGACTCTCACAGAGTTTACTTGGAGGACAACCTCTTGTACACTGAGCATAGGGATCCTAAACCTGGAGCTGCCAGGAGATTAGTGATTCCTCAGGAGTACAGAAAGTCCCTCCTAACTCTAGCACACGACATTCCCCTAGCTGGGCATCTAGGACAAATGAAAACTTGGGACAGGCTTATTCCCCTGTTTCATTGGCCTAGAATGTCTGAGGACACAAAGGAATTTTGTAAGTCCTGTGAAACCTGTCAAGCCAGTGGCAAGACAGGTGGCACCCCAAAGGCACCCCTTATCCCACTGCCTGTGGTTGGGGTTCCCTTTGAAAGGGTAGGGGTTGACATAGTTGGCCCCCTTGACCCTCCTACTGCTTCAGGCAATAGATTCATCTTGGTGGTAGTGGACCATGCCACAAGATATCCTGAAGCTATTCCTTTAAGGACCACTACAGCTCCTGCAGTGGCAAAGGCCCTCCTGGGAATATTTTCCAGGGTGGGCTTCCCAAAGGAAGTAGTATCAGACAGGGGAAGCAATTTCATGTCTGCATACTTAAAGGCCATGTGGAAGGAGTGTGGTGTAACTTATAAGTTCACAACACCCTATCATCCACAAACAAATGGACTGGTGGAGAGATTTAACAAAACTCTCCAAGGCATGATTATGGGTCTCCCTGAAAAACTCCGCAGGAGATGGGATATCCTTTTACCATGCCTCCTTTTTGCCTACAGGGAGGTACCCCAGAAAAGAGTGGGCTTCAGCCCCTTTGAACTTCTTTTTGGACACCCTGTTAGGGGTCCACTCACACTTGTAAAGGAGGGTTGGGAACAACCTTTAAAAGCTCCTAAGCAGGATATTGTGGACTATGTACTTGGCCTCAGATCAAGGATGGCTGAGTATATGAAAAAGGCCAGTAAAAACCTTCAGGCCAGCCAAGAGCTCCAGAAGCAATGGCATGATCAGAAGGCTGTTTTGGTTCAGTACCAACCAGGGCAGAAAGTGTGGGTCTTGGAGCCTGTGGCCCCAAGAGCACTCCAAGATAAATGGAGTGGGCCCCACACAATTGTTGAGAAAAAGGGTGAAGTAACCTATTTAGTTGACTTAGGCACTGCAAGGAGTCCCCTTAGGGTACTCCATGTAAACCGCCTGAAACCCTACTATGACAGGGCTGATCTCACCCTGCTCATGGCAACAGATGAGGGACAGGAAGAAGACAGTGATCCTCTACCTGATCTCTTCTCTTCCACAGAACAAGATGCTCTCGTGGAAGGTGTAGTTTTGGCTGATTGTCTTACTGCTGAGCAGAAAGACAATTGCATAAACCTCCTAGATCAATTCTCTGAACTCTTCTCTACTGTGCCAGGTACCACTTCTTGGTGTGAGCACACTATAGATACTGGAGACAGCTTGCCTGTCAAAAGTAAGATCTATAGGCAGCCTGACCATGTCAGGGACTGCATAAAGCAAGAGGTCCAGAAAATGTTAGAACTTGGAGTGGTTGAGCACTCTGACAGTCCATGGGCTTCTCCTGTGGTACTTGTACCAAAACCCCATTCCAAAGATGGAAAGAAGGAAATGCGGTTTTGTGTAGACTATAGAGGTCTCAACCTGGTAACCAAAACTGATGCTCACCCTATACCCAGGGCAGATGAGCTCATAGATACACTGGCATCTGCCAAGTATCTAAGCACCTTTGACTTGACTGCAGGGTATTGGCAGATCAAATTGTCAGAAGATGCAAAACCTAAAACTGCATTTTCAACCATTGGAGGACATTACCAGTTCACTGAAATGCCTTTTGGTTTGAAAAATGCACCTGCCACTTTTTAGAGGTTGGTGAACACAGTCCTGCAAGGGCTGGAGGCTTTCAGTGCAGCATATTTGGACGATATAGCTGTCTTTAGCTCCAGCTGGGATGATCACCTGGTCCACCTATGGAAAGTTTTGGAGGCCCTGCAAAAGGCAGGCCTCACTATCAAGGCTTCAAAGTGCCAGATAGGGCAGGGTAAGGTGGTTTATCTGGGACACCTTGTTGGTGGGGAACAGATTGCACCACTACAGGGGAAAATCCAAACAATTATTGATTGGGTTCCACCTACTACACAGACTCAGGTGAGAGCCTTTCTAGGCCTCACTGGGTATTACAGGAGGTTCATTAAGAACTATGGCTCCATTGCAGCCCCTCTTAATGACCTCACTTCCAAGAAAATGCCTAAAAAGGTATTATGGACAGCAAACTGTCAGAAAGCTTTTGAGGAGCTGAAGCAGGCCATGTGCTCTGCACCTGTCCTGAAAAGCCCTTGTTACTCTAAAAAATTCTATGTCCAAACTGATACTTCTGAATTAGGAATAGGGGCAGTCCTATCACAACTTAATTCTGAGGGCCAGGATCAACCTGTTGCTTTTATTAGTAGGAGGTTGAACCCTAGAGAAAAGCGTTGGTCTGCCATAGAGAGGGAGGCCTTTGCTGTGGTCTGGGCTCTGAAGAAGTTGAGGCCATACCTGTTTGGCACTCACTTCATTGTTCAGACAGACCACAAACCTCTACTTTGGCTAAAACAAATGAAAGGTGAAAATCCTAAATTGTTGAGGTGGTCCATATCCCTACAGGGAATGGACTATACAGTGGAACATAGACCTGGGAGTAGCCACTCCAATGCAGATGGACTCTCCAGATATTTCCACTTAGACAATGAAGACTCATCAGGTCATGGCTAGTCTTATTGTCCTTCGTTTGGGGGGGGGGTTGTGTAGGAAAGTACCATCTTGCCTAGCATGTTACCCCCATTTTTCACTGTATATATGTTGTTTTAGTTGTATGTGTCACTGGGACCCTGTTCACCAGGGCCCCAGTGCTCATAAGTGTGCCTGAATGTGTTACCTGTGTAGTGACTAACTGTCTCAATGAGGTTCTGCTAATCAGAACCTCAGTGGTTATGCTCTCTCATTTCTTTCAAATTGTCACTAACAGGCTAGTGACCAATTTTACCAATTTACATTGGCTTTCTGGAACACCCTTATAATTCCCTTGTATATGGGACTGAGGTACCCAGGGTATTGGGGTTCCAGGAGATCCCTATGGGCTAAAGCATTTCTTTTGCCATCCATAGGGAGCTCTGACAATTCTTACACAGGCCTGCCACTGCAGCCTGAGTGAAATAACATCCACGTTATTTCACAGCCATTTTACACTACACTTAAGTAACTTATAAGTCACCTATATGTCTAACCTTTACCTGGTAAAGGTTAGGTGCAAAGTTACTTAGTGTGAGGGCACCCTGGCACTAGCCAAGGTGCCCCCACATTGTTCAGAGCCAATTTCCTGAACTTTGTGAGTGCGGGGACACCATTACACGCGTGCACTACATATAGGTCAATACCTATATGTAGCTTCACAATGGTAACTCCGAATATGGCCATGTAACATGTCTAAGATCATGGAATTGCCCCCTCTATGCCATCCTGGCATTGTTGGCACAATTCGATGATCCCAGTGGTCTGTAGCACAGACCCTGGTACTGCCAAACTACCTTTTCTGGGGTTTCACTGCAGCTGCTGCTGCTGCCAACCCCTCAGGCAGGTTTCTGCCCCCCTGGGGTCAAGCCAGGCTTGTCCCAGGATGGCAGAACAAAGGACTTCCTCTGAGAGAGGGTGTTACACCCTCTCCCTTTGGAAAATGGTGTGAAGGCAGGGGCGGGGTAGCCTCCCCCAGCCTCTGGAAATGCTTTCTTGGGCACAGATGTGCCCAATTCTGCATAAGCCAGTCTACACCGGTTCAGGGACCCCTTAGCCCTGCTCTGGCGCGAAACTGGACAAAGGAAAGGGGAGTGACCACTCCCCTGACCTGCACCTCCCCTGGGAGGTGTCCAGAGCTCCTCCAGTGTGCTCCAGACCTCTGCCATCTTGGAAACAGAGGTGCTGCTGGCACACTGGACTGCTCTGAGTGGCCAGTGCCACCAGGTGACGTCAGAGACTCCTTCTGATAGGCTCCTTCAGGTGTTTGTAGCCTATCCTCTCTCCTAGGTAGCCAAACCCTCTTTTCTGGCTATTTAGGGTCTCTGTCTCTGGGGAAACTTTAGATAACGAATGCAAGAGCTCATCAGAGTTCCTCTGCATCTCTCTCTTCACCTTCTGCCAAGGAATCGACTGCTGACCGCGCTGGAAGTCTGCAACACTGCAACAAAGTATCAAAGACGACTACTGCAACTCTGTAACGCTGATCCTGCCGCCTTCTCGACTGTTTTCCTGGTGGTGCATGCTGTGGGGGTAGTCTGCCTCCTCTCTGCACCAGAAGCTCCGAAGAAATCTCCCGTGGGTCGACGGAATCTTCCCCCTGCAACCGCAGGCACCAAAAAGCTGCATTACCGGTCCCTTGGGTCTCCTCTCAGCACAACGAGCGAGGTCCCTTGAATCCAGCAACTCTGTCCAAGTGACTCCCACAGTCCAGTGACTCTTCAGTCCAAGTTTGGTGGAGGTAAGTCCTTGCCTCCCCACGCCAGACTGCATTGTTGGTAACTGTGACTTTTGCAACTTCTCCGGCCCCTGTGCACTTCCAGCGGAAATCCTTTGTGCACAGCCAAGCCTGGGTCCACGGCACTCTAACCTGCATTGCACGACTTTCTAAGTTGGTTTCCGGCGATGTGGGACTCCTTTGTGTAACTTCGGGTGAGCACCATTTCACACATCCTCGTAGTGCCGGTTTCTGGCACTTCTCCGGGTGCTACCTGCTGTTGAGAGGGCTCCTTGTCTTGCACGACGTCCCCTCTACTTCCTGGTCCAATTTGCGACCTCCTGGTCCCTCCTGGGCCACAGCAGCATCCAAAAACGCTAACTGCACGATTTGCAGCTAGCAAGCCTTTTTGGCATTCTTTCGGCGGGAAAACACGTCTGCACGACTCTCCAGAGCAAGAGGGATCCGTCCACCAAAGGGGAACTCTCTAGCCCTTTTCGTTCCTGCAGAAACCTCTGCTTCTTCTGTCCAGTAGAAGCTCCTTTGCACCCACAGCTGGCATTTCCTGGGCATTTGCCCATCTCCGACTTGCTTGTGACTTTTGGACTTGGTCCCCTTGTTCCAAAGGTACCCTAGATTGGAAATCCATCGTTGTTGCATTGTTGGTTTGTGTCTTTCTTGCATTATTCCTCTATCACGACTTCTTTGTCTTCTGTGGAACTTTAGTGCACTTTGCACTCACTTTTCAGGGTCTTGGGGAGGGCTAATTTTCTAACTCTCACTATTTTCTAATAGAAAATAGAAAACAGTGCAAACAATGTATAGTTACAATAGGATGGAATGGGGAAACATAGGGATAGGGGCAACACAAACCATATACTCCAAAAGTGGAATGCGAACCACGAATGGACCCCAAACCTATGTGACCTTGTAGAGGGTCGCTGGGACTATTAGAAAATAGTGAGAGTTAGAAAAATAACCCTCCCCAAGACCCTGAAAAGTGCACTAAAGTTCCCCTAAGGACAAAGAAGTCGTGTTAGAGGAATAATGCAGGAAAGACACAAACCAACAATGCAACAACTGTGGATTTCCAATCTAGGGTACCTGTGGAACAAGGGGACCAAGTCCAAAAGTCAAAAGCAAGTCGGAGATGGGCAAATGCCCAGGAAATGCCAGCTGCGGGTGCAAAGAAGCTTCTACTGGACAGAACAATGTGGGGGCACCTTGGCTAGTGCCAGGGTGCCCTCACACTAAGTAACTTTGCACCTAACCTTTACCAGGTAAAGGTTAGACATATAGGTGACTTATAAGTTACTTAAGTGCAGTGTAAAATGGCTGTGAAATAACGTGGACGTTATTTCACTCAGGCTGCAGTGGCAGGCCTGTGTAAGAATTGTCAGAGCTCTCTATGGGTGGCAAAAGAAATGCTGCAGCCCATAGGGATCTCCTGGAACCCCAATACCCTGGGTACCTCAGTACCATATACTAGGGAATTATAAGTGTGTTCCAGTAAGCCAATGTAAATTGGTAAAAATGGTCACTAGCCTGTTAGTGACAATTTGGAAAGAAATGAGAGAGCATAACCACTGAGGTTCTGATTAGCAGAGCCTCAGTGAGACAGTTAGTCACTACACAGGTAACACATTCAGGCACACTTATGAGCACTGGGGCCCTGGGTTACCAGGGTCCCAGTGACACATACAACTAAAACAACATATATACAGTGAAAAATGGGGGTAACATGCCAGGCAAGATGGTACTTTCCTACACAACCCCCCCCCAAACGAAGAACAATAAGACTATCCATGACCTGATGAGTCTTCATTGTCTAAGTGGAAATATCTGGAGAGTCCATCTGCATTGGAGTGGCTACTCCCAGGTCTATGTTCCACTGTATAGTCCATTCCCTGTAGGGATATGGACCACCTGAACAATTTAGGATTTTCACCTTTCATTTGTTTTAGCCAAAGTAGAGGTTTGTGGTCTGTCTGAACAATGAAGTGAGTGCCAAACAGGTATGGCCTCAACTTCTTCAGTGCCCAGACCACAGCAAAGGCCTCCCTCTCAATGGCAGACCAACGCTTTTCTCTAGGGGTCAACCTCCTACTAATAAAAGCAACAGGTTGATCCTGGCCCTCAGAATTAAGTTGTGATAGGACTGCCCCTACTCCTAATTCAGATGCATCAGTTTGGACATAGAATTTTTTAGAGTAACAAGGGCTTTTCAGGACAGGTACAGAGCACATGGCCTGCTTCAGCTCCTCAAAAGCTTTCTGACAGTTTGCTGTCCATAATACCTTTTTAGGCATTTTCTTGGATGTGAGGTCATTAAGAGGGGCTGTAATGGAGCCATAGTTCTTAATGAACCTCCTGTAATACCCAGTGAGGCCTAGGAAGGCTCTCACCTGAGTCTGAGTGGTAGGGGGAACCCAATCAATAATTGTTTGGATTTTCCCCTGAAGTGGTGCAATCTGTTCCCCACCAACAAGGTATCCCAGATAAACCACCTTACCCTGCCCTATCTGGCACTTTGAAGCCTTGATAGTGAGGCCTGCCTTTTGCAGGGCCTCCAAAACTTTCCATAGGTGGACCAGGTGATCATCCCAGCTGGAGCTAAAGACAGCTATATCGTCCAAATATGCTGCACTGAAAGCTTCCAGCCCTTGCAGGACTGTGTTCACCAACCTCTGAAAAGTGGCAGGTGCATTTTTCAAACCAAAAGGTATTACAGTAAACTGGTAATGTCCTCCAATGGTAGAAAATGCAGTCTTAGGTTTAGCATCTTCTGACAATTTGATCTGCCAATACCCTGCAGTCAAATCAAAAGTGCTTAGATACTTGGCAGATGCCAGTGTATCTATGAGCTCATCTGCCCTGGGTATAGGGTGAGCATCAGTTTTGGTTACCAAGTTGAGACCTCTATAGTCTACACAAAACCGCATTTCCTTCTTTCCATCTTTGGAATGGGGTTTTGGTACCAGTACCACAGGAGAAGCCCATGGACTGTCAGAGTGCTCAACCACTCCTAGTTCTAACATTTTCTGGACCACTTGCTTTATGCAGTCCCTGACATGGTCAGGCTGCCTATAGATCTTACTTTTGACAGGCAAGCTGTCTCCAGTATCTATAGTGTGCTCACACCAAGAAGTGGTACCTGGCACAGTAGAGAAGAGTTCAGAGAATTGATCTAGGAGATTTATGCAATTGTCTTTCTGCTCAGCAGTAAGACAGTCAGCCAAAACTACACCTTCCACAAGAGCATCTTGTTCTGTGGAAGAGAAGAGATCAGGTAGAGGATCACTGTCTTCTTCCTGTCCCTCATCAGTTGCCATGAGCAGGGTGAGATCAGCCCTGTCATAGTAGGGTTTCAGGCGGTTGACATGGAGCACCCTAAGGGGACTCCTGGCAGTGCCTAAGTCAACTAAATAGGTGACTTCTCCCTTCTTTTCAACAATTGTGTGGGGTCCACTCCATTTATCTTGGAGTGCTCTGGGGGCCACAGGCTCCAAGACCCACACTTTCTGCCCTGGTTGGTACTGAACCAAAACAGCCTTCTGATCATGCCATTGCTTCTGGAGCTCTTGGCTGGCCTTAAGGTTTTTACTGGCCTTTTTCATGTACTCAGCCATCCTTGATCTGAGGCCAAGTACATAATCCACAATATCCTGCTTAGGAGCTTTTAAAGGTTGTTCCCAACCCTCCTTTACAAGTGTGAGTGGACCCCTAACAGGGTGTCCAAAAAGAAGTTCAAAGGGGCTGAAGCCCACTCCTTTCTGGGGTACCTCCCTGTAGGCAAAAAGGAGGCATGGTAGAAGGATATCCCATCTCCTGCGGAGTTTTTCAGGGAGACCCATAATCATGCCTTTGAGAGTTTTATTAAATCTCTCCACCAGTCCATTCGTTTGTGGATGATAGGGTGTTGTGAACTTGTACGTTACACCACACTCCTTCCACATGGCCTTTAAGTATGCAGACATGAAATTGCTTCCCCTGTCTGATACTACTTCCTTTGGGAAGCCCACCATGGAAAATATTCCCAGGAGGGCCTTTGCCACTGCAGGTGCTGTAGTGGTCCTTAAAGGAATAGCTTCAGGATATCTTGTGGCATGGTCCACCACCACTAATATGAATCTATTGCCTGAAGCAGTAGGAGGGTCAAGGGGGCCAACTATGTCAACCCCTACCCTTTCAAAGGGAACCCCAACCACAGGCAGTGGAATAAGGGGTGCCTTTGGGGTGACACCTGTCTTGCCACTGGCTTGACAGGTTTCACAGGACTTACAAAATTCCTTTGTGTCCTCAGACATCCTAGGCCAATGAAATAATGGAACCAGTCTGTCCCACGTTTTCATTTGACCCAGGTGCCCAGCTAGGGGAATGTCATGTGCCAGGGTTAGGAGGAACTTTCTGTACTCCTGAGGAATCACTAATCTCCTGGCAGCTCCAGGTTTAGGATCCCTATGCTCAGTGTACAAGAGGTTGTCCTCCCAGTAAACTCTGTGAGAGTCACTAACATCCCCATTAGCCTGTTTGACAGCTTGCTGTCTGAGACCCTCTAATGTGGGACAGGTTTGCTGTGCCACACTCAGCTCCTCTCTGGCAGGCCCCCCTTCACCCAAAAGCTCAGCAGTGTCTGCTTCCAGCTCCTCTGGTGTAGGTTCTGCACAGGGAGGGAATTCTTCTTCCTCAGAAGTTGAATCCACTGTAGAAGGAGGGATAGTAGGAAGTGGTTTGCTTCTACTAGCCCTAGCTTTAGGGAGCACTTGGTCCATTGTTCCAGGATCCAAGCTTCCCTGTCCTTTTTGCTTTTTGGCCTGAGCCCTTGTCAAAGCAAAAATATGCCCTGGGATGCCCAGTATTGCTGCATGGGCCTCCAACTCCACATCTGACCAAGCTGATGTCTCCAAATCATTCCCTAATAGACAGTCTACAGGTAAATCTGAAGCTACCACAACTTTCTTTGGACCAGTAACCCCCCCCCCTAGTTGAGATTTACAACAGCCATGGGGTGGCTAAGTGTGTTGTTGTGAGCATCGGTTACTTGGTACTGGTGACCAAGTAGGTGTTGTTCAGGGTGGACCAGTTTCTCTTTGACCATAGTCACACTGGCACCAGTGTCCCTGTAGGCCTGAACCTCAACACCATTTATTAGGGGTAGCTGCTTGTAGTTATCCATATTAAGGGGACAAGCAACTAAGGTGGCTAAATCAATAGCCCCCTCAGAGACTAACACAGCCTCTGTGGCCTCCCTAACAAGGCCAACCCCAACTAAGTTACCAATAGTGAGCCCAGCTACTCCCTTGGATTGGCTATTAGTAGGTTTGCTCCCACCACCACTACTATTAGTAGGGACACTAGGTGTAGCAGTAGGGGTTGTAGTGGTAGGAGGCTTGGTGCCTTTCTTTGGACAACTGGGATCTGTTGTCCAATGGCCTTTTATTTTACATAAATATCACCATGGTTTCTTTTCCTTGTTCTGATTAAAAGAGGATTTGGGCCTGTAGGAGGCTGGACTGGCTTGTAGTGAGTACCAAGGGGTACTTGCACCTTGCACCAGGCCCAGTTATCCCTTATTAGTGTATAGGGTGTCTAGCAGCTTAGGCTGATAGATAATGGTAGCTTAGCATAGCAGCTCAGGCTGAACTAGGAGACGTGTGAAGCTACTACAGTACCACTTAGTGTCATATGCACAATATCATAAGAAAACACAATACACAGTTATACTAAAAATAAAGGTACTTTATTTTTATGACAATATGCCAAAGTATCTTAGAGTGTACCCTCAGTGAGAGGATAGGAAATATACACAAGATATATATACACAATAGCAAAAATATGCAGTATAGTCTTAGAAAACAGTGCAAACAATGTATAGTTACAATAGGATGCAATGGGGAAACATAGGGATAGGGGCAACACAAACCATATACTCCAAAAGTGGAATGCGAACCACGAATGGACCCCAAACCTATGTGACCTTGTAGAGGGTCGCTGGGACTATTAGAAAATAGTGAGAGTTAGAAAAATAACCCTCCCCAAGACCCTGAAAAGTGAGTGCAAAGTGCACCAAAGTTCCCCTAAGGACAAAATAGTCGTGTTAGAGGGAGAATGCAAGGAAAACACAAATCAGCAATGCAACAACGATGGATTCCTGTCTGAAGGTACCTGTGGAACAAGGGGACCAAGTCCAAAAGTCACAAGCAGCTCGGAGATGGGCAGATGCCCAAGAAATGCCAGCGTTTGGTGCAAAGAAGCTCTTACTAGGCTGAAGAACTGTGAATACTGCAGGAACGACAAAGGCTAGAGACTTCCCCTTTGGAGGATGGATCCCCCACGCCTTGGAGAGTCGTGCAGAAGTGTTTTCCCGCCGGATGGACGCCAACAAGCCTTGCTACACGCAAATCGTGCGTTTGGCGTTTTTGGACGCTGCTGGGGCCCAGGAGGGACCAGGAGGTCACAAATTGGACCTGCAGAGAGAGGGGACGTCGAGCAAGACAAAGAGCCCTCACTGAAGCAGGTAGCACCCGTAGAAGTGCCAGAAACAGGCACTACGAAGATGCGTGAAACGGTGCTCGCCGAAGTTGCACAAAGGAGTCCCACGTCGCCGGAGACCAACTTAGAAAGTCGTGCAATGCAGGTTAGAGTGCCGTGGACCCAGGCTTGGCTGTGCACACAGGATTTCCGCCGGAAGTGCACAGGGGCCGGAGAAGCTTGCAAAGTCGCGGTTCCCAGCAATGCAGCCCAGCGAGGTGAGGCAAGGACTTACCTCCACCAAACTCGGGCTGAAGAGTCACTGGACTGTGGGGGTCACTTGGACGGTGTCGCTGGATTCGAGGGACCTCGCTCGTCGTGCTGAGAGGAGACCCAAGGGACCGGTAATGCAGCTTTTTGGTGCCTGCGGTTGCAGGGGGAAGATTCCGTCGACCCACGGGAGATTTCTTCGGAGCTTCTGGTGCAGAGAGGAGGCAGACTACCCCCACAGCATGCACAAGCAGGAAAACAGTCGAGAAGGCGGCAGGATCAGCGTTACAGAGTTGCAGTAGTCGTCTTTGCTACTATGTTGCAGGTTTGCAGGCTTCCAGCGCGGTCAGCAGTCGATTCCTTATCAGAAGGTGAAGAGGGAGATGCAGAGGAACTCGGCTGAGCTCATGCATTCGTTATCTAAAGTTTCCCCAGAGACAGAGACCCTAAATAGCCAGAAAAGAGGGTTTGGCTACCTAGGAGAGAGGAAAGGCTACTAACACCTGAAGGAGCCTATCACAAGGAGTCTCTGACGTCACCTGGTGGCACTGGCCACTCAGAGCAGTCCAGTGTGCCAGCAGCACCTCTGTTTCCAAGATGGCAGAGGTCTGGAGCACACTGGAGGAGCTCTGGACACCTCCCAGGGGAGGTGCAGGTCAGGGGAGTGGTCACTCCCCTTTCCTTTGTCCAGTTTCGCGCCAGAGCAGGGGCTAAGGGGTCCCTGAACCGGTGTAGACTGGCTTATGCAGAATTGGGCACCTCTGTGCCCAACAAAGCATTTCCAGAGGCTGGGGGAGGCTACTCCTCCCCTGCCTTCACACCATTTTCCAAAGGGAGAGGGTGTCACACCCTCTCTCAGAGGAAGTTCTTTGTTCTGCCATCCTGGGCCAGGCCTGGCTGGACCCCAGGAGGGCAGATGCCTGTCTGAGGGGTTGGCAGCAGCAGCAGCTGCAGTGAAACCCCAGGAAGGGCAGTTTGGCAGTACCAGGGTCTGTGCTACAGACCACTGGGATCATGGAATTGTACCAACAATGCCAGGATGGCATAGAGGGGGCAATTCCATGATCATAGACATGTTACATGGCCATATTCGGAGTTACCATGGTGAAGCTACATATAGGTAGTGACCTATATGTAGTGCATGCGTGTAATGGTGTCCCCGCACTCACAAAGTTCAGGGAATTGGCTCTGAACAATGTGGGGGCACCTTGGCTAGTGCCAGGGTGCCCTCACACTAAGTAACTTTGCACCTAACCTTTACCAGGTAAAGGTTAGACATATAGGTGACTTATAAGTTACTTAAGTGCAGTGTAAAATGGCTGTGAAATAACGTGGACGTTATTTCACTCAGGCTGCAGTGGCAGGCCTGTGTAAGAATTGTCAGAGCTCCCTATGGGTGGCAAAAGAAATGCTGCAGCCCATAGGGATCTCCTGGAACCCCAATACCCTGGGTACCTCAGTACCATATACTAGGGAATTATAAGGGTGTTCCAGTAAGCCAATGTAAATTGGTAAAAATGGTCACTAGCCTGTTAGTGACAATTTGAAAGTAATGAGAGAGCATAACCACTGAGGTTCTGGTTAGCAGAGCCTCAGTGAGACAGTTAGGCACCACACAGGGAACACATACATGCACACCTATGAGCACTGGGGCCCTGTGTGACAGGGTCCCAGTGACACATACATATAGGCCACAAACCTATGAGCACTGGGGTCCTGACCAGCAGGATCCCAGTGACACATAACAAACATACTGAAAACATAGTGTTTTCACTATGAGCACTGAGGCCTGGCTATCAGGATCCCAGTGAGACAGTGAAAACAGTGACAAACACCCTGACATACACTCACAAACAGGCCAAAAGTGGGGGTAACAAGGCTAGAAAGAGGCTACCTTCTCACACAACCCCCCCCCAAACGAAGGACAATAAGGCTAACCTTGGCCAGTTGAGACTTTATTGTCTAAGTGGTGATAAGTAGAGAGTAGCTCTGCAATAGACTGGTTACTCCCTTTATCATCCACTATATGGTTACTTCCCTGTGGGGATGTAAACCACCCTGTTTGAAGTTTTTTAGCTAACCAACAATGTGAAGATGTATTTTCAGAGTTTCTATCAGTAAGTTTTAGTTTAGAGCAGTGGGAATTATCCACTGAACCTATTTGTAATGATGGAAATGCCAGACAGGGATGCTGTCTCAGTAAAGCCATAGCTGGGCAAAAACTTTGTCCATTTGGCTGGAAGAGAGAACAGGGATGCTGTTTCTCTTGAGTTGGAGCAGGGCAGGGATGCTGTCCTATGAGCTCCACACTAGGGCAGGGATGCTGTCCTAAGTGTTGTGAGGTAGTGCAGGGTTTCTGCACTAAAGTTTCTCTGGGAGGGTTGGAGGGATGCTCCATGTTAACTAAAATGGTGCTGTTTTTCTCACCAATGTTAGTTATCCCACAGAGAGGTACTTCCACCTCAGGGAGTACAGTTTTGCCAACTGATGATTCCCTTGGAACAGGTGCCACCCCAGGAGAGGTTTCTCCCACCACAGGAATAGTATCCTGAATGGTAGGGTGGTTAGGGGATACTGTCATACCCTTTTTACCTGTTGATGGAGAGGGATCCTGAGTTTTCAGGCCTTCTCTCCTTTGCTTTTTCATTTCACTTGAAATGAGAGGGAACAATTCCTCAGGGATGCCCAGCATGGCTGCATGGGCATAAAACTCTACATCAGCCCAACCTGAGGCCTCTAGGTCATTACCTAAGAGACAGTCTACAGGCAAGCTAGGTGATACCACCACCTGCTTAGGGCCAGTAACTCCACCCCAACTAAACTGAATTATAGCTAAGGGAAGAAACTTAGTGGAGTTATGGACATCAATAATCTTATACTGTTGTCCAATGATGTGTTGTTCAGGAGGCACTAGGTTTTCAGTCACCAAAGTGAAACTGGCACCTGTGTCCCTGTAGGCCAAGGCCTCAACACCATTTATTGAAACTGTCTGCCTGTACTTATCCATTGTAAGGGGACAAGCAGCCAGTGTGGCAAGGCCAATGCCACTAGGTGTGACAGAAACTGTCTTGGGACTGATTACATCAGTTTCCACTATGGACCCATAAGTGAACCCAACTACACCCTTTGCTTGACTGTTGCCAGCAGTCCCACCACTAGTACCACTACTGCTAGGGGCACTAGAGCTTGATGTATTAGTGGTGGTAGGCTCAGGGGGTTTACCTGGACAGGACTTATCCCCTGGCCTATGGCCTCTGTTTTTACACACAAAGCACCAAGGCTTTTTAATGTGTGCAGGTTGGGAAGAAGAGGAAGAATTTGTTTTATCCCCACCCTCTGAAGAGTGTTTAAGATTTGAAGTGGGATCTTTGGTTTTACCCTTATCCCCATGCTTATCTTGAGATTTTTCACCATCTTTCTTCTTATTGCCATCTTTGTCACCCCCTGTATGAACTTTTCTGTTCACCCTTGTTCTGACCCATTTGTCTGCCTTCTTTCCCAATTCTTGGGGAGAGGTCAGATCAGAGTCTACCAGGTACTGGTGCAACAAATCAGACACACAATTATTAAGTATATGCTCTCTCAGGATTGTGTTATACAGGCTTTCATAATCAGTAACTTTACTGCCATGTAACCACCCCTCCAAGGCCTTCACTGCCTGGTCAATGAAATCAACCCAGTCTTGTGAAGACTCCTTTTTGGTCTCTCTGAACTTTATCCTGTACTGTTCAGTGGTTAAGCCATAACCATCCAGGAGTGCATTCTTAAGAACTGTAAAATTATTGGCATCATTTTCTTTCACAGTAAGGAGCCTATCCCTACCTTTTCCACTAAATGATAGCCATAGGATAGCAGCCCACTGCTTTTGAGGGACATCCTGTACAGCACAGGCCCTCTCAAGTGCAGCAAACCACTTGTTAATGTCATCCCCCTCCTTATAAGGGGGAACTATCTTGTGCAGATTCCTGGAATCATGCTCTTTTGCAGGATGACTATGGGGAATACTGCTGCTGCCACCATGGGTATCTAAACCCAACTTCTGTCTTTCCCTCTCTATTTCTAAAGACTGTCTATCCAAATCCAGCTGTTGCTTCTTGAGCTTCAGTCTGGTTTGTTCCACTCTCAATCTATTGAGCTCCCTTTCTAACAATCTGTCATCAGGGTGGGTGGGAGGGACATTTCTAGATACAGAGGTATGATGGGAATGAACAGAAGGAGACCTGTCCCTTACAGAGGGCACCCTAACAGCTTGGCTACCAGCATAATGTGAGATCACATCATCAGTATGGTGTGATTCAACCTCTGTACCAACTATGCTAGACTGTCTAGTAATGGGCAGGCTGAGAAGTTTCTTTCCTGAACCTTTTCCTGGGGGAGTCCCTGGATCAGATTGAGAACCATTAGCTACTTTTTCTACAGATTGGGCACTTATGGCCTTATCCTGTACTCTAAGCATATTAATTAACAGTTCTAAGGAAGGATTCTTCCCTACACTCAAACCTCTCTCTATGCAGAGACTCCTTGCTCCTTTCCAGCTAAGGTGATCATATGCAAGTTTGGACAGTTCAACATTTTTTCCTGTGCCAGACATTTTTTAGAGAGAGTTAAAGTGATAGAAAAAGAGAAAAAAGTTTTCAGAACTTTTTGGAAAGACAGAAAAAAACTTTTTAAACTTTTAAGAACTTTTTGAAAGTTTAGAAGTACTTTTCAGCACTTAGAAAAGAGTGAAAAGAGGAAATGCAAAACTTTTTGGCTATGTGTATATACACTGACCTTGTTTTGTATATTTTTCTCTTATGAAAAGTACAATGACAAGAGTGGTAAGTAGTCTCAAAGCACTTATCCCACCGCTGCACATCCAATGTAGGAGGCTGGACTGGCTTGTAGTGAGTACCAAGGGGTACTTGCACCTTGCACCAGGCCCAGTTATCCCTTATTAGTGTATAGTGTGTCTAGCAGCTTAGGCTGATAGATAATGGTAGCTTAGCAAAGCAGCTCAGGCTGAACTAGGAGACGTGTGAAGCTACTACAGTACCACTTAGTGTCATATGCACAATATCATAAGAAAACACAATACACAGTTATACTAAAAATAAAGGTACTTTATTTTTATGACAATATGCCAAAGTATCTTAGAGTGTACCCTCAGTGAGAGGATAGGAAATATACACAAGATATATATACACAATAGCAAAAATATGCAGTATAGTCTTAGAAAACAGTGCAAACAATGTATAGTTACAATAAGATGCAATGGGGAAACATAGGGATAGGGGCAACACAAACCATATACTCCAAAAGTGGAATGCGAACCACGAATGGACCCCAAACCTATGTGACCTTGTAGAGGGTCGCTGGGACTATTAGAAAATAGTGAGAGTTAGAAAAATAACCCTCCCCAAGACCCTGAAAAGTGAGTGCAAAGTGCACCAAAGTTCCCCTAAGGACAAAATAGTCGTGTTAGAGGGAGAATGCAAGGAAAACACAAATCAGCAATGCAACAACGATGGATTCCTGTCTGAAGGTACCTGTGGAACAAGGGGACCAAGTCCAAAAGTCACAAGCAGCTCGGAGATGGGCAGATGCCCAAGAAATGCCAGCGGTTGGTGCAAAGAAGCTCTTACTAGGCTGAAGAACTGTGAATACTGCAGGAACGACAAGGGCTAGAGACTTCCCCTTTGGAGGATGGATCCCCCACGCCTTGGAGAGTCGTGCAGAAGTGTTTTCCCGCCGGATGGACGCCAACAAGCCTTGCTACACGCAAATCGTGCGTTTGGCGTTTTTGGACGCTGCTGGGGCCCAGGAGGGACCAGGAGGTCACAAATTGGACCTGCAGAGAGAGGGGACGTCGAGCAAGACAAAGAGCCCTCACTGAAGCAGGTAGCATCCGGAGAAGTGCCAGAAACAGGCACTACGAGGATGCGTGAAACAGTGCTCGCCGAAGTTGCACAAAGGAGTCCCACGTCGCCGGAGACCAACTTAGAAAGTCGTGCAATGCAGGTTAGAGTGCCGTGGACCCAGGCTTGGCTGTGCACACAGGATTTCCGCCGGAAGTGCACAGGGACCGGAGAAGCTTGCAAAGTCGCGGTTCCCAGCAATGCAGCCCAGCGAGGTGAGGCAAGGACTTACCTCCACCAAACTCGGGCTGAAGAGTCACTGGTCTGTGGGGGTCACTTGGACCGTGTCGCTGGATTCGAGGGACCTCGCTCGTCGTGCTGAGAGGAGACCTAAGGGACCGGTAATGCAGCTTTTTGGTGCCTGCGGTTGCAGGGGGAAGATTCCGTCGACCCACGGGAGATTTCTTCGGAGCTTCTGGTGCAGAGAGGAGGCAGACTACCCCCACAGCATGCACAAGCAGGAAAACAGTCGAGAAGGCGGCAGGATCAGCGTTACAGAGTTGCAGTAGTCGTCTTTGCTACTATGTTGCAGGTTTGCAGGCTTCCAGCGCGGTCAGCAGTCGATTCCTTATCAGAAGGTGAAGAGGGAGATGCAGAGGAACTCGGCTGAGCTCATGCATTCGTTATCTAAAGTTTCCCCAGAGACAGAGACCCTAAATAGCCAGAAAAGAGGGTTTGGCTACCTAGGAGAGAGGAAAGGCTACTAACACCTGAAGGAGCCTTTCACAAGGAGTCTCTGACGTCACCTGGTGGCACTGGCCACTCAGAGCAGTCCAGTGTGCCAGCAGCACCTCTGTTTCCAAGATGGCAGAGGTCTGGAGCACACTGGAGGAGCTCTGGACACCTCCCAGGGGAGGTGCAGGTCAGGGGAGTGGTCACTCCCCTTTCCTTTGTCCAGTTTCGCGCCAGAGCAGGGGCTAAGGGGTCCCTGAACCGGTGTAGACTGGCTTATGCAGAATTGGGCACCTCTGTGCCCAACAAAGCATTTCCAGAGGCTGGGGGAGGCTACTCCTCCCCTGCCTTCACACCATTTTCCAAAGGGAGAGGGTGTCACACCCTCTCTCAGAGGAAGTTCTTTGTTCTGCCATCCTGGGCCAGGCCTGGCTGGACCCCAGGAGGGCAGATGCCTGTCTGAGGGGTTGGCAGCAGCAGCAGCTGCAGTGAAACCCCAGGAAGGGCAGTTTGGCAGTACCAGGGTCTGTGCTACAGACCACTGGGATCATGGAATTGTACCAACAATACCAGGATGGCATAGAGGGGGCAATTCCATGATCATAGACATGTTACATGGCCATATTCGGAGTTACCATGGTGAAGCTACATATAGGTAGTGACCTATATGTAGTGCATGCGTGTAATGGTGTCCCCGCACTCACAAAGTTCAGGGAATTGGCTCTGAACAATGTGGGGGCACCTTGGCTAGTGCCAGGGTGCCCTAACACTAAGTAACTTTGCACCTAACCTTTACCAGGTAAAGGTTAGACATATAGGTGACTTATAAGTTACTTAAGTGCAGTGTAAAATGGCTGTGAAATAACGTGGACGTTATTTCACTCAGGCTGCAGTGGCAGGCCTGTGTAAGAATTGTCAGAGCTCCCTATGGGTGGCAAAAGAAATGCTGCAGCCCATAGGGATCTCCTGGAACCCCAATACCCTGGGTACCTCAGTACCATATACTAGGGAATTATAAGGGTGTTCCAGTAAGCCAATGTAAATTGGTAAAAATGGTCACTAGCCTGTTAGTGACAATTTGAAAGTAATGAGAGAGCATAACCACTGAGGTTCTGATTAGCAGAGCCTCAGTGAGACAGTTAGTCACTACACAGGTAACACATTCAGGCACACTTATGAGCACTGGGGCCCTGGGTTACCAGGGTCCCAGTGACACATACAACTAAAACAACATATATACAGTGAAAAATGGGGGTAACATGCCAGGCAAGATGGTACTTTCCTACAGTTTGGCAGTACTGAGGGTCCATAGTGGAGCCCCCCGATGCATGGAATTGGCTCCAGATTTGGAATGGGGGGACAATTCCATGACCTTAGACATGCTACATGGCCACATTCGGAGTTACCATTGTGAAGCTACTTATAGGTATTATTGACCTTTATGTAGTGCACACGTGTATTGTCTGGGGAAATGGCCCTGAACTATTTAGGGGTACCTTTGCTAGTGCAAGGGTGCCCTCACACTTAGTAACTTTGCACCTAACTTTCAGCAAGTGAAGGTTAGACATATAGGTGACTTGTAAGTTACTTAAGTGCAGTGAAAATGGCTGTGAAATAACATGTGTGTTATTTCATGCAGGCTGCAATGGCAGTCCTGTGTAACAGTTTGTCTGAGCTCCCTATGGGTGGCAAACTACATTCTGCAGCCCATATGGAGCTCCTGGAACCCCAATGCCCTGGGTACCTAGGTACCACATACAGGGGACCTATAAGGGTGTTCCAGTATGCCAATTGAAATTGGTAAATGTAGTCACTAGCCTATAGTGACAAATTTAAAGGCAGAGAGATCATGAGCACTGAGATTCTGATTAGCAATTAGGCACTACACAGGTAAATACATTCAGGCCACAAACTGTGAGCACTGGGGTCCTGGCTAGCAGGATCACAGTGAGACAGGCAAAAACAAACTTACATACATGTAAAAATGTGGGCAACATGCCAGACAAGACGGTACTTTCCTACACCTCCCCACCCCACTCCAGGGATACCAGGGTCATGGGGTGGAACAAATCCTCTCCATGGGCTGGAGTCAGCCTACACACCTGGCCGGTGGACTGCTCTGCTGTGCTCTACTTTCCTACATTTCTGCCCTTCACTTGTTTGTCCTCTCTCTAATCACTTTTTTCTTGTTTATCCGGTCTGTTTCTGCCTTTATCTTGTTTATACTGTCTCTTTCTGCCCTTTTTTTGTTTATCCGGTCCCTTTGTGCCTTTCTCTTGTTCATCCTGTTTTGTTCTCTCTTTCTGCCCTTCACTTGTCTGGCCATCTTTGTCTTATTTATCCTGTGTAAGGAAATGCCTCCTGACATTTTGCCTTTTGTTGATGCCAGTTATGATTGAAAGTGTGCTGGGACCCTGCTAAACAGGCCCCAGCACCAGTGTTCTTTCCCTAAACTGTACTGTACCTTTGTTTCCACACACAGATAAGTCCCTTGTAAATGGTACCACTGGTACCAAGGGCCCTGTTGCCAGGGAAGGTCTCTAAGGGCTGCAGCATGTCTTATGTCACCCTGGTGACCCCTCACTCAGCACATGCACAATGCCTCACAGCTGGTGTGTGCTCGTGGGGAGAAAATGACTAAGTCGACATGGCACTCCCCTCAGAGTGCCATGCTCACCGCTCACTGCCTGTGGCATAGGAAAGTCACCCCTCTAGCAGGCCTTACAGCCCTAAGGCAGGATGCACTATACCACAGGTGAGGGTATAAGTGCATGAGAACTATGCCCCTACAGTGTCTAATCAAAACCTTAGACATTGTAAGTGCAGGGTAGCCATAAAGAGTATATGGTCTGGGAGCCTGTCAAATACAAATTCCACAGTTCCATAATGGCTACACTGAAATCTGGGAAGTTTGGTATCAAACTTCTCAGCACAATAAATGTTTGGATTTATTGTAATATACACCCAGAGGGCACCTTAGAGATGCTCCCTGAATACCAGTCCGACTCCTAGTGCTAGGCTGACCAGTTTCGGCCAGCCTACCACAACCAGACTAGTTTCTGGCCACTTGGGGTGCCAGAAAAAAAGGCTCATGGCTTTTGGTACAGCATCTCAGGGCATCCCAGCTAGTGGAAATGCCTGCCCCTCTGGCCACTGCCCCCACTTTTGGCTTCAAAGCTGGAGGAGATAATTAGGAAAACATGGAGGAGCCACCCACCAGTCAGGACAGCCCCTAAGGTGCCCTGATCTGAGGTGACCCCTGCCTTGGGGGAATCTTCCATCTTAGTTTTGGAGGATTCCCCAAATAGGATTAGGGATGTGTCCCCCTCCCCTCAGGGAGGAGGCACAAAGAGGGCGTAGCCGCCCTCCAGGACAGTAGCCATTGGCTACTGCCCTGCCAGACCTAAACACACCCCTAAATTTAGTATTTAGGGGCACCCCAGAACCAAGGGAATCAGATTCCTGCAACCTGAACTAAAAGGAAGAACTTCTGACCTACAAGCCTGGAGAGACAACGGAAGACGACACCTGCTTTGGCCCCAGCCCTAACAGCATGTCTCCTGAGTCGAAAACCTGCACCCAGCGATGTATCCAACAGGGACCAGTGACCTCTGAAGCCTCAAAGGACTTCCCTGAATCCCAGGACCAAGAAACTCCTGTTAGCAGCGGCTCTGCTCAACAACGAGGAACAAACTTGCAACTTTTCTACAACTTCAAAGACCTCACTCTTCCCGCCGGAAGCGTGAGACTTCACACTCTGCACCCTATGCCCCCGGCTCGAGATCCAGAGAACCAATGCCACAAGGAGGACTCCCCGGTGACTGCGACTCCGTGAGTAGCCCGAGGCGACCCCTGGGGCCCCGACAGCAACGCATGGCAGAGAGAATACTGAGGCTCCCCCTGACCTCGACTTCCTATAACAAGGGACCCATCGCCTGGACCTAGCACTGGACCCACAGCCTCCAGTACCAGAAGGAACCGAACTTCAGTGCAGGAGTGACCCCAGGCAACCCTCTGCCTAGGCTGGCCCGAGAAGCCCCCCTGTGCCCTCCCTGCGCTGCTAGAGTGACCCTCGGGTCCCTCCATTGGAACCAATACAAAACCCGATGTCTGCTTTGCACAATGCACCCGGTCACCCCTGTGCCGCTGAGGGTGTGTATTGTGTGCCTACTTGTGTCCCCCCCAGTGCTCTACAAACCCCCCCCCTCGTCTGCCCCCCCCGAGGACGCGGGTACTTACCTGCTGGCAGACTGGAACCAGAGCCCCCTGTTCTCCATAGGCACCTACATGTTTTGGGTACCTCTTTGACCTCTGCACCTGACCGGCCCTGAGCTGCTGGTGTGGTAACTTTGGGGTTGCCTTGAACTCCCAATGGTGGGCTGCCTATTTCCAGGAACTAAGACTTGTAAGTTTCTTACTTAACTCACAATCTTACCAATACTTACCTCCCCCAGGAACTGTTGTTTTTAGCAGTGTCTACTTTTAAAATTGCTTATTGCTAGTTTAACAAAAACTGAACATGTTATTGCTCTAATTTAAAGTTCCTAACTTATCTGTGTGGAGTACTGTGCATTTTATGTATTTACTTCAAATCTTGAACTTGTGGTTCTAAAAATAAATTAAGAAAATATATTTCTCTATATGAAAACTATTGGCCTGGAGTAAACTCTTTGAGTGTGTGTTCCTCATTTATTGCCTGTGTGTGTACAACAAATGCTTAACACTACCCTTTGATAATCCTACTGCTCGATCACACTACCACAAAATAGAGCATTAGAATTATCTCTTTTTGCCACTATCTTACCTCTAAGGGGAACCCTTGGACTCTGTGCACACTATCTCTTACTTTGAGATATTATATACAGAGCCAACTTCCTACATAAACAGCCTAACGTTCTTTCTAAAAACATTCTAAAAGTTTCAGAAAAGTTTGAAAAAGTTTTTTTCTTTTTAAAAAAAGTTTTCTAACCTTTTTCTCTCTTCCCTAAAATCTTTATTTCAACTATGTCTGCAGTAGAGGCCACTCCCAAAGTTGTACAGACAACTTATGACAATTTAAACATTACAAGTTTGAGGGGTCTCTGTATAGAAAGGAGTTTAGCGATTGGTAAGAACCTTACCAAAGATCTCCTTCTTAGCATTTTCCTTGAAAGTGACCAGAACCAGACTGGTCAAACCCAGGATCAGAAGGTAGAGGAGGGGGGTACCCAGATAGTTCCAGTGGAGGTCCCTGAGGACTCTGGGGAGAGTACTTCCAAAGACCTTTCAGTTAACAGGCCATCTATTGAAGCTGGTAGTGGGAGGGGGTCACACACTAGTAGGGGACCTTACACTCCGAAAGGCCAGGTAACTAGAGTTCAGATAGTTAGAGATAGGTCCTCTTCTGCCCATTCCCACATTACCTCTTTGTCAGAGAATTCCCAAGCCTCCCACCCTGAGGACAGCACCCTAGACAGGGAACTCAGAAAGCTGAGGTTGGAAGAGGCCAGACTGAAGCTGAGACAGCAGTAGTTGGCCTTAGACAGGGAGCCTCTAGCTGCAGAGAAGGAAATACAGAAGTTGGTGTTAGTTCCCCATGGTGGCACCAGCAGTATTCTTGATAGTAATTCAAGAAACCTGCATAAAATTGTCCCCCTTACAAGGAGGGGGATAACATAAACAAGTGGGTTTCTGCACTTGAGAGGGCCTGTATGGTACAGTTGGTCCCTCAAAGGCAGTGGGCTGCTATCTTGTGGTATCTTTCACTGGCAAAGGTAGGGACAGACCCCTTACTGTCAGGGAGAGTGATGTCAACAACTACAAAGTTTTGAAAGATTCAGTCTTAGATGGATTTGGCTTAACCACTGAACAATACAGGATAAAGTTCAGAGATACCAGAAAAGAATCATCTCAAGACTGGACAGACTTTGTAGACTGTTCAGTGAAGGCCTTGGAGAGATGGTTACATGGCAGTAAGGTGATTGACTATGAAAGCCTGTATAATCTAATCCTGAGAGAGCATATTTTGAACAATTGTGTAATCTGCCGGCTTTTTCAACTGTTTCCAGGTGGTGCATGCTTTGAGGGCTGTCTGCCATCACCCTGCTCTGGAAATCCGAAGAAATCTCCCGCCTGTTTGAGCTCCTCAAAAGCTTTCTGACAGCTGGCTGTCCATAATACATTCTTAGGCATTTTCTTGCTAGTGAGATCATTAAGAGGGGCTGCTATGGAGCCATGATTCTTTATGAATCTCCTATAGTACCCTGTGAGGCCTAAAAAGGCTCTCACCTGGGTTTGAGTTGTAGGGGAACCCAGTCCATGATAGTTTGGATTTTCCCGTGTAGTGGTACAATCTGTTTTCCACCTACCAGGTGGCCCAGATAAACCACTTTCCCCTGCCCTATCTGGCACTTTGAGGCCTTGATAGTGAGGCCTGCCTTTTGCAGGGACTCCAAAACGTTCCGTAGGTGGACCAGGTGATTATCCCAGGTTGAGCTAAAGACAGCAATATCATCTAGATATGCTGCACTGAAAGCTTTTAACCCTTGCAGGACTGTGTTCACCAACCTCTGAAAAGTGGCAGGTGCATTTTTCAAACCAAAGGGCATTACTGTGAATTGGTATTACCCTCCAATGGTAGAAAATGCAGTCTTGGGTTTGGCATCTTCTGACAGTCTAATCTGCCAATACCCTGCAGTTAGATCAAAAGTGCTTAGATACTTGGCAGAAGCCAGTGTATCTATAAGCTCATCTGCCCTGGGTATAGGGTGAGCATCTGTCTTGGTTACCTGATTGAGCCCTCTATAATCTACACAAAACCTCATCTCACTCGTTCCATCTTTGGTGTGAGGTTTTGGTACAAGCACAACTGGGCTAGCCCAGGGGCTTTCAGATGGCTCAATCACCCCTAAGTCCAACATTTTCTGCACCTCTTGTTTAATGCAGTCCCTGACATGGTCGGACTGCCTATAAATTTTACTTTTGACTGTCAGGCTGTCTCTAGTGTCAATTGTATGTTAACACCAAGAAGTTCTACCTGGTACACGTGAAAAGAGGTCTGAAAACTGACTTAAGAGATTGATACAGTTGTCTTTCTGTTCTGCAGTAAGACAATCTGCTAAGACTACTCCTTCCACTAAGCCATCAGCTTCAGTGGTGGAGAAGAGATCAGGGAGAGGGTCACTCTCTTCTTCCTGTCCCTCATCTGTTGCCATGAGCAAGGTGAGATCAGCCCTGTCATAGTAGGGTTTTAGGCGATTGACATGAATCACCCTAAGGGGACTCCTGGCAGTGCCTAAGTCTACCAAAAGGGGTTGAAGCCAACTCCTTTCTGGGGTACCTCCCTGTAAGCAAAAAGGAGGCAAGGTAATAGGACATCCCATCTCCTTCTGAGTTTTTCAGGGAGTACCATTACCATACCTTTGAGAGTTTTATTAAACCTCTCAACCAGACCATTTGTTTGTGAATGGTAAGGGGTGGTGAACTTGTAGGTAACACCACACTCCTTCCACATTGCTTTTAGGTATGCAGACATGAAGTTGCTACCTCTGTCTAACACCGCTTCCTTAGGAAAACCCACCCTGGAAAAGATCCCCTGGAGGGCGTTTGCCACTGCAGGAGCTGTAGTGGTCCTTAAGGGGATTGCTTCAGGGAATTTTGTGGCATGGTCCACTACCACCAAGATAAATCTATTGCCTGAAGTTGTTGGAAGATCAAGGGGGCCAACTATGTCAACCCCTACCCTTTCAAAGGGCACCCCAACCACTGGAAGTGGAATTAGAGGGGCCTTTGGAGTGTCACCAGTCTTGCCACTGGCTTGGCAGGTCACACAAGAGCGACAAAACTCTTTTGTGTCCTCTGACATATGAGGCCAGTGAAACAAGGAGACAAGTCTTTCCCAAGTTTTCGTCTGGCCCAAATGCCCAGCCAAAGGAGTGCTATGAGCCAGGGTGAGAAGAAACTCTCTGTACCACAAGGCAATGACCAATCTCCTGGCAGCTCCAGGTTTAGGGTCCCTTGACTCTGTGTACAAGAGGTTGTCTTCCCAGTACACCCTATGGATATCACTGACATCCCCATTCCGCTGTTAGACAGCTTGCTGTCTTAAACCCTCTAATGTGGGACGGGTTTGCTGTTCCACACTCAGCTCTTCCCTGGCAGGCCCCCCTGCACCCAAAAGCTCAGCAGTGTCTGCTGCCAGCTCCTCTGGTGTAGGTTCTGCACAGGGAAAGGATTCCTATTCCTCAAAATGGGAATCTTCTATAGAGGGAGCGACAGTGGGCAGGGATTTACCTTTCTACCCCTAGCTTTTGGGAGCACTTGGTCCATTGTTCGAGGATCCAAGTTTCCCTGTCCTTTTTGCTTCGTGGCCTGAGCCCTTGTCAAAGCAAAAATATGCCCAGGAATGCCCAGCATTGCTGCATGAGCCTCCAACTACACTTCTGCCCAAGCTGATGTTTCCAAAGCATTTCCCTGTAAGCAATCTACAGGTAATTCAGTGGCTACCACAACTTTCTTTGGACCAGTAAACCCCCCCTGCTGAGATTCACAACAGCCATGGGGTGGCTAAGAGTGTTGTATGAGCATCAGTCATTTGGTACTGACCAAGTAGATGTTGATCAGGGTGGACCAGTTTTTCTATCACAATAGTTACAATGGCTCCTGTGTCCCTGTATGCATCAACCTCAACACCGTTGATTAGGGGTAGTTGCTTGTACTTACCCATAATAAGGGGAAAAGCAACCAGGGCGGCAAAGTCAATGCCACCATCAGAGAATAAAACAGCCTCTGTGGTTTCCTTAACAAGACCAACCCCAACTACATTGCCAATAGTGAGCCCAGCTACACCCGTGGATTGGCTATTTGTAGTAGATTTCCCACCACCACTGCTATTACTAGGGGCACTAGAGGTTGCAGTTGGGGTTGTGGTGGTGGGAGGTTTGGTGTTTTTCTTTGGACAAGTGGAATCACTTGCCCAATGGCCTTTTACTTTACATAAATAACACCAAGGCTTTTTCTGATTGTTTGAAGAGGATTTGGACCCACCACCCCCAGAGGATGTTTGTGGGCCTGACGAAGACTTTTGTCCCCACCCTTGTCAGAAGACTTACCATCCTTCTTCTTGCCATCCATGTCACCCCCTGTACGAACTTTTCTGTTCACCCTTGTTCTGGCCCATTTGTCTGCCTTCTTTCACAATTCTTGGGAAGGCGTCAGATCAGAGTCTACTAGGTATTGGTGCAACAAGTCAGACACACTGTTGTTAAGAATATGCTCTCTCAGAATAATATTATACAGGCTTTCATAGTCAGAAACTCAACTGCCATGCAACCAACCTTCCAAGGCCTTCATCAACAGTCCAAAAAATCTGTCCGGTCTTGAGAGGACACTTTTCTGGTGTCTCTGAAGTTAATCCTTTAGTGTTCAGTGGTTAAGCCAAATACATCCAAGAGTACATCCTTCAAAGCTTTGTAATTATTAGCATCACTTTCTCTGACAGTAAGGAGCCTATCCCTACCTTTTCCAGTGAAAGATAGCCAAAAAATATCAGCCCACTGCCTTTGAGGGACCAACTGTACCATACAGACCCTCTCAAGTGCAGCAAACCACTTATTAATGTCATCCCCCTCCTTGTAAGGGGGGACTATCGTATGCAGATTCCTGGAATCTTGCTCTTTAACAGGATTGCTATCAGAATTACTGCTGCTGCCACCATAGGGAACTAACCCCAATCTCTGTCTTTCCCTCTCTATGTCTAGGGATTCCCTGTCTAAGGCCTGCTGCTGCTGTGTAAGCTTCATTCTGGTTGCTACTATCCTCAGATTTCTGAGTTCCCTTTTCATTAAGTTATCATCAGGGTGAGAGGCTTTGGAATTGTGAGACACAGAAAAAAGTGGGAATTTGCAGAGTTGGACCTGTCCCTAACTGGCTGGACCCTAGTAACCTGGACTTTAGGAGTGAAAGGCGCCCTACTAATGTGTGACCCCCTTCCACTGCCAGTGTCACTAGGTGGCCTGTTAGCTGGCAGGTCCTTGGAAGAACCCTCCCCAGCATCCTCAGGGGACTCCTCTGAGTATGGCTGGGTACCCCCCTCCTCTACCTCTTGATCCTGGGATGGGCCAGACTAGTTCTGGTCACTCTCTAGGAGAAGGCTAAGGAGAAGATCGTTTGTGGGATTCTTACTGTAGGATGCTGGCCTGGCTTATAGTGGGTGCCTTGTGGTACTTACACCTTGTGCCAGGTCCAGTTATCCCTTATTAGTAGATTAGAAGTGTTCTAGCAGCTTAGGCTGATAGAGATAGCTATAGCAGAGCAGCTCAGGCTGAACTAGAAGACATACAAAGCTCCTACTATACCACTTATATCACTTAGCACTATATCATAAGAAACACAATACTCAGAGTTACTAAAAATAAAGGTACTTAGGAGGTAAGTAAAATACACAAAATATACACACAAACCAAAATCAGGTGAGTAAACAGTTAGAAAAGTAATGCAAACACTGTAGAACACAATAGAATGCAATATTAGACAATAGGCCTAGGGGCAACATAAACCATATACTCCAAAAGTGAAATGCGAACCACGAAAGGACCCCAGGCCAAGGGTAGTGTGTAGAAGGTCGCTGGGAGTGTAAGAAAACACTAAGGGTGTCCAAGATACCCCACCCCAAGACCCTGAAAAGTAGGAGTAAATTTACCATACTACCCCAGAAAGACAGTAAAGTCGAGATAGGGGATTCTGGAAAGACAACAAACGACTGCAAAGCACTGAAGACGGATCCCTGAACCTGAGGACCTGCGAAGGAAGGGGACCAAGTCCAAGAGTCATGCAAGTATCCAGAAGAGGAAGGAGCCCACTAAACCCTGGATTAAGGTGCAAAACGGCTGGCTCTGGGTACAAGAAGCCAACAGGGGACAAAATCCCAGGAACACAGGGGAACTGGTAAGGCTGCTGTGCGACAGTGGGAGGACAGGCCCAGGGAACCCACTCTCCACGAGGCCCTCTCAAACATCATTGGAGCCTACTACCATTCCCAGGAGACAATGGCAACGGTACTGGCCAAGTTTTCAGGAGACCCAGCGGCTGCAGGAGGAACTGTATTTGGGGTTCAGGGAGGAACTCAAATCATCAATACCACCCTGGGCACCATTGTAAGGGAGCTGAAGGAACTCGTCAACACCAGGAGGGACACTGTGGCACAACAAGGGGCCCCTGACACTAGCTTGGGCGATGAACTGCCCACCACCTCCACCGGCGCTAGTGGACAGGAGGCACCGCCACAGGACCACGACACCAGCACCCCACCCCCTACAGATGGAGAACCACCCCGAAAACGGTCCCTGAGATCCAGGACAAAGACAGAGAACAATGTCAAGACCCCCGCCAAGAAATGAGACCACCCTGAAAGTCATCCTTCGGACCCACTTTGTCACCCTGTCCATCCTTAAACTGCCCTAGCTCCAATTCCTATGCCCCTTTGGACAATGCACCTATGAGACTAATAGACTGGACTCTGCCATGGACATTCCTCCCCCATCACCCCTGACCAACTTACAACCCCCTCCACTATTTTGCACTTAAATAAACAACCTTAAATCACAGAACAATCTGGAGTCAGTCTGTGCTTTCGAAAATGTGTATTTGCAATAACTGTGGAAAAATGCTATATCCAATGTATTGTCAACATACCTATGTCACACAGCTCTAGTCCATGCGGAAACAAAGCAGATGTCACACAGTGGGACCCACATCTGTGAAATTGAAAGGGAAAGTGACAAATCAGGGTCCATACACTGGGTGAAAGTGACAAACAGATGAGAGGTAGAAGAATTATATCAGATTTATCAGGCAGTGTTGTCTTCTTACCTGTGTCTCACTGGAAGTATTGATGAATCACTGTGTTCCTGTTGTTTATGTCCTCTTCTTCAGCTTCCTCGTCTTCACTGTCCACAGGCTCCACAGCTGCCACAACACCTCCATCTGGACCATCCTCCTGCAGAAAAGGCATCTGTCGTCGCAAAGCCAAGTTGTGAAGCATACAGCAGGCCACGATGATCTGGCACACCTTCTTTGGTGAGTAGAATAGGGAACAACCTGTCATATGGAGGCACCTGAACCTGGCCTTCAGGAAGCCAAAGGTCCTTTCTATAATCCTCCTAGTCCGCCCATGTGCCTCATTGTAGCGTTCCTCTGCCCTTTCTCATTGGGGTCAGTAGCCATGACAGGTTGGGGTAACCAGAGTCACCTGCAAATGTCGAGGGACAACTGTTAGACACACACTAACTCTTAGGGACATCCCCAGACCCAGACACCTAGTCACACTGTATTGGGTCCATGTCCTCAGCTAATAGTCACACATGGTGCCTCTGGAGTTGCCCCATCACATAATGGATGCTGCTATTCCTCAAAATGTAAGCATCATGCACTGAGCCAGGAAACGTGGCATTCACATGGGAGATGTACTGGTCGGCCAAACACACCATCTGCACATTCATCGAATGGTAACTCTTCCGGTTTCTGTACACCTGTTCACTCCTGCTGGGGGACCAAGGCCACATGTGTCCCATCAATGGCACCTATGATGTTGGGGATGTGTCCCAGGGCATAGAAGTCACCTTTCACTGTAGGCAAATCCTCCACCTGAGGGAACACAATGTAGCTGGGCATGTGTTTCAGCAGGGCAGACAACACTCTGGACAACACATTGGACAACATTGGCTGGGACATCCCTGATGCAATGGCCACTGTTGTTTGAAAATGCCCACTTGCCAGGAAATGGAGTACTGACAGGACCTGCACTAGAGGTGGGATTCCTGTGGGATGGCGGATTGCTGAAATCAGGTCTGGCTCCAACTAGGCACACAGTTCCAGGATTGTGGTACGTTCAAGTCTGTATGTGACAATTACATGTCGCTCCTCCATTGTCGACAGGCCCACCAGAGGTCTGTACACCGGAGGATGCCGCCATCTCTTCACCTGCCCCAGCGGACGTGCTCTATGGAGGAGAACAGCGAGCAGAGTGTCAACCAACACTGAGGTACGTAAACACAACTTTAATTCCATAATTTTTTTAAATCTAAATATTCTTGTATTAGTGTTTATGCAAGGCCTAGATATGTGTGGCGCAGTCAAAATTAATGCCATGTGGTCCCCTGAAATGGCGGCTGCCTGACCTGTAAGGTGGGACAAGGGGATATTGTAGGAAAGTACCATCTTGCCTGGCATGTTACCCCCATTTTTCACTGTATACATGTTGTTTTAGTTGTATGTGTCACTGGGACCCTGGTAACCCAGGGCCCCAGTGCTCATAAGTGTGCCTGAATGTGTTACCTGTGTAGTGACTAACTGTCTCACTGAGGCTCTGCTAATCAGAACCTCAGTGGTTATGCTCTCTCATTTCTTTCCAAATTGTCACTGACAGGCTAGTGACCATTTTTACCAATTTACATTGGCTTACTGGAACACCCTTATAATTCCCTAGTATATGGTACTGAGGTACCCAGGGTATTGGGGTTCCAGGAGACCCCTATGGGCTGCAGCATTTCTTTTGCCACCCATAGGGAGCTCTGACAATTCTTACACAGGCCTGCCACTGCAGCCTGAGTGAAATAACGTCCATGTTATTTCACAGCCATTTTACACTGCACTTAAGTAACTTATAAGTCACCTATATGTCTAACCTTTACCTGGTAAAGGTTAGGTGCAAAGTTACTTAGTGTGAGGGCACCCTGGCACTAGCCAAGGTGCCCCCACATTGTTCAGAGCCAATTCACTGAACTTTGTGAGTGCGGGGACACCATTACACGCGTGCACTACATATAGGTCACTACCTATATGTAGCTTCACCATGGTAACTCCGAATATGGCCATGTAACATGTCTATGATCATGGAATTGCCCCCTCTATGCCATCCTGGCATTGTTGGTACAATTCCATGATCCCAGTGGTCTGTAGCACAGACCCTGGTACTGCCAGACTGCCCTTCCTGGGGTTTCTCTGCAGCTGCTGCTGCTGCCAACCCCTCAGACAGGCAGCTGCCCTCCTGGGGTCCAGCCAGGCCTGGCCCAGGATGGCAGAACAAAGAACTTCCTCTGAGAGAGGGTGTGACACCCTCTCCCTTTGGAAAATGGTGTGAAGGCAGGGGAGG
This sequence comes from Pleurodeles waltl, assembly GCF_031143425.1. NCBI lineage: Eukaryota > Metazoa > Chordata > Amphibia > Caudata > Salamandridae > Pleurodeles > Pleurodeles waltl. The sequence continues at coordinate 10,425,824 of NC_090438.1, read as the reverse complement.
AGTAGCCTCCCCCAGCCTCTGGAAATGCTTTGTTGGGCACAGATGTGCCCAATTCTGCATAAGCCAGTCTACACCGGTTCAGGGACCCCTTAGCCCCTGCTCTGGTGCGAAACTGGACAAAGGAAAGGGGAGTGACCACTCCCCTGACCTGCACCTCCCCTGGGAGGTGTCCAGAGCTCCTCCAGTGTGCTCCAGACCTCTGCCATCTTGGAAACAGAGGTGCTGCTGGCACACTGGACTGCTCTGAGTGGCCAGTGCCACCAGGTGACGTCAGAGACTCCTTGTGATAGGCTCCTTCAGGTGTTAGTAGCCTTTCCTCTCTCCTAGGTAGCCAAACCCTCTTTTCTGGCTATTTAGGGTCTCTGTCTCTGGGGAAACTTCAGATAACGAATGCATGAGCTCAGCCGAGTTCCTCTGCATCTCCCTCTTCACCTTCTGATAAGGAATCGACCGCTGACCGCGCTGGAAGCCTGCAAACCTGCAACATAGTAGCAAAGACGACTACTGCAACTCTGTAACGCTGATCCTGCCGCCTTCTCGACTGTTTTCCTGCTTGTGCATGCTGTGGGGGTAGTCTGCCTCCTCTCTGCACCAGAAGCTCCGAAGAAATCTCCCGTGGGTCGATGGAATCTTCCCCCTGCAACCGCAGGCACCAAAAAGCTGCATTACCGGTCCCTTGGGTCTCCTCTCAGCACGACGAGCGAGGTCCCTCGAATCCAGCGACACCGTCCAAGTGACCCCCACAGTCCAGTGACTCTTCAGCCCAAGTTTGGTGGAGGTAAGTCCTTGCCTCACCTCGCTGGGCTGCATTGCTGGGAACCGCGACTTTGCAAGCTTCTCCGGCCCCTGTGCACTTCCGGCGGAAATCCTGTGTGCACAGCCAAGCCTGGGTCCACGGCACTCTAACCTGCATTGCACGACTTTCTAAGTTGGTCTCCGGCGACGTGGGACTCCTTTGTGCAACTTCGGCGAGCACCGTTTCACGCATCCTCGTAGTGCCTGTTTCTGGAACTTCTCCGGGTGCTACCTGCTTCAGTGAGGGCTCTTTGTCTTGCTCGACGTCTCCTCTCTCTGCAGGTCCAATTTGCGACCTTCTGGTCCCCCCTGGGCCCCAGCAGCGTCCAAAAACGCCAAACGCACGATTTGCGTGTAGCAAAGCTTGTTGGCATCCATCTGGCGGGAAATCACTTCTGCACGACTCTCCAAGGCATGGGGGATCCATCCTCCAAAGGGGAAGTCTCTAGTCCTTGTCGTTCCTGCAGTATTCACAGTTCTTCAGCCTAGTAAGAGCTTCTTTGCACCAACCGCTGGCATTTCTTGGGCATCTGCCCATCTCCGAGCTGCTTGTGACTTTTGGACTTGGTCCCCTTGTTCCACAGGTACCTTCAGACAGGAATCCATCGTTGTTGCATTGCTGATTTGTGTTTTCCTTGCATTCTCCCTCTAACACGACTATTTTGTCCTTAGGGGAACTTTAGTGCACTTTGCACTCACTTTTCAGGGTCTTGGGGAGGGTTATTTTTCTAACTCTCACTATTTTCTAATAGTCCCAGCGACCCTCTACAAGGTCACATAGGTTTGGGGTCCATTCGTGGTTCGCATTCCACTTCTGGAGTATATGGTTTGTGTTGCCCCTATCCCTATGTTTCCCCATTGCATCCTATTGTAACTATACATTGTTTGCACTGTTTTCTAAGACTATACTGCATATTTTTGCTATTGTGTATATATATCTTGTGTATATTTCCTATCCTCTCACTGAGGGTACACTCTAAGATACTTTGGCATATTGTCATAAAAATAAAGTACCTTTATTTTTAGTATAACTGTGTATTGTGTTTTCTTATGATATTGTGCATATGACACTAAGTGGTACTGTAGTAGCTTCACACGTCTCCTAGTTCAGCCTGAGCTGCTTTGCTAAGCTACCATTATCTATCAGCCTAAGCTGCTAGACACCCTATACACTAATAAGGGATAACTGGGCCTGGTGCAAGGTGCAAGTACCCCTTGGTACTCACTACAAGCCAGTCCAGCCTCCTACATTGGTGGCAGCGGTGGGATAAGTGCTTTGAGACTACTTACCACTCTTGTCATTGTACTTTTCATAAGAGAAAAATATACAAAACAAGGTCAGTGTATATACACATAGCCAAAAAGTTTTGCATTTCCTCTTTTCACTCTTTTCTAAGTGCTGAAAAGTACTTCTAAACTTTCAAAAAGTTCTTAAAAGTTTAAAAAGTTTTTTCTGTCTTTCCAAAAAGTTCTGAAAACTTTTTCTCTTTATCTATCACTTTAACTCTCTCTAAAAATGTCTGGCACAGGCCAAAAAGTTGAACTGTCCAAACTTGCATATGATCACCTTAGCTGGAAAGGAGCAAGGAGTCTCTGCATAGAGAGAGGTTTGAGTGTAGGGAAGAATCCTTCCTTAGAACTGTTAATTAATATGCTTAGAGTACAGGATAAGGCCATAAGTGCCCAATCTGTAGAAAAAGTAGCTAATGGTTCTCAATCTGATCCAGGGACTCCCCCAGGAAAAGGTTCAGGAAAGAAACTTCTCAGCCTGCCCATTACTAGACAGTCTAGCATAGTTGGTACAGAGGTTGAATCACATCATACTGATGATGTGCTCTCACATTATGCTGGTAGCCAAGCTGTTAGGGTGCCCTCTGTAAGGGACAGGTCTCCTTCTGTTCATTCCCATCACACCTCTGTATCTAGAAATGTCCCTCCCACCCACCCTGATGACAGATTGTTAGAAAGGGAGCTCAATAGATTGAGAGTGGAGCAAACCAGACTGAAGCTCAAGAAGCAACAGCTGGATTTGGATAGACAGTCTTTAGAAATAGAGAGGGAAAGACAGAAAATGGGTTTAGATACCCATGGTGGCAGCAGCAGTATTCCCCATAGTCATCCTGCAAAAGAGCATGATTCCAGGAATCTGCATAAGATAGTTCCCCCTTACAAGGAGGGGGATGACATTAACAAGTGGTTTGCTGCACTTGAGAGGGCCTGTGTTGTACAGGATGTCCCTCAAAAGCAGTGGGCTGCTATCCTATGGCTATCATTTACTGGAAAAGGTAGGGATAGGCTCCTTACTGTAAAAGAAAATGATGCTAACAATTTCCAAGTTCTTAAGAATGCACTCCTGGATGGTTATGGCTTAACCACTGAACAGTACAGGATAAAGTTCAGAGATACCAAAAAGGAGTCTTCACAAGACTGGGTTGATTTCATTGACCAGGCAGTGAAGGCCTTGGAGGGGTGGTTACATGGCAGTAAAGTTACTGATTATGACAGCCTGTATAACTTGATCCTGAGAGAGCATATTCTTAATAATTGTGTGTCTGATTTGTTGCACCAGTACTTGGTGGACTCAGATCTGACCTCTCCCCAAGAATTGGGAAAGAAGGCAGACAAATGGGTCAGAACAAGAGTGAACAGAAAAGTTCATACAGGGGGTGACAAAGATGGCAACAAAAAGAAGGATGGTAAGTCTTCTGACAAGGGTGGGGACAAATCTAAAAATGAGTCTTCATCAGGCCCACAAAAACACTCTGGTGGGGGTGGTGGGCCCAAATCCTCCTTTAATCAGAACAAGGAAAAGAAACCATGGTGCTATTTATGTAAGATAAAAGGCCATTGGACAACAGATCCCAGTTGTCCAAAGAAAGGCACCACAGCTCCTACCACTACAACCCCTACTGCTACACCTAGTGTCCCTACTAATAGCAGTGGTGGTGGGAGCAAACCTACTAATAGCCAATCCAAGGGAGTAGCTGGGCTCACTTTTGGTAATTTAGTTGGGGTTGGTCTGATTAGGGAGACCACAGAGGCTACTTTAGTCTCTGAAGGGGCTATTGACTTAGCCACTTTGGTTGCTTGCCCCCATAACTTGGAGAAGTACAAGCAACTAACCCTAATAAATGGTGTTGAGGTCCAGGCCTACAGGGACACAGGTGCCAGTGTCACAATGGTGATTGAGAAACTGGTGCACCCTGAACAACACATACTTGGACACCAGTACCAAGTAACCGATGCTCACAACATAACACAAAGCCACCCCATGGCTGTTGTAAATCTCAACTGGGGGGGGGTATCTGGTCCAAAGAAAGTTGTGGTAGCTTCAGATTTACCTGTAGACTGTCTATTAGGGAACAATTTGGAGACATCAGCTTGGTCAGATGTGGAGTTGGAGGCCCATGCAGCAATGCTGGGCATCCCAGGGCATATTTTTGCTTTGACAAGGGCTCAGGCCAAAAAGCAAAAAGGACAGGGAAGCTTGGATCCTGGAACAATGGACCAAGTGCTCCCTAAAGCTAGGGCTAGTAGAAGCAAACCACTTCCTACTATCCCTCCCTCTACAGTGGATTCTACTTCTGAGGAAGAAGAATTCCCTCCCTGTGCAGAACCTACACCAGAGGAGCTGGAAGCAGACACTTCTGAGCTTTTGGGTGAAGGGGGGCCTGCCAGAGAGGAGCTGAGTGTGGCACAGCAAACCTGTCCCACATTAGAGGGTCTCAGACAGCAAGCTGTCAAACAGGCTAATGGGGATGTCAGTGACTCACACAGAGTTTACTGGGAGGACAACCTCTTGTACACTGAGCATAGGGATCCTAAACCTGGAGCTGCCAGGAGATTAGTGATTCCTCAGGAGTACAGAAAGTTCCTCCTAACACTGGCACATGACATTCCCTTAGCTGGGCACCTGGGTCAAATGAAAACTTGGGACAGATTGGTACCATTGTTTCATTGGCCTAGGATGTCTGAGGACACAAAAGAATTTTGCAAGTCCTGTGAAACCTGTCAAGCCAGTGGCAAGACAGGTGGCACTCCAAAGGCACCCCTTATCCCACTGCCTGTGGTTGGGGTTCCCTTTGAAAGGGTAGGGGTTGACATAGTTGGCCCCCTTGACCCTCCTACTGCTTCAGGCAATAGGTTTATCTTGGTGGTAGTGGACCATGCCACAAGATATCCTGAAGCTATTCCTTTAAGGACCACTACAGCTCCTGCAGTGGCAAAGGCCCTCCTGGGAATATTTTCCAGGGTGGGCTTCCCAAAGGAAGTAGTATCAGACAGAGGAAGCAATTTCATGTCTGCATACTTAAAGGCCATGTGGAAGGAGTGTGGTGTAACTTACAAGTTCACAACACCCTATCATCCACAAACAAATGGACTGGTGGAGAGATTTAATAAAACTCTCAAAGGCATGATTATGGGACTCCCTGAAAAACTCCGCAGGAGATGGGATATCCTTCTACCATGCCTCCTTTTTGCCTACAGGGAGGTACCCCAGAAAGGAGTGGGCTTCAGCCCCTTTGAACTTCTTTTTGGACACCCTGTTAGGGGTCCACTCACACTTGTAAAGGAGGGTTGGGAACAACCTTTAAAAGCTCCTAAGCAGGATATTGTGGACTATGTACTTGGCCTCAGATCAAGGATGGCTGAGTACATGAAAAAGGCCAGTAAAAACCTTCAGGCCAGCCAAGAGCTCCAGAAGCAATGGCATGATCAGAAGGCTGTTTTGGTTCAGTACCAACCAGGGCAGAAAGTGTGGGTCTTGGAGCCTGTGGCCCCAAGAGCACTCCAAGATAAATGGAGTGGACCCCACACAATTGTTGAAAAGAAGGGTGAAGTCACCTACTTGGTTGACTTAGGCACTGCCAGGAGTCCCCTTAGGGTGCTCCATGTCAACCGCCTGAAACCCTACTATGACAGGGCTGATCTCACCCTGCTCATGGCAACAGATGAGGGACAGGAAGAAGACAGTGATCCTCTACCTGATCTCTTCTCTTCCACAGAACAAGATGCTCTTGTGGAAGGGGTAGTTTTGGCTGATTGTCTTACTGCTGAGCAGAAAGATAATTGCATAAATCTCCTAGGACAATTTTCAGAACTCTTCTCCATTGTGCCAGGCACCACTTCTTGGTGTGAGCACACTATAGATACTGGAGACAGTTTACCTGTCAAAAGTAAGATCTATAGGCAGCCTGACCATGTCAGGGACTGCATAAAGCAAGAAGTTCAGAAGATGTTGGAACTAGGAGTGGTTGAGCACTCTGACAGTCCATGGGCTTCTCCTGTGGTACTGGTACCAAAACCCAATTCTAAAGATGGAAAGAAGGAAATGAGGTTTTGTGTAGACTATAGAGGTCTCAACTTGGTAACCAAAACTGATGCTCACCCTATACCCAGGGCAGATGAGCTAATAGATACACTGGCATCTGCCAAGTATCTAAGCACTTTTGATTTGACTGCAGGGTATTGGCAGATCAAATTGTCAGAAGATGCTAAATCTAAGACTGCATTTTCTACCATTGGAGGACATTACCAGTTTACTGTAATGCCTTTTGGTTTGAAAAATGCACCTGCCACTTTTCAGAGGTTGGTGAACACAGTCCTGCAAGGGCTGGAAGCTTTCAGTGCAGCATATTTGGATGATATAGCTGTCTTTAGCTCCAGCTGGGATGATCACCTGGTCCACCTTTGGAAAGTTTTGGAGGCCCTGCAAAAGGCAGGCCTCACTATCAAGGCATCAAAGTGCCAGATAGGGCAGGGTAAGGTGGTTTATCTGGGACACCTTGTTGGTGGGGAACAGATTGCACCACTTCAGGGGAAAATCCAAACTATTATTGATTGGGTTCCCCCTACCACTCAGACTCAGGTGAGAGCCTTCCTAGGCCTCACTGGGTATTACAGGAGGTTCATTAAGAACTATGGCTCCATTGCAGCCCCTCTTAATGACCTCACATCCAAGAAAATGCCTAAAAAGGTATTATGGACAGCAAACTGTCAGAAAGCTTTTGAGGAGCTGAAGCAGGCCATGTGCTCTGCACCTGTCCTGAAAAGCCCTTGTTACTCTAAAAAATTCTATGTCCAAACTGATGCATCTGAATTAGGAGTAGGGGCAGTCCTATCACAACTTAATTCTGAGGGCCAGGATCAACCTGTTGCTTTTATTAGTAGAAGGTTGACCCCTAGAGAAAAGCGTTGGTCTGCCATTGAGAGGGAGGCCTTTGCTGTGGTCTGGGCTCTGAAGAAGTTGAGGCCATACCTGTTTGGCACTCACTTCATTGTTCAGACAGACCACAAACCTCTACTTTGGCTAAAACAAATGAAAGGTGAAAATCCTAAATTGTTGAGGTGGTCCATATCCCTACAGGGAATGGACTATACAGTGGAACATAGACCTGGGAGTAGCCACTCCAATGCAGATGGACTCTCCAGATATTTCCACTTAGACAATGAAGACTCATCAGGTAATGGCTAGTCTTATTGTCCTTCGTTTGGGGGGGGGTTGTGTAGGAAAGTACCATCTTGCCTGGCATGTTACCCCCATTTTTCACTGTATATATGTTGTTTTAGTTGTATGTGTCACTGGGACCCTGGTAACCCAGGGCCCCAGTGCTCATAAGTGTGCCTGAATGTGTTACCTGTGTAGTGACTAACTGTCTCACTGAGGCTCTGCTAATCAGAACCTCAGTGGTTATGCTCTCTCATTTCTTTCCAAATTGTCACTGACAGGCTAGTGACCATTTTTACCAATTTACATTGGCTTACTGGAACACCCTTATAATTCCCTAGTATATGGTACTGAGGTACCCAGGGTATTGGGGTTCCAGGAGACCCCTATGGGCTGCAGCATTTCTTTTGCCACCCATAGGGAGCTCTGACAATTCTTACACAGGCCTGCCACTGCAGCCTGAGTGAAATAACGTCCACGTTATTTCACAGCCATTTTACACTGCACTTAAGTAACTTATAAGTCACCTATAAGTCTAACCTTTACCTGGTAAAGGTTAGGTGCAAAGTTACTTAGTGTGAGGGCACCCTGGCACTAGCCAAGGTGCCCCCACATTGTTCAGAGCCAATTCACTGAACTTTGTGAGTGCGGGGACACCATTACACGCGTGCACTACATATAGGTCACTACCTATATGTAGCTTCACCATGGTAACTCCGAATATGGCCATGTAACATGTCTATGATCATGGAATTGCCCCCTCTATGCCATCCTGGCATTGTTGGTACAATTCCATGATCCCAGTGGTCTGTAGCACAGACCCTGGTACTGCCAGACTGCCCTTCCTGGGGTTTCTCTGCAGCTGCTGCTGCTGCCAACCCCTCAGACAGGCAGCTGCCCTCCTGGGGTCCAGCCAGGCCTGGCCCAGGATGGCAGAACAAAGAACTTCCTCTGAGAGAGGGTGTGACACCCTCTCCCATTGGAAAATGGTGTGAAGGCAGGGGAGGAGTAGCCTCCCCCAGCCTCTGGAAATGCTTTGTTGGGCACAGATGTGCCCAATTCTGCATAAGCCAGTCTACACCGGTTCAGGGACCCCTTAGCCCCTGCTCTGGCGCGAAACTGGACAAAGGAAAGGGGAGTGACCACTCCCCTGACCTGCACCTCCCCTGGGAGGTGTCCAGAGCTCCTCCAGTGTGCTCCAGACCTCTGCCATCTTGGAAACAGAGGTGCTGCTGGCACACTGGACTGCTCTGAGTGGCCAGTGCCACCAGGTGACGTCAGAGACTCCTTGTGATAGGCTCCTTCAGGTGTTAGTAGCCTTTCCTCTCTCCTAGGTAGCCAAACCCTCTTTTCTGGCTATTTAGGGTCTCTGTCTCTGGGGAAACTTCAGATAACGAATGCATGAGCTCAGCCGAGTTCCTCTGCATCTCCCTCTTCACCTTCTGATAAGGAATCGACCGCTGACCGCGCTGGAAGCCTGCAAACCTGCAACATAGTAGCAAAGACGACTACTGCAACTCTGTAACGCTGATCCTGCCGCCTTCTCGACTGTTTTCCTGCTTGTGCATGCTGTGGGGGTAGTCTGCCTCCTCTCTGCACCAGAAGCTCCGAAGAAATCTCCCGTGGGTCGACGGAATCTTCCCCCTGCAACCGCAGGCACCAAAAAGCTGCATTACCGGTCCCTTGGGTCTCCTCTCAGCACGACGAGCGAGGTCCCTCGAATCCAGCGACACCGTCCAAGTGACCCCCACAGTCCAGTGACTCTTCAGCCCAAGTTTGGTGGAGGTAAGTCCTTGCCTCACCTCGCTGGGCTGCATTGCTGGGAACCGCGACTTTGCAAGCTTCTCCGGCCCCTGTGCACTTCCGGCGGAAATCCTGTGTGCACAGCCAAGCCTGGGTCCACGGCACTCTAACCTGCATTGCACGACTTTCTAAGTTGGTCTCCGGCGACGTGGGACTCCTTTGTGCAACTTCGGCGAGCACCGTTTCACGCATCCTCGTAGTGCCTGTTTCTGGCACTTCTCCGGGTGCTACCTGCTTCAGTGAGGGCTCTTTGTCTTGCTCGACGTCCCCTCTCTCTGCAGGTCCAATTTGCGACCTTCTGGTCCCCCCTGGGCCCCAGCAGCGTCCAAAAACGCCAAACGCACGATTTGCGTGTAGCAAGGCTTGTTGGCATCCATCCGGCGGGAAAACACTTCTGCACGACTCTCCAAGGCGTGGGGGATCCATCCTCCAAAGGGGAAGTCTCTAGTCCTTGTCGTTCCTGCAGTATTCACAGTTCTTCAGCCTAGTAAGAGCTTCTTTGCACCAACCGCTGGCATTTCTTGGGCATCTGCCCATCTCCGAGCTGCTTGTAACTTTTGGACTTGGTCCCCTTGTTCCACAGGTACCTTCAGACAGGAATCCATCGTTGTTGCATTGCTGATTTGTGTTTTCCTTGCATTCTCCCTCTAACACGACTATTTTGTCCTTAGGGGAACTTTAGTGCACTTTGCACTCACTTTTCAGGGTCTTGGGGAGGGTTATTTTTCTAACTCTCACTATTTTCTAATAGTCCCAGCGACCCTCTACAAGGTCACATAGGTTTGGGGTCCATTCGTGGTTCGCATTCCACTTCTGGAGTATATGGTTTGTGTTGCCCCTATCCCTATGTTTCCCCATTGCATCCTATTGTAACTATACATTGTTTGCACTGTTTTCTAAGACTATACTGCATATTTTTGCTATTGTGTATATATATCTTGTGTATATTTCCTATCCTCTCACTGAGGGTACACTCTAAGATACTTTGGCATATTGTCATAAAAATAAAGTACCTTTATTTTTAGTATAACTGTGTATTGTGTTTTCTTATGATATTGTGCATATGACACTAAGTGGTACTGTAGTAGCTTCACACGTCTCCTAGTTCAGCCTGAGCTGCTTTGCTAAGCTACCATTATCTATCAGCCTAAGCTGCTAGACACCCTATACACTAATAAGGGATAACTGGGCCTGGTGCAAGGTGCAAGTACCCCTTGGTACTCACTACAAGCCAGTCCAGCCTCCTACAGATATGAGGTAAATGCGCTGGCGTTGTACACCGTTGCCATAGGCGGTCGAAGACCACGGCGCACACCTGCACTGGTTAACATTGGTCCCTATGAGTCCCAGGAGCCAATGACGATGTACACCGGCAGTGACGGTACGTACCGCCGTGGAAGTCACCGCCATTTTCTGTCTGTTCACTCACTTGATACCTGATCTTCAACAGGAGAGGACCTACACTGCAAGTGCTTGCTGTTGTGACCTCAGTCTGGAAGAGACAATGGCTCATGTGTCTGGGGAAAGGGCCTCTGCCTTCAGCACGGAGGAGTTGGAGAAACTAGTGGATGGGGTCCTCCCCCAGTACACACTACTCTACGGTCCTCCAGACAAACAGATAAGTACACTGTGAGCATGCCGAATGGGCAATGCCTGTGTGGAGTGGTGTGGATGAAAGATAGTGTGGGGGGGGAATGAGAATGAGGCGTGCATGAAACAACGGTGAGTGCATGTGCGTCATTGCTAGGATAGCGATGTGGGGCAATGACGGTGCGGATGGTTATATCTTCTCCTTTTCCCCTATTTGTGTAGGTCAGCACTCACCAGAAGAAAGATATTTGGCGTGCCATCACCAAGGAAGTCCGGACCCTGGGGGTCCACCACAGACGGAGCACCCACTGCCGGAAAAGATGGGAAGACATTCGCCGCTGGAGCAAGAAGATGGCGGAGGCTCAGCTGGGGATGGCCTCCCAACGTGGGAGGGGTGCCCGTCGCACCATGACACCCTGATGTTCCAGATCCTGGTGGTGGCATATCCGGAGTTGGATGGGCGCTTGAGGGCATCACAGCAGCCACAAGGGGGTGAGTACACTCTCATTCTGCCAATTCAGCGTGCATTGTAGGTGTCTGGGTAGGGGAGGTGGGCTGTGGTTTCCCCTAGGCCAGGGCGAGTTTAGTAGGCAAGGTCCCTTCTTAAGGCAGGCCATGTGGCACCCCCACCCCACCTGTTGTAGGAGGCTGGACTGGCTTGTAGTGAGTACCAAGGGGTACTTGCACCTTGCACCAGGCCCAGTTATCCCTTATTAGTGTATAGGGTGTCTAGCAGCATAGGCTGATAGATAATGGTAGCTTAGCAGAGCAGCTTAGGCTGAACTAGGAGATGAGTGAAGCTCCTACAGTACCACTAATGTCACTTGCACAATATCATAAGTAAACACAATACACAGTTATACTAAAAATAAAGGTACTTTATTTTTATGACAATATGCCAAAGTATCTCAGAGTGTACCCTCAGTGAGAGGATAGAAAATATACACAAGATATATGTACACAATACCAAAAATATGCAGTATAGTCTTAGAAAACAGTGCAAACAATGTATAGTTACAATAGGATGCAATGGGGACACATAGGGATAGGGGCAACACAAACCATATACTCCAAAAGTGGAATGCGAACCACAAATGGACCCCAAACCTATGTGACCTTGTAGAGGGTCGCTGGGACTATTAGAAAATAGTGAGGGTTAGAAAAATAGCCCACCCCAAGACCCTGAAAAGTGAGTGCAAAGTGCACTAAAGTTCCCCAAAGGACATAGAAGTCGTGATAGGGGAATTCTGCAGGAAAGACACAAACCAGCATTGCAACAATGATGGATTTCCAGTCGAGGGTACCTGTGGAACAAGGGGACCAAGTCCAAAAGTCACAAGCAAGTCGGAGATGGGCAGATGCCCAGGAAATGCCAGCTGTGGGTGCAAAGAAGCTTCTACTGGACAGAAGAAGCTTAGGTTTCTGCAGGAACGACAAGGGCTAGAGACTTCCCCTTTGGAGGACGGATCTCGCACGCCGTGGAGAGTTGTGCAGAAGTGTTTTCCCACCGAAAGACCGCCAACAAGCCTTGCTAGCTGCAAATCATGCGGTAAGCGTTTTTGGATGCTGCTGTGGCCCAGGAGGGACCAGGATGTCGTAAATTGCGTCAGGAGACATAGGGGACGTCAGGCAAGACAAGGAGCCCTCTCAGCAGCAGGTAGCACCCGGAGAAGTGCCAGAAACAGGCACTACGAGGATGCGTGAAACGGTGCTCACCCGAAGTTACACAAAGGAGTCCCATGAAGGTTAGAGTGCCGTGGACCCAGGCTTGGCTGTGCACAAAGGATTCCTGCCGGAAGTGCACAGAGGCCGGAGTAGCTGCAAAAGTCGCGGTTCCCACAATGCAGTCTGGCGTGGGGAGGCAAGGACTTACCTTCACCAAACTTGGACTGAAGAGTCACTGGACTGTGGGGGTCCCTTGGACACAGTTGCTGGATTCGAGGGACCTCGCTCGTCGTGCTGAGAGGAGACCCAAAGGACCGGTGATGCAGTTCTTTGGTGCCTGCGGTAGCAAGGGGAAGATTCCGTCGACCCACGGGAGATTTCTTCGGAGCTTCTAGTGCAGAGAGGAGGCAGACTACCCCCACAGCATGCACCACCAGGAAAACAGTCGAGAAGGCGGCAGGATCAGTGTTACAGAGTTGCAGTAGTCGTCTTTGCTACTATCTTACAGTTTTGCAGGCTTCCAGCGCGGTCAGCAGTCGATTCCTTGGCAGAAGGTGAAGAGAGAGATGCAGAGGAACTCGGATGAGCTCTTGCATTCGTTATCTAAAGTTTCCCCAGAGACAGAGACCCTAAATAGCCAGAAAAGAGTGTTTGGCTACCTAGGAGAGAGGATAGGCTAGCAACACCTGAAGGAGCCTATCAGAAGGAGTCTCTGACGTCACCTGGTGGCACTGGCCACTCAGAGCAGTCCAGTGTGCCAGCAGCACCTCTGTTTCCAAGATGGCAGAGGTCTGGAGCACACTGGAGGAGCTCTGGACACCTCCCAGGGGAGGTGCAGGTCAGGGGAGTGGTCACTCCCCTTTCCTTTGTCCAGTTTCGCGCCAGAGCAGGGCTAAGGGGTCCCTGAACCGGTGTAGACTGGCTTATGCAGAATTGGGCACATCTGTGCCCATGAAAGCATTTCCAGAGGCTGGGGGAGGCTACTCCTCCCCTGCCTTCACACCATTTTCCAAAGGGAGAGGGTGTAACACCCTCTCTCAGAGGAAGTCCTATGTTCTGCCATCCTGGGACAAGCCTGGCTTGACCCCAGGAGGGCAGAAACCTGTCTGAGGGGTTGGCAGCAGCAGCAGCTGCAGTGAAACCCCAGGAAAGGCAGTTTGGCAGTACCAGGGTCTGTGCTACAGACCACTGGGATCATGGGATTGTGCCAACTATGCCAGGATGGCATAGAGGGGGCAATTCCATGATCATAGACATGTTACATGGCCATATTCGGAGTTACCATTGTGAAGCTACATATAGGTAGTGACCTATATGTAGTGCACGCGTGTAATGGTGTCCCCGCACTCACAAAGTCCGGGGAATTGGCCCTGAACAATGTGGGGGCACCTTGGCTAGTGCCAGGGTGCCCTCACACTAAGTAACTTTGCACCTAACCTTTACCAGGTAAAGGTTAGACATATAGGTGACTTATAAGTTACTTAAGTGCAGTGTAAAATGGCTGTGAAATAACGTGGACGTTATTTCACTCAGGCTGCAGTGGCAGGCCTGTGTAAGAATTGTCAGAGCTCCCTATGGGTGGCAAAAGAAATGCTGCAGCCCATAGGGATCTCCTGGAACCCCAATACCCTGGGTACCTCAGTACCATATACTAGGGAATTATAAGGGTGTTCCAGTAAGCCAATGTAAATTGGTAAAATTGGTCACTAGCCTGTTAGTGACAATTTGAAAGAAATGAGAAAGCATAACCACTGAGGTTCTGATTAGAAGAGCCTCAGTGAGACAGTTACTCACTACACAGGTAACACATTCAGGCACACTTATGAGCACTGGGGCCCTGGAGAACAGGTTCCCAGTGACACATACAACTAAAACAACATATATACAGTGAAAAATGGGGGTAACATGCCAGGCAAGATGGTACTTTCCTACACCTGTGTTCAGATTTAACTACACCTCGTCAGGCTCCTGTGACTTCCCTGTGTGCAGCAATCAGGCACAGGCCTTGTACCCCATGTCCCTGTGATTAATTTGGGAGCTCAAAGTGCACGGCGTAGTGCAGGGGGCTTCTGTGTCTGTAGTGTCCGCCAACGCTAGCGGTATTGCATGTACTCAACATGTCTTTCTTCTGTCTCCCCCCCTTTTTTGTGGTCTCTCTGTTCTTGTGTGCATTAGCATCATCAGGCAGAGGAGCAGTGGCACCGGAGCAGGAGGGAGCTGCATCCCACATGGCCCTGGAGGGTGAGGGAATGGAGTCAGAAGCCACCAGTGGGACGGAGGGCGAGGGGAGCTCCATGGCGGGGACAGGAGCTGAAACTAGTGACCCGGACTCCTCCTCTGATGGGAGCTCCCTTGTGGTGGCGGGCCCCTCTGTGCCCCCCGCATCTACAGGTACAGCCGCCACCCCCCTACCAGCACCGCCCTCCCAGCAGCCCCTCAGCGTGTGCCCCCATGCACGCTCACCCAGGTGGGTGGGCATCTCCTTCGCCCCTGGCACCTCAGCCTCTACCCCTGTCAGCTCTGCTGCCCTCAGTGAGGAGGCCATTGACCTCCTCAGGTCCCTCACTGTTGGGCAGTCTACCATTTTGAATGCCATCCAGGGTGTAGAGAGGCAGTTGCAACAGACAAATGCACACCTGGAGGGCATTCATTCTGGTCAGGCAGCCCAACAGCGAGCTTTTCAGACTCTGGCCTCAGCACTGATGGCAGCCATTGTTCCTGTGTCCAGCCTCCCCCCTCCAACTTCCTCGACCCAGACCCAAACAGCTGTACCTCAGCCTATCCGAAGCACACCATCAGACCAGCATGCAGACACCTCAACACACAAGGGAAGCTCAGGCAAACATAAGCACCACACATCCCACAGGCACTCACGCAAGCATCATACACATGCACACACCAACATCCACTGCCTCCACTGTGTCCCCCTCCTCATCGTCTCCCTCCTCCCTCCCAGTCTCGTCTCCACTCACACCTGCATGCACTACATCTTCAGCCACTACCTCCATCACCAGCACACCCACCACCACACCCCGCTCACTTGCACTCACCACCCCCACTACCATTCACACATCCCCTGTGTCCTCTCCCAGTGTGTCTGTGAGCCCACCTCCCAAGGTACACAAACGCAGCCACACACCCACCCAACAGCCATCCACCTCACGACAGCCTCCAGCCTATGCACCTTCACCCAAAGTCAGTAAACGTACACCTCCTGCAACCACTATCTCTTCCTCCACTGCCAAACCCCCTCCATCTACCTGTCCCAGTGTGTCCAAAAAACCTTTCCTGTCCAACCTTGACCTCTTCCCCTCACCTTCCCCACCCCTTCAGTCCCCTAAGGCCCGCCTGTCCAGGTCCCAACCCAGCATCTCAGCCACAGCATCTGCGGGAATAGTGGTGCCAGTAGTAACCGGCTTCTGGAGTGCGCCAAGCAGCAGGGCAGCCAGTGTGCCAAGGAGCCAGACCACGAACAGTCCCCCACCTCAAAAGCACAAAAAGTTGGCCACTGCCTGGCGGGAGAGAGGCAAAACATCTACCACCAAAGCCTCTCCCAGGAGTTCAGTTGGGAGTGGGAAGACAGCTGCGCCACCATACAAGGTGGGGAAGGGGCACAGAAAAACAGGCAAGTCACCGAAAACCTGCACGGTGGACAAGACCGCCACCAGCACCGCTGAACAGGACACCGCCGCTACCAGTACCACTGAACAGGACACCGCCGCCACTAGCACCGCTGCCAAGGACACCGGTGCCACAAGCACCGCTGCCAAGGACACTGCCGACACCAGCACCCCTGAACAGGACACCGCCGCCACCAGCACCGCTGAACAGGACACCACCGCCACAAGCACTGCTGTCAAGGACACCGCCGACACCAGCACTGCTGAACATGACACCGCCGCCACCAGCACCGCTGAACAGGACACCGCAGCCACCAGCACCGCAGGCCAATGAGCGCCAAAAGCGCTGACGCTACTGAGGCCGCCACGAGTAGGATGAAGCACTCGGGGCACCTAGCCCCCTCCAGAGCCAGTGGAGAAAGGCATCCACTACCTCAGTCCTTGGCAGGATGAAGCTCTCTGGGCACAAAGCCCCCTCCAGAACCAGTGGAGAAAGGCATCTACTACCTCAGTCCTTGGCAGAATGAAGCACTCCTAGACACAAAGCCCTCTCCAGAACCAGTGGAGAAAGGCATCCACTATCTCAGTCCTTGGCAGGATGAAGCACTCTGGGCACCAAGCCCCCTCCAGAACCAGTGGAGAAAGGCATCCACTACCTCAGTCCTTGGCAGGATGAAGCTCTCTGGACACAAAGCCCCCTCCAGAACCAGTGGAGAAAGGCATCCACTACCTCAGTCCTTGGCAGGATGAAGCACTCTGGGCACAAAGCCCCCTCCAGAACCAGTGGAGACTGTTATCCACTTGAGAGACTGTGGCTTTGCACTCCCCAGGATAAAGCAGTGGGCAAACCACCCACTGGAGAGACTTGAGAGACTGTGGCTTTGCACTCCCCAGGATACAGCAGTGGGCAAACCACCCACTGCAGAGACTTGAGAGACTGTGGCTTTGCACTCCCCAGGATACAGCAGTGGACATGGAGCCCCATTGTGGAACTGGAGTTGTGCACTCATCAGGCAGAGGTGCTCCCCCTTCCCTTCCCCCTGAGGTGCCTTTGGTATTTCTATCTGATGCCCCAGCAGTGTTCTCTCCGTTTTGATCGGGTATTGAGTGTGGGCCTCGTCCATGCATTTTGGGCCCAGTGGTCCACAGACTTTAATGGTGGAATACTTTGGACTCGTATTCTTGGTGTATATATTTGTTTATAGTGTGTATATATATTTTTGATTACTGTAATTTAATAGATTACAAACGTTCGACTCATTTCCTTTTGTCCTTGCATT
Organism: Pleurodeles waltl; assembly: GCF_031143425.1. Classification (NCBI taxonomy): domain Eukaryota; kingdom Metazoa; phylum Chordata; class Amphibia; order Caudata; family Salamandridae; genus Pleurodeles; species Pleurodeles waltl. Next base: position 10,408,623 of record NC_090438.1, on the reverse strand, counting down.
CTTCCAGGGGGGGTTGTAAATGTAATGTATCAACATGTACTTGGGTGTGTGTTGTAGTGGGTGAGGGTGGGGGTGGGAGTGTTGCGTGTGTGTGTCACTCTTTTTCCCCTCCCCTATGTCGTAGGTGCAGTACTCACCTTGGTCTTCGCCGCCGTCTTTGATGTTCCTGGTAGAGGAGCAGGAAGACAAAGGCTGGGAGTATTTGAAGCTCAGGTTCCATGGCGTCCTGGTTCCTCGTGGGGTGTGTAGATGCGAGCGTTTTCCCTTCCAAGTCCTGTTTCCACTGTGTTTTTGTTCGTGGTAAACCGCCCCAGAAAATGTGACGGATTGGACAGTTGTAATACAGTGGACGGAACCTTGTCTTCCGCCTGCCTGTTGGCGGTTAGCGCCGCAGTTATTGTTTGTACCGCTGTGGCGGTCGGAGTGTTAAAGTGGCTGTCTATGTTGGCGGTTTCCGTCACGGTCGTGATTCCATTTTTTTTGGCGGTTTTATCGCCCCTTTAACACCAACCGCCAGGGTTGTAATGAGGGCCTGTATGTCAACTGAGTGTAGACAGTTTAGAATGCATTGAGCAAAGGGTTAGAACTCTAGTAGTTAGTTGTGTCCTGTCTGTACAGGTGAAGGGGCCACACCTCTCACCCTTTTCCCCGACAAGTAGAATGTCTATCAGGCTGACCACTCTTCTTGTTCATGTCAGGCACCCAGGAGCCAGACATGCCCTAAATGTGCTGGCTGCTCACTGCCTGAGCTGAACTTTGTCGGGCTGAGGACTTCACAGCCATGTGGGCGTGATCTCCTCAGTCTGGCGTAAGTGCCTTGAGGCCCTCCCGCCTTAATGAGGGGGAGTGTCACTATCGATGATTCAATCAGTGATTTCTAAAGTGCAGCTAATCACTCATGGGGTCTCAAGGCACTGCTAGTGGCCTCAAACATGGGTGCTTCAGTTTTAAGCCCTGAACTGCCCAGACCGAGTGTCAATAAGTGATACCTTGTCACAGAGTGAGGTGGGGTCAGCAGTCTCTCTGACCCCTCCCACTGTGTTGCAAGTGAGGGACTGCTGTCCTCCCTCATTGGTTGTCCCAAGGTCCTAGGACCACCCGAGAGCTGCAGTGAAGGTAGGCTTTATGTTTTTGGTTATTTATTGCTCACATACGTGTATGTACGAATGTATGTATGTTTGCATTTGTGCGTAAGTTTTGTGAATGGGTATGTGTACATGTGTGTGAATGCATGGGTGTGAGTTTGTGTGTGCATGTTTGTATGCAATTATGTGTGTATGTATGTGTATTTGTGTGTGAGTATTGTGAATGGTGTGTATGTACATGTGCATAAGTGCATGGGTGTGAATGAGTGTGTGTTTATATGTGTGTATGTGTATTTGTGTGTGTGTGTTGTGAATGTTGTGTGTATACATGTGTGTGAATGCATGGGTGTGAGTGTGTGTGTGCATGTATGTATGTAATTATGTATGTATGTGTATTTGTGTGTGAGTGTTGTGAATGGTGTGTGTGTGTACATGTGTGTGAGTTCATGAGTATGAGAGAGTGTGCGTATGGCCCCCTGCATCCTCCCTGCTAAGATTATTGGCTGCTACTGCTGGTTCTGAGGTCTGGATAGAAGGCCTCGGTGCAGTTTCAGAGTTCAACAATCAGGAGCATCAGTCCAAACCTTTGGGGATGATCATGCAGAAAGAGACATTTCCATTGATTTCCCCTGACTCACATTATATCCTTTCTCTCTTTCTCAACAATGTACTGAAGAAAGCTTCTTTGAAATCGTTAATCTCCATAAGTTGACCCTGAACTCTCTCTAAGCTTTGAGGTCTGCAGGACCCCTCGAATCACTTCATTCATGAGAGGTCCTGAGTTTCGCCCCAGGTCGGTGGACAGAGCTCACATACAGACTTCTCTGACACATCCCTGACCCAGTCTCCGTTCCAGGGAACTCCTGGGAGACCCCCCCCACCCACAGAGGGAGGCAGCAGGCCCCATCTGCAGCAGTCCTCATTACCCTGATGTACCCTGTAATTAGAGGGGTGTGAGCAGAGCTGGAGCAGAGAGGAGTAACCCCTGGAGTAAACCCGGAGGCACCTCCCAGCTGTTGGGGCAGGGCATAGGTGTGTCTGGGGAGCCTGCTCCTGAGATTGCAAGAAATGACTCAATCATTTAACTCTATGTGAACAGTTTCCATACAGTGCTGTCCCGTCCACCTCTGCAGCACTAACAGTCGGAACGGGATTACATCGGCAGTGTCTGAAGACGCCATGATAGAATGCACACACCTATGTCAAAATATGCAATTAAGTTATATACAGGGCCGGCCTTACTGCTGGTGGCGCCCTGTACAACAGTGTTTGTTGGCGCCCCCAATGACCACTTCTGCCACGGATTCCCTCACCATCCCCTTTCAACAGAGCCCCTCAAGTCTCCATAACCACTCTCTCTCAGATGCATTTAATTAGAATTATAGTGCCACTCATACCACTATAGGGTGTAAGAGCCCTTTAATTCGCGCACACATTACACTAAGACAATCATTCATGGCTGTGTAAATCAAGGTACGAGAAATGCTACGTAAGACAGAGGACTACAAGGTGTAGGAGTCTCATGTCATTCATACTGGAGGGGTGTATAGCTTGAGTGCTTTGTCTGGAGAAGCACAAATTCAGAATTTAAAATGTAACACCAGGGCAGGGGGTTCTCTTTAATACGAAGAATTGATTTCTACCCAAACAAACCCTTTTGCAACATTGAGATAATGAAAGACTTGGGGAAAAAAATCAAAACGCTCTTATCTATCCCTTGCAGTTTTCATGCAGCTCTTTGATGACAGATAATAGCTTGCTGTTCTGTATTTGGATTTTAACTTGTAAACTGCAAGTAAGAAAAGGACCTCTCTGACAAAAGTAGGAACCCACTGACCTATTTGCATTATATGCACTTTATGATCTGCATGGTACATGTTCTTTGCAGCAGACATATTAACCCTCTGTGCTACCTTAAAACTTCCACTAGAGAAAACTCTGCTGTCTCTCCAGGCAGATCATTAATCACCAGAGTTATCTTGACATTTTTATGTTGACTGAAAATTGCTGGAGGCAAGGAACGTACCTGCAAACACGACGCCCCAGCTGAAGTCTGCACCAGGTGCAGTACCACTGGTCGCACCACACTAAAGCCGGCCCAGGTTCCATATACCCATCTTTAACCCGTTAAATGCGGGCGTCGGCCACTGCACCGGAGGATTTTTTTTTTCACCGTAGGAGACGCGGAAGAGCTTCCGCGTCTCCATCCCACCCCCCTCCCGCCCCCTTATGACGTCGCGGCGCGCTGACGTCACATTTTTTCCCCACCGGAGAAGGAGAGACGGAGGTAAGCGTTCTTTCCTTCTCCGGTGGGGAAAAAAAGGCCAAAACGGCCTCCCCAGATGCCAGGGAGGCATCGATGGAAAGGGGAGGCTCTCCCCTTTCCATCGATGCCTCCCTGGCACCGTTTCCTGGCCGTGGATCGCTAGGCACCAGGGATCTTCTTTGGGGGGGTCGGCCCCCTCGTAAAAGGGCCACCCCCCCCCGGCAATATTTAAATTATTTATACTGTTTTGGGGGGCGATCGCGCCCCCCACAAAAAAAAGAAAGAAAAAAAATAAAAAAAAAATGGCGGGGTCGGCCCTTGGAACACGGGCCGACCCCAGGGGAAAAAAAAAAAACGTAGTTTTGCCTGGGGAGGCCGATCGCCCCCCCAGGGTAAAAAAAAACAAAAAAAAAACAAATTGTTGGTGGTCAGCCCTTAGGGTGACCATCAATGGGGCCATTTTTTTTTTTATACATGTGTGCTTTGCCGAGGGCAAGCACACATGTATAAAAAGAAAAAGATTTGTGACATGAGTCTCATATATATGTGTATATATGTATACACATATATATATCTATATAGATATATATATCTATATAGATATATATATATATATCTATATAGATATATATATATATATATATATATATATATATATATATATATATATAGATAGATATTTATATTTTTTTCAGGACAAGCATTGCAGCGTCCATGTGCTGCTTTTCTGACTTGTTGGTGTGTATCTGGGCTTCTAACAACGCCCACCTCACGCCCATCACTACCACTCCTTTGATGGCATTGGAAAATGATTTACCTTTGTCCCTCCTTGGGGAGGTTTTGCTACCGCCTTGGCCATCGCCCCTGGTACATGGCTAATTGCACTTTTGCTGTTACGTTTAACTGCGAGCGAACTTCTTTTCCTTTTGTGTAACTCTTCACATGATGCTCATGGTGGCCATGGCGCTGTGAATCGGCTCTCTTATGTGAAAGAGTTTAACTTTAAATTATCAATTTATGTGGCAAGAAAAGTTGGGTTAGGAGTTTATAACGCTAATAGCTCTAACTCGAGCAGATGCGAGACCCATTGCATTGTAAATGCTTGTTATTCTTGTGTGTGTTGTTTTATAATGGTGAACAATTTCACCGCACTCCACGAGGACCGTGATCAAGACTCCTTGGTGAGTTGAAACACGTTGGTGGTTATTGACTGCAATCAAATACACGTTTATTTGTACTTCATGGAGTGCGGTGAAATTTTTCGGCATTAGATAATTTCTAGATTGGTCTTCCCTGTCACTGGGCACCGGCAGTGAAGTGTGCCGCCCAGCAACCCTTCAACCACTTTGTTTCTAAACATATAAATATATATATATTATTATATATATATATATATATATATATATATATATATATATATATATATATACACACAATATGCATGCATGCATGTCTTTTCTGTAGTGGCAGTTTTGCTGGATAGTACTGAGGGAATTAGAAGAGGAGGTAATGGGAGGCAGAGCACCAAAAATGACTGTTGCACAGGGTGTGTGGTAAGGTGAAGTAATACATTCTTTTTTTGTTTTTTTCAGTGTTTTCAGAGAATCTGCAGAATTGGAGAAGAAGCGAAGGTAAGGTGACGACATTTCCTGTTGTACACAACAAACATACCAACAAGCAATTTTGTGACTATCTGCCTTCTACGTAGGATAGTAATTTAGAGGGACAGTTTAGCCAGTTGCAGAGATGGCGTCTCGTTGGATGACTGCTGATCAAGCCCTAGCTCGGGTTATGGAGGACAGTTCTGATGTAGGCTCAGAGACTGAGACAGCAGACACTGAGACAGCATCTGAGGGAGAGGACAATGGGGCAGATTCTGGGAGTGATTTTTCAGTCGGCGGAGTCCCATCTGACGACACCTCTTCCAGTGAGTCTGAAGGAGACAATGACGACATCCGTGCTGTCCCTTCGCAAGCACATTCTGGGCAGCGGGACCACATTGGGTTAGCCGAACCCAGAGAGCACGTGCTTGCTGCCGCAAGCACAGAACGAGTGCTCTCTTGGCAGCCCCCCTGTTTGGTTCAGCCCCAAATTCCACCTTTTACTGGTGACGCTGGATGTAAAGTCGATACAGCTAACTTTTTGCCAGTCGACTACATCTATCTGTTTTTGGATGTTGACTTTCTTCAGAAAGTTGTGCAGCAAACAAATTTGCGTGCAGACCAATTTCTGAGGGAGCGCGGAGGCACTCTAGGGCCCCGTTCTAGGGCACGCCAGTGGACTCCCACTTCGCTGGCGGAGTTGAAGATATTTTTGGGCCTTACCCTCAAAATGGGGTTAGTACAGAAACCCACCTTGCAGTCCTACTGGACGACTCGCACGGTTTGGGTAACTCCCATCTTCGCACCATACATGAGCAGAGATCGTTTTTTGCTACTGCAGCGCATGCTGCATTTCAATGACAATTCTGCTGCATTGCCCCGGGACCATCCAGATCATGACAGGTTGTTCAAAATTCGGCATGTCGTGGAACATTTGTCTGCCAGGTTTCCAGAGATCTATACTCCTGGAAAGAATATAGCAGTCGATGAGTCCTTGATCGTGTACAAAGGACGGCTGCTTTTCAGACAGTACATTGCGAGCAAAAGAGCTCGCTATGGCATAAAGCTGTACATGCTGTGTGAGAGCTCTACTGGCTATGTGTACAGCCTGAGAGTGTATACAGGGAAGGATTCTACCCTAAACCCTGTAGGTTGCCCTCCCACGTTAGGGGTCACAGGTAAGATTGTATGGGAACTTGTCCATCCACTTCTTCACAAAGGTTATAACCTTTATGTGGACAATTTCTATACAGGAGTAGAGCTGTTCAGTGAGCTCTACAAAGCTGGCACTGTGGCCTGCGGTACACTTCGTTGTAACCGCAAAGGATTCCCGCGGGAGCTTGTTTGCAAGAAGCTCCAGAAATCACAGAGTACTGCATTGCGTTCTAACGAACTGCTCGCAGTCAAGTTCCTAGATAGACGTGATGTATACGTGCTCACTACAATTCATGATGAGAGCACTTCTCCCATCACGGTTTGGGGTCAGATGGCCGAAGTCCACAAGCCCATCTGTATACTTGATTACAATAAGTACATGGGTGGAGTGGACAAGAACGACCAGGTTCTTCAACCATACAATGCGTGTCGTAAAACTCGCACTTGGTACAAGAAACTGTTTACCCACCTGATTCAGATGGCAACATATAATGCGTATGTTGTTTACCGTCAGACAACAACAGGAAGACTCATGACTTTCCTTGACTTCCAGTTGTCTGTAATTGAAAGCCTCACTGCTGTTACTGAAGAAGCAGCAGCCTCCACCTCATATGTTCTGGAGGATGTGGCAAGGCTGCAGGAGCGACACTTTGCTGATCGCATACCTAAAACACCCAAAAAGGATCGCCCATGTCGTCGCTGTAAAGTGTGCTCAAAGCATGGAAAGCGGCAGGAGAGTCGGTATTACTGTCCCCAGTTTCCATCACAACCAGGCCTCTGTATCCCTACTTGCTTTACGTTGTATCATACTAAAGCAAAGTTCTGGGAAATCGACTGAGGTTGAGCTGCTGTTGGGTAATCCTTTCAGTGGCAGTGCATGGATACCGAACGTCCATGGGCCACTGCTTCGTTAGGCAAGGAGCCACAGAATTTTACTTCATCATGGACTTCCTTTTGGCGTGGTCGGTGTTCTGTTCAATTAACATGCATTTTCTTCCCCCTACTGCATATACTAGTAGACAGAACATATGCCACATTGCCACGGAGTACCCTTTCTTCACCTGCATGTCTTCCTTACTTTCAACGGTAGATATGCTCTCTCAGTTCGAGAAATCACTTTGTAGGGCATACTTGGAAGCCCCCAACTTGCTTCCACAAACTAGTATAGGTTCACTTGGCTATTATACAGGATTAGCCAGGACTCTGATGAGAACAGAGACATGGATGGGTAAGGAAAGCTTATGGTAGGAGTGCCTTCACAGGGTTATTGCACAGGTAGAAGGCAGATAGTAAAGGTAGTACAGATGTACATCATCTACACCTATGGATTCAAACCCATTGGTGCCATCCCAGCACTAAAGGAGAATGACTTGTATAGGTCAGTGTTTGACCTGCTTTTCATGTTCATCCTCCATCAGAACTTAGTAGATGTTCAGTTTGCTGTATAAGTGCATTATAGTCACATCACTGCACATAATGTTGGCTGGGACATATGCTACGTTCTCATGGACTCCCCTATGTACCAAACACTACCCTTTTCCATAGCCTATGACCTTCTCTTTAGGGAACATCATGAGAAATCCCCAGCATGTCTCCCTTAGTTTCAAAGGTAGATATGCTCACTCAGTTCGAGGAATCGCTTTGTACGGCATACTCGGACACCCCCAACTTGCATCCACAAACTGGAAGGAGTTGGATTTAGCACAGAGATTGCGCTAAAGGCGCATGAAAAACATGTCTTCCTGAGCCTCAGGTGGCTGTCACAGGAGTCATTAGTAAAGGTTTGTTACGCAAGCATTTGGTAATGTTAAGGAAGAAGGAGGCAGGTAGCCTATGACCTTCTCTTTAGGTAACAGCATGAGAAATCCCCAGCATGTCTCCCTTAGTTTCAAAGGTAGATATGCTCACTCAGTTCGAGGAATCGCTTTGTACGGCATACTCGGACACCCCCAACTTGCATCCACAAACTGGAAGGAGTTGGATTTAGCACAGAGAGTGCGCTAAAGGCGCATGAAAAACATGTCTTCCTGAGCCTCAGGTGGCTGTCACAGGAGTCATTAGTAAAGGTTTGTTACGCATGCATTTGGTAATGTTAAGGAAGAAGGAGGCAGTTACTTGACAGGTGGTAAAATGTAGTCAAACTTATTCCGTTCTGTGGCGTGTGAATGTGATGGGCCCTTGTCTGGCAGCGGTAAGTTAATGTGAGTGGAGTGATTGATTGGATTGGGCCCGTGGCTGGCGATATGAAAGGGTTGTTTGTTGTGCGTGAATGGCGTGTGAATGGACCATAAAGAGGTTGGTGCCTGGACGCGGCTTTATGGCCCACCTTCAGAAGGCTTGGTTTCAACATTCAGATACTTTGATAAGTAATCATGCTTTAAAACCATAATTTCTGGAGGTGCTAAAACCAACCAGTGTGAGTGGTGGGTTAACTTTAACAAACTAGTACCAGGGGAGACCAAGGGTGCAGGACTTGCATGGCTCTCACCAGTTTTCCTTCACCCAGAATCCCCTTGAAATTACATTATGTGCTTAAAAAACACATTTTCCTTGCATTCCAATGAGCAGAAGTCCAGGGATCTGCAGGGATCCTCAAAATTCCTACCACCCAGTGTTTCCCCACTTGTCCTGATAAAAACACAACCCCGCTTGTGTGCCTGCGCCTAGTGCCTGCTTCAGGAATGAATCACTCCAGGGTTAACAGTAGACCTCAAGCAAGGACTACCATTGACCCTTGTGTGATCCATTCCTGTCGCGGGCGCTAGGCCTACCCACACAAGTGAGGTATCATTTTTATCGGGAGACTTGGGGGGACGCTGGGTGGAAGGAAATTTGAGGCTCCTCTCAGATTCCAGAACTTTCTGTCATCGAAATGTGAGGAAAACTTGTTTTTTTAGCCACTTTTTGAGGTTTGCAAAGGATTCTGGGTAACAGAACCTGGTCAGAGCCCCGCGAGTCACCCCATCTTGGATTCCCCTAGGTCTCTAGTTTTCAAAAATGTACAGGTTTGGTAGGTTTCCCTAGGTGCCGGCTGAGCTAGAGGCCAAAATCTACAGGTAGGCACTTTGCAAAAAACAGCTCTGTTTTCTGTGATGTGTCCACGTTGTGTTTTGGGGCATTTCCTGTCGCGGGCGCTAGGCCTACCCACACAAGTGAGGTATCATTTTTATCGGGAGACTTGGGGGGACGCTGGGTGGAAGGAAATTTGAGGCTCCTCTCAGATTCCAGAACTTTCTGTCATCGAAATGTGAGGAAAACTTGTTTTTTTAGCCACTTTTTGAGGTTTGCAAAGGATTCTGGGTAACAGAACCTGGTCAGAGCCCCGCGAGTCACCCCATCTTGGATTCCCCTAGGTCTCTAGTTTTAAAAAATGTACAGGTTTGGTAGGTTTCCCTAGGTGCCGGCTGAGCTAGAGGCCAAAATCTACAGGTAGGCACTTTGCAAAAAACAGCTCTGTTTTCTGTGATGTGTCCACGTTGTGTTTTGGGGCATTTCCTGTCGCGGGCGCTAGGCCTACCCACACAAGTGAGGTATCATTTTTATCGGGAGACTTGGGGGGACGCTGGGTGGAAGGAAATTTGAGGCTCCTCTCAGATTCCAGAACTTTCTGTCACCGAAATGTTAGGAAAACTTGTTTTTTTAGCCACTTTTTGAGGTTTGCAAAGGATTCTGGGTAACAGAACCTGGTCAGAGCCCCGCGAGTCACCCCATCTTGGATTCCCCTAGGTCTCTAGTTTTAAAAAATGTACAGGTTTGGTAGGTTTCCCTAGGTGCCGGCTGAGCTAGAGGCCAAAATCTACATGTAGGCACTTTGCAAAAAACAGCTCTGTTTTCTGTGATGTGTCCACGTTGTGTTTTGGGGCATTTCCTGTTGCGGGCGCTAGGCCTACCCACACAAGTGAGGTATCATTTTTATCGGGAGACTTGGGGGGACGCTGGGTGGAAGGAAATTTGAGGCTCCTCTCAGATTCCAGAACTTTCTGTCACCGAAATGTGAGGAAAACTTGTTTTTTTAGCCACTTTTTGAGGTTTGCAAAGGATTCTGGGTAACAGAACCTGGTCAGAGCCCCGCGAGTCACCCCATCTTGGATTCCCCTAGGTCTCTAGTTTTCAAAAATGTACAGGTTTGGTAGGTTTCCCTATGTGCCGGCTGAGCTAGAGGCCATAATCTACAGGTAGGCACTTTGCAAAAAACAGCTCTGTTTTCTGTGATGTGTCCACGTTGTGTTTTGGGGCATTTCCTGTCGCGGGCGCTAGGCCTACCCACACAAGTGAGGTATCATTTTTATCGGGAGACTTGGGGGGACGCTGGGTGGAAGGAAATATGAGGCTCCTCTCAGATTCCAGAACTTTCTGTCACCGAAATGTGAGGAAAACTTGTTTTTTTAGCCACTTTTTGAGGTTTGCAAAGGATTCTGGGTAACAGAACCTGGTCAGAGCCCCGCGAGTCACCCCATCTTGGATTCCCCTAGGTCTCTAGTTTTCAAAAATGTACAGGTTTGGTAGGTTTCCCTAGGTGCCGGCTGAGCTAGAGGCCAAAATCTACAGGTAGGCACTTTGCAAAAAACAGCTCTGTTTTCTGTGATTTGTCCATGTTGTGTTTTGGGGCATTTCCTGTTGCGGGCGCTAGGCCTACCCACACAAGTGAGGTATCATTTTTATCAGGAGACTTGGGGGGACGCTGGGTGGAAGGAAATTTGAGGCTCCTCTCAGATTCCAGAACTTTCTGTCATCGAAATGTGAGGAAAACTTGTTTTTTTAGCCACTTTTTGAGGTTTGCAAAGGATTCTGGGTAACAGAACCTGGTCAGAGCCCCGCGAGTCACCCCATCTTGGATTTCCCTAGGTCTCTAGTTTTCAAAAATGTACAGGTTTGGTAGGTTTCCCTAGGTGCCGGCTGAGCTAGAGGCCAAAATCTACATGTAGGCACTTTGCAAAAAACAGCTCTGTTTTCTGTGATGTGTCCACGTTGTGTTTTGGGGCATTTCCTGTCGCGGGCGCTAGGCCTACCCACACAAGTGAGGTATCATTTTTATCGGGAGACTTGGGGGGACGCTGGGTGGAAGGAAATTTGAGGCTCCTCTCAGATTCCAGAACTTTCTGTCATCGAAATGTGAGGAAAACTTGTTTTTTTAGCCACTTTTTGAGGTTTGCAAAGGATTCTGGGTAACAGAACCTGGTCAGAGCCCCGCGAGTCACCCCATCTTGGATTCCCCTAGGTCTCTAGTTTTAAAAAATGTACAGGTTTGGTAGGTTTCCCTATGTGCCGGCTGAGCTAGAGGCCATAATCTACAGGTAGGCACTTTGCAAAAAACAGCTCTGTATTTTGTCAAAAAATGGGATGTGTCCACGTTGTGTTTTGGGGCATTTCCTGTCGCGGGCGCTAGGCCTACCCACACAAGTGAGGTATCATTTTTATCGGGAGACTTGGGGGAACATAGAATAGCAAAACAAGTGTTATTGCCCCTTATCTTTCTCTACATTTTTTCCTTCCAAATATAAGAGAGTGTGTAAAAAAGACGTCTATTTGAGAAATGCCCTGCAATTCACATGCTAGTATGGGCACCTCGGAATTCAGAGATGTGCAAATAACCACTGCTCCTCAAAACCTTATCTTGATCCCATTTTGGAAATGCAAAGGTTTTCTTGATACCTCTTTTTCACTCTTGATATTTCAGCAAATGAATTGCTGTATATCCAGTATAGAATGAAAACCAACTGCAGGGTGCACCTCATTTATTGGCTCTGGGTACCTAAGGTTCTTGATGAACCTATAAGCCCTTTATATCCCCGTAACCAGAAGTGTCCAGCAGACAAAACGGTATATTGCTTTCAGAAATCTGACATCGCAGGAAAAAGTTACAGAGTAAAACATAAAGAAAAATGGCTGTTGTTTTCAGCTCAATTTCAATATTTTTTTATTTCAGCTGTTATTTTCTGTAGGAAAACCTTGTAGGATCTACACAAATGACCCCTTGCTGAATTCAGAATTTTGTCTAGTTTTCAGAAATGTTTAGCTTTCCGGGATCCAGCATTGGTTTCACACCCATTCCTGTCACTAACTGGAAGGAGGTTGAAAGCACCAAAAATAGTAAAAATAGGGTATGTCCCAGTAAAATGCCAAATTTGTGTTGGAAAATGTGGTTTTCCGATTCAAGTCTGCCCGTTCCTGAAAGGTGGGAAGATAGGTGGTCATTCTGACCCTGGCGGTCTTTGACCGCCAGGGCGGAGGACCGCGGGAGCACCGCCGACAGGCCGGCGGTGCTCCAATGGGGATTCCGACCGCGGCGGTAAAGCCGCGGTCGGACCGGCACCACTGGCGGGGTCCCGCCAGTGTACCGCCGCCCCATTGAATCCTCCGCGGCGGCGCAGCTTGCTGCACCGCCGCGGGGATTCCGACCCCCCCTACCGCCATCCAGATCCCGGCGGTCGGACCGCCGAGATCCGGATGGCGGTAGGGGGGGTCGCGGGGCCCCTGGGGGCCCCTGCAGTGCCCATGCCACTGGCATGGGCATTGCAGGGGCCCCCGTAAGAGGGCCCCTACATGTATTTCACTGTCTGCTGCGCAGACAGTGAAATACGCGACGGGTGCAACTGCACCCGTCGCACAGCTTCCACTCCGCCGGCTCGATTCCGAGCCGGCTTCATCGTGGAAGCCTCTTTCCCGCTGGGCTGGCTGGCGGTCTGAAGGCGACCGCCCGCCAGCCCAGCGGGAAAGTCAGAATTACCGCCGCGGTCTTTCGACCGCGGAACGGTAACCTGACGGCGGGACTTTGGCGGGCGGCCTCCGCCCGCCCGCCAAGGTCAGAATGAGGGCCATAGTGATTTCAGCACCAGAAACCCTTTGTTGATGGCATTTTCAGGGAAAAAACCACAAGCCTTCTTCGGCTGCCCTTTTTTCCCATTTTTTTGGAAAAAACGAAATTTTCACTGTATTTTGGCTATTTTCTTGGTCTCCTCCAGGGGAAACCACAAACTCTGGGTACCATTAGAATCCCTAGGATGTTGGAAAAAAAGGACGCAAATTTGGCGTGGTTAGCTTATGTGGACAAAAAGTTATGAAGCCCTAAGCGCGAACTACCCCAAATAGCCAAAAAAGGGCTCAGCACTGGGGGGGAAAAGGCCCAGCAGCTAAGAGGTTAAGTGAAAAACGTGTTTCTTAGTGCTCCTACTGGCTTTTCATTTAGGTAGCCTGAAGACTCTTTACATATAAAACCAGCTAAAAAAGAAAATAGAATAGAGAATGAAAGAGGTATATTAGTATAAAGGGAGGAATTGTCCCATCAGTGGTTGTACGAAAGTAGCCTCTTTCTAGCCTTGTTACCCCCACTTTTGGCCTGTTTGTGAGTGTATGTCAGGGTGTTTTCACTGTCTCACTGGGATCCTGCTATCCAGGGCCCAGTGCTCATAGTGAAAACCATATGTTTTCAGCATGTTTGTTATGTGTCCCTGGGACCCTGCTAGCCAGGACCCCAGTGCTCATAAGTTTGTGGCCTATATGTATGTGTTCCTTGTGTGATGCCTAACTGTCTCACTGAGGCCCTGCTATCCAGAACCTCAGTGGTTATGCTCTCTCTGCTTTCCAAGTTTGTCACTAACAGGCTAGTGACTAAATTTACCAATTCACATTGGCATACTGGAACACCCTTATAATTCCCTAGTATATGGTACTGAGGTACCCAGGGTATTGGGGTTCCAGGAGATCCCTATGGGCTGCAGCATTTCTTTTGCCACCCATAGGGAGCTCTGACAATTATTACACAGGCCTGCCAGTGCAGCCTGATTGAAATAACGTCCACGTTATTTCATAGCCATTTACCACTGCACATAAGTAACTTATAAGTCACCTATATGTCTAACCTTCACTCGGTGAAGGTTGGGTGCGAAGTTACTTAGTGTGTGGGTACCCTGGCACTAGCCAAGGTTCCCCCACATCGTTCAGGGCAAATTCCCCGGACTTTGTGAGTGCGGGGACACGGGGACACCATTACACGTGTTCACTATACATAGGTCACTACCTATGTATAGCGTCACAATGGTAACTCCGAACATAGCCATGTAACATGTCTAAGATCATGGAATTGTCATCCCAATACCATTCTGTATTGGGGGGACAATTCCATGTTCCCCCGGGTCTCTACCACAGAACCCGGGTACTGCCAAACTGCCTTTCCGGGGTCTCCACTGCAGCTGCTGCCAACCCCTCAGACAGGTTTCTGCCCTCCTGGGGTCCAGGCAGCCCTGGCCCAGGAAGGCAGAACAAAGGATTTCTCTGAGAGAGGGTGTTACACCCTCTCCCTTTGGAAATAGGTGTGAACGGCTGGGGAGGAGTAGCCTCCCCCAGCCTCTGGTAATGCTTTGATGGGCACAGATTTTGCCCATCTCTGCATAAGCCAGTCCACACCGGTTCAGAGATCCCCCAACTGGACAAAGGAAAGGGGAGTGACCACTCCCCTGACCAGCACCTCCCAGGGGAGGTGCCCAGAGCTCCTCCAGTGTGTCCCAGACCTCTGTCATCTTGGAAACAGAGGTGTTGGGGGCACACTGGACTGCTCTGAGTGGCCAGTGGCAGCAGGTGACGTCAGAGGCTCCTTCTGATAGGCTCTTACCTCTCTTGGTAGCCAATCCTCCTAACCTGGTAGCCAAACATCCTTTTCTGGCTATTTAAGGTCTCTGCTTTGGGGAATTCTTCAGATAACGAATGCAAGAGCTCACCAGAGTTCCTCTGCATCTCCCGCTTCTCCTTCTACCAAAGGATCGACCGCTGACTGCTCAGGACTCCTGCAAAACCACAACAAAGTAGCAAGACAACTATTAGCAACATTGTAGCGCCTCTTCCTTGCTGGCTTTCTCGAGCCTGCCTTCACCCTGCACCAGAAGCTCAGACGAAATCTCCTGTGGGTCGACTGAACCTTCCCCCTGATAACGCAGACACCAAAAGACTGCAACACTGGTCCTCTGGGTCCGCTCTCATCCCGATGAGCGTGGTCCCTGGAACTCAGCAACTCTGTCCAAGTCACTCCTTCCTGCAGTGTACAACCTTCTGAGTTGTCCTCCAGTGTCGTGGGACTCCCTTTTGTGGACTTCGCATGGACTCCGGTTCACTTTTATTCTAAGTGCCTGTTCAGGTAGTTTTGTGGGTGCTGCCTGCTTCTGTGAGGGATCCCTGAGTTGCTAGGCGCCCCCTCTGTCTCCTACTCCAAGTGGCGATATCCTGGTCCCTCCTGGGCTACAGCAGTACCCCAAAACCTCTACTGCAACCCTTGCAGCTAGCAAGACTTGTTTGCGGTATTTCTGCATGGGAATACCTCTGCAAGCTTCATCGCAACGTGAGACATCAGTCTTCAAAAGGAGAAGTCCCTAGTCCTCTTCTTTCTTGCAGAACTCTAAGCTTCTTCCAACAGGTGGCAGCTTCCGTGCACCCTCAGCTGGCATTTCCTGTGCTCCTGCCCCCTCCCAACGCTGTCGCGACTATTTGACTTGGTCCCCTTGTCTTACAGGTACTCAGGTCTGGAAATCCACTGTTGTTGCATTGCTGGTGTTTCTTCTTCCTGCAGAATCCCCCTATCACGACTTCTGTGTTCTCTGGGGGTAGTAGGTGCACTTTACACCTACCTTTCAGGGTCTTGGGTTGGGCTATTTTTCTAACCCTCACTGTTTTCTTACAGTCCCAGCGACCCTCTACAAGCTCACATAGGTTTAGGGTCCATTCGTGGTTCGCATTCCACTTTTGGAGTATATGGTTTGTGTTGCCCCTATACATATGTGTTCCTACTGCAATCTATTGTAATTCTACACTGTTTGCTTTACTTTTCTTGCTATTACTTACCTAATTTTGGTTTGTGTACATATGTCTTGTGTATATAACTTATCCTCATACTGAGGGTACTCACCGACATACTTTTGACATACTGTCATAAAAATAAAGTACCTTTATTTTTAGTATATCTGTGATTTGTGTTTTCTTATGATATTGTTCATATGATACAAGTGGTATAGTAGGAGCTTTACAGGTCTCCTAGTTACGCCTAAGCTGCTTTGCCATAGCTACCTTCTATCAGCCTAAGCTGCTAGAAACACCTCTTCTCTATTAATAAGGGATAACTGGACCTGGCACAAGGTGTAAGTATCTTTGGTACCCACTAGAAGATAGGCCAGCCTCCTACAGTGGTGGCAAGGAAAGGTGTTGTGTTTTTATTACCCAAGGCTGGCAAAGGAGCTGAAGATGCATCTAGGATGCACTTACAGAGAGGGCAGAGGAACAGTGCCCGGTGGCCACACCCACAGAGAGGGCAGAGTATCAAGGACTGGAGGTCACACCCACAGAGAGGACAGAGTAACAGTGCCTGGTGGTCACACCCACTGGGAGGACAGAGTAACAAGGCCTGGAGGTCACACAGACATTGTGGACAGAGTAACAGGGCCTTGTGATCATACCCACAGAGAGGACATAGTAACAGGGCCCGGAGGTCACACCCACAGAGAGGACAGAGTAACAGGGCCTGGAGGTCATACCCACAGAGAGGACAGAGTAACAGATGCCTGGAGGTCACACCCACAGAGAGAACAGAGTTACAAGGCCTGGAGGTCATAACTACAGAGAGGACAGAGTTAAAGGGCCTAGAGGCCACACCCACAGAGAGGACAGAGTAACAGGGCCTGGAGGTCACACCCACAGAGAGGACAGAGTAACAGGGCTTGGAGGTCACACCCACAGCGAGGACAGAGTAACAGGTCTGACAGGTCCTGGAGGTCACACCCACAGAAAGGACAGAGTAACAGGTCCTGGAGGTCACACCCACAGAGAGGACATACTAACAGGGCCTGGAGGTCGCACACACAGAGAAGACAGAGTATCAGGGTACCTGAGGTCGCACCCACAGACAGGACAGAGTAAAAGGCACCTGGAGGTCAGACACACAGAGAGGACAGAGTACCAAGGCCTGGAGGTCACATCCACAGAGAGGAGAGAGTAACAGATGCTTCTAGGATGCACTTACAGAAACACCAGAGCAACAGGGCCTGAAGGTCACACCCACAGAGTAGACAGGAAAACAGGGCCTGGAGGTCACACCCACAGAGAGGATAGAGTAACAGGGCCTGGAGGTCACACCTACAGAGAGGACAGAGAAACAGATGCCTGGAGGTCACACCCACAGAGAGGACAGAGTAACAGATGCCTCTAGAATGCACCTACAGAGAGGACAGAGTAACAAGGCCTGGAAGTCACGCCTACAAAGAGGACAGAGTAACAGGGCCAGGAGGTCACACCCGCAGACAGGACATAGTAACAGATACCTGGAGGTCACACTCACAGAGAGGACAGAGTAACAGGGCCTGAAGGTTACACACAGAGAGAGGACAGAGTGACAGATGCCTGGAGGCTACACCAACAGAGACGAAAGAGTAACTGACCCTGGAGGTCACACCAACAGAGGGGACAGAGTAACAAATCCTGGAGGTCACACACACAGTCATGACAGAGTAACAGGGCCTGGAGGTCACACCCACAGTGAGAACAGAGTAACAGGGCCTCGTGGTCACACCCACAGAGAGGACAGAGTAACCGATGTCTGGAGGTCACACCCACAGAGAGGACAAAGTAACAGTTCCTGGTGGTCACACCCACAGAGAGGACAGAGTATCAGGGTACCTGAGGTCACACCCACAGACAGGACAGAGTAACGGGTGCCTGGAGGTCAAACCCACAGAAATGACAGAGTAAAAGGCTCTTGGAGGTCAGACACACAGAGAGGACATAGTAACAAGGCCGGGGGTCACACCAACAGAGAGGACAGAGTAACAGGGCCTGAAGGTTACACACAGACAGAAGGACAGAGTGACAGATGCCTGGAGGCTACACCAACAGAGACGAAAGAGTAACTGAGCCTGGAGGTCACACCAACAGAGAGGACAGAGTAACAAATCCTGGAGGTCACACACAAAGTCATGACAGAGTAACAGGGCCTGGAGGTCACACCCACAGTGAGAACAGAGTAACAGGGCCTCGTGGTCACACCCACAGAGAGGACAGAGTAACAGATGTCTGGAGGTCACACCCACAGAGAGGACAAAGTAACAGTTCCTGGTGGTCACACCCACAGAGAGGACAGAGTATCAGGGTACCTGAGGTCACACCCACAGACAGGACAGAGTAACGGGTGCCTGGAGGTCAAACCCACAGAGATGACTGAGTAAAAGGCTCCTGGAGGTCAGACACACAGAGAGGACATAGTAACAAGGCCTGGAGGTCACACCTACAGAGAGGACAGAGAAACAGATGCCTGGAGGTCACACCCACAGAGAGGACAGAGTAACAGATGCCTCTAGGATGCACCTACAGAGAGGACAGAGTAACAAGGCCTGGAAGTCACGCCTACAGAGAGGACAGAGTAACAGGGCCAGGAGGTCACACCCGCAGACAGGACATAGTAACTGATACCTGGAGGTCACACTCACAGAGAGGACAGAGTAACAGGGCCTGAAGGTTACACACAGAGAGAGGACAGAGTGACAGATGCCTGGAGGCTACACCAACAGAGACGAAAGAGTAACTGAGCCTGGAGGTCACACCAACAGAGAGGACGGAGTAACAAATCCTGGAGGTCACACACACAGTCATGACAGAGTAACAGGGCCTGGAGGTCACACCCACAGGGAGAACAGAGTAACAGGGCCTCGTGGTCACACCCACAGAGAGGACAGATTAACCGATGTCTGGAGGTCACACCCACAGAGAGGACAGAGTATCAGGGTACCTGAGGTCACACCCACAGACAGGACAGAGTAACGGGTGCCTGGAGGTCAAACCCACAGAGATGACAGAGTAAAAGGCTCCTGGAGGTCAGACGCACAGAGAGGACATAGTAACAAGGCCTGGGGGTCACACCAACAGAGAGGAAGGAGCAAAAGATGCTTCTAGAATGCACTTACAGAAAGGCCGGAGCAACAGGGCCTGAAGGTCACATCCACAGAATGGACAGAGAAACGGGGGCTGGAGTTCACACCCACAGAGAGGACAGAGTAACGGGCCTGGTAGTCACACCTACAGAGAGGACAGAGAATCAGATGCTTGGAGGACACACCTACAGGCAGGACAGAGTAACAGATGCCTCTAGGATGCACCTACAGAGAGGGCGGAGTGAAAGGGCCTGTAGGTCACACCCACAGAGAGGACAGAGTAACAGGGCCTGGAGGTCACACCCACAGAGAGGACAGAGTAAGAGGGCCTGGATGTCACACCTACAGAGAGGACAGAGTAACAGGGCCTGGAGGTCACACCTGCAGACAGGACCTAGTAACAGATACCTGGAGGTCACACCCACAGAGAGGACAGAGTAATAGGGCCTGTAGGTTACACAAACAGAGAGGACAGAGTAACAGATGCCTGGAGGCCACACCAACAGAGACGAAAGAGTGACAGTGCCTGGTGGTCACATCCACCGAGAAGACAGAGTAACAAGGCCTGGAGGTCACACACACAGTGAGGACAGAGTAACACAGCATGGAGGTCTCACCCACAGTGAGGACAGAGTAACAGTGCCTGGTGATCACACCCACAGAGAGGACAGAGTAAAAGGGTGTAGAGGCCACACCCACAGAGAGGACAGAGTAACAGGGCCTGGAGGTCACACCCACAGAGAGGACAGAGTAACAGGGCCTCCACGTCACTCCCACAGAAAGGACAGAGTAACAGATGCCTGGAGGTCACTCCCACAGAGAGAACAGAGTAGCAAGGCCTGGAGGTCACACCTACACAGAGGACAGAGTAAAAGGGCCTAGGGGCCACAAACACAGAAAGGACAGAGTAACAGGGCCTGGAGGTCACACCCACAGTGAGGACAGAGATAAAGGGCCTAGAGGCCACCCACAGAGAGGACAGAATAACAGGGCCTGGAGGTCACACCCATAGAGAGGACAGAGTAACAGATGCCTAAAGGTCACACCCACAGAGAGGACAGAGTAACAGGGCCTGAAGGTCACACCTAAAGAGAGGAAAGAGTAAAAGTGCCTGGCGGTCACACCCACAGAGAGGACAGAGTAACAGATGCCTAGTGGCCACACCCACAGAGAGGACAGGGTAATAGGGCCTGGAGGACACACCCAAAGAGAGGACAGAGTAACAGATGCATGGAGGTCACACCCACAGATAGAACAGAGTTACAAGCCCTGGAGGTCATAACTACAGAGAGGACAGAGTTAAAGGGCCTAGAGGCCACACCCACAGAAAGGACAGAGTAACAGGGCCTGGAGGTCACACCCACGGCGAGGACAGAGTAAAAGGACCTAGATGTCACACCCACAGAGAGGACAGAGTAACAGGGCTTGGAGGTCACACCCACAGCGAGGACAGAGTAACAGGTCCTAGAGGTCACACACACAGAAAGGACAGAGTAACAGGGCCTGGAGGTCACACCCACAGAGAGGACCTACTAACAGGGCCTGGAGGTCACACACACAGAGAAGACAGAGTATCAGGGTACCTGAGGTCGCACCCACAGACAGGACAGAGTAAAAGGCACCTGGAGGTCAGACACACAGAAAGGACAGAGTACCAAGGCCTGGAGGTCACATCCACAGAGAGGAAAGAATAACAGATGCTTCTAGGATGCACTTACAGAAATACCAGAGCAACAGGGCCCGAAGGTCACACCCACAGAGTAGACAGAAAAACAGGGCCTGGAGGTCACACACACAGATTGGACAGAGTAACGGGGCCTGGAGGTCACACCTACAGAGAGGACAGAGAAACAGATGCCTGGAGGTCACACCCACAGAGAGGACAGAGTAACAGATGCCTCTAGGATGCACCTACAGAGAGGACAGAGTAACAAGGCCTGGAAGTCACGCCTACAGAGAGGACAGAGTAACAGGGCCAGGAGGTCACACCCGCAGACAGGACATAGAAACAGATACCTGGAGGTCACACTCACAGAGAGGACAGAGCAACAGGGCCTGGAGGTTACACACAGAGAGAGGACAGAGTGACACATGCCTGGTGGCTACACCAACAGAGACGAAAGAGTAACTGGGCCTGGAGGTCACACCAACAGAGAGGACAGAGTAACAAATCCTGGAGGTCACACACAGTGAGATAACAGAGTAACAGATACCTGGAGGTCACACCCACAGAGAGGACAGAGTAATAGGGCCTGTAGGTTACACAAACAGAGAGGACAGAGTAACAGATGCCTGGAGGCCACACCAACAGAGACAAAAGAGTAACAGTGCCTGGTGGTCGCATGCACCGAGAAGACAGAGTAACAAGGCCTGGAGGTCACACACACAGTGAGGACAGAGTAACAGAGCATGAAGGTCACACACACAGTGAGGACAGAGTAACAGGGCCTCGGGGTCACACCCACAGAGAGGACAGAGTAACAGATGTCTGGCGGTCACATCCACAGAGAGGACAGAGTATCAGGGTATCTGAGGTCACACCCACAGACAGGACAGAGTAACGGGTGCCTTGAGGTCAAACCCACAGAGATGACAGAGTAAAAGGCTCCTGGAGGTCAGACACTCAGAAAGGACATAGTAACAAGGCCTGGGGGTCACACCAACAGAGAGGAAAGAGCAAAATATGCTTCTGGAATGCACTTACAGAAAGGCCGGAGCAACAGGGCCTGAAAGTCACACCCACAGAGAGGACAGAGAGGACAGAGTAACGGGCCTGGTGGTCACACCTACAGAGAGGACAGAGAATCAGATGCTTGGAGGTCACACCTACAGGGAGGACAGAGTAACAGATGCCTCTAGGATGCACCTACAGAAAGGACAGAGTGAAAGGGCCTGTAGGTCACACCCACAGAGAGGACAGAGTAACAGGGCCTGGAGGTCACACCCACAGAGAGGACAGAGTAAGAGGGCCTGGATGTCACACCTACAGAGAGGACAGAGTAACAGGGCCTGGAGGTCACACCTGCAGACAGGACCTAGTAACAGATACCTGGAGGTCACACCCACAGAGAGGACAGAGTAATAGGGCCTGTAGGTTACACAAACAGAGAGGACAGAGTAACAGATGCCTGGAGGCCACACCAACAGAGACGAAAGAGTGACAGTGCCTGGTGGTCACATCCACAGAGAAGACAGAGTAACAAGGCCTGGAGGTCACACACACAGTGAGGACAGAGTAACACAGCATGGAGGTCTCACCCACAGTGAGGACAGAGTAACAGGGCCTCGGGGTCACACCCACAGAGAGGACAGAGTAACAGATGTCTGGAAGTCACATCCACAGAGAAGACAGAGTAACAGTGCCTGGTGATCACACCCACAGAGAGGACAGAGTAACAGGGCCTCCACGTCACTCCCACAGAAAGGACAGAGTAACAGATGCCTGGAGGTCACTCCCACAGAGAGAACAGAGTAGCAAGGCCTGGGGGTCACACCTACACAGAGGACAGAGTAAAAGGGCCTAGAGGCCACAAACACAGAAAGGACAGAGTAACAGGGCCTGGAGGTCACACCCACAGTGAGGACAGAGATAAAGGGCCTGGAGGCCACCCACAGAGAGGACAGAATAACAGGGCCTGGAGGTCACACCCACAGAGAGGACAGAGTAACAGGGCCTGAAGGTCACACCTAAAGAGAGGAAAGAGTAAAAGTGCCTGGCGGTCACACCCACAGAGAGGACAGAATAACAGATGCCTAGAGGCCACACCCACCAAGAGGACAGGGTAATAGGGCCTGGAGGACACACCCAAAGAGAGGACAGAGTAACAGATGCATGGAGGTCACACCCACAGATAGAACAGAGTTACAAGGCCTGGAGGTCATAACTACAGAGAGGACAGAGTTAAAGGGCCTAGAGGCCACACCCACAGAGAGGACAGAGTAACAGGGCCTGGAGGTCACACCCACAGCGAGAACAGAGCAAAAGGACCTAGAGATCACACCCACAGAGAGGACAGAGTAACAGGGCTTGGAGGTCACACCCACAGCGAGGACAGAGTAACAGGTCCTAGAGGTCACACTCACAGAAAGGACAGAGTAACAGGGCCTGGAGGTCACACCCACAGAGAGGACATACTAACAGGGCCTGGAGGTCACACACACAGAGAAGACAGAGTATCAGGGTACCTGAGGTCGCACCCACAGACAGGACAGATTAAAAGGCACCTGGAGGTCAGAGACACAGAAAGGACAGAGTACCAAGGCCTGGAGGTCACATCCACAGAGAGGAAAGAGTAACAGATGCTTCTAGGATGCACTTACAGAAACACCAGAACAACAGGGCCTGAAGGTCACACCCACAGAGTAGACAGAAAAACAGGGCCTGGAGGTCACACCCACAGAGAGGACAGAGTAACGGGGCTTGGAGGTCACACCTACAGAGAGGACAGAGAAACCGATGCCTGGAGGTCACACCCACAGAGAGGACAGAGTAACAGATGCCTCTAGGATGCACCTACAGAGAGGACAGAGTAACAAGGCCTGGAAGTCACGCCTACAGAGAGGACAGAGTAACAGAGCCAGGAGGTCACACCCGCAGACAGGACATAGAAACAGATACCTGGAGGTCACACTCACAGAGAGGACAGAGTAACAGGTCCTGGAGGTTAGACAGAGAGAGAGAACAGAGTGACAGATGCCTGGAGGCTACACCAACAGAGACGAAAGAGTAACTTGGCCTGGAGGTCACACCAACAGAGAGGACAGAGTAACAAATCCTGGAGGTCACACACACAGTGATGACAGAGTAACAGGGCCTGGAGGTCACACCCACAGTGAGAACAGAGTAACAGGGCCTCGTGGTCACACCCACAGAGAGGACAGAGGGGGTGATTCTAAGTCTGGCGGGTGGCGGAGGCCGCCCGCCAGACTTCCCCCCTCCAGAATACCGCACCGCGGTCGGAAGACGGCTGCGGCTATTCTGTGTTTTACACTGGGCTGGCGGGCGACCGCCAAAAGGCCGCCCGCCAGCCCAGTGTAAAACTACCTTCCCACGAGGACGCCGGCTCAGAATTGAGCCGGCGGAGTGGGAAGGTGCGACGGGTGCAGTTGCACCCGTCGCGAATTTCAGTGTCTGCAAAGCAGACACTGAAATTCTTTTTGGGGCCCTCTTACGGGGGACCCTGGAGTGCCCATGCCATTGGTATGGGCACTGCAGGGGCCCCCAGGGGCCCCGCGACACCCCATACCGCCATCCTGTTCCTGGCGGGAGAACCGCCAGGAACAGGATGGCGGTATGGGGTGTCAGAATCCTCCATGGCGGCGCAGCTTGCTGCGCCGCCATGGAGGATTCATTTGGGCAGCGTAAAACCGGCGGGAGACCGCTGGTTTTCCACTTCTGACCGCGGCCGAACCGCCGCGGTCAGAATGCCCTGCGGGGCACCGCCAGCCTGTTGGCGGTACTCCCGTCATTTTAGCCCTGGCGGTCTTGGACCGCCAGGGTTAGAATGACCCCCAAAGTAACCAATGTCTGGAGGTCACACCTGCAGACAGGACCTAGTAACAGATACCTGGAGGGCACAACCACAGAGAGGACAGAGTAATAGGGCCTGTAGGTTACACAAACAGAGAGGACAGAGTAACAGATGCCTGGAGGCCACACCAACAGAGACGAAAGAGTAACAGTGCCTGGTGGTCATATGCAAAGAGAAGACAGAGTAACAAGGCCTGGAGTTCACACACACAATGAGGACAGAGTAACAGAGCATGGAGGTCACACACACAGACAGGACATAGAAACAGATACCTGGAGGTCACACTCACAGAGAGGACAGAGTAACAGGGCCTGGAGGTTACACAGAGAGAGAGGACAGAGTGACAGATGCCTGGAGGCTACACCAACAGAGACGAAAGAGTAACTGGGCCTGGAGGTCACACCAACAGAGAGGACAGAGTAACAAATCCTGGAGGTCACACACACAGTGATGACAGAGTAACAGGGCCTGGAGGTCACACCCACAGTGAGAACAGAGTAACAGGGCCTCGTGGTCACACCCACAGAGAGGACAGAGTAACCAATGTCTGGAGGTCACACCTGCAGACAGGACCTAGTAACAGATACCTGGAGGTCACAACCACAGAGAGGACAGAGTAATAGTGCCTGTAGGTTACACAAACAGAGAGGACAGAGTAACAGATGCCTGGAGGCCACACCAACAGAGACGAAAGAGTAACAGTGCCTGGTGGTCGCATGCACCGAGAAGACAGAGTAACAAGGCCTGGAGGTCACACACACAGTGAGGACAGAGTAACAGAGCATGAAGGTCACACACACAGTGAGGACAGAGGAACAGGGCCTCGGGGTCACACCAACAGAGAGGACAGAGTAACAGATGTCTGGAGGTCACATCCACAGAGAGGACAGAGTATCAGGGTACCTGAGGTCACACCCACAGACAGGACAGAGTAACGGGTGTCTGAAGTTGAGACCCACAGAGATGACAGAGTAAAAGGCTCCTGGAGGTCAGACACACAGAGAGGACATAGTAACAAGGTCTGGGGGTCACATCAACAGAGAGGAAAGAGCAAAATATGCTTCTAGAATGCACTTACAGAAAGGCCGGAGCAACAGGTCCTGAAGGTCACATCCACACAATGGACAGAGAAACGGGGCCTGGAGGTCACACTCACAGAGAGGACAGAGTAACGGGGCCTGGTGGTCACACCTACAGAGAGGACAGAGAATCAGATGCTTGGAGGTCACACCCACAGAGAGGACAGAGTGAAAGGGCCTGTAGGTCACACCCACAGAGAGGACAGAGTAAGAGGGCCTGGATGTCACACCTACAGAGAGGACAGAGTAGCAGGGCCTGGAGCTCACTCCTGCAGACAGGACCTAGTAACTGATACGTGGAGGTCACACCCACAGAGAGGACAGAGTAATAGGGCCTGTAGGTTACACAAACAGAGAGGACAGAGTAACAGATGCCTGGAGGCCACACCAACAGAGACGAAAGAGTAACAGTACCTGGTGGTCACATGCACCGAGAAGACAGAGTAACAAGGCCTGGAGGTCACACACACAATGAGGACAGAGTAACAGAGCATGGAGGTCACACACACAGTGAGGACAGAGTAACAGGGCCTCGGGGTCACACCCACAGAGAGAACAGACTGCAAGGCCTGTAGGTCACACCTACACAGAGGACAGGGTAAAAGGGCCTGGAGGTCACACCCACAGTGAGGACAGAGATAAAGGGCCTAGAGGCCACCCACAGAGAGGACAGAATAACAGGGCCTGGAGGTCACACCCACAGAGAGGACAGAGTAACAGATGCCTGGAGGTCAAACCCACAGAGAGGACAGAGTAACAGAACCTGAAGGTCACACTGTGAGAAAGTAGCCTCTTTCTAGCCTTGTTACCCCCACTTTTGGCCTGTTTGTGAGTATATGTCAGGGTGTTGTCACTGTCTCACTGGGATCCTGCTAGCCAGGGCCCAGTGCTCATAGTGAAAACCCTATGTTGTCACTATGTTTGTTATGTGTCACTGGGACCCTGCTAGCCAGGACCCCAGTTCTCATAAGTTTGTGGCCTATATGTATGTGTTCCCTGTGTGATGCCTAACTGTCTCACTGAGGCTCTGCTAACCAGAACCTCAGTGGTTATGCTCTCTCTGCTTTCCAAATTGTCACTAACAGGCTAGTGACCAATTTCACCAATTCACATTGGCATACTGGAACACCCTTATAATTCCCTAGTATATGGTACTGAGGTACCCAGGGTATTGGGGTTCCAGGAGATCCCTATGGGCTGCAGCATTTCTTTTGCCACCCATAGGGAGCTCTGACAATTCCTATACAGGCGTGCCACTGCAGCCTGAGTGAAATAACATCCACGTTATTTCACAGCCATTTACCACTGCACTTAAGTAACTTATAAGTCACCTATATGTCTAACCTTCACCTGGTGAAGGTTGGGTGCTAAGTTACTTAGGGGGTCATTCTGACCCTGGCGGCCGGTGACCGCCAGGGTCACCGACCACGGGAGCACCGCCAACAGGCTGGCGGTGCTCCCAAGGGCATTCTGACCGCGGCGGTTCAGCCGCGGCCAGAAAGGGTAAACCGGCGGTCTCCCGCCGGTTTACCACTGCCCTACAGAATCCTCCATGGCGGCGGAGGGCGCTCCGCCGTCATGGGGATTCTGACACCCCTTACCGCCATCCTGTTCCTGGCGGGTCTCCCGCCAGGAACAGGATGGCGGTAGGGGGTGCCGCAGGGTCCCCCGTAAGAGGGCCCCACAAAGTATTTCAGTGTCTGCAATGCAGACACTGAAATACGCGACGGGTGCCACTGCGCCCGTCGCACCACTGCAACTCCGCCGGCTCTATTCGGAGCCGGCATCCTCGTTGCAGGGGCATTTCCGCTGGGCCGGCGGGCGCTCTTTTGGAGAGCGCTCACCGGCCCAGCGGAAATGTAAGAATGGCCGCCGCGGTCTTTTGACCGCGGTGCGGTCATTTGTCGGCAGGACTTTGGCGGGCAGCCTCCGCCGCCCGCCAAAGTCAGAATCAGGCCCTTAGTGTGTGGGCACCCTGGCACTAGCCAAGGTGCACCACATTGTTCAGGGCAAATTCCCCGGACTTTGTGAGTGCGGGGACACCATTTCACGCGTGCACTATACATAGGTCACTTCCTATGTATAGCGTCACAATGGTAACTCCGAACATGGCCATGTAACATGTCTAAGATGATGGAATTATCAATTGGGGAGGCAATTCCATGATCCCCCGGGTCTCTAGCACAGAACCCGGGTACTGCCAAACTGCCTTTCCCAGGGTTTCACTGCAGCTGCTGCTGCTGCCAACCCCTCAGACAGGTTTTTGCCCTCCTGGGGTCCAGCCAGGCCTGGCCCAGGAAGGCAGAACAAAGGACTTCCTCTGAGAGAGGGTATTACACCCTCTCCCTTTGGAAAAAGGTGTCAGGGCTGGGGAGGAGTAGCCTCCCCCAGCCTCTGGAAATGCTTTGATGGGCACAGATGGTGCCCATCTCTGCATGAGCCAGTCTACACCGGTTCAGGGATCCCCCAGCCCTGCTCTGGCGCGAAACTGGACAAAGGAAAGGGGAGTGACCACTCCCCTGACCTGCACCTCCCAGGGGAGGTGCCCAGAGCTCCTCCAGCGTGCCCCAGACCTCTGCCCTCTTGGATACAGAGGTGTTGGGGGCACACTGGACTGCTCGGAGTGGCCAGGGCCAGCAGGTGTCGTCAGAGACTCCTTCTGATAGGCTCTTACCTGTCTTACCAGCTTTTCCTCCTTCCTAGGTAGCCAAACCTCCTTTTCTGGCTATTTAGGGCCTCTGCTTTGGGGAATTCTTCAGATACCGAATGCAAGAGCTCACCTGAGTTCCTCTGCATCTCCCTCTTCACCTTCTGACAAAGGATCGACCGCTGACTGCTCAGGACGCCTGCAAAACTGCAACAAAGTAGCAAAGATGACTACTGCAACCGTGTATCGCTTCATCCTGCCGGCTTTCTAGACTATTTCCTGGTGGTGCATGCTCTGGGGGTAACCTGCCTCCTTTCTGCACCAGGAGCTCTGAAGAAATCTCCTGTGGGTCGACGGAATCTTCCAGCTGCAGCCGCAGGCAACAAAAGACTGCATCACCGGTCCTCTGGGTCACCTCTCAGCACGATGAGCGTGGTCCCTTGAACTCAGCAACTCTGTCCAAGTGACTCCGACAGTCCAGTGACTCTTCAGTCCAAGTTTGGTGGAGATAAGTCCTTGCCTCCCCACGCTAGACTGCAGTGCTGGGTACTGCATGATTTGCAGCTGCTCCGGCTCCTGTGCACCCTTCCAGGATTTCCTTTGTGCACAGCCAAGCCTGGGTCCCCGACACTCTAACCTGCAGTGCACAACCTTCTGAGTTGTCCTCCGGCGTTGTGGGACTCCATTTTGTGACTTCATGTGGACTCCGGTTCACTCCTCTTCTAAGTGCCTGTTCCAGTACTTCTGTGGGTGCTGCCTGCTTCTGTGAGGGCTCCTCGTCCACGTGGCGACATCCTGGTCCCTCCTGGGCCACAGCAGCATCCAAAAACCCTAACTGCGACCCTTGCAGCTAGCAAGGCTTGTTTGCGGTCTTTCTGCGTGGGAACACCTCTGCAAGGTTCTTCACGACGTGGGACATCCATCCTCCAAAGGGAAAGTTCCTAGTCCTCTTCGTTCTTGCACAACACCAAGCTTCTTCCATCCGGTGGCAGCTCCTTTGCACCTTCAGCTGGCATTTCCTGGTCATCTGCCCACTCTCGACATTGTCGTGACTCTTCACATGTACTCAGGTCTGGAAATCCACTGTTGTTGCCATGCTGGTGTTGGTTTTCCTTTCAGAATCCCCCAATCACGACTTCTGTGCTCTCTGGGGGTTGTAGGTGCACTTTACACCTACCTTACAGGGTCTTGGGGTGGGCTATTTTTCTAACCCTCACTGTTTTCTTACAGTCCCAGCGACCCTCTACAAGCTCACATAGGTTTGGGGTCCATTCGTGGTTCGCATTCCACTTTTGGAGTATATGTTTTGTGTTGCCCCTATACCTATGTGCTCCTATTGCAATCTATTGTAACTTTACACTGCTTGCATTACTTCCTTTTGCTATTACTGGTGGTATAGTAGGAGCTTTGCATGTCTCCTAGTTCAGCCTAAGCTGCTCTGCTATAGCTACCTTCTATCAGCCTAAGCTGCTAGAAACACCTCTTCTACACTAATAAGGGAGAACTGGACCTGGTACAGAGTGTAAGTACCCCTTTCCAAATTGTCACTAACAGGCTAGTAACCATTTTTACCAATTTACATTGGCTTACTGGAACACCCTTATAATTCCCTAGTATATGGTACTGAGGTACCCAGGGTATTGGGGTTCCAGGAGATCCCTATGGGCTGCAGCATTTCTTTTGCCACCCATAGGGAGCTCTGACAATTCTTACACAGGCCTGCCACTGCAGCCCGAGTGAAATAACGTCCACGTTATTTCACAGCCATTTTACACTGCACTTAAGTAACTTATAAGTCACCTATATGTCTAACCTTTACCTGGTAAAGGTTAGGTGCTAAGTTACTTAGTGTGAGGGCACCCTGGCACTAGCCAAGGTGCCCCCACATTGTTCAGAGCCAATTCCCTGAACTTTGTGAGTGCGGGGACACCATTACACGCGTGCACTACATATAGGTCACTACCTATATGTAGCTTCACAATGGTAACTCCGAATATGGCCATGTAACATGTCTATGATCATGGAATTGCCACCTCTATGCCATCCTGGCATAGTTGGCACAATCCCATGATCCCAGCGGTCTGTAGCACAGACCCTGGTACTGCTAAACTGCCCTTCCTGGGGTTTCACTGCAGCTGCTCCTGCTGCCAACCCCTCAGACAGGCAGCTGCCCTCCTGGGGTCCAGCCAGGCCTGGCCCAGGATGGCAGAACAAAGAACTTCCTCTGAGAGAGTAGCCTCCCCCAGCCTCTGGAAATGCTTTGTTGGGCACAGATGTGCCCAATTCTGCATAAGCCAGTCTACACCGGTTCAGGGGACCCCTTAGCCCTGCTCTGGCGCGAAACTGGACAAAGAAAAGGGGAGTGACCACTCCCCTGACCTGCACCTCCCCTGGGAGGTGTCCAGAGCTCCTCCAGTGTGCTCCAGACCTCTGCCATCTTGGAAACTGAGGTGCTGCTGGCACACTGGACTGCTCTGAGTGGCCAGTGCCACCAGGTGACGTCAGAGACTCCTGCTGATAGGCTCCTTCAGGTGTTAGTAGCCTATCCTCTCTCCTAGGTAGCCAAACCCTCTTTTCTGGCTATTTAGGGTCTCTGTCTCTGGGGAAACTTCAGATAACGAATGCAAGAGCTCATCCGAGTTCCTCTGCATCTCTCTCTTCACCTTCTGATAAGGAATCGACTGCTGACCGCGCTGGAAGCCTGCAAACCTGCAACATAGTAGCAAAGACAACTACTGCAACTCTGTAACGCTGATTCTGCCGCCTTCTCAACTGTTTTCCTGCTTGTGCATGCTGTGGGGGTAGTCTGCCTCCTCTCTGCACCAGAAGCTCCGAAGAAATCTTCCGTGGGTCGACGGAATCTTCCCCCTGCAACCGCAGGCACCAAAAAAGCTGCATTACCGGTCCCTTGGGTCTCTTCTCAGCACAACGAGCGAGGTCCCTCGAATCCAGCGACTCTGTCCAAGTGACCCCCACAGTCCAGTGACTCTTCAGCCCAAGTTTGGTGGAGGTAAGTCCTTGCCTCACCTCGCTGGGCTGCATTGCTGGGAACCGCGACTTTGCAGCTACTCCGGCCCCTGTGCACTTCCGGCAGAAATCCTTTGTGCACAGCCAAGCCTGGGTCCACGGCACTCTAACCTGCGTTGCACGACTTTCTAAGTTGGTCTCCGGCGACGTGGGACTCCTTTGTGCAACTTCGGCGAGCACCGTTTCACGCATCCTCGTAGTGCCTGTTTCTGGCACTTCTCCGGGTGCTACCTGCTTCAGTGAGGGCTCTTTGTCTTGCACGACGTCCCTTCTCTCTTCAGGTCCAATTTGCGACCTCCTGGTCCCTCCTGGGCCCCAGCAGCGTCCAAAAACGCCAAACGCACGATTTGCAACTAGCAAGGCTTGTTGGCATTCTTTCGGCAGGAAAACACTTCTGCACGACTCTCCACGGCGAGTGGGATCCGTCCACTAAAGGGGAAGTCTCTAGCCCTTTTCGTTCCTGCAGAAACCTCAGCTTCTTCTGTCCAGTAGAAGCTTCTTTGCACCCGCAGCTGGCATTTCCTGGGCATCTGCCCATCTCCGACTTGCTTGTGACTTTTGGACTTGGTCCCCTTGTTCCTCAGGTACCCTAGATTGGAAATCCACAGTTGTTGCATTGCTGGTTTGTGTCTTTCCTGCATTATTCCTCTAACACAACTTCTTTGTCCTTAGAGGAACTTTAGTGCACTTTGCACTCTTTGTGAGGGTTAGAAAAATAGCCCACCCCAAGACCCTGAAAAGTGAGTGCAAAGTGCACTAAAGTTCCCCAAAGAGCACAGAAGTTGTGATAGGGGAATTCTGTAGGAAAGACCAACACCAGCAATGCAACAACGATGGATTTCCAGACGAGAGTACCTGTGGAACAAGGGGACCAAGTCCAAAAGTCACGATCAAGTCGGGAGTGGGCAGATGCCCAGGAAATGCCAGCTGTGGGTGCAAAGAAGCTGCCACCGAAAGGTAGAAGCTGTGGATTCTGCAAGAACGAAGAGGACTAGGAACTTCCCCTTTAGAGGATGGATGTCTCACATCGAGAAGAAGCTTGCAGAGGTGTTTCCATGGAGAAATACCACAAACAAGCCTTGCTAGCTGCACGGGTCACGGTTAGGGTTTTTGGATGCTGCTGTGGCCCAGGAGGGACAAGGATGTCACCAATTGCGTGAGGAGACAGAGGGGGCGTCCAGCAAGACAAACAGCTCACTCAGAAGCAAGCAGCACCCGCAGAAGTGCCAGAACAGGCACTATGATGAAGAGTGAACCGGAGCTCACCCAAAGTCACAAAGGAAGGTCCCACGACGCCGGAGGACAACTCAGGAGGTCGTGCACTGCAGGTTAGAGTGCGGGGACCCAGGCTTGGCTGTGCACAAAGGAAATCCTGAAAGAGTGCACAGGAGCCAGAGCAGCTGCAAATCACGCGGTACCCAGAAATGCAGTCTAACGTGGGGAGGCAAGGACTTACCTCCACCAAACTTGGACTGAAGAGTCACTGGACTGTGGGAGTCACTTGGATAGAGTTGCTGAGTTCCAGGGACCACGCTCGTCATGCTGAGAGGGGACCCAGAGGACCGGTGATGCAGTCTTTTGGTGCCTGCGGTTGCAGGGGGAAAATTCCATCGACCCACAGGAGATTTCTTCAGAGCTTCTAGTGCAGAGAGGAGGCAGACTACCCCCACAGCATGCGCGACCAGGAAAACAGTCGAGAAGGCGGCCGGATCAGCGTTACAAGGTCGCAGTAGTTGTCTTTGCTACTTTGTTGTAGTTTTGCAGACTTCCAGAGAAATCAGCGGTCGATTCCTTGGCAGAAGGTGAAGAGAGAGATGCAGAGGAACTCTGATGAGCTCTTGCATTCGTTATCTACCGAATTCCCCAAAGCAGAGACCCTAAATAGCCAGAAAAGGAGGTTTGGCTACTTAGGAAGGAGGATAGGCTAGCAACACAGGTAAGAGCCTATCAGAAGGAGTCTGTGAAGTCACCTGCTGGCCCTGGCCACTCAGAGCAGTCCAGTGTGCCAGCAGCACCTCTATTTCCAAGATGATAGAGGTCTGGAGCACACTGGAGGAGCTCTGGGCACCTCCCAGGGGAGGTGCAGGTCAGGGGAGTGGTCACTCCCCTTTCCTTTGTCCAGTTTCGCGCCAGAGCAGGGCTGGGGGATCCCTGAACCGTTGTAGACTGGCTTATGCAGAGATGGGCACCATCTGTGCCCATCAAAGCATTTCCAGAGGCTGGGGGAGCTACTCCTCCCCAGCCCTGACACCTTTTTCCAAAGGGAGAGGGTGTAACACCCTCTCTCTGAGGAAGTCCTTTGTTCTGCCTTCCTGGGCAAGCCTGGCTGGACCCCAGGAGGGCAGAAACCTGTCTGAGGGGTTGGCAGCAGCTGCAGTGAAACCCCGGGAAAGGTAGTTTGGCAGTACCCGGGTCTGTGCTAGAGAGAGCCAGAATGGCATTGGGGTGACAATTCCATGATCTTAGACATGTTACATGGCCATGTTCGGAGTTACCATTGTGACGCTATACATATGTCGTAACATATGTATACTGGACGCTTGTAATGGTGTCCCCGCACTCACAAAGTTCAGGGAATTGGCTCTGAACAATGTGGGGGCACCTTGGCTAGTGCCAGGGTGCCCTCACACTAAGTAACTTAGCACCTAACCTTTACCAGGTAAAGGTTAGACATATAGGTGACTTATAAGTTACTTAAGTGCAGTGTAAAATGGCTGTGAAATAACGTGGACGTTATTTCACTCAGGCTGCAGTGGCAGGCCTGTGTAAGAATTGTCAGAGCTCCCTATGGGTGGCAAAAGAAATGCTGCAGCCCATAGGGATCTCCTGGAACCCCAATACCCTGGGTACCTCAGTACCATATACTAGGGAATTATAAGGGTGTTCCAGTAAGCCAATGTAAATTGGTAAAAATGGTCACTAGCCTGTTAGTGACAATTTGGAAAGAAATGAGAGAGCATAACCACTGAGGTTCTGATTAGCAGAGCCTCAGTGAGACAGTTAGTCACTACACAGGTAACACATTCAGGCACACTTATGAGCACTGGGGCCCTGGGTTACCAGGGTCCCAGTGACACATACAACTAAAACAACATATATACAGTGAAAAATGGGGGTAACATGCCAGGCAAGATGGTACTTTCCTACAGTCATCACACAGGTAACACATACAGGGCACACTTATGAGCACTGGGGCCCTGGTGAACAGGGTCCCAGTGACACATACAACTAAAACAACATATATACAGTGATAAATGGGGGTTACATGCCAGGCAAGATGGTACTTTCCTACACAACCCCCCCCAAACGAAGGACAATAAGACTAGCCATGACCTGATGAGTCTTCATTGTCTAAGTGGAAATATCTGGAGAGTCCATCTGCATGGGAGTGGGTACTCCCAGGTCTATGTTCCACTGTATAGTCCATTCCCTGTAGGGATATGGACCACCTCAACAATTTAGGGTTTTCACCTTTCATTTGTTTTAGCCAAAGTAGAGGTTTGTGGTCTGTCTGAACAATGAAGTGAGTCCCAAACAGGTATGGCCTCAACTTCTTCAGTGCCCAGACCACAGCAAAGGCCTCCCTCTCTATGGCAGACCAACGCTTTTCTCTAGGGGTCAACCTCCTGCTGATAAAAGCAACAGGTTGATCCTGGCCCTCAGAATTAAGTTGTGATAAGACTGCCCCTACCCCTAATTCAGATGCATCAGTTTGGACAATGAATTTATTGGAGTAACAGGGGCTTTTCAGGACAGGTACAGAGTACATGGCTTGCTTCAACTCCTCAAAAGCTTTCTGACAGTTTGCTGTCCATAATATCTTTTTAGGCATTTTCTTTGAAGTGAGGTCATTAAGAGGGGCTGCAATGGAGCCATAGTTCTTTATGAACCTCCTGTAGTACCCAGTGAGGCCTAAGAAGGCTCTCACCTGAATCTGAGTTGTAGGGGGAACCCAATCTATGATAGTTTGTATTTTCCCCTGAAGTGGTGCAATCTATTCTCCACCTACCAGGTGTCCCAGATAAACCACTTTCCCCTGCCCTATCTGGTACGTTCAAGCCTTGATAGTGAGGCCTGCCTTTTGCAGGGCCTCTAAAACTTTCCATAGGTGGACCAGGTGATCATCCCAGCTGGAGCTAAAGACAGCTATATCATCTAGATATGCTGCACTAAAAGCCTCCAGCCCTTGCAGGACTGTATTCACCAACCTCTGAAAAGTGGCAGGTGCATTTTTCAAACCAAAGGGCATTACTGTGAATTGGCAGTGCCCTCCAATGGTAGAAAATGCAGTTTTTGCTTTAGCATCCTCTGGTAACTTGATCTGCCAATACCCTGTAGTCAAATCAAAAGTGCTTAGATACTTGGCAGATGCCAGTGTATCTATTAGCTCATCTGCCCTGGGTATAGGGTGATCATCAATTTTAGTTACCTGGTTGAGACCTCTGTAGTCAACACAAAATCTCATTTCCCTTTTCCCATCTTTGGAATGAGGTTTTGGTACAAGTACCACAGGAGAGGCCCATGGACTTTCAGAGTGCTCAACCACTCCCAGTTCAAGCATTTTCTGAACCTCTTGTTTTATGCAGTCCCTGACATGGTCAGGCTGCTTATAGATCTTACTTTTGACAGGCAAGCGGTCTCCAGTATCTATAGTGTGCTCACACCAAGAAGTGGTACCTGGCACATTAGAGAAGAGTTCTGAAAACTGACCCAGGAGATTTATGCAGTGGTCTTTCTGCTCAGCAGTAAGACAATCTGCCAAAACTACACCTTCAAATCAAATCAAATCAAATCATTAACATTTATAAAGCGCGCTACTCACCCGTGCGGGTCTCAAGGCGCTAGGGGAAAGAGGGGGGTTACTGCTGCTCGAAAAGCCAGGTTTTTAGGAGTCTCCGGAAAGCGGAGTGGTCCTGGGTGGTCCTGAGGCTGGTGGGGAGGGAGTTCCAGGTCTTGGCCGCCAGGAAGGAGAAAGATCTCCCACCCTCCGTGGAGCGGCAGATGCGAGGGACGGAAGCGAGTGCGAGGCCAGAGGAACGGAGGAGGCGGGTGGGGACGTAGAAGCTGAGGTGTCGGTTGAGGTATTCCGGTCCCTTGTCGTGGAGGGCTTTGTGTGCGTGGGTGAGAAGTCGAAAGGTGATCCTTTTGCTGACTGGGAGCCAATGCAGGTGTCTCAGGTGTGCGGAGATGTGGCTGTTGCGGGATACGTCGAGGATGAGGCGGGCCGAGGCGTTTTGAATGCGTTGCAGGCGATTTTGGAGTTTGGCTGTGGTCCCAGCGTAGAGGGTGTTGCCGTAGTCCAGGCGGCTCGTGACGAGGGCGTGGGTCACGGTTTTTCTAGTGTCGGCGGGGATCCAGCGGAAGATCTTGCGGAGCATGCGGAGGGTGGGGAAGCAGGCGGAGGACACATCGTTGACTTGCTTGGTCATGGTGAGAAGAGGGTCCAAGATGATGCCGAGGTTGCGGGCGTGCTCTGCGGGGGCCGGTGCGGTGCCGAGGGCCTTGGGCCACCAGGAGACGTCCCAGGCGGACGGGGTGTTGCCGAGGATGAGGACTTCCGTTTTTTCAGAGTTCAGCTTTAGGCGGCTGAGCCTCATCCAATCTGCGACGTCCTTCATACGCTCTTGTAGGTTGGTCTTGGCGCTGGCGGGGTCCTTGGTGAGGGAGAGTATAAGTTAGGTGTCGTCGGCGTAGGAGGTGATGATGATGTCGTGCTTGCGTACGATGTCGGCGAGGGGGCTCATGTAGACATTGAAGAGTGTCGGGCTGAGTGATGAGCCTTGAGGTACGCCGCAGATGATCTCGGTGGGTGCTGAGCGAAACGGAGGGAGGTAAACTCTTTGGGAACGGTTTGAGAGGAAGGAGGCCATCCAGTCCAGGGCCTGGCCTTGGATCCCGGTGGAGCGGAGGCGGGTGATTAGGGTGCAGTGACAGACGGTGTCGAAGGCAGCCGAAAGGTCGAGGAGTATGAGGGCGACTGTTTCACCTTTGTCAATCAGGGTTCTGATGTCGTCTGTGACTGAGATGAGGGCGGTTTCCGTGCTGTGGTTGGTTCGGAATCCGGTTTGTGAAGGGTCGAGCAGGTTGTTGTTTTCCAGGAAGGTGGTCAGCTGTTTGTTGACTGTCTTCTCTATTACCTTGGCTGGGAAAGGCAGGAGAGAGATGGGGCGGAAGTTTTTCAGGTCGCTCGGGTCAGCCGTAGGTTTCTTTAGTAGGGCGTTGACTTCGGCGTGTTTCCAGCATTCGGGGAAGGTAGCAGAAGAAAAAGAAGAGCTGATGACGGCCTGGAGGTGCGGGGCGATGATGTCGTCGGCTTTGTTAAAGATGAAGTGAGGGCAGGGGTCCGAAGAAGCGCAGGAGTGGATAGAGTTCATGGTGGATTTGGCTTCTTCAGTGTTGATGAGGGTCCAGTTGTTGAGGGTGATGGTCGGGGGTGCGGGTTCGGTGGTGTTTGGTTGGGTCTGGTGTCCGAAGCTGTCGTGGAGGTCGCTGATCTTGCGGTGGAAGAAGGTGGCGAGGGATTCGCACAAATCCTGTGAGGGCGTGACGGCGTTGGCGTTGGGGTTGGAGAACTCCTTGACGATGCTGAAGAGTTCTCTGCTGTTTTGGCTGTTTTTTTCCAGTCTGTCAGTGAAAAAGTTCCTTTTAGCAGCGCGGATCAGGTGGTGGTGTTCGCGGGTAGCGTTCTTGAGGGCGGTCATGTTATCAGCGGTGTGGTCCTTGCGCCAGGCCTTATCGAGGGCGCGACAAGTTTTCTTTGATTCTTTGAGGGTGTCAGAGAACCAGAGAGGTTTTTTGGTGTTGGTCTGTCGATGCGTGCATTTGAGGGGAGCAAGGTTGTCTGCGCAGTTGGAGATCCAGTTTGTGCGGCTGAGGGCTGCGTCGTTGGGGTCGGTGGTGAGGGTGGGGTTGTTGGCGGCGAGTGCGGAGAAGAGTTGCTCTTCGGGGATCTTGTTCCACTGTCGACGAGGGATGGGTTGAGTGCGGAGGTGGAGGGTCTCGCGTCGGAATGGGAAGTGGACACAGCTGTGGTCAGTCCAATGTAGAGCGGAGGTGTGGCTGAAGAAGATGTGTTTGCTGGCGGAGAAGAGAGGGTCGAGCGTGTGTCCGGCGATGTGGGTGGCGGTGTTCACCAGTTGTTTGAGGCCGAGATTGGCGAGGTTGTCGAGCAGGGTGGTGGTGTTGGGGTCGTTGTTTTGTTCCAGATGAAAGTTGAGGTCGCCTAGGAGGATGTAGTCCGGTGAGGTGAGGGCGTGCGGGGAGATGAAGTCGGCGATGGCGTCGCTGAAAGGGGCGCACGGTCCAGGAGGACGGTAGACGAGGGATCCTCTGAGGGTGGTCCTCGGGTAGATGCGAATTTGAAAATGCAGGTGTTCAGTGGCGAGAGGGGTGTCTTCGGTGGAGGTGGTGACGCTGATGGAGTCTTTGAAGACGATGGCGATACCTCCTCCTACTTGGTTGGTGCGGTCTTTTCTGGAGATCTTGTAGCCTTCGGGGATGGTGTAGGAAAGTACCATCTTGCCTGGCATGTTACCCCCATTTTTCACTGTATATATGTTGTTTTAGTTGTATGTGTCACTGGGACCCTGGTAACCCAGGGCCCCAGTGCTCATAAGTGTGCCTGAATGTGTTACCTGTGTAGTGACTAACTGTCTCACTGAGGCTCTGCTAATCAGAACCTCAGTGGTTATGCTCTCTCATTTCTTTCCAAATTGTCACTGACAGGCTAGTGACCATTTTTTCCAATTTACATTGGCTTTCTGGAACACCCTTATAATTCCCTAGTATATGGTACTTAGGTACCCAGGGTATTGGGGTTCCAGGAGATCCCTATGGGCTGCAGCATTTCTTTTGCCACCCATAGGGAGCTCTGACAATTCTTACACAGGCCTGCCACTGCAGCCTGAGTGAAATAACGTCCACGTTATTTCACAGCCATTTTACACTGCACTTAAGTAACTTATAAGTCACCTATATGTCTAACCTTTACCTGGTAAAGGTTAGGTGCAAAGTTACTTAGTGTGAGGGCACCCTGGCACTAGCCAAGGTGCCCCCACATTGTTCAGAGCCAATTCACTGAACTTTGTGAGTGCGGGGACACCATTACACGCGTGCACTACATATAGGTCACTACCTATATGTAGCTTCACCACGGTAACTCCGAATATGGCCATGTAACATGTCTATGATCATGGAATTGCCCCCTCTATGCCATCCTGGCATTGTTGGTACAATTCCATGATCCCAGTGGTCTGTAGCACAGACCCTGGTACTGCCAGACTGCCCTTCCTGGGGTTTCACTGCAGCTGCTGCTGCTGCCAACCCCTCAGACAGGCAGCTGCCCTCCTGGGGTCCAGCCAGGCCTGGCCCAGGATGGCAGAACAAAGAACTTCCTCTGAGAGAGGGTGTGACACCCTCTCCCTTTGGAAAATGGTGTGAAGGCAGGGGAGGAGTAGCCTCCCCCAGCCTCTGGAAATGCTTTGTTGGGCACAGATGTGCCCAATTCTGCATAAGCCAGTCTACACCGGTTCAGGGACCCCTTAGCCCCTGCTCTGGCGCGAAACTGGACAAAGGAAAGGGGAGTGACCACTCCCCTGACCTGCACCTCCGCTGGGAGGTGTCCAGAGCTCCTCCAGTGTGCTCCAGACCTCTGCCATCTTGGAAACAGAGCTGCTGCTGGCACACTGGACTGCTCTGAGTGGCCAGTGCCACCAGGTGACGTCAGAGACTCCTGCTGATAGGCTCCTTCAGGTGTTAGTAGCCTTTCCTCTCTCCTAGGTAGCCAAACCCTCTTTTCTGGCTATTTCGGGTCTCTGTCTCTGGGGAAACTTTAGATAACGAATGCATGAGCTCAGCCGAGTTCCTCTGCATCTCCCTCTTCACCTTCTGATAAGGAATCGACCGCTGACCGCGCTGGAAGCCTGAAAACCTGCACATAGTAGCAAAGACGACTACTGCAACTCTGTAACGCTGATCCTGCCGCCTTCTCGACTGTTTTCCTGCTTGTGCATGCTGTGGGGGTAGTCTGCCTCCTCTCTGCACCAGAAGCTCCGAAGAAATCTCCCGTGGGTCGACGGAATCTTCCCCCTGCAACCGCAGGCACCAAAAAGCTGCATTACTGGACCCTTGGGTCTCCTCTCAGCACGACGAGCGAGGTCCCTCGAATCCAGCGACGCTGTCCAAGTGACCCCCACAGTCCAGTGACTCTTCAGCCCAAGTTTGGTGGAGGTAAGTCCTTGCCTCACCTCGCTGGGCTGCATTGCTGGGAACCGCGACTTTGCAGCTGCTACGGCCCCTGTGCGCTTCCGGCGGAAATCCTTCGTGCACAGCCAAGCCTGGGTCCACGGCACTCTAACCTGCATTGCACGACTTTCTAAGTTGGTCTCCGGCGACGTGGGACTCCTTTGTGCAACTTCGGCGAGCACTGTTTCACGCATCCTCGTAGTGCCTGTTTCTGGCACTTTTCCGGGTGCTACCTGCTTCAGTGAGGGCTCTTTGTCTTGCTTGACGTCCCTTCTCTCTGCAGGTCCAATTTGCGACCTCCTGGTCCCTCCTGGGCCCCAGCAGCGTCCAAAAACGCTAAACGCATGATTTGCGTGTAGCAAGGCTTTTTGGCGTCCTTTCGGCGGGAAAACACTTCTGCACGACTCTCCAAGGCAAGAGGGATGCGTCCACCAAAGGAGAAGTCTCTAGCCCTTTTAGTTCCTGCAGAAACCTCAGCTTCTTCTGCCCAGTCGAAGCTTCTTTGCACCCGCAGCTGGCATTTCCTGGGCATCTGCCCATCTCCGACTTGCTTGTGACTTTTGGACTTGGTTCCCTTGTTCCACAGGTACCCTAGATTGGAAATCCACAGTTGTTGCATTGCTGGTTTGTGTCTTTCCTGCATTATTCCTCTAACACGACTCTTTTGTCCTTAGGGGAACTTTAGTGCACTTTGCACTCACTTTTCAGGGTCTTGGGGAGGGTTATTTTGCTAACTCTCACTATTTTCTAATAGTCCCAGCGACCCTCTACAAGGTCACATAGGTTTGGGGTCCATTCGTGGTTCGCATTCCACTTCTGGAGTATATGGTTTGTGTTGCCCCTATCCCTATGTTTCCCCATTGCATCCTATTGTAACTATGCATTGTTTGCACTGTTTTCTAAGACTATACTGCATACTTTTGCTATTGTGTATATATATCTTGTGTATATTTCCTATCCTCTCACTGAGGGTACACTCTAAGATACTTTGGCATATTGTCATAAAAATAAAGTACCTTTATTTTTAGTATAACTGTGTATTGTGTTTTCTTATGATATTGTGCATATGACACTAAGTGGTACTGTAGTAGCTTCACACGTCTCCTAGTTCAGCCTAAGCTGCTCTGCTAAGCTACCATTATCTATCAGCCTAAGCTGCTAGACACCCTATACACTAATAAGGGATAACTGGGCCTGGTGCAAGGTGCAAGTACCCCTTGGTACTCACTACAAGCCAGTCCAGCCTCCTACATTGGTTGTGCAGTGGTGGGATAAGTGCTTGAGACTACTTACCACTCTTGTCATTGTACTTTTCATAAGAGAAAAATATACAAAACAAGGTCAGTGTATATACACATAGCCAAAAAGTTTTGCATTTCCTCTTTTCACTCTTTTCTAAGTGCTGAAAAGTACTCCTAAACTTTCAAAAAGTTCTTAAAAGTTTAAAAAGTTTTTTTCTGTCTTTCCAAAAAGTTCTGAAAACTTTTTTCTCTTTTTCTATCACTTTAACTCTCTCTAAAAAATGTCTGGCACAGGAAAAAATGTTGAACTGTCCAAACTTGCATATGATCACCTTAGCTGGAAAGGAGCAAGGAGTCTCTGCATAGAGAGAGGTTTGAGTGTAGGGAAGAATCCTTCCTTAGAACTGTTAATTAATATGCTTAGAGTACAGGATAAGGCCATAAGTGCCCAATCTGTAGAAAAAGTAGCTAATGGTTCTCAATCTGATCCAGGGACTCCCCCAGGAAAAGGTTCAGGAAAGAAACTTCTCAGCGTGCCCATTACTAGACAGTCTAGCATAGTTGGTACAGAAATTGAATCACACCATACTGATGGTGTGCTCTCACATTATGCTGGTAGCCAAGCTGTTAGGGTGCCCTCTGTAAGGGACAGGTCTCCTTCTGTTCATTCCCATCATACCTCTGTATCTAGAAATGTCCCTCCCACCCACCCTGATGACAGATTGTTAGAAAGGGAGCTCAATAGATTGAGAGTGGAACAAACCAGACTGAAGCTCAAGAAGCAACAGCTGGATTTGGATAGACAGTCTTTAGAAATAGAGAGGGAAAGACAGAAGTTGGGTTTAGATACCCATGGTGGCAGCAGCAGTATTCCCCATAGTCATCCTGCCAAAGAGCATGATTCCAGGAATCTGCACAAGATAGTTCCCCCTTGTAAGGAGGGGGATGACATTAACAAGTGGTTTGCTGCACTTGAGAGGGCCTGTGCTGTACAGGATGTCCCTCAAAAGCAGTGGGCTGCTATCCTATGGCTATCATTTAGTGGAAAAGGTAGGGATAGGCTCCTTACAGTGAAAGAAAATGATGCCAATAATTTCCAAGTTCTTAAGAATGCACTCCTGGATGGTTATGGCTTAACCACTGAACAGTACAGGATAAAGTTCAGAGAGACCAAAAAGGAGTCTTCACAAGACTGGGTTGATTTCATTGACCAGGCAGTGAAGGCCTTGGAGGGGTGGTTACATGGCAGTAAAGTTACTGATTATGACAGCCTGTATAACTTAATCCTGAGAGAGCATATTCTTAATAATTGTGTGTCTGATTTGTTGCACCAGTACTTGGTGGACTCTGATCTGACCTCTCCCCAAGAATTGGGAAAGAAGGCAGACAAATGGGTCAGAACAAGAGTGAACAGAAAAGTTCATACAGGGGGTGACAAAGATGGCAACAAAAAGAAGGATGGTAAGTCTTCTGACAAGGGTGGGGACAAATCTAAAAATGAGTCTTCATCAGGCCCACAAAAACACTCTGGTGGGGGTGGTGGGTCCAAATCCTCCTTTAATCAGAACAAGGAAAAGAAACCATGGTGCTATTTATGTAAAATAAAAGGCCATTGGACAACAGATCCCAGTTGTCCAAAGAAAGGCACCACAGCTCCTACCACTACAACCCCTACTGCTACACCTAGTGTCCCTACTAATAGCAGTGGTGGTGGGAGCAAACCTACTAATAGCCAATCCAAGGGAGTAGCTGGGCTCACTTTTGGTAATTTAGTTGGGGTTGGTCTAATTAGGGAGACCACAGAGGCTACTTTAGTCTCTGAAGGGGCTATTGACTTAGCCACTTTGGTTGCTTGCCCCCATAACTTGGAGAAGTACAAGCAACTAACCCTAATAAATGGTGTTGAGGTCCAGGCCTACAGGGACACAGGTGCCAGTGTCACAATGGTGATTGAGAAACTGGTGCACCCTGAACAACA
This sequence comes from Pleurodeles waltl, assembly GCF_031143425.1. Taxonomy (NCBI): domain Eukaryota; kingdom Metazoa; phylum Chordata; class Amphibia; order Caudata; family Salamandridae; genus Pleurodeles; species Pleurodeles waltl. The sequence goes on along the minus strand of NC_090438.1, from coordinate 10,364,871 downwards.
CATACTTGGACACCAGTACCAAGTAACCGATGCTCACAACATAACACAAAGCCACCCCATGGCTGTTGTAATTCTCAACTGGGGGGGGTAACTGGTCCAAAGAAAGTTGTGGTAGCTTCAGATTTACCTGTAGACTGTCTATTAGGGAATGATTTGGAGACATCAGCTTGGTCAGATGTGGAGTTGGAGGCCCATGCAGCAATGCTGGGCATCCCAGGGCATATTTTTGCTTTGACAAGGGCTCAGGCCAAAAAGCAAAAAGGACAGGGAAGCTTGGATCCTGGAACAATGGACCAAGTGCTCCCTAAAGCTAGGGCTAGTAGAAGCAAACCACTTCCTACTATCCCTCCCTCTACAGTGGATTCTACTTCTGAGGAAGAAGAATTCACTCCCTGTGCAGAACCTACACCAGAGGAGCTGGAAGCAGACACTGCTGAGCTTTTGGGTGAAGGGGGGCCTGCCAGAGAGGAGCTGAGTGTGGCACAGCAAACCTGTCCCACATTAGAGGGTCTCAGACAGCAAGCTGTCAAACAAGCTAATGGGGATGTCAGTGACTCTCACAGAGTTTACTGGGAGGACAACCTCTTGTACACTGAGCATAGGGATCCTAAACCTGGAGCTGCCAGGAGATTAGTGATTCCTCAGGAGTACAGAAAGTTCCTCCTAACACTGGCACATGACATTCCCCTAGCTGGGCACCTGGGTCAAATGAAAACTTGGGACAGATTGGTTCCCCTGTTTCATTGGCCTAGGATGTCTGAGGACACAAAAGAATTTTGCAAGTCCTGTGAAACCTGTCAAGCCAGTGGCAAGACAGGTGGCACCCCAAAGGCACCCCTTATCCCACTGCCTGTGGTTGGGGTTCCCTTTGAAAGGGTAGGGGTTGACATAGTTGGCCCCATTGACCCTCCTACTGCTTCAGGCAATAGGTTTATCTTAGTGGTAGTGGACCATGCCACAAGATATCCGGAAGCTATTCCTTTAAGGACCACTACAGCTCCTGCAGTGGCAAAGGCCCTCCTGGGAATATTTTCCAGGGTGGGCTTCCCAAAGGAAGTAGTATCAGACAGAGGAAGCAATTTCATGTCTGCATACTTAAAGGCCATGTGGAAGGAGTGTGGTGTAACTTACAAGTTCACAACACCCTATCATCCACAAACAAATGGACTGGTGGAGAGATTTAATAAAACTCTCAAAGGCATGATTATGGGACTCCCTGAAAAACTCCGCAGGAGATGGGATATCCTTCTACCATGCCTCCTTTTTGCCTACAGGGAGGTACTCCAGAAAGGAGTGGGCTTCAGCCCCTTTGAACTTCTTTTTGGACACCCTGTTAGGGGTCCACTCACACTTGTAAAGGAGGGTTGGGAACAACCTTTAAAAGCTCCTAAGCAGGATATTGTGGATTATGTACTTGGCCTCAGATCAAGGATGGCTGAGTACATGAAAAAGGCCAGTAAAAACCTTCAGGCCAGCCAAGAGCTCCAGAAGCAATGGCATGATCAGAAGGCTGTTTTGGTTCAGTACCAACCAGGGCAGAAAGTGTGGGTCTTGGAGCCTGTGGCCCCAAGAGCACTCCAAGATAAATGGAGTGGACCCCACACAATTGTTGAAAAGAAGGGTGAAGTCACCTACTTGGTTGACTTAGGCACTGCCAGGAGTCCCCTTAGGGTGCTCCATGTCAACCGCCTGAAACCCTACTATGACAGGGCTGATCTCACCCTGCTCATGGCAACAGATGAGGGACAGGAAGAAGACAGTGATCCTCTACCTGATCTCTTCTCTTCCACAGAACAAGATGCTCTTGTGGAAGGTGTAGTTTTGGCTGATTGTCTTACTGCTGAGCAGAAAGATAATTGCATAAATCTCCTAGGACAATTTTCAGAACTCTTCTCTACTGTGCCAGGCACCACTTCTTGGTGTGAGCACGCTATAGATACTGGAGACAGTTTACCTGTCAAAAGTAAGATCTATAGGCAGCCTGACCATGTCAGGGACTGCATAAAGCAAGAAGTTCAGAAAATGTTGGAACTAGGAGTGGTTGAGCACTCTGACAGTCCATGGGCTTCTCCTGTGGTACTGGTACCAAAACCCAATTCTAAAGATGGAAAGAAGGAAATGAGGTTTTGTGTAGACTATAGACGTCTCAACTTGGTAACCAAAACTGATGCTCACCCTATACCCAGGGCAGATGAGCTTATAGATACACTGGCATCTGCCAAGTATCTAAGCACTTTTGATTTGACTGCAGGGTATTGGCAGATCAAATTGTCAGAAGATGCTAAACCTAAGACTGCATTTTCTACCATTGGAGGACATTACCAGTTTACTGTAATGCCTTTTGGTTTAAAAAATGCACCTGCCACTTTTCAGAGGTTGGTGAACACAGTCCTGCAAGGGCTGGAAGCTTTCAGTGCAGCATATTTGGACGATATAGCTGTCTTTAGCTCCAGCTGGGATGATCACCTGGTCCACCTATGGAAAGTTTTGGAGTCTCTGCAAAAGGCAGGCCTCACTATCAAGGCTTCAAAGTGCCAGATAGGGCAGGGTAAGGTGGTTTATCTGGGACACCTTGTTGGTGGGGAACAGATTGCACCACTTCAGGGGAAAATCCAAACTATTATTGATTGGGTTCCCCCTACCACACAGACTCAGGTGAGAGCCTTCCTAGGCCTCACTGGGTATTACAGGAGGTTCATTAAGAACTATGGCTCCATTGCAGCCCCTCTTAATGACCTCACATCCAAGAAAATGCCTAAAAAGGTATTGTGGACAGCAAGCTGTCAGAAAGCTTTTGAGGAGCTGAAGCAGGCCATGTGCTCTGCACCTGTCCTGAAAAGCCCTTGTTACTCTAAAAAATTCTATGTCCAAACTGATGCATCTGAATTAGGAGTAGGGGCAGTCCTATCACAACTTAATCCTGAGGGCCAGGATCAACCTGTTGCTTTTATTAGTAGAAGGTTGACCCCTAGAGAAAAGCGTTGGTCTGCCATTGAGAGGGAGGCCTTTGCTGTGGTCTGGGCTCTGAAGAAGTTGAGGCCATACCTGTTTGGCACTCACTTCATTGTTCAGACAGACCACAAACCTCTACTTTGGCTAAAACAAATGAAAGGTGAAAATCCTAAATTGTTGAGGTGGTCCATATCCCTACAGGGAATGGACTATACAGTGGAACATAGACCTGGGAGTAGCCACTCCAATGCAGATGGACTCTCCAGATATTTCCACTTAGACAATGAAGACTCATCAGGTAATGGCTAGTCTTATTGTCCTTCGTTTGGGGGGGGGTTGTGTAGGAAAGTACCATCTTGCCTGGCATGTTACCCCCATTTTTCACTGTATATATGTTGTTTTAGTTGCATGTGTCACTGGGACCCTGGTAACCCAGGGCCCCAGTGCTCATAAGTGTGCCTGAATGTGTTACCTGTGTAGTGACTAACTGTCTCACTGAGGCTCTGCTAATCAGAACCTCAGTGGTTATGCTCTCTCATTTCTTTCCAAATTGTCACTGACAGGCTAGTGACCATTTTTTCCAATTTACATTGGCTTTCTGGAACACCCTTATAATTCCCTAGTATATGGTACTTAGGTACCCAGGGTATTGGGGTTCCAGGAGATCCCTATGGGTTGCAGCATTTCTTTTGCCACCCATAGGGAGCTCTGACAATTCTTACACAGGCCTGCCACTGCAGCCTGAGTGAAATAACGTCCACGTTATTTCACAGCCATTTTACACTGCACTTAAGTAACTTATAAGTCACCTATATGTCTAACCTTTACCTGGTAAAGGTTAGGTGCAAAGTTACTTAGTGTGAGGGGACCCTGGCACTAGCCAAGGTGCCCCCACATTGTTCAGAGCCAATTCACTGAACTTTGTGAGTGCGGGGACACCATTACACGCGTGCACTACATATAGGTCACTACCTATATGTAGCTTCACCATGGTAACTCCGAATATGGCCATGTAACATGTCTATGATCATGGAATTGCCCCCTCTATGCCATCCTGGCATTGTTGGTACAATTCCATGATCCCAGTGGTCTGTAGCACAGACCCTGGTACTGCCAGACTGCCCTTCCTGGGGTTTCACTGCAGCTGCTGCTGCTGCCAACCCCTCAGACAGGCAGCTGCCCTCCTGGGGTCCAGCCAGGCCTGGCCCAGGATGGCAGAACAAAGAACTTCCTCTGAGAGAGGGTGTGACACCCTCTCCCTTTGGAAAATGGTGTGAAGGCAGGGGAGGAGTAGCCTCCCCCAGCCTCTGGAAATGCTTTGTTGGGCACAGATGTGCCCAATTCTGCATAAGCCAGTCTACACCGGTTCAGGGACCCCTTAGCCCCTGCTCTGGCGCGAAACTGGACAAAGGAAAGGGGAGTGACCACTCCCCTGACCTGCACCTCCCCTGGGAGGTGTCCAGAGCTCCTCCAGTGTGCTCCAGACCTCTGCCATCTTGGAAACAGAGGTGCTGCTGGCACACTGGACTGCTTTGAGTGGCCAGTGCCACCAGGTGACGTCAGAGACTCCTGCTGATAGGCTCCTTCAGGTGTTAGTAGCCTTTCCTCTCTCCTAGGTAGCCAAACCCTCTTTTCTGGCTATTTAGGGTCTCTGTCTCTGGGGAAACTTTAGATAACGAATGCATGAGCTCAGCCGAGTTCCTCTGCATCTCCCTCTTCACCTTCTGATAAGGAATCGACCGCTGACCGCGCTGGAAGCCTGCAAACCTGCAACATAGTAGCAAAGACGACCACTGCAACTCTGTAACGCTGATCCTGCCGCCTTCTCAACTGTTTTCCTGCTTGTGCATGCTGTGGGGGTAGTCTGCCTCCTCTCTGCACCAGAAGCTCCGAAGAAATCTCCCGTGGGTCGACGGAATCTTCCCCCTGCAACCGCAGGCACCAAAAAGCTGCATTACCGGTCCCTTGGGTCTCCTCTCAGCACGACGAGCGAGGTCCCTCGAATCCAGCGACGCTGTCCAAGTGACCCCCACAGTCCAGTGACTCTTCAGCCCAAGTTTGGTGGAGATAAGTCCTTGCCTCACCTCGCTGGGCTCCATTGCTGGGAACCGCGACTTTGCAGCTGCTCCGGCCCCTGTGCACTTCCGGCAGAAATCCTTCGTGCACAGCCAAGCCTGGGTCCACGGCACTCTAACCTGCATTGCACGACTTTCTAAGTTGGTCTCCGGCGACGTGGGACTCCTTTGTGCAACTTCGGCGAGCACCATTTCACGCATCCTCGTAGTGCCTGTTTCTGGCACTTCTCCGGATGCTACCTGCTTCAGTGAGGGCTCTTTGTCTTGCTCGACGTTCCCTCTCTCTGCAGTTCCAATTTGCGACCTCCTGGTCCCTCCTGGGCCCCAGCAGCGTCCAAAAACGCCAAACGCACGATTTGCGTGTAGCAAGGCTTGTTGGCGTCCTTCCAGCGGGAAAACACTTCTGCACGACTCTCCAGGGCGAGAGGGATCAGTCCACCAAAGGGGAAGTCTCTAGCCCTTTTTGTTCCTGCAGAAACCTCAGCTTCTTCTGCCCAGTCGAAGCTTCTTTGCACCCGCAGCTGGCATTTCCTGGGCATCTGCCCATCTCCGACTTCCTTGTGACTTTTGGACTTGGTCCCCTTGTTCCAAAGGTACCCTAGATTGGAAATCCACAGTTGTTGCATTGCTGGTTTGTGTCTTTCCTGCATTATTCCTCTAACACGACTCTTTTGTCCTTAGGGGAACTTTATTGCACTTTGCACTCACTTTTCAGGGTCTTGGGGAGGGTTATTTTGCTAACTCTCACTATTTTCTAATAGTCCCAGCGACCCTCTACAAGGTCACATAGGTTTGGGGTCCATTCGTGGTTCGCATTCCACTTCTGGAGTATATGGTTTGTGTTTTGGCCCTATCCCTATGTTTCCCCATTGCATCCTATTGTAACTATACATTGTTTGCACTGTTTTCTAAGACTATACTGCATATTTTTGCTATTGTGTATATATATCTTGTGTATATTTCCTATCCTCTCACTGAGGGTACACTCTAAGATACTTTGGCATATTGTCATAAAAATAAAGTACCTTTATTTTTAGTATAACTGTGTATTGTGTTTTCTTATGATATTGTGCATATGACACTAAGTGGTACTGTAGTAGCTTCACACGTCTCCTAGTTCAGCCTAAGCTGCTCTGCTAAGCTACCATTATCTATCAGCCTAAGCTGCTAGACACCCTATACACTAATAAGGGATAACTGGGCCTGGTGCAAGGTGCAAGTACCCCTTGGTACTCACTACAAGCCAGTCCAGCCTCCTACAGATGGCGGTGGCGATGTCTGGAGCAGAGGAGGCGTTCATCCAGGTCTCCGTGATGAAGGCAACCTCCGGGGCTGTGGAGTCCAGGAGGTCCCAGAGTTCAACGGCGTGCTTGTGGACGGAACGAGCGTTGACCAGGATGCACTTGAGGTGGTTGATGGCGCGTGGGCTTGTGGTCGTGGTAGTTGCGTGGTGGAAGATGCGTTTGCAGGAGTTGCAGGCGAAGGGTCCATGGGTGCGATTGGGGTGAGCTTGGAAGCAGGTGTTGGAGCGTCCTGGGTAGAGGGCGTGGAGGGTGGTGGGGTCGTAGCGGATCAGCGGGGCTTGGGAGAGCTGGGGACCAGGGGTCGTGGCGCTGGGCGCGGACCAGGCGTGGACGGGCGCAGACGGGCTTGCCTCTGGCGCGCCAGCAGCGCGGACGCGCAGCGGCTGCCATAGAGGTGGGGGGGGAGGGGTCAGCTGGGGGCGAATGGGAGCTGGGGGGCGGGGGCGTGCAGGAGGTCGCGGCGGGAAAGCGCAAGAGAGGGGGGAACAGGTAGAGTGAGAAGAGCTGGGGGAGGGGGGCTTAAGGGTGGAGGGGGGTGAGTGTTAGGAGGTTTAGGAGATTAGGAAGAAAGATAGGAGTAGGGTTGTGAAGATAGGAGAGGGGGGTTGTAGAGGTGGGTGAGGGTGAGAGGTAGAGTGAGAGGATAGGAAGATAGGTAATAGAGGGGGTGGCGGGAAGGGGGGGAGAGATAGAGAAATAGATAGATAAAATAGATAGATAGAAAAATCGATAGATAGAGAAATAGATAGAGAGATAGGTAGATAGGAGGAGGTGGAGAGTGAGGGAGTTAGATAGTGGGATAGAGAGATAGGTAGATAGGAGGAGTGAGGGAGGTAGATAGCGAACGGGTTAGATAGGGGTGATAGAGAGGGGGAGGCGAGTGAGGGAGGGGGATGAGGCAGGAGCAGGAGGGCAGGCGCGGGGAGAAGAAGACGGAGGAGGCAGAAGAGCCGAAGGCAGAAGATAGAAGACAGAAGACAGAAGAGCAGAAGACCGGAAGAACAGAAGAACAGAAGACCAGAAGAACAGAAGACCGGAAGAACAGAAGAAAGGAAGACCGGAAGACCAGAAGAACAGAAGAACACAGAAGAACACAGAAGAACACAGAAGAACACAGAAGAAGATACAGAAAACGAAGAACAGAAGGCAGAAGACCACAGAAGAAGATGAGGAAGAAGAGGGGCGACAGGAGAGGCTGAGAAGCACACAGAAGAAGAGAGAAGACGGGGAAAAGAAGAGTACAGAAGAAGATTACAGACGAGGAGCGAGGAGGAAGAACAGAGAAGAAGAAAAGAAGAAAAGAAGCAGGAGCAGGAGAGAGGGTGAGTAGCGCGGGATAGAGCGAGGGGCTGGGAGGTGGGGGGTACTTACTGTGAGGTGGGTCTCAGGAACTCAGGAACCTGGAGGAGCTGGAGAAGCTGCAGCGGCAGGGGGAGCGACCTACCCTTGGGTCAAGGGTCGCTACCACTGTCGCGCAGCGGCCGCCATATGAGGTAGGAGGGGGGGAGGGGTCAGCTGGGGGCGAATGGGAGCTGGGAGGCGGGGGCGTGCAGGAGGTCGCGGCGGGAAAGCGCGAGGGGGGGACAGGTAGAGTGAGAAGAGCTAGGGGAGGGGAGTTTAAGGGTGGAGAGGGGTGAGTGTTAGGAGGTTTAGGAGATTAGGGAGAAAGATAGGAGTAGGGTTGTGAAGATAGGGGAGGGGGGTTGTAGAGGTGGGTGAGGGTGAGAGGTAGAGTGAGAGGATAGGAAGATAGGTAATAGATTGGGTGGCGGGAAGGGGGGAGAGATAGAGAAATAGATAGAGAAAATAGATAGATAGAGAAATCGATAGATAGAGAAATAGATAGAGAGATAGGTAGATAGGAGGAGGTGGAGAGTGAGGGAGTTAGATAGTGGGATAGAGAGATAGAGAGATAGGTAGATAGGAGGAGTGAGGGAGGTAGATAGCGAATGGGTTAGATAGGGGTGATAGAGAGGGGGAGGCGAGTGAGGGAGGGGGATGAGGCAGGAGCAGGAGGGCAGGCGCAGGGAGAAGAAGACGGAGGAGGCAGAAGAGTCGAAGGCAGAAGATAGAAGACAGAAGACAGAAGAGCAGAAGAGCAGAAGAACAGAAGAACAGAAGAACAGAAGACCGGAAGAACAGAAGAAAGGAAGACCGGAAGACCAGAAGAACAGAAGAACACAGAAGAACACAGAGGAACACAGAAGAACACAGAAGAACACAGAAGAACACAGAAGAAGATACAGAAAACGAAGAACAGAAGGCAGAACACCACAGAAGAAGATGAGGAAGAAGAGGGACGACAGGAGAGGCTGAGAAGCACACAGAAGAAGAGAGAAGACGGGGAAAAGAAGAGTACAGAAGAAGATTACAGACGAGGAGCGAGGAGGAAGAACAGAGAAGAAGAAAAGAAGAAAAGAAGCAGGAGCAGGAGAGAGGGTGAGTAGCGCGGGGCAGAGCGAGGGGCTGGGAGGTGGGGGGTACTTACTGTGAGGTGGGTCTCAGGAACTCTGTGTGAGAAAGTAGCCTCTTTCTAGCCTTGTTACCCCCACTTTTGGCCTGTTTGTGAGTGTATGTCAGGGTATTTTCACTGTCTCACTGGGATCCTGCTAGCCAGGGCCCAGTGCTCATAGTGAAAACCCTATGTTTTCAGTATGTTTGTTATGTGTCACTGGGACCCTGCTAGCCAGGACCCCAGTGCTCATAAGTTTGTGGCCTATATGTATGTGTTCCCTGTGTGATGCCTAACTGTCTCACTGAGGCTCTGCTAACCAGAACCTCAGTGGTTATGCTCTCTCATTTCTTTCAAATTGTCACTAACAGGCTAGTGACCAATTTTACCAATTTACATTGGCTTACTGGAACACCCTTATAATTCCCTAGTATATGGTACTGAGGTACCCAGGGTATTGGGGTTCCAGGAGATCCCTATGGGCTGCAGCATTTCTTTTGCCACCCATAGGGAGCTCTGACAATTCTTACACAGGCCTGCCACTGCAGCCTGAGTGAAATAACGTCCACGTTATTTCACAGCCATTTTACACTGCACTTAAGTAACTTATAAGTCACCTATATGTCTAACCTTTACCTGGTAAAGGTTAGGTGCAAAGTTACTTAGTGTGAGGGCACCCTGGCACTAGCCAAGGTGCCCCCACATTGTTCAGGGCCAATTCCCTGAACTTTGTGAGTGCGGGGACACCATTACACGCGTGCACTACATATAGGTCAATACCTATAAGTAGCTTCACAATGGTAACTCCAAATATGGCCATGTAACATGTCTAAGATCATGGAATTGCCCCCTCTATGCCATCCTGGCATTGTTGGCACAATTCCATGATCCCAGTGGTCTGTAGCACAGACCCTGGTACTGCCAAACTGCCTTTCCTGGGTTTTCACTGCAGCTGCTGCTGCTGCCAACCCCTCAGACAGGTTTCTGCCCCCCTGGGGTCAAGCCAGGCTTGTCCCAGGATGGCAGAACAAAGGACTTCCTCTGAGAGAGGGTGTTACACCCTCTCCCTTTGGAAAATGGTGTGAAGGCAGGGGAGGAGTAGCCTCCCCCAGCCTCTGGAAATGCTTTCTTGGGCACAGATGTCCCCAATTCGGCATAAGCCAGTCTACACCGGTTCAGGGACCCCTAAGCCCTGCTCTGGCACGAAACTGGACAAAGGAAAGGGGAGTGACCACTCCCCTGACCTGCACCTCCCCTGGGAGGTGTCCAGAGCTCCTCCAGTGTGCTCCAGACCTCTGCCATCTTGGAAACAGAGGTGCTGCTGGCACACTGGACTGCTCTGAGTGGCCAGTGCCACCAGGTGATGTCAGAGACTCCTTCTGATAGGCTCCTTCAGGTGTTAGTAGCCTATCCTCTCTCCTAAGTAGCCAAACCCTCTTTTCTGGCTATTTAGGGTCTCTGTCTCTGGGGAAACTTTGGATAACGAATGCAAGAGCTCATCAGAGTTCCTCTGCATCTCTCTCTTCACCTTCTGCCAAGGAATCGACTACTGCAACTCTGTAACGCTGATCCTGCCGCCTTCTCGACTGTTTTCCTGGTGGTGCATGCTGTGGGGGTAGTCTGCCTCCTCTCTGCACTAGAAGCTCCGAAGAAATCTCCCGTGGGTCGACGGAATCTTCCCCCTGCAACCGCAGGCACCAAAAAGCTGCATTACCGGTCCCTTGGGTCTCCTCTCAGCACGACGAGCGAGGTCCCTCAAATCCAGCACCTCTGTCCAAGTGACTCCCACAGTCCAGTGACTCTTCAGTCCAAGTTTGGCGAGGTAAGTCCTTGCCTCACCTCGCTAGACTGCATTGCTGGGAACCCCGACTTTTGCAGCTACTCCGGCCGCTGTGCACTTCCGGTGGAAATCCTTTGTGCACAGCCAAGCCTGGGTCCACGGCACTCTAACCTGCATTGCACGACTTTCTAAGTTGGTCTCCGGCGACGTGGGACTCCTTTGTGTAACTTTGGGTGAGCACCGTTTCATGCATCCTCGTAGTGCCTGTTTCTGGCACTTTTCCAGGTGCTACCTGCTGCTGAGAGGGCTCCTTGTCTTGCTCGACGTCCCCTCTACCTCCTGGTCCAATTTGCGACCTCCTGGTCCCTCCTGGCCCACAGCAGCATCCAAAAACGCTAACCAAACGATTTGCAGCTAGCAAGGCTTGTTGGCGTTCTTTCGGCGGGAAAACACTTCTGCACGACTCTCCTCGGCGAGAGGGATCCGTCCACCAAAGGGGAAGTCTCTAGCCCTTTTCGTTCCTGCAGAAACCTCAGCTTCTTCTGTCCAGTAGAAGCTTCTTTGCATCCACCGCTGGCATTTCCTGGGCATATGCCCATCTCCGACTTGCTTGTGACTTTTGGACTTGGTCCCCTTGTTCCACAGGTACCCTAGATTGGAAATCCATCGTTGTTGCACTGTTGGTTTGTGTCTTTCCTGCATTATTCCTCTATCACGACTTCTTTGTTTTTGGGGGAACTTCAGTGCACTTTGCACTCACTTTTCAGTGTCTTGGGGAGGGCTAGTTTTCTGGCTCTCACTGTTTTCTGATAGTCCCAGCGACCCTCTGCAGGGTCACATAGGTTTGGGGTCCATTCGTGGTTCGCATTCCACTTTTGGAGTGTATGGTTTGTGTTGCCCCTATCCCTGTGTGTCCCCATTGCATCCTATTGTAGCTGTACATTGTTTGCACTGATTTCTAACACTATACTGCATATTTTTGGTGTTGTGTATTTGTATCTTGTGTATATTTCCTATCCTCTCACCGAGGGTACACTCTAAGATACTTTGGCATATTGTCATAAAAATAAAGTACCTTTATTTTTAGTATAACTGTGTATTGTGTTTTCTTATGATATTGTGCAAGTGACACTTGTGGTACTGTAGTAGCTTCACACGTCTCCTAGTTCAGCCTAAGCTGCTCTGCTAAGCTACCATTATCTATCAGCCTAAGCTGCTAGACACCCTATACACTAATAAGGGATAACTGGGCCTGGTGCAAGGTGCAAGTACCCCTTGGTACTCACTACAAGCCAGTCCAGCCTCCTACACTCAGGAACCTGGAGGAGCTGGAGGAGCTGCAGCGGCAGGGGGAGCGACCTACACCTTCCACTAGAGCATCTTGTTCTGTGGAAGAGAAGAGATCAGGGAGAGGGTCACTCTCTTCTTCCTGTCCTTCATCTGTTACCATGAGCAGGGTGAGATCAGCCCTGTCATAGTAGGGTTTTAGGCGATTGACATGGAGCACCCTAAGGGGACTCCTGGCAGTGCCCAAGTCAACCAAGTAGGTGACTTCTCCCTTTTTCTCAACAATAATGTGGGGTCCACTACATTTGTCTTGGAGTGCTCTTGGGGCCACAGGCTCCAAGACCCACACTTTCTGCCCTGGTTGGTACTGAATCAGAACAGCCTTCTGGTCATGCCATTGCTTTTGGAGCTCTTGGCTGGCCTGAAGGTTTTTACTGGCCTTTTTCATGTACTCAGCATCCTAGATGTTAGGCCAAGTACATAGTCCACTATGTCTTGCTTAGGAGCTTTTAAAGGTTGTTCCCAACCCTCCTTCACAAGTGTTAGAGGACCTCTTACAGGGTGTCCAAATAGGAGTTCAAAGGGGCTGAAGCCCACTCCTTTTTGGGGTACCTCCCTGTAAGCAAAAAGGAGGCAAGGTAACAGGACATCCCATCTCCTCCGGAGTTTTTCAGGGAGTCCCATTATCATTCCTTTGATAGTTTTATTAAACTTCTCAACCAGTCCATTTGTTTGTGGATTATAGGGTGTGGTGAACTTGTATGTCACACCACATTCCTTCCACATGGCCTTTAAGTAAGCAGACATGAAATTGCTTCCCCTGTCTGATACCACCTCTTTTGGGAAGCCCACCCTGGAAAAGATTCCCAGGAGGGCCTTTGCCACTGCAGGAGCTATAGTGGTCCTTAGAGGAATTGCTTCAGGATATCCGGTTGCATGGTTCACTACCACCAAGATAAACCTATTGCCTGAAGCAGTAGGAGGGTCAAGGGGGCCAACTATGTCAACCCCTACCCTTTCAAAGGGAACCCCAACCACAGGCAGTGGAATAAGGGGTGCCTTTGGGGTGCCACCTGTTTTGCCACTAGCTTGACAGGTGACACAGGACTTACAAAATTCCTTTGTGTCCTCTGACATTCTTGGACAATAAAACAAGGGAACAAGCCTGTCCCAAGTTTTCATTTGTCCCAAATGTCCATCCAAGGGAATGTCGTGGGCTAGAGTTAGGAGGAACTCTCTGTATTGCAAGGGGATGACCAATCTCCTGGCTGCTCCAGGTTTAGGGTCCCCTGCCTCAGTATACAAGAGGTTGTCCTCCCAGTAAACTCTGTGAGAGTCACTGACATCCCCATTTTGCTGTTTGACAGCTTGCTGTCTTAGACCCTCTAGTGTGAGACAGGTCTGCTGTGCCACACTCAGCTCCTCCCTGGCAGGCCCCCGTCCACCCAAAAGCTCAGCAGTGTCTGCTTCCAGCTCCTCTGGTGTAGGTTCTGCACAGGGTGGAAATTCTTCTTCCTCAGAAGTTGAATCCACTGTAAAGGGAGGGGTAGTAGGTAGTGTTTTACCTTTAATAACCCTAGCTTTAAGGAGCACTTGGTCCATTGTTCCACGATCCAAGTCACCCTGTCCTTTTTGCTTTTTGGCCTGAGCCCTTGTCAAAGCAAAAATATGCCCAGGAATGCCCAGCATTGCTGCATGAGCCTCCAACTCCACTTCTGCCCAAGCTGATGTCTCTAAATTGTTCCCTAGTAGACAGTCTACAGGTAAATCTGAGGCAACCATAACTTTCTTTGGACCAGTACCCCCCGCCCCACTTGAGATTCACAGCAGCCATGGGGTGGCTAAGAGTGTTGTTATGAGCATCAGTCACTTGGTACTGGTGACCAAGTAGGTGTTGTTCAGGGTGGACCAGTTTCTCTATTACCATTGTAACACTGGCACCTGTGTCCCTGTTGGCATGAACCTCAACGCCATTTATTAGGGGAAGTTGCTTGTACTTATCCATATTAAGGGGACAAGCAACCTAGGTGGCCAAATCAATGGCACCTTCAGAGACTAACACAGCCTCTGTGGTCTCCCTAACAAGACCAACCCCAACTAAATTACCAAAAGTGAACCCAGCTACTCCCTTGGATTGGCTATTAGTAGGTTTGCTCCCACCACCACTGCTATTACTAGGGGCACTAGGTGTAGCAGTAGGGGTTGTAGTGGTAGGAGGCTTGGTGCTTTTCTTTGGACAACTGGGATCAGTTGTCCAATGGCCTTTTACTTTACATAAATAGCACCATGGTTTCTTTACTTGATTTGAAGAGGATTTTGGCCCACCGCCCCCACCAAAGTGTTTTTGTGGGCCTGATGAAGACTCATTTTTAGATTTGTCCCCACCCTTGTCTGAATACATACCATCTTTCTTCTTGCCATCTCTGTCACCCCCTGTATGAACTTTTCTGTTCACCACTGTTCTGACCCATTTGTCTGCCTTCTTTCTCAATTCTTGGGGAGAGGTCAGATCTGAGACCACTAGGTACTGGTGCAACAAATCAGCCACACAATTATTAAGAATATGCTCTCTCAGGATTAAGTTATACAGGCTTTCATAGTCAGAAACTTTACTGCCATGTAACCACCCCTCCAAGGCCTTCACTGAATGGTCAACAAAGTCTACCCAGTCTTGTGAAGACTCCTTTTTGGTTTCTCTGAACTTGATCCTGTACTGTTCAGTGGTTAAGTCATAACCATCTAGGAGTGCATTCTTAAGAACTGTAAAATCCTTGGCTTCACTTTCTTTAACAGTAAGGACCCTATCCCTACCCTTTCCACTGAAAGATAGCCATAGGATAGCAGCCCACTGCCTTTGAGGGACACCCTGTACAACACAGGCCCTCTCAAGTGCAGCAAACCACTTGTTAATGTCATCCCCCTCCTTGTAAGGGGGAACTTTCTTGTGCAGATTCCTAGAATCATGCTCTTTTACAGGATTACTATCTGTAATACTGCTGCTGCCACCATGGGTTCCAAACCCCAACCTCTGTCTTTATTTTTCTAAGTCAAATGCTTGTCTGTCCAGATCCAGGTGTTGCTTCTTGAGCTTCAGTCTGGATTCTTCCACTCTCAATCTATTGAGTTCCCTTTCTAACACTCTGTCTTCAGGGAGGGTGGGTTGAGCATGCTTTGACACAGAAGAATGGTGTGAATGAACAGAGGGAGACCTGTCCTTAACAGATGGCACTCTAACAACCTGGCCTAAAGGAGTAACCTCTATACTATGATGAGACCTCACATCAGTACCAGCCCTGCTAGGTGGCCTGCTAAGGGGCAGGTTGGGAAGGTTCCCTTCTAATCCTTTTACTGGGGCTACCCCAGAATCAGAGTGTGAACCATCAGCCAATCTCTCACCAGATGTGTCAACTATGGTCTTATCTTGTTCAATGAGCATATTAACTAACAGTTCTCTTGAGGGATTCTTCCCTATCCCTAAACCTCTTTCAATGCAGAGACTCCTTGCTCCTTTCCAGCTAAGGTGGTCATAAGCAGTTCTGGACAGATCCAGAGTTTGACCTGTACCAGACATGATATAAAAGGTCTAAGGGACAGAAAAAGAAAGAAAAAGTTTCAGAACTTTTTAAAGAACAGAAAAAAACTTTTAAAACTTTTAAAGAACTTTTTGAAAGTTTTAGAGGTACATTTCAGCACTTAGCAATAGAGTAAGAGGAGAAAAGCAAAACTTTTTGGTTAGGTGTACATACACTGAACTTGTTTTGTATATTTTTCTCTTATGAAAAGTACAAAATGACAAAGTGGTAAGTAGTTGCAAGTACTTATCCCACCGCTGCACAACCAATGTTGGAGGCTGGGCTGGTTTGTAGTGGTACCAAGGGGTACTTACACTCTGCACCAGGTCCAGTTATCCCTTATTAGTGTATAGGGTGTCTAGCAGCTTAGGCTGATAGATAATGGTAGCTTAGCAGAGCAGTTTAGGCTGAACTAGGAGACATGCAAAGCTCCTACTTTACCACTGGTGTCATATGCACAATATCATAAGAAAACACAATACTCAGATATACTAAAAATAAAGGTACTTTATTTTTATGACAATATGCCAAAAGTATCTCAGTTAGTACCCTCAGTATGAAGATAGCAAATATACACAAGATATATGCACACAATACCAAAGATATGCAGTAATGGCAATAGAAAGCAATGCAAGCAATGTACAGTGACCATAGATTGCAATGAGAGCACATAGGTATAGGGGCAACACAAACCATATACTCTACAAGTGGAATGCGAACCACGAATGGACCCCAAACCTATGTGACCTTGTAGAGGGTCGCTGGGACTATAAGAAAACAGTGAGGGATAGAAAAATAGCCCACCCCAAGACCCTGAGAAGTGGGTGCAAAGTGCACCTAAGTTCCCCAGAGAGCACAGAAGTCATGATAGGGGAATTCTGCAAGGAAGACCAACACCAGCAATGCAACAACAATGGATTTCCAGACGAGAGTACCTGTGGAACAAGGGGACCAAGTCCAAAAGTCACGATCAAGTCGGGAGTGGGCAGATGCCCAGGAAATGCCAGCTGTGAATGCAAAGAAGTTCCCACCAGATGGTAGAAGCTGTGGATTCTGCAAGAACGAAGAGGACTAGGAACTTTCCCTTTGGAGGATGGATGTCCAACGTTGTGAAGAAGCTTGCAGAGGTGTTTCCATGCAGAAAGACCGCAAACAAGCCTTGCTAGCGGCAAGGGTTGCAGTTAGGGTTTTTGGATGCTGCTGTGGCCCAGGAGGGACCAGGATGTCACCAATTGCGTGAGGAGACAGATGGGGCGTCCAGCAAGACAAAGAGCCCCCTCAGAAGCAAGCAGCACCCGCAGAAGTGCCAGAACAGGCACTACAAAGAAGAGTGAACCAGAGCTCACCCGAAGTCACAAAGGAAGGTCCCACGACACCAGAGGACAACTCAGGAGGTCGTGCACTGCAGGTTAGAGTGTCGGGGACCCAGGCTTGGCTGTGGACAAAGGAAATCCTGGAAGAGTGCACAGGAGCCGGAGCAGCTGCAAATCACGCTGTACCCAGCAATGCAGTCTAGCGTGGGGAGGCAAGGACTTACCTCCACCAAACTTGGACTGAAGAGTCACTGGACTGTGGGAGTCACTTGGACAGAGTTTCTGAGTTCCAGGGATCACGCTCGTCCTGCTGAGAGGGGACCCAGAGGACCGGTGATGCAGTCTTTTGGTGCCTGCGGTTGTAGGGGGAAGATTCCGTCGACCCACTGGAGATTTCTTCGGAGCTTCTAGTGCAGAGAGGAGGCAGACTACCCCCACAGCATGCACCACTAGGAAAACAGTTGAGAAGGCGGCCGGATCAGCGTTACAAGGTCGCAGTAGTCATCTTTGCTACTTTGTTGCAGTTTTGCAGGCTTCCAGAGCAGTCAGCGGTCTATTCCTTGGCAGAAGGTGAAGAGAGAGATGCAGAGGAACTCTGATGAGCTCTTGCATTCGTTATCTACCGAATTCCCCAAAGCATAGACCCTAAATAGCCAGAAAAGTAGGTTTGGCTGCTTAGGAAGGAGGATAGGCTAGCAACACAGGTAAGAGCCTATAAGAAGGAGTCTCTGGTGTCACCTGCTGGCCCTGGCCACTCAGAGCAGTCCAGTGTGCCAGCAGCACCTCTGTTTCCAAGATGGCAGAGGTCTGGAGCACACTGGAGGAGCTTTGGGCACCTCCCAGGGGACGTGCAGGTCAGGGGAGTGGTCACTCCCCTTTCCTTTGTCCAGTTTCACGCCAGAGCAGGGCTGGGGGATCCCTGAACTGGTGTAGACTGGCTTAGGCAGAGATGGGCACCATCTGTGCCCATCAAAGCATTTCCAGAAGCTGGGGGAGGCTACTCCTCCCCAGCCCTGACACCTTTTTCCAAAGGGAGAGGGTGTAACACCCTCTCTCTGAGGAAGTCCTTTGTTCTGCCTTCCTGGGCCAAGCCTGGCTGGACCCCAGGGGGGCAGAAACCTGTCTGAGGGGTTTGCAGCAGCAGCAGCTGCAGTGTAACCCCGGGAAAGGTAGTTTGGCAGTACCCGGGTCTGTGCTAGAGACTCGGGGGATTATGGAATTGTCTCCCCAATGCCAGAACGGCATTGGGGTGACAATTCCATGATCTTAGACATGTTACATGGCCATGTTCGGAGTTACCATTGTGACGCTATACATATGTCGTGACATATGTATAGTGCACGGGTGTAATGGTGTCCCCGCACTCACAAAGTCCGGGGAATTTGCCCTGAACAATGTGGGAGCACCTTGGCTAGTGCCAGGGTGCCCACACACTAAGTAACTTAGCCCCCACCTTTACCAGGTAAAGGTTAGACATATAGGTGACTTATAAGTTACTTAAGTGCAGTGGTAAATGGCTGTGAAATAACGTGGACGTTATTTCACTCAGGCTGCAGTGGCAGGCCTTTGTAAGAATTGTCATAGCTCCCTATGGGTGGCAAAAGAAATGCTGCAGCCCATAGGGATCTCCTGGAACCCCAATACCCTGGGTACCTCAGTACCATATACTAGGGAATCATAAGGGTGTTCCAGTATGCCAATGTAAATTGGTGAAATTGGTCACTAGCCTGTTAGTGCCAATTTGAAAAAGAAATGAGAGGGCATAACCACTGAGGTTCTGGTTAGCAGATCCTCAGTGAGACAGTTAGTCATCACACAGGTAACAGACAGGGCACACTTATGAGCACTGGGGCCCTGGCTGGCAGGGTCCCAGTGACACATACAACTAAAACAACATATATACAGTGAAATATGGGGGTAACATGCCTGGCAAGATGGTACTTTCCTACAAGTGGTTCTTGCAGAAGGGCTTTTTTTTATACTTATGTAAGTGCAGGAGTGGTACTAGAATAAGAGTTGGACTGATACAGCCATAAGAGTGGAGTGGTACTGCCATAAGGGTGGGAGTGGTACTACCATAAGGGCTGGAGTGGTACTTGCATTAGGGCTGGTGTGGTACTGCCATAAGTGTGGAGTGGGACAGCCATAACGGCTGGAGTGGTACTGCTATCAGGTCTGGAGAGGTACTGCTATAAGGGTGGAGTGGTTCTGCCATAAGGGCTGAAGTGGTACTGCCATATGAGCTGGAGTTGTACTGCAATAAGGGCTGGAGTGGTACTGCCATAAGGGATGGAATGGTACTGCCATACGATATGGAGTGGTATTGCCATACGGGCTGGAATCCTACTTGCATAAGGGCTGGAGTGGTAGTTGCAAACTGCCATAAGGGCAGTGTGCTGCTGCCATAAGGGTGGAGTGGTACTGTATTAACGGCTGATGTGGAAATGCCATAAGGGCTGAAGTGCTACTGCCATAAGACCTAGAGTGGTACTGTCATAAGGGATGGACTGGTACTGCATACAGGATGGAGTAGATCTGCCATAAGGGGTGAGTGGTAATTGAATAAGGGCTGGATTGGTACTGCCATTAGGGAGGAGTAGTACTTGCATAAGGGCTGGAGTGGTACTGCCATAGGGTGCAGGGGTACTGCCATAAGGATGGAGTGGTACTGCCCGAAGGGATGACACAGTACTGCTTAAGGGCTGGAACTGTGATGCCATAAGGGTGAAGCAGTACTGCCATAAGGGGGGAGCATTACTGCCAGATGGCTGGTGTGGTACTGCCATCAGGCTGGATTGGTACTGCCATAAGCCTGGGGTAGTACTGCCATAAGGGATGGAGTGGTACTGCCATAAGGGATGGAATGGTACTGCCATAAGGGTGGAGTGATACTGCCATAAGGGTAGAGTGGTACTGCCATAAGGGATGGGGTGTTACTGCCACAAGGTTGGAGTGGTACTCCAATGGGGGCTGGAGTGGTACTGCCATATGGGTGAAGTAATACCACCATAAGTGTGGAGTGGTACTGCCATAAGGGTGGAGTGGCACTGCCATAAGGGATGGAGTGGTACTGCCATAAGGGAGGAGTGGTACTTGCATAAGGGCTGGAGTGGTACTGCCAAAGGGTTGGAGTGGTAATGCCATAAGTGTGGAGTGGTACCTCTACAAGGGTGTAGTGGTACTGCCATAAGTGTGGAACTGTACTGCCATAGGGCTGGAGTGGTACCGCCATAAAAGTGAAGTGGTACCAATATTTAGGCCCTCATTACAACCCTGGCGGTAAATCCCGCTTTCCGCCGTGCAGAAGACCGCCAACATAGCGCTGCGGCGGTGGAATTCCGCTACAGGTATTACAACCCACAGCTCGGAATCCGCCGCAATACAGACACCCAGACAAGTTCGCCACGCCAAAGATCAGTGATCAACTGGCGATACCAAAACCAACACCGTCAAGCCAACAGGAATACTCCCACACTATCATGACCCATGAATCAACGCAGTGGTCATTCAACCGCGGTAATCCATTGGCAGTTACACACCGCCGCGCTCAAAATACACACACACTTACAAAACACAACCAAATTGGACAATTCAAAATGCACACACCTGATACACATACACACACCACACCCACACACCCAATCCAATATAAAGCACACACCCACATCACCCACTAACCCTTACTACCAAAAGTTTGAAAGAAGGCCAGAGAGAGAGATAACCTAAAACAACACCAGCATCCACAGACACACAACACCATCACTCACACAACATCCACGCACCTCAAACAGCACACAGCAACACATCCCCTCGCACATCACAACAGACACCACCTCACACATCACCCACACCACCTCATGGCACCTCAAAGACACCCCAGGTTCTCTGAGGAGAAGCTCAGGGTCATGATGGAGGAAATTGTCCAGGTAGAGCCACAGCTATTCAGATCACAGGTGCACCAGACATCCATTGCAAGGAAGATGGAGCTATGGCGCAGAATGGTCGACAGGGTTAACGCAGTGGGACAGCATCCAAGAAAACAGGATGACATCAGGAAGAGGTAGAATGACCTACGGGGGAAGGTGCGTTCCGTCGTATCCAGACACCAGATTGCTGTACAGAGGACTGGCGGGGGACCCCCACCTCCTCCCCCACAACTAACAACATTTGAGGAGCATGTCTTTTCAATGATGCATCTTGAGGGGCTCGCAGGAGTAGCAGGAGGACTGGACTCTGGTAAGACATATCTTTACTACTTTATCCCCCACACCCCACCTGCATGCCATCACATAGCACCACCCTTACCCTCACACCCATCACCCCAACAACCCACAGATACCCCACTAACACAACCCACACATCACAAAACCAAGCCCTACATGTAACACCAATGCATGGACACCCATCACCAAAGCATGTCCAGTAGAGAGACTCACTCATGCCCCAAAATCACCAATCACACA
Organism: Pleurodeles waltl; assembly: GCF_031143425.1. Taxonomy (NCBI): domain Eukaryota; kingdom Metazoa; phylum Chordata; class Amphibia; order Caudata; family Salamandridae; genus Pleurodeles; species Pleurodeles waltl. The sequence goes on along the minus strand of NC_090438.1, from coordinate 10,343,673 downwards.
AGGACCAAGCCAATAATGCAAGCACAGGAGTACATGGTCACTCACCCATTTCACAAGATGGCACTCACAGATACAATAAATATACATTTACACCCCAACAGGACCCCTACCCAACGTCACTGGACAGGAGGTGCCAGACATATCCAGTCCCCCCACGGAAGAGACCCACAATGATGACAGCAGCTCTGCACACCTGGATCAAGATGACCACCCTGGCCCATCAGGGACCTCGGGACAGTCGGTTCCCCTGACACAGTCACAAACCACCACAGAGCCTTCCCCATCAGGAAACACCAGCATAGCACCCACCCAGCGGGCCCATCCCTCTATCCCCAGGACACGTCAATCAACACTACAGGGAACCCAGGCAACACCACTAACACAGGACGATCAGGACCTGGGGGAAGTGGCAGTGGGCACACGGTTCATGGAACAGAAGCACAGGATAACAGGGAAGCTGTGAGGACTGCTGTGTGACAGGGGGAGGACAGGCACAGCGAACCCACTCTCCACGAGGCACTTTCCAACATCATGGGAGCTTACCACCATTCCCAGGAGACCATGGGCATGGTACTGGCCAAGTTTCAGGAGATCCAGCGGCTGTAGGAGGAACACTACCTGGGGATCAGGGAGGGCTTGAAGTCCATCAACACCACATTGGTCACCATTGCAGGGGTGTTGGCAGACCTTGTCAACACCATGAGGGACACAGTGGCACACCAACGGGCCCCTGACACTAGCCTGGACAATGAAAAGCCCTCCACCTCTGCCGCCGCTAGTGTACAGGAGGAACCCCCACAGGAACAACAGGCCACCAGCACCCCACCCCCTGCAGCTGGAGAACCACCCTGCAAATGGTCCCTGAGATCCAGAAACAAGAGAGACTTATGCTAGCTCCAGAAATTGTATGAGATGTGGGAGGCAGTGACATCTTCTTACCTGTGTCTCACTGGAAGTATTACATGATTATGTTGTTTCGGTTGTCGATATCCTCTTCTTCTGACTCCTCTTCTTCACTGTCCACAGGCTCCACAGCTGCCACAAGACCACCATCTGGCCCATCCTCCTGCAGAAAAGGCACCTGGCGTTGCAAAGTCAGGTTGTGCAGCATACAGCAGGCCACGATGATCTGGCACACCTTCTTCGGTGAGTAGTATAGGGAACCACCTGTCAGATGGAGGCACCAGAATCTGGCCCTCAGGAGGCCAAAGGTGTGTTCTATTATCCTCCTGGTTCGCCCATGTGCCTCATTGTAACGTTCCTCTGCCCTTGTCCTGGGATTCCTCACTAGGGTCAGTAGCCATGACAGGTTGGGGTAACCAGAGTCACCTGCAAATATCGAGTGACAACTGTTCGACACACACTAACCCTTAGGGACAACCCCATACCCAGACACCTATTTCAACTGTATTGGGACCTTGGCCTCACCTATTAGCCACACACGATGCCTCAGGAGTTGCCCCATCACATAAGGGATGCTGCTATTTCTCAAAATGTAAGCGTCATGCACAGAGCCAGGATATTTGGCATTCACATGGGAGATGTACTGGTCTGCCAAACACACCATCTGTCGATATGGTAGCTTTTCCGGTTTCTGTACACCTGTACATTCCAGCGGGGGGGACAAATGCCACATATGTACCATCAATGGCACCAATGATGTTGGGGATATGTGCCAGGGCATAGAAGTCACCTTTCACTGTGGGCAAATCCTCCACTTGAGGGAAAACAATATAGCTGTGCATGTTTTCAGCAGGGCAGAAAACACTCTGGACAACACGTTAGAAAACATTGGCTGGGACATCCCTGATGCCATTGCTACTGTTGTTTGAAAAGACCCACTGGCCAGGAAATGGAGTACTGACAGGACCTGCACTAGAGGGGGTATCCCTGTTGGATGGCGGATAGCTGACATCAGGTCTGGCTCCAACTGGGCACACAGTTGCTGGATTGTTACATGATCAAGTCTGTATGTGATTATGATGTGTCTCTCTTCCATTGTCGACAGGTCCACCAGGGGTGTGCAGCAATTGGGCTTAGGCCTCGTACCCCATGGTCAGGTGAAATTTCTAGGAACTGTTAGTGCATGGCGTAGTGCAGAAGGCTGCTCCCTGTGTGTTGTGTCGGTAGTGGTGTTGCATGCACTGAACATGTTTTTCTTTTGTCCCCCCCCCTTTTTTGTGGTCTCCCTGTTCTTGTGTGCAATAGCATAATCAGGAGGAGGAGCATTGGCACCGGAGCAGGAGGGAGCTGCAACCATCTTGGCCCTGGACGGTGAAGCAACAGAGTCTGAAGCCACCAGTGGGACGGAGGGCGAGGGGAGCTCCACGACGGGGTCAGGAGCAGACACCAGTGACAGCGACTCCTCCTCTGATGGGAGCTCCCGTGCGGTGGCATGCACCTTTTTGTCCACCGCATCAACCGGTACAGCTGCCAATCCCCCTACCAGCACCGCCCTCCCAGCAGCCCCTCAGCATGTGTCCCGTGCCTGCTCACCCAGGAGGGTGGGCATCTCCTTTGCCCCAGGCACCTCAGGCCCTGCCCCAGTCAGCCCTGCTGCCCTCAGTGAGGAGGCTATTGACCTCCTGAGATCCCTCACTGTTGGGCAATCTACCATTTTGAATGCCATCCAGGGTGTTGAGAGGCATTTGCAGCAAACAAATGCATACCTGGAGGGCATTCATTCTGGGCAGGCAGCCCAACAGAGAGCAATTCAGGCTCTGACCTCAACACTGATGGCAGCCATTGTCCCTGTGTCCAGCCTCCCCCCTCCAACTTCCTCCACCCAGACCCAATCCCCTGTACCTCAGCCTATCCCAAGCACACATTCAGACCAGCATGCACACATATCAACACACAAGAGTGGACATGGCAAACATAAGCACCACACATACCACAGGCACTCACACAAGCACCATCCCCATGCAGGCACACCAACATCCACTGCCTCCGCAGTGTCCCCCTCCTCCACGTCGTCCTCCTCCCTCCCTGTCTCATCTCCACTCACACCTGCATGCACTACATCCTCAGCCACTACCTCCATCACCAGTGTAGGAGGCTGGATTGGCTTGTAGTGAGTACCAAGGGGTACTTGCACCTTGCACCAGGCCCAGTTATCCCTTATTAGTGTATAGGGTGTCTAGCAGCATAGGCTGATAGATAATGGTAGCTTAGCAGAGCAGCTTAGGCTGAACTAGGAGACGTGTGAAGCTACTACAGTACCACAAGTGTCACTTGCACAATACCATAAGAAAACACAATACACAGTTACACTAAAAATAAAGGTACTTTATTTTTATGACAATATGCCAAAGTATCTCAGAGTGTACCCTCAGGGTGAGGATAGCAAATATACACAAGTTATATGTACACAGTACTAAAAATATGCAGTATAGTCTTAGAAAACAGTGCAAACAATGTATAGTTACAATAGGATGCAATGGGGACACATAGGGATAGGGGCAACACAAACCATATACTCCAAAAGTGGAATGCGAACCACGAATGGACCCCAAACCTATGTGACCTTGTAGAGGGTCGCTGGGACTATTAGAAAATAGTGAGAGTTAGAAAATTAGCCCTCCCCAAGACCCTGAAAAGTGAGTGCAAAGTGCACTAAAGTTCCCCCAAAGACAAAGAAGTCGTGATAGAGGAATAATGCAGGAAAGACACAAACCAACAATGCAACAACGATGGATTTCCAATCTAGGGTACCTGTGGAACAAGGGGACCAAGTCCAAAAGTCACAAGCAAGTCGGAGATGGGCATATGCCCAGGAAATGCCAGCTGCGGGTGCAAAGAAGCTTCTACTGGACAGAAGAAGCTGAGGTTTCTGCAAGAACGAAAAGGGCTAGAGACTTCCCCTTTGGGGGACGGATCCCACTCTCCGTGGAGAGTTGTGCAGAAGTGTTTTCTCGCCGAAAGAACGCCAACAAGCCTTGCTAGCTGCAAATCGTGCGGTTAGCATTTTTGGATGCTGCTGTGGCCCAGGAGGGACCAGAAGTTGGCAAATTGGACCAGGAGAGAGAGGGAACGTCGAGCAAGACAAGGAGCCCTCTCAGCAGCAGGTAGCACCCAGAGAAGTGCCAGAAACAGGCAATACGAGGATGCGTGAAACGGTGCTCACCCGAAGTTACACAAAGGAGTCCCACGTCGCCGGAGACCAACTTAGAAAGTTGTGCAATGCAGGTGAGAGTGCCGTGGACCCAGGCTTGGCTGTGCACAAAGGATTTCCACCGGAAGTGCACAGCGGCAGGAGAAGTTGCAAAAGTTGCGGTTACCAACAATGCAGTCTGGCGTAGGGAGGCAAGGACTTACCTCCACCAAACTTGGACTGAAGAGTCACTGGACTGTGGGAGTCACTTGGACAGAGTTGCTGGATTCAAGGGACCTCGCTCGTCGTGCTGAGAGGAGACCCAAGGGACCGGTAATGCAGCTTTTTGGTGCCTGCGGTTGCAGGGGGAAGATTCCGTCTACCCACGGGAGATTTCTTTGGAGCTTCTAGTGCAGAGAGGAGGCAGACTACCCCCACAGCATGCACCACCAGGAAAACAGTTGAGAAGGCGGCAGGATCAGTGTTACAGAGTTGCAGTAGTCGTCTTTGCTACTTTGTTGCAGTGTTGCAGGCTTCCAGCGCGGTCAGCACTCGATTCCTTGGCAGAAGGTGAAGAGAGAGATGCAGAGGAACTCTGATGAGCTCTTGCATTCGTTATCTAAAGTTTCCCCAGAGACAGAGACCCTAAATAGCCAGAAAAGAGGGTTTGGCTACCTAGGAGAGAGGATAGGCTACTAACACCTGAAGGAGCCTATCAGAAGGAGTCTCTGATGTCACCTGGTGGCACTGGCCACTCAGAGCAGTCCAGTGTGCCAGCAGCACCTCTGTTTCCAAGATGGCAGAGGTCTGGAGCACACTGGAGGAGCTCTGGACACCTCCCAGGGGAGGTGCAGGTCAGGGGAGTGGTCACTCCCCTTTCCTTTGTCCAGTTTCGTGCCAGAGCAGGGCTAAGGGGTCCCCTGAACCGGTGTAGACTGGCTTATGCAGAATTGGGCACATCTGTGCCCAAGAAAGCATTTCCAGAGGCTGGGGGAGGCTACCCCTCCCCTGCCTTCACCCCATTTTCCAAAGGGAGAGGGTGTAACACCCTCTCTCAGAGGAAGTCCTTTGTTCTGCCATCCTGGGACAAGCCTGGCTTGACCCCAGGGGGGCAGAAACCTGTCTGAGGGGTTGGCAGCAGCAGCAGCTGCAGTGAAACCCCAGGAAAGGCAGTTTGGCAGTACCAGGGTCTGTGCTACAGACCACTGGGACCATGGAATTGTGCCAACAATGCCAGGATGGCATAGAGGGGGCAATTCCATGATCTTAGACATGTTACATGGCCATATTCGGAGTTACCATTGTGAAGCTACATATAGATAGTGACCTATATGTTGTACACGCGTGTAATGGTGTCCCCGCACTCACAAAGTTCAGGGAATTGGCTCTGAACAATGTGGGGGCACCTTGGCTAGTGCCAGGGTGCCCTCACACTAAGTAACTTTGCACCTAACCATTACCAGGTAAAGGTTAGACATATAGGTGACTTATAAGTTACTTAAGTGCAGTGTAAAATGGCTGTGAAATAACGTGGACGTTATTTCACTCAGGCTGCAGTGGCAGGCCTGTGTAAGAATTGTCAGAGCTCCCTATGGGTGGCAAAAGAAAAGCTGCAGCCCATAGGGATCTCCTGGAACCCCAATACCCTGGGTACTTCAGTACCATATACTAGGGAATTATAAGGGTGTTCCAGTAAGCCAATGTAAATTGGTAAAATTGGTCACTAGCCTGTCAGTGACAATTTGGAAAGAAATGAGAGAGCATAACCACTGAGGTTCTGATTAGCAGAGCCTCAGTGAGACAGTTAGTCACTACACAGGTAACACATTCAAGCACACTTATGAGCACTGGGGCCCTGGTGAACAGGGTCCCAGTGACACATATAACTAAAACAACATATATATAGTGAAAAATGGGGGTAACATGCCAGGCAAGATGGTACTTTCCTACACAACCCCCCCCCAAACGAAGGACAATAAGACTAGCCATGACCTGATGAGTCTTCATTGTCTAAGTGGAAATATCTGGAGAGTCCATCTGCATTGGAGTGGCTACTCCGAGGTCTATGTTCCACTGTATAGTCCATTCCCTGTAGGGATATGGACCACCTCAACAATTTAGGATTTTCACCTTTCATTTGTTTTAGCCAAAGTAGAGGTTTGTGGTCTGTCTGAACAATGAAGTGAGTGCCAAACAAGTATGGCCTCAACTTCTTCAGAGCCCAGACCACAGCAAAGGCCTCCCTCTCTATGGCAGACCAACGCTTTTCTCTAGGGGTCAACCTCCTACTATTAAAAGCAACAGGTTGATCCTGGCCCTCAGAATTAAGTTGTGATAGGACTGCCCCTACTCCTAATTCAGATGCATCAGTTTGGACATAGAATTTTTTAGAGTAACAAGGGCTTTCCAGGACAGTTGCAGAGCACATGGCCTGCTTCAGCTCCTCAAAAGCTTTCTGACAGTTTGCTGCCCATAATACCTTTTTAGGCATCTTCTTGGAAGTGAGGTCATTAAGAGGGGCTGCTATGGAGCCATAGTTCTTAATGAACCTCCTGTAATACCCAGTGAGGCCTAGGAAGGGTATCACCTGAATCTGTGTAGTAGGGGGAACCCAATCAATAATTGTTTGGATTTTCCCCTGAAGTGGTGCAATCTGTTCTCCACCAACAAGGTGTCCCAGATAAACCACCTTACCCTGCCCTATCTGGCACTTTGAAGCCTTGATAGTGAGGCCTGCCTTTTGCAGGGCCTCCAAAACCTTCCATAGGTGGACCAGGTGATCATCCCAGCTGGAGCTAATGACAGCTATATCGTCCAGATATGCTGCACTGAAAGCCTCCAGCCCTTGCAGGACTGTGTTCACCAACCTCTGAAAAGTGACAGGTGCATTTTTCAAACCAAAAGGCATTACAGTCAACTGGTAATGTCCTCCAATGGTTGAAAATGCAGTTTTAGGTTTAGCATCTTCTGACAATTTGATCTGCCAATACCCTGCAGTCAAGTCAAAAGTGCTTAGATACTTGGCAGATGCCAGTGTATCTATGAGCTCATCTGCCCTGGGTATAGGGTGAGCATCAGTTTTGGTTACCAAGTTGAGACCTCTATAGTCTACACAAAACCGCATTTCCTTCTTTCCATCTTTGGAATGGGGTTTTGGTACAAATACCACAGGAGAAGCCCATGGACTTTCAGAGTGCTCAACCACTCCTAGTTCTAACATTTTCTGCACCTCTTGCTTTATGCAGTCCCTGACATGGTCAGGCTGCCTATAGATCTTACTTTTGACAGGTAAACTGTCTCCAGTATCCATAGTGTGCTCACACCAAGAAGTGGTACCTGGCACAGTAGAGAAGAGTTCAGAGAATTGATCTAGGAGATTTATGCAATGGTCTTTCTGTTTAGCAGTAAGACAATCAGCCAAAACTACACCTTCCACTAGAGCATCTTGCTCTGTGGAAGAGAAGAGATCAGGTAGAGTATCACTGTCTTCTTCCTGTCCCTCATCAGTTGCCATGAGCAGGGTGAGATCAGCCCTGTCATAGTAGGGTTTCAGGCGGTTTACATGGAGTACCCTAAGGGGACTCCTTCCAGTGCCTAAGTCAACTAAGTAGGTGACTTCACCCTTTTTCTCAACAATTGTGTGGGGTCCACTCCATCTATCTTGGAGTGCTCTTGGGGCCACAGGCTCCAAGACCCACACTTTCTGCCCTGGTTGGTACTGAACCAAAACAGCCTTCTGATCATGCCATTGCTTCTGGAGCTCTTGGCTGGCCTGAAGGTTCTTACTGCCCTTTTTCATATACTCAGCCATCCTTGATCTGAGGCCAAGTACATAATCCACAATATCCTGCTTAGGAGCTTTTAGAGGTTGTTCCCAACCCTCCTTTACAAGTGTGAGTGGACCCCTAACAGGGTGTCCAAAAAGAAGTTCGAAGGGGCTGAAGCCCACTCCTTTCTGGGGTACCTCCCTGTAGGCAAAAAGGAGGCATGGTAGAAGGATATCCCATCTCCTGCGGAGTTTTTCAGGGAGACCCATAATCATGCCTTTGAGAGTTTTGTTAAATCTCTCCACCAGTCCATTTGTTTGTGGATGATAGGGTGTGGTGAACTTGTAAGTTTCACCACACTCCTTCCACATGGCCTTTAAGTATGCAGACATGAAATTGCTTCCCCTGTCTGATACTACTTCCTTTGGGAAGCCCACCCTGGAAAATATTCCCAGGAGGGCCTTTGCCACTGCAGGAGCTGTAGTGGACCTTAACGGAATAGATCAGGGTATCTTGTGGCATGGTCCACTACCAGCAAGATGAATCTAGTGCCTGAAGCAGTAGGAGGGTCAAGGGGGCCAACTATGTCAACCCCTACCCTTTCAAAGGGAACCCCAACCACAGGCAGTGGAATAAGGGGTGCCTTTGGGGTGCCAACTGTCTTGCCACTGGCTTGACAGGTTTCACAGGACTTACAAAATTCCTTTGTGTCCTCAGACATTCTAGGCCAATGAAACAGGGGAACAAGTCTGTCCCAAGTTTTCATTTGTCCTAGATGCCCAGCTAGGGGAATGTCGTGTGCCAGGGTTAGGAGGAACTTTCTGTACTCCTGAGGAATCACTAATCTCCTGGCAGCTCCAGGTTTAGGATCCCTATGCTCAGTGTACAAGAGGTTGTCCTCCCAGTAAACTCTGTGAGAGTCACTGACATCCCCATTAGCCTGTTTGACAGCTTGCTGTCTTAGACCCTCTAATGTGGGACAGGTTTGCTGTGCCACACTCAGCTCCTCTCTGGCAGGCCCCCCTTCACCCAAAAGCTCAGCAGTATCTGCTTCAAGCTCCTCTGGTGTAGGTTCTGCACAGGGAGGGAATTCTTCTTCTTCAGAAGTTGAATCCACTGTAGAGGGAGGGATAGTAGGAAGTGGTTTGCTTCTACTAGCCCTAGCTTTAGGGAGCACTTGGTCCATTGTTCCAGGATCCAAGCTTCCCTGTCCTTTTTGCTTTTTGGCCTGAGCCCTGGTTAAAGCAAAAATATGCCCTGGGATGCCCAGCATTGCTGCATGGGCCTCCAACTCCACATCTGACCAAGCTGATGTCTCCAAATCATTTCCTAGTAGACAGTCTACAGGTAATTCTGTGGCTAACACAACTTTCTTTGGACCAGTAACCCCCCCCCCCAGTTGAGATTAACAACAGCCATGGGGTGGCTAAGTGTGTTGTTGTGAGCATCGGTTACTTGGTACTGGTGACCAAGTAGGTGTTGTTCAGGGTGGACCAGTTTCTCTATGACCATAGTCACACTGGCACCAGTGTCCCTGTAGGCCTGAACCTCAACACCATTTATTAGGGGTAGCTGTTTGTACTTATCCATATTAAGGGGACAAGCAACTAAGGTGGCTAAATCAATAGCCCCCTCAGAGACTAACACAGCCTCTGTGGCCTCCCTAACAAGGCCAACCCCAACTAAGTTACCAATAGTGAGCCCAGCTACTCCCTTGGATTGGCTATTAGTAGGTTTGCTCCCACCACCACTGCTATTAGTAGGGACACTAGGGGTAGCAGTAGGGGTTGTAGTGGTAGGAGCGTTGGTGCTTTTCTTTGGACAACTGGGATCTGTTGTCCAATGGCCTTTTATCTTACATAAATAGCACCATGGTTTCTTTTCCTTGTTCTGATTAAAAGAGGATTTGGGCCCACCACCCCCACCAGAGTATTTTTGTGGGCCTGATGAAGACTCATTTTTAGATTTGTCCCCACCCTTGTCAGAAGACTTACCATACTTCTTTTTGTTGCCATCTTTGTCACCCCCTGTGTAGGAAAGTACCATCTTGCCTGGCATGTTACCCCCATTTTTCACTGTATATATGCTGTTTTAGTTGTATGTGTCACTGGGACCCTGGTAACCCAGGGCCCCAGTGCTCATAAGTGTGCCTGAATGTGTTACCTGTGTAGTGACTAACTGTCTCACTGAGGCTCTGCTAATCAGAACCTCAGTGGTTATGCTCTCTCATTTCTTTCCAAATTGTCACTAACAGGCTAGTGACCATTTTTACCAATTTACATTGGCTTACTGGAACACCCTTATAATTCCCTAGTATATGGTACTAAGGTACCCAGGGTATTGGGGTTCCAGGAAATCCCTATGGGCTGCAGCATTTCTTTTGCCACCCATAGGGAGCTCTGACAATTCTTACACAGGCCTGCCACTGCAGCCTGAGTGAAATAACGTCCACGTTATTTCACAGCCATTTTACACTGCACTTAAGTAACTTATAAGTCACCTATATGTCTAACCTTTACCTGGTAAAGGTTAGGTGCAAAGTTACTTAGTGTGAGGGCACCCTGGCACTAGCCAAAGTGCCCCCACATTGTTCAGAGCCAATTCCCTGAACATTGTGAGTGCGGGGACACCATTACACGAGTGCACTACATATAGGTCACTACCTATATGTAGCTTCACAATGGTAACTCCGAATATGGCCATGTAACATGTCTAAGATCATGGAATTGCCCCCTCTATGCCATCCTGGCATTGTTGGTACAATTCCATGATCCCAGTGGTCTGTAGCACAGACCCTGGTACTGCCAAACTGCCCTTCCTGGGGTTTCACTGCAGCTGCTGCTGCTGCCAACCCCTCAGACAGGCATCTGCCCTCCTGGGGTCCAGCCAGGCCTGGCCCAGGATGGCAGAACAAAGAACTTCCTCTGAGAGAGGGTGTGACACCCTCTCCCTTTGGAAAATGGTGTGAAGGCAGGGGAGGAGTAGCCTCCCCCAGCCTCTGGAAATGCTTTGTTGGGCACAGATGTGCCCAATTCTGCATAAGCCAGTCTACACCGGTTCAGGGACCCCTTAGCCCCTGCTCTGGTGCGAAACTGGACAAAGGAAAGGGGAGTGACCACTCCCCTGACCTGCACCTCCCCTGGGAGGTGTCCAGAGCTCCTCCAGTGTGCTCCAGACCTCTGCCATCTTGGAAACAGAGGTGCTGCTGGCACACTGGACTGCTCTGAGTGGCCAGTGCCACCAGGTGACGTCAGAGACTCCTTGTGATAGGCTCCTTCAGGTGTTAGTAGCCTATCCACTCTCCTAGGTAGCCAAACCCTCTTTTCTGGCTATTTAGGGTCTCTGTCTCTGGGGAAACTGCAGATAACGAATGCATGAGCTCAGCCGAGTTCCTCTGCATCTCTCTCTTCACCTTCTGATAAGGAATCGACTGCTGACCGCGCTGGAAGCCTGCAAACCTGCAACATAGTAGCAAAGACGACTACTGCAACTCTGTAACGCTGATCCTGCCGCCTTCTCGACTGTTTTCCTGCTTGTGCATGCTGTGGGGATAGTCTGCCTCCTCTCTGCACCAGAAGCTCCGAAGAAATCTCCCGTGGGTCGACGGAATCTTCCCCCTGCAACCGCAGGCACCAAAAAGCTGCATTACCGGTCCCTTGGGTCTCCTCTCAGCACGACGAGCGAGGTCCCACGAATCCAGTGACTCTGTCCAAGTGACCCCCACAGTGCAGTGACTCTTCAGTCCAAGTTTGGTGGAGGTAAGTCCTTGCCTCACCTCGCTGGGCTGCATTGCTGGGAACCGCGACTTTGCAGCTACTCCGGCTCCTGTGCACTTCCGGCAGAAATCCTTTGTGTACAGCCAAGCCTGGGTCCACGGCACTCTATCCTGCATTGCACGACTTTCTAAGTTGGTCTCCGGCGACGTGGGACTCCTTTGTGCAACTTCGGCGAGCACCGTTTCACGCATCCTTGTAGTGCCTGTTTCTGGCACTTCTCCGGGGGCTACCAGCTTCAGAGAGGGCTCCTTGTCTTGCTCGACGTCTCTTCTCTCTGCTGATCCAATTTTCGACCTTCTGGTCCCTCCTGGGCCTCAGCAGCGTCCAAAAACGCTAACCGCACGATTTGCAGCTAGCAAGGCTTGTTGGCGTTCTTTCGGCGGGAAAACACTTTTGTACGACTCGCCACGGCGAGTGGGATACGTCCACTAAAGGGGAAGTCTCTAGCCCTTTTCGTTCCTGCAGAAACCTCAGCTTCTTCTGTCCAGTAGAAGCTTCTTTGCACCCGCAGCTGGCATTTCCTGGGCATTTGCCCATCTCCGACTTGCTTGGGACTTTTGGACTTGGTCCCCTTGTTCCACACGTACCCTAGATTGGAAATCCACAGTTGTTGCATTGCTGGTTTGTGTCTTTCCTGCATTATTCCTCTAACACGACTACTTTGTCCTTAGAGGAACTTTAGTGCACTTTGCACTCACTTTTCAGGGTCTTGGGAGGGTTATTTTTCTAACTCTCACTATTTTCTAATAGTCCCAGCGACCCTCTACAAGGTCACATAGGTTTGGGGTCCATTCGTGGTTCATATTCCACTTTTGGAGTATATGGTTTGTGTTGCCCCTATCCCTATGTTTCCCCATTGCATCCTATTGTAACTATGCATTGTTTGCACTGTTTTCTAAGACTATACTGCATATTTTTGCTATTGTGTATATATATCTTGTGTATATTTCCTATCCTCTCACTGAGGGTACACTCTAAGATACTTTGGCATATTGTCATAAAAATAAAGTACCTTTATTTTTAGTATAACTGTGTATTGTGTTTTCTTATGATATTGTGCATATGACACTAAGTGGTACTGTAGTAGCTTCACACGTCTCCTAGTTCAGCCTAAGCTGCTCTGCTAAGCTACCATTATCTATCAGCCTAAGCTGCTAGACACCCTATACACTAATAAGGGATAACTGGGCCTGGTGCAAGGTGCAAGTACCCCTTGGTACTCACTACAAGCCAGTCCAGCCTCCTACATTGGTTGTGCAGCGGTGGGATAAGTGCTTTGAGACTACTTACCACTCTTGTCATTGTACTTTTCATAAGAGAAAAATATACAAAACAAGGTCAGTGTATATACACATAGCCAAAAAGTTTTGCATTTCCTCTTTTCACTCTTTTCTAAGTGCTGAAAAGTACTTCTAACTTTCTAAAAAGTTCTAAAAAGTTTAAAAAGTTTTTTTTCTCTGTCTTTCTAAAAGCTCTGACAAACTTTTTATCTTTTACTATCACTTTAACTCTCTCTAAAAATGTCTGGCACAGACCAAAATGTTGATCTGTCCAAACTTTCATATGATCACCTTAGCTGGAAAGGAGCAAGGAATCTCTGCATAGAGAGAGATTTGAGTGTAGGGAAGAATCCTTCCTTAGAACTGTTAATTAACATGCTTAGAGTACAGGATAAGGCCATAAGTGCCCAATCTGTAGAAAAAGTAGCTAATGGTTCTCAATCTGATCCAGGGACTCCCCCAGGAAAAGATTCAGGAAAGAAACTTCCTAGCCTGCCCATTACTAGACAGTCTAGCATAGTTGGTAATGATGATGAGCCACACCATATAAATAGTGTTGTCTCACATCATAGCAAAAGCATTTATTCTCACCATACTGGTAGTGATGTTTCTGTTAGCCAAGCTGTTAGGGTGGCTTCTGTAAGGGACAGGTCTCCTTCTGTCCATTCTCACCATACTTCTGTTTCAAGGCATGTCCCTCCCACCCACCCTGATGACAGATTGTTAGAAAGGGAGCTCAATAGATTGAGAGTGGAACAAACCAGACTGAAGCTCAAGAAGCAACAGCTGGATTTGGATAGACAGACTTTAGAAGTAGAGAAGGAGAGACAGAAACTGGGTTTAGAAACCCATGGTGGCAGCAGCAGTATTCCCCATAGTCATCCTGCAAAAGAGCATGATTCCAGGAATCTGCACAAGATAGTTCCCCCTTATAAGGAGGGGGATGACATTAACAAGTCGTTTGCTGCACTTGAGAGGGCCTGTGTTGTACAGGATGTCCCTCAAAGGCAGTGGGCTGCTATCCTATGGCTATCATTTAGTGGAAAAGGTAGGGATAGGCTCCTTACTGTGAAAGAAAATGATGCTAATAATTTCCAAGTTCTTAAGAATGCACTCCTGGATGGTTATGGCTTAACCACTGAACAGTACAGGATAAAGTTCAGAGAGACCAAAAAGGAGTCTTCACAAGACTGGGTTGATTTCATTGACCATTCAGTGAAGGCCTTGGAGGGGTGGTTACATGGCAGTAAGGTTACTGACTTTGAAAGCCTGTATAACTTGATCCTGAGAGAGCATATTCTTAATAATTGTGTGTCTGATTTGTTGCACCAGTACTTGGTGGACTCTGATCTGACCTCTCCCCAAGAATTGGGAAAGAAGGCAGACAAATGGGTCAGAACAAGGGTGAACAGAAAAGTTCATACAGGGGGTGACAAAGATGGCAACAAAAAGAAGGATGGTAAGTCTTCTGACAAGGGTGGGGACAAATCTAAAAATGAGTCTTCATCAGGCCCACAAAAACACTCTGGTGGGTGTGGTGGGCCCAAATCCTCTTTTAATCAGAACAAGGAAAAGAAACCATGGTGCTATTTATGTAAAATAAAAGGCTATTGGACAACAGATCCCAGTTGTCCAAAGAAAGGCACCAAGCCTCCTACCACTACAACCCCTACTGCTACACCTAGTGTCCCTACTAATAGCAGTGGTGGTGGGAACAAACCTACTAATAGCCAATCCAAGGGAGTAGCTGGGCTCACTATTGGTAACTTAGTTGGGGTTGGCCTTGTTAGGGAGGCCACAGAGGCTGTGTTAGTCTCTGAGGGGGCTATTGATTTAGCCACCTTAGTTGCTTGTCCCCTTAATATGGATAAGTACAAGCAGCTACCCCTAATAAATGGTGTTGAGGTTCAGGCCTACAGGGACACTGGTGCCAGTGTGACTATGGTCATAGAAAAACTGGTCCACCCTGAACAACACCTACTTGGTCACCAGTACCAAGTAACCGATGCTCACAACAACACACTTAGCCACCCCATGGCTGTTGTTAATCTCAACTGGGGGGGGGTTACTGGTCCAAAGAAAGTTGTGGTAGCTTCAGATTTACCTGTAGACTGTCTATTAGGGAATGATTTGGAGACATCAGCTTGGTCAGATGTGGAATTGGAGGCCCATGCAGCAATGCTGGGCATCCCAGGGCATATTTTTGCTTTGACAAGGGCTCAGGCCAAAAAGCAAAAAGGACAAAGAAGCTTGGATCCTGGAACAATGGACCAAGTGCTCCCTAAAGCTAGGGCTAGTAGAAGCAAACCACTTCCTACTATCCCTCCCTCTACAGTGGATTCAACTTCTGAGGAAGAAGAATTCCCTCCCTGTGCAGAACCTACACCAGAGGAGCTGGAAGCAGACACTGCTGAGCTTTTGGGTGAAGGGGGACCTGCCAGAGAGCAGCTGAGTGTGGCACAGCAAACCTGTCCCACATTAGAGGGTCTCAGACAGCAAGCTGTCAAACAGGCTAATGGGGATGTCAGTGACTCTCACAGAGTTTACTGGGAGGACAACCTCTTGTACACTGAGCATAGGGATCCTAAACCTGGAGCTGCCAGGAGATTAGTGATTCCTCAGGAGTACAGAAAGTTCCTCCTAACACTTTCACATGACATTCCCTTAGCTGGGCACCTAGGACAAATGAAAACTTGGGACAGGCTTGTTTCCCTGTTTCATTGGCCTAGGATGTCTGAGGATACAAAGGAATTTTGTAAGTCCTGTGAAACCTGTCAAGCCAGTGGCAAGACAGGTGGCACCCCAAAGGCACCCCTTATTCCACTGCCTGTGGTTGGGGTTCCCTTTGAAAGGGTAGGGGTTGACATAGTTGGCCCCCTTGACCCTCCTACTGCTTCAGGCAATAGATTTATCTTGGTGGTAGTGGACCATGCCACAAGATATCCTGAAGCTATTCCTTTAAGGACCACTACAGCACCTACAGTGGCAAAGGCCCTCCTGGGAATATTTTCCAGGGTGGGCTTCCCAAAGGAAGTAGTATCAGACAGGGGAAGCAATTTCATGTCTGCATACTTAAAGGCCATGTGGAAGGAGTGTGGTGTAACGTACAAGTTCACAACACCCTATCATCCACAAACAAATGGACTGGTGGAGAGATTTAATAAAACTCTCAAAGGCATGATTATGGGTCTCCCTGAAAAACTCCGCAGGAGATGGGATATCCTTCTACCATGCCTCCTTTTTGCCTACAGGGAGGTACCCCAGAAAGGAGTGGGCTTCAGCCCCTTTGAACTTCTTTTTGGACACCCTGTTAGGGGTCCACTCACACTTGTAAAGGAGGGTTGGGAACAACCTTTAAAGCTCCTAAGCAGGATATTGTGGATTATGTACTTGGCCTCAGATCAAGGATGGCTGAGTACATGAAAAAGGCCAGTAAAAACCTGCAGGCCAGCCAAGAGCTCCAGAAGCAATGGCATGATCAGAAGGCTGTTTTGGTTCAGTACCAACCAGGGCAGAAAGTGTGGGTCTTGGAGCCTGTGGCCCCAAGAGCACTCCAAGATAAATGGAGTGGACCCCACACAATTGTTGAAAAAAAGGGAGAAGTCACCTATTTAGTTGACTTAGGCACTGCCAGGAGTCCCCTTAGGGTGCTCCATGTCAACCGCCTGAAACCCTACTATGACAGGGCTGATCTCACCCTGCTCATGGCAACTGATGAGGGACAGGAAGAAGACAGTGATCCTCTACCTGATCTCTTCTGTTCCACAGAACAAGATGCTCTTGTGGAAGGTGTAGTTTTGGCTGATTGTCTTACTGCTGAGCAGAAAGACAATTGCATAAATCTCCTAGATCAATTCTCTGAACTCTTCTCTACTGTGCCAGGTACCACTTCTTGGTGTGAGCACACTATAGATACTGGAGACAGTTTACCTGTCAAAAGTAAGATCTATAGGCAGCCTGACCATGTCAGGGACTGCATACAGCAAGAGGTCCAGAAAATGTTAGAACTAGGAGTGGTTGAGCACTCTGACAGTCCATGGGCTTCTCCTGTGGTACTGGTACCAAAACCCCATTCCAAAGATGGAAAGAAGGAAATGCGGTTTTGTGTAGACTATAGAGGTCTCAACTTGGTAACCAAAACTGATGCTCACCCTATACCCAGGGCAGATGAGCTCATAGATACACTGGCATCTGCCAAGTATCTAAGCACTTTTGATTTGACTGCAGGGTATTGGCAGATCAAATTGTCAGAAGATGCTAAACCTAAGACTGCATTTTCTACCATTGGAGGACATTACCAGTTTACTGTAATGCCTTTTGGTTTGAAAAATGCACCTGCCACTTTTCAGAGGCTGGTGAACACAGTCCTGCAAGGGCTGGAAGCTTTCAGTGCAGCATTTGGACGATATAGCTGTTTTAGCTCCAGCTGGGATGATCACCTGGTCCACCTATGGAAAGTTTTGGAGGCCCTGCAAAAGGCAGGCCTCACTATCAAGGCTTCAAAGTGCCAGATAGGGCAGGGTAAGGTGGTTTATCTGGGACACCTTGTTGGTGGGGAACAGATTGCACCACTTCAGGGGAAAATCCAAACAATTATTGATTGGGTTCCCCCTACCACTCAGACTCAGGTGAGAGCCTTCCTAGGCCTCACTGGGTATTACAGGAGGTTCATT
The DNA here is from genome assembly GCF_031143425.1 of Pleurodeles waltl. Classification (NCBI taxonomy): domain Eukaryota; kingdom Metazoa; phylum Chordata; class Amphibia; order Caudata; family Salamandridae; genus Pleurodeles; species Pleurodeles waltl. Next base: position 10,326,084 of record NC_090438.1, on the reverse strand, counting down.
AAGAACTATGGCTCCATTGCAGCCCCTCTTAATGACCTCACATCCAAGAAAATGCCTAAAAAGGTATTATGGACAGCAAACTGTCAGAAAGCTTTTGAGGAGCTGAAGCAGGCCATGTGCTCTGCACCTGTCCTGAAAAGCCCTTGTTACTCTAAAAAATTCTATGTCCAAACTGATGCATCTGAATTAGGAATAGGGGCAGTCCTATCACAACTTAATTCTGAGGGCCAGGATCAACCTGTTGCTTTTATTAGTAGGAGGTTGACCCCTAGAGAAAAGCGTTGGTCTGCCATAGAGAGGGAGGCCTTTGCTGTGGTCTGGGCACTGAAGAAGTTGAGGCCATACCTGTTTGGCACTCACTTCATTGTTCAGACAGACCACAAACCTCTACTTTGGCTAAAACAAATGAAAGGTGAAAACCCTAAATTGTTGAGGTGGTCCATATCCCTACAGGGAATGGACTATACAGTGGAACATAGACCTGGGAGTAGCCACTCCAATGCAGATGGACTCTCCAGATATTTCCACTTAGACAATGAAGACTCATCAGGTCATGGCTAGTCTTATTGTCCTTCGTTTGGAGGGGGGTTGTGTAGGAAAGTACCATCTTGCCTGGCATGTTACCCCCATTTTTCACTGTATATATGTTGTTTTAGTTGTATGTGTCACTGGGACCCTGGTAACCCAGGGCCCCAGTGCTCATAAGTGTGCCTGAATGTGTTACCTGTGTAGTGACTAACTGTCTCACTGAGGCTCTGCTAATCAGAACCTCAGTGGTTATGCTCTCTCATTTCTTTCCAAATTGTCACTAACAGGCTAGTGACCATTTTTACCAATTTACATTGGCTTACTGGAACACCCTTATAATTCCCTAGTATATGGTACTAAGGTACCCAGGGTATTGGGGTTCCAGGAAATCCCTATGGGCTGCAGCATTTCTTTTGCCACCCATAGGGAGCTCTGACAATTCTTACACAGGCCTGCCACTGCAGCCTGAGTGAAATAACGTCCACGTTATTTCACAGCCATTTTACACTGCACTTAAGTAACTTATAAGTCACCTATATGTCTAACCTTTACCTGGTAAAGGTTAGGTGCAAAGTTACTTAGTGTGAGGGCACCCTGGCACTAGCCAAAGTGCCCCCACATTGTTCAGAGCCAATTCCCTGAACTTTGTGAGTGCGGGGACACCATTACACGCGTGCACTACATATAGGTCACTACCTATATGTAGCTTCACAATGGTAACTCCGAATATGGCCATGTAACATGTCTAAGATCATGGAATTGCCCCCTCTATGCCATCCTGGCATTGTTGGTACAATTCCATGATCCCAGTGGTCTGTAGCACAGACCCTGGTACTGCCAAACTGCCCTTCCTGGGGTTTCACTGCAGCTGCTGCTGCTGCCAACCCCTCAGACAGGCATCTGCCCTCCTGGGGTCCAGCCAGGCCTGGCCCAGGATGGCAGAACAAAGAACTTCCTCTGAGAGAGGGTGTGACACTCTCTCCCTTTGGAAAATGGTGTGAAGGCAGGGGAGGAGTAGCCTCCCCCAGCCTCTGGAAATGCTTTGTTGGGCACAGATGTGCCCAATTCTGCATAAGCCAGTCTACACCGGTTCAGGGACCCCTTAGCCCCTGCTCTGGCGCGAAACTGGACAAAGGAAAGGGGAGTGACCACTCCCCTGACCTGCACCTCCCCTGGGAGGTGTCCAGAGCTCCTCCAGTGTGCTCCAGACCTCTGCCATCTTGGAAACAGAGGTGCTGCTGGCACACTGGACTGCTCTGAGTGGCCAGTGCCACCAGGTGACGTCAGAGACTCCTGCTGATAGGCTCCTTCAGGTGTTAGTAGCCTATCCTCTCTCCTAGGTAGCCAAACCCTCTTTTCTGGCTATTTAGGGTCTCTGTCTCTGGGGAAACTGCAGATAACGAATGCATGAGCTCAGCCGAGTTCCTCTGCATCTCTCTCTTCACCTTCTGATAAGGAATCGACTGCTTACCACGCTGGAAGCCTGCAAACCTGCAACATAGTAGCAAAGACGACTACTGCAACTCTGTAACGCTGATCCTGCCGGCTTCTCGACTGTTTTCCTGCTTGTGCATGCTGTGGGGGTAGTCTGCCTCCTCTCTGCACCAGAAGCTCAGAAGAAATCTCCCGTGGGTCGACGGAATCTTCCCCCTGCAAACGCAGGCACCAAAAAGCTGCATTACCGGTCCCTTGGGTCTCCTCTCAGCACGACGAGCGAGGTCCCTCGAATCTAGCGACTCTGTCCAAGTGACCAAGGGGACCAAGTCCAAAAGTCCCAAGCAAGTCGGAGATGGGCAAATGCCCAGGAAATGCCAGCTGTGGGTGCAAAGAAGCTTCTACTGGACAGAAGAAGCTGAGGTTTCTGCTAGAACGAAAAGGGCTATAGAATTCCCCTTTGGTGGACCGATTCTACTTGCCATGGAGAGTTGTGCAGAAGTGTTTTCTTGCCGAAAGAACGCCAACAAGCCTTGCTAGTTGCAAATCGTGCGTTTAGCGTTTTTGGATGCTGCTGTGGCCCAGGAGAGACCAGGAGGTCGCAAATTGGACGAGGAGAGAGAGGGGACGTCGAGCCAGACAAGGAGTCCTCTTAGCAGTAGGTAGCTCCCGGAGAAGTGCCAGAAGCAGGCACTACGAGGATGCGTGAAACGGTGCTCACCCGAAGTCACACAAAGGAGTCCCACGTCGCCGGAGACCAACTTAGAAAGTCGTGCAATGCAGGTTAGAGTGCCGTGGAACCAGGCTTGGCTGTGCACAAAGGATTTCCGCCGGAAGGGCACAGGGGCCGGAGAAGTTGCAAAAGTTGCGTTTACCAACAATGCAGTCTGGCGTGGGGAGGCAAGGACTTACCTCCACCAAACTTGGACTGAAGAGTCACTGGGCTGTGGGAGTCACTTGGACAGAGTTGCTGGATTCAAGGGACCTCGCTCGTCATGCTGAGAGGAGACCCAAGGGACCGGTAATGCAGCTTTTTGGTGCCTGCGGTTGCAGGGGGAAGATTCCGTCGACCCACGGGAGATTTCTTCGGAGCTTCTAGTGCAGAGAGGAGGCAGACTACCCCCACAGCATGCACCACCAGGAAAACAGTCGAGAAGGCGGCAGGATCAGCGTTACAGAGTTGCAGTAGTCGTCTTTGCTACTTTGTTGCAGTGTTGCAGGCTTCCAGCGCGGTCAGCAGTCGATTCCTTGGCAGAAGGTGAAGAGAGAGATGCAGAGGAACTCTGATGAGCTCTTGCATTCGTTATCTAAGGTTTCCCCAGAGACAGAGACCCTAAATAGCCAGAAAAGAGGGTTTGGTTACCTAGGAGAGAGGATAGGCTACTAACACCTGAAGGAGCCTATCAGAAGGAGTCTCTGACGTCACCTGGTGGCACTGGCCACTCAGAGCAGTCCAGTGTGCCAGCAGCACCTCTGTTTCCAAGATGGCAGAGGTCTGGAGCACACTGGAGGAGCTCTGGACACCTCCCAGGGGAGGTGCAGGTCAGGGGAGTGGTCACTCCCCTTTCCTTTGTCCAGTTTCGCACCAGAGCAGGGCTAAGGGGTCCCCTGAACCGGTGTAGACTGGCTTATGCAGAATTGGACACATCTGTGCCCAAGAAAGCATCTCCAGAGGCTGGGGGAGGCTACCCCTCCCCTGCCTTCACACCATTTTCCAAAGGGAGAGGGTGTAACACCCTCTCTCAGAGGACGTCCTTTGTTCTGCCATCCTGGGACAAGCCTGGCTTGACCCCAGGGGGGCATAAACCTGTCTGAGGGGTTGGCAGCAGCAGCAGCTGCAGTGAAACCCCAGGAAAGGCAGTTTGGCAGTACCAGGGTCTGTGCTACAGACCACTGGGACCATGGAATTGTGCCAACAATGCCAGGATGGCATAGAGGGGGCAATTCCATGATCTTAGACATGTTACATGGCCATATTCGGAGTTACCATTGTGAAGCTACATATAGGTAGTGACCTATATGTAGTACACGCGTGTAATGGTGTCCCCGCACTCACAAAGTTCAGGGAATTGGCTCTGAACAATGTGGGGGCACCTTGGCTAGTGCCAGGGTGCCCTCACACTAAGTAACTTTGCACCTAACCTTTACCAGGTAAAGGTTAGACATATAGGTGACTTATAAGTTACTTAAGTGCAGTGTAAAATGGCTGTGAAATAACGTGGACGTTATTTCACTCAGGCTGCAGTGGCAGGCCTGTGTAAGAATTGTCAGAGCTCCCTATGGGTGGCAAAAGAAATGCTGCAGCCCATAGGGATCTCCTGGAACCCCAATACCCTGGGTACTTCAGTACCATATACTAGGGAATTATAAGGGTGTTCCAGTAAGCCAATGTAAATTGGTAAAATTGGTCACTAGCCTGTTAGTGACAATTTGAAAGAAATGAGAGAGCATAACCACTGAGGTTCTGATTAGCAGAGCCTCAGTGAGACCGTTAGTCACTACACAGGTAACACATTCAGGCACACTTATGAGCACTGGGGCCCTGGTGAACAGGGTCCCAGTGACACATACAACTAAAACAACATATATATAGTGAAAAATGGGGGTAACATGCCAGGCAAGATGGTACTTTCCTACAACCAGCACGCCCATCATCACACACCGCTCACGTGCAATCACCACTCCCACTACCATTCACACATCCCCAGTGTCCTCTCCCAGTGTGTCTGTAAGCTATCCTCCCAAAGTACACAAACGCAGGCACACACCCACCCAACAGCCATCCACCTCACAACAGCCTCCGGTCCATGCACCTTCACCCAAATTCAGCAGATGTACACCTCCTACAACCACTACCTCTTCCTCCATTCCCAAACCCCCTCCAACTTCCCATCTCACTGTGTCTAAAAAACATTTCCTGGCAACCCTTGACCTCTTCCCTTCACCCCTCTCCACGTCCTTCCCCTTGGGCCAGGCTTTCCAGGTCCCACCCCGGCACCTCAGCCACCAAATTCCCAGGCACAGTGGTGCCAGCAACTGTGGGGTAATGGAGTGCGCCACCCATCAGGGCTGCCAGTGTGCCACGTAGCGAGGGCAAGGACATTCCGCCACCTGCCAAGGTGAAAAAGGTGCCCACATCCTGGAGGGAGAAGACAAAACTAACAGCCACCAAGGGCTCAGCAAAAAACAAAAGGGGATAGTCACAAGACAATTGCGGCACCTTCAAAGGTGGGGAAGGGACAAAAGCAGAAGAGCAGGTCAGGAGAGGGCACGGTGGCACCGAATGAGGGACCAGTGTCACACCTTCTGTCCACTACCACACCAACCTGTACGGTGGCGAAAACCGCTAGCTGGCCTGCCACCACAACTGCCACCTGTACCTCAACGTGCACCGCCACCTGCACAGCCACCTGCACAGCCACCGGCACGTCTACAGCCTCAGCACCAGTCCCCAGCCTCTTCCCCAGTGGGCAGCCATCTGAGGCTGCAGGAGATGTCCTGCTGTGTCCCTCAGCAGGTGCTGACCCATGCACCACCGCCAGCACCGCCGTAACAGACACTGCCACAAGCACCACCACCGGCCCCGCGACGTGCTCGGACAGAGGCACCACCGCTGACATGGCTACCATCCCCAGTGGTCAGTCGCCCGAGGCTGGAGGAGAGTTCCTGGACTCTGGGCAGCTTCCATGAGGCACGACTTCCATCACTGTTTGTACCTGCAGGTGGAAGGTGAAGCCGCATCAGTGTGGGGTATGTTGCTGCCTCCATGGCGTATCATGCTACCTGCACCTCTGCAATCTCGTGGCACACACACCTAGGTGAGGGAATTGTTCCGGCCACACTGCACATGGTGCACTCTGGGCACCAGGCTTTTCACTCTCCTGGATAAAGCAGTGAGGAACCCACCCACTGGAGAGGCTTGAGAGACTGTGGCTTTGCACTCCCCAGGATGAAACAGTGGGAAAACCACCCACTGGAGAGACTTGAGAGACTGTGGCTTTGCACTCCACAAGATAAAGCAATGGGCATAGAGCCCCCTCATGCAGCAGTGGCATTGTGCGTTCATCTGGCTGAGGTGCCCCCCTCCCCGTTCCCCTGAGGTGCTAGTATATTTTCGACCTGATGACCCAGCAGTGTTCTCTCTGTTTCCATTCATTTTGGGCCCAGTGGTCCATGGACAATGATTGGTACACTATCCGGACTTGTGTAGTTGGTGTACATATTTGTATATACTGATTTTTGAACATTCACTATCTGATTATTCATGATTACAATCGTTACAATCATTTCATTTTGTCCTTGCATTCTTCCAGGGGGTGGGGTGGGTAAATATGTAATGTTGCTGCATGTATTTGTGTGTATGGTGTTGTGTGTGAGGGGGTGGGGGTATTGCATGTTGTATGTGTGTGTCTATCTCTCTTCCCTCCCCCCTCCCCTGTGTTGTAGGTGCAGTACTCACCGTGGTCGTCGACGGCATCTGTCCTGCTCCTGATAGAGCAGGAGGAAGAGCAGCATTGGTAACACCTGTAGTTCGGGCTCCATGGCGTCCTGATTCCTCGTTGGGTGTCGAGAGGTGAGTGTTTTCCCTTCTGTGTACTGTTTCCACTGTGCTTCTGATAGCGTTAGTTAGTTCCGCCCCGGAAAAGGTGGCGGATAGGCGTGTTGAAATACAGTGGGCGATACTTTGTCTTCTGCCTGTCTGTTCGCGGTTACCGCCGGGGTGTTGGTTTCTACCACCGTGGCGGTCTGAGTGTTAAAGTGGCTGTCTGTGTTGGCGGTTTCCGCCATGGTCGTGATTCAATTTTTTTTTCCACTGGCTTGTTGGCGGTTTTACCGCTGCTCTAACACCGACCTCCAGGGTTGTAATGAGGGCCTTAGTGTGGAGTGGTGCTGCCATAAGAGTGGAGTGGTACTACAATAATGGCTGGAGTTGTACTGCCACAAGACATGGACTTGTACTGCCATACGGGATAGAGTGGTACTTGCATAAGGGCTTTAGTTGTACTTGTAGAAGGGCAGGAGTGGTAGTGGAATTGGAGTTAGAGTGGTACTGCCATAAGGTCTAGAGTGGTACTTGCATGAGGTCTGGCATGGTACTGTTATAAGGGTGGAGTGGCACTGCCATAACGGCAAGAGTAGTACTGCCACCAGGTCTGGAGATGTACTGCCATAAAGGTTGAGTGGTACTGCCATAAGGGCTGGAGTGGTACTGCCATAAGAGCTTAAGTGATACTGCCATAAGGGCTGGAATTGGTACTTGCATAAGGGCTGGAGTGGTACTGCCATAAGGGATGGAGTGGTACTGCCATACGGGAGGAGTGGTACTTGCATAAGGGCTGAAGTGGTACTGCCATAAGGGCTGAAGTGGTACTGCCAAAGGGATGGAGTGATAATGCCATAAGTGAAGAGTGGTACTGCCATAAGGGTGGAGTGGTACTGCCATAAGTGTGGAGCGGTACTGCCATAAGGTTGGAGCGGTACTGCCATAAAGGAGGAGTGGTAGTGCCATAAGGCTGAAGTGGTACTGCCGTAAGGGATGGAGTGGCACTTCCGTAGGGGCTGGAGTGCTACTGCCATGAGGGTTGGAGTGCTACTGCCATAAGGGCTGGAGTGGTACTTTCATAAGGAGTGAAGTGGTGCTGACATAAGGGATGGCGTAATACTGCCATAAGGGCTGGGGTGGTAGTGCCATAAGGATGTAGTGGTACTGCAATAAGGCTGGAGTGGAATTTGCATAAGGGCTTTAGAGATACTTGTATAAGGGCGGGAGTGGTACTTGAATAAGAGTTGGAGTTGTACTGCCATAGGAGTGGAGTTGTATTGTCTTAAGGGTGGGAATTGTAGTGCCATAAGAGCTGGAGTGGTACTTCCATAAGAGTGGAGTGGCACTGCCATAATGGCTGGAGTGGTACTGCCATCAGGTCTGGAGTGGTACTGCCATAGGTGTGGAGTGGTGGTGCCGTAAAGGCTGGAGTGGCATATGCATAAGGGTGGAGTGGTACTGCCAGAAGGGATGGAGTGGTACTGCCATAAGGGATTGACTGGTACTGTCATCAGGCTGGAGTAGTACTGCCGTAAGGGCTGGAGTGGTACTTGGTTAAGGGATGGGGTGCTACTGCCATGAAGGCGGGAAGGTACTGCCATCAGGGCTGGAGTGGTACTGCCATAAGGGCAGGAGTGGTACTGCCATAAGGGATGGACTGGTACTGCCATAAGGGATGGAGTGGTACTGCCATAATGGAGGAGTGGTACTTGCATAAGGGCTGGATTGATACTGCCATAAGAAGGAGTGGTACTTGCTTAAGGGCTGGGGTGGTACTGCCTTAAGAGATAAAGCGGTCCTGCCATAAATGCGGAGTGGTACTGAAATAAGGATGGAGTGGGACTGCAATAAGGGATGGAGCAGTACTGCCTTAAGGGCTGGAGAGGTACTGCCATAAGGGTGAAGCAGTATTGCCATAAGGGTGGAGTGAAACTGCCATGAGGGATGGAGTGGTACTGCCATATGGGTGGAGAGATACTTGCATAAGGGATGGGGTGGTACTGACATAAGGGTTGGAGTGAAACTGCCATATGGGATGGAGTGGTATATTCATAAGGAGTGAAGTGGTGCTGCCATAAGGGATGGAGTAGTACTGCCATAAAGGCTGGGGTGGTAGTGCCATAAGGGTGTAGTGTTACTGCCATAAGTCTGGAGTGGAATTTGTATCAGGGCTTTAGAGATACTTGTATAAGGGAGGGAGTGGTACTTGAATAAGAGTAAGAGTGGTACTGCCATAAGAGTGGAGTTGTATTGTCATAAGGGTGTGAGTTGTAGTGCCATAACAGCTGGAGTGGAACTGCCATCAGGTCTGGACTGGTACTGCCATAAGTGTGGATGTGCTGCCATAAGGGCTAGAGTGGTATTTGAATAAGGGCTGGAGTGGTACTGCCAGCAGGGATGGAGTGGTATTGCCATAAGGGATAGACTGTTACTGTCATATGGTTGGAGTGGTACTGCGTAAGGGCTGGAGTGGTACTTGCTTTACGGCTGGGGTGGTACTGCCATAAGAGCTGGGAAGGTGCTGCCATCAGGGCTGGAGTGGTACTGGCATAAGAACTGGAATGATACTGCCATAAGGGATAGAGTGGTACTTGCATAAGGGTTAGAGTGGTACTGCCATAAGAGATGGAGTGGTACTGACATAAGGGTGGTGTGGTGCTGCTATAAGGAATGGAGTGATACTGCCATAAGGGATGGAGTGGTACTGCCATAAGGGTTTGGGGTGGTACTGCCATACGGGTGGAGTGGTATTGCAATGAGGGCTGGAGTAGTATGAAAAGTACAATGACAAGAGTGGTAAGCAGTCTCAAGCACCTATCCCACCACTGCACAACCAATGTAGGAGGCTGGACTGGCTTGTAGTGAGTACCAAGGGGTACTTGCACCTTGCACCAGGCCCAGTTATCCCTTATTAGTGTATAGGGTGTTTAGCAGCTTAGGCTGATAGATAATGGTAGCTTAGCAGATCAGCTTAGGCTGAACTAGGAGACGTGTGAAGCTACTACAGTACCACTTAGTGTCATATGCACAATATCATAAGAAAACACAATACACAGTTATACTAAAAATAAAGGTACTTTATTTTTATGACAATATGCCAAAGTATCTTAGAGTGTACCCTCAGTGAGAGGATAGGAAATATACACAAGATATATATACACAATAGCAAAAATATGCAGTATAGTCTTAGAAAACAGTGCAAACAATGTATAGTTACAATAGGATGCAATGGGGAAACATAGGGATAGGGGCAACACAAACCATATACTCCAAAAGTGGAATGCGAACCACGAATGGACCCCAAACCTATTTGACCTTGTAGAGGGTCGCTGGGACTATTAGAAAATAGTGAGAGTTAGCAAAATAACCCTCCCAAGACCCTGAAAAGTGAGTGCAAAGTGCACTAAAGTTCCCCTAAGGACAAAATCGTTGTGTTAGAGGAATAATGCAGGAAAGACACAAACCAGCAATGCAACAACTGTGGATTTCCAATCTAGGGTACCTGTGGAACAAGGGGACCAAGTCCAAAAGTCACAAGCAAGTCGGAGATGGGCAGATGCCCAGGAAATGCCAGCTGCGGGTGCAAAGAAGCTTCTACTGGACAGAAGAAGCTGAGGTTTCTGCAGGAACGAAAAGGGCTAGAGACTTCCCCTTTGGTGGACGAATTCCTCTCGAGAGAGTCGTGCAGAAGTGTTTTTCCGCCGAAAGAATGCCAACAAGCCTTGCTATCTGCAAATCGTGCGTTTGGCGTTTTTGGACGCTGCTGGGGCCCAGGAGGGACCAGGAGGTCGCAAATTGGACCTAAAGAGAGAAGGGACGTCGAGCAAGACACGGAACCCTCTCTGAAGCAGGTAGCACCCGGAGAAGTGCCAGAAACAGGCACTACGAGGATGCGTGAAACGGTGCTCGCCGAAGTTGCACAAAGGAGTCCCACGTCGCCAGAGACCAACTTAGAAAGTCGTGCAATGCAGGTTAGAGTGCCGTGGACCCAGGCTTGGCTGTGCACAAAGGATTTCCGCCGGAAGTGCACAGGGGCCGGAGTAGCTGCAAAGTCGCGGTTCCCAGCAATGCAGCCCAGCCAGGTGAGGCAAGGACTTACCTCCACCAAACTTGGACTGAAGAGTCACTGGACTGTGGGGGTCACTTGGACAGAGTTGCTGGATTCGAGGGACCTCGCTCGTCATGCTGAGAGGAGACCCAAGGGACCGGTAATGCAGCTTTTTGGTGCCTGCGGTTGCAGGGGGAAGATTCCGTCGACCCACGGGAGATTTCTTCGGAGCTTCTGGTGCAGAGAGGAGGCAGACTACCCCCACAGCATGCACAAGCAGGAAAACAGTCGAGTAGGCGGCAGGATCAGCGTTACAGAGTTGCAGTAGTCGTCTTTGCTACTATGTTGCAGGTTTGCAGGCTTCCAGCGCGGTCAGCAGTCGATTCCTTATCAGAAGGTGAAGAGAGAGATGCAGAGGAACTCGGATGAGCTCTTGCATTCGTTATCTAAAGTTTCCCCAGAGACAGAGACCCTAAATAGCCAGAAAAGAGGGTTTGGCTACCTAGGAGAGAGGATAGGCTAGCAACACCTGAAGGAGCCTATCACAAGGAGTCTCTGACGTCACCTGGTGGCACTGGCCACTCAGAGCAGTCCAGTGTGCCAGCAGCACCTCTGTTTCCAAGATGGCAGAGGTCTGGAGCACACTGGAGGAGCTCTGGACACCTCCCAGGGGAGGTGCAGGTCAGGGGAGTGGTCACTCCCCTTTCCTTTGTCCAGTTTCGCGCCAGAGCAGGGGCTAAGGGGTCCCTGAACCGGTGTAGACTGGCTTATGCAGAATTGGGCACATCTGTGCCCAAGAAAGCATTTCCAGAGGCTGGGGGAGGCTACTCCTCCCCTGCCTTCACACCATTTTCCAAAGGGAGAGGGTGTCACACCCTCTCTCAGAGGAAGTTCTTTGTTCTGCCATCCTGGGCCAGGCCTGGCTGGACCCCAGGAGGGCAGATGCCTGTCTGAGGGGTTGGCAGCAGCAGCAGCTGCAGTGAAACCCCAGGAAGGGCAGTTTGGCAGTACCAGGGTCTGTGCTACAGACCACTGGGATCATGGGATTGTGCCAACTATGCCAGGATGGCATAGAGGGGGCAATTCCATGATCATAGACATGTTACATGGCCATATTGGGAGTTACCATTGTGAAGCTACATATAGGTAGTGACCTATATGTAGTGCACACGTGTAATGGTGTCCCCGCACTCACAAAGTTCAGGGAATTGGCTCTGACCAATGTGGGGGCACCTTGGCTAGTGCCAGGGTGCCCTCACACTAAGTAACTTTGCACCTAACCTTGACCAGGTAAAGGTTAAACATATAGGTGACTTATAAGTTACTTAAGTGCAGTGTAAAATGGCTGTGAAATAACGTGGACGTTATTTCACTCAGGCTGCAGTGGAAGGCCTGTGTAAGGATTGTCAGAGCTCCCTATGGGTGGCAAAAGAAATGCTGCAGCCCATAGGGATCTCCTGGAACCCCAATACCCTGGGTACCTCAGTACCATATACTAGGGAATTATAAGGGTGTTCCAGTAAGCCAATGTAAATTGGTAAAAATGGTCACTAGCCTGTTAGTGACAATTTGGAAAGAAATGAGAGAGCATAACCACTGAGGTTCTGATTAGCAGAGCCTCAGTGAGACAGTTAGTCACTACACAGGTAACACATTCAGGCACACTTATGAGCACTGGGGCCCTGGGTTACCAGGGTCCCAGTGACACATACAACTAAAACAACATATATACAGTGAAAAATGGGGGTAACATGCCAGGCAAGATGGTACTTTCCTACAAAGGGGTACTGCCATAAGTGTGATGTGGTACTGCCATAAAGGCTAAAGTGGTACTGCCACAAGGGTGGAGTGGTACTGCAATAACGGCTGGAGGGTTACTTTTGTAAGGGCTGGACTGGTACTCCTATAAGTCCTGGGCTGGTACTGCCATAAGGGATGTAGTGGTACTTGCATAAGGGTGGGAGTGGTACTGGCATAAGAGTTGGAGTGGTACTGCCATAAGGGTGGAGTGGTACTGCCATAAGGGCTGGAGTGGTACTGCCATAAGAGCAGGAGTGGTACTGCCAGAAGGGTTGGACTGGTAATAGCATAAGGGCTGGAGTTGTACTGCCATAAGGGATGGAGTGGTACTGCCATAAGGTTGGAGTTGTACTGCCAAAAGGGATGGAGTGGTACTGCCATAAGAGCTGGAGTGGTACTGCCATAAGTCCTGGAGTGGTACTGCCATAAGGGATGGACTGGTACTGCCATAAGGGAGGAGTGGTACATGCATAAGAGCTGGATTGATACTGCCATAAGGGAGGAGTGGTACTTGCATAAGGGCTGGAGTAGTATAGCCATAAATGATGAAGCAGTACTGCCATAAGTGTGGAGTGGTACTGCCATAAGGATGGAGTGGGACTGCCATAAGGGATGGAGCGGTACTGCCATAAGGGCTGGAGCGGTACTGCCATTAGGGTGAAGTGGTACTGCCATAAGGGTGGAGGTTTACTGCCAGAGAGCTGGAGTGGTACTGCCATAAGCTTGGATTGGTGCTGCCATAGGGGATGGAGTGGTACTGCCATAAGTGTAGAGTGGTACTGCCACAGCGACTGGAGTGGTACTTGCATAAGGGCTGGAGAGGTACTGCCAAAAGTGCTGGAGTGGTACGGCCATAAGAGCTGGGGTGATATTGTAATAAGGGCAGGAGTGGTACTGCCATAAGGGATAGAGTGGGACTGCCATAAGGGGTGTAGTGGTACTTGCATAAAGGTGACGTAGTACTGCCATAAGGGATAGAGTGGTACTGCTGATAGGGTGGTGTGTTACTGCAATAACGGCTGGAGTGGTACTGCCATAAGGGAGGAGTGATACTTGCAAAAGGGCTTTAGTGATACTGGCATCCTGGCTGGAGTGTGTAGGAAAGTACCATCTTGCCTGGCATGTTACCCCCATATTTCACTGTATATATGTTGTTTTAGTTGTATGTGTTACTGGGACCCTGCCAGCCAGGGCCCCAGTGCTCATAAGTGTGCCCTGTATGTGTTTTACCCGTGTTATGACTAACTGTCTCACTGAGGCTCTGCTATCCAGAACCTCAGTGGTTATGCTCTCTCATTTTCTTTCCAAATTATCACTAACAGGCTAGTGACCAATTTCACCAATTTACATTGGCATACTGGAGCACCCTTATAATTCCCTAGTATATGGTACTGAGGTACCCAGGGTATTGGGGTTTCAGGAGATCCCTATGGGCTGCAGCATTTCTTATGCCACCCATAGGGAGATCTGACAATTCTCACACAGACCTGCCACTGCAGCCTTAGTGAAATAACGTCCACATTATTTCACAGCCATTTACCACTGCACTTAAGTAACTTATAAGTCACCTATATGTCTAACCTTTACCTGGTAAAGGTTGGGTGCTAAGTTACTTAGTGTGTGGGCACCCTGGCACTAGCCAAGGTGCTCCCACATTGTTCAGGGCAAATTCCCCGGACTTTGTGAGTGCGGGGACACCGTTACATGCATGCACTATACATATGTCACGACATATGTATAGCGTCACAATGGTAACTCCGAACATGGCCATGTAAAATGTCTAATATCATGGAATTGTCACCCCAATGCCAGAATGGCATTGGGGAGATAATTCCATGTTCCCCCGAGTCTCTACCTCAGACCCGGGTACTGCCAAACTACCTTTCCCTGGGTTTCACTGCAGCTGCTGCTGCTGCCAACCCCTCAGACAGGTTTCTGCCCTCCTGGGGTCCAGCCAGGCTTGGCACAGGAAGGCAGAACAAAGGACTTCCTCAGAGACAGGGTGTTACACCCTCTCCCTTTGGAAAAAGGTGTCAGGGCTGGGGAGGAGTAGCCTCCCCCAGCCTCTGGAAATGCTTTGATGGGCACAGATGCTGCCCATCTCTGCATGAGCCAGTCTACACTGGTTCAGGGATCCCTCAGCCCTACTCTGGCATGAAACTGGACAAAGGAAAGGGGAGTGACCACTCTCCTGACCTGCACCTCCCCTGGGAGGTGCCCAGAGCTCCTCCAGTGTGCTCCAGACCTCTGCCATCTTGGAAACAGAGGTGCTGCTGGCACACTGGACTGCTCTGAGTGGCCAGTGCCAGCAGGTGACGTCAGAGACTCCTTCTGATAGGCTCCTTCAGGTGTTGCTAGCCTATCCTCTCTCCTAAGTAGCCAAACCTCATTTTCTGGCTATTTAGGGTCTCTGCTTTGGGGAATTCCTTAGATAACGAATGCAAGAGCTCATCAGAGTTCCTCTGCATCTCTCTCTTCACCTTCTGCTAAGGAATCGACTGCTGACCGCGCTGGAAGCCTGCAAAACTGCAACAAAGTAGCAAAGATGACTACTGCGACCTTGTAACGCTGATCCTGCCGCCTTCTCAACTGTTTTCCTGGTGATGCATGCTGTGGGGGTAGTCTGCCTCCTCTCTGCACTAGAAGCTCCGAAGAAATCTCCCGTGGGTCAATGGAATCTTCCCCCTGCAACCGCAGGCACCAAAGAACTGCATCACCCGTCCTCTGGGTCTCCTCTCAGCACAACAAGCGAGGTCCCTTGAACTCAGCAACTCTGTCCAAGTGATTCCCATAGTCCTGTGACTCTTCAGTCTAAGTTTGGTGGAGGTAAGTCCTTGCCTCCCCACGCTAGACTGCATTGCTGGGAACCGCGTGTTTTGCAGCTACTCCGGCTCCTGTGCACTCTTCCAGGATTTCCTTTGTGCACAGCCAAGCCTCGGTCCCCGGCACTCTAACCTGCAATGCACGACCTCCTGAGTTGTCCTCCGGCGTCGTGGGACCCTCCTTTGTGACTTTGGGTGAGCTCCAGTTCACTCCATTTTGTAGTGCCTGTTCCGGCACTTCTGCGGGTGCTGCTTGCTTCTGAGTGGGCTCTTTCTCTTGCTGGACGCCCCCTCTGTCTCCTCACGCAATTGGCGACATCCTGGTCCCTCCTGGGCCACAGCAGCATCCAAAAACCCTAACTGCGACCCTTGCAGCTGGCAAGGCTTGTTTGCGGTCTTTCTGCTCGGAAACACCTCTGCACGACTCTTCACGACGTGGGACATCTATCCTCCAAAGGTGACGTTTCTAGCCCTTGTCGTTCTTGCAGAATCTACAGCTTCTACCATCCGGTGGCAGCTTCTTTGCACCCACAGCTGGCATTTCCTGGGCATCTGCCCACTCCCGACTTGATCGTGACTCTTGGACTTGGTCCCCTTGTTCCACAGGTACTCTCATCAGGAAATCCATCGTTGTTGCATTGCTGGTGTTGGTCTTCCTTGCAGAATTCCCCTATCACGACTTCTGTGCTCTTTGGGGAACTTAGGGGCACTTTGCACCCACTTTTCAGGGTCTTGTGGTGGGCCATTTTTCTAACCCTCACTGTTTTCTTACAGTCCCAGCGACCCTCTACAAGGTCACATAGGTTTGGGGTCCATTCGTGGTTCGCATTCCACTTCTAGAGTATATGATTTGTGTTGCCCCTATCCCTATGTGCCCCCAATGCATTCTATTGTGACTATACATTGTTTGCACTGTTTTCTATTGCTATTACTGCATATTTTGGTATTGTGTACATATATCTTGTGTATATTTGCTATCCTCATACTGAGGGTACTCACTGAGAAACTTTGGCATATTGTCATAAAGTACCTTTATTTTTAGTATATCTGTGCATTGTGTTTTCTTATGATATTGTGCAAATGAGACTAGTGGCACTGTAGGAGCTTCACTCGTCTCCTAGTTCAGCCTAAGCTGCTCTGCTAAGCTACCTTTTCTATCAGCCTAAGCTGCTAGACACCCCTCTACACTAATAAGGGATACCTGGGCCTGGTGCAAAGTGTAAGTACCCCTTGGTACCCAATACAAGCCAGTCCAGCCTCCTACAGAGTGTTACTGCCATAAGCGTGGAGTAATGCTGCCAAAAGGGCTGGAGAGGTACTGCCATAAGAGCTGGAGTGTTACTGCTGTAAGAGCTGGAGTGATACTGCTATAAGAGCTGGGGTGGTACTAAATGAAAATGGAGTGGTAATGCCATGAGGGCTGGAGTGGTACTGCCATAAGGGTGAAGTGGCACTGCCCTAAATGTGGAGTGGTACTGCCATAGGGGATGGAGTGTTACTGCCATAAGTGGAGAGTGGTACATGCACAAGGGCTGGAGTGGTACGGCCATAAGAGCTGGTGTGATATTAAAATAAGGGCTGGAGTGGTACTGTTGTAAGGGGTGAAGTGGTACTGCCATAAGGGAGGCGTGGTACTTGCAAAAGGGCTTTAGTGGTACTGACATCTGGGCTGGAGTGGTACTGCCATAAGGGTGGAGTAGTGCTGCCAAAAGGGCTGGAGTAGTACTGCCATAAGAGCGGGAGTGGTACTGCTATAAGGGCTGGAGTGGTACTAACATGAGGATGGAGTGGTAATGCCATGAGGGCTGGAGTGGTACTGCCATAAGTGTGAAGTGGTACTGCCCTAAATGTGGAGTGGTACTGCCATAAGAAATGGAGTGGTACTTGCAGAAGGGCTGGAGTGGTACGGCCATAAGAGCTGGTGTGATATTATAATAAGGGCTGGAGTGGTACTGTCGTAAGGGTGGTGTGGTACTTCCAAAAGTGTGGAGCGGTAGTGCCAGAAGGGTGGACTGGTACTGCCATACGGGTGGAGCGGTACTGCCATAAGTGTGCAGCAGTGCTGCCATAGGTCTGTCATGGTACTTCCAGAAGGTTGGAGTGGCACTGCCATAACGACTGGAGTGGTACTGCAATGAAGTCTGGAGATGTACTGCCATAAGGGTGGCGTGGTACTACCATAAGGTTGGAGTGGTAGTACCATAGGACTGGAGCTGTACTGCCTTAAGGCAGGAGTGCTACTAACATAAGCGTGGAGGTGGTACTGCCATAAGGGATGAGGTGGTACTGCCATAAGGGCTGGAGTGGTACGGCCATAAGAGCTGGGGTGATATTGTAATAAGGGCTGGAGTGGTACTGCAATAAGGGATGGAGTGGGACTGCCATAAGAGTTGGCGTGGTACAGCCGTAAGGGTGGAGGTGTGTGAGAAAGTAGCCTCTTTCTAGCCTTGTTACCCCCACTTTTGGCCTGTTTGTGAGTTTATGTCAGGGTGTTTTCACTGTCTCACTGGGATCCTGCTAGCCAGGGCCCAGTGCTCATAGTGAAAACCCTATGTTTTCAGTATGTTTGTTATGTGTCACTGGGACCCTGCTAATCAGGACCCCAGTGCTCATAAGTTTGTGGCCTATATGTATGTGTTCCCTGTGTGGTGCCTAACTGTCTCACTGAGGCTCTGCTAACCAGAACCTCAGTGGTTATGCTCTCTCATTTATTTCAAATTGTCACTAACAGGCTAGTGACCAATTTTACCAATTTACATTGGCTTACTGGAACACCCTTATAATTCCCTAGTATATGGTACTGAAGTACCCAGGGTATTGGGGTTCCAGGAGATCCCTATGGGCTGCAGCATTTCTTTTGCCACCCATAGGGAGCTCTGACAATTCTTACACAGGCCTGCTACTGCAGCCTGAGTGAAATAACGTCCACGTTATTTCACAGCCATTTTACACTGCACTTAAGTAACTTATAAGTCACCTATATGTCTAACCTTTACCTGGTAAAGGTTAGGTGCAAAGTTACTTAGTGTGAGGGCACCCTGGCACTAGCCAAGGTGCCCCCACATTGTTCAGAGCCAATTCCCTGAACTTTGTGAGTGCGGGGACACCATTACACGCGTGCACTACATATAGGTCACTACCTATATGTAGCTTCACAATGGTAACTCCGAATATGGCCATGTAACATGTCTATGATCATGGAATTGCCCCCTCTATGCCATCCTGGCATAGTTGGCACAATCCCATGATCCCAGTGGTCTGTAGCACAGACCCTGGTACTGCCAAACTGCCCTTCCTGGGGTTTCACTGCAGCTGCTGCCAACCCCTCAGACAGGCATCTGCCCTCCTGGGGTCCAGCCAGGCCTGGCCCAGGATGGCAGAACAAAGAACTTCCTCTGAGAGAGGGTGTGACACCCTCTCCCTTTGGAAAATGGTGTGAAGGCAGGGGAGGAGTAGCCTCCCCCAGCCTCTGGAAATGCTTTGTTGGGCACAGATGTGCCCAATTCTGCATAAGCCAGTCTACACCGGTTCAGGGGACCCCTTAGCCCTGCTCTGGCGCGAAACTGGACAAAGGAAAGGGGAGTGACCACTCCCCTGACCTGCACCTCCCCTGGGAGGTGTCCAGAGCTCCTCCAGTGTGAACCAGACCTCTGCCATCTTGGAAACAGAGGTGCTGCTGGCACACTGGACTGCTCTGAGTGGCCAGTGCCACCAGGTGACGTCAGAGACTCCTTCTGATAGGCTCCTTCAGGTGTTAGTAGCCTATCCTCTCTCCTAAGTAGCCAAACCCTCTTTTCTGGCTATTTAGGGTATCTGTCTCTGGGGAAACTTTAGATAACAAATGTATGAGCTCAGCCGAGTTCCTCTGCATCTCTCTCTTCACCTTCTGATAAGGAATCGACTGCTGACCGCGCTGGAAGCCTGCAAAACTGCAACATAGTAGCAAAGACGACTACTGCAACTCTGTAACGCTGATCCTGCCGCCTTCTCGACTGTTTTCCTGCTTGTGCATGCTGTGGGGGTAGCCTGCCTCCTCTCTGCACCAGAAGCTCCGAAGAAATCTCCCGTGGGTCGACAGAATCTTCCCCCTGCTACCGCAGGCACCAAAAAGCTGCATTACCGGTCCCTTGGGTCTCCTCTCAGCACGACGAGCGAGGTCCCTCGAATCCAGCGACTCTGTCCAAGTGACCCCCACAGTCCAGTGACTCTTCAGTCCAAGTTTGGTGGAGGTAAGTCCTTGCCTCACCTCGCTGGGCTGCATTGCTGGGAACCGCAACTTTTGCAGCTACTCCGGCCCCTGTGCACTTCCGGCGGAAATCCTTTGTGCACAGCCAAGCCTGGGTCCACGGCACTCTAACCTGCATTGCACGACTTTCTAAGTTGGTCTCCGGCGACGTGGGACTCCTTTGTGCGACTTCGGGTGAGCACCGTTTCACGCATCCTCGTAGTGCCTGTTTCTGGCACTTCTCCGGGTGCTACCTGCTTCAGAGAGGGCTCCTTGTCTTGCTCGATGTCCCCTCTCTCTGCTGGTCCAATTTGCGACCTCCTGGTCCCTCCTGGGCCTCAGTAGCGTCCAAAAACGCTAACCGCACGATTTGCAGCTAGCAAGGCTTGTTGGCGTTCTTTCGGCGGGAAAACACTTCTGCACAACTCTCCACGGCGAGAGGGATGCGTCCACTAAAGGGGAAGTCTCTAGCCTTTTTCTTTCCTGCAGAAACCTCAGCTTCTTCTGTCCAGTAGAAGCTTCTTTGCACCCGCAGCTGGCATTTCCTGGGCATTTGCCCATCTCCGACTTGCTTGTGACTTTTGGACTTGGTCCCCTTGTTCCACAGGTACCCTAGATTGGAAATCCACAGTTGTTGCATTGTTGGTTTGTGTCTTTCCTGCATTATTCCTCTAACACGACTTCTTTGTCCTTAGGGGAACTTTAGTGCACTTTGCACTCACTTTTCAGGGTCTTGAGGAGGGTTATTTTTCTAACTCTCACTATTTTCTATTAGTCCCAGCGACCCTCTACAAGGTCACATAGGTTTGGGGTCCATTCGTGGTTCGCATTCCACTTTTGGAGTATATGGTTTGTGTTGCCCCTATCCCTATGTTTCCCCATTGCATCCTATTGTAACTATACATTGTTTGCACTGTTTTCTAAGACTATACTGCATATTTTTGCTATTGTGTATATATATTTTGTGTATATTTCCTATCCTCTCACTGAGGGTACACTCTAAGATACTTTGGCATATTGTCATAAAAATAAAGTACCTTTATTTTTAGTATAACTGTGTATTGTGTTTTCTTATGATATTGTGCATATGACACTAAGTGGTACTGTAGTAGCTTCACACGTCTCCTAGTTCAGCCTAAGCTACTCTGCTAAGCTACCATTATCTATCAGCCTAAGCTGCTAGACACCCTATACACTAATAAGGGATAACTGGGCCTGGTGCAAGGTGCAAGTACCCCTTGGTACTCACTACAAACCAGTCCAGCCTCCTACATTGGTTGTGCAGCGGTGGGATAAGTGCTTTGAGACTACTTACCACTCTTGTCATTGTACTTTTCATAAGAGAAAAATATGCAAAACAAGGTCAGTGTATATACACATAGCCAAAAAGTTTTGCATTTCCTCTTTTCACTCTTTTCTAAGTGCTGAAAAGTACTGCTAACTTTCTAAAAAGTTCTAAAAAGTTTTAAAAGTTTTTTTTCTCTGTCTTTCGAAAAGCTCTGACAAACTTTGTATCTTTTACTATCACTTTAACTCTCTCTAAAAATGTCTGGCACAGGCCAAAATGTTGATCTGTCCAAACTTGCATATGATCACCTTAGCTGGAAAGGAGCAAGGAATCTCTGCATAGAGAGAGGTTTGAGTGTAGGGAAGAATCCTTCCTTAGAACTGTTAATTAACATGCTTAGAGTACAGGATAAGGCCATAAGTGCCCAATCTGTAGAAAAAGTAGCTAATGGTTCTCAATCAGATCCAGGGACTCCCCCAGGAAAAGATTCAGGAAAGAAACTTCCTAGCCTGCCCATTACTAGACAGTCTAGCATAGTTGGTAATTATGATGAGCCACACCATATAAATAGTGTTGTCTCACATCATAGCAAAAGCATTTATTCTCACCATACTGGTAGTGATGTTTCTGTTAGCCAAGCTGTTAGGGTGGCTTCTGTAAGGGACAGGTCTCCTTCTGTTCATTCCCATCATACCTCTGTATCTAGAAATGTCCCTCCCACCCACCCTGATGACAGATTGTTAGAAAGGGAACTCAATAGATTGAGAGTGGAACAAACCAGACTGAAGCTTAAAAAGCAACAGCTGGATTTGGATAGACAGTCTTTAGAATTAGAGAAGGAAAGACAGAAGTTGGGTTTAGAAACCCATGGTGGCAGCAGCAGTATTCCCCATAGTCATCCTGTAAAAGAGCATGATTCCAGGAATCTGCACAAGATAGTTCCCCCTTATAAGGAGGGGGATGACATTAACAAGTGGTTTGCTGCACTTGAGAGGGCCTGTGTTGTACAGGATGTCCCTCAAAGGCAGTGGGCTGCTATCCTATGGCTATCATTTAGTGGAAAGGGTAGGGATAGACTCCTTACTGTGAAAGAAAGTGATGCCAATAATTTTACAGTTCTTAAGAATGCACTCCTGGATGGTTATGGCTTAACCACTGAACAATACAGGATAAAGTTCAGAGAGACCAAAAAGGAGTCTTCACAAGACTGGGTTGATTTCATTGACCATTCAGTGAAGGCCTTGGAGGGGTGGTTACATGGCAGTAAAGTTACTGATTATGAAAGCCTGTATAACACAATCCTGAGAGAGCATATACTTAATAATTGTGTGTCTGATTTGTTGCACCAGTACCTGGTAGACTCTGATCTGACCTCTCCCCAAGAATTGGGAAAGAATGCAGACAAATGGGTCAGAACAAGGGTGAACAGAAAAGTTCATACAGGGGGTGACAAAGATGGCAATAAGAAGAAAGATGGGGAAAAATCTCAAGATAAGCATGGGGATAAGGGTAAAACCAAAGATCCCACTTCACATCTTAAACACTCTTCAGAGGGTGGGGATAAAACTAATTCTTCCTCTTCTTCTCAACCCACACACATTAAAAAGGCTTGGTGCTTTGTGTGTAAAAACAGAGGCCATAGGCCAGGGGATAAGTCCTGTCCAGGTAAACCCCCTGAGCCTACCACGACTAATACATCAAGCTCTAGTGCCCCTAGCAGTAGTGGTACTAGTGGTGGGACTGCTGGCAACAGTCAAGCAAAGGGTGTAGTTGGGTTCACTTATGGGTCCATAATAGAAACTGGGGTAGTCAGTCCCAAGACAGTTTCTGTCACACCTAGTGGCATTGGCCTTGCCACACTGGCTGCTTGTCCCCTTACAATGGATAAGTACAAGCAGACAGTTTCAATAAACGGTGTTGAGGCCTTGGCCTACGGGGACACAGGTGCCAGTATCACTTTGGTGACTGAAAACCTAGTGCACCCTGATCAACACATCATTGGACAACAGTATAAGATTATTGATGTCCATAACTCCACTAAGTTTCTTCCCTTAGCTATAATTCAGTTTAGTTGGGGTGGAGTTACTGGCCCTAAGCAGGTGGTGGTATCACCTAGCTTACCTGTAGACTGTCTCTTAGGTAATGACCTAGAGGCCTCAGGTTGGGCTGATGTAGAGTTTTATGCCCATGCAGCCATGCTGGGCATCCCTGAGGAATTGTTCCCTCTCATTTCTACTGAAATGAAAAAGCAAAGGAGAGAAGGCCTGAAAACTCAGGATCCCTCTCCATCAACAGGTAAAAAGGGTATCACAGTATCCCCTAACCACCCTACCATTCAGGATACCATTCCTGTGGTGGGAGAAACCTCTCCTGGGGTGGCACCTGTTCCAAGGGAATCATCAGCTGGCAAAGCTGGACTCCCTGAGGTAGAAGTACCTCTCTTTGGGATAACTAACATTGGTGACAAAAAGAGCACCATTTTAGTTAACATGGAGCATCCCTCCAACCCTCCCAGAGAAACTTTAGTGCAGAAACCCTGCACTGCCTCACAACACTTAGGACAGCATCCCTGCCCTAGTGTGGAGCTCATAGGACAGCATCCCTGCCCTGCTCCAACTCAAGAGAAACAGCATCCCTGTTCTCTCTTCCAGCCACATGGACAAAGTTTTTGCCCAGCTATGGCTTTTCTGAGACAGCATCCCTGTCTGGCATTTCCATCACTACAAATAGGTTCAGTGGACAATTCCCACTGCTCTAAACTAAAACTTACTGATAGAAACTCTGAAAATACATCTTCACATTGTTGCTTAGCTAAAAAACTTCAAACAGGGTGGTTTACATCCCCACAGGGAAGTAACCATAGAGTGGATGATAAAGGGAGTAACCAGTCTATTGCAGAGCTACTCTCTACTTATCACCACTTAGACAATAAAGTCTCAACTGGCCAAGGTTAGCCTTATTGTCCTTCGTTTGGGGGGGGGTTGTGTGAGAAAGTAGCCTCTTTCTAGCCTTGTTACCCCCACTTTTGGCCTGTTTGTGAGTGTATGTCAGGGTGTTTTCACTGTCTCACTGGGATCCTGCTAGCCAGGGCCCAGTGCTCATAGTGAAAACCCTATGTTTTCAGTATGTTTGTTATGTGTCACTGGGACCCTGCTAATCAGGACCCCAGTGCTCATAAGTTTGTGGCCTATATGTATGTGTTCCCTGTGTGGTGCCTAACTGTCTCACTGAGGCTCTGCTAACCAGAACCTCAGTGGTTATGCTCTCTCATTTCTTTCAAATTGTCACTAACAGGCTAGTGACCAATTTTACCAATTTACATTGGCTTACTGGAACACCCTTATAATTCCCTAGTATATGGTACTGAAGTACCCAGGGTATTGGGGTTCCAGGAGATCCCTATGGGCTGCAGCATTTCTTTTGCCACCCATAGGGAGCTCTGACAATTCTTACACAGGCCTGCCACTGCAGCCTGAGTGAAATAACGTCCACGTTATTTCACAGCCATTTTACACTGCACTTAAGTAACTTATAAGTCACCTATATGTCTAACCTTTACCTGGTCAAGGTTAGGTGCAAAGTTACTTAGTGTGAGGGCACCCTGGCACTAGCCAAGGTGCCCCCACAATGTTCAGAGCCAATTCCCTGAACTTTGTGAGTGCGGGGACACCATTACACGCGTGCACTACATATAGGTCACTACCTATATGTAGCTTCACAATGGTAACTCCGAATATGGCCATGTAACATGTCTATGATCATGGAATTGCCCCCTCTATGCCATCCTGGCATAGTTGGCACAATCCCATGATCCCAGTGGTCTGTAGCACAGACCCTGGTACTGCCAAACTGCCCTTCCTGGGGTTTCACTGCAGCTGCTGCCAACCCCTCAGACAGGCATCTGCCCTCCTGGGGTCCAGCCAGGCCTGGCCCAGGATGGCAGAACAAAGAACTTCCTCTGAGAGAGGGTGTGACACCCTCTCCCTTTGGAAAATGGTGTGAAGGCAGGGGAGGAGTAGCCTCCCCCAGCCTCTGGAAATGCTTTGTTGGGCACAGATGTGCCCAATTCTGCATAAGCCAGTCTACACCGGTTCAGGGGACCCCTTAGCCCTGCTCTGGCGCGAAACTGGACAAAGGAAAGGGGAGTGACCACTCCCCTGACCTGCACCTCCCCTGGGAGGTGTCCAGAGCTCCTCCAGTGTGCTCCAGACCTCTGCCATCTTGGAAACAGAGGTGCTGCTGGCACACTGGACTGCTCTGAGTGGCCAGTGCCACCAGGTGACGTCAGAGACTCCTTCTGATAGGCTCCTTCAGGTGTTAGTAGCCTATCCTCTCTCCTAAGTAGCCAAACCCTCTTTTCTGGCTATTTAGGGTCTCTGTCTCTGGGGAAACTTTAGATAACGAATGTATGAGCTCAGCCGAGTTCCTCTGCATCTCTCTCTTCACCTTCTGATAAGGAATCGACTGCTGACCGCGCTGGAAGCCTGCAAAACTGCAACATAGTAGCAAAGACGACTACTGCAACTCTGTAACGCTGATCCTGCCGCCTTCTCGACTGTTTTCCTGCTTGTGCATGCTGTGGGGGTAGCCTGCCTCCTCTCCGCACCAGAAGCTCCGAAGAAATCTCCCGTGGGTCGACGGAATCTTCCCCCTGCAACCGCAGGCACCAAAAAGCTGCATTACCGGTCCCTTGGGTCTCCTCTCAGCACGACGAGCAAGGTCCCTCGAATCCAGCGACTCTGTCCAAGTGACCCCCACAGTCCAGTGACTCTTCAGTCCAAGTTTGGTGGAGGTAAGTCCTTGCCTCACCTCGCTGCATTGCTGGGAACCGCAACTTTTGCAGCTACTCCGGCCCCTGTGCACTTCCGGCGGAAATCCTTCGTGCACAGCCAAGCCTGTGTCCATGGCACTCTAACCTGTATTGCACGACTTTCTGAGTTGGTCTCCGGCGACGTGGGACTCCTTTGTGCGACTTCGGGTGAGCACTGTTTCACGCATACCCGTAGTGCCTGTTTCTGGCTCCTTGTCTTGCTCGACGTCTCCTCTCTCTGTTGGTCCAATTTGAGACCTCCTGGTCCCTCCTGGGCCTCAGCAGCGTCCAAAAACGCTAACCGTACGATTTGCAGCTAGCAAGGCTTGTTGGCGTTCTTTCGGCGGGAAAACACTTCTGCACGACTCTTCACGGCGAGGCGGATCCGTCCACCGAAGGGGAAGTCTCTAGCCCTTTTCGTTCCTGCAAAAACCTCAGCTTCTTCTGTCCAGTAGAAGCTTCTTTGCACCCGCAGCTGGCATTTCCTGGGCATTTGCCCATCTCCGATTTGCTTGTGACTTTTGGACTTGGTCCCCTTGTTCCACAGGTACCCTAGATTGGAAATCCATAGTTGTTGCATTGTTGGTTTGTGTCTTTCCTGCATTATTCCTCTAACACGACTTCTTTGTCCTTAGGGGAACTTTAGTGCACTTTGCACTCACTTTTCAGGGTCTTGGGGAGGGTTATTTTTCTAACTCTCACTATTTTCTAATAGTCCCAGCGACCCTCTACAAGGTCACATAGGTTTGGGGTCCATTCGTGGTTGGCATTCCACTTTTGGAGTATATGGTTTGTGTTGCCCCTATCCCTATGTTTCCCCATTGCATCCTATTGTAACTATACATTGTTTGCACTGTTTTCTAAGACTATACTGCATATTTTTGCTATTGTGTATATATATCTTGTGTATATTTCCTATCCTCTCACTGAGGGTACACTCTAAGATACTTTGGCATATTGTCATAAAAATAAAGTACCTTTATTTTTAGTATAACTGTGTATTGTGTTTTCTTATGATATTGTGCATATGACACTAAGTGGTGCTGTAGTAGCTTCACACGTCTCCTAGTTCAGCCTAAGCTGCTCTGCTAAGCTACCATTATCTATCAGCCTAAGCTGCTAGACACCCTATACACTAATAAGGGATAACTGGGCCTGGTGCAAGGTGCAAGTACCCCTTGGTACTCACTACAAACCAGTCCAGCCTCCTACAAGGTGGTACTGCCATAAGGGATGAGTTGGTACTGCCATAAGGGTAGAGTGGTACTGCCATGAAGGCCGGAGTGGTACTGCCATAAGGGTTGAGTGGGTGTGGAGCGGTGCTGCCATAGGGCTGGAGTACTACTGCCATACATCTGAGTGGCACTGCAATAAGGCTGGAGTAGTACTGCCATAAGGGCTGGAGTAGTACTGCCAAAAGGGCTGGAGTGGTGTAGGAAAGTACCATCTTGCCTAGCATGTTACCCCCATATTTCACTGTATATATGTTGCTTTAGTCTATGTGTCACTGTGACCCTGCCAGGCAGGGCCCCAGTGCTCATAATTATGTGCCCTGTATGTGTTCCCTGTGTGATGCCTAACTGTCTCACTGAGGCTCTGCTAACCAGAACCTCAGTGGTTATGCTCTCTCTTTGCTTTCCAAATTGTCACTAACAGGCTAGTGACCGATTTCACCAATTCACTTTGGCATACTGGTACACCCTTATAATTCCCTAGTATATGGTACTGAGGTACCCAAGGTATTGGGGTTCCAGGAGATCCCCATGGGCTGCAGCATTTCTTTTGCCACCCATAGGGAGCTCTGACAATTCTTACATAGGCCTGCCATTTCAGCCTGCGTGAAATAACATCCACGTTATTTCACAGTCTTTTACCACTGCACTTAAGTAACTTATAAGTCACCTATATGTCTAACCTTCACCTGGTGAAGATTGGGTGCAAAGTTACTTAGTGTGTGGGCACCCTGGCACTAGCCAAGGTGCTCCCACATCATTTAGGGCAAATTCCCCGGACTTTGTGAGTGCTGGGACACCATTACACGCGTGCACTGTACATAGGTCACTACCTATGTACAGCGTCACAATGGTAGCTCCGAACATGGACATGTAACATGTCTAAAATCATGGAATTGTCACCCCAATGCCATTCTGGCTTTGGGGGGACAATTCCATGATCCCCCGGGTCTCTAGCACAGAACCCGGGTACTGCCAAACTGCCTTTCCGGGGTCTCCACTGCAGCTGCTGGCAACCCCTCAGACAGGTTTCTGCCCTCCTGGGGTCCAGGCAGCCCTGGCCCAGGAAGGCAGAACAATTGACTTCCTCTGAGAGAGGGTGTAACCCTCTCTCTTTGGAAATAGGTGTTAAGGCTGGGGAGGAGTAGCCTCCCCAAGCCTCTGAAAATGCTCTGATGGGCACAGATGTTGCCCATCTCTGCATAAGCCAGTCTACACCGGTTCAGGGATCCCCCAGCCCTGCTCTGGCGCGTAACTGGACAAAGGAAAGGGGAGTGACCACTCCCCTGACCTGCACCTCCCCTGGGAGGTGCCCAGAGCTCCTCCGGTGTGTTCCAGACCTCTGCCATCTTGGAAACAGAGGTGTCTGTGGTACACTAGACTGCTCTGAGTAGCCAGTGCCAGCAGGTGACGTCAGAGGCTCCTTCTGATAGGCTCTTACCTCTCTTGGTACCCAATCCTCCTTCCTAGGTAGCCAAACCTCCTTTTCGGGCTATTTAGGGTCTCTGCTTTGGGGATCTCACCAGATAACGAATGCAAGAGTTCATCAGAGTTCCTCTGCATCTCCCTCTTCACCTTCTGCCAAAGGATCGACCGCTGACTGCTCAGGACACCTGCAAAACCGCAACAAAGTAGCAAGACGACTACTAGCAACCTTGTATCGCTTCATCCTGTCGGCTTTCTCGACTGTTTCCAGATGGTGCATGCTCTGGGGGGTAGCCTGCCTCCTCTCTGCACCAGGAGCTCTGAAAAAATCTCTTGTGGGTCGACGGAATCTTCACCCTGCAACAGCAGGCACCAAAAGACTGCATCACTGGTCCTCTGGGTCCCCTCTCAGCACGACAAGCGTTGTCCCTGGAACTCAACAACTCTGTCCAAGTGACTCCCACAGTCCAGTGACTCTTCAGTCCAAGTTTGGTGGAGGTATGTTCTTGCCTCCCCACGCTAGACTGCATTGCTGGGTACGGCATGATTTGCAGCTGCTCCGGCTCCTGTGCACTCTTCCAGGATTTCCTTTGTGCACAGCCACGCCAGTGCCCTTGACACTCTAACCTGCAGTGCATAACCTTCTGAGTTGTCCTCCGGCGTTGTGGGACTCCCTTTTGTAACTTCAAGTGGACTCCACTTCCCTCTTCCAAATGCCTGTTCAGGTACTTCTGCGGGTGCTGCCTACTTCTATGAGGGCTCCCTGACTTGCTGAGCACCCCCTCTGTCACCTCCTCCAAGTGGCGACATCCTGGTCCCTCTTGGGCCACAGCAGCACCCAAAAACCCTTATAACGACTCTTGCAGCTAGGAAGGCTTGTTTGCGGTCTTTCTGCATGGGAACACCTCTGCAAGCTTCAAAGCTACGTGGGACATCCATCCTCCAAAGGGGAAGTTCCTAGTCCTCTTCTTTCTTGCAGAACTCCAAGCTTCTTCCAACAGGTGGCAGCTGCCTTGCACCCTCAGCTGGCATTTCCTGGGCTCCTGGCCAGTCTCAACACTGTTGCGACTATTGGTCTCGGTCCCCTTGTCTTACAGGTACTCAGGTCTGGAAATCCACTGATGTTGCATTGCTGGTGTTTGTTCTTCCTGCAGAATCCCCCTATCACGACTTATGTGTTCTCTGGGGGTAGTAGGTGCACTTTACACCTACCTTTCGGGGTCTTGGGGTGGGCTATTTTTCTAACCCTCACTGTTTTCTTACAGTCCCAGCGACCCTCTACAAGCTCACATAGGTTTGGGGTCCATTCGTGGTTCGCATTTCACTTTTGGAGTACATGGTTTCTGTTACCCCTATACCTATGTGCTCCTATTGCAATCTATTGTAACGTTACACTGCTTGCATTACTTTTCTTGCTATTACCTGCATAATTTTTCTTTGTGTACATATATCTTGTGTATATATCTTATCCTCATACTGAGGGTACTCACTGAGACACGTTTGGCATATTGTCATAAAAATAAAGTACCTTTATTTTTAGTACTTCTGTGTATTTTGTTTTCTTATGATATTGTGCATATGACACCAGTGGTATAGTAGGAGCTTTACATGTCTCCTAGTTCAGCCTAAGCTGCTTTGCCATAGCTACTTTCTATCAGCCTAAGCTGCTAGAAACACCTCTTCTACACTAATAAGGGATAACTGGACCTGGCACAAGGTGTAAGTACCTCTGGTACCCACTATAAGCCAGGCCAGCCTCCTACAAGTGGTACCACCATAAGTGATGGAGTGGTACTGCCATACTGGCTGGAGTGGTAATGCCATAAGTGTAAAGTGGTACTGCCATAAGTGTGGGGTGGTTCTGCCATAAGGGTAGAGTGGTACTACCATAGGGTCTGGAGTGGTACTTGCAGAAGGGCTGGAGTGGTACGGCCATAAGAGTTGGTGTGATATTATAATAAGGGCTGGAGTGGTACTGTCGTAAGGGTTGTGTGGTACTTCCAAAAGTGTACAGCGGTAGTGCCAGAAGGGTGGACTGGTACTGCCATAAGGGTGGAGCAGTACTGCCATAGGTGTACATCAGTGCTGCCATAGGTCTGGCATGGTACTTCCATAAGGGTGGAGTGGCACTGCCATAATGGCTGGAGTGGTACTGCAATCAGGCCTGGATATGTACTGCCATAAGATTGGAGTGGTACTACCATAGGGCTGGAGCTGTACTGCCTTAAGGCTGGAGTGGTACTAACATAAGAGTGGAGGTGGTACTGCCATAAAGGATGGGGTGGTACTAACATAAGGGTGGTGGTGGTACTGCCATAAAGGATGGGGTGGTACTGCCATAAGGTTGGAGTGTTACTACCGTAGGGCTGGAGCGGTACTACCTTAAGGCTAGAGTGGTAATAACATAAGTGTCGAGGTGGTACTACCATAAGGGATGGGGTGGTTCTGTCATACGGGTGGAGTGGTACTGCCATGAAGGCTGGAGTGGTTCTGCCATAAGGTTTGAGCGGGTGTGGATCTGTGCTGCCATAGGGCTCGAGAACTACTGCCATAATTCTGAGTGGTACTGCAATAAGGTTGAAGTAGTACTGCCATAAGAGCTAGAGTAGTACTGCCAAAAGGGCTGGAGTGGTACCACCATACGTGATGGAGTGGTACTGCCATACTGGCTGGAGTGGTAATGCCATAAGTGTAAAGTGGTACTGCCATTAGTGTGGGGTGCTACTGCCATAAGGGTAGAGTGGTACTACCATAGGGCTGTAGCGGTACTGTTATAAGGATGGTGTGGTACTAACATAAGGATGGAGGTGGTACTGACATAAGTGTGGAGTGGTACTGCCATGAGGGCTGGAATGGTACTGCCATAAGGTTGAAGTGGTACCACCATAAGTGTAGAGTGGTACTGCCTTAGGGGATGGGGTGGTACTGCCATAAGGGTGGAGTGGTACTGCCATGAGGGCTGGAATGGTACTGCCACAAGGTTTGAGTGGGTGTGGAGCGGTGCTGCCATAGGGCTGGATTGGTACTGTCATGAGGTTGGAGTGGTACTACCATAGGGCTGGAGTGGTACTACCTTAAGGCTGGAGTGGTACTAACATAAGAGTGGAGGTGGTACTGACATAAGGGATGGGGTGTGTGAGAAAGTAGCCTCTTTCTAGCCCTGTTACCCCCACTTTTGGCCTGTTTGTGAGTATATGTCAGAGTGTTTTCACTGTCTCACTGGGATCCTGCTATCCAGGGCCCAGTACTCATAGTGAAAACCCCATGTTGTCACTATGTTTGTTATGTGTCACTGGGACCCTGCTAGCCGGGATCCCAGTGCTCATATGTTTGTGGCCTATATGTATGTGTTCCCTGTGTGATGCCTAACTGTCTCACTGAGGCTCTGCTAACCAGAACCTCAGTGATTATGCTCTCTCTGCTTTCCAAATTGTCACAAACAGGTTAGTGACCAATTTCACCAATTCACATTGGCATACTGGAACACCCTTATAATTCCCTAGTATATGGTACTGAGGTACCCAGGGTATTGGGGTTCCAGGAGATACCTATGGGCTGCAGCATTTCTTTTGCCACCCAGAGGGAGCTCTGACAATTCTTACACAGGCCTGCCACTGCAGCCTGAGTGAAATAACGTCCACGTTATTTCACAGCCATTTACCACTGCACTTAAGTAACTTATAAGTCACCTATATGTCTAACCTTCACCTGGTGAAGGTTGGGTGCAAAGTTACTTAGTGTGTGGGCACCCTGGCACTTGCCAAGGTGCCCCCACATCGTTCAGGGCAAATTCACCGGACTTTGTGAGTGCGGGGACGCCATTTCACCCATGCACTATACATAGGTCACTACCTATGTATAGCGTCACAATGGTAACCTCGAACATGGCCATGTAACATGTCTAAGATCATGGAATTGTCATCCCAATGCCATTCTGGCATTGGGGAGTGTGAGAAAGTAACCTCTTTCTAGCCTTGTTACCCCCACTTTTGGCCTGTTTGTGAGTGTATGTCAGGGTGTTTTCACTGTCTCACTGGGATCCTGCTAGCCAGGGCCCAGTGCTCATAGTGAAAACCCTAAGTTTTCAGTATGTTTGTTATGTGTCACTGGGACCCTGCTAGTCAGGACCCCAGTGCTCTTAAGTTTGTGGCCTATATGTATGTGTTCCCTGTGTGGTGCCTAACTGTCTCACTGAGGCTCTGCTAACCAGAACCTCAGTGGTTATGCTCTCTCATTTCTTTCAAATTGTCACTAACAGGCTAGTGACCAAATTTACCAATTTACATTGGCTTACTGGAACACCCTTATAATTCCCTAGTATATGGTACTGAGGTACTGTAGGACGCTGGACTGGCTTGTAGTGAGTACCAAGGGGTACTTGCACCTTGCACCAGGCCCAGTTATCCCTTATTAGTGTATAGGGTGTCTAGCAGCTTAGGCTGATAGATAATCGTAGCTTAGCAGAGCAGCTTAGGCTGAACTAGGAGACGTGTGAAGCTACTACAGTACCACTTAGTGTCATATGCACAATATCATAAGAAAACACAATTGTAGGAAAGTACCATCTTGCCTGGCATGTTACCCCCATTTTTCACTGTATATATGTTGTTTTAGTTGTATGTGTCACTGGGACCCTGGTAGCCCAGGGCCCCAGTGCTCATAAGTGTGCCTGAATGTGTTACCTGTGTAGTGACTAACTGTCTCACTGAGGCTCTGCTAATCAGAACTTCAGTGGTTATGGTCTCTCATTTCTTTCCAAATTGTCACTGACAGGCTAGTGACCATTTTTACCAATTTACATTGGCTTACTGGAACACCCTTATAATTCCCTAGTATATGGTACTAAGGTACCCAGGGTATTGGGGTTCCAAGAGATCCCTATGGGCTGCAGCATTTCTTTTGCCACCCATAGGGAGCTCTGACAATTCTTACACAGGCCTGCCACTGCAGCCTGAGTGAAATAACGTCCACGTTATTTCACAGCCATTTTACACTGCACTTAAGTAACTTATAAGTCACCTATATGTCTAACCTTTACCTGGTAAAGGTTAGGTGCAAAGTTACTTAGTGTGAGGGCACCCTGGCACTAGCCAAGGTGCCCCCACATTGTTCAGAGCCAATTCACTGAACTTTGTGAGTGCGGGTACACCATTACACGCGTGCACTACATATAGGTCACTACCTATATGTAGCTTCACCATGGTAACTCCGAATATGGCCATGTAACATGTCTATGATCATGGAATTGCCCCCTCTATGCCATCCTGGCCTTGTTGGTACAATTCCATGATCCCAGTGGTCTGTAGCACAGACCCTGGTACTGCCAGACTGCCCTTCCTGGGGTTTCACTGCAGCTGCTGCTGCTGCCAACCCCTCAGACAGGCAGCTGCCCTCCTGGGGTCCAGCCAGGCCTGGCCCAGGATGGCAGAACAAAGAACTTCCTCTGAGTGAGGGTGTGACACCCTCTCCCTTTGGAAAATGGTGTGAAGGCAGGGGAGGAGTAGCCTCCCCCAGCCTCTGGAAATGCTTTGTTGGGCACAGATGTGCCCAATTCTGCATAAGCCAGTCTACACCGGTTCAGAGACCCCTTAGCCCCTGCTCTGGCGCGAAACTGGACAAAGGAAAGGGGAGTGACCACTCCCCTGACCTCCCCTGGGAGGTGTCCAGAGCTCCTCCAGTGTGCTCCAGACCTCTGCCATCTTGGAAACAGAGGTGCTGCTGGCACACTGGACTGCTCTGAGTGGCCAGTGCCACCAGGTGACGTCAGAGACTCCTGCTGATAGGCTCCTTCAGGTGTTAGTAGCCTTTCCTCTCTCATAGGTAGCCAAACCCTCTTTTCTGGCTATTTAGGGTCTCTGTCTCTGGGGAAACTTTAGATAACGAATGCATGAGCTCAGCCGAGTTCCTCTGCATCTCCCTCTTCACCTTCTGATAAGGAATCGACCGCTGACCGCGCTGGAAGCCTGCAAACCTGCAACATAGTAGCAAAGACGACTACTGCAACTCTGTAACGCTGATCCTGCCGCCTTCTCGACTGTTTTCCTGCTTGTGCATGCTGTGGGGGTAGTCTGCCTCCTCTCTGCACCAGAAGCTCCGAAGAAATCTCCCGTGGGTCGACGGAATCTTCCCCCTGCAACCGCAGGCACGAAAAAGCTGCATTACCGGTCCCTTGGGTCTCCTCTCAGCACGACGAGCGAGGTCCTTTATTTTTATGACAATATGCCAAAGTATCTTAGAGTGTACCCTCAGTGAGAGGATAGGAAATATACACAAGATATATATACACAATAGCAAAAATATGCAGTATAGTCTTAGAAAACAGTGCAAACAATGTATAGTTACAATAGGATGCAATGGGGAAACATAGGGATAGGGGCAACACAAACCATATACTCCAAAAGTGGAATGCGAACCACAAATGGACCCCAAACCTATGTGACCTTGTAGAGGGTCGCTGGGACTATTAGAAAATAGTGAGAGTTAGAAAAATAACCCTCCCCAAGACCCTGAAAAGTGAGTGCAAAGTGCACTAAAGTTCCCCTAAGGACAAAGTAGTCGTGTTAGAGGAATAATGCAGGAAAGACACAAACCAGCAATGCAACAACTGTGGATTTCCAATCTAGGGTACCTGTGGAACAAGGGGACCAAGTCCAAAAGTCACAAGCAAGTCGGAGATGGGCAGATGCCCAGGAAATGCCAGCTGCGGGTGCAAAGAAGCTTCGACTGGACAGAAGAAGCTGAGGTTATTGCAGGAACAAAAAGGGCTAGAGACTTCCCCTTTGGTGGACGGATCTCTCTTGCCTTGGAGAGTCGTGCAGAAGTGTTCACCCGCCAGAAGGACGCCAACAAGCCTTGCTAGTTGCAAATCGTGCGTTTGGCGTTTTTGGACGCTGCCGGGGCCCAGGAGGGACCAGGAGGTCGCAAATTGGACCTGAAGAGTGAAGGGACGTCGAACAAGACAAAGAGCCCTCACTGAAGCAGGTAGCACCCGGAGAAGTGCCAGAAACAGGCACTACAAGGAAGCGTGAAACAGTGCTCGCCAAAGTTGCACAAAGGAGTCCCACGTCGCCGGAGACCAACTTAGAAAGTCGTGCAATGCAGGTTAGAGTGCCGTGGACCCAGGCTTGGCTGTGCACGAAGGATTTCCGCCGGAAGTGCACAGGGGCCGGAGTAGCTGCAAAGTCGCGGTTCCCAGCAATGCAGCCCAGCGAGGTGAGGCAAGGACTTTCCTCCACCAAACTTGGGCTGAAGAGTCACTGGACTGTGGGGGTCACTTGGACAGAGTCGCTGGATTCGAGGGACCTCGCTTGTCGTGCTGAGAGGAGACCCAAGGGACCGGTAATGCAGCTTTTTGGTGCCTGCGGTTGCAGGGGGAAGATTCCGTCGACCCACAGGAGATTTCTTCGGAGCTTCTGGTGCAGAGAGGAGACAGACTACCCCCACAGCATGCACAAGCAGGAAAACAGTCGAGAAGGCGGCAGGATCAGCGTTACAGAGTTGCAGTAGTCGTCTTTGCTACTATGTTGCAGGTTTGCAGGCTTCCAGCGCGGTCAGCAGTCGGTTCCTTATCAGAAGGTGAAGAGGGAGATGCAGAGGAACTCGGATGAGCTCTTGCATTCGTTATCTAAAGTTTCCCCAGAGACAGAGACCCTAAATAGCCAGAAAAGAGGGTTTGGCTACCTAGGAGAGAGGAAAGGCTACTAACACCTGAAGGAGCCTATCAGCAGGAGTCTCTGACGTCACCTGGTGGCACTGGCCACTCAGAGCAGTCCAGTGTGCCAGCAGCACCTCTGTTTCCAAGATGGCAGAGGTCTGGAGCACACTGGAGGAGCTCTGGACACCTCCCAGGGGAGTTGCAGGTCAGGGGAGTGGTCACTCCCCTTTCCTTTGTCCAGTTTCGCGCCAGAGCAGGGGCTAAGGGGTCCCTGAACCGGTGTAGACTGGCTTATGCAGAATTGGGCACATCTGTGCCCAACAAAGCATTTCCAGAGGCTGGGGGAGGCTACTCCTCCCCTGCCTTCACACCATTTTCCAAAGGGAGAGGGTGTCACACCCTCTCTCAGAGGAAGTTCTTTGTTCTGCCATCCTGGGCCAGGCCTGGCTGGACCCCAGGAGGGCAGCTGCCTGTCTGAGGGGTTGGCAGCAGCAGCAGCTGCGGTGAAACCCCAGGAAGGGCAGTTTGGCAGTACCAGGGTCTGTGCTACAGACCACTGGGATCATGGGATTGTGCCAACTATGCCAGGATGGCATAGAGGGGGCAATTCCATGATCATAGACATGTTACATGGCCATATTCGGAGTTACCATTGTGAAGCTACATATAGGTAGTGACCTATATGTAGTGCACGCGTGTAATGGTGTCCCCGCACTCACAAAGTTCAGGGAATTGGCTCTGAACAATGTGGGGGCACCTTGGCTAGTGCCAGGGTGCCCTCACACTAAGTAACTTTGCACCTAACCTTTACCAGGTAAAGGTTAGACATATAGGTGACTTATAAGTTACTTAAGTGCAGTGTAAAATGGCTGTGAAATAACGTGGACGTTATTTCACTCAGGCTGCAGTGGCAGGCCTGTGTAAGAATTGTCAGAGCTCCCTATGGGTGGCAAAAGAAATGCTGCAGCCCATAGGGACCTTCTGGAACCCCAATACCCTGGGTAGCTCAGTACCATATACTAGGGAATTATAAGGGTGTTCCAGTAAGCCAATGTAAATTGGTAAAAATGGTCACTAGCCTGTTAGTGACAATTTGGAAAGAAATGAGAGAGCATAACCACTGAGGTTCTGATTAGCAGAGCCTCAGTGAGACAGTTTGTCACTACACAGGTAACACATTCAGGCACACTTATGAGCACTGGGGCCCTGGGTTACCAGGGTCCCAGTGACACATACAACTAAAACAACATATATACAGTGAAAAATGGGGGTAACATGCCAGGCAAGATGGTACTTTCCTACACAACCCCCCCCCCCAAACGAAGGACAATAAGACTAGCCATGACCTGATGAGTCTTCATTGTCTAAGTGGAAATATCTGGAGAGTCCATCTGCATTGGAGTGGCTACTCCCAGGTCTATGTTCCACTGTATAGTCCATTCCCTGTAGGGATATGGACCACCTCAACAATTTAGGATTTTCACCTTTCATTTGTTTTAGCCAAAGTAGAGGTTTGTGGTCTGTCTGAACAATGAAGTGAGTGCCAAACAGGTATGGCCTCAACTTCTTCAGAGCCCAGTCCACAGCAAAGGCCTCCCTCTCAATGGCAGACCAACGCTTTTCTCTAGGGGTCAACCTTCTACTAATAAAAGCAACAGGTTGATCCTGGCCCTCAGAATTAAGTTGTGATAGGACTGCCCCTACTCCTAATTCAGATGCATCAGTCTGGAAATAGAATTTTTTACAGTAACAAGGGATTTTCAGGACAGGTGCAGAGCACATGGCCTGCTTCAGCTCCTCAAAAGCTTTCTGACAGTTTGCTGTCCATAATACCATTTTAGGCATTTTCTTGGATGTGAGGTCATTAAGAGGGGCTGCAATGGAGCCATAGTTCTTAATGAACCTCCTGTAATACCCAGTGAGGCCTAGGAAGGCTCTCACCTGAGTCTGAGTGGTAGGGGGAACCCAATCAATAATAGTTTGGATTTTCCACTGAAGTGGTGCAATCTGTTCCCCACCAACAAGGTGTCCCAGATAAACCACCTTACCCTGCCCTATCTGGCACTTTGAAGCCTTGATAGTGAGGCCTGCCTTTTGCAGGGCCTCCAAAACTTTCCATAGGTGGACCAGGTGATCATCCCAGCTGGAGCTAAAGACAGCTATATCGTCCAAATATGCTGCACTGAAAGCTTCCAGCCCTTGCAGGACTGTGTTCACCAAGCTCTGAAAAGTGGCAGGTGCATTTTTCAAACCAAAAGGCATTACAGTAAACTGGTAATGTCCTCCAATGGTAGAAAATGCAGTCTTAGATTTAGCATCTTCTGATAATTTGATCTGCCAATACCCTGCAGTCAAATCAAAAGTGCTTAGATACTTGGCAGATACCAGTGTATCTATGAGCCCATCTGCCCTGCGTATAGGGTGAGCATCAGTTTTGGTTACCAAGTTGAGACCTCTATAGTCTACACAAAACCGCATTTCCTTCTTTCCATCTTTAGAATTGGGTTTTGGTACCAGTACCACAGGGGAAGCCCATGGACTGTCAGAGTGCTCAACCACTCCTAGTTCCAACATTTTCTGAACTTCTTGCTTTATGCAGTCCCTGACATGGTCAGGCTGCCTATAGATCTTACTTTTGACAGGTAAACTGTCTCCAGTATCTATAGTGTGCTCACACCAAGAAGTGGTGCCTGGCACAGTAGAGAAGAGTTCTGAAAATTGTCCTGGGAGATTTATGCAATTGTCTTTCTGCTCAGCAGTAAGACAATCAGCCAAAACTACACCTTCCACAAGAGCATCTTGTTCTGTGGAAGAGAAGAGATCAGGTAGAGGATCACTGTCTTCTTCCTGTCCCTCATCAGTTGCTATGAGCAGGGTGAGATCAGCCCTGTCATAGTAGGGTTTCAGGCGGTTGACATGGAGCACCCTAAGGGGACTCCTGGCAGTGCCTAAGTCAACCAAGTAGGTGACTTCACCCTTCTTTTCAACAATTGTGTGGGGTCCACTCCATTTATCTTGGAGTGCTCTTGGGGCCACAGGCTCCAAGACCCACACTTTCTGCCCTGGTTGGTACTGAACCAAAACAGCCTTCTGATCATGCCATTGCTTCTGGAGCTCTTGGCTGGCCTGAAGGTTTTTACTGGCCTTTTTCATGTACTCAGCCATCCTTGATCTGAGGCCAAGTACATAATCCACAATATCCTGATTAGGAGCTTTTAAAGGTTGTTCCCAACCCTCCTTTACAAGTGTGAGTGGACCCCTAACAGGGTGTCCAAAAAGAAGTTCAAAGGGGCTGAAGCCCACTCCTTTCTGGGGTACCTCCCTGTAGGCAAAAAGGAGGCATGGTAGAAGGATATCCCATCTCCTGCGGAGTTTTTCAGGGAGTCCCATAATCATGCCTTTGAGAGTTTTATTAAATCTCTCCACCAGTCCATTTGTTTGTGGATGATAGGGTGTTGTGAACTTGTACGTTACACCACACTCCTTCCACATGGCCTTTAAGTATGCAGACATCAAATTGCTTCCTCTGTCTGATACTACTTCCTTTGGGAAGCCCACCCTGGAAAATATTCCCAGGAGGGCCTTTGCCACTGCAGGTGTTGTAGTGGTCCTTAAAGGAATAGCTTCAGGATATCTTGTGGCATGGTCCACTACCACTAAGATAAACCTATTGCCTGAAGCAGTAGGAGGGTCAAGGGGGCCAACTATGTCAACCCCTACCCTTTCAAAGGGAACCCCAACCACAGGCAGTGGGATAAGGGGTGCCTTTGGGGTGCCACCTGTCTTGCCACTGGCTTGACAGGTTTCACAGGACTTACAAAATTCCTTTGTGTCCTCAGACATCCTAGGCCAATGAAACAGGGGAACCAGCCTGTCCCAAGTTTTCATTTGTCCTAGGTGCCCAGCTAAGGGAATGTCATGTGCCAGTGTCAGGAGGAACTTTCTGTACTCCTGAGGAATCACTAATCTCCTGGCAGCTCCAGGTTTAGGATCCCTATGCTCAGTGTACAAGAGGTTGTCCTCCCAGTAAACTCTGTGAGAGTCACCGACATCCCCATTAGCCTGTTTGACAGCTTGCTGTCTGAGACCCTCTAATGTGGGACAGGTTTGCTGTGCCACACTCAGCTCCTCTCTGGCAGGCCCCCCTTCACCCAAAAGCTCAGCAGTGTCTGCTTCCAGCTCCTCTGGTGTAGGTTCTGCACAGGGAGGGAATTCTTCTTCCTCAGAAGTTGAATCCACTGTAGAGGGAGGGATAGTAGGAAGTGGTTTGCTTCTACTAGCCCTAGCTTTAGGGAGCACTTGGTCCATTGTTCCAGGATCCAAGCTTCCCTGTCCTTTTTGCTTTTTGGCCTGAGCCCTTGTCAAAGAAAAAATATGCCCTGGAATGCCCAGCATTGCTGCATGGGCCTCCAACTCCACATCTGACCAAGCTGATGTCTCCAAATCATTCCCTAATAGACAGTCTACAGGTAAATCTGAAGCTACCACAACTTTCTTTGGACCAGTTACCCCCCCCCCAGTTGAGATTTACAACAGCCATGGGGTGGCTTTGTGTTATGTTGTGAGCATCGGTTACTTGGTACTGGTGTCCAAGTATGTGTTGTTCAGGGTGCACCAGTTTCTCAATCACCATTGTGACACTGGCACCTGTGTCCCTGTAGGCCTGGACCTCAACACCATTTATTAGGGTTAGTTGCTTGTACTTCTCCAAGTTATGGGGGCAAGCAACCAAAATGGCTAAATCAATAGCCCCTTCAGAGACTAAAGTAGCCTCTGTGGTCTCCCTAATCAGACCAACCCCAACTAAGTTACCAAAAGTGAGCCCAGCTACTCCCTTGGATTGGCTATTAGTAGGTTTGCTCCCACCACCACTGCTATTAGTAGGGACACTAGGTGTAGCAGTAGGGGTTGTAGTGGTAGGAGCAGTGGTGCCTTTCTTTGGACAACTGGGATCTGTTGTCCAATGGCCTTTTATTTTACATAAATAGCACCATGGTTTCTTTTCCTTGTTCTGATTAAAGGAGGATTTGGACCCACCACCCCCACCAGAGTGTTTTTGTGGGCCTGATGAAGACTCATTTTTAGATTTGTCCCCACCCTTGTCAGAAGACTTACCATCCTTCTTTTTGTTGCCATCTTTGTCACCCCCTGTATGAACTTTTCTGTTCACTCTTGTTCTGACCCATTTGTCTGCCTTCTTTCCCAATTCTTGGGAAGAGGTCAGATCAGAGTCCACCAAGTACTGGTGCAACAAATCAGACACACAATTATTAAGAATATGCTCTCTCAGGATCAAGTTATACAGGCTGTCATAATCAGTAACTTTACTGCCATGTAACCACCCCTCCAAGGCCTTCACTGCCTGGTCAATGAAATCAACCCAGTCTTGTGAAGACTCCTTTTTGGTCTCTCTGAACTTTATCCTGTACTGTTCAGTGGTTAAGCCATAACCATCCAGGAGTGCATTCTTAAGAACTTGGAAATTATTAGCATCATTTTCTTTCACAGTAAGGAGCCTATCCCTACATTTTCCACTAAATGATAGCCATAGGATAGCAGCCCACTGCCTTAGAGGGACATCTTGAACAACACAAGCCCTCTCAAGTGCAGCAAACCACTTGTTAATGTCATCCCCCTCCTTATAAGGGGGAACTATCTTGTGCAGATTCCTGGAATCATGCTTTTTTGCAGGATGACTATGGGGAATACTGCTGCTGCCACCATGGGTATCTAAACCCAACTTCTGTATTTCCTTCTCTAATTCAAAAGACTGTCTATCCAAATCCAGCTGTTGCTTTTTAAGCTTCAGTCTGGTTTGTTCCACCCTCAACTTATTGAGTTCCCTCTCTAACATTCTGTCATCAGGGTTGGTGGGAGGGACATTTCTAGAAACAGAGCTATGATGGGAATGAACAGAAGGAGACCTGTCCCTTACAGAAGGCACCCTAACAGCTTGGTTTACAGAAACATTACTACCAGTATGGTGAGAATAAATGCTTTTGCTATGATGTGAGACAACACTATTTATTTGGTGTGGCTCATCATCATTACCATCTATGCTAGATTGTCTAGTAATGGGCAGGCTAGGAAGTTTCTTTCCTGAATCTTTTCCTGGGGGAGTCCCTGAATCAGATTGGGAACTATTAGGTACTTTTTCAACAGATGGGGCACCTATGGCCTTATCCTGTTCTCTAAGCATGTTAAGTAACAGTTCCAAGGAAGGATTCTTCCCTACACTCAAACCTCTCTCTATACAGAGACTCCTTGCTCTTTTCCAGCTAAGGTTGTCATATGCAAGTTTGGACAGATCAACACTTTGGCCTGTGCCAGACATTTTTTAGAGAGAGTTAAAGTGATAGAAAAAGAGAAAAAAGTTTTCAGAACTTTTTGGAAAGACAGAAAAAAACTTTTTAAACTTTTAAGAACTTTTTGAAAGTTTAGAAGTACTTTTCAGCACTTAGAAAAGAGTGAAAAGAGGAAATGCAAAACTTTTTGGCTATGTGTATATACACTGACCTTGTTTTGTATATTTTTCTCTTATGAAAAGTACAATGACAAGAGTGGTAAGTAGTCTCAAGCACTTATCCCACCACTGCACAACGAATGTAGGAGGCTGGACTGGCTTGTAGTGAGTACCAAGGGGTACTTGCACCTTGCACCAGGCCCAGTTATCCCTTATTAGTGTATAGGGTGTCTAGCAGCTTAGGCTGATAGATAATGGTAGCTTAGCAGAGCAGCTTAGGCTGAACTAGGAGATGTGTGAAGCTACTACAGTACCACTTAGTGTCATATGCACAATATCATAAGAAAACACAATACACAGTTATACTAAAAATAAAGGTACTTTATTTTTATGACAATATGCCAAAGTATCTTAGAGTGTACCCTCAGTGA
Organism: Pleurodeles waltl; assembly: GCF_031143425.1. Lineage (NCBI taxonomy): Eukaryota > Metazoa > Chordata > Amphibia > Caudata > Salamandridae > Pleurodeles > Pleurodeles waltl. The sequence continues at coordinate 10,283,381 of NC_090438.1, read as the reverse complement.
GAGGATAGGAAATATACACAAGATATATATACACAATAGCAAAAATATGCAGTATAGTCTTAGAAAACAGTGCAAACAATGTATAGTTACAATAGGATGCAATGGGGAAACATAGGGATAGGGGCAACACAAACCATATACTCCAAAAGTGGAATGCGAACCACGAATGGACCCCAAACCTATGTGACCTTGTAGAGGGTCGCTGGGACTATTAGAAAATAGTGAGAGTTAGAAAAATAACCCTCCCCAAGACCCTGAAAAGTGAGTGCAAAGTGCACTAAAGTTCCCCTAAGGACAAAGTAGTCGTGTTAGAGGAATAATGCAGGAAAGACACAAACCAGCAATGCAACAACTGTGGATTTCCAATCTAGGGTACGTGTGGAACAAGGGGACCAAGTCCAAAAGTCACAAGCAAGTCGGAGATGGGCAGATGCCCAGGAAATGCCAGCTGCGGGTGCAAAGAAGCTTCAACTGGACAGAAGAAGCTGAGGTTTCTGCAGGAACGAAAAGGGCTAGAGACTTCCCCTTTGGTGGACGGATCCCACTCGCCTTGGAGAGTTGTGCAGAAGTGTTTTCCCGCCGGAAGGACGCCAACAAGCCTTGCTAGTCGCAAATCGTGCGTTTGACGTTTTTGGACGCTGCCGGGGCCCAGGAGGGACCAGGAGGTGGCAAATTGGACCTGAAGAGAGAGGAGACGTCGAGCAAGACAAAGAGCCCTCACTGAAGCAGGTAGCACCCGGAGAAGTGCCAGAAACAGGCACTACAAAGATGCGTGAGACGGTGCTCGCCGAAGTTGCACAAAGGAGTCCCACGTCGCCGGAGACCAACTTAGAAAGTCGTGCAATGCAGGTTTGAGTGCCGTGGACCCAGGCTTGGCTGTGCACGAAGGATTTCCGCCGGAAGTGCACAGGAGCCGGAGTAGCTGCAAAGTTGCGGTTCCCAGCAATGCAGCCCAGCGAGGTGAGGCAAGGACTTACCTCCACCAAACTTGGGCTGAAGAGTCACTGGACTGTGGGGGTCACTTGGACAGAGTCGCTGGATTCGAGGGACCTCGCTCGTCGTGCTGAGAGGAGACCCAAGGGACCGGTAATGCAGCTTTTTGGTGCCTGCGGTTGCAGGGGGAAGATTCCGTCGACCCACAGGAGATTTCTTCGGAGCTTCTGGTGCAGAGAGGAGGCAGACTACCCCCACAGCATGCACAAGCAGGAAAACAGTCGAGAAGGCGGCAGGATCAGTGTTACAGGGTTGCAGTAGTCGTCTTTGCTACTATGTTGCAGGTTTGCAGGCTTCCAGCGCGGTCAGCAGTCGGTTCCTTATCAGAAGGTGAAGAGGGAGATGCAGAGGAACTCGGATGAGCTCTTGCATTCGTTATGTAAAGTTTCCCCAGAGACAGAGACCCTAAATAGCCAGAAAAGAGGGTTTGGCTACCTAGGAGAGAGGAAAGGCTACTAACACCTGAAGGAGCCTATCAGCAGGAGTCTCTGACGTCACCTGTTGGCACTGGCCACTCAGAGCAGTCCAGTGTGCCAGCAGCACCTCTGTTTCCAAGATGGCAGAGGTCTGGAGCACACTGGAGGAGCTCTGGACACCTCCCAGGGGAGGTGCAGGTCAGGGGAGTGGTCACTCCCCTTTCCTTTGTCCAGTTTCGCGCCAGAGCAGGGGCTAAGGGGTCCCTGAACCGGTGTAGACTGGCTTATGCAGAATTGGGCACATCTGTGCCCAACAAAGCATTTCCAGAGGCTGGGGGAGGCTACTCCTCCCCTGCCTTCACACCATTTTCCAAAGGGAGAGGGTGTCACACCCTCTCTCAGAGGAAGTTCTTTGTTCTGCCATCCTGGGCCAGGCCTGGCTGGACCCCAGGAGGGCAGCTGCCTGTCTGAGGGGTTGGCAGCAGCAGCAGCTGCGGTGAAACCCCAGGAAGGGCAGTTTGGCAGTACCAGGGTCTGTGCTACAGACCACTGGGATCATGGGATTGTGCCAACTATGCCAGGATGGCATAGAGGGGGCAATTCCATGATCATAGACATGTTACATGGCCATATTCGGAGTTACCATTGTGAAGCTACATATAGGTAGTGACCTATATGTAGTGCACGCGTGTAATGGTGTCCCCGCACTCACAAAGTTCAGGGAATTGGCTCTGAACAATGTGGGGGCACCTTGGCTAGTGCCAGGGTGCCCTCACACTAAGTAACTTTGCACCTAACCTTTACCAGGTAAAGGTTAGACATATAGGTGACTTATAAGTTACTTAAGTGCAGTGTAAAATGGCTGTGAAATAACGTGGACGTTATTTCACTCAGGCTGCAGTGGCAGGCCTGTGTAAGAATTGTCAGAGCTCCCTATGGGTGGCAAAAGAAATGCTGCAGCCCATAGGGACCTCCTGGAACCCCAATACCCTGGGTACCTCAGTACCATATACTAGGGAATTATAAGGGTGTTCCAGTAAGCCAATGTAAATTGGTAAAAATGGTCACTAGCCTGTTAGTGACAATTCGGAAAGAAATGAGAGAGCATAACCACTGAGGTTCTGATTAGCAGAGCCTCAGTGAGACAGTTAGTCACTACACAGGTAACACATTCAGGCACACTTATGAGCACTGGGGCCCTGGGTTACCAGGGTCCCAGTGACACATACAACTAAAACAACATATATACAGTGAAAAATGGGGGTAACATGCCAGGCAAGATGGTACTTTCCTACAGGTACCCAGGGTATTGGGGTTCCAGGAGATCCCTATGGGCTGCAGCATTTCTTTTGCCACCCATAGGGAGCTCTGACAATTCTTACACAGGCCTGCCACTGCAGCCTGAGTGAAATAGCATCCACGTTATTTCACAGCCATTTTACACTGCACTTATGTAACTTATAAGTCACCTATATGTCTAACCTTTACCTTGTAAAGGTTAGGTGCAAAGTTACTTAGTGTGAGGGCACCCTGGCACTAGCCAAGGTGCCCCCACATTGTTCAGGGCCAAATCCCTGAACTTTGTGAGTGCGGGGACACCATTACACGTGTGTACTACATATAGGTCACTACCTATATGTAGCTTCACAATGGTAACTCCGAATATGGCCATGTAACATGTCTAAGATCATGGAATTGCCCCCTCTATGCCATCCTGGCATTGTTGGCACAATTCCATGATCCCAGTGGTCTGTAGCACAGACCCTGGTACTGCCAAACTGCCTTTCCTGGGGTTTCACTGCAGCTGCTGCTGCTGCCAACCCCTCAGACAGGTTTCTGCCCCCCTGGGGTCAAGCCAGGCTTGTCCCAGGATGGCAGAACAAAGGACTTCCTCTGAGAGAGGGTGTTACACCCTCTCCCTTTGGAAAATGGTGTGAAGGCAGGGGAGGGGTAACCTCCCCCAGCCTCTGGAAATGCTTTCTTGGGCACAGATGTGCCCAATTCTTCATGAGCCAGTCTACACCGGTTCAGGGACCCCTTAGCCCTGCTCTGGCGCGAAACTGGACAAAGGAAAGGGGAGTGACTACTCCCCTGACCTGCACCTCCCCTGGGAGGTGTCCAGAGCTTCTCCAGTGTGCTCCAGACCTCTGCCATCTTGGAAACAGAGGTGCTGCTGGCACACTGGACTGCTCTGAGTGGCCAGTGCCACCAGGTGACGTCAGAGACTCCTTCTGATAGGCTCATTCAGGTGTTAGTAGCCCATCCTCTCTCCTAGGTAGCCAAACCCTCTTTTCTGGCTATTTAGGGTCTCTGTCTCTGGGGAAACTTTAGATAACGAATGCAAGAGCTCATCAGAGTTCCTCTGCATCTCTCTCTTCACCTTCTGCCAAGGAATCGACTGCTGACCACGCTGGAAGCCTGCAACACTGCAACAAAGTAGCAAAGACGACTACTGCAACTCTGTAATGCTGATCCTGCCGCCTTCTCGACTGTTTTCCTGGTGGTGCATGCTGTGGGGGTAGTCTGCCTCCTCTCTGCACTAGAAGCTCCGAAGAAATCTCCCGTGGGTCGACGGAATCTTCCCCCTGCAACCGCAGGCACCAAAAAGCTGCATTACCGGTCCCTTGGGTCTCCTCTCAGCACGACGAGCGAGGTTCCTCGAATCCAGCAACTGTGTCCAAGTGGCCCCCACAGTCCAGTGACTCTTCAGTCCAAGTTTGGTGGAGGTAAGTCCTTGCCTCACCTCGCTAGACTGCATTGCTGGGAACCGTGACTTTTGCAGCTACTCCGGCCCCTGTGCACTTCCGGCGGAAATCCTTTGTGCACAGCCAAGCCTGGGTACACAGCACTCTAACCTGCATTGCACGACTTTCTAAGTTGGTCTCCGGCGACGTGGGACTCCTTTGTGTAACTTCGGGTGAGCACCGTTTCACGCATCCTCTTAGTGCCGGTTTCTGGCACTTCTCCGGGTGCTACCTGCTGCTAAGAGAGCTCCTTGTCTTGCTCGACGTCCCCTCTACCTCCAGGTCCAATTTGCGACCTCCTGGTCCCACCTGGGCTACAGCAGCATTCAAAAACGCTAACCGCACGATTTGCAGCTAGCAAGGCTTGTTGGCATTCTTTTGGCGGAAAAACACTTCTGTACAACTCTCCACCGCAAGGGGGATCAGTCCACCAAAGGGGAAGTCTCTAGCCCTTTTCGTTTCTGCAGAAACCTCAGCTTCTTCTGTCCAGTAGAAGCTTCTTTGCACCCACAGCTGGCATTTCCTTGGCATGCCCATCTCCGACTTGCTTGTGACTTTTGGACTTAGTCCCCTTGTTCCACAGGTACCCTAGATTGGAAATCCACAGTTGTTGCATTGTTGGTTTGTGTCTTTCCTGCATTATTCCTCTATCACGACTTCTTTGTCTTTTGTGGAACTTTAGTGCACTTTGCACTCAGTTTTCAGGGTCTTGGGGAGGGCTAATTTTCTAACTCTCACTATTTTCTAATAGTCCCAGCGACCCTCTACAAGGTCACATAGGTTTGGGGTCCATTTGTGGTTCGCATTCCACTTTTGGAGTATATGGTTTGTGTTGCCCCTATCCCTATGTGTCCCCATTGCATCCTATTGTAACTATACATTGTTTGCACTGTTTTCTAAGACTATACTGCATATTTTTAGTACTGTGTACATATAACTTGTGTATATTTGCTATCCTCACTCTGAGGGTACACTCTGAGATACTTTGGCATATTGTCATAAAAATAAAGTACCTTTATTTTTAGTATAACTGTGTATTGTGTTTTCTTATGATATTGTGCAAGTGACACTTGTGGTACTGTAGTAGCTTCACACGTCTCCTAGTTCAGCCTAAGCTGCTCTGCTAAGCTACCATTATCTATCAGCCTAAGCTGCTAGACACCCTATACACTAATAAGGGATAACTGGGCCTGGTGCAAGGTGCAAGTACCCCTTGGTACTCACTATAAGCCAGTCCAGCCTCCTACAGGGAGACAATTCAATGATCCCCCGAGTCTCTAGCACAGACCCGGGTACTGCCAAACTGTCTTTCCCGGGGTTTCACTGCAGCTGCTGCTGCTGCCAACCCCTCAGACAGGTTTCTGCCCTCCTGGGGTCCAGCCAGGCCTGGCCTAGGAAGGCAGAATAAAGGACTTCCTCAGAGAAAGGGTGTTACACCCTCTCCCTTTGGAAATAGGTGTCAGGGCTTGGGAGGAGTAGCCTCCCCCAGCCTCTGGAAATGCTATGATGGGCACAGATGGTGCCCATCTCTGCATAAGCCAGTCTACACCGGTTCAGGGATCCCCCAGCCCTGCTCTGGTGCAAAACTGGACAGAGGAAAACCCTGACCTGCACCTCCCAGGCGAGGTGCCCAGAGCTCCTCCAGCGTGCCCCAGACCTCTGCCATCTTGGATTCAGAGGTGTGCTGGTACACTGGCCTGCTCTGAGTGGTCAGGGCCAGCAGGTGATGTCAGAGACTCCTTCTGATAGGCTCTTACCTGTGTTATTAGCCTATCCTCCTTCCTAGGTAGCCAAACCTCCTTTTCTGGCTATTTCGGGTCTCTGCTTTGGGGAATTCTTCAGATACCGAATGCAAGAGCTCACCAGAGTTCCTCTGCATCTCCATCTTCACCTTTTGCCAAAGGATTGACCGCTGACTGCTCAGGACGCCTGCAAAACTGCAACAAAGTAGCAAAGACGACTACTGCAACCTTGTATCACTTCATCCTGCCAGTTTTCTCGCCTGTTTCCTGGTGGTGCATGCTCTGGGGGTAGCCTGCCTCCTTCTTGCACCGGGAGCTCTGAAGAAATCTCCCGTGGGTTGACGTAATCTTCCCCCTGCAACCGCAGGCAACAAAAGACTGCATCACCGGTCCTCTGGGTCCCCTCTCAGCACGACGAGCGTGGTCCCTGGAACTCAGCAACTCTGTCCAAGTGACTCCCACAGTCCAGTGACTCTTCAGTCCAAGTTTGGTGGAGGTAAGTCCTTGCCTCCCCACGCTAGACTGCATTGCTGGGTACTGCGTGATTTGCAGCTGCTCCGGCTCCTGTGCACTCTTCCAGGATTTCCTTCATGCACAGCCAAGCCTGGGTCCCTGACACACTAACCTGCAGTGCACAACCTTCTGAGTTGTCCTCCAGCGTCGTGGGACTCCCTTTTCTGACTTCGGGTGGACTCTGGTTCACTCCCCTTCTAAGTGCCTGTTCCCATACTTCTGTGTGTGCTGCGTGATTCTGTGAGGGCTTCCTGACTTGCTGGGCACCCCCTCTGTCTCCTCCTCCAAGTGGCGACATCCTGGTCCCTCCGGGCCACAGCAGCATCCAAAAACCCTAACTGCGACTCTTGCAGATAGCAAGGCTTGTTTGTGGTCTTTCTGCGTGGGAACACCTCTGCAAGCTTCTTCATGACGTGGAACATCCATCCTCCAAAGGGGAAGTTCCTAGTCCTCTTCGTTCTTGCAAAACACCAAGCTTCTTCCATATGGTTGCAGCTCCTTTGCACCCTCAGCTGGCATTTCCTGGGTATCTGCCCACTCTCGACATTGTTGCGACTCTTGGACTTGGTCCCCTTGTTTCACAGGTACTCAGGTCTGGAAATCCACTGTTGTTGCTTTGCTGCTGTTGGTTTTCCTTGCAGAATCCCCCTATAATGACTTCTGTGCTCTCTGGGGGTTGTAGATGCACTTTACACCTACCTTACAGGGTCTTGGGGTGGGCTATTTTTCTAACCCTCACTGTTTTCTTACAGTCCCAGCGACCCTCTACAAGCTCACATAGGTTTGGGGTCCATTCGTGGTTCGCATTCCACTTTTGGAGTATATGGTTTGTGTTGCCCCTATACCTATGTGCTCCTTTTGCAATCTATTGTAAGTTTGCATTACTGCTTGCATTACTTCCTTTTGCTATTACTGCATATTTTTTAGTATTGTGTACATATATCTTGTGTATATTTGTCATCCTCATACTGAGGGTACTCACTGAGATACTTTTGGCATATTGGGGGTCATTCTAACCCTGGCGGTCGTCGACCGCCAGGGCTAAAATGACGGGAGCACCGCCAACAGGCTGGCGGTGCTCCCATGGGCATTCTGACCGCGGCGGTACAGCCGTGGTCAGAAACGGGAAACCGGCGGTGTCCCGCCGGTTTCCCGCCGGTTTCCCGCTGGTTTCCCGCTGGTTTCCCGCTGGTTTCCCGCTGCCCTAGGGAATCCTCAATGGCGGCGCTGCTTGCAGCGCCGCCATGGGGATTCCGACCCCCTTACCGCCATCCTGTTCCTGGCGGTTTTCACTGCCAGGAACAGGATGGCGGTAACGGGTGTCATGGGGCCCCCTAACAGGGCCCCACTGAGATTTTCAGTGTCTGCGTAGCAGACACTGAAAATCGCGACGGGTGCAACTGCCCCCGTCGCACCCTTTCCACTCCGCCGGCTCCATTCGGAGCCGGCATCCTCGTGGAAGGGGGTTTCCCGCTGGGCGGCCTTCTGGTGGTCACCCGCCCGCCCAGCGGGAAACTCAGAATAACCGCTGCGGTCTTTTGACCGCGCAGCGGTATTCTGGCTGCTCCTGCCGGCCCTGCGGTTACCGCGGCCGGCGGGAGTCAGAATGACCCCCATTGTCATAAAAATAAAGTACCTTTATTTTTAGTATATCTGTGTATTGTGTTTTCTTATGATATTGTGCATATGACACCAGTGGTATAGTAGGAGCTTTGCATGTCTCCTAGTTCAGCCTAAGCTGCTCTGCTATAGCTACCTTCTATCAGCCTAAGCTGCTAGAAACACCTCTTCTACACTAATAAGGGGTAACTGGACCTGGTACAGAGTGTAAGTACCCCTTGGTACCCACTACAAGCCAGGCCAGCCTCCTACCGGTTGGTTCTGCCATAAGGGTGGAGTGGTACTGCCATTAAAGCTGGAGTGGTACTGCCATAAGGTTTGAGCGGGTGTGGAGTGGTGGTGCCATAGGGCTGGAGTACCACTGCCATAAGTCTGAGTTGTACTGCAAAAAGGCTGGAGTAGTACTGCCATAAGGGCTGCAGTAGCACTGCCAAAAGGGCTGGAGTGGTACCACCATTAGTGACAGAGTGGTACTACCATACTGGCTGGAGTTGAAATGCCATAAGTGTAAAGTGGTACTGCCATAAGTGTGGGGTGGTACTGCCATAAGGGTAGAGTGGTACTACCATAGGGCTGGAGTGGTACTGTTATAAGGATGGTGTGGTACTAACATAAGGATGGAGGTGGTACTGACATAACGATGGAGTGGTACTGCCATGAGGGATGGAGTGGTACTGCCATAAGGGTGAACTGGTACCGCCATAAGTGTGGAGTGGTACTGCCTTAGGGGATGGAGTGATACTGCCATAAGTGGAGAGTGGTACTGCCATAAGGACTGGAATAGTACTTGCATAAGGGCTGGAGTGGTACTGCCTTACAGCTTGTGTGTCCTGGTGGGGAGAAAATGACTAAGTCGACATGGCACTCCCCTTAGAGTGCTATGCCAACCTCACAACGCCTATGGCATAGATAGGTTACCCCTCTAGAAGGCCTTACAGCCCTAAGGCAGGGTGCACTATACCACAGGTGAGGGCATATGTGCATGAGCACTATGCCCCTAAAGTGTCTAAGCAAACCCTTAGACATTGTAAGGGCAGGGTAGCCATAAAGAGTATAGTATCTGGGTGTGTGTCATACATGAACTCCACAGTTCCATAATGGCTACACTGAAATCTGGGAAGTTTGGTATCAAACTTCTCAGCACAATAAATGCACACGGATGCCAGTGTGGGATTTAATGTAAAATGCACACAGAGGGCATCTTAGAGATGCCCCCTGAATACCAGTCCAACTCCTGATGCTAGGCTGACCAGTCTCTGCCAGCCTGCCACAACCAGATGAGTTTCTGGCCACATGGGGAGAGTGCCTTTGTCACTCTGTGGCCAGGAACAAAGCCTGTACTGGGTGGGGCTACTTCTAACCTCCCCCTGCAAGAACTGTAATGCCTGGTGGTGAGCCTCAAAGGCTCCTGCCTTTTGTTACAGCACCCAAGTCATCCCAACTAGTGGAGATGCCTCCCCTCCGGCCACTGCCCCCACTTTTGGCGGCAAGGCTGGAGGAGATAAGGAGAAAAACAAGGAGGAGTCACTCACCAGTGAGGACTGCCCCTAAGGTGTCCTGAGCTGAGGTGACCCCTGCCTTTAGAAATCCTCCATCTTGAGTTTGGAGGATTTCCCCCAATAGTATTAGGGATGTGCCCCCTCCCCTCAGGGAGGAGGCACAAAGAGGGTGTAGCCACCCTCCAGGACAGTAGCCATTGGCTACTGCCCTCCTGACCTAAACACACCCCTAAATTCAGTATTTAGGGGCACCCCAGAACCCAGGAAATCAGATTCCTGCAACCTATACAAAGAAGAAGGACTGCTGACCAGGGATGGATTGGTGCTCCCATAAGGGAGGGTGGTACTTGCATAAGGGCTGGACTAGTACTGCCATAAGTGATGGAGTGTTACTGCCATAAGGTCTGGAGTGGTACTGCTATAATGGATGGACTGGTACTGCCATAAGGGATTGAGCAGTACTGCCATAAGTGTGCAGCAGTGCTGCCATAGGGCTGGAGTGGTACTGCCATAAGGATTGGAGTGGTACTGCAAAAAGTGCTGGAGTGGTAATGCCATAAGGGCTGGAATGGTAATGCCTTAAGGGTAAAGTTGTACTGCCATAAGGACTGGAGTGGAACTGTCATAAGGGAAGGGTGGTACTTGCATAAGGGCTGGAGTGGTACTGCCATAAGGGGTATAGTGGAACTGCCAAAAGAGTTGGAGTGGTACTACAATAATGGATGGTGTGGTACTGCCATAAGGGATGGAGTTGTACTTCCATAAGTGTAGAGCGGTAATGACAGAAGGGTGGACTGGTACTGCCATAAGGGATTGAGCGATACTGCCATAAGTGTGCAGCAGTGCTGCCATAGGGCTGGAGTGGTACTACTGTAAGGCTGGAATGGTATTGCCATAAGGCTGGAGTAGTAGTGCCAGGTCCAGTTATCCTTTATTAGTAGAGGAGAGGTGTTTCTAGCAGCTTAGGCTGATAGAAGGTAGCTATGGCAAAACAGCTTAGGTTGAACTAGGAGACATGCAAAGCTCCTACTATACCACTTATATCATATCGCACAATATCACAAGAAAACACAATAATCAGAGTTACTAAAAGTAAAGGTACTTTATTTTAGTGGCAATATGCCAAAAGTATCTCAGGGAATACTCTCATGGTAAGTAATATATACAAGTTATATGTACACAAACCCAAATCAGGTAAGTAACAGTAAGAAAAGTAGTGCGAACTATGTTGAATCAAAATAGGATGCAATAGGTAAACATAGGTCTAGGGGCAACACAAACCATATACTCCAAAAGTGGGATGCGAATCACGAATGGACCCAAGACCTATGGGAGATTGTAGAGGGTCGCTGGGACTGTGAAAAAACAGTAAGGGTGTCCAAAATATCCCACCCAAAGACCCTAGAAAGTAGGAGTAAAGTTACTCTACTACCCCAGAAAGACACAATAGTCATGATAGGGGGATTCTGCAAGAACCGCAAGCACCAGCAAAACACTGAAGATGGATTCCTGGACCAGAGGACCTGTAAAGGAAGGGAACCAAGTCCAAGAGTCACGCAAGTGTCTGGAGGGGCAGGAGCCCACTAAACTCCAGATGAAGGTACAAAAGGGCTGCCTCCGGGTGGAAGAAGCCGAAGATTCTGCAACAAAGAAAAGGGCTAGACACTTCTCCTTTGGATGGAAGATGTCTCACGGCCTGCTGGATTTTACAGAAGTGTTTCCATGCAGAAATACCACAAACAAGCCTTGCTAGCTGCAAGAGTCGCGGTTGAGGTTTTTGGATGCTGTTGGGGACCAGGAAGGACCAGGATGTCGCCCCTTGGAGTAGGAGACGGGGGCGCTCAGCAACTCAGAGAGCCCCCGCAGAAGCAGGCAGCACCCGCAGAAGTACCAGAGCAGGCACTTGGAAGTTCTGTGAACTCAGAGTCACAAAAGGAGGGTCCCACGATGTCGGAGTCCAACTCAGCGGGTTGAGCACTGCAGGACGGAGTGCTCGGACCCAGGCTAGGCTGTGCACAAAGGTATCCTTGGAGAAGTGCACAGAAGCTGGAGCAGCTGCAAATCACACAGTGCACAGGTTTTTTGTCTGGCGTGGCGAGACAAGGACTTACCTCCACCAAATTTGGACAGAAGGGCCACTGGACTGTGGGAGACACTTCGACCCAGCTCTTGTGTTCCAGGGCCCACGCTCGTCAGGATGAGAGGGGACCCAGAGGACCGGTGATGCAGTCTTTTGGTAGCTGCGTTAGCAGGGGGAAGATTCCGTCGACACATGGGAGTTTTCTTCTTGGCTTCCAGTGCAGGTGAAGGCAGACAGCCCTCAGAGCATGCACCACCAGGAAACAGTCAAGAAAGCTGGCAGGATGAGGCGCTACAATTTTGCTGGTAGTCATCTTGCTACTTTGTTGCGGTTTTGCAGGTGTCCTGGAGCAGTCAGTGGTTGATCCTTGGCAGAAGTCGATGAGGGAAGTGCAGAGGAACTCTGGTGAGCTCTTGCATTCCTTATCTGAGGAATAGCCCAGAGGAGAGACACTAAATAGCCAGAAAAGGAGGTTTGGCTACAAAGAAAGGAGGTTTGGCTACCAACAGAGGTAAGAACCTATCAGGAGGGGTCTCTGATGTCACCTGCTGGCACTGGCCACTCAGAGTAGTCCAGCGTGCCCCCAACACCTCTGAATCCAAGATGGCAGAGGTCTGGGACACACTGGAGGAGCTCTGGGCACCTCCCTTGAGAGGTGCTGGTCAGGGGAGTTGTCTCTCCCCTTTCCTTTGTCCAGTTTCGTGCCAGAGCAGGGCTGGGGGATCCCTGAACTGATGTAGACTGGCTTATGCAGAGATGGGCACCATCTGTGCCCATCAAAGCACTTCCAGAGGCTGGGGGAGGCTACTCCTCCCCAGCCTTTCACACCAATTTCCAAAGGGAGAGGGTTTAACACCCTCTCTCAGAGGAAATCCTTTGTTCTGCCTTCCTGGGCCGGGGCTGCCCAGACCCCAGGAGGGCAGAATCCTGTCTGAAGGGTTGGCAGCAGCAGCAGCTGCAGTGGAAAACCCGGAAAGGCAGAGGTAGTGCAAGTAGGTGTTAGTGTAGACGTGACAGGGAGGGAGGAGGGAGACGAGGAGGAGGGGGACACAGTGGAGGCAGTGGATGTTGGTGTGTCTGCATGTGTGTGATGCTTGCGTGAGTGCCTGTGGGTTGTGTGGTGCTTATGTTTGCCAGAGCTACCCTTGTGTGTTGAGGTGTGTGCATGCTGGTCTGTAGGTATGCTTGGGATAGGCTGAGGTACAGGGGATTGGGTCTGGGTGGAGGAAGTTGGAGGGGGGAGGGTAGACATAGGGACAATGGCTGCCATCAGTGCTGAGGCCAGAGTCTGAAATGCTTGCTGAAGGGCCGCCTGACCAGAATGAATGCCCTCCAGGAATGCACTGGTTTGTTGCAACTGCCTTTCTACACCCTGGATGGCATTCGAAATGGTAGACTGCCCAACAGTGAGGGACCTGAGGAGGTCAATGGCCTCCTCACTGAGGGCAGCAGGGGTGACTGGGGTAGGGCCTGAGGTGCCTGGGGTGAAGGTGATGCCCACCCTCCCGGGTGAGCGGGCACGGGCGAAGGCTGAGGGGCTGCTGGGAGGGCAGTGCTGGAAGGGGGGTGGCAGCTGTACCTGTAGATGGGGGGACACAGATGTTGCCGCCACCACAAGGGAGCTCCATCAGAGGACGAGTTGGTGTCACTGGTCTCAGCTCCTGTCCCCGCCGTGGAGCTCCCCTCACCCTCCGTCCCACTGGTGAAGTCCGATTCCGTAGTGTGGCCCTCCATGGCCATGTGGGATGCAGACCCCTCGTGCTCCGGTGCCACTGCTCCTCCGCCTGATGATGCTAATGCACAAAAGAACAGGGAGACCACAAAAAAGAGGGGACGACAGAAGAAAGACATGTTGAGTGCATGCATTACCGCTACTGTTAGCGGACACGACAGACACACAAGCCCCCTTCACTATGCCGCGCTCTTGGGCTCCACTGTTCAATTCCTGGGAAATGTCCTACTAGGCTATGGATGACATCTGCACACATGGATGACACAGGGGCATGACTAGGTGTACTTGGCACTCTACAGAGGTGGGGTGGGGTGCCACATGGCCTGCCTTACGGAGGGACCTTGCCTACGGAACTCGCCCTGGCCTAGGGAAACCCACAGCCCACCTCCCCCACCCAAACATCTCCACTGCGCGCAAAATCAGCAGAATGAGAGTGTACTCACCCCCTTGTGGCTTCTGTGATGCCCTCAAGTGCCCATCCAACTCCGGGTACGCCACCGCCAGGACCCTGAACATCAGGGGGGTCATGGTGCGACGGGCACCCCTCCCACGTTGGGAGGCCATCCCCAGCTGAGCCTCCGCCGTCTTCTTGCTCCAGCGGCAAATTTCCTCCCATCTTTTCCGTCAGTGGGTGCTCCGTCTGTGGTAGACCCCAGGGTCCGGACGTCCTTGATGATGGTATGCCAAATATGTTTTTTCTAGTGGGCGCTGACCTACATGATTTGTACAGGTGGAAGAGAAAGTTATTACCAACTGCACCGTCAAAGTGATTGACCCCTATCCCTACCCTTACCATGTTGCACATGCACTCACCGTTGTTTCATGCACACCGCACTCTCCCCCCTTCCTTCTTACATCCACCCCTCTCCACACAGGCATAGCCCATACAGCATGCTCCCGTAGAGTAGCGTGTACTGGGGGAGGACCCCATCCACGAGTTTCTCCAACTCCTCCGATGTGAAGGCAGGGGCCCTTTCCCCAGACACTCGAGCCATTGTCTCTTCCAGACCGAGGTCACAGCAGCACTTGCAGTGTACGTCCTCTCCTGTCGAAGATCAGGTATCGAGTGATTGAACAGATAGAAAATGGCAGTCACTTCCACAGCGGTGCGTACCGTCACCGCCGGCGTACATCGTCATTGGCTCCTTGGACCCATAGGGTCCAATGTTAATCAATGCAGCATTGCGCCGCGGTCTTTGACCGCCTACCGCGACGGTGTACAACGCCAGCGCAGTTACCTCACATCCTATTGTCCCACTTTACAGGTCAGGCAGCCGCCAATTTCAACTGCGTCACACATACCTAGGCCTAGACTCAACACATACATACAGGCCACTTTTTAGATTATGAAAGGTGTTCTGTGTAAGCTGTGGGTACGTACCTCTGAGTTGTTTGACTCTGTGCTCGCTGTTGTCCTTCATAGGCACCGTCCGCTGGAACATGTGAGGAGATGACGGCATCCTCCGGTGTACCGACCGTTGGTGGACCTGTCGACAATGGAGGAAAGACATGTGATTATCACATACGGGCTTGACCGTGCCACAATGCAGGAACAGTGTACTCAGTTGGAGCCAGACCTGATGTCAGCTATCCGCCATCCCACAGGAATCCCGCCTCAAGTGCAGGTGCTGTCAGTGCTCCATTTCCTTGCAAGTGGATCATTTCAAACAACAGTGGCCATAGCATCAGGGATGTCCCAGCCTGTGTTTTCCAACGTGTTGTCCAGAGTGTTGTCTGCCCTGCTGAAACACATGCGGAGCTACATCGTTTTCCCTCAGGTGGAGGATTTGCCTACAGTGAAAGGTGATTTCTATGCCCTGGGACATATCCCCAACATTATAGGTGCCATTGATGGGACACATGTGGCTTTGGTACCCCCCCACAGGAGTGAACAGCTGTACAGAAACTGGAAGAGATATCATTCGATGAATGTACAGATGGTATGTTTGGCAGACCAGTACATCTCCCATGTGAATGCCATGTTCCCTGACTCAGTGCATGACGCCTGCATCCTGCGGAACAGCAGCATCCTTTATTTGATGGGTCAACTCCAGAGCCACCGTGTGTGGCTATTAGGTGAGCACTTGGAAGCTAGTCAGTAGGAATGGTTGTGTGGGTCTGGGGATATCTCTTCAGGTTAGTGTGTGTCTAACAGTTGTCCCTCGCCATTTGCAGGTGACTGTGGTGTGAGGCTCATGGGCGAACTAGGAGGGTGATTAAGCGGACCTTCGGCCTCCTGAAGGCCAGGTTCAGGTGCCTCCATATGACAGGTGGATCCATATTCTACTCACCAAAGAAGGTGTGCCAGATCATCGTGGCCTGCTGTATGCTTCACAACTTGGCTTTGCGACAACAGGTGCCTTTTCTGCAGGAGGATAGTCCAGATGGCGGTGTTGTTGCAGCTGTGGAGCCTGTGGACAGTGAAGACGAGGAAGCAGAGGAAGAAGACATGGACAACAGGGACTCAGTGATCCAGCAATATTTCCAGTGACACACAGGTAAGAATACAGACCTGCCTACTACATGTACTTAAACACTACTGTCTCTCTACTGTCTGTCATTTTCACCCAGTGTATGGTCACTGAGTTGTCACTGTCAATTACGATTTCACAGGTGTGGGTCCCACTGTGTGACATCTGCTTTGATTCCTCATGGACTAGAGCTGTGTGACATAGGTATGTTGCATTACCAATGAAAAAGCTTTTTGACACAGTTATTGCTAATACAGTATTCCGAATTCACAGACAGACTCCAGATTGTTTTGTGCTTTAAGGGTGTTTATTTAAGTGCTCAATATTGGAGGAGGTAGTAAAATGGTGAGGTATGATGGTGGAGGAATGTCCATGGCAGAGTCCAGTCTATTAGTCTCACAGGTGCATATGGGCATAGGTAGTGGAGCTGGGGCAGTTTAAGGATGGACAGGGTGACAAAGTGGGACAGTAGGATGACAATCAGGGTGGTCTTATTTCTTGGCGGGGGTCTTGGCATCATTCTCTGTCTTGTTCCTGGATCTCAGGGACCGTTTGCGAGGTGGTTCTCCCTCTGCATGGGGTGGGGTGCTGGTCCTGTGGCAGGGCGTCCTGTCCACTTGCGCCGGCGGAGGTGGTGGGTAGTTCATCATCCAGGCTAGTGTTTGGGGCCCCTTGTAGTACCACAGTGTCCCTTCTGGTGTTCACGAGTTCCTTCAGCACCCCTACGATGGTGCCCATGGTGGAGTTGATGTTTCTGAGTTCCTCCCTGAAGCCCATATACTGTTCCTCCTGCAGGCGCTGGGTCTCCTGAAACTTGGCCAGTACCGTTGCCATCGTCTCCTAGGAGTGGTGGTAGGCTCCCATGATGGAGGAGAGGGCTTCGTGGAGAGTGGGTTCCCTAGGCCTGTCCGCCCACTGTCGCACAGCAGCCCTCCCAGTTCCCCTGTGTTCCTGAGCCTCCGTCCTCTGGACAGTGTGCCCAATACCACTGCCCGCAGGTCCCTGTTGTTGTTGGGGTTGTGGGTTAGCCTGGGTTCCCTGTAGTGGTGGACACAGAGCTGATTGACGTGTCCTGGGGACGGAGGTATGGGCCTGCTGGGTGGGTGCTGTGCTGGTGTTTCCAGAGGGGGGAAGCTCTGTAGTGGCCTGTGTCAGGGGAACCGACTGTACAGAGGTCCCTGATGGGCTGGTCATCTTCCTTGCACCCTCAGCTGACATTTCCTGGGCATCTGCCCACTCTCGACACTGTCGCGACTCTTGGACTTGGTCCCCTTCTCTTCCAGGTAATCAGGTATGGAAATCCACTGTTGTTGCTTTGCTGGTGTTGGTTTTCCTTGCAGAATCCCCATATCACGACTTCTGTGCTCTCTGGGGGTTGTAGGTGCACTTTACACCTACTTTACAGGGTCTTGGGGTGGGTTATTTTTCTAACCCTCACTGTTTTCTTACAGTCCCAGTGACCCTCTACAAGCTCACATAGGTTTGGGGTCCATTCGTGGTTCGCATTCCACTTTTGGAGTATATGGTTTGTGTTGCCCCTATACCTATGTGCTCCTATTGCAATCTATTGTAACTTTACACTTCTTGCATTACTTCCTTTTGCTATTACTGCATATTTTTAGTATTGTGTACATATATCTTGTGTATATTTGGCATCCTCATACTGAGGGTACTCACTGAGATACTTTTGGCATATTGTCATAAAAAAGTACTTTTATTTTTAGTATATCTGTGTATTGTGTTTTCTTATGATATTGTGCATATGACACCAGTCTCCTAGTCTCCTAGTTCAGCCTAAGCTGCTTTGCTATAGCTACCTTCTGTCAACCTAAGCTGCTAGAAACACCTCTTCTACACTAATAAGGGATAACTGGACCTGGCACAAGGTGTAAGTACCTCTGGTACACACTACAAGCCAGGCCAGCCTCCTACTGCTGCCTACAACCCAAAGCTGTGGTCCCCACTGGGTTATAATGGCTCCGACTGATGCCACAGGCCAGAGAAAGCTCCCCTATAGTCCCACGACATTGTGAGTCCCAAGTGCGTGGTCACCTAGAAACATGGCACCTGACTCCTCTGCGGCACCTGTAGATCAGTCACGTGACTGAAGTCATCCCACTGCATCTTAACCTGCCAGATTCATCAACCCCACCATATTATAAGGGATCGACACCTCACTCCGATGCTCCATCACCTCCTCTGTTCTGCAGTAAGGAGCTGAGGCCGCACCGGATCCAGCCACGCCTCACCTCCCTGACTCTGTGCACCAGCGTCTTTTCCTCGTTACCAATGGTACTGTACCTGAGGGTCTGTGCGACTCTGTGACCAGTGCCAGCTTCCCTGCAAGTGGTGTCGGACTTTTGGGAACAACTCCGTCAACGACATTGTGATAGCCCCAGATGAAGCTATTATATTTCCAAATGTTTTTATTGGGATCTGGCCTTTTAAAATGCATATCTTTGCTTGTGTATTGGATTGGATTTTCATTTATACATTGCCCCTGAGATAAGCCTTACTGCTTGTGCCAAACTACCAAGGGGGTGAGCAGGGGTTATCTGAGCTGTGTATCTCCCTTACCCTGACTAGAACTAGAGTGAGGGTCCCTACTTGGATAGGGTGAAAACTGACTGTGAACTAGAGACCCCATTTCTAACACGTCTCAATATTATTGAAATGCAATAGATGTGGCAACTCTAGAGCGTATTAAATAAATTGCAAGCTTATCACATGTGGGAGCGTTCCAACTTATTACATTAGTTTATATCAGTATACTGACAGGCATTTATTTCCTGTATAAAGTATTTGTGCAACACTTCATTCAGAAAAACAGTAAGAACGCCACAGAAAAAGACCCCACTCCTGGTTAGAAACATAGCGCTTAATTAATTATTCATGAAATAAAACAATACCAAGCTAGGAGTTAGACATTTTTATAGAATAAAGGCCCTCATTACAACCATGGCGGTAAATCCAGCTTACCGGCGTGCAGAAGACCGCCAATATACCGCTGCGACTGCGGAATTCCGCTACAGGTATTACAACCCACAGCTCAGAATCCGCCACAATACAGACACCCACATAAGTCCGCCACACCAAAGGTCAGTGATAAACTGGCGATACCGAAACCGACACCGTCACGCTAACAAGACTACGCCCACAATACCACGACCCATGAATCAACGCAGCGGACTTTCAACCACGGTAAACTATTGGCGGTACACACCGCTGCGCTCAAAATACACACACATCTACAAAGCACAACCACATTGGACAATTCGAAATACACACACCTGATACACATACACACACCACACCCACACACCCACAACACTATAAAACACACACACACATTACCCACAAACCCTTACTACTAGAAATTTAAAGCAGGCCAGAAAGATACACTACCTTAAACAACAGCAGCATCCACAGACACACAACACCATCACTTACACTATATCCACGCACCTCAAACAACACACACCAATATATCCCCTCACACATCATAATAGACACCACCTCACACATCACCCACGTCACATCATGGCACCTCAACGACACCCCAAGTTCTCTGAGGAGGAGCTCAGGGTCATGGTGGAGGAAATCGTCCGGGTAGAGCCACAGCTATTCAGATCACAGGTGTAGCAGACATCCATTGCAAGGAAGATGGAGCTCTAGCGCAGAATCGTAGACAGGGTCAATGCAGTGGGACAGCATCCAAGGACACGGGATGACATCAGGAAGAGGTGGAACGACCTACGGAGGAAGGTGCGTTCCGTGGTCTCCAGACACCAGATTGCAGTACAGAGGACTGGCAGTGGACCCCCACCTGCCCCCCACAACTAGCAATATGGGAAGAGCAAGTCTTGGCAATTCTGCATCCTGAGGGCATCGCAGGAGTAGCAGGAGGACTGGACTCTGGTAAGTCATATCTTTACTACTTTATCTCCCCCACCCCGCCTGCATGCCATCACATACTGCCACCCTTACCCTCACACCCATCACCCCAACAACCCACAGATACCCCACTAACACAACCCACACATCACAAAACCAAGCCCTACATGTAACACCAATGCATGGACACCCATCACCAAAGCATGTCCAGTAGAGAGACTCACTCATGCCCCAAAATCACCAATCACACAAGGACCAAGTGTAGGAAAGTACCATCTTGCCTGGCATGTTACCCCCATTTTTCACTGTATATATGTTGTTTTAGTTGTATGTGTCACTGGGACCCTGTTCACCAGGGCCCCAGTGCTCATAAGTGTGCCTGAATGTTTTACCTGTGTAGTGACTAACTGTCTCACTGAGGCTCTGCTAATCAGAACCTCAGTGGTTATGCTCTCTCATTTCTTTCAAATTGTCACTAACAGGCTAGTGACCAATTTTACCAATTTACATTGGCTTTCTGGAACACCCTTATAATTCCCTAGTATATGGTACTGAGGTACCCAGGGTATTGGGGTTCCAGGAGATCCCTATGGGCTGCAGCATTTCTTTTGCCACCCATAGGGAGCTCTGACAATTCTTACACAGGCCTGCCACTGCAGCCTGAGTGAAATAACGTCCACGTTATTTCACAGCCATTTTACACTGCACTTAAGTAACTTATAAGTCACCTATATGTCTAACCTTTACCTGGTAAAGGTTAGGTGCAAAGTTACTTAGTGTGAGGGCACCCTGGCACTAGCCAAGGTGCCCCCACATTGTTCAGGGCCAATTCCCTGAACTTTGTGAGTGCGGGGACACCATTACACGTGTGCACTACATATAGGTCAATACCTATATGTAGCTTCACAATGGTAACTCCGATTATGGCCATGTAACATGTCTAAGATCATGGAATTGCCCCCTCTATGCCATCCTGGCATTGTTGGTACAATTCCATGATCCCAGTGGTCTGTAGCACAGACCCTGGTACTGCCAAACTGCCTTTTCTGGGGTTTCACTGCAGCTGCTGCTGCTGCCAACCCCTCAGACAGGTTTCTGCCCTCCTGGGGTCAAGCCAGGCTTGTCCCAGGATGGCAGAACAAAGGACTTCCTCTGAGAGAGGGTGTTACACCCTCTCCCTTTGGAAAATGGTGTGAAGGCAGGGGAGGGGTAGCCTCCCCCAGCCTCTGGAAATGCTTTCTTGGGCACAGATGTGCCGAATTCTGCATAAGCCAGTCTACACCGGTTCAGGGACCCCTTAGTCCCGCTCTGGCGCAAAACTGGACAAAGGAAAGGGGAGTGACCACTCCCCTGACCTGCACCTCCCCTGGGAGATGTCCAGAGCTCCTCCAGTGTGCTCCAGACCTCTGCCATCTTGGAAACAGAGGTGCTGCTGGCACACTGGACTGCTCTGAGTAGCCAGTGCCACCAGGTGACGTCAGAGACTCCTTCTGATAGGCTCCTTCAGGTGTTAGTAGCCTATCCTCTCTCCTAAGTAGCCAAACCCTCTTTTCTGGCTATTTAGGGTCTCTGTCTCTGGGGAAACTTTAGATAACGAATGCAAGAGCTCATCAGAGTTCCTCTGCATCTCTCTCTTCACCTTCTGCCAAGGAATCGACTGCTGACCGTGCTGGAAGCCTGCAACACTGCAACAAAGTAGCAAAGACGACTACTGCAACTCTGTAACGCTGATCCTGCCGCCTTCTCGACTGTTTTCCTGGTGGTGCATGCTGTGGGGGTAGTCTGCCTCCTCTCTGCACTAGAAGCTCCGAAGAAATCTCCTGTGGGTCGACGGAAACTTCCTCCTGCAACCGCAGGCACCAAAAAGCTGCATTACCAGTCCCTTGGGTCTCCTCTCAGCACAATGAGCGAGGTCCCTTGAATCCAGCAACTCTGTGCAAGTGACTCCCACAGTCCAGTGACTCTTCAGTCCAAATTTGGTGGAGGTAAGTCCTTGCCTCCCCACGCCAGACTGCATTGTTGGTAACCGCGACTTTTGCAACTTCTCCGGCCCCTGTGCACTTCCGGCGGAAATCCGTTGTGCACAGCCAAGCCTGGGTCCACGGCACTCTAACCTGCATTGCACGACTTTCTAAGTTGGTCTCCGGCGACGTGGGACTCCTTTGTGTAACTTCGGGTGAGCACCTTTTCACGCATCCTCATAGTGCCTGTTTCTGGCACTTCTCTGGGGGCTACTTGCTGCTGAGAGGGCTCCTTGTCTTGCTCGATGTCCCCTCTACCTCCTGGTCCAATTTGCGAACTCCTGGTCCCTTCTGGGCTACAGCAGCGTCCAAAAACGCTAACCGCACGATTTGCAGCTAGCAAGGTTTGTTGGCATTCTTTCGGCGGCAAAACACTTCTGCACGACTCTCCACGGCGAGACAGATCCGTCCACCAAAGGGGAAGTCTCTAGCCCTTTTTGTTCCTGCAGAAACCTCAGCTTCTTCTGTCCAGTAGAAGCTTCTTTGCACCCACAGCTGGCATTTCCTGGGCATATGCCCATCTCCGACTTGCTTGTGACTGTTGGACTTGGTCCCCTTGTTCCACAGGTATCCTAGATTGGAAATCCATCGTTGTTGTACTGTTGGTTTGTGTCTTTCCTGCATTATTCCTCTATCACGACTTCTTTGTCTTCTGGGGAACTTTAGTGCACTTTGCACTCACTTTTCAGGGTCTTGGGGAGGGCTAATTTTCTAACTCTCACTATTTTCTAATAGTCCCAGCGACCCTCTACAAGGTCACATAGGTTTGGGGTCCATTCGTGGTTCGCATTCCACTTTTGGAGTATATGGTTTGTGTTGCCCCTATCCCTATGTGTCCCCATTGCATCCTATTGTAACTATACATTGTTTGCACTGTTTTCTAAGACTATACTGCATATTTTTAGTACTGTGTACATATAAATTGTGTATATTTGCTATCCTCACTCTGAGGGTACACTCTGAGATACTTTGGCATATTGTCATAAAAATAAAGTACCTTTATTTTTAGTATAACTGTGTATTGTGTTTTCTTATGATATTGTGCAAGTGACACTTGTGGTACTGTAGTAGCTTCACACGTCTCCTAGTTCAGCCTAAGCTGCTCTGCTAAGCTACCATTATCTATCAGCCTAAGCTGCTAGACACCCTATACACTAATAAGGGATAACTGGGCCTGGTGCAAGGTGCAAGTACCCCTTGGTACTCACTATAAGCCAGTCCAGCCTCCTACATTGGTTGTGCAGTGGTGGGATAAGTGCTTTGAGACTACTTACCACTCTTGTCATTGTACTTTTCAGAAGAGAAAAATGTACAAAACAAGTTCAGTGTGTGTACACATAGCCAAAAAGTTTTGCATTTCCTCTTTTCACTGTTTTCAAAGTGCTGAAAAGTACTTCTAAACTTTCAAAAAGTTCTTAAAAGTTTAAAAAGTTTTTTCTGTCTTTCTAAAAAGTTCTGAAAACTTTTTTCTCTTTTTCTATCACTTTAACTCTCTCTAAAAATGTCTGGCACAGGCCAAAATGTTGATCTGTCCAAACTTGCATATGATCACCTTAGCTGGAAAGGAGCAAGGAGTCTCTGCATAGAGAGAGGTTTGAGTGTAGGGAAGAATCCTTCCTTGGAATTGTTAATTAACATGCATAGAGAACAAGATAAGGCTATAAGTGCCCCATCTGTTGAAAAAGTACTTAATAGTTCCCAATCTGATTCTGGGACTCCCCCAGGAAAAGATTCAGGAAAGAAACTTCCTAGCCTGCCCATTACTAAACACTCTAGCATAGTTGGTAATGATGATGAGCCACACCATACAAATAGTGTTGTCTCACATCATAGCAAAAGCATTTATTCTCACCATACTGGTAGTGATGTTTCTGTTAGCCAAGCTGTTAGGGTGGCTTCTGTAAGGGACAGGTCTCCTTCTGTTCATTCCCATCATACCTCTGTATCTAGGAATGTCCCTCCCACCAACCCTGATGACAGAATGTTAGAGAGGGAACTCAATAAGTTGAGTGTGGAACAAACCAGACTGAAGCTTAAAAAGCAACAGCTGGATTTGGATAGACAGTCTTTTGAACTAGAGAAGGAAAGACAGAAGTTGGGTTTAGATACCCATGGTGGCAGCAGCAGTATTCCCCATAGTCATCCTGTAAAAGAGCATGATTCCAGGAATCTGCACAAGATAGTTCCCCCTTATAAGGAGGGGGATGACATTAACAAGTGGTTTGCTGCACTTGAGAGGGCCTGTGTTGTACAGGATGTCCCTCAAAGGCAGTGGGCTGCTATCCTATGGCTATCATTTAGTGGAAAAGGTAGGGATAGGCTCCTTATTGTGAAAGAAAATGATGCCAATAATTTCCAAGTTCTTAAGAATGCACTCCTGGATGGTTATGGCTTAACCACTGAACAATACAAGATAAAGTTCAGAGAGACCAAAAAGGAGTCTTCACAAGACTGGGTTGATTTCATTGACCATTCAGTGAAGGCCTTGGAGGGGTGGTTACATGGCAGTAAAGTTACTGATTATGACAGCCTGTATAACTTAATCCTGAGAGAGCATATTCTTAATAATTGTGTGTCTGATTTGTTGCACCAGTACTTGGTGGACTCTGATCTGACCTCTCCCCAAGAATTGGGAAAGAAGGCAGACAAATGGGTCAGAACAAGGGTGAACAGAAAAGTTCATACAGGGGGTGACAAAGATGGCAACAAAAAGAAGGATGGTAAGTCTTCTGACAAGGGTGGGGACAAATCTAAAAATGAGTCTTCATCAGGCCCACAAAAACACTCTGGTGGGGGTGGTGGGCCCAAATCCTCTTTTAATCAGAACAAGGAAAAGAAACCATGGTGCTATTTAAGTAAAATAAAAGGCCATTGGACAACAGATCCCAGTTGTCCAAAGAAAAGCACCAATGCTCCTACCACTACAACCCCTACTGCTACCCCTAGTGTCCCTACTAATAGCAGTGGTGGTGGGAGCAAACCTACTAATAGCCAATCCAAGGGAGTAGCTGGGCTCACTATTGGTAACTTAGTTGGGGTTGGCCTTGTTAGGGAGGCCACAGAGGCTGTGTTAGTCTCTGAGGGGGCTATTGATTTAGCCACCTTAGTTGCTTGTCCCCTTAATATGGATAAGTACAAGCAGCTACCCCTAATAAATGGTGTTGAGGTTCAGGCCTACAGGGACACTGGTGCAAGTGTGACTATGGTCATAGAGAAACTGGTCCACCCTGAACAACACCTACTTGGTCACCAGTACCAAGTAACCGATGCTCACAACAACACACTTAGCCACCCCATGGCTGTTGTTAATCTCAACTGGGGGGGTTACTGGTCCAAAGAAAGTTGTGGTAGCCACAGATTTACCTGTCGACTGTCTACTAGGAAATGATTTGGAGACATCAGCTTGGTCAGATGTGGAGTTGGAGGCCCATGCAGCAATGCTGGGCATTCCAGGGCATATTTTTGCTTTAACAAGGGCTCAGGTCAAAAAGCAAAAAGGACAGGGAAGCTTGGATCCTGGAACAATGGACCAAGTGCTCCCTAAAGCTAGGGCTAGTAGAGGCAAACCACTTCCTACTATCCCTCCCTCTACAGTGGATTCTACTTCTGAGGAAGAAGAATTCCCTCCCTGTGCAGAACCTACACCAGAGGAGCTTGAAGCTGACACTGCTGAGCTTTTGGGTGAAGGGGGGCCTCCCAGAGAGGGGCTGAGTGTGGCACAGCAAACCTGTCCCACATTAGAGGGTCTCAGACAGCAAGCTGTCAAACAGGCTAATGGGGATGTCAGTGACTCTCACAGAGTTTACTGGGAGGACAACCTCTTGTACACTGAGCATAGGGATCCTAAACCTGGAGCTGCCAGGAGATTAGTGATTCCTCAGGAGTACAGAAAGTTCCTCCTAACTCTAGCACACGACATTCCCCTAGCTGGGCATCTAGGACAAATGAAAACTTGGGACAGGCTTGTTCCCCTGTTTCATTGGCCTAGAATGTCTGAGGACACAAAGGAATTTTGTAAGTCCTGTAAAACCTGTCAAGCCAGTGGCAAGACAGGTGGCACCCCAAAGGCACCCCTTATTCCACTTCCTGTGGTTGGGGATCCCTTTGAAAGGGTAGGGGTTGACATAGTTGGCCCCCTTGACCCTCCTACTGCTTCAGGCAATAGATTCATCTTGGTGGTAGTGGACCATGCCACAAGATACCCTGAAGCTATTCCTTTAAGGACCACTACAGCTCCTGCAGTGGCAAAGGCCCTCCTGGGAATATTTTCCAGGGTGGGCTTCCCAAAGGAAGTTGTATCAGACAGGGGAAGCAATTTCATGTCTGCATACTTAAAGGCCATGTGGAAGGAGTGTGGTGTAACTTATAAGTTCACAACACCCTATCATCCACAAACAAATGGACTGGTGGAGAGATTTAACAAAACTCTCAAAGGCATGATTATGGGTCTCCCTGAAAAACTCCGCAGGAGATGGGATATCCTTTTACCATGCCTCCTTTTTGCCTACAGGGAGGTACCCCAGAAAGGAGTGGGCTTCAGCTCCTTTGAACTTCTTTTTGGACACCCTGTTAGGGGTCCACTCACACTTGTAAAGGAGGGTTGGGAACAACCTTTAAAAGCTGCTAAGCAGGATATTGTGGATTATGTACTTGGCCTCAGATCAAGGATGGCTGAGTACATGAAAAAGGCCAGTAAAAACCTTCAGGCCAGCCAAGAGCTCCAGAAGCAATGGCATGATCAGAAGGCTGTTTTGGTTCAGTACCAACCAGGGCAGAAAGTGTGGGTCTTGGAGCCTGTGGCCCCAAGAGCACTCCAAGATAAATGGAGTGGACCCCACACAATTGTTGAGAAAAAGGGAGAAGTCACCTATTTAGTTGACTTAGGCACTGCAAGGAGTCCCCTTAGGGTACTCCATGTAAACCGCCTGAAACCCTACTATGACAGGGCTGATCTCACCCTGCTCATGGCAACAGATGAGGGACAGGAAGAAGACAGTGATCCTCTACCTGATCTCTTCTCTTCCACAGAACAAGATGCTCTGGTGGAAGGTGTAGTTTTGGCTGATTGTCTTACTGCTGAGCAGAAAGACAATTGCATAAACCTCCTAGATCAATTCTCTGAACTCTTCTCTACTGTGCCAGGAACCACTTCTTGGTGCGAGCACACTATAGATACTGGAGACAGCTTGCCTGTCAAAAGTAAGATCTATAGGCAGCCTGACCATGTCAGGGACTTCATAAAGCAAGAGGTCCAGAAAATGTTAGAACTAGGAGTGATTGAGCACTCTGACAGTCCATGGGCTTCTCCTGTGGTACTTGTACCAAAACCCCATTCCAAAGATGGAAAGAAGGAAATGCGGTTTTGTGTAGACTATAGAGGTCTCAACTTGGTAACCAAAACTGATGCTCACCCTATACCCAGGGCAGATGAGCTCATAGATACACTGGCATCTGCCAAGTATCTAAGCACTTTTGACTTGACTGCAGGGTATTGGCAGATCAAATTGTCAGAAGATGCTAAACCTAAAACTGCATTTTCAACCATTGGAGGACATTACCAGTTTACTGTAATGCCTTTTGGTTTGAAAAATGCACCTGCCACTTTTCAGAGGTTGGTGAACACAGTCCTGCAAGGGCTGGAGGCTTTCAGTGCAGCATATTTGGACGATAAAGCTGTCTTTAGCTCCAGCTGGGATGATCACCTAGTCCACCTATGGAAAGTTTTGGAGGCCCTGCAAAAGGCAGGCCTCACTATCAAGGCTTCAAAGTGCCAGATAGGGCAGGGTAAGGTGGTTTATCTGGGACACCTTGTTGGTGGGGAACAGATTGCACCACTACAGGGAAAAATCCAAACAATTATTGATTGGGTTCCCCCTACTACACAGACTCAGGTGAGAGCCTTTCTAGGCCTCACTGGGTATTACAGGAGGTTCATTAAGAGCTATGGCTCCATTGCAGCCCTTCTTAATGACCTCACTTCCAAGAAAATGCCTAAAAAGGTATTATGGACAGCAAACTGTCAGAAAGCTTTTGAGGAGCTGAAGCAGGCTATGTGCTCTGCACCTGTCCTGAAAAGCCCTTGTTACTCTAAAAAATTCTATGTCCAAACTGATGCATCTGAATTAGGAGTAGGGGCAGTCCTATCACAACTTAATTCTGAGGGCCAGGATCAACCTGTTGCTTTTATTAGTAGGAGGTTGACCCCTAGAGAAAAGCGTTGGTCTGCCATAGAGAGGGAGGCCTTTGCTGTGGTCTGGGTTCTGAAGAATTTGAGGCCATACCTGTTTGGCACTCACTTCATTGTTCAGACAGACCACAAACCTCTACTTTGGCTAAAACAAATGAAAGGTGAAAATCCTAAATTGTTGAGGTGGTCCATATACCTACAGGGAATGGACTATACAGTGGAACATAGGCCTGGGAGTAGCCACTCCAATGCAGATGGACTCTCCAGATATTTCCACTTAGACAATGAAGACTCATCAGGTCATGGCTAGTCTTATTGTCCTTCGTTTGGGGGGGGGTTGTGTAGGAAAGTACCATCTTGCCTGGCATGTTACCCCCATTTTTCACTGTATATATGTTGTTTTAGTTGTATGTGTCACTGGGACCCTGTTCACCAGGGCCCCAGTGCTCATAAGTGTGCCTGGATGTGTTACCTGTGTAGTGACTAACTGTCTCACTGAGGCTCTGCTAATCAGAACCTCAGTGGTTATGCTCTCTCATTTCTTTCAAATTGTCACTAACAGGCTAGTGACCAATTTTACCAATTCACATTGGCTTACTGGAACACCCTTATAATTCCCTACTATATGGTACTGAGGTACCCAGGGTATTGGGGTTCCAGGAGATCCCTATGGGCTGCAGCATTTCTTTTGCCACCCATAGGGATCTCTGACAATTCTTACACAGGCCTGCCACTGCAGCCTGAGTGAAATAACGTCCACGTTATTTCACAGCCATTTTACACTGCACTTAAGTAACTTATAAGTCACCTATATGTCTAACCTTTACCTGGTAAAGGTTGGGTGCAAAGTTACTTAGTGTGAGGGCACCCTGGCACTAGCCAAGGTGCCCCCACATTGTTCAGAGCCAATTCCCTGAAATTTGTGAGTGCGGGGACACCATTACACGCGTGCACTACATATAGGTCACTACCTATATGTAGCTTCACAATGGTAACTCCGAATATGGCCATGTAACATGTCTATGATCATGGAATTGCCCCCTCTATGCCATCCTGGCATTGTTGGTACAATTCCATGATCCCAGTGGTCTGTACCACAGACCCTGGTACTGCCAAACTGCCCTTCCTGGGGTTTCACTGCAGCTGCTGCTGCTGCCAACCCCTCAGACAGGCATCTGCCCTCCTGGGGTCCAGCCAGGCCTGGCCCAGGATGGCAGAACAAAGGACTTCCTCTGAGAGAGGGTGTGAAACCCTCTCCCTTTGGAAAATGGTGTGAAGGCAGGGGAGGAATAGCCTCCCCCAGCCTCTGGAAATGCTTTCTTCGGCACAGATGTGCCCAATTCTGCATAAGCCAGTCTACACCGGTTCAGGGACCCCTTAGCCCCTGCTCTGGCGCGAAACTGGACAAAGGAAAGGGGAGTGACCACTCCCCTGACCTGCACCTCCCCTGGGAGGTGTCCAGAGCTCCTCCAGTGTGCTCCAGACCTCTGCCATCTTGGAAACAGAGGTGCTGCTGGCACACTGGACTGCTCTGAGTGGCCAGTGCCACCAGGTGACGTCAGAGACTCCTGCTGATAGGCTCCTTCAGGTGTTAGTAGCCTATCCTCTCTCCTAGGTAGCCAAACCCTCTTTTCTGGCTATTTAGGGTCTCTGTCTCTGGGGAAACTTCAGATAAAGAATGCATGAGCTCAGCCGAGTTCCTCTGCATCTCTCTCTTCACCTTCTGATAAGGAATCGACCGCTGACCGCGCTGGAAGCCTGCAAACCTGCAACATAGTTGCAAAGACGACTACTGCAACTCTGTAACGCTGATCCTGCCGCCTTCTCAACTGTTTTCCTGCTTGTGCATGCTGTGGGGGTAGCCTGCCTCCTCTCTGCACCAGAAGCTCAGAAGAAATCTCCCGTGGGTCGACGGAATCTTCCCCCTGCAACCGCAGGCACCAAAAAGCTGCATTACCGGTCCCTTGGGTCTCCTCTCAGCACGACGAGCGAGGTCTTTCGAATCCAGCGACTCTGTCCAAGTGACCCCCACAGTCCAGTGACTCTTCAGCCCAAGTTTGGTGGAGGTAAGTCCTTGCCTCACCTCGCTGGGCTGCATTGCTGGGAACCGCGACTTTGCAGCTACTCCTGCCCCTGTGCACTTCCGGCGGAAATCATTCGTGCACAGCCAAGCCTGGGTCCACGGCACTTTAACCTGCATTGCACTACTTTCTAAGTTGGTCTCCGGCGACGTGGGACTCCTTTGTGCAACTTCGGCAAGCACCGTTTCACGCATCCTCGTAGTGCCTGTTTCTGGCACTTCTCCGGGTGCTACCTGCTTCAGTGAGGGCTCTTTGTCTTGCTCGACGCCCCCTCTCTCTTCAGTTCCAATTTGCGACCTCCTGGTCCCTCCTGGGCCCCGGCAGAGTCCAAAAACGCCAAACGCCCGATTTGCGGCTAGCAAGGCTTGTTGGCGTCCTTTCAGCGGGAAAATACTTCTTCACGACTCTACAAGGCGAGTAGGATTTGTCCACCAAAGGGGAAGTCTCTAGCCCTTTTCGTTCCTGCAGAAACCTCAGCTTCTTCTGTCCAGTCGAAGCTTATTTGCACCCGCAGCTGGCATTTCCTGGGCATCTGCCCATCTCCGACTTGCTTGTGACTTTTGGACTTGGTCCCCTTGTTCCACAGGTACCCTAGATTGGAAATCCACAGTTGTTGCATTGCTGGTTTGTGTCTTTCCTGCATTATTCCTCTAACACGACTATTTTGTCCTTAGGGGAACTTTAGTGCACTTTGCACTCACTTTTCAGGGTCTTGGGGAGGGTTATTTTTCTAACTCTCACTATTTTCTAATAGTCCCAGCGACCCTCTACAAGGTCACATAGGTTTGGGGTCCATTCGTGGTTCGCATTCCACTTCTGGAGTATATGGTTTGTGTTGCCCCTATCCCTATGTTTCCCCATTGCATCCTATTGTAACTATGCATTGTTTGCACTGTTTTCTAAGACTATTGAGGTACTGGGTTTTTCAGAACCGGTACTGATCCGGTAACCCAGCGGTGCCAGGGTACACCCAAAGACCTCGGGTACTTTCCTGATTCAGACTACAGAAACTCAGAGTCTTCTAGGTGAAGTCAAAGATCGAATTTATTGGCTGCAACCAATTGACAAGTGTCCTAGAAGTACAACAGCACGATTTGTATGTTCTCAGGAGACTGTGTGTCAATGCAAAATCAGGTTTCCTTATATACAGTTTTTTAAGCTTCAGGCAAACATTCTTGACATTTTGGTTGGTCATTCACATGTTTTCACTACAAAGGAAAAACCAGTGTCATGATGAAACCTCATATTTCATGTCATCCAGCCCATAATAAATTACCCGGCAAGGCCTAGAATTTCACATCAGATAAGTGTGGACCCCCAATAAAAACGGGCACCTCCCCCTCGTAAAGTAAGAAGAAGAAAAGAGCAGGTGCAGGTGTGAGCAAGATTAGGCAGGGTGTGTGAGCGATAATAAGGGTTTTATGGCCTGGTGTGCCTTGATGCTATCTGATTCGGCCACTGGGAGAGGGACTGACCAAACAGGTTCGGCCTGAGGCAATGGTTCCAGCTTGCCCTGGTCAGAGAAAAGTCAATCAAGGTGTACGTGTCCTTGGAATCAAATCTGACTGTATTATAAGCCTATGTGAGGGCAACTTTTAAAATGGCTGCCGTGTATAAAATGGGAGCCTTGAGTGCAGGACGAAAATGGCGATTTCGAGGTGAAAACGCTGCTGGAATTGAGCGAAAATGCTCATGCTTAGTGTACTAGTCATTATCGGTCTTTTGATACTAAAATCGTACTGCTGTGGCAAAGCAGATTACATGGGTCCAGAATTTTTAGAACCACAAACCCTCCTTTTGCCCTTACATAGGCAATAAACCTATTCTCATGCTAATCTGAGTCCAGGTCTATGTTTCTAAAGTCGTTGAGATGTTGCTGTAACATCATCCTAGTATTTAGCTCGTCTCTTGGTGCAGGTTTCCTTGAACATGAAGTAGCACAAAAAGGCCACATATGGCAGGACAAAATAAGGAATACCTCTATCTGCAGTAGGTGGCATAAGATCACACACCCAACAATTAGTGATGTTCACTACTAACTAGTGTTGATGCAGAAGCTGTACAAAAGAATTGCTTACGAATTCTGATCTTCTAACCTGCTCATGTTCAGGAAAAGGGTGAAAAGAGTGCAAAGAAACAATAGTAGGAAAAGACATAAGTTGGGAAGTGGGTGCAGAAGTCAATTGAGTAGAGAAAAACAATCCCACCCATAAATGACAACGTCATGTTTAAAAGACACTAGAAAACACGTTATTAAGAACATATAGACAACGGGAGAAAGTAGTGACCACTATGAAATAATAATTTTTCACAACCCTAACCAAAAAGCAAATCCTAAAATTATCTAGTAACATTTTTAGGGCTCCTCTGCATTTCAGTAATTTTTGTATGTTCAGGTGGAACAGTGGTGACTCTCATCAATGCTCTAAGGTGAAAAGGGGGTACTCTTTCCACAGAAAATGGACTTTATTCTGCTTTTACTAAACAGAATAGTACTTTAAAACAATGCCAGCAAAACAATCAGTCTCCTAACACCTAGTCTATACAATCACACGGAAACCTCTTGTGAAACCAACTATGCCCAGAGTCCGTTCAAAAAGCCTCTCTGGCAGGCTTCTATTGTCCATCAAATTTTCTTTTGTTGTTTTCTTTCGCATGGGCCTCTCAATTCAGGCCTCTTCGTGAGAAAATACTGCTTAGTTGGAGTGCCCTCCTGGCAAACACCCACAGCTCACTCGAAAGTCTCAATGTCTTAAAGCAATGCACCAGTGTCTCTCCTCTGTGGCAGATACTACAAACAATGTGCTCTTCATTGATCAAGGGCACAAATCATCTCGTGCAGAGGCAAGCACCATTAATTGGGAAATAGCTCAAGCTCAGCAGCACTTTCAGACTCCAACACTCATTATTTAGTGTCAGAGGACGCTCAAACTGCTCTTTCATGGGCACCACAATATAGTGCCTTTTTCCAAACTTGAAATCTCCGGTGCACTGCCCTTCTTCCGTTGGAGCAAAGAAAAGGGGGTGTGTGGCCAAAACTCAGGCCAAGGTGCTCAAGGGATTGCACACTGTCAGAGGTTACCAGCACATGACAGGTAGAGAAATGAAACCTCAAAACAGCTCTGCCATCAACAACAGGAATCCTTCTCTTTAGCTCTTTTACACTGAAACTTTGGTTTTGTGATGTCCAACGCCGTCTGATGGAGCAAGTACGATACCATGCGCTGGCGATCGCTGTCCAGCTTTGCTACTTTCTGGGTGCTGAGACTGTAGGGCCAAGACGTCCGTCTTTCATCTGTAGCTGTCACTGATGGGAGTTAGGCTTAAATCAATGTCCTGCAGGTTATTATGACTTGATACCCGCAGAATCTAGTGACGTAGGAAATGTGCCACAGTTGTTAGTTTCCTTCAATTTAGTAAAAAAAAAAAACAGTTCATGGTTTTTAACAAGGGGACTGCAAGCAGGTGGTCTGCAATCTTCAAAGGAGTAGCCATACACCATGGGCATAAAATACAAAGACAAAGGCAGAAGGGCAAAACATGGTCTCTAGCATCTTTAATTGGGTTCTCTCCATTATTCTCTGCCATCTATAGCTACATGAGAATTCTATCTGAATGGATTTCCTCACACAGTGGCATTGTCTAATGGGGTAAACACATATTTGCCTCAATGATTAAGTCTAGGTGTTCCTCCTTACCTTAGAACATCTCAATAGAGAAATCACATGATACCGATTATCAGGGACATGTAGAAACCTTCCTTTAAAAACTGTGCATCTGGTGCACTATGCAATACACAGGCTAATAGTCAAATTTGCAAACAAAAAGACAAGAACTAGAGGGTCCTGATATTTGCATGATTAGGACACATCTGATCCCACCAAAAATTAAAGTAGCAGGAACAGAAGGGAACCGAAAACCAAATTAAAATAGACATTGAAAATTCGTCATGTTCAAAAAGGTAAACATAAGATATCTCCTATTGAGATGGAAAACTTGTCTTACTATAATATTGAGTCAGTTAACCAGTCTATCGCTACCCTGACAGTCAGGCTGGAAAACATTGAAGCAGTCCTAAGGCAAATTCTTGAAAACCAGTCTGGTCATACCAAAGGGAATTATACATAACATGGGGGTCCCTGGTATATCACTGCAGTCTGGAAATGTGAACCTGAACAATACATCAATAATAATAAAAGGGCTGACTGGTGAAAGGAATTCGAAAAAGAGAAATGGGACTAGGACATAGCTAAAATCTCAATAACTAAGCATGATGCGACATTGGTCAGGGGAAGTAACAAAAGAAAAAAAATCTATAGGAAGAACAAAAAAAAATTATTTGGGTGATAGTCAGGCATGTGACACAACATCAAGAGTACGGGTGGTACACAAAGGCCAAAGTTACACAAATTTTAACTCTACCGTTGGCGACTACAACATATACGGTACTCCTAGCTAATGTTTCAGTTCCTTCTTCAGGAAAAAATGAAAACCTGGTTTTCTTTTAAGGAACGAAAGCCATATGCTACTTAGGAAACACAACATCGTTAACTAATGTAATATAGAAATTAGGCCACCTTGAGTCACAGATCTATAATTTCATCCTTAGGTCCAATCAAGGATACATAAATGTAGGGCTGCCTGTTCCTTTAAGGGAAGGGGCAGTAACGTGACTAACTGCAGGTGACACACTTTGATCCTGTATATCTCTTTTTATTTTCCTTCAATACCATTATAGCCAAATAGACATTCACTGGTGAAGTGTTGTCTTTTATGTTCACAGCATGAAATATCATTATCTGTGGAATTTAGTAACCAGAACAAGTTCAACCAACTGTTGCGTAGCGATGGGCATCGTCATGACCATCCCCTCACAACACAGGGGAGCTTGTAATAGTATCAAAAGCAGCAACAAACATGCAAAAAACAAATAAAAAATAATAAAAACGCACAAAAGGTCAAGCCATCAGATATATTTGCTGTGTATCAAGCACAAAAAGCATAGACAAAACAATAGCATGTGTGAATAAGCGGTGGCACACAACACCATGTCATGTACTTTATGCACTGTAAACCTGCAGCCCAAAACCCAATATTTGGGCCTGTTTAATTTGTCAGGTTTAAAATCCTTACCCTCCTTTTGACAGTAGATCACCAGGCAATGGAAATCTGCTGTCAAATATAACTTTACTGTTTCTCTTCTAACATACAGGACCAGCAAGAACAATTCAGGATAGGACCAAATACATGAAAATAAATTTCCATTACTTAACTGTTACCCTCTTGTCAGTTACTTCGCAACATCAAGCCACCTTAGTTTTACCTTTCTAAAAGTAAAAATTGTTACACTGACACTCCATATTAATTTGGCACCTACAATTTCCACTGTAAAAAAAAATCATCTCTATTTCCAGATTATTAAACTACATTTACTGTGAATAATTCACACACCTTAATAACACACATACCAGTTGTTAGAATAAATGCTTGTTGCAATCCCATGCAATGGTACATATTTCATCAACCTCGAATGAATGAACGTCTCAGTAGGCCCAGCTGAAGTTAGAACCTTCAACCTTGATATTAAAACAAGCCTTTGTACTGGCACATTGACTCATTGAATCATAAGAAGGCACAACCTGCAAATATATATCAAACCTAAATGTATGCATTTACTGAAGCCTGAGACACTTTAAAAAGTACTCTGAATGAAAGAAAATGCAGTTTAAACAGTGCTTTTACCCAAAATCGACTTTGATATTTTAGGCATTAAAAAATCAATATCCTACAATTTTCTTGCATAATATGCATTACCAGAATGTCTATTACACAATCCATGAGTCAGCCATTCAAAATATTAACTTATACTTTATAGAAATGAGCTTGTTTGCTCCTGCGCCAAGGGAAAATTGCACTTACAAATGTCATTTTATCGGTGCAACATAACTTAAATTAAATTTTAATGTTAGGAGGTCATAGTATAGGTATTAAGCTTTATAAATATTAAAAAACGATTTTGAAAGGCACTTATTTTTTTAAATAATTTTTCCATAATTAATAATTTTCTTTAAAAAAAAATAAAAACCCAATTTTTTTTTTTTTGTGATAATTCCACATATAAAAGCAAGCTGCATCCCTTGCCTATTATTTGGGATACATTAACTCACAAGCCTAAGCGCATAAGCCTAACTTGAAATGCGTCACATTTTTGCGCCACTTTCATTTAAAAGGAAGGTTATGCAAAATTCCACCCATGTTTAACTGGGAAAGTGCTGGCTGAATTGAAAATAGATAATTTCGTTTTTTTTTTGGGGGGGGGCCCTATTTATATCTATTGAATGTGTTTTCTAATTTATTAAGCATTTAACGGCAGTTTTGTATATGTGCACAATTGCTCATTCTATAAATTAAAGAGCAACATATAGCTATGTTAGCACATCACATGGTTCATTTCTGGATTTTTTCTAAGTTTCTACTTAATATTAATTAACCAACATTTTACTTAACAAACTGTAAACATCAAGAAGACCCACAAACACACATTGAGCTCATTTCAGATATAAACAGAAAACATTCAGTACACATAATACCGCGCGCTTTAGCCATTTTTCATAAATAGCGCCGTCGCAATTTACTTACAGAACCGTTTGCAGATCCTAGTTGTAAGTCATATTTACAAGAAAAAAAAAAGAAAACTTTTCTCAATTATTTCCAAGAATAGCGGACCCATACTTTATTAAACGTGATGGGGCCCACTCCGTGCTTCACATATAGTTCATAGGTTGGAGTTCCAATCGGAGGAACCGGACATGTGTCCTCCAACCGGGAGTCCCTTTTACAACCAAGACAAAACAAATTTCAAGTGTGCTAAGACCAGGCATCTTCGCTCACTAGTCTAGCTTCAAACTTCAAAGGATTATCGTTTACGATAGTCTCGTGAATACACGAGTCCTTCGGCTTTGGTACTTGCAAGTTCCAAATCAAAGTGATCCCAAAGGGATACCAAACCAAATGTCCAACTAAGGACCAAACCAAGTGTCCAACTAAGGACCAAACCAAGTGTCCAACTAAGGACTGGGAGACGCTCCACTTATACTTAACTGAAAATATCAATGACGTCACCAGAAGACTCGTCTTATCGTTTGTCTCTACCAAAAATCAAGGGTCCAAATCAGGGCGATAGCCAGGGCAGCAGTCCTTCATAGCCGTCGGGAAGCGGGGAACCTCGCAACAAAGACTTTCGGACCACGTCGACATGCAGGGGTCGATGAAGTGGCGGCCTTCCTCCAGAATTTTCACACGAAGCTCCCCACGGACCTCAGGCTTGGACCGGTACCGCTGGTATCGCCCCACGTTTGGGCGCCAATTGAGGTACTGGGTTTTTCAGAACCGGTACTGATCCGGTAACCCAGCGGTGCCAGGGTACACCCAAAGACCTCGGGTACTTTCCTGATTCAGACTACAGAAACTCAGAGTCTTCTAGGTGAAGTCAAAGATCGAATTTATTGGCTGCAACCAATTGACAAGTGTCCTAGAAGTACAACAGCACGATTTGTATGTTCTCAGGAGACAATGCAAAATCAGGTTTCCTTATATACAGTTTTTTAAGCTTCAGGCAAACATTCTTGACATTTTGGTTGGTCATTCACATGTTTTCACTACAAAGGAAAAACCAGTGTCATGATGAAACCTCATATTTCATGTCATCCAGCCCATAATAAATTACCCGGCAAGGCCTAGAATTTCACATCAGGTAAGTGTGGACCCCCAATAAAAACGTGCACCTCCCCCTCGTAAAGTAAGAAGAAGAAAAGAGCAGGTGCAGGTGTGAGCAAGTTAGGCAGGGTGTGTGAGCGATAATAAGGGTTTTATGGCATGGTGTGCCTTGATGCTATCTGATTCGGCCACTGGGAGAGGGACTGACCAAACAGGTTTGGCCTGAGGCAATGGTTCCAGCTTGCCCAGGTCAGAGAAAAGTCAATCAAGGTGTACGTGTCCTTGGAATCAAATCTGACTGTATTATAAGCCTATGTGAGGGCAACTTTTTAAAAATGGCTGCCGTGTATAAAATGGGAGCCACGAGTGCAGGACGAAAATGGCGATTTCGAGGTGAAAACGCTGCTGGAATTGAGCGAAAATGCTCATGCTTAGTGTACTAGTCATTATCGGTCTTTTGATACTAAAATCGTACTGCTGTGGCAAAGCAGATTACATGGGTCCAGAATTTTTAGAACCACACTATACTGCATATTTTTGCTATTGTGTATATATATATTGTGTATATTTCCTATCCTCTCACTGAGGGTACACTCTAAGATACTCTGGCATATTGTCATAAAAATAAAGTACCTTTATTTTTAGTATAACTGTGTATTGTGTTTTCTTATGATATTGTGCATATGACACTAGGTGGTACTGTAGTAGCTTCACACGTCTCCTAGTTCAGCCTGAGCTGCTCTGCTAAGCTACCATTATCTATCAGCCTAAGCTGCTAGACACCCTATACACTAATAAGGGATAACTGGGCCTGGTGCAAGGTGCAAGTACCCCTTGGTACTCACTACAAGCCAGTCCAGCCTCCTACACCAAGCCAATAATGCAAGCACAGGAGTACAGGGTCACTCACCCATTTCACAAGATGGCACACACAGATACAATAAATATGCATTTACACCCCAACAGGACCCCTACCCAACGTCACCAGGCAGGAGGTGCCAGACATATCCAGTCCCCCCACAGTGATGACAGCAGCTCTGTCTAACTGGATCAAGATGACCAGCATGGCCCAACAGGGACCTCAGGACAGTCGGTTCCCCTGACACAGGCACATGCCACCACAGAGCCACCCCCCTCAGGAAACACCAGCACAGCACCCACCCAGCAGGCCCATCCCTCTGTCCCCAGGACACGCCAATCAGCAGTGTGTCCACCACTACAGGGAACCCAGGCAACCCCACCACCCCAAGAAAATCAGGGACCTGGGGGCAGTGGCAGTGGACATACGGTTCAGGGGACAGAGGCACAGGAAAACAGGGGAACTGGGAGGACTGCTGTGCGACAGGGGGAGGACAGGCCCAGGGAACCCACTCTCCATGAGGCCCTCTCCAACATCATGGGAGTGTACCATCTTTCCCAGGAGACAATGGCAATGGTACTGGCCAACTTTCAGGAGACCCAGCGGCTGCGGGAGGAACAGTATCTGGGGATCAGGGAGGAACTCAAGTCCATCAACACCACCCTGGTCACCATTGTAGGGGTGCTGAAAGAGCTTGTCAACACCAGGAGGGACACTGTGGCACAACAAGGGGCCCCTGACACTAGCCTGGATGATGAACAGCCCACCACCTGCGCCGGCGCTGTTGGACAGGAGGCACAGCCACAGGACCACAACACCAGCACCCCACCCCCTGCAGATGGAGAACCACCCCACAAACGGTCCCTGAGATCCATGACAAAGACAGAGAACAATGCCAAGACCCCTGCCAGGAAATGAGACCCCCCTGAATGTCATTCTTCTGTCCCACTTCGTCACCCTGTCCATCCATCAACTGCCCTAGCTCCACTTCTCATGCCCCTTTGGACAATGCACCTGTGGAACAAATAGACTGGACTCTGCCATGGACAATCCCCCACCATCACCCCTGACCATTTTACTACCCCCTCCATTAAATTGAACTGAAATAAACACCCTTGAATCACAAAATAATCTAGAGTCAGTCTGTGCTTCCAAAAATGTGTATTTGAAAGAACTATGGAATATAGCTATGTCGATTGTATTGTCAACATACCGATGTAACACAGCTCTAGTCCATGAGGTAATATAGCAGAAGTCACACAGTGGGACCCTCATCTGTGAAATGGAAAGGCAAAGTGACAAGTCAGGGTCCATACACTGGGTGAAAGTGACAGACATATGATGGGTCTAACAATTGTATGAGATGTGTGAGGCAGTGACATCTTCTTACCTGTGTCTCACTGGAAGTACTGCTGGATAACGTTGTTTCTCTTGTCGATATCCTCTTCTTCTGCCTCCTCTTCTTCACTGTCCACAGGCTCCACAGCTGCCACAAGACATCCTTCTGGACCATGCTCCTGCAGAAAAGGCACCTGTCATTGCAAAACCAGGTTGTGCAGCATACAGCAGGCCACGATGATCTGGCACACCTTCTTTGGTGAGTAGTAGAGAGAACCACCTGTCATATGGAGGCACCTGAACCTGGACTTCAGGAGGCCGAAGGTCCTTTCAATCACTCTCCTAGTTTGCCCATGTGCCTCATTGTAGCGTTCCTCTGCCCTTGTCCTGGGATTCCTCACTGGGGTGAGTAGCCATGACAGGTTGGGGTAGCCAGAGTCACCTGCAAATGTTGAGGGACAACTGTTAGACACACACTAACCCTTAGGGACAACCCCATACCCAGACACCTATTTCAACTGTATTGGGACTTTGGCCTCACCTATTAGCCACACACGGAGCCTCAGGAGTTGCCCAATCACATAAGGGATGCTGCTATTTCTCAAAATGTAAGAGTCATGCACAGAGCCAGGATACTTGGAATTCACATGGGAGATGTACTGGTCTGCCAAACACACCATCTGCACATTCATCAAATGGTAGCTTTTCCGGTGTCTGTACACCTGTTCATTCCTGCGGGGGGGACAAATGCCACATGTGTACCATCAATGGCACCAATGATGTTGGGGATATGTCCCAGGGCATAGAAGTCACCTTTCACTGTAGGCAAATCCTCCACCTGAGGGAACACGATGTAGCTGCGCATGTGTTTCAGCAGGGCAGATAACACTCTGGACAACACGTTTGAGAACATAGGCTGGGACATCCCTGATGCAATGGCCACTGTAGTTTGAAAAGGCCCACTGGCCAGGAAATGAAGTACTGACAGCACCTGCACTAGAGGGGGTATCCCTGTGGGATGGCAGATAGCTGACATCGGGTCTGGCTCCAACTGGGCACACAGTTCATGGACTGTTGCACAATCAAGTCTGTAGGTGACTATTAAGTGTCTCTCTTCCATTGTTGAAAGGTCCACCAGCTGTCTGTACACC
This sequence comes from Pleurodeles waltl, assembly GCF_031143425.1. NCBI lineage: Eukaryota > Metazoa > Chordata > Amphibia > Caudata > Salamandridae > Pleurodeles > Pleurodeles waltl. The sequence continues at coordinate 10,242,324 of NC_090438.1, read as the reverse complement.
GGAGGATGCCACCATCTCCTCACCTGCCCCAGCAGACGTGCCCTATGGACGAGAACAGCGAGCAGAGAGTCAGCCAACACTGAGGTATTAAAACATTTTTTTTGCACACATTTGTTAATCCGCAATGTGCCTGTCACTCTGTGTATGCAAGGCCTAGATGCCTAGATAGGTGTGGCACAGTTATTATTAATGCCATGTGGCCCCCTGAAAAGGCAGCTGCCTGACCTGTAAGGTGGGACAAGGGGATATGAGGTAACTGCGCTGGTATTCTACACCGTCGCGGCAGGCGGTCAGAGACCACGGCGCAATCCTGCATTGATTATCATTGAACCCTATGGGTCCCAGGAGCCAATGACGATGGACGCCGGCAGTGACGGTACGCAACCGCTGTGGACGTGACTGCCATTTTCTGTCTGTTCACTCACTTGATACCTGACTTTCGACAGGAGAGGACCTACACTGCAAGTGCTGCTGAGACCTTACTCTGGAAGCAACAATGGCTCATGTCTCTGGGGAAAGGGCCCCTGCCTTCACTTCGTAGGAGTTGGAGAAGTTAGTGGATGGGGTCCTCCCCCAGTACACGCTACTCTACGGTCCTCCAGACAAACAGGTGAGTACATTCTGAGCATGCTGTATGGGCAATGCCTGTTTGGAGTGGTGTGGATCGAAGAAAGAGGGGGGGGACTGAACCCTGCATGAGCGGACGGTGAGTGTATGTGCGTCAGGGCAAGGGTGGGAATGTGGGTCAATGACTGTGACGGTCCGATGGTTAAAGATTTTCCTTTTCCCCTGTACTATTCCTCTAGGTCAGCGCCCACCAGAAGAAGGATATTTGGCGTGCCATTGCCAAGCACGTCTGGACCATGGGTGTCTACCACAGGACGGAGCACCCACTGCCGGAAAAAGGTGGGAGGACATTCGCCGCTGGAGCAAGAAGATGGTGGAGGCCCAGCTGGGGATGGCCTCCCAATGTGGGAGGGGTGCTTATCGCACCATGACCCCACTGATGTTCCGGATCCTGGCGGTCGCGTATCCGGAGTTGGATGGGCGCTTGAGGGCATCACAGCAGCCACAAGGGGGTGAGTACAGTCACCAGGATCAGAATGTTGTGGGGCCGCTGGCGGTGTTTGCAGCGGGGTCATTCGCGGCGGGCTCTGTGGCATTGGTGCTGGCGCCGGGCTCTGTGTCATCGGTGCTGGTGGCGGTCTATGTGGCGGCAGTGCTTGTGGCGGCCTCTGTGGCATCGGTGCTGGTGGGCGGGCTCTGTTGCGGCGGTGCTTGTGGCGGCCTCTGTGGCATCGGTGCTGGTGGCGGGCTCTGTGGCGGAGATGCTGGCAATGGCATCTGTGGCGGCGGTGCTGGTGGCGGGCTCAGTGTCTGTGGTGCTGGTGGCAGGCTCAGTGACTGCTATGCTGGTGGCAGGGTCAGTGACTGCGGTGCTGGTGGCGGGCTCAGTGACTGCGGTGCTGGTGGCGGCCTCAATGACAGTGGTGCAGGTGGCGGTGCAGGTGGCGGTCTTCTTCGCCATACAGGTTGGCGTCGGCGTGGAGTGAAGGAGTGACACTGGTCCAATAGTCAGTGCCACCAAGCCCTCTCCTGACCTACCCTTTATTTTCTGGACCTTCCCCACCTTGGATGGTAGCGCAGCTGTCTTGCCACCATCCCCTTTCGTTTTCCCTGAGCCCTTGGTGGCAGCTGTTTTCTGCTTCTCCCTCCGGGATGTGGGCAACCTTTTGACTTTGGCAGGCGGCGGAATGTCCTTGCCCTCGCTCTGTGGCACACTGGCAGCCCTGTTGGTTGGCTCACTCCAATAGCCCGCAGTTGTTGGCACCACTGTGCCAGGAGAAGTGGTGGCTGAGGTGCTGGGTTGGGACCTGGAAAGCTGGCCCCAGGGGAAGGACGGGGGGGAGGTGTAGGGAAGAGGTCAATATTAGCCAGGAAAGGTTTTTTAGACACACTGGGATGGGTAGATGGAGGGGGTTTGGGAGTGGAGGAAGAGGTAGTGGTTGTAGGAGGTATATGTTTGCTGAATTTGGGTGAAGGTGCATGGGCTGGAGGCTGTTGTGAGGTGGATGGCTGTTGGGTGGGTGTGTGCCTGCGTTTGTGTACTTTGGGAGGAGGGCTCACAGACACACTGGGAGGGGGCACTAGGGATGTGTGAATGGTAGTGGGGGTGGTGAGCGCATGTGAGCCGTGTGTGGTGATGGGCGTACTGGTGATGTAGTGCATGCAGGTGTGAGTGGAGATGAGACAGGGATGGAGGAGGATGACGTGGAGGAGGGGGACACAGTGGAGGCAGTGGATGTTGATATGTCTGCATGGGTATGATGCTTGTGAGAGTGCATGTGGGATGTGTGGTGCTTGTGTTTGCCTGAGCCACCCTTGTGTGTTGAGGTGTGTGCATGCTGGTCTGATGGTGTGCTTGGGATAGGCTGAGGTACAGGGGATTGGGTCTGGGTGGAGGAGGTTTGAGGGGGAGGCTGGACCCAGGGACAATAGCAGCCATTAGTGCTGAGGCCAGAGCCTGAAATGCTCTCTGTTGGGCTACCACTCCAGAATGAATGCCCTCCAGGTATTCATTTGTTTGTTGCAAATGCCTCTCAACACCCTGGATGGCATTCAGAATGGTTGATTGCCCAACAGTGAGGGATCACAGTCAGTCAATAGGGCTGACTGTGGCAGGGCCTGAGGTGCCTGGGACAAAGGAGATGCCCACCCTCCGGGGTGAGCGGCCACGGGAAACACACTGAGGGGCTGCTGGGAGGGCGGTGCTGGTAGGGGGGTTGGCGGCTGTACCTGTTGATGCGGGGGCACAGAGGGGCCTGCCACCGCAAGGGAGCTCCCATAAGAGGAGGAGTCAATGTTGCTGCTGTCACCTCCTGTCTCCGCCCTCCATCCCACTGGTGGCTTCAGACTCTGTTGTCTCGCGCTCCAGGTCCAAGTGGGATACAGCTCCCTCCTGCTCCGGTGCCAATGCTCCTCTGCCTGATGATGCTATTTCACACAAGAACAGGGAGACCACAAAAAGGGGGGGAAAGACAGAAGAAGGACATGTTCACCGCAGATATGGCTGCCATCCCCAGTGGTCAGTAGTCTGAGGCTGGTGGTCAGTTCCAGGAGCCTGGGAAGCTTCCATGATGCACAACTTTCTGTGGAGAAAGGCATCCACTACCTCAGTCCTTGGCAGGATGAAGCACTGTGGGCACCAAGCCCCTTCCAGAACCAGTGGAGTGTCACATCCACTACCTCAGTCCTTGGCAGGATGAAGCACTCTGGATACAAACCCCCCTCCAGAACCAGTGGAGAAAGGCATCCACTACCTCTGTCCTTGGCAGGATGAAGCACTCTGGGCACAAAGCCCCCGCCACAACCAGTGGAGTATTACATCCACTACCTCTGTCTTGGCAGGATGAAGCACTCTCGGCAGAAAGCCTCCTCCAGAACCAGTGGAGAAAGGCATCCACCTGAGAGACTGTGGCTTTGCACTCCCCAGAAAAAAACAGTGGGCATACCACCCACTGTAAAAACTTGAGAGACTGTGGCTTTGTACTACCCAGGATAGAGCAGTGGGCAAACCACCCACTGTAAAGACTTGAGAGACTGTGGCTTTGCACTCCCAAGGAGAAAGCAGTGGGCAAACCACCCACTGTAAAGACTTGTGAGACTGTGGCTTTGCACTCCCCAGGATAGAGCAGTGGGCAAACCACCCACTGTAAAGACTTGCAAGACTGTGGCTTTGCACTCCCCAGGATACAGCAGTGGGCATGGAGCTCCCTCGTGGAGCAGTGGCGTGGTGCACTCGTCTGGCCGAGGTGCCCCCCCTTCCCTTCCCCCTGAGGTGCCTGTTTCATTTCGATCTGATGTCCCTGCAGTGTTCTCTCCGTTTGGAGTCTGGTATCTAGTAAGGTGTCTAGCCCATGCATTTTGGGCCCAGTGGTCCACGGACAATAATTGGTGCACTATCCGGACTTGTGTAGTTGGTGTACATAATTGTATATACTGTATTTCGAGTTTTGACTAATGGATTTTTATTTATTACAATCGTTCAACTCATTTCCTTTTGTCCATGCGTTCTTCTAGGGGGGTGTAGATGTAATGTTGCAGCATGTATTTGTGTGTATGTTGTTGTGGGTGAGGGTGGGGGTGGAGGTTTTGCGTGTTGCGTGTGTGTGTCACTCTCTTTTCCCTCCCCCCTCCCCTGTGCAGTACTCACTGTGGTCGTCGCCGCCGTCTTTGGTGTTCCTGATAGAGGAGAAGGAATACCATTGCAGGGAGTATTTGGAGTTCTGGCTCCATGGCGTTCTGGTTCCTCGTGGGGTGTGGAGTGTTTTCCCTCCAAGTCCTGTTTTCGCCGTGTTTTTGTTTGCGTTGGTTCCGCCCCGGAAAAGGTGGCAGACTGGCCTCTCATAATAGTGTGGGCGGTACATTGTCTTCCACCTGTCTGTTGGCGGTGTCCGCCGCGCTATTTGTTTGTACCGCCGTGGTGGTCGGAGTGTTAAAATGGCTGTCTATGTTGGCGGTTTCCACCACAGTCATGATTCCATTTTTCTTTTCGCCGGCCTGTTGGCGGTATTACAGCCGCTTTAACACCGACAGCCAGGGCCTATATCACAAGAAAACACAATACTCAGAGTTACTAAAAATAAAGGTACTTTATTTCAGTGACAATATGCCAAAAGTATCTCAGAGGATACCCTCACTTAGGAGGTAAGTAATATACACAAATGATATGCACACAAACCCAAAACAGGTAACACAGTAACAGTTAGAAAAGTAGTGCAAACAATGTAGAATAACAATAGAATGCAATAGGTAGAAATAGGCCTAGGGGCAACACAAACCATATACTCCAAGAGTGGAATGCAAATGACGAATAGTCCACAGGCCTAGTGTAGTGTGTAGAGGGTCGCTGGGAGTGTAAGAAAACACTAAGGGTGTCCAAGATACCCCAGCCCAAGATCCTGAAAAGTAGGAGTAAAGTTACCATACTACCCCAGAAAGACAGTAAAGTCGAGATAGGGGATTCTGCAAGGACAACAACTGACTGCAAAGCAATTAAGACGGATTCCTGGACCTGAGGACCTGTAAAGGAAGGGGACCAAGTCCAAGAGTCACGCAAGTGTCCAGTGGGGGCAGGAGCCCACTAAACCCCAGATGAATGTGCAAAAGTGCTGCCTCTGGGTGGAAGAAGCCAAAGATTCTGCAACAACAGAAGGTGCCAGAAACTTCTCCTTTGGTCAGAAGATGTCCCACGGCGTGCTGGAGGATGCAGAGTTGTGACCATGCAGAAAGATCACAAACAAGCCTTGCTAAATGCAAGAGTCACGGTTACATCCACTACCTCAGTCCTTGGCAGGATGAAGCACTCTGGGCTCAAGGCCCCCTCCAAAACCAGTGGAGGCTGTTATCCACTTGATAGACTGTGGCTTTGCACTCCCCAGGATAGAGCAGTGGGCAAACCACCCACTGGAGAGACTTGAGAGACTGTGGCTTTGCACTCCCCAGGATAAAGCAGTGGGCAACCCACCCACTGGAGAGACTTGAGAGACTGTGGCTTTGCATTCCCCAGGATGCAGCAGTGGGCAAACCACCCACTGGAGAGACTTGGAACACTGTAGCTTTGCACTCCCCAGGATAAAGCAGTGGGCAACCCACCCACTGGAGAGACTTGAGAGACTGTGGCTTTGCACTCCCCAGGATAATGCAGTGGGCAAACCACCCACTGGAGAGACTTGAGAGACTGTGGCTTTGCACTCCCGAGGATCAAGCAGTGGGCAACCCACTCACTGGAGAGACTTGAGAGACAGTGGCTTTGCACTCCCCAGGATAATGCAGTGGGCAAACCACCCACTTCAGAGACTTGAGAGACTGTGGCTTTGCACTCCCGAGGATCAAGCAGTGGGCAACCCACTCACTGGAGAGACTTGAGAGACAGTGGCTTTGCACTCCCCAGGATACAGCAATGGGCATGGAGCCCCCTCATGCAGCAGTGGCATCGTGCGTTCATCTGGCTGAGGTGCCCCCCCTCCACTTCCCCCTGAGATGCCTGTTTCATTTCTATCTGATGCCCCTGCAGTGTTCTCTCCTTTTCCAGTCAGGTATCTAGTGTGGGCTTCGCCCATGCATTTTTGGCCCAGTTGTCCATGGACAATGATTGGTGCACTATCCGGACTTGTGTAGTTGGTGTACATAATTGTATATACTGGAATTTGAACTTTGATATTGAGATTTTACATTCATTCAAATAATTTCCTTTTGTCCTTGCGTTCTTCCAGGGGGTGGGGAGAGTGTATATGCAATGTTGCTGCATGTATTTGTGTGTATGGTGTTGTGGGTGAGGGCGGTGGTGGGGGTGTTGCGTTTTGCGTGTGTAACTCTCTTTTCCCTCCCCCTCCCCTGTGTTGTAGGTGCAGTGCTCACCGTGGTCGTCGCCGCCATCTTTGATGCTCCTGATAGAAGGAAGACCAGCATCGGCAGTATCTGCAATTCGGGCTCCATGGCGTCCTTGTTCCTTGTGGGGTGTGGAGAGGTGAGTGTTTTCCCTTCTGTGTACTGTTTCCGCTGTGTTTTTGTTCGCATTGGTTCCGCCCCGGAGAAGGTGGCAGATAGGCTTCTTGAAATACAGTGAGCAGTACTTTGTCTTCCGCCTGTCTGTTGGCGGTTACCGCTGCGGTGTTTGTTGCTACCGCTGTGGCAGTTGAAGTGTTAAAGTGGCTGTCTATGTTGGTGGTTTCCGCCATGGTCGTGATTCCATTTTTTTTCCGACTGACTGTTTGCGGTATTACCTAAGCTTTAACACCGACCGCCAGGGTTGGAATGAGGGCCTGTATGTAAAGTAGCATCTGAAAGCAAACTTTGCCAACCTTGTCTCTCTGGTCCTGCTGGACTGGGTCAAAGTCAAAAGTTCAGGGTGACCACAATGGAGCACTGGTTGGATATAGTTTCACACTAGTTCTGCTGAAGGTTTACCTTCACAAGTCTTATGCGAAGAGTCCCTTTCGCATTGAAGAGGGTCGCCAGGGGCAAGGAGAGGGTTACAGATGGTGACCGAAGTGGTGTGTGGAGCAGGCCGGGCATCACGGACGGGCCGGCTGGTTATACCTTGGCAGTCCTACACAGGTGATCAATGTGCGCTGTGCGAAGAAACAGACTGGCGGCAGCTCACGCTTAGTTTCGGTGTGAGTGGTCGCTTTTGGTGTGAACGGGTCTGTTCACAGTTGCAAAGATCCCAAAACCTTGATTTAAAGAGCCTGTAACCTACAGCAAGGGTCCAGGACTTCAGAGGCACCACTTTGGGATCAGAAACTCACTGAGGACAGGTCCAGGAGCTGTGTTGAGCCTTTTATGTCCCTGAGGCTCAGATCAGGAGGCCAGCAGATGCCCTTGGAGTCACTCTAGGGTCCTGGGCTCAAGATTAAGTTGCAGGTACAGTTCTTCCTCCACAGGCAAAAGGGTAGCCCCTTCAGTGTAGCAGTCCAGCAGAGTGGCAATCATTACAGCAGCACAACAGTCCTTCTTCCTGGCAGAGTATGCACAGATCCAGAAGTGGACTGAAGAGTTGGTATCAGAGGTCCTTCCCGTATACACAGTTATGCCTTTGAAGTTGGGAGAAGCTTCTAGAGGCATGTCTTTGAAGTGCATAGGTGCCCAGCCTTCCTAGTTCTGACTCCCAACTAACTACAGGGGGAATGCTCCACTTGGTGTAAAGGCAGGACACAGTCTATTCAAGTGTAAGTCAGGCTGTGCCCAGCTGCTCCCTCCCATCATGCCAGTGGTGGTCCAGCCACAACTAAGCTCCCATTGTGTAGCTGTCTAGGAAGAATACCCAAAGCCCAACTGTCACCCACACCCTAATGATGTGATCAGAGACAGACTGCAGGAACCAAAAAGCTAAGGCAAGGAAATGCCAACTTTCTAGAAGTGGTATTTTCAGTACTGCAATTTAAAATCCGACTTCACTATAAGTTAGGATTTCAAATTGTGATTCTAGAGATACCAAACATAAACTGGTTATCTCTTATCGTCTGGAAAATACACGTATAAAATGTAATAAGGCAACACCAAAGTTATCCTATGGGAGAGATAGGCCTTGCAGGAGTGAAAAATGAATGCAAGAGTTTGTCACTACCAGGGCATGTAAAACATAAAAGTACTTTTAAATACATTGCATCCTGCCCTCTGGGCTGTCCAGGGCCTACTCAAGAAGTGACCTATATGTATTAAAAAAGAAGGCATGGCTTTGCAAAAGGTTTATTTTGCCATATTAACATGGCAGTGTAAACTGCACTAATGGGCTCTGCAATGGAAGGCCTAAGACATCGTTAAAGGGCTATGTAAGTGGGTGACACAATCATTCCTGCAGGCCCTCTATTAGGATTTAGTCTACAGGCCTGCCCACTTGCAATGTCACTTTACTAGGGACTTATAACTAAATTAAATATGCCAACTGGGTATAGTCCAGTGTTACCAGGTTTAGATGAGAGAGCACAAGCACTTTAGCAATGTTTAGCAATGGTAAATTGCACAGAGACCTAAGGTCAGCAAACACAAATCCAGCAAAAAAATAGAAGAAGGAAGGCAAAAATTTGGGGGATGACCTTGCCGAAAGGATCAAGTCTAACAAGACTTTAACATCCCACCTGGAAGTAACTTCAAATAAACGCAGCCATTGCTTAATGCACAGGATTTGGGGAGCCCAATAAACCCTTCTTGGGATGACAGTAATATGATCTTATGGCACAATACAGCTGCGCTTGTACATAAATTGGTAAGAGGGAATGTATGTTACTAAAATATCAAAACACAGTGCTTATGTATAATCATGCTGTTGTGGTTCATTTCTGTATAAGCTTTTATATTCCAGTGACATGTATTCCAACTTACTGTCTGCTTTTTTAAAAGCCTGCCAGGTAGTTGCGACATGGCTTTCATAGAATTTGTCCTTCTTCTACTTCTCTGAACTGCGTGTATAAGCTGTGACTCTATAATGTCAGGTCACATGCTCTCAATCCCTTGATAGGTTTCAAGCAACACCCATTCCCAAATCATCACATGGGTGTTGTTTGCAGGCTGTGAAGTGATTGACAGGCATTCTCAAAAATACAGGGCTTATCCCCTAGGCAGTCAGGACCGCCTGAAAATATGATGCTGCTGCACATTATGAATGTCCAGGGCTGGCGCTAAATCAGCTCTTTGCCTACTTAGGGATTAAAAAAATGCTGGCTGTGCGGCACATGCTCACTGTCCCTCTCAAGAGTGCCTGGCTGCCTGACTCTCATCCCAGCAAGGATCAAGGGCAGCCTGGCACCGTGGGCAGCACCCAGCATGAGCTTAAAGCCCTTATTTAATTAAAAAGCATCTTATTTGGGTAGTAATTTCTCTTGACAATTACCATCCACACAATTTAGAAATCTAGGTTGGCCACGCACTGGTGCCCTCTAGTGACAGCCGATATTGTAGGCTTTGTGATCAATCTAAAGATACCAGTATTCACTCCAACGTAGACTATAGAGGTTTTGGGGTTTCATGTAGACTCGGCGAAAGTCCAGTTGTTTATACTTTTCACAAGATAAGAATCATCAAGTATGGGTTGAGGTATGAGTATTCAGAATTTATCTTTGATAATGGTGGCCACTACTGTAGAACTTCTGGCTTCATCGATTCAAGCGATCTTTCCAAGTACCTACAAGATTCTTTAGAGACTAAGGGGGTGATTACAACCCTGGCGGTACAAGACCACCAGGGCTGTTATGACGGAAGCACCGCCAACAGGCTGGCAGTGCTTCGCAGGTCATTACGACCGCGGCGGAAGCGCCGCGTCGCACCGCCGGGGCCGGCGGTTTCCCGCCACAATGGCCCCGTTGGTAGTAATCCGCCAGGGCTGCGCTGCTAGTAGCGCTGCCCAGGGGATTACGAGTCCCCCTACCGCCAGTCTTTTCCTGGCTATCTATGCAGACAGTGAAAAGTGTGACAGGTGCAACTGCACCCGTCGCACGCCGCAACACCGCCAGCTCCATTTGGAGCCAGTTCCTGTATTGCGGCCGAGATCCCCGCTGGGCCGGCGGGCGGAAACTAAGTTTCAGCCTGCCGGCCCAGCGGGGATCTCCAAATGGCCGCGGCGGGGGTGCGGCTGCATTGGCAGCTGCCCGGCGGTCCGATCTTGGCGGGCACCTTCAGCCTCCCGCCAAAGTCGGAATGAGGGCCTAAGTATTCAGCACCTTCACAGGGGTTTGTCTTACAGAGACCAGACAAAGTTGACACAGGAGGCTGCTTCAGATGTGAAGTGGTGACCCTGGAACAGCAGGACGAATTTTGGCAGTCAGTTGGAGATGATGCTTTCAGATCTGGCTTGAGGGCCCTGTGCAGTTCAATCCCCACTGGGGAGGTCTAGAGAGGAACTGACATCCACGTAAATTACCTGGAACTGTTGGCAGATTGTTTGCTATAAAAGCCGTATGGCTGCAGAAAGAGTTATACTTTAGCGCTGATGGACAATATTTCCACTGTTAGATATATCAACAAAGCTGAGGCACAAGATCTTGGTTGTTGGAAGAGATAGGGAATGAGCTTTGGCAGTTTTGCCTTCAACATCACATTTAAGTGCTGGCAACAACATTCTGGGTCACCAGAATGCCATATCATATTGGAACTCCAAGTATCTGATAGACGACAGCGACTGGAGGTTGCAGTCAACATTGTTCTGATATCTGAATCAACTGCGGGATCTGTGAAGAGCAGACTTTTTGCATCTAGGTTGAACAAGCAAGTGGAGGAGTTGGATCCTATGGTGAGAGCCACAGATGCATATTCACAGGATTGGTTCAGAGACCTTCATTATGCCTTCCCATTTTCTAATGATTCCAAGAGTCAAAGATCATTTGACGCGGCAGAGAGTGAAGCTAATTCAGGTGACTTTGTTTTGGAGGACACAACTTTGTTTCCAAGTGCTCTTGGAGATGACTTGTGATCCTCCGGTGTAGCTTCCGGTCTTTCTCGATTTCTGTGGGACCTGGGAGGTCAACTGCATTCACTAGTACAGTTAGGTACTCATTGTGTGGATAATATCTGGAGTTGTAGGGAGGTGCCAGGTCTTTCACAGGAGGCTGCCTTTTACATCACACAGCTGTGGCCAAATAGATATTCTTCTGTATGGAAACAATGGATTTGTTGGTGCACCAAATGAAGTGCAGACTCTGTAGAAACAGCATTGTGTGACTTCCTCACCGGGTTCTGACCAGGAGTCCACGTGGCTCCACCAGCCTGCCCCTGTGCCCCAGATACTGGCGACTGCCACCTGGACAGCAGTTCAAGGCCCTCCACCACCTGCAGGCACCCGCCTGCGCCTCATCCCTGGTGCCTAGTGGTAGGCATTTCCTTGTTCGCGTAAGTAATTCCTTTAGTGTTTTTGTATTTTGTATTGCCATTGTATTGCCATTTTTTGCGTCTATTTTCTTATAGCCATCTTTTATCTGACCCTTTGTGAATTTTCTGCGCTGTTCACATAGCGTGTTTCTGCCCTGTGCACCCCTGAATCTCTTTTGTTGCCTGTTTTCGCCGCCCGTTTTTCTACTGGCTCCTGCCAGTCACTTTCCCACTACTGCTGCATCCCCTGGGGCACCGGCCCCTTGTGCACCCATTGGCCCTCCCTCCCGCCACCCAGCTGCTTCACCCTCCCACCACACCCTCTTAATGACGGCCGCTGCTCGGGCGTGCAGCGAGCCTGAGGCAAGCCCGTTTGCGCCTGTCTGCGCCTGGACCGCGCCCAGCTCCAGGCACCCTTGGCCCCCCAACCCTGACCCCCCCAGACAACACTACTCAACAACCACACTCCACTCCCTCAACCCAGGACTGCTCCCCACCTGCGACCAAGCCAACCCCAAACACACGCAGGGACCCTTCATCTGCTATGCTTTCCGGATCTCCTGCTCCCCCACAAACACCAGAAACACCCACAACAACACCACCAGACACCATAACATCAACACCAAAAATTCCCACACAGTCCTCACCCACCCCAACAGACCCTACTCCAACACCAACAAGCCCCACAACCCTAACACACTCCACAACAACACCACCACAACCCACAGCAACACCAACACCCCCCACACCAACACCAACATACCCCACAATGCCACTAACACCCCCAACACCAACACCATCACACACCACATCAGCAACAGCCCCCGCAACCACCTAAACTTCATACTCCTAAACACCCGCTCTGTACACAAGAATGCCATCGAACTCTGGGACCTTATCACATCACTCTCACCAGACATTGCCTTCCTCACGGAAACTTGGATCAGTCCCTCACCTGAGCCTGACATAGCCACAGCCACCCCAGATGGCTACAAAATCCATCGTATAGACCGTCTAAACAAACTAGGAGGTGGCATTGCCATTATACACAAAAACACCATTAATGTCACCACAAACACACACAACACCCTAGACAGCGCAGAACACATGCACTTCCTAATTCACATAAACGACAACACCACCCTCAGAGGAACCCTCATCTACAGACCACCAGGTCCTCTTCTGTGACGCCATCGCTGACACCATCAGCCCTCATGCCCTCACTTCCACAGACTACATCCTCCTTGGTGACTTTAAGTTTCACCTGGAGAACCCCCCACGACCACAACTCCACATCCCTTTTAGACAACCTCCCAAACCTAGGACTCAAACAACTGGCCACATCACCCACCCACTCAGAAGGACACACACTAGATGCAATCTTCACCTCAAGCAACCACATAACCTGCACTCACACCACCAAACGCCACTGGACTGACCACCACTGCATCCATTTCTCCTTCTCAAAACCCCTCACACACCACCACCAACACACCACACCCTACCGCATGTGGGACAAGATCAACACAGAACACCTGAACGCTCAACTCACTCAGAACCCCCCAACACCAACGACCCCAACATTGCTGCCTATAACCTCACACAATGGATTACAACCTGCGCAGACTCACTCGCCCCTCTTAGAAGAAACATCACCACCCGCAACATCAAGAACGCCCCCTGGTTCACCACTGAACTCCAAGCCTCCAAACGTGAATGCCGCAAAACAGAGAAAGCTTGGCGACAGGAACCCTCAACCACCAACTTCTCCACCCTCAAAACCACCATATGCAAACATCACAAACTCATACGCACCACCAAAATGGTATATTACAAGTAACGCATAGACAGTAACTCACAACAGTAAGGAACTCTTTACCATCATCAAAGAGCTCTCCAAACCCAAAGCCAGCAACATCGACCCCACTCACACTCACCACCTCTGCGACTCCCTCTCCAACCACACCACCTCAAAATGTTAGACATAAACAACAGCTTCACACCACAGGCACTCGCCGCCTCCACCACTGACACAAAAAGAAACAACTCACCCCCCCAACCTTTTACACACCTGGGCCCCTACCAATGACGCAGAAACCAAAAAAAATGATGAATTCCATCCACTCAGGCTCCCCCTCGAACCCCTGCCCCCACAACATTTTCAACAAAGCCAGCCCAACCATCGCTCCCAAGCTTTGCGCCGTAATCAACAGCTCTTTCGATGCTGCCACCTTCCCAGACTCCTGGAAGCACGCAGTAGTCACCGCACTCCTGAAAAAGCCGAAAGCAGACCCTGATAACCTCACCAACTACTGCCCAATTTCGCTTCTCCCTTTCCCCGCCAAGGTCACTGAGAAACTAGTGAAAACCCACCTGTCTCACTTCCTAGAGGAAAACAATGCACTCGATGCCTCCCAGTCTGGATTCCTCAAGAACTGAGACCGCCCTCATCACATGTACTGACGACATCAGAACCAGAGTCGACAAGGGCGAGACCGTCGCACTCATCCTCCTGGACCTCTCTGCTGTCTTCGATACTGTCTGCCACCAAATATTCCACACACACCTCTACAACGCAGGTATTCGACACAAGGCCCTAGACTGGCTTGCCTCCTTCCTCACCGAAAGAACCCAGAAAGTCTGCCTCCCTCCCTTCCACTCCCCAGCCACCAAGATCATCTGCGGAGTCCCCCAAGGGTCCTCCCTCAGCCCCACCCTTTTCAACATTTACATAGCCCCGCTCGCCAACATCCTCCGGCCACACGGAATCACCATCATATCCTACGCAGACGACACCCAGCTCGTCATCTACCTCACCCGAAACCCTACCACCGCCAAAACCAACCTCCAAGCCGGACTTCTTGACACCACCAAATGGATGACAGCAAACCACCTCAAGCTAAACTCCAACAAAAACAAAATCATCATCTTCGGCCCCAACAAAACTATATGGGACGACTCCTGGTGGTCGCCCTAGGATCCCCACCAACGCCCGCAACCCACGCACGCAACCTCGGCATCATCTTGGATTCTTCCCTCTCCATGACACAGCAAATCAACTCCATCACCTCCTCCTGTTTCAACACCCTCCGCATGCTGGGAAAAACCTTCAAATGTATTCCCATAGAGACCAGAAAGACCGTCACCCATGCACTCATCAGCAGCAGGGTAGACTACGGAAACGCACTCTACACCGGCACCACAGTCAAGCTCAAGCGAAAACTCCAGAGGATCCAGAACGCAGCCGCCCGCCTCATCCTGGACCTCCCACACCATAAACACATCTCCTCACACCTCAGACCCCTTCACTGACTTCTGATCGACAAAAGGATCACTTTCAAAATCCTCACCCACACACACAAATCCCTCCTCAACACTGGAGCAACCTACCTCAACGAAAGAGTGAACTTCCACACTCCCACTCACCACCTACGCTCCGCCGACCTCGCACTCGCCACAGTCCCATGCATCCAACGCGCCACCACCGGAGGCAGATCCTGCTCTTACCTTACCCCCAAAACCTGGAATTTTCTCCCCACCAACATCCGCAAGACTCAGAACCTCCTGCACTTCAGAAAATACCTCAAGACATGGCTTTTCGAACAGTAATCGGCCTCCCCTCCCCTTCCCCCACCTCCCTCCCCCCCCAGCATCTTGAGACCCTTATGGGTGAGTAGCGCGCTCTATACATTTTTTGATTGATTGATTGATTGTATCTATTTTACATTTTTCATCAGAACTTACAATTCAGTGTCTGTGAATAATTCCTTTTCTTCTATTTCTTCCATTTCAGCCTGGCATGCTACTATATATGATAAGCCTGTCAGTGAACCCCTGATGGTCTGTAAATGATGAAGTGTGTCAGGTTTTCTAATCTTCCAAACCAAGATACTTCACGTTATAGGATGCTAATGTGGTTTTGCAGTTCCTGGAGCACTGACCGGATGATAATAATTTGTCAAGATTGCAATTATCGTTCAAGTTAAGGATGTTGAGGCATATTTACAAAGACTAATGCATTGCTGTGTTGTGGCAGCGGTGCATGAAAGTTTCTTGTGCTGTGACAAGATAGGTTACAATGCCATTGATGCATTGTGTTTACAATACAGGGCACCATGGCATGGCAGCGATGAGTCAGAAATCCTGAAGCATCAGTGGGAAGGATGCTGCAATGCATTGGCTCCAAAAGTGGTGCATTACTGAAGTTGGCCTCATGAGTGACACAACTTCAGCAATGCATCAAAAAACAGAGGCAATGCATCAGTTCTACCTGACATAAGTAGCCTAATGTGTGGGGACCAATGCAATAGCCTATAAAATGGTGAAACAGACACCTTGTACAATATTGCATTGGTCCTGGAAGTAATGTAGAGAGGTTTGAAGTAAGGCTATGTATCACATTACAGTAGGCATAGTCTACTTATGTGTACTTGGAGAACTAAGTATGTGTGACATAGTGAGTGACACTTGAATGTGAGTGGAACCCAGTATATGTTGTAATGTAAAGTGACAATTCTTGAGTTACCTACCTTATAAATATACTTACCTGTTGTGGCTTTGGAGTACGCTTGGCTGGACTTGGGGACCCATTCCTCTATGGAGAAGTGACAATCCTGACATGTCCTTCAATGGAGTACACAACGTCACATTGCATTGCTGCAGTGGATGATGATAACATAGGTGCCTTGGTCCCTGGTTGGTCAAAGAGTCCTTCAACATGATTGTCACATGTGTAGACCTGTTACTAGTCGAGGGGATGTGATTTAATAACTTATTCCAGTGTGTTAAGCGACTTCAGATGGTCAGATTCCTATTAGACAGCCAATGCATCAGTACCTTCGCCTGGGGAATGGAGGCGTAGGAATTTTGGCGAGACACATGAAAGAAGCATCATACATTCCAATACGGGTAAATATCACTGCTTCAGTTGTAAGTGAGATTTTTTGACGAAATGCCTACCCTGAATGCAATATAAACTGTGTGACAGCCTGTTCTCACACAGGTTTTGTATGACAAAGGTCAAATGCGTCACCTTGTGAACATGGAGCTAACAAAGCGCATCTGGTATATAAAAAAGATGATGCGACAGCGGCACAAGCTCCTTGTAAATATGCACCGGTTGTGAGAGCTCTAGATTTAGCAGTTTTGTTCTCCTGATGGAGTTCTGTTTAATGTTTTTAAGTACCTGGGCAAATCAGGAGAATCTAATTTTGAAACATTTTATTATGCACCTACAACAGATGTTGTTTCTATTGATATAGGAAAGCATTAAACAAGCATAATCAGAGCCTATGGTCCTGCCAAAGAATGAAAAATGTTGTAGCTTATGTGTCAAGAACTTTCAGTTCTATTAAGGACATGAAGGCGCAAGTTATGCCACACACTGGTTTTGTTACTGACGGTGCTATTACTGATTATCTAATGACAACATGTTGTTCCCCACCCTTGTTTAAAGGGATGAGCAAATATGGAGTAAATATGGATCTATTCATTACTTTTAAAGATTGCGTCTTGGTTTACATTTTAGGGGTGGCCAGAAGCAGGACTGAGGTGGGAGATAAGCTGTCATTCAATCGGGGTTAGTGAGAGGTTCTGATCTTTATGTAGGTTTACGTATTCAAGCTAGAAACATGATGAAGCTGATTCACAAGTGATGAACTGAGGTTTTAACATGATCGAGGTGTTGGCATGGCTTTGCAAACTAGAAATAACCTTTTTTCTGTTTGTGGCTGCACCAAAAAAAGTATTTGGACCTTTCTGGACCTGTGGAAGAACAGAAAAAGGTCTGAAACTAGAAGGTATATAAATGTTGGATATACTCCTAAAGGGAATCTAGTGTACTTGCAGTGTTTCTTAGGATAGTATTAACATTTTTTGCATCATTTTTTTCACAGACCAAACTGGGCACAAAAGTCTAGGCAGAGAGCCTCTTGGGCAACCTCTTGGGCAGTTACCCTCACCACAGTGTTGTGCTCGAGTGTATTCCCCTTGAAGTTATAATTGTTTTTCCACATGTCTTTATGGTCCGCTAGGATTTGTTTCAGAATTTGTTTTAGCATGTTGAGCATTGCAAATTTCAAGGGAAGATATTTCTGTGTCCAGTCTGTCCAGGCTGCCCCTAGATGAATCCCAACTGTTTGTAAATGCAAACACCCAAATGCCCTCCTAAAAGGCACTGGCCTCTCTACAAAATGCTCATTATTGCTGAAATAGTTTAATATCCCCTCACCAACCTCCAGCCTGAACACAGAGTCAAAGAGAGTCAGAAAGCATTTTAGTTATTCAGGAGGAGCTCTCCACTCATGACAATGCATACTCATGATCCAGAAATCAGTGCTGGATTGAGCATCATGAACTCAGATAAATATCTCAATTCCAAACTCCTTGAACGTCATGTCCACACGTGGCACAATTTATCATTTTTGCATAATTTTAAGAATATGTTGCTCCTGAAAGGGTGTTGTATAGCCATTTTGGTGCTACCTTTAGGCACGTTATTTTAGCAACTAGGCCTGTTGCTTGTGCCCTTTAACCTAGTTACATTTTATTCAGCTTAATTTTTTATTATTTCAGCATAGGCCACATTTGTGGGGCTGTTTTATTTTCATTATCTAGTTGCTCTTTCACCTGGCAAAACATTGTGTTTCTTAGCAAAACATTCTTCTTCTCACTTTGTGCTTTCCTCCAGACTGCAGCAAGAAAGAGTTGCAGGCAAAGAGGTTAACTGTGTCTCCAACACTCACAGATACATGCACATCCTTATGTGGGGACATTTTCCCAGAACATTAGTTGTTTTATTATAAAACTGTTTCTCTGTCCCTTGCATGTTAGAGGGAGATTCCAGACAGATGACCACAACTGCATGCTGATTGACTCAATTAAAGCTGCTTGCTGAGATTACCGGGTCCCTGGCCTACATGGGATGGTGTATCTATAGACAACAGGTTTCCTTGCTCAGGTGTGGGGGTTGATGTCTTCCCAGGGAGGAATCCTGAAGAGCTGATTAAGGCTTAGCATTCTGTGCTCTAACATAGCTTAGGTAGGAACCACATATATTGCACACAGTGACAGAATGGTGGGACTTTTCCTGTGTTTTACTTTTCTTGTCACCATTTTACTTCCAGCATGTTTCATCATTCTAATTATTGCAATTTATGCCATTGTATCTAAGATGCAGTTGTTGCAATACATCTTATTGAACCATTCTCTGCTTCTGTTTGTCTTTACATGTGTGAGACTAAAGTAACTGAGAGGAAAGGATGGGATCTGATACACCACGATTTCCCTGAGAAGTCATTCTTTTCATGCATTCATTTGTCACTATCATCCCTGCTCTTGGGCAGAGATGAGGCGCTGCTACTTGGCCCGAAACAGATTAGGCCGACAGTTTTGACATGATGTGGGATTGGACTCAGTTCCCCACAATTCAGGTGATACTGCCACCCAAATCCAGCAACCTCATTAGGATAATGAGAGCTCACGCGACAAGGTCTCCCTGTGGAATTTTTTTCCCTGTCTTGGTGTTTGGTCAAAATTGTGTTCCAGTTTCCTTCCCATAAGATTGTGCAAAGGTTCATTGCCACAAGGATCTTCTGGAGATGGATATAGTATCCTAAACCAAAATGAGTCAGCCGTCCAGTTCTGAGAATCAGTAGGCAGAATCTGCAGAACCATATTGTGATATCTCTCGCATGGTTGCTGAACTGGGTAAAAAACTGTCTGTTGCATGGGTACACCAGATTCAATAAGTTGCCTTAAGTAAAACAAAAATCTAACAACAATATCCCAACCTATTAACGGAGTAAAAGTGCAACACAGTCTAAAGGAGAGGGGTGACAACAAGCAAAGCACTGCAGTACAGTGGAGGCTGCCTTAGAGAACACATCCCCCCCTTCCTCTTGGAATACCCATAGGTCCACTCCAATCCTAAACTGAGTCCATCTGAAGATCATTAGACTATAGGAGGATGCCAAGGAGAGCACCAGGAATCAATCCCCAGACACTTGAGCTTGTCTCATTATTCACATTTGGATCATCAGTGTTCACTTGTGTGATCTGACCCGCAGGGAGGTCTGAGCATCCTTAGTGTGGTTCTTCAGGAGAAGTCTAGACAGTTGGGGATTGCTAAAGATCTGAATCTGGTCTTTCACAGTAAATTTAAGATGTGATGGATATAGCATTGTAAACTGAATTCTGAGCTTTTGTATTTTTCTTTTGATACTCAGAAAAGAGCGTGAGTGTGAATTCTGGGAACAGCAAGATAGATAAGCCTTTATATTTCAGGTCTTGGCATTCTTTGACCAGCTTTAGCATTGCATCTTCGGAGCCAATGGTGGTGATAGCTGTGAGAAAGTAGCCTCTTTCTAGCCTTGTTACCCCCACTTTTGGCCTGTTTGTGAGTATATGTCAGGGTGTTTTCACTGTCTCACTGGGATCCTGCTAGCCAGGAACCAGTGCTCATAGTGAAAACCCTATGTTGTCAGTATGTTTGTTATGTGTCACTGGGACCCTGCTAGCCAGGACCCAGTGCTCATAAGTTTGTGGCCCATATGTGTTCCCTGTATGATGCCTAACTGTCTCACTGAGGCTCTGCTAACCAGAACCTCAGTGGTTATGCTCTCTCTGCTTTCCAAATTTGTCACTAACAGGCTAGTGACTAAATTTACCAATTCACATTGGCATACTGGTACACCCATATAATTCCCTAGTATATGGTACTGAGGTACCCAGGGTATTGGGGTTCCAGGAGATCCTTATGGGCTGCAGTATTTCTTTTGCCACCCATAGGGAGCTCTGACAAGTCTTACACAGGCCTGCCACTGCAGCCTGCAAGAAATAACGTCCACGTTAATTCACAGCCATTTACCACTGCACTTAAGTCACCAATATGTCTAACCTTCACCTGGTGAAGGTTGGGTGCAAAGTTACTTAGTGTGTGGGCACCCTGGCACTAGCCAAGGTGCCCCCACATCGTTCAGGGCAAATTCCCCGGACTTTGTGAGTGCGGGGCCAATGTTCCCTCTAATTTTTCTTTCTCATATGCGGCAATAGAATGTTGGCGGGTGCACTTTTCTTGCTTGTGTGCGCCACTGAGTGATAAGATGTGCAACAAGGCAAGGCAACCAGCTACCACTTAAAGGTACATAACAAGCATTGGCAATGCCAATAGGGATTACTTTTTATTTAAGGTTGCTTCTTCGTCACTGAGTGGTTTAGACACTGAATAAGTCATACATGCACCCTGTCACCCATCCCTGCACTTGTGCATCCATAAATAAGTGATTTATCTTGCATTCACCAACTTCCGCAACCACAATACAACACATACACAAGTTCAGCCACATATGGAATATAAATTGAAATAACAAACGTAAAAAAAAAGAAAATATGCTGTTGCCTAAAAATAGCAGACATGCTTGCATTAACATTGTAAGGCATTGTACATTGATCCATATTTATCATAGTGTTGCTTCCCCTTGCACATTATAGGGGGGCGCAACGGCAACGCAGCACTAATGCCAGATTGATCAAGCCATACAAGGTAACCTTCAAGGTTACTACATCTGGAGTAACGCAGGGCTGGTGTTCCTCTCTGAAAAATATGCTGAGTCACACTTCCTGTTTTGGGGAGAGATAGAGGCTGTTTGGCTGAGTGAGTCACTGTATTACACTGCATAAGACCCCAACTGCAGAATGCTTTATTTTCACTCGCTGATTTCATTAATCACTCAAACACTTCTGCACTAATTCTCTTATTCTCTCACTCATTCATCCATTCATTCAAATAATGTTACTTTATAACATATCGCCTCAGACAAGTATGTGTGTGCAGCCAAAATAGTGACTCCAGGAGGTGCACAGTGAAATAGAAATTAAAAGTGGAGGAGTCACAGGTCTGTGGACTTGGCAGAATGGACTTGGGCTACAGGAAAAGCTTTGGAAATTCTCTCCAGCTGTTTCATGATTGCCCTGCAGGCATTCACACGTCCTCCATTAGCATTTCTAAAGACAAAAATGTGTCTTTAAAAATGCATTTGGAAGCGCAGCGTCACCCCCATCAGCAACACTTCAATCTCCCAGTGAAGCATTTAATGAATGTAGCAGTGCTTCGGAGTGCGTGTTGATTGTAGGTGTCTGTGCGGGGGGAAACCTAGACATGCGCGCCCGCACAGGTGCGCAGTTTAGAGGGAACTATGGTGGGGACACCATTACACGCGTGCACTGTACATAGGTCACTACCTATGTACAGCGTCACAATGGTAACTCCGAACATGGCCATGTACCATGATCCCCGGGTCTCTAGCACAGAACCCGGGTACTGCCAAACTGCCTTTCCGGGGTCTCCACTGCAGCTGCTGCTGCTGCCAACCCTTCAGACAGGTTTCTGCCCTCCTGGGGTCCAGGCAGCCCTGGCCCAGGAAGGCAGAACAAAGGATTTCCTCAGAGAGAGGGTGTTACACCCTCTCCCTTTGGAAATAGGTGTGAAGGCTGGGAAGGAGTAGCCTCCCCAGCCTCTGAAAATGCTTTGATGGGCACAGATGGTGCCCATCTCTGCATAAGCCAGTCTACACCGGTTTAGGGATCCTCCAGCCCTGCTCTGGCGTGAAACTGGACAAAGGAAAGGGGAGTGACTACTCCCCTGACCTGCACCTCCCAGGGGAGGTACTCAGTGCTCCTCCAGTGTGCCCCAGACCGCTGCCATCTTGGAAACAGAGGTGCTGCTGGCACACTGGACTGCTCTGAGTGGCCAGTGCCAGCAGGTGACGTCAGAGACTCCTTCTGATAGGCTCTTACCTCTCTTGGTAGCCAATCCTCCTTCCTAGGTAGCCAAACCTCATTTTCTGGCTATTTAGGGTCTCTGCTTTGGGGATCCCACCAGATAACGAATGCAAGAGCTCACCAGAGTTCCTCTGCATCTCCCTCTTCACCTTCTGCCAAACGATCGACCGCTGACTGCTCAGGATGCCTGCAAAACCGCAACAAAGTAGCAAAGACGACTACTAGCAACCTTGTATCGCTTCATACTCCGGCTTTCTCGACTGTTTCCAGGTGGTGCATGCTCTGGGGGTAGCCTGCCTCCTTTCTGCACCAGGAGCTCTGAAGAAATCTCCTGTGGGTTGACGGAATCTTCCCCCTGTAACCGCAGGCAACAAAAGACTGCTTCACCAGTCCTCTGGGTCCCCTCTCAGCACGACGAGCGTGGTCCCTGGAACTCAGCAACTCTGTCCAAGTGACTCCCACAGTCCAGTGACTCTTCAGTCCAAGTTTGGTGGAGGTAAGTCATTGCATCCCCACGCTAGACTGCATTGCTGGGTACCGTGTGATTTGCAGCTGCTCCGGCTCCTGTGTACTCTTCAAGGATTTCCTTCATGCACAGCCAAGCCTGGGTCCCCGACACTCTAACCTGCAGTGCACAACCTTCTGAGTTATACTCCGGCATCGTGGGACTCCCTTTTGTGACTTCAGGTGGACTCCCGTTCACTTTTTTTTGTCTAAGTGCCTGTTCAGGTAGTTCTGCGGGTGCTGCCTGCTTCTGTGAGGGCTCCCTACATTGCTGGGCATTTCCTCTGTCTCCTCTTCCAAGTGGCGACATCCTGGTCCCTCCTGGGCCACAGCAGCACCCAAAAACCCTAACTGTGACCCTTGCAGCTAGCAAGGCTTGTTTGCGGTTTTTCTGCATGGGAACACCTCTGCAAGCTTTTTCATGACGTGGTACATCCATGCTCCAAAGGGGAAGTTCTTAGTCCTCTTCTTTTTTGCAGAACTCCAAGCTTCTTCTAACAGGTGGCAGCTTCCTTGCACCCTCAGCTGGCATTTCCTGGGATCCTGCCCACTCTCGACACTGTCGCGACTATTGGACTTGTTCCCCTTGTCTTACAGGTACTCAGGTCCAGAAATCCACTGTTGTTGCATTGCTGGTGTTTGTTCTTCCTGCAGAATCCCCTTATAACGACTTCTGTGCTCTCTGAGGGTTGTAGGTGCACTTTACCTACCTTTCAGGGTCTTGGGGTGGGCTATTTTTCTAACCCTCACTGTTTTCTTACAGTCCCAGCGACCCTCTACAAGCTCACATAGGCTTAGGGTCCATTCGTGGTTCGCATTCCACTTTTGGAGTATATGGTTTGTGTTGCCCCTGTAACTTTACAGTGCTTGCATTACTTCCTTTTGCTATTATCTGCATAATGTTGGTTTGTGTATATATATCTTGTGTATATAACTTATCCTCATACTGAGGGTACTCACTGAGATACTTTTGGCATATCATCATAAAAATAAAGTACCTTTATTTTTAGTACTTCTGTGTATTGTGTTTTCTTATGATATTGTGCATATGACACCAGTGGTATAGTAGGAGCTTTACATGTCTCCTAGTTCAGCCTAAGCTGCTTTGCCATAGCTACCTTCTATCAGCCTAAGCTGCTAGAACCACCTCTTCTACACTAATAAGGGATAACTGGACCTGGCACAAAGTGTAAGTACCTCTGGTACCCACTACAAGCCAGGCCAGCCTCCTACAATAGCTGAACAGCCTTGCTAGTCATCATGTAGTGGAGCTCCAGGCAGTTGCCACGGATATGTGTGCTCATTTAGTGGCATAATGAAACTTGAGGCTGCCCCTCACATTACATAGAGGGACCCCTTTGGACTCACTCAGGTGCTCTCAGACCAGGGTACTGTGCCAGAGGGGGCCCTGGAGCTTCTGGGCACCTTGAGCTCAGAGGCCCCCTCTGAACTCACTCAGGAGCTCCAAGTCCAGGGTACTGTGCTAAGGAGGGGCAGAGCTCAGGGGGACCCACTCAGGAGCTCTCAGGCCATCGCACTGTGCTAAAGGGGGGCCTGGAGCTCAGGTCCTCCCCTCTGGACTCACTAAGGGGCTCCCAGGCCAGGGTACTGTGCGGAGGTAGTCCCCTGGAGTGCATTGCCTCCCGCACCACCGGGGCTGCAAAGGGCTTTCTTATGCCACTGTGCTCATTCAACATTGAAACGTGGGAGAACTGTCCTCTACCAAAGAGGTAGCTAAGTAAAGTTTCCAGGCAGGTTTCCATATTCTGTACATCGGTAAACCCATCTACTCTGGTAATGTGCAGGTTGCGGTGGAATTCTTTCATTAGAGAGCTAGGGCAAATGCATGTTGATTTTTGACGTCCGGAGTAGGTGGTCACAGTATGGGAACTTGATTGGCACTGCCAGTGACAGAATTCACAGTAAAATTTCTCACCCCTTGTGGGAGCTTACCAGGTCTCAGAGTTCACCATTGTGTGGCGGGCTACAGCCCACAATTTAGTCATCTAGACACCAACATGGGCAACTAACTTTCCTAAGTAAGCCCCCACAAACCCTTGATATTTGGAAGGAACTTTAAAAAAGTCATAGGGAGAGTCTTCTCAAATCGAAAGCTCTTCAAATGACACAGCCAATTCAACTTCATGGAGCTTTGGCACTAAAGGGGACATTAGATTAGCCAGATGCTATGATATTGGTATTTTGTAATCTAGGCTCATTTAACTCACATGTCCTGATGGAAAATTCAAAGATAACTTATGCAATGTCCAGATCATACAATATGAATAGAAGTGTTAGTAAGGTGACGCTACATACAATTTGTTGTTCTTAGATGAAATTACTTATGATACACATTAGGGTTAAATCTTTACAGGACAACACATTTACCAAACTTCAAAAATCTACCCTTGACATGACATCTTAGGAATTAACTAGTTAGCCAACAATTTAGTCATTGACAAATGTGCCAAAATGTTATGAATTGTTATTCCACTGAGTCTAGATTACTGTAGAATAACATCCTTCAATTAATGTCCAATTTAACATTCTATGAATAGGTTTTCTGCAGTTACACCCTTTTAATGTGTTTGCAGCATACTTATACTAATAAATTACTGATTCTGTTGTGTGCTCCAACATCAAGTTGGACAGTAAACTTCATGAAGAAATGACTATATCCTAAAATGACATTTGTAATTTTACTGAATGAAAATATACAGCACTTTTGAGGACCAATGTTCTCTCAGAGACAGAAATACAATTTCAAAGTTTTCCTGATAAACTAAGAGTCACTCTGATAATAGCCTCTAACACATCCTTGTTCCTCAGGGAGTAAATAATTGGATTCAACAAAGGTGTAATTATACAAAAGAGCACTGAGGCCAGCGTATCTACGTGTGCTGAGTACCCACCAGCTGGTCGGTTGTAATTGAATATTATGGTTGCGTAGTACAAAGATACCACTGTCAGGTGGGACCCGCAGGTGGAGAAGGCCTTGGACCTCCCTGCTACAGAGTGGATCTTCAGCACAGATGAGATGATTCTGACATAAGAGAGGATGATGAAGAAGAATGGTCCAAAACCCACAAACACGGTCACAACATGCAGCACTGTGTCATTGAGGCTGGTGTCCACGCAGGACACCTTGAGAAGCTGGGGAACATCACAAAAGAAATGCTGGATTTTGTTGGGACCACAGTAAGGTAAAGAGAAAGTCAGGACAGTGTGAAGCATCGAATTGAGGATTCCAATCACCCATGGGCCAACAGCCAGCTGGATGCAGGTCTTTCTGATCATGATGGTGGGGTAATGTAATGGAATACAAATAGCAACGTATCGGTCATACGCCATCACAGCGAGGAGAATGCACTCTCCACCAGCGCAAGAGATCAGGAAGAAGAGCTGAGCCATGCAGGCCTGGAAGGAAATTGATTTTCTCTCCATAAGAAGGTTGCGTAGAATTTGGGGGGTGGTAGAAGATGAGTAGCAGAGATCTAAAGTAGACAGGTTACTGAGAAAGAAGTACATGGGGGTGTGCAGGTGAGAATCTACCCAGATAAGAGTAAATATCAGACTGTTCCCCAGAACTGTGATAAGATATATGAATAAGAACAGCATAAAGAGGAGGCTCTCGTATCCAGTGAGATGGGAGAATCCTGTGAAGAGGAACTCGTGAACTGATGTCACATTCTGCATCCCTTCAGGGCAAACCTAAAAGAAGAAAGAGGAACGCTAACTGTGAGGGTATGGTTATATTCACACTTTCAGTAGTGACGACACCACACTCACGTCATTAAGGTTGTGCATATTAGTATCTTGAATGGTGTAATTAAGGAACATATTGTTTAACACCCACAACCTTAAAACACGCAACATAAAATGGTGACCCGAGCCAGCAAGGGTCAGAGCATGTGATCTGCTTCACTGCACTAAAGGAGCTGGTTCATCAGAGCAGGAAGGCCTGGGCCACACCAGATATATCTATTTGATTATTTCAAGAGCACAGCCTGTGAGCTTAAAGGGCTCTTTATTGAGAACCACAAAATGGTAGAAACACTGGTTACTTAACTGACAAGAAACTAATAAACAGCTATAACGATTGTGAGCCAGAAGAAGAAATGGAATCCGTGGGAGCTTCAGAGTCAACATGTAATTCTACAAAATAAGGAACTAACGTCCAGGCCCGAAAAACAGTCAACAGCATCAGTGTAGATGATTTCACCTCCTCTCTTATTGAATACATCTCTTATCAACTACACAGTGTGCAGAGTTTCTGTCTCTACACACTGTGTCCCAATCATCTTTTAAACTCATGCATACATCACATCTCTACTTGCCATACAGGTATATCTAACCTAAGCAATGTCATGAGCATGTTACACACCCTGCCTAGAAAATCCGCTAGCACTATTTTCTCTTCATGCTGACCAATGCTCAACCAGGAGCCATGTACACCTCTGGCCAGCATCGCCAAAACCCATGGACTCAACATCATATACTACGCCGATGACACACAAAACATCTTCTCCCTCTCTGAAGACACCACCAACACCAAGACCAACTTCCACAACTGCGTGACAGTAGTCACCAAATGGATGAAGGACAACTGCCTGAAGCTCAACACTGTCAAGACAGAGGTACCAATTTTTAGAAACAAAAGCTCCCCATGGATGCATCCTGGTGGCCCTCAGAACTCATACCTCCTCCTACCCCACTGACCATGCTAGGAACCTAGGCATCATTCTGGACAATAAGCTAACCATGACGACTCAGGTCAACTCTGTCTCCTCCTCCTGCTTCTTCATCCCATGCTTTGTAAGATATTCAAATGGCTACCCCAAACCTCAAGACACACCATCACTCAGGCCCTCATCTCCAGCCAACTAGACTATGGCAATGCTCTCTACACTGGGATCGCAGCTCACCTTCTCTGATGATTTACAAACCATACAGAACAATGCAGCCTGACACGTTCCAGATCTCCCTAGACAAACTCACATCACCCCTACCTCGGTGAACTCCACTAGCCTCCTGTAAGGAAACATGGAAGTTCAAGCTCAGACCCATGCATACAAGGCCCTACACAACAGCAGACCCCTGCTTGAACTTCCATCAGCCCACCAGACACCTCCACTCCTCGTCCCTTTTGCTAACCCTCACCCGCATCGAACATAGCAGATGGGGAGGTTGCTCTTTCTCTTACCTAGCAGCTATGACATGGAACGTGTTGCCCTTTCATCTACTGCCCACTCCCGCTCTTCCTGACTTCCAAAAGTCCCCAAAGATCTGGCTATTCAGCTGATCAATTGGACACTCATAAACTCGACCAGAGCTGGTGCCATATTTTTGCAGAACTTTCACATTTAGCACCTCTCATGTCCTAATCCATTTGAGTCTCAGCAACTAACACAACTACCGACCCAACGTGTCTAAAGAGTTTGCATTTTCGTTGTCCCACAGTTATGATGGCCATTCACAACTCTTTAGGAACCACACTTCAACTGCTAACTTCTTTACTGCTTTTCCACTGTCTCTCACACTGACCATTTCATTCCTCCTCATTAATTGCCCTTCAACAGCAGCCAAGCATTCAAAGCAGACATAAATGTCGTTGTCATGTTAGTCATCCTGCTGCTGTGGCTGATATCACATCGCTTGTCACACATGACTAGCCTCACCTGCCACTAACCACACCATGTCGTCTTGACTGATTAATCCACTGTAGCCTTTGTTGCACTGCAATATCGCACACTCACTCATGTCAGGCAAAGCCATCTAAGATGATGGACTAAAGATTAACTTTAAGAAGGCCTGACATCACTGGCTGCCACGTCAGACCCTAACATTGATGATTGAACCCTAGTAAATGATTTATACCCTAACTTCCTGATACCACACTCCATTTATGCCCGGCAACATAACGACAATCAACAGTAAATTAACCACTCAAGGACTGGCTAAGAAGTGACAGTAAACTGACAACCCTAAAGATGCTCACACCAACCATAAGTGTCTCATCTTATAGGTCAAGACTGCTTATTTCAAGACGCCCAACAGCAATACCTCCACAAGAATGCGGACAATCCCAAGCACTGTCACACATTTGGTGAACTCCTTGACAGGTTCTTCACTCAATCACTCTATGCAAGAGTGTACAGCAATCTGTGACTTAGACAAATTTAACAAGCTCCATCTGCACCTAGTCAGTATAGTCTCAAAAATATCCCACAGCACTTCCAGTGCTCAGCATAACTCACTTCACACTCTGGCAATAGTATTCTGGTACCATACCATCTAGGCTAGAGGTTTAACGCCTCTAATAGGAATCAGCAATACATTCACATCACAGGTCAAGATACCTTCAAGAATCCCCGCAAGCATCCAGAGAATAGTCTAAAGCAAGGAAAACATCCGACAGTTTTGGCACTACCTATTCCTTTTAGTTTAATTAAGACCTCTGGTAGAGCAGACACAGAATGTGGCAGCAGTAGCATCACCAGCTTGGAAATCAGAAGATAAGGTCCAAATTGCTATCCCATATTGGTACTGTTTGACCTTTGCTCCTTCTCCACGAGAAGTAGAAAGCCAACTGTTAAACCATCACGACGGCATAGTGGAAACGAGAACAGAATTATCTTCTTATGTGCAGAGTTTCCTCCCCAACTGGGGAGTCTCCGCACTCTTAAACTTACTATTAAATCTGAGTTTGTGAACAGCAAAAAAATAGTATACTTACTCAAAAGTATCAGTTTACCTTTGCAAATCAGGTCCTCTATATTTTGTAATTTGCATTATTATCATATTGCTTGTTGGTTATATTTTAAAATATAAATATATAATTTCTTATGTGTGTTTTACTTTTGATTTTTATTTATTTGAGGTATTTTTGGGGATTTGATGGATTGAATGGGGAGTGTATATCTTTTTGTATCCTTTAATTATTACAAATTTAATAGTTATTGATATTGAATAATACAAATATCTATGCTTCTTGATTGGGTAGTGTTTTACATAAAATTTAGCAATCATTTTTATTTCTTAATATCATTTTTTAATAGAATACAATGTGTGTTTTGTAGGGAAGCAAATGTAACTTTCTTTTTTAAGTTTTCTTTTTAAGTAGGTTGTAATGTGCACTGTGTGTTTAATGTGAAAATTCAATAAAGAATTGGGGGATAACGTGTAATTAGTGTGTCTAGTACTAATGTGTTTATAGAAATTTATAATTAATCAATTATTTAAAAACAATTAGGTTCCTATTTTAGATGAAGTTATTTATGCTTATATGCATTTATTTAATTAGTTATTTATTTTTTTGTTTTTAATTAGGGGTAAGGTAAATTTACGGTTTACATTTTATGTAGAAGAACATATTTGGACCCTAAAAGGTGATACATAAACCACATAAAATTTAATTTAATCCTATATGAGGCATTACATGAAAATATAAAACAAAATAAAGAATTGCAGTTTTTAAATGGAATTTAGCATTCCTCTCCAGAATTATATGCACTTTTCACAACATATTCAGGATTGGAGGACTGGAAGTAGAATAGTTTGTCTTCCTTTATTTTTGCACTTTTATCAGTGTCTGGGGGTCTGAAATACACTTTCCACAACATATGTGGCAACAAATAATGTAATAATAATTTATTTTTGCACTTTCATCAATGTTTTGGGACTGGAGTTTGAATAGTAAATCTGACCCCCATTAATGGTTGCATTTTCTCCAGTGTTTGCAGAATAGTAATTAGAATAGTTAATCTGACCCTCCCATCATATGCACATTCACTGATGTTTGTAGGCCTAAAGTTAGAATAGTACATCTGTTCCATTTTTATGCATTCTGCCAAGTGATTGTGGGACTAGAGTTCGTCTTAACCGCCTAATATTTGCATAGCCCTCAAAGTTTGCAGAACTGAGATTAGAATGATAAATCTTACCCCTTAATTTTTGCATCTACCCTAGTTCTTGTGAAACTGGAGTTAGGATAGTAAATTTGATTCTCCCATATGTCCTAAACATCACCCAAAGAATTATCTGCCTCCCGAATAAAAGAACTAAGAAATCCTCCCTTCAGGCAGTGGCCAGTCTAATCTCAAGAGCAGGCCACAATGATTAGGGTAGATTAATTTACTCACTTGCCTACATAGTACACAATCTCATATATTCTGAACACTCAACCTACCTAGCATAAAAAGATTTCAGAAGACCTCCATTACCACCACAGCTCTGACCTTCTAGTACTTGAAATTCTGCCTCCAAACAAAATCAACCTTCAAGGCAGCCTTTCTCTGGCTGCACACCAAGAGCCTGGAAATCCATAGGAGGAGCAAAACTGCACTGTTGCCCCTTGACCAGCTTTCAACACACAACTAAAATACTTTTTTCTTCCCATGGACCTTGCGCAAGAGTTAAAACAATTAGGTCTTGAAAACTCAGATAGTCATTCCGAGTTTGACAGTAGCCTGACCGCCACGCCGGTGGCAGTGTTGTGACTGACGCCAGGGTGACTGTGCAGACTGCCACATAACGAGTAAGGTAGTGAACCCACCGCAACACAGACAACTTACCCCCAGTACCACCACCGCTGATGAGCAGCATCCGGCGGCAGTAGGCAACTTCAGGGTGGCGGAAACCAATGTCCTGTCCACTACATTCTGAGTTAGCACACCTCCAGGAAATAACGGGCGGGCTGGCCGCAATGAAAAACCTGGTGGAAACAGAGAGTACGAAAGGAGACACCTACCTCCTGCCACAGAGATGCATCCGCAGCCGCCATGGCAAAGAACTGCTAGTCTTCCCAGAATTGTATCCCACCAAACAACTTCAGGGCCAGCAACAACGATTAAGACGACACCCGTAAGTACGCCTAGCACAGAGTGGAGGAAATGGCAGTGATACACTCCCACACATGACACACATTCCCCGCACAGATGGTGAAGGCCACACACAGGCACACACAAAATACGTCAAAGCCAAGTACCCAATACATACACAAAGCCAAGCAGACATGTGCCAAACATACAGCACAACACACACAAACACCACCAACACATCCCATAACCACACAACGACAACTAGACCACAAATACCTCAGCGCAGGCATGGACTGGCACATTCTGTAACACCACACATACACACACACCATAAACTGTATGTAGCAATGACACACAATCAATAGCAGTGAATACACATCCAAACAATGACACAGGTGACACATCACATACAACCAACATACAAGGGAATCCATAGATTCAGCACCATGCGCACGGATGCAGTCAAGACCCCATACGATCCTACAAGCAAGCAGTCAGACACATAAAAGCATGCACATGGGACAAGCCATCTACCCAGCTCATGCAACAACACAGACACAATCCATACACAGACCTCATACACCATTGCAAACAGATGTCACACCACCAAGTAGAAGGAAACCAGGACAAGCATCTCATCTTGCCAACCACAGCAATGTGGGCAGATGTAATTGTAACCATGAAAAATATTTGAAATATATACAAAATCTGCCAAATGGAAAGTCCAATTTACAGAAATACAGAAATGCTTAAATTCCATTGATTGAGATTTGGGAGTGGAGGCATAGGAAGTGCTCGTGTTGGTGTGCTGTAAATGGATGCTGGTGTGTGCAATGTGTGCATGTCTGTGATGGGTGAATGTTGGGTGGGTCAGTGGTTGCGTGTACATTCATTGGGAGGAGGGGGTAGAGATGCAGGGAGAGGGAATGGGAGCTGTGTGAGTGAATGTTGGGTGGTATGTGCAAGTGAGGTGGATGTGCTGCAGGTAGCAGAGAACATAGTTGTTGTGAGTGCAGATGTGGTGTGTGGGGTGTGGGGTGGGTGTCTGTGAGTCTGATGTTGTGGTGATTGAGGGTATGACAGGAATGCTAGCAGGACCATTGTGTGATGATGCAGTGCTGGCAGGTGTGAGAGGAGATGTGACTGTAAGGGAGGAGATGGTGGGGGACGTGTCTGTTGTTGTGTATGCAGATGTGTGTTGTATTGCTTATGTCTGTCTTTGCGCACCTTTTCTGTTGTAGTGGGTGTTTGCTGGTCTGCATGTGTGTCCTGGACCAATTTAGGGAGAGGGGTTGTGGTTGGGAAAAGGTAGGTGGAGGGGGGACAGAAGATGAAGGGACACTGGCTGCCATCAATGAGGAGGCCAGAGTCTGAAACGATCTCTGCAGGCCAGACAAGGCACTGTGAATGCCTTCAAGGAATGCATTGGACTGCTGCATCTGGGATGCCAGTCCCTGGATGGCATTCATGATGGCTGTCTGTCCCACAGAGATGGACCTCAGGAGGTCAATAGCCTCCTCATTGAGGGCAGCAGGGCTGACTGGGGCAGAGGTGCCTGCGGCCAAGGAAACGCCAACCCACCTGGGTGAGGAGGCACAGGCAACTGGGTGGGAGCTACAGGGAGGGCAGTGCTGGTAAATGGGGTGGCAGACAAGGATGGTGCTGGGGAGGGACCAGATGGGAGCCACCATTAGAGGAGGAATCTGAATCAGATGTGGTGGTTACTCATGTCTCCCTGTGGTGCTCTCCTTGCCCTCCATCCCACTGGTCCCCTCGACTTCGCTGGTGCCATCCTCCTGGGTCCCGATGGGCTGCTGCATCTTCCTCTTTCACCAGATGATGCTAATGCATACATAGACATGGTTGTAGAGAGAAGTAGAGTGGGAGAAACAAGAAAGGAGGAAACGGTGATAACTCACACATCCACTTCACATGCAAACAATACATGAATTAGCCCCTGCCGGGTAAACAAGAGACCATTTTGCAATCAATAACAATAGAGTCATGCAAGTGATACCCAAACTTATCAGAGATCACCTCAACCCTGCAGCCTAGACACCTGACTGAAAACTACTACATGCCTGACAACTGGCTAAATGACTGATCCAACATACCCAGCCACAAGAAGTTTACAATAAGGTTGGCAGTTTTTTTTGCAAACAAATTTATTCAAATTCAAGCCAGCTTTGCTCACTTTTTTGGTGGTGCCAGACCCCTAGGAGCACTTAAATAGCTCAGTCAGCAGAGACTCTCCTATTCTTACCAACTTCCAGCCTCTACGGATGGAGAGAATTAAAGAGCCTCTGAGGAGTATTACGTCAGGCTCTCCCATTGATCCCAGCCCTCATCACATATTGCAGCTTGCTCAAGAGTTAGGGCCTCATTACAACCCTGGTGGTACAAACTCGCGGATTACGACCGTGGCGGAAGTGCCACCGGCCACCGGTTGCCCAGGGGATTACGAGTCCCCTTCCCGCCAGCCTGTCCATGGTTGCCGCCCGCCAAGGTTGTAATGAGGCTCTTAGTGTCCTCGGCCCTTGTGCCTGTGTATCACGAGACCCTGATTACTGGAGAATTTCCCCCATTATGGATTTAGGAAAGCCCATAACACTGAATCCACCATCATCACCACCTCGGGTATTATTCACAGACTAGTTGATCATGGGGATGGAGCTATTCTAGTGCTATTGGATTTATCTGCCGCCTTTGATACCATCTCGTCACACTTAATGGCACAAAGTCTCCACCAAGCAGGGGTCTGAGTATTTTTTAATTCTTCCTTGGCAAAAGATCTACCATAGTAAATTGTGGTGATTTCAGAGCTCCCACATATCAATTACTTTGTGGAGTCCCACAGGGCTCTTCCCTCAGTCCTACTTCGTTTAATCTTTACATTGCCCCATTAGTCAGACTCATCTGGTCATTTGGCTTTTTGACCACCTCTTATGCGGATGACACTCAGCTAATTATTCCCGTTCATAAGGAAGCAGGCGGCAGAGTCTATCGCTGAATGAGTGCGATCAATAATTGTATGGGATTTAACTGGCTCAAAAGGAATGGTGAAAAACGGAGATCCCTCTCTTTGGTTCTTGCAGGGATTTGTGGAGCTCACGTTGGTGGCTGCCATCCTCCAGCAACCTGCCTGTCCCCATAGCCTCTACCAGAAATCTTGGGATTATGTTCGACAACTCTTTGTCCTTCAAGTCCTAAGTAAATTCCACCACCAAAGCATGTTTTTGGATTCTTTAAACCCTGAAGAAAATGTTCCCTTACCTTCAGAAGGAGCTTAGAATTACCATCACCCTTGACTTGGTGATCTCCAAATTGGATTACTGTAATGCCCTGATGCTAAACATTGACAAAGACTCGCTTGACAAATTGCAGATGATTCAGAATTCTGCTGCCCGCCTGATATTAGATCTCCCCCGCTCAGCTTTGGCTAGTGGCAGTCAGAAGCAGTTACAATGGCTATCTGTCAAGAAGCACATCACTTTTAAGACTCTTTGTTTAGTTCTGAATATCTTTGTTCCTCTTTATGATGGTATGTGCCGGGGAAGCAGCTTAGGTCAGCAGGACTCCATTTGATCTCAGTCCCTCATAGTCGTATGGCTAGATGGGGTGACATAGCTTTTGCAGTAGCAGCAGCTAAGTGCTGGAACACTCTCCCTTTGTCTATTAGGAAGGAACATAACTTTATGGCCTTTAGGAAGCAGCTGAAAACGTAGCTCTTTCCATAGTAATTCTCGCAATTTCTCTAGTTCTCTGTCACTCTCTACTTGTTGCTGATTAGCGCTTCAATGCTACAGCCGGAATGCGCTCTACAAATACAAATACAAATACAAAAACATGTCATCCATTACAGGATGAAACAACTCTGAGCTCTTCGGAACTGTGCACACAAACTAACTGACAGGAATGTGTGGAGTACAAGTGGTACAGAGGTCCATTGTCGCAACTGAAGCAATTGCAATGTTAACAAAACATATCTGTCATTACCCAAATATAGTGCCAATGTGATCACCTTGTACTACTATAGTGCACCCAGAGATGGAGGATGCAGCCAGTAACATGATAGAACATTTGAGCGACCCATACGTACAGTTGAATGTGTGTCACAGTACCACCACTTCTGTTCTTGTATGGCTCTACATAGCTAACATGTCACACTCCTACATGATTGGTGTGACAACCAGGACTGTACACTCCCTAAATCTCACCTGACCACATAAATCCCAAGTCCAGTGAGGGTCACAGTACACATCCATGCAGAAGTCACTTAACAGCCAACACTTACCCCCTTGTGGCTGCTGTGCTGTTCTCAAGCGCCTATCCAACTCTGGGTAGGCCACCCCCAGTATGCGTGCCATTAGGGGGATCAGGGTTCGACTGGCACCCCTTCCACGTTGGGAGGCCAACGCCAGCTGAGCCTCTGCGGTCTTCAAGACCTAGGGTCTGCACATCCTTGGCAATGCCTCTCCATAACCATTTTTTCTGGTGGGTGCTGACCTGCAGGGGAAACTTTCCGAAAATGGGGGACATGGTGTAAATAATACCAATACAGCTGCAACCTTTGGCCACACACAACATACACAGATCATGCACACTGAAAATATACCACACAAATCAGTCATAACATGTCAATGTGCACAGACATTCATTGTCAAACATCACCCAACATGTGGGACAAAAGACGTTGTACTGACCTGTTGCCCTGGAGCACCATACAACTGCTCATACAGAGATAGGACCCTCTTCCACCAGTTTCTCCAGCTACTCACTGGTGAAGGCCGGGGTCCTATCCCCAGCAGTGCATATCATTGTTGCTCCAAGATTTCTTGCCTGAATGCCAGGAGTCAAGTGAGCTGGCCCATACAAAATGGCGGGTACGACCGCAGCGGTCATAACCGTCACCGTTGGCGCTGATTGTCATTGGTCCCAGTCTCCCATAGACGTCAATGTTATCCAATGAGGAGTTGCACGGCAATTCCAATCGCCGCCAGTGGAATGAGGTCACTTCCATCTGGCCAATACATGCAGGACAGGCTGATGCCATTTTAGTTTGTAACATGACTGTCCTGGTTTCACACTGCGTCATTACCTGCATATTGTCACAAATTGATTAATTTAGCTTACACTTTGTTGATAATCACACATGTATTGAGTGTCTGGTGACATTACCATACTTGCCACTACATTTGTCAGAATTTACAATCCGTATAGTGGAACACATGGAAGGTGTATGTTTACATTTCCTGTACACATCCCTTGTCACAGAGATTATGTGTCATTGTCTGGTTAGGAATAGAGTGTGGAATTATGTGTCTTACTACAACATGACAGCCAACTTACATGAACAATACGACGTGATTGTCACATGTCATACTTGGTGCACAACATTGTAAGAGGTTCCCAGATTGTTGTTTGTCTCCCTGCCTAGATATCGCCAAAATGGAGTGATGAGAAATGCAGCAGTTTACCAGCCACTCATAGATCCTGAAACCATGGAAGAGCACCACATCCTTCTTACCTATCGACTGAACCATTTGTGCATCGGGGAACTGGTCGCCCAGTTGAAGCCAGACCTCCCACCGGCTTTGAGAAATCCCCATGCCATCCCTCCAACGGTCCAGGTATTGTCAGTCCTGCATTTTCTGGTGATTGATTCTTTTCAGGTTACGGTGGGACTGGCTGCAAGGATGTTACAGCGTCAGTTCAGTAAGTGTTGCAGGATATGCTGGATGCCCTACTCAAGCATCTGAACAGGGACATTAGGTTCCCACAACACACAGTATTAGCCACTGTTAAAGCAGTCTTCTACAATATATCAAATGTCCCACATGTAATAGAGGACATTTATGGGACTCACATTGCTGTGGTACTCCTGAGGGTCAAAGAACAGGTCTACAGGAACCAGAAGAGTACATATTCACTCAATGTACAAGTGGTGTATCTTGCAGACGAGTACATAGCACATTTAAACACAAAATTCCTTGGATCAGTACATGATTCCTATGTCCTGAGGAACAGAAGCGTCCCTGCATTGATGTTACAGCTACAGGGAGAAAGGGCCTGGCGCATAGGAATGTGTACTGCTCTCCATATCAGACGTTTGTACCCCTCCCTACACAGTCTGCACTCTACCTAGCATTTTTACCGATGGTCATGTCCCCTTTTCCACACAGGGGTCTCCAGATACCCCAACCTGCCCTGGCTCCTGACACCTGTTAGACCAACTACAGGAGTGGAGAACAGGTACAATGAGGTGAGTTATTTAGAGGACATTCGGTCTCGTGAAAGCTAGCTTTTGTTGCCTCTAGTGCCCTACAATACCGACCTGGGAAAGTCTGCAAGATCCTTGTTGCATGCTGCATGCTCCATAATCTGGCCCTCAGAAGGCACATCCCACTGTTTGAGGAGGGGGGCATTGATGCTAGGGCAGTGTTCTGGGCCAGTGACTCTGATGCTAAGAAGGAGGCAGGCAAGGATGAGGCACACAACAACAGGACTGACCTGATTTGTCACTACTTTCAATGAAGAACAGGCATGTGTTTTTTTAGTCATCTGCACTTAGAATATGTATTGTTAAAGCCAGTCTATACCCTGATTTTGCAAGCATGAAGGTGTATGTGGGGACTACAGCCTTCCATCTTGTTTTCTGATCCTGAAAGGTAGCTGACTTACCATGAGGGGTAGTGAAAATGCATTGCTGCTAATGGCGTGTGGAATGTTGGTGCCACTACAGTACATCCTTTTGGTTGTACCAAAGGTTTTGAGTCCTCAGTCTGCCTGTTTGGATAATTGTAAGGAGGACTTATTGGTCTTTTCCTGCTGTGTAGGCATGTAATGCTGCATTGTCAGCTGCTGTGTGGCAACATTCTGTTCATGACTACTCAGGGAGGTGAACAGTAGAGTATGTTACCTGTGTGACAACTTTTCCTATCCTACTCATGTGTGTGAGTGACAATGCAGGCCCTTACATACATGGTATCATAGCTGCTGGGGCAGTCATCCTGTGCTAAACTCCTGTGGATGTATGACTGTGGATTACATGCCTGGGCAGGGTGATGCTGGTGGTGGTAGACTGGCCACTCATGCCTGATGGGCCAAGTTTGTCATCCATATCTACACATCCAAGGGAGTGCTCCACTATTGGACCTGCTTTCAGGCCTGGGTGTTCTGTCACTGGCCTCCTCTACTGTGTGGCAGTACCTGGGAGACCTGTGGAATGAGAGGTATTGTGTTACATGATGGTAATGTAGAAGTGACACACATGGTTGTATGCCATCATTGACTGGATTTGCAGGGAAGTAATAGCATTGACAGTTACTGGACCACTGCTTGTGTTTCCATCAGTGGAATGTTGCAATGGGCCTATTTTGGGGAATAGTTAATATTTGCTTTGGTACTGTCATTGCCATGTATTGATATGTATTCCAAATATTTTTTGGTGAAGGGGTGTGACATGGTTTAAAGTGCAAGTGCAGAGATGTGAAGTGGATGTAGCAGTCATGCAAGGGTAGGGAGTGTTTCAGTGTGGTAGTTGTAGTACTTGCTGCAGTGTGGGGTATCCATGCACTTGGTGGGCCTGTGAGGGAATAGTGTCAGTAGGGAGCTGTGGCATGCAAGGGTGGGTATTGGTTCCATGGTGGGTTTGTGCACGTTATTGAGGTATGAGGGGGTGAGAGGGTGGTGGGGGTAAGTGCTGTGAATGGATACATGTTGGCTGGGGTGTGTAGTTGACTTACCAGTGCCCAGTCCACTAGCTATTCCTGGCAGCCCTTCTGGGTGTAGGATGGCCAAGACCTTCTCCTCCCACAATGACAATTCTGGGGAGGTGGTGGGGGCCCACCACCAGTCCTTGTGACAGCGACTTGGTGCCTGGAAGCCTTGGCCTGCACCTTCTCCAGAGGTCATTGCACCTCTTCTTAATGTCCTCAATTGTGTGTGGATGGATCCCCACAGCGTTCACCCTGATAACTATTCTGTGCCATAAGTCGTTTTTCTGGGCAATAGATGTCTGCAGGACCTGTGCTTCAAACAGTTGCGGCTCCACTCTGATGATGTCATCAACCATAACCCTCAGCTCCTTATCTGTGAATCTAGGTTTTTTTTGTGGTGCCATGGTGATTGGGTTGTGGGTGGTGGGGTATGTTGTGCAGGATGCTGGGTGTGTTGTTGGTTGGTGTGAGTTTGGGCAATGCTATGAGTGTGTGATTTGTCGGGTTTGTGTGCAGTGGTGTGGTGTGTGATGCGTGTTCAGTGTGATGGTGCCTGTGATATCTAGGTGCAGTGTGCTCTTGCCTCACTCTCACAAAGTTTCTGTTTGCAAAGGGTTTTGGGTATGTGTGGGGATTTGTTTGTTGTAGTGCTGTGGTCAGGTGTGTGTATGTGTCTCAGGTGTGGGGCAGTGGTATTGTCCAATGTAGGGCAGTGTTCTGGTGGATGTGCCTTTTTTTCTGCAGCCGTTTGGACCGCCAATGGAATAGCGCCATGTTGAGACAGCAGTGCAGATTTGTGATTCGTTATTTGGTGGGTGGGATGTTCTCGGTGTGGCGGTGCTGGTGGTGCAGACACCTCCTTTATGCCATCGTTTTGGCCAACGGTGTCGTTTTTTGGGTAAACTTTTTGGCAGAGTTGTGTTGGTGACTCGTAATGCGGCGGTATTCAGACCACCATCACTGGCTGTCTTTCGGTGGCCGCTTACACAGCGGTCTTCGGTAAAGACCAACAAAGTCAGAATGACTACTTCAATGTTAAGACAGGTTTAGGTGAAGAGTCCTACACATAACTATATAGTTTCTTTAAGGGTTCATTACTAAAATTATGAGATGTTTTGCATTGTGCTTTCCACCTTGCAAAACTCAGTCAAGACCAAGTAAAGGTGGTTCATGAACGCCAGTTAGGGGTCACCAGCGGTAGCATCTATGACCCTTGGTTTTCCCTTTGTGACCCCCTGGCACTGCTTGTGTGCCTTTAAAGGTGGTACAATCAGTGCCAAGTACACAGTGGCAGCTCAGATGCTTTGGTCTTTGGAACACCGCTCTCTTTCTTTACTGGCATTTTTATTTTTTGTTACATTAATAACAAATAAGAGCCTAATATACATTATTAGTGTAAGAGAAACATGATGCACCAAGGGCTGGGAACGGACCTTTGCTGGCAGATATGGGAAGTAGTTTAATACATTTACGTGCATGGGGTGCGCAGGCTTGTGGTTGGGAGCTGTGCTTGTCTGTATGTGTCAGCAGGAGTGTGTATGAGGGAAAGTGAGTAGGTGAGAAAGGTAGTGAGTGACAATGAAACTGAGTCCATGAAAACATGAGTGATTGAGAATGAGTGAGAGTGAGAGTCACTGCAAATTAATGAATAAGAATGAGTGTGAGTGTGTACTTGAGTGAGCAATAATGAGTGAGTGTTATTGTGAGTGAGAATGAGTGAGAATGAGTGCAAGTGATTGTGAATAAGTGTCAAAGTATGAGTGAGTGAGACTAAGAGTATATGTGAATGAGTTTGAATAAATGAGCGAGAATGAGTGTATCAAAGTGAGAATGAAGGACTGAGAGTATAAGTGAGTGGCAAATTATGAGTGGGAGGTAAGGGTCACCCATGGCACATAAATGGCATAGGTGGCATTAATGTCACTATTCTGGCACAAGCACATTAAATGCATTTACTGGCATATGAGGAACACCCATAGCAATATTCTGCCCTGGCATAATTGAGGTAAATTTTGACATATAGGGGGACCGAGAACACTTTTGAAAAAAATTATGTCGACTCCTCAGGAATGTCAGGTTTCATGGGCTCGCCACACAATGAAAGACCTTGAATATTTAATGAAAGCCCTCTCAGAGCCCTTGGAGCTGTTCTGCTGCCTCCTGTTCGCACAACACAGTAACTTCACTTTCCGTACTGTGTTGAATGATTTATTTGTAAAACTAGGATGTGGTATCTTAAACAGGCATTCGTCTGTGTTGTGTTATTATATTAGTCATGAGGTTTTTATGGAACTTCCACAATGTCAGTTTTTGTGGTGTAATCACGGATAAGATCATGTGTCATCACGTTCTGTGTGGTGTCATAGGTCACTTCTTGTGATGTCATTATGGTCAAAAGGTGTTTAATGTCAGTTACTCTTTCCCTGGCATTCTGGTTAATCTGCCTCAGATTGGTTGCCTTGTGGAACCTACTTTCTCCTAGTCACCTCCTCTAGTAATACCTTCCGATACCCCTTGGACATTCCAGTGAGGAAGATTTGTAAAATATTCAACAAGGTGGAATGAATGCTTTGATTTATGTGACTGATTGGACCTATGAATTTTTTTATTTTCATTTTGGTCATTTGTGCAGAGGAATATAACAGTGTCTTGCCACTGTCAGGACATTTGATTGTGCAGGAAGCGGAGATCGTTATGAGTCATCCAAACATGACTGTTTCAGGCTTCCCCCACTTTGTGCCTCCATTTTGACTACTAGCTGCTGGTTTAGGACTCTGAAAGGGCACTGGAGCCTGCTAACCAGGCCCCAGTGCCTGTGCTCTCTTTATAAATTGGTAAATGTGAATTAGTATCCCCATCTGGCAAGTACTTTAACCCCCTTCTAAGTCTGTAGTACATGGTACCAGGGGTACCGAGGGTATGGGTGTTACAGGGGTCACTAGGGTCTGAAGCACTGATTGTGCCACCATGAGTGGCCCCAGTAAACTACTGATAGCAGGTCTGCCATTGTAGACTGAAGGAACAGTGGAAACAGCTCAAACTCAACTGCTTGAACTCAACTGTGCCCAGACCATGTGTGGCACATCTGAAAACACTATCTTTAATATTTATCAGTGCATTATATTAAAGGTGTGGACCTATAAGTGCAAGATTATATGTGGCTATTGTGGCTTTTTCCATTAAAGGCTACTATAAGTGAATGACGGCCCATAGGATAACACAGGCTTGCAACCAGGCAAACCCGGGGTTACCAGCTCCATTATTGAACTTGTGATGGGACATGTTTGGAATCATACAATGTGCTTCTCATCCATGACACGAATCTCATGTCAAGGAAGAAGTGGAATGGACTCAGAAAGCAGCCTTAGAAGTTGTCCACCTACCGGACCGGAAGAGGTAGTAGCCATTGGGCCCTTGATGGATTGCCCCTAGACCGGTGGTCCAGTGCATTGTGGGATTTGTTGTTGACCTCTCCTCCAAGTTTCAGCAGGCTACTATTTTCCACTTGACTTCCAGAAAAGGCGATAGCTTCTCCTCCACCTTGCCACTACCAAGGCTTGTTGGTGCCCAGTCCAGTCATCACCACATTTATTCAATGCTGCAACTCTATGGCATGCTGCAGCACCTTCATCCCACATCACCTGTGGTTTTGCTGTCATTTTTGGGATGGGAACGCCCACTTTGCATCTCATTGACGCACAGTGGTTTTGTGCATTCCAAAAATTGCTTTAACTCCAATATTTTGATGCTAGACTAGTCTACCGTCAAAATACATGTTCCTCAAGTGAAGCCTGACTGCTATTTACCACACTACCAGGGCTGAGCTAAGGGTTTATTATTGTGAATCTGAAGGATCGTCTTCAGGGTTTTGTGAGAGTATTACATAGTGAAGTTGTAAGAGGATGGCCTGGTTTGTAGTGGGTACCTTGGGTACTTACACCTTATACTAGGTCCAGTTACCCCTTATTAGTGAAGTGTAGGCAGACTCTAGAAGCCAAGCTCTCTAAGGGTACCTGTAGATGAGCAGCCAAGGCCTAACTAGGAGACATGCACAGCTCATGCAATACCACTGTGGTCACACAGTACTCACACACGAAAGAAAATACTCAGTGTTACAAAAATACAGGTACTTTATTTTGGTGACACAAGGCTAAAAATATCTTAGAGGTATTACTCCTTCTAGAGGTAAGTATTATACACAATATATACACTAGACACCAAAATAAGGTGAGTAAATAGTCATAGGATAGTGCAAATAAAAGAAAATACAATTGAATGCAATAGGAGAAAATAGGTCTAGGGGCAACACAAACCATATACTTTGAAAGTGGAATGCAAATCATTAATTCCCCCCTAGACACGTGTAGTGTGTAGAGAATCACTGGGAGAGTAAGAAAACCACAAACAGGAGTAAAATACCCTAGCCCAGAGCCCAGGGAAGTAGGAGTAAAGTACTGCTAGTTTCCTTAGGACACACTACAAGTCGTGATTAGAGTTATTGCAAGGACCAAGCAAGACTTCAAGCAACAAATGGTGTATTCCTGGACATGAAGACCTGTGAAGACAGGAGACCAAGTCCAGAAGTCGCAGAAGATTCCAGGAAGGATAGGAGCCCCTGCCAACCTAGATGATGGTGCAAAAGAGGATTCTCCGGTTGGACTAAGTCTGCAGAAGGGCACCAAAGATGATGGCTGTGGGTTCCTGCATAATGCAAAGGATGTCTCATGTGGAGATGTTGGATGCAGGCATGTTGCGGCGCTAGATTCGTCCAAGAAGCCTTGCTTCAAGCAATGTTGCGGATTGAATCAAAATGGCGTTGCCTGGACCCAGGAGGGTCCTGGGTGCCTCAACTTGGACTGAGAAGGCAGTGTGGGGGGGGGGCTCCCAACACTGGAGGGAACCCATAGATGACCAGGCAGCACCCACGGAGGTCCCAGGACACCGGGACAAAGAAGGTGCAAATTGTGGTTGTTGCAGCACTACAAAGGATGGTCCCACGCTGCCGGAGAACAACTCAGTGAGTTGAGCGTCACAGGATAGAGTGCTGGGGACCTGGGCCAGGCTGTGCATTAAGTATTCTTGCAAATAGTGCACAGAGGCCTTAGGAGGTGAAGATGATGCGGTGCTCAGGGGTACTGTCGCAAACAAGGAAGGCAACCTCTTACCCCCTCCAAATTTGGACAGCAGGGCCTTAAGATAGTCTTTGTCGAAGGGGTCCACCACCTGTGTTCCAAGGAGCACGCTCGTCGACAGGAGCGGAGTCCCAGAGAACCTGTCGTCGTCACTCCACGGGAGATTTCTTTGGTCCTTCTGGTGCAGGGTGAAGACAGGGAGTCCCCAGAGTGTGCACTCTATGGAACTTGCTGGCTGGAGCTGAAGTTGCAGAGTCGAAGTAGCCCTTCTAGATACTTTGTGGCAGTTACAGTGGTTCTTGGAGCAGTATGCAGTCGATCCGAGGTCAGAGGATGAAGCAGTGGTTGCAGAGGATTCCTGATGGAAACTTGCAAGCAGAATTTGAAGAGGAACCCACAGGAGAAACCCTAAATAGTCCTCAGAGGGGGATTGGCTACCTAACTAGGTATGCACCTATCAAGAGGGGTCTCTGACGTCATGTGCTGGCACTGGCCACTCAGAGGCCTCCAGAGTGTCCCTACACCTTAGAAAACAAGATGGCTGATGGGACACACTGGAGTAGCTCTGGGCACCACCCTTGG
Source organism: Pleurodeles waltl (assembly GCF_031143425.1). NCBI lineage: Eukaryota > Metazoa > Chordata > Amphibia > Caudata > Salamandridae > Pleurodeles > Pleurodeles waltl. The sequence goes on along the minus strand of NC_090438.1, from coordinate 10,197,429 downwards.
GGTGGTGATGGACAGGGGAGTGCCCTGGCTACCTAGGTACCATATACTAGGGACTTGTAAGGGGGTCCAGTGTGCCAATTGTAATTGGTAAATTAAGTCAATAAACTATAGTGACTAATTTGGAAATGGAGAGAGCATAAGCACTGAGGTTCTGGTTAGCAGAGCCTCAGTGACACAGTTAAGCACTACTGACAAAACACACATTAGGCCACAAACCAGGAGCACTGAGGTCTTGACGAGGAGGATCCCCGTGAGAGAGCGACAACACACTGACATATAGGGTTGTCACTATTAGCACCGGGATCCTGGCTAGCAGAATACCAGTGAGACAGTAAAAACACACTGACACACAGGGGGTCATTTTGACCCTGGTGGTAAAAAACGCCTACCGTCGTGGTGACGGCCGCCAAAGGACCGTTGTCGTGGCTACCAGACATCAGCCGGATTATGACCACAGTCGGATTTCCGCCATAAGGATGGCCGGCGGATGGCCAGTAGACCGCTGCAGACCTTATCATGACCGATGATACTGCCTGGCAGTGTTCTGCTGGCGGACGCTGCTAATGGCAGCAGTGCTCCGTCCCGTCTCCTGCCAGAGGACCCTCAACACAAAGGTAAGTGTGTGCTCCGACAGGGGAGGGGGGTGGGAGGTGTTGTGTGTGTGGGTGTGTGTGTGTATGTGTGTGTGTGCATGTGGGTGTGTCTTGCGTGATATATGTGTGTGCATGTATGGATGTGTGAGTGTGTGTATGTTGAGTTGTGTGAATGTATGTGTGCTTGTATGTAGGTCAATGTGTGTGGATGTGTGTGAGAATGGATGTATGCATGCATGGATGAATGTGGGTATAAGTGTGTGAATGAGTGTGTGTGTTTGAGAATGAAGGTGTGTGATTGAAAGAGTGGGTCTGAAGAGGGAGGGAGGAGTGGTTTGAGCCAAACCGCCAATGTCTTAAAATGGAGGAAAGTTCGGCCAGCCTTTTGGCAGTATTTTCCTCCATATTTACGCCGTCTGCCGGGGTCTTAATGACCCCCACACTCACAAACAGGCCAAAAGTGGGGGTAACCATGCTAGAAAGAGGATACTTTCTCACAGAAGTCTAACCAGCATCACTGCATAATACTCCACTTGTCTACAGTGACCATAAAAAGATTGGGACAGGAAGGAATCCAGCATTGCCCACACTAGGAACTGATTCAAAGTTGTTCCACTGCCGCTTTTACACCAGATAGCTTGTATTTTTGAATGCCAAACAGGGCACAAGATTGGGACCACAGTGTTGAGTGCTGGTTTGGAGAGAAGTATTTTGTAACAGTACCATTTAGGAAAAGGATTCCAGTTTTGTTATAGATCTTGCACATCATACTGGCCACTTAAAATTGTACACCTGTAATAACTAGTAACCAACTGCTGCAGGTGTCAAGAAACACTGTCCATGTTATGCAGATTAAAAAATGTATTCTGTGGCACTTTGAATAATTTGTGTTGTCGAGATAATTTTCTAAGGTAAGACGGATAAGTTGCATTGCAATAGTCCAAACTGGACTGCTCAAATGCATTTGCCACTTCATCTTTCTGAGAAAAGAGGCCAGATTTTGTTAGTGCTTCAATGTTTATATCAAATGTTTGACTTGTGTCCATGAGCATACGTAACTTTAGGATTTCAGGCCCACCCTCAATATAGCTGGACTGCTGCCTGGTGAGGATGACTATACGACCTCCCAAGGGTTAATAATAAAACATGCCAGGACAATTCCTGCAGGATTTAACTTGAGGGTGATGCAACCAATCCGACATCTTATACCACCTAAAGCTCTTGGGAGGCTCCATTTTTATAAGCATTTAGATTTTCTATCAGATTAATCACCTGAATACAGGTAAACGATGACCTGAGCCCATGCAGTAGAACAGGGAGTGGATCTCAATACAGATTGAGTAAGATCAGGGTCAAAGGGAAGCTCTGTGGGACATCAAATTCAGATTTTTTGTGTTTGAATTGAAGGGATCTTGCTGGACTACTTGGCTAAATTCAGTTAAGCAGGAGGTATTCCAAGCCAGTGTACCTCCCTGTAGGAGGCTGGACTGGTTTGTAGTGAGTACCAAGGGGTACTTGCACCTTGCACCAGGCCCAGTTATCCCTTATTAGTGTATAGGGTGTCTAGCAGCTTAGGCTGATAGATAATGGTAGCTTAGCAGAGCAGCTTAGGCTGAACTAGGAGACGTGTGAAGCTACTACAGTACCACTTAGTGTCATATGCACAATATCATAAGAAAACACAATACACAGTTATACTAAAAATAAAGGTACTTTATTTTTATGACAATATGCCAAAGTATCTTAGAGTGTACCCTCAGTGAGAGGATAGGAAATATACACAAGATATATATACACAATAGCACAAATATGCAGTATAGTCTTAGAAAACAGTGCAAACAATGTATAGTTACAATAGGATGCAATGGGGAAACATAGGGATAGGGGCAACACAAACCATATACTCCAAAAGTGGAATGCGAACCACGAATGGACCCCAAACCTATGTGACCTTGTAGAGGGTCGCTGGGACTATTAGAAAATAGTGAGAGTCAGAAAAATAACCCTCCCCAAGACCCTGAAAAGTGAGTGCAAAGTGCACTAAAGTTCCCCTAAGGACAAAGAAGTCGTGTTAGAGGAATAATGCAGGAAAGACTCAAACCAACAATGCAACAACTGTGGATTTCCAATCTAGGGTACCTGTGGAACAAGGGGACCAAGTCCAAAAGTCACAAGCAAGTCGGAGATGGGCAAATGCCCAGGAAATGCCAGCTGCGGGTGCAAAGAAGCTTCTACTGGACAGAAGAAGCTGAGGTTTCTGCAGGAACAAAAAGGGCTAGAGACTTCCCCTTTGGTGGACAGATCCCTCTCGCCGTGGAGAGTCGTGCAGAAGTGTTTTCCCGCCGAAAGAATACCAACAAGCCTTGCTAGTTGCAAATTGTGCGGTTAACGTTTTTGGACACTGCTGAGGCCCAGGAGGGACCAGGAGGTAGCAAATTGGACCTGCAGAGAGAGGGGACGTTGAGCAAGACAAGAAGCCCTCTCTGAAGCAGGTAGCACCCAAAGAAGTGCCAGAAACAGTCACTACAAGGATGTGTGAAATGGTGCTCACCCGAAGTCGCACAAAGGAGTCCCACGTCGCCTGAGACCAACTTAGAAAGTCGTGCAATGCAGGTTAGAGTGCCGTGGAACCAGGCTTGGCTGTGCACGAAGGATTTCCGCCGGAAGTGCACAGGGGCCGGAGTAGCTGCAAAAGTTGCGGTTCCCAGCAATGCAGCCCAGCGAGGTGAGGCAAGGACTTACCTCCACCAAACTTGGACTGAAGAGTCACTGGACTGTGGGGGTCACTTGGACAGAGTCGCTGAATTCGAGGGACCTCGCTCGTCGTGCTGAGAGGAGACCCAAGGGACCGGTAATGCAGCTTTTTGGTGCCTGCGGTTGCAGGGGGAAGATTCCGTCGACCCACGGGAGATTTCTTCGGAGCTTCTGGTGCAGAGAGGAGGCAGGCTACCCCCACAGCATGCACAAGCAGGAAAACAGTCGAGAAGGCGGCAGGATCAGCGTTACAGAGTTGCAGTAGTCGTCTTTGCTACTATGTTGCAGTTTTGCAGGCTTCCAGCGCGGTCAGCAGTCGATTCCTTATCAGAAGGTGAAGAGAGAGATGCAGAGGAACTCGGCTGAGCTCATACATTCGTTATCTCAAGTTTCCCCAGAGACAGAGACCCTAAATAGCCAGAAAAGAGGGTTTGGCTACTTAGGAGAGAGGATAGGCTACTAACACCTGAAGGAGCCTATCAGCAGGAGTCTCTGACGTCACCTGGTGGCACTGGCCACTCAGAGCAGTCCAGGGTGCCAGCAGCACCTCTGTTTCCAAGATGGCAGAGGTCTGGAGCACACTGGAGGAGCTCTGGACACCTCCCAGGGGAGGTGCAGGTCAGGGGAGTGGTCACTCCCCTTTCCTTTGTCCAGTTTCGCGCCAGAGCAGGGGCTAAGGGGTCCCTGAACCGGTGTAGACTGGCTTATGCAGAATTGGGCACATCTGTGCCCAAGAAAGCATTTCCAGAGGCTGGGGGAGGCTACTCCTCCCCTGCCTTCACACCATTTTCCAAAGGGAGAGGGTGTAACACCCTCTCTCAGAGGAAGTCCTTTGTTCTGCCATCCTGGGCCAGGCCTGGCTGGACCCCAGGAGGGCAGATGCCTGTCTGAGGGGTTGGCAGCAGCAGCAGCTGCAGTGAAACCCCAGGAAGGGCAGTTTGGCAGTACTAGGGTCTGTGCTACAGACCACTGGGATCATGGGATTGTGCCAACTATGCCAGGATGGCATAGTGGGGGCAATTCCATGATCATAGACATGTTACATGGCCATATTCGGAGTTACCATAGTGAAGCTACATATAGGTAGTGACATATATGTAGTGCACGCGTGTAATGGTGTCCCCGCACTCACAAAGTTCAGGGAATTGGCTCTGAACAATGTGGGGGCACCTTGGCTAGTGCCAGGGTGCCCCCACACTAAGTAACTTTGCACCTAACCTTTACCAGGTAAAGGTTAGACATATAGGTGACTTATAAGTTACTTAAGTGCAGTGTAAAATGGCTGTGAAATAACGTGGACGTTATTTCACTCAGGCTGCAGTGGCAGGCCTGTGTAAGAATTGTCAGAGCTCCCTATGGGTGGCAAAAGAAATGCTGCAGCCCATAGGGATCTCCTGGAACCCCAATACCCTGGGTACCTCAGTACCATATACTAGGGAATTATAAGGGTGTTCCAGTAAGCCAATGTAAATTGGTAAAAATGGTCACTAGCCTGTTAGTGACAATTTGGAAAGAAATGAGAGAGCATAACCACTGAGGTTCTGGTTAGCAGAGCCTCAGTGAGACAGTTAGGCACTACACAGGGAACACACACATATAGGCCACAAACGTATGAGGACTGGGGTCCTGACTAGCAGGGTCCCAGTGACACATAACAAACATACTGAAAACATAGGGTTTTCACTATGAGCACTGGGCCCTGGCTGGCAGGATCCCAGTGAGACAGTGAAAACACCCTGACATACACTCACAAACAGGCCAAAAGTGGGGGTAACAAGGCTAGAAAGAGGCTACTTTCTCACACTCCCCCACTTCCTTCAGCCACTGAGTCCATACAAAGTGATCAGTGGAACCAAAGGTGGCTGATAGATAACCAACCCGTGGTCACCCTTGTCCAGCGTCACTCATTTTGAGGTCGTCAGTCATGAATGTGAGGTTGTCAGTCATGGATGTCACTGCCGGCTCTTAGCCTAACCCTTGATGTAAATTGGCTTGTAACTTATCTATGATGTCATTTAGTTTAACAAAGTACTTACCTTGCTCCTTAATCATTCTTTCCAACAATTTAGACAAAAAAGTTAACAGAGAGATAGGGAATCCCAAAAGTCCAGTAATCAGTCTTTCCTACAATGTTGCTAAAAAAGGTTGCAGGGCAAAAGGGTGATCATTTTTTTGTGTCAAAACCCTTTTTTTTTAAATAGACATAAAATATGTCTTTCTCTAATTCTTTTGGAATGGCACCCAATTCAAGAAAGGAACTTATAATCCTTGACAATAATGGTATGGCTCACTCTTTCGTAGGAAAGCTTTCTGGTCTGCTACATACATATGAATTTCAACACCTTCCTTTCTTAATGTCTTAAAATCCAGCAATGTTCAACTGATCTACTATGAAGCCACAATACAACCAAAAACAAAGCCCACTACAAGTGAAATGCCTCCCCTTCTGTCGAGTAGACACAGTGAAATGATGTCTCGGGTAGGCTAGTGTCTGAGTGACCGGTCTGGACGCCTTTCTGATTTTTTGCACTTTCTGATAAAAACAACCTGCAAATGTATTAGTCAGATGCTGAGAAGGAATGTGTTTGTTACACTATACTATTGGATTATTCACTTTTTCAATAATGTCAAAAATGTCTTTTGAGCTTGTTAGACCTGTTGGCCTTCACCCTCCTATTTTTCTGAATTCATTTTTGCTAACCTTGTAAATGTGTGCACTTCATGCTAATCAGTGCTAAAGTGCTTGTGCTCACTCCCTAAAACATGGTAAAATTGGTTTACAGCGGATTGGCATATGTAATTAATGTATATATCCCCTAGTAACGTGGTAGGTATTACATAAGCCCAGGGCCTGTAAGTTAAATGCTACCAGTGGGCCTGCAGGGCTGCCATTGTAACCTGTGTGCACTTTTAAGTTGCCAACTCGCCTTGGCAAAATAACCATCCTGCCAAGCCTTAGACACACTTTTTATTACATTTAAATCACCGCTAAGGAAGGCCCTTGGCAGCCCATAGGGCAAGGTGAATTGTAATTAAAAGGTTGGGTATGTACCTTTAAGTTGCACATGTCAAACTTCACAAATATGGCAATATTGGGTTACCTTATAACATTTGATATGTGCTAATCTTTGATTTGGAACTGATAGAAAAGTCATATTTAGTGTCTGAGAAATTGTAATTTAAAACCCTCTTTAATGGATTTTACATTGCAACTTTGAAAATGCCGCTCTTAGTAAGTTTTCATTTTCCTGCCTTAGTTGGTACCTACTGTCTGTTCATGGGTCACATGACTGGGTGGAGTTGGCAGTTGGTCTTTGTATATTCCACCCAGGCAGCCACACAACAGAGGGATTAGATGTACCTGGATGACACATCACAGGAAGGATGGGGGGGGCAAAACTGGGCACACCCCTATTACAAATCAATAGACTGCACCCTTCCTTCCCACAAACAACTTCACATTAGTTAATTTTGCCTGCAGCCAGGCTGGAGCTAGAGCATGGAGGCAGAAAATCCCAAGCACTTCAATGGGAATTTCTAGAAACGTCTACTTCAAAGGATCCACCAGGTGTAAAAATAGGACCCTCAGACCCACTCATCAGTTTACTGTTTTGCTGCCGAGAGCCTGCCGTGAACCCTCAGAGGCCGGCCCTGCTGCTTGAGCCCTGTTCCACTGCTTGAACCCAGGACTACCTGAGTGACTCTAAGAGCTAGTTGGTGGGCCTCATGATCAGAGACTCAGGGACAAAAAAGGCTCCAACCACTTTCAACCAGCACCTGTACCCAGCCTGAGTGAGTCCCGACCCTCCAAGTGGTTCCTCTCCAGTCCTGGAACCTAATCCAAAACATGGGGCATAGAAACCTGCCAGCAGCAAATCCTGTTCAGCAGCTCTTCACAAAAGGGGTATCCGGGGTTATGGAGTCCTCATTAGCTACAGCTTGCATCTTCATCTCACTGGGGATTTTTGACTTCCAATAAACACACTAAGAGGCATATTTATGAGAGCCTTGCATCACGTTTGCACCACACAAAGTGGTACATGCAAGACACAAGGCTCTGGGTCAAATTTATGAAGCCACGCAAAGCTATATTGCACAGCTTTGAGTGGCCTCATAAATCTTGAGTAAGACAACGCAGCACAAATCGTGGTGTCACCTTATTCCGTGCAAGAGAGGCATTGCATGGGCATTGCAGTGGGTGTACCCAAGCAGCTTCTGTGGGGTTTGGCTTTTTTCCAGATTTGTAAGGACTTGTACACCTGGGAATGGGTCAAAAATGTATTCTTCCCCCCGGCAGGCGTAACAAGGAGAAATATCTTTGTTTCTCCTAGTTTCTTCCTCTTTCTATGTGTGCTGCATTGTGCGCCACACATAAAAATAGAACAATGTCTCTATGGATTGTTTCTGGTCAGGAAGGTGTCCCTTTCTGAGCTTAAACAAACCTGCAAACAACACAGGCACCCTTGCACCATGGGGCAAGGTTGCCTGTGTTGGTGCTAAGCTGCTGAAATGCCACCAGCACTGAGGGAAAGGACAGAAAGGCACTGTATTGGAAAAACACGGTGCAGTACTGTCCTTTGATTTTGACGAAGGGCAGCACAGCAAGGTGAGTTGCTGTGTTGCCCTAAGCCAAATCCCCATAAATGAGGGCCTAAGTCCGAATGTAGAAATCTTCACTACAACATCGCCTGGCGGCTTCCTTACAAAGATGTCTCCAGTTTGGACACGGCCTGCAGCCTTGCACAGCTGAACTTTACCTTCTCAGACATTTTTCCATGAAAGTTTTTCAAAGTTTGAAGGTAAGTACAGACTGGGCCCAATCCACTATTTCTCCATGTCAGTCAGCCATAACGTTCTACTCTGTCCCTGTCTTGTGCGACTAGATGGCCACAGGTGAAATTTTGATGTTTTAGATGTTCGTTTTTACCCTGCACTTTGAAAAATTAATAACTCTGGTTCAAATGATTTGTCTACCGGTTTGTCATTTTGAAGTCAAATGTATGACATTTTACAATATTTGGGATTTTTTTGTATTGTTTCACTTCATTACTGTTTGTGTGCTGCCCAACTATTTTATACATTGCCTTTCAGTTAAGCCTGGCTGCTTTTGTGACAAGGGACCCAAAGGTTTAAGCTTCATGAATTTAGTGCCAGAGATTGTGGATGTTGCTTGAGAGAGGGTCCCACCCCACTAACAAGCCAGTGTCTCACAGAACCGTTGCTAGCTGATAATTATGCTAACGCAGGCCCTAATTATGACTCTGGCAGTCAGTAGACCACCAGGGTCACAGTCATGGTCAGACTGCTGACAAAGTTTGCTGGCAGGCGGTTGTAATCCACCAGGGCAGCGCTGCCCTGGAGATTCCGAGTCCCCTTTCTGCACTTAGCATTAGCAATATAGGGGCCCCCATGGACAGCCCCATCGGAAAGCCTGACGGGTAATGAGGCACCCGCCACACAGCCACATTGACTCCGGCTTGATCACAAGCCGGCATCAATGTTAAGGCCCTGTTTACCTCCGTCGCCCACCAGGCTCATTATTGGGGCCATAGTCTCCCTTTGTCACCCATCAAGGAAATTATCCTTAAGCTTTGCTTAAGCATTTTTTAGTTGATCAGTCTGTTCATAAGATTTTGCCACATGGCCTCAAATATCTGGAAAGCTAATTTTTGCTGCTTTAGTTCAGGAGAAAATCATAAAGACTGATTCAATTTAGAGTGAATGCTTAGTGCCTTTAGCCTATTGGTTAATTCTGTATTATAAGTCTGAAGCATTCCCTGAAGGATAAGAAGCCCCATTGGTAAGGGGGAGCCAAAGCCCCAGAACTCTTATTTGATAACCTGAGGTGACATTGGGCTCCAGCACAATCTGTCCTTCCTTCCATTGGTTCCCTATCATGTAAACATCAAGACATAGCTGTATTACTGTCTGCAAAGCAAATACAATAAACCCATGCTATTCCAAAAGACTGCATCACAACTACCTTTGCTTCAACCTGAAGACCAGCTCTGAGGTTTAGCCCACCCTATGCTTGGGCTTTGGAAATGTACTTAGATCCTAAAAATTAGAAAAGTGAAGCACAGGTAATGGAGTGAACCATCAAGCATATCAGCCCAGATATTAAAATCATTGACACAAAATCAATCATTGTGACTTGTGAGTGGTTGTATGGCAAACCCTTCCATCCTTTTACCTCCATTCTTTTAAATAGCTCATTATTGATGGAAAGAACATGAGAGGGTAAACTTCATTCAAGTAGAACATTTCCATTTCTCACTTCCAGAAGAAGGATTTGTGAGCCCTCAGGTGAAGGCAGATGATTTAACTTCCTTCTAGTGAGTCATGACAGATCACTTACCCCCCTCCCATAGTTTTATCTAGGAGGAGACAGCCATCTTTCTTACTTCTAGTGAGTCATGACAGATTACTGCTACTCACCCTTCTAAGGTCTGGCCTGGATACAACTTTAGCAGTCTTGCAAGCCTCATGTGTTCAAGGAAAACTGACAAACATATGTATACATACTCTGAGAGGATGGTTCTGACTATCTGGTTCACCCTGATTTTTCACTTTTGGAGCTCCTGGTTTTGTATCTTTTACTGTGAATGCCTCATCTTGGTGATACCTTGCTAAGATGAGGCTGTGGCATCACCCCCAGGGTAGGAGGCCCAGGGCTGGTTACACATCTTCACATGTGCACATGTGTGTGCACCTTTGTGAGGGCTACGCAGGAAGGATTTCTTGCATGTGCAGACCAAGAACTGCACTAGGTAAGCCTGGCGCAGAAGGACATATGCTGAGTGAGTGGTGACCTGGAGTAGGCCCCATGACATGGGTGCACACATGTGAGGCATAGTCAGTGTGCTTACCGTGTTTTCACTGGAGGGACACTCCACCATAATGTCAATTAGAAAGTTAGGCCTAGGCCGCGACTCCAGTTCCCTATGGTCCATAGACTCCAGAGTCGCACCAATGTACACTGCAACCTGTATGAAAATAATAATGCAGTAGGTTACAAAAGCATAATTATACCACTTATGGGTCATCCATCAATGTCATCCTTCTCTGCTTCAGCTCTAATAAGGGCCCAGTATTGCTCTGTCCAGCTGCCTGAGCAGGCCCTTGCATCAATCAGCCATCCGTCATTACCTGCCAGGAACTGGGAAGAGAGGCCCTGGAAGGAACGTCAGGTAGTAGAGGCTGAGATTTTTAGAGCACATGTGGCACTAACTCCTGGATTATGCCATTTTGAGCTATTCCAGAAGACTGTGCACAAAGGAAGGGACAGGGGCAAGGAAGTGATGTGGCACATCTGGATAGGCCAGAGGTGCAGGCCCACTGGTCACTTCCATCCCCATTTAAAAGGTCTTGCACAGGCTAGGGATCTCTCTCTTGGCTGTGCTTCAGTGCAGGACACTGAGACTGAAGACAAGTGTTGGACCAGGCCATTTTTGCAGGGTCACTCTCAAACTTTTTGCCTCCTTCCTCCTAATTTTCCTGACCAATTTTCATTGTCTTTAGGACTCTGGGCACTTTACCGCTGCTAACCAGTGCTAAAGTGCAAATGCTCTCTGAGTAAATTGTATTGGTGATTGGTTTATCCATGATTGGCATTTTTGATTTACTAATAAGTCCCTAGAGGTGCCCAGGGCCTGTAAATCAAATGTTACTAGTGGGCCTGCAGCACTGATTGTGCCACCCACATGAGAAGCCCTGTAAACATGGCTCAGACCTGCCACTGCAGTGTCTGTGTGTGCAGTTTACAACTGTCAGTTCGACCTGGCCCAAACCTTCCCTTTTTATACATGTCAGACACCCCTAAGGTATGCCCTAGATATCCCCATTGGCAGGTTGCAGTGTATGTTAAAGGTGGGACATGTGCTTGTTTGAGCACCCCATGCAGCTTCATTTTTTACTCTAACCAGGTACTTTGTGTAATAACAACATTTACATTGTTTTCTTTAGAGTAAGACTCTTTTTATTTTAAAAATTCATACCTTGACTTGTGTACGTTGGATTTTTGGTGTTTTGGTCTTGTTTGATTTAGATACATATTGCCTATTTTTCTAAACTAGTTTGGTGTCAATTTTGTAATGTTTTCACTGTATTAATGTGTGTGTTGGGACACATTGCCTTTGAGATAATCCTGACTGCTTGTGCCAAGCTATCAAGGGGGTGAGCAGGAGTTATCTAAGTGTGTATCTCCATTGCCCTGACTATAGTGAGGGTCCGTGCTAGGACAGAATGCAAATTGGCTGCCAACCAGAGACCCCATTTCTAACAACTAGGATACAAGTAAATGTTTTGCTATGTGGGTTGTTGAATTATATTGCCCGTTGGGGAGGACAAGAATTATTATGCAATGTCATCCAAAAATAATTCCATCAATTTGTGTACATTTGTAAATTGTCATTGTATTGAGTAGTGTGTGTGTAATAAATGTACTTTTACTTTATCAAAAGAAAAAGCATAGACTGGCAATCATTTATTGCGTGTTATTCTTGTGTGCTCCCGAATGGTGATTACCAGCCCATACTACCTCGCTCGAGTAAGACTTGGACTACTCTGCAACGCTACCCTATGAGAGTCAAGCACTACAATGGGGTGTTTGGATCTGAGTGTTGGTCGAGTGCGGACCCATTACTTGTCCAGGCCACACAACTAATGACCCATCTTCCAACACATACATATATAGAGGGGCTTTCCGTCAGCTCTCTTCAACCATCAGTCTGTACAAGGGTCATTCACACTTCTTTTCTGCCCATCATAGGTTACAGCGAGGGAGCCTTTGATTCAGCCCACTTCATTCATCGGTCTTGCCCTGTAAGTCACTACATTTCTTATGACTTCATGGGCATAGCTGCTTGAAAAGGAGTGCACTTTAGTGCCAGGGCTTGTGTTTTTTAAGCATTTGCCTTTTTTGACCCTCAAAGACAAATGTCATGCTTAGCAGGATTTGGTGCTGCACAAACCTTACACACCTACACACTCACACACAAACCCACACACACACACTTCACTTAACGCAGACATAGAGAATTACTGCATGCACTTTTACCCATGACTTAGCATGTACAAAATATTAAAATGTTTGAGGGTGTCTGGTGTGAGAGGAGGCCTCTTTTTGCATGATTAGCCCCCCAATGTTTTCCTGATGTTGATGTGTTCTAGAAGTTCTAGTATCCAGGGCCCCTGCTAACCTGGTTCCCTGGGCCAGAGCTCTTTCCCTAAATGTGTTGTGATGCTTGGCACAATTGGATATACTCTTAAATATCACTGTAAGTCCATAGTACGTGGGTACACCAGTACCCAGGCCATGAGACATTAAGGGTAGGCCCCTGAGGTAGCAGCACTGATTGTGCCACTGTCTAGGGCCCTGTACCCAGATGCAGTCAGCACCCTTGCCGAAGGAAGGGTGCCACCCCAGCAGAAGGAAGGGCACTGCCTCTGTAGAAGGAATGGCATCACCCCTGCCAAAGGAAAGGTGATGCCCTTGCAGAAGAAAGGGTGCCACCCTTGCAGAAGGAAGACCACTGTCCCTGAAGAAGGAAGGGGACCGCCCTTGCCGAAGGGAGTGTATCACCCCTGCAGAAAGAAGGGAGCCACCCATGCAGAATGAAGGGCACCACCCCTGCAGAAAGAAGGATGCCACCCCTGCAGAAAGAAGGATGCCACCACTGCAGAAAGAAGGGTGCCAACCCTGCAGAAGGTAGGGTGCCACCCCTGCAGAAGGAATGGCACTGTCCAGAAAAAGGAAGGGTGCCCCCTCTGCAGAAGGCATAGCACCACCCCTGAAGGAGGCAGAGCGCCGCCACTGCAGAAGGAAGGGTGCTGCCCCTTCAGAAGGAAGAGCACCGCCTCTGCAAGGGTCTCTTTTTCAAGGGGTTTCCCTGTACACTGTGCAGTTGAAGAGGATGGCACAGTAATGCCTGTGTTTATGCTCAGCTTGAATATGTAAAAGGCTTTGTATCTGGAGTGTATAGTGCTTCTTTTCACAATCTAAAATTGTCAGCTGAATATTTGCAAGTTCCACTTCCTTATTTTTTAACTTGTTCTTATGCTGGCCAAAACAAATGAAAACAAAAGCAACCACAAGGGGCAAACTGTTGCTTGCAAAGGGCAGGCCTGTTGGGTTTGCCAATGCTTATTTATGTTTCTAATCACACCCATAATTAGTGAAGCTAGAAGGCAACAGATCTTCCACCAGTTTTAATTTGTAAGCATGGCACTACTTCATTAGGTGTGCAACCACCAGCCTTGCATTGCAAAGCCCTGCTTGAGTTGAAGTGGCTTCTCCCCTCTCAGAGCCTATCCTGGGGAGTGTATGAAGGGAAGAGGGTGGTCGAGATCTTGTCCGGTGTATAATACTCATGAGAAGCCAGATCTGTCAGCTCTTTCTACGAGTATCCTCTGGGAACCATCCCCCATGCTGAACACAGTGTGGGCAGCGTGGCCTATGTCGCAATAGAGTGTAATGGGACTGCCGCTATCTGCTTGCAAGCAACTAGGGCTCTGGAGTGTATCACATGACCTGCCAATACCCGTAGGAGACTCCTCCTCACTTCTTGGATGTTGCAAGAAGCCAAAGACCTCGTCTTTCGAGTACTTTTAATAGGCCTGATGTTCGGCTAGACTTACACCCGCTCAGCACCAGAATACACTCATGGGGGACAGTGCTCTCCTCAAATCTAAATAACATAACATGGCATGCCATGAGATAACATGATTTAACATGACATAACATAGCATGGCATAACATAACATGATATAAAATAGCATGGATTGGCATAACATAACATGATATAACATAACATACCATAGTATGGCATAACATAACATGATATAACATAACATAACATCCCATGACATAACATAACATTATATAACAAAATATAATATAGCATGGCATATATAACATAACATAGCATAACAACATAAGACAACATGACAGCATGACATAAAATAACATAACATAACATGGCATGACATAACATAGCATAATATAATATGACATGACGTGACATAAGATAACATCCATGGCATCATATAACATGATATAACATAACAGAACATGACATACAACATAAAATAACATGCAATGACATGACATAACATATAACATGACATGACATAACATAACATAATATGGCGCGACATGGCATAACATAACATGACACAAGATAACATAACATGGCATTATATAACATAACATAACGTTCCATGGCATAACATGACGTGACATGATATGATATGATATGATATAACATAGAATAACATAACATTGCATGACACAACATGTCAAAACATAACAAGACAAGATGACATGACATAAAATAGTATAACATGACATGACATCATCAGAAAAACTATAGCACAGACTATGGTTGGGAGCGCGAACATGAGAACAAGCAGCTGGCAGGATTCTTACACCTTTCTGGTGAGCCCACCTCAGCAACACCTGCGACCCCCTTTCTAGATTTATAGTTCAGAAATTCGGTAGCAAGTGGAATAAAGGAGAAATAAAAAGATGAAAAGCTGTCTAACCCTTCAGCAGCTAGTAATGCCCCTGCCCATCCGCCCCCTGGGCTCAGGTAAGCAGTCCTCTTGGGTGAAATACATGATATCTTGGGTGAAATACATGTCATCTTGGGTGAAATAAGTGTCTTCTTGGGTGAAATACATGATATCTTGTGTGAAATACGTGTCCTCCTGGGTGAAATACATGTCATCTTGGGTGAAATACGTGTCCTCTTGTGTGAAATACATGTCCTCTTGGGTGAAATACATGTCATCTTGGGTGAAATATGTGTCCTCTTGTGTGAAATACATGTCATCTTGGGTGAAATACATGTCATCTTGGGTGAAATGGGTGTCATCTTGGGTGAAATGTGTCTTCTTGGGTGAAATACATGATATCTTGTGTGAAATACGTGTCCTCCTGGGTGAAATACATGTCATCTTGGGTGAAATACATGTCATCTTGGGAGAAATAAGTGTCTTCTTGGGTGAAATACATGATATCTTGTGTGAAATACGTGTCCTCCTGGGTGAAATACATGTCATCTTGGGTAAAATACATGTCATCTTGGGTGAAATACTTGTCCTCTTGTGTGAAATACATGTCCTCTTGGGTGAAATGCATGTCATCTTGGGTGAAATACGTGTCATCTTGGGTGAAATACATGTCATTTTGGGTGAAATGCGTGTCATCTTGGGTGAAATAAGTGTCCTCTTGGGTGAAATACATGTCATCTTGGGTGAAATGCGTGTCCTCTTGTGTGAAATACATGTCATCTTGGGTGAAATGGGTGTCATCTTGGGTGAAATAAGTGTCTTCTTGGGTGAAATACATGATATCTTGTGTGAAATATGTGTCCTCCTGGGTGAAATACATGTCATCTTGGGTGAAATACATGTCATCTTGGGTAAAATAAGTGTCTTCTTGGGTGAAATACATGATATCTTGTGTGAAATACGTGTCCCCCTGGGTGAAATACATGTCATCTTGGGTGAAATACATGTCATCTTGGGTGAAATACGTGTCCTCTTGTGCGAAATACATGTCCTCTTGGGTGAAATAAATGTCATCTTGGGTGAAATACGTGTCCTCTTGTGTGAAATACATGTCATCTTGGGTGAAATACATGTCATCTTGGGTGAAATGCGTGTCTTCTTGTGTGAAATACGTGACCTCCTGGGTAAAATACATGTCATCTTGGGTGAAATATGTGTCTTCTTGGGTGAAATACATTTCCTCCTGGGTGAAATAAATGTCATCTTGGGAGAAATAAGTGTCTTCTTGGGTGAAATACATGATATCTTGTGTGAAATACGTGTCCTCCTGGGTGAAATACATGTCATCTTGGGTAAAATACATGTCATCTTGGGTGAAATACTTGTCCTCTTGTGTGAAATACATGTCCTCTTGGGTGAAATGCATGTCATCTTGGGTGAAATACGTGTCATCTTGGGTGAAATACATGTCATTTTGGGTGAAATGCGTGTCATCTTGGGTGAAATAAGTGTCCTCTTGGGTGAAATACATGTCATCTTGGGTGAAATGCGTGTCCTCTTGAGTGAAATACATGTCATCTTGGGTGAAATGGGTGTCATCTTGGGTGAAATAAGTGTCTTCTTGGGTGAAATACATGATATCTTGTGTGAAATATGTGTCCTCCTGGGTGAAATACATGTCATCTTGGGTGAAATACATGTCATCTTGGGTGAAATAAGTGTCTTCTTGGGTGAAATACATGATATCTTGTGTGAAATACGTGTCCCCCTGGGTGAAATACATGTCATCTTGGGTGAAATACATGTCATCTTGGGTGAAATACGTGTCCTCTTGTGCGAAATACATGTCCTCTTGGGTGAAATACATGTCATCTTGGGTGAAATACGTGTCCTCTTGTGTGAAATACATGTCATCTTGGGTGAAATACATGTCATCTTGGGTGAAATGCGTGTCATCTTGGGTGAAATAAGTGTCTTCTTGTGTGAAATACGTGACCTCCTGGGTAAAATACATGTCATCTTGGGTGAAATATGTGTCTTCTTGGGTGAAATACATTTCCTCCTGGGTGAAATAAATGTCATCTTGGGTGAAATACGTGTCATCTTGGGTGAAATATGTGTCTTCACCCAAGGGTAGGTCGCTCCCCCTGCCGCTGCAGCTCCTCCAAGTTCCCGAGTTCCTGTGTTCCTGAGACCCACCTAACTGTAAGTACCCCCCTCCTCCCAGCCCCTCGCCCTTCCCCGCGCCACTCACCTTCTCTCCTGCTCCTGCTTCTTTTCCTCCTCTCTGTCTCTTCCTCCTCGCTCCCCCTCTGCAATCTTCTTCTGTGTTCTTCTGTTCTTCTCTTCTGTTCTTCTGTTCTTCCCTTCTGTTCTTCTGTGTTCTTCCGGTCTTCTGTGTTCTTCTTCTCTGTTCTTCTCGGTGCTTCTGTGTTGTTCTTCTCTGTTCTTCTCTGTTCTTCTCTGTTCTTCTCCTCTTCCGATCTTCTGTTCTTCTGTTCTTCTGTTCTTCTGTTCTTCTGTCTTCTGCTCTTCTGGTCTTCTGTCTTCTGCTCTTCCGTCTTCTGTTCTTCTGTCTTCTGTTCTTCTGTCTTCTGTTCTCCTGTCTTCGGCTCTTCTACCTCCTCCGTCTTCTTCCCCCGAGCCTGCCCTCCTGCTCCTTCCTCATCCCCCTCCCTCACTCGCCTCCCCCTCTCTCACCCCTAGCTAACCCGTTCGCTATCTACCTCCCTCACTCCTCCTATCTTCCTATCTCTCTAGCTCCCTATCTCACTATCTAACTCCCCCACTCTCCACCTCCTCCTACCTACCTATCTGTCTATCTATCTATTTCCCTATCTATCGACTTCTCTATCTATTTTCTCTATCTATTTCTCTATCTCTCCCCCCCTCCCGCCACCCCCTCTACTACCTATCTCCCTATCCTCTCACTCTACCTCTCTCCCTCACCCACCTCTACAACCCCCCCTCCCCTATCTTCACAACCCTACTCCTATCTCTCTCCCTAATCTCCAAACCTCCTAACACTCACCCTCCTCCACCCTAAACCCCCTCCCCCAGCTCCTCTCACTCTACCTGTCCCCCCCCCTCCCTCGCGCTTTCCCGCCGCGACCTCCTGCACGCCCCCGCCCCCCAGCTCCCATTCGCCCCCAGCTGACCCCTCCCCCCCCCCTCCTACCTCTTATGGCGGCCGCTGCGCGACAGTGGTAGCGACCCTTGACCCAAGGGTAGGTCGCTCCCCCTGCCGCTGCAGCTCCTCCAAGTTCCCGAGTTCCTGTGTTCCTGAGACCCACCTAACTGTAAGTACCCCCCTCCTCCCAGCCCCTCGCCCTGCCCCGCGCCACTCACCTTCTCTCCTGCTCCTGCTTCTTTTCCTCCTCTCTGTCTCTTCCTCCTCGCTCCCCCTCTGCAATCTTCTTCTGTGTTCTTCTGTTCTTCTCTTCTGTTCTTCTGTTCTTCCCTTCTGTTCTTCTGTGTTCTTCCGGTCTTCTGTGTTCTTCTTCTCTGTTCTTCTCGGTGCTTCTGTGTTGTTCTTCTCTGTTCTTCTCTGTTCTTCTCTGTTCTTCTCCTCTTCCGATCTTCTGTTCTTCTGTTCTTCTGTTCTTCTGTTCTTCTGTCTTCTGTTCTTCTGGTCTTCTGTCTTCTGCTCTTCCGTCTTCTGTTCTTCTGTCTTCTGTTCTTCTGTCTTCTGTTCTCCTGTCTTCGGCTCTTCTACCTCCTCCGTCTTCTTCCCCGGAGCCTGCCCTCCTGCTCCTTCCTCATCCCCCTCCCTCACTCGCCTCCCCCTCTCTCACCCCTAGCTAACCCGTTCGCTATCTACCTCCCTCACTCCTCCTATCTTCCTATCTCTCTAGCTCCCTATCTCACTATCTAACTCCCCCACTCTCCACCTCCTCCTACCTACCTATCTGTCTATCTATCTATTTCCATATCTATCGACTTCTCTATCTATTTTCTCTATCTATTTCTCTATCTCTCCCCCCCTCCCGCCACCCCCTCTACTACCTATCTCCCTATCCTCTCACTCTACCTCTCTCCCTCACCCACCTCTACAACCCCCCCTCCCCTATCTTCACAACCCTACTCCTATCTCTCTCCCTAATCTCCAAACCTCCTAACACTCACCCTCCTCCACCCTAAACCCCCTCCCCCAGCTCCTCTCACTCTACCTGTCCCCCCCCCTCCCTCGCGCTTTCCCGCCGCGACCTCCTGCACGCCCCCGCCCCCGCCCCCCAGCTCCCATTCGCCCCCAGCTGACCCCTCCCCCCCCTCCTACCTCTTATGGCGGCCGCTGCGCGACTGCGCAGCGGGCACGCCGCTGGCGCGCCGGAGGCGCGCCAGAGGCAAGCCCGTCTGCGCCCGTCCGCGCCTGGCCCGCGCCCAGCGCCACGACCCCTGGTCCCCAGCTCCCCCAAGCCCCGCTGATCCGCTACGACCCCACCACCCTCCACGCCCTCAACCCAGGGCGCTCCAAAACCTGCTTCCTAGCTCACCCCAAACGCACCCATGGACCCTTCGCCTGCAACTCCTGCAAACGCATCTTCCACCACGCAACTACCACGACCACAAGCCCACGCGCCATCAACCACCTCAAGTGCATCCTGATCAACGCTCGTTCCGTCCACAAGCACGCCGTTGAACTTTGGGACCTCCTGGACTCCACAGCCCCGGACGTCGCCTTCATCACGGAGACATGGATGAACGCCTCCTCTGCTTCCGACATCGCTACCGCCATCCCCGAAGGCTACAAGATCTCCAGAAAAGACCGCACCAACCAAGTAGGAGGAGGTGTCGCCATCATCTTCAAAGACTCCATCAGCGTCACCACCTCCACCGAAGACCCCCCCCTCGCCGCTGAACACCTGCATTTTCAGATTCGCACCGACCCAAGGACCACCCTCAGAGGATCCCTCGTCTACCGTCCTCCCGGACCTCGCGCCTCTTTCAGCGACGCCATCGCCGACTTCATCTCCCCGCACGCCCTCGCCTCACCGGACTACATCCTCCTAGGCGACCTCAACTTCCATCTGGAACAAAACAACGACCCCAACACCACCACCCTGCTCGACAACCTCGCCAACCTCGGCCTCAAACAACTGGTGAACACCGCCACCCACATCGCCGGACACACGCTCGACCCTATCTTCTCCGCCAGCAAACACATCTTCTTCAGCCACACCTCTGCCCTACACTGGACCGACCACAGCTGCGTCCACTTCACATTCCGACGCGAGACCTCCCACCTCCGCACTCAACCCACCCCTCGTCGACAGTGGAACAAGATCCCTGAAGAGCAACTCTTCTCCGCTCTCGCCGCCAACCAACCCACCCTCACCACCGACCCCAACGACGCAGCTCTCAACCTCACAAACTGGATCTCCAACTGCGCTGACAACCTTGCTCCCCTCAAACGCACGCATCGACAGACCAACACCAAAAAACCTCTCTGGTTCTCTGACACCCTCAAAGAATCAAAGAAAACTTGTCGTGCCCTTGAGAAGGCCTGGCGCAAGGACCACACCGTGGACAACATGACCGCCCTCAAGAACGCTACACGCGAACACCACCACCTGATCCGCACTGCCAAAAGGAACTTTTTCACCGACAGACTAGACAAAAACAGCCACAACAGCAGAGAACTCTTCAGCATCGTCAAAGAGTTCTCCAACCCCAGCGCCAGCGCCGTCACGCCCTCACAGGATTTGTGCGAATCCCTCGCCACTTTCTTCCATCGCAAGATCAGCGACCTCCACGACAGCTTCGGACACCAGACCCAACCATACACCACTGAACCCGCTTCCCCGGACATCACCCTCAACAACTGGACCCACATCAACACGGAAGAAACCAAATCCATCATGAACTCTATCCACTCCGGCGCACCTTCGGACCCCTGCCCGCACTTCATCTTTAACAAAGCCGACGACATCATCGCCCCGCACCTCCAGACCGTCATCAACTCTTCTTTTTCTTCTGCTACCTTCCCCGAATGCTGGAAGCACGCTGAAGTCAACGCCCTACTAAAGAAACCTACGGCTGACCCAAGCGACCTGAAAAACTTCCGCCCCATCTCTCTTCTACCTTTCCCAGCCAAGGTAATAGAAAAGACCGTCAACAAACAGCTGACCACCTTCCTGGAAGACAACAACCTGCTCGACCCTTCACAAACCGGATTCCGAACCAACCACAGCACGGAAACCGCCCTCATCTCAGTCACAGACGACATCAGAACCCTGATGGACAACGGTGAAACAGTCGCCCTCATTCTCCTCGACCTCTCGGCTGCCTTTGACACCGTCTGTCACCGCACCCTAATCACCCGCCTACGCTCCACCGGGATCCAAGGCCAGGCCCTGGACTGGATCGCCTCCTTCCTCGCTAACCGCTCCCAAAGAGTTTACCTCCCTCCGTTTCGCTCAGAACCCACCAAGATCATCTGCGGCGTACCTCAAGGCTCATCGCTCAGCCCGACACTCTTCAATGTCTACATGAGCCCCCTCGCCGACATCGTACGCAAGCACGACATCATCATCACCTCCTACGCCGACGACACCCAACTTGTACTCTCCCTCACCAAGGACCCCGCCAGCGCCAAGACCAACCTACAAGAGGGTATGAAGGACGTCGCAGATTGGATGAGGCTCAGCCGCCTAAAGCTGAACTCTGAAAAAACGGAAGTCCTCATCCTCAGCAACACCCCGTCCGCCTGGGACGACTCCTGGTGGCCCACGGCCCTCGGCACCGCACCGACCCCCGCAGACCACGCCCGCAACCTCGGCTTCATCTTGGACCCTCTTCTCACCATGACCAAGCAAGTCAACGCCGTGTCCTCCGCCTGCTTCCTCACTCTCCGCATGCTCCGCAAGATCTTCCGCTGGATCCCCGCCGACACCAGAAAAACCGTGACCCACGCCCTTGTCACGAGTCGCCTGGACTACGGCAACACCGTCTACGCCGGGACCACCGCCAAACTCCAAAACCGCCTGCAACGCATCCAAAACGCCTCGGCCCGCCTCATCCTCGACGTACCCCGCAACAGCCACATCTCCGCACACCTGAGACACCTGCATTGGCTCCCAGTCAGCAAAAGGATCACCTTCCGTCTTCTCACCCACGCACACAAAGCCCTCCACAACAAGGGACCGGAATACCTCAACAGACGCCTCAGCTTCTACGTCCCCACCCGCCCCCTCCAGGTCCGCTGGCCTCGCACTTGCTGCCGTCCCTCGCACCCGCCGCTCCACGGCGGGTGGGAGATCTTTCTCCTTCCTGGCGGCCAAGACCTGGAACTCCCTCCCCACCAGCCTCAGGACCACCCAGGACCACTCCGCTTTCCGGAGACTCCTAAAGACTTGGCTGTTCGAGCAGCGATAACCCCCCCTTTCCCCCCTAGCGCCTTGAGACCCGCACGAGTGAGTAGCGCGCTTTATAAATGTTAATGATTTGATTTGATTCTTGGGTGAAATACGTGTCCTCTTGGGTGAAATACATGACATCTTGTGTGAAATACATGTCCTCTTGGGTGAATTACATGTCATCCTGGGTGAACTACATGCCATCTTGTGTGAAATACGTGTCCTCCTGGGTGAAATACTTGTTATCTTGGGTGAAATACATGTCATCATGGGTGAAATATGTGTTTTCTTGGGTGAAATACGTGTCCTCTTGGGTGAAATACATATGATCCTGGGTGAAATACATGTCCTCTTGGGTGAAGTATGTGTCTTCTTGGGTGAGATACGTGTCCTCTTGGGTGAAATAGGTGTCCTCTTGAGTGAAATACATGTCATCTTGGGTGAAAGAAGTGTCATCTTTGGTGAAATATATGTGATCTTGGATGAAATACATGTCCTCTTGGGTGAAATACATGTGATCTCGGATGAAATACATGTCCTCTTGAGTGAAATAACTGTGATCTTGGGTGAAATACATATGATCCTGGGTGAAATACACATCTCTTTGGGTAAAATACATGTGATCTTTGGAAATACATGCCATCTTGTGTGAAATACGTGTGTGTCCTCCTGGGTGAAACACATAAAAGAAATCGAGAGGCATGTTTAAGAGCCGTGAGAGTCTCCTTGCACCACATTAGCGTAATGTTTTTTTCTATGCTAATGTGGCCCAACGAGGCCAACATCCCAGTGCCACATTTACACAGTGGTGCTACATTATGCCTGCGTCAGGCATAATGTATGCAAAGGGGGCGTTCCCCTCCATCAAGGGGGGGGGCAAAAAACTCACACAAAAAATCTAAGTGATTTTGTTGCGTCATTTTCTTTGGCACTTTTCACACCAGCTCAGAGCAGGTGTTAAAAGAAGGCTTCCATAGGTTACAATGGGCCTCAATGAGCTTTGCAGGATTAGCATCAACATTTTTTGCACTAATTCTGTAAAACTCAGAGTAGCATAAAAAATTCTGGTGTTTTAAATGCGGTGGACACATGGTGACATTAAGCAGGCGCTAAGGGGTGCCACTTTTCTTAACAACCGGGCGCCTTAGATGCTGCTCCACTGGCATTGCCACGCCTCCATACACCGCCACGCCTATGACTGCATCATTATAGGCGTGGCGGTGTCTGGACTGACGTGGCAGTGAGGGTGGAGCAGCATCCACCCCGCCCCCGACCGCCAGCATGGCGCATGGCGGGCCTCACTGCCATCAATGGCGGTGAGGCTCCATGCATCAGAATATGGCGGGATGCCTTGCCCCACCACTGGAGGTTTTCTGTTGACCGTCAGCATGGTCGGCGGCGGGCTATAATAATAATAATAATAATAATAATTATAATCTTAATAATGAGGGCCATAGTTTGTATTGCTGTGCGCGGGTATGTTCTATGACCGCTATGGTAGAGCAGGGTAGCCTGGTATTGTCAGGTCTCCAGCAACCATCTCTGCTGTACTCCAGGGAGTGTGGATCTGAGAAGGAAGGTGTTGTGCATCTGGAGTTAGGGTGAATGCTTCTGGTACAAAGGAGGGAAGGCCTCCACTTAGTGATGGAAACGAGACTCAAGCTTTCTTTTCTCTCATCAGTTTATTAAGAACTTTGCAGAGGGACCAACAACATGACTCTTGCTTTAACGTGGAAAATAGAAAAATTAGGTATTTTTGGGGTGCTCAAACTGAAAGGTGCTCATACACCGAAATGTTGTTTTTTTATCAACAATTGTGTTTTGCATAATTAAGAGTGATCTGCTGCCAACATCTTCCTGCAGGACCCGGATCAGCAAAACCTAGCGAGCCGTAGGGGCTGTGGCTGTTGCTGTTCATGTTTGGTTTAATTAAGTGATATTTTATGAGCACAAAATACATCCTCAGGTGCAGTTCGGACACACAGGTGCTTTTGTGTTACATAAATAGTGCTGAACGGTGCGTTTACCATCAACAAGTAATTGTGCCTAATGTTACGCTACAGTAAATCACGCAAGTTGCACCTACCCTTAGGAAAAAAACAAAAAACTTGCAAGAATACAACTTAATTGGTAACTGGGATGAAACCGAAAGATCAACATGGTTGCTGCCAAGCACTTTCATCCAGCACTTTCTGAGCTCATTTCACTTGCTGCCACCCTGGCCTTAGAAGCTCCACTCATGACCCTTCCTCTGATGTCCTGGTCCTGGATGTGCCTGAACCCCACTATGGACAGGCGGCAAAGGGCCTTCACAGTGTCCCACCTCCCTGGACACCAGAGCTCCAGTGAGATTTCATCTTTCTGCAGGTTTTTAAGACCCCTCTTTGCATGTTTAGTACTGCGGTGTATTACTGAGTCACCACCATGCCTGGCATGGAGAACACCACCTTGAAAGTGGACCCCAGCCTATGGGAAGAAGTCCTGTGTTTATGCACTAAACAAGGGGCCCTGATATCAAGGAAGAAAGCAGGTTCCACTGAGCACTGAGAAGGTTTGTGATCCTTCCACAGCACTGAGGGCCTGACGGGTTACTCCGTCACTGTTTATGATGGAGTAACCGCTCTGAAATATCTAAATCAGGCCCTACGTTCTGTAATTTTCCCCTAACTAGAGGTCAATCAATAATCTTTGCAAATTCATAATCTTGGGACCCATCAACCAGGCGAGGTGGAGGAGGAACCTAAGCTTAAGATGAAGCTGTGTTGACCCTGAAGACATGTACAGCCGGATACATTTGCAGATTAGAAGGAAACACCAATTTTACCTACCTCGACTGAGCCAATTGTGCAATTGAAGAACCCTAGCAAAATGGGAGTGAGAGTAAATTTAGGTTATGAGGCCAGAACGGAAATGTTTTTGGAGGATAATGATACTAACTCATTGATGTTCTACCAAGGGTGAGATTGTCTGTATTGGTCTGCATACTTATTGTAAACTGACTGACCTTGCCTTCAGTACAGGAATGCAAATAATTGTTTCCCTGAATTGTATGAACAGGTAAAGGCCCAAAGGTTCCAGGTCATATGTTGGAGGCTGGCCCTCTATGCAGTATGTAACACCAGGCACACTATGCAGAGGGTCCAGGCAACCACACCTTGGTTTCCAGAAGTAAAAATCAGGCCACCCAGTGCTCCAATTTCTAAGGTAGCTGGTCGAGCAGTTAGGTTAATCCAGGAGATGTGCTAAGAATTAGTTGTACTCACAAATCCAATCATGCACCACACACACTCAATGAAGAACTCGAGACCAGAATTTATAATAAATACTTCAGACTTTTATATGAAATTTGAGAGCTTTAGAATATGTTAAGGACGGTTCTTGTTATGACTTTTTAAAGTTTTGACAAAGTTAGTCCTTCTGTGCATAATTACGCACCACTGTAATCAATAGGTAGTCACTTTTAAAAATGCATTAAAAATCCCACAGATGATTTACCAGTCTCTTCTTTTGCAGGATGGTCACAGTAGTTGGTGGGCACCTCTTGCCAGCTGGAGAGCCTCAGGCAGCTCCCAGTTATGGTGGGAGCAGCGTTGGAGAGGTTCTTGACACAGGCACAGGGCCACCTGGATGGGACACTTGGAAAGGGAGCTGATTTGAAGATTTAAAGTTGGTGCCTGGGGGTCCCCTAGGGCTATTGAGGTTGCAAGGGGTTGGGGACCCAGGGCATACAGAAGATCCCATGATGCAAGGCCCAGGGTGGCCAGATGCATGGCGTTTGGAATGTCTTGGATGCTGTGCGCAACAGAGCCCACTGGAGCTGCAGGTGAGTCTATTTTCTTTGAAGGCAGCTTACAGAACAACAGGGAGCACTCTGGTCAAAGGTCCACGGTGTTCCTGAAATCCCTCAACTGGGGCTTCCTCCTGATCCTTTTTCAGCTCTGGGGGAGCTGGTTTTCTGCTGGTCCGATGTCAGCTCACCAGTACCCATGGTATTGCTGTTTCTCAGCCACTAGAGGGTGCAGTGCCACCAAACGTGGTACAGATGCGGGTCACTTCCGGGTGGTTGTCGGTGTGTCCTCGGGTCCAGCTTCGACTTCCGGTCGTGGAGATATCGGCGATTCAGTGAAGTGACCTTCACTGGTTTGTTGGTCCTTTGCAGGTTTCTTGCATTTCTTGAGCAGTGCCTCCATTCAGGAGGGAGATTTAGGCTACTTGCAAAGCCTGGAGGTCCTCTGGGGCTTTTGAGGTTGGTCCATTGGTCAGCTCCTCCGCAGCAGAGATTGTTGGGACTCTGGTGCAGCGAGCAGGGGTCATGGAGCCTCCTCTGGTGTAGCAGGTCCTCGGTCCTCGTCCTGGTGGGTTTCTTTGGTGCTGTCTTCTTTCAGCCTGGCAAGTTTCAGGTCTTGTCTGTGGATGCTAAAGAGCTTGTGTGAGAACTGGAGCTACCCTAATCCCCATTCACCACAGGAGCCTCATCCACCTCATATGTATTATCATCATCATCTTGTTCATACTGGGACACCAGAAACCTAAGTTTCCCTGTTTTGGGTCTTTTTCCAGTTTGAATTTTGTGCAGTCTTCAGAGTTTCCTTAATTGGTCACAGGTATATGCCTCATAAGGTTCCAGGTTGAGCTCTTGGTTTCTGGACTCTGAAACACACATTTTACCTCACTAAAGTTGGGACCTTTTTGGAATTTAGAGTTCCCCTTTTTGGATAACCAACTAAAGCAAAGACTTTAAAAAAACTTTAAAAAATTTGTAGGGACCTAACCAGGGTGCTGCAAACATTTTAGAAATATGTAAAAAATGTTAGTCAATTAGAAAAATCATAAACAATTAATTAAAAGACAATTTGGAGAGTTATTTGTGTGGTAACACAATTGTAAAAGTGGTATCAGCAAACACAAAGTATTTATCCCACTGCTGATACACCAAATGTGGGAGGCAGGCCCTCTATGCAGTGTGTAAAACCAACCACACTATGCAGAAGGTTCAGGCAACCACACATTGGTTTCCAGAGGTAAAAATTAACCCACCTAATGCTCCAATTTTTATGGTAGCTTGTCGAGCAGTTAGGCTAGTCCGAGAGATGTGCTAAGTATTTGCTGTACTCACAAATTCAAACATGCACCACACACACTCAATGAATAACACAAGACCAGAATTTATAAAGATATGTCAGACTTTTATATAAAATTTGAGACCATGATCTTTAGAATACCTTAAGTACTTTTTTTGTTATGACTTTTTAAAGTTTTGGCAAAGTTAGCCTTTCTGTGCGTAATTACGCACCATTGGAATCAATAAGGAGTCACTTTTAAAAATGCATTAAAAATCGCATGGATGAGTTACTGGTCTCAGTAGTCGGTGGGCACCTCGTGCCAGCTGGAGAGCCTCAGGTGGCTTCTGCTTCGGGCGGGAGCAGCGTTGGAGAGGTTCTTGGAACAGGCACGGGACCACCCGGATGGGCAACTTAGAAAAGGAGCTGGTTTGCAGATTTAAAGTTGGTGCCTTGGGGTCCCTTTTGGCTGTTGAGATCGCAAGGGATTGGGGACCTGGGGCACACAGCATATCCCACGATGCAAGGCCCAGGGCAGCCAGGTGCAGGGCGTTTTGAAGGTCTTGGATGCTGTGCGCAAAAGAGTCCACTGGAGCTGCAAGTGAGTCTCTTTGAAGGGGACTTACAGGACATCGGGGGCACTCTGGTAAAAGGTCCAGGGTGTTCCTGAAGTCCCTCGACTGGGGCTTCCTCCTGATCCTTTTTCAGCTCTGGGGGAGCTGGTTTTCTGCTGGTCCAACATCAGCTGACCAGTACCTGGGGTATTGCTGTATCTTGGCCACTAGAGAGCTCAGTGCCACCAAATTTGGCACAGATGAGGTCACTTCTCAATGGCCATCAGTGTGTCGTTGGGTCCAGCTGTGACTTCCTGTCACATAGATATCGGCAATTCAGTGAAGTAACCTTCACTGGTTTGTTGGTCCTTTGCAGGTTTCCTGTGTTTCTTGAGTGGTGCCTCCACTCAGGAGGGAGATTTAGGCTACTTGCAAAGCCTGGAGGTCATCTGGGGCTTTTGAGGTCGGTCCAGTGGTCAGATCCTCCGCAGCGGCAATTGTTGGGACTCTGGTGCAGCAAGCAGGGGTCTTGGAGCCTCTTCTGGTGCAGCAGGTCCTCAGTTCTCGTCCTAGCATTTTCTTTGGTGCTGTCTTCTTTGTTCCTGTTCAATCTAAATTCCTGGTCTAGGGGAGCCCACTAAATTCTGAATTTAGTGGGCTTTTTAGGGGGGGCCTGGTAGTGTCTAATGGGACACTTAGCCTTGGGTAGCTACACACCCTACAGTGACCACTTCCTGTGGGAAGGGTCACTTCCCTAAACCTGATTGGCTATTGTCCTCCATTCCAAAATGGAGAAAAATTAGATAGAGGGTCCACTTCTCATGCAAGCCCTTAAGTGTAGTGCATGGTCAGTGAGGCCACCCCTCCTACCCTTTGTCTGGTTTCCCACCTTTGCTCCCACCCAAATTGGGGGTGTGAGAGGGGGAGCCCTCTGCTGCTAGCAGTAGGCCTGGGGCTCCAGTTTCAGGGGCTGTAGCCTTTTGAAGTTCACCACCAGGGTGTTGCACATTCCTGAGGGAGGGTGTGTTAGCTCCTCCACCCAGGAAGGGCATTGTCTTACAAAACAGAGAGCCCTGACTCTCCCCCAGATTTGTTTATTGGCCATCTGGAGTGGCAGGCTGGATGGAACCGGTCAGCAACTATGCCAGTTAGGGTTAGCTTTTGCAGGGGTCACCGCTAAGGTGACCCCTGGGTATTTTTAGGGTTAAATCCAACACTGGTACCAGTCTGGATTTTTTATACTGAGTTGTTTGATACCAAACAACCCAGGGTGGAGAGTAGCCATCATATAGCTGGGAAACTCATGTTTGACCAGTGCCCAGTGCATTTACAGTATGTAAAATGGCTGCTCTGTTCACTCACTATGTCTTGGGTTTGTCAAGGACAAAGTGGGGGCATATTGCTCATGCAGTTATGCCCTCTCGCATAATATGGTACACCGTGCCTTAGGGCTGGAAGGCCTGCCAGAAGGGTGACTTACCCATAATATATGCAGTGTAGGGTGGACAGGGCATACAGAGAGTGTCCCAGTACACTCAGCCTCCAATGGCAATGCTGGGTGCATCTGGGTGCAGGGCCCTTGGGGTGGCACAAACAGTGCTGCTGCCCCCAGGGTCTACTCTTAATATCTATTGCCCTTGGTACTGGGGTACCCATTTACTAGGGACTCATAGGGGTATTTAAGTGTGTATCCAATTGTGCCAAGCATCACAACAGATTTTTGGAAAGTGCTCTGGCCCAGGGAACCTGGTTAGCAGGGGCCCTGGGCACTACTAACTTCTAGAACACATCAACACCAAGCAAAAAGTGGGGACTGACCATGCGAAAAGAGGCCTCCTCTCTCATCATATTCAGGAATGCTGACCACAGTGACAGTAGAAGGAGGAAAACACAGAGCACTGTGTATGGAGTCGATGTATGGAAATTCTGGTAGAGATAACCATAGAACACATTGAATAGATTTTCCATAGGGAAAAAAAATAGAGATTGTCCTAGGGCTGGTTTGAGTCTCTCTGCTCATCCAGTTGGGAATGGTAACTGGTAGGGGGATGCAGGAAAGTACCATCTTTCCTGGCATGTTACCCCCATTTTTACACATATGTCAGTTTGTTTTTCCCTGTCTCACTGGGATCCTGCTAGCCAGGACACCAGTGCTCATAGTTTCTGGCCTGAATGCGTGTACCTGTGTAGTTTTAACTGCATCACTGAGGCTCTGCCAATCAGAACCTCAGTGCTTATGCTCTCTTTGCCTTTAAAATTGTCACTATAGGCTAGTGACCATTTTTACCAATTCTAATTGGCACACTGGAACACCCTTATAATTCCCTAGCATACGGTACCTAGGTACCTAGGGTATTGCGGTTCCAGGAGATCCCTATGGACTGCAGCATTTCTTTTGCCACACATAGGGAGCTCAGACAATTCTTACACAGGACTGCCACTGCGGCCTGAGTGAAATAAGGTCCACGTTATTTCACAGCCATTTTACACTGCACTTGAGTAACTTCTAAGTCACCTATTTGTCTAACCTCCACTTAGTGAAGGTTAGGTGCAAGGTTACAAAGTGTGAGGGAACACTGGCACTAGCCAAGGTGTCCCCACATAGTTCAGTGCAATTTCCCCAGACTTTGTGATTGCGGGGACAACATTACACGTGTGCACTACATATAGGTCAATATCTATATGTAGCTTCACAATGTTAACTCCAAATATGGCCATGTAACATGTCTAAGATCATGGAATTGTGCCCCTATGTCAATCTGGTATTGGGGTGCCAATCACATGCATCCCCGGGGCTCCACTATGGACCCCGGGTACTGCCAAACCAGCTCTCTGGGGTTTTCTCTGCAGCTATCGCTGCTGCCACCCCACAGACAGAGTTCTGCCCTCCTGGGGTCTGGGCAGCCCAGGAAGGCAGAACAAAGGTTTTCCTCTGAGAGAGGGTGTTACACCCTTTCCCTTTGGAAATAGGTGTTAAGGGCTGGGGAGGGGTAGCCTCCCCCAACCTTTGGAAATGTTTTGAAGGGCACAGGTGTTGCCCTCCTTGCATAAGCCAGTCTACACCGGTTGAGGGAACCCCCAGTCCCTGCTCTGGCACAAAACTGGACAAAGGAAAAGGAAGTGACCACTCCCCTGTCCATCACCACCCCAGGGGTGCTGCCCAGAGCTCCTCCTTCTGTTTTGTCCCAGACCTCTGCCATCTTGAATCCAGAGGTGTGAGGGCACAGTGGAGACCTCTGAGTGGCCAGTGCCAGCAGGTGATGTCAGAGACCACTCCTGATAGGTGCTTAACTCACTAGGTGGGCAATCCTCTTCTGAGGGCTATTTAGGGTCTCTCCTGTGGGCTTTTCCTCAGATAACGACTTGCAAGAATTCACTAGAGTTCCTCTGCATCTCCCTCTTCGACTTCTGCAAAGGATCGACCGCTGACTGCTACAGGACGGCTGCAAAACTGCAACAAAGTAGCAAGAAGACTACCAGTGACATTGTAGCGCCTAATCCTGCCAGCTTTCTCAACTGTTTCCTGGTGGTGCATGCTCTGGGGGTTGTCTGCCTTCACCCTGCACTGGAAGCCAAGAAGAAGTCTCCTGTGGGTCGACGGAATCTTCCCTCTGCTCCTGCAGGCACCAAACTTCAGCATCACCGGTACTCTGGGACCCCTCTCATCCTGACGAGCGTGGCCCTTGAACACAGGTGGTTGACCCAAGTGACCCAGACTGTCCAGTGGTCCAACTGTCTAAATTTGGAGGAGGTAGGTCCTTGCCTCCCCTCTCCAGACATTAATCCTGTGTACTGCATGAACTGCAGCTGCTAGGGCTTCTGTGCACTTTTGCAAGGAATCCTTCACACACAGCTTAGTCCAGGTCCCCAGCACTCAGTCCTGCATTACTCAACTCGCTGAGTTGACCCTCGGCTTCGTGGGACCCTCCTTTGTAGTGTTGAGACGACCGCTGTGCTCAGTTTTCTTGATCCCGTGTTCAAGTACTTCTGTGGGTGCTGTCTTCTTGTGCGTGGAATCCCTGCAAGGCTGTGGGCCCCCCTGTCTCCTCTTCCAAGTGGCGACCTCCTGGTCCTTCCTTGGCCCGGGCAGCACCCTTTTTTTTACCGCCACCTATGCAACTAGCAAGGCTTCTTTGCGGTCTTTCTTTAAAGAAACAACGCTGTGTCCTCCAGCACTCGGTGGGACATCTTCTGAACAAAGGAGAAGTTCCTAGCACCTTTCGTTGTTGCAGAATCTCCAGTTTCTTCCACCCAGAGGCAGCTATTTTGCACCTTCATCTGGGGTTTAGTGGGCTTTTGCCCCCCCGGACACTTTTGTGACTCTTGGACTTGGTCCCCATCCTTTACAGGTCCTCAGGTCCAGGAATCTGTCTTCAGTGCTTTGCAGTCTGTCGTGGTCTTTGCAGAATCTCCTATCACAAGTTTAGTGTGTTTCAGGGGAAGTAGAATCACTTTACTCCTACTATTCAGGGTCTTGGGGTGAGGTATCTTGGACACCCTTAGTGTTTTCTTACGCTCCCAGTGACCCTCTGCACACTACGCTAGGCCAGGGGTCCCTATGTTGTGTAGCCATTTTAAGAATAGCTCCATGCATGTTAGTTTATTACACTAGGCCGCTGTGCACCTTGACCTAGATATATTTTATTCAGCTTCGCACTGTTTTTACAATAACCCGTTTTACGGTCTTGTTTTAATTTCTTCTATCAAACTGTTTAGCTTAAGTTCAGCACTGTGTTCTCCAACAATGCATTCTTGATCGCTCTGTGCTTCAGTCAAGGCTACAGTCTGGTACATTGCTGGTAAACGTGGTAGAATTTTAGTCTACAACGTTCGTAGAAAATACACATCCTTAATTAGGGACATTTTCTTAGAACATTTGTTGTGTTAGTTATAAAAACACTTCCTAGTCCTAGTACACGTCAAGAGGGAGATTCCAGCCAGGGAACCACAACTGTAGGCTGAATGCTCCGTTGCAGATGCTGATGCAGATTACATGCCTCTGCTCAGGTATGAGGGTTGATGTCCTCCCGGGGAACCTGAAAGGCAGGATTAGAACTTAACATGCTGTGCTTGCAATATGATTTAGATAGGGAAGAGTCCATTGAACCTTGTGACACTGTGATAGCATTATTCCTATGCTTCACTCTCATAGTCACTATTTTAATATTGTTGTGTTGTGTAGTTCTGGTTATTGCAGCTAACGCTTTGCTATCCAAAATGCAGTTGTTTTATTAAATCAATCTTTAAAACTTATACTGCTTCTATTGTCATTTATATATGAGACCGCACTGTGTATTAGAGAACCGGTTGTGACCTGAGTGACCACGACTTCCCTGAGAAGTACCCATATGTCATGCGCTCGGCTGCCCAGTCATCTCTACCATTTGGGAGAGATGAGGCACTGCTAGTTAGCCGGAGCAAAACCCGGATTTGGAGTGACAAGTGTCATCCACCGTGGGTCAGACTCAGTCTCCCACACTGTGGACGATCTTGCTACTCGAAATCCAGTAGTCTCATTAGAATAATGAGAGCCTACGCAACACCTAAGTGGTTCACATTCCACTTTCTTAGTATATGGTTTGTGTTGCCCCTAGGCCTACTGCATCCTATTGTATTCTGCAGTGTTTGCACTACTTTTCTAACTGTGTACTTACGTAATTTGGGTTTGTGTGTACATTTTGTGTATTTTACTTACCTCCTAAGGGAGTATATCCTCTGAGATATTTTTGGCACATTGTCACTAAAATAAAGTAGCTTTATTTTTAGTAACTCTGAGTATTGTGTTTCTTATGATATAGTACTATTTGATATAAGTGGTACAGTAAGAGCTTTGCATGTCTCCTAATTCAGCCTAAACTGCTCTGCTATAGCTACCTCTATCAGCCTAAGCTTCTAGAACACTACTAATCTACTAATAAGGGATAACTGGACCTGGCACAAGGTGTAAGTACCATCAGGTACCCACTATAAGCCAGGCCAACCTCCTACAGGGGATGGCAATAGTTTCCTACCTGCTTCATTAACTGTTTCCAGAAGTGGGTTATAAATTGGGCACCTCTCTTTGATTTGATTCCTTCAGGTGATCCTTGTGATATGAAACATCTTTGAGAGAGATGGGAGTTAATTCAAGAGCTGTTTTTAGTTTTGCAAGAGGAATTAAATGGGCTGCTTTGCTATATAGTCCACTACTAGAAAGATCCCACGGTCAGATAGCTTGGCACACAAGGCTTTGATTTGAGACCCTATTGCACAATGGTTGATGTATATTTATTGAGATGCTGATTCCTGTGTAGCCACCTAAAGTAACCCCTACAACAAGTCTTGTGTCGTGTGACCACCCGGAAGCCCTGCAGATGGGATGTCATGGCAAAGTTCTATAATATTTTATTGGTAATTTTGGGACAAGGATTCCTTCTGTTTTTTATGTTGCTTTCATGCCTGTAAATCTCTGAAAAAACAGCTGCGGCTTCATCCTGGCTTTTGGACTGAAGAAAAGGAATGATGGCTGGTTCTACTGGAGGGATCTGTTCTTCGGCTTGGAGGGATAAGGCATGTGCTGCTCCTGGTGACTGACTGGAAGGTATGTGATGTTATATTAAAACTGAGGAATAAATGACGAATAGTCAGGTTGTGTGTTCACATACTTCATGGACTTAACATATTGTAATTTCTCATAATCTCGCCAATGTCTCCAGTTACCAAAAGCTTCTCATACAGTAAACAACATAGGGATATAGATGGTGCAATTTATTAGTTAATAGTTTATTAGTGTGAGGATGTCTTTGAGAGAAAACATCCTTCTAGCAAATACTGGAGCTTCAGTCTTTACTGTAAAAGGCAATGAGTCTGTAAGAAATGGGGTCTCTGGTTGGCAATCAGTTTGCATTCTGTCTAAGCAGGGACTCTAGTCAGGGTAAGGGAGTTACACAGCTCATATAACCTCTGCTTACCCCCATAGTATCTTGGCACATGCAGCTAGGCTTATCTCAGAGGCAATGTGTTAAGTATTTGTACTTAATATATCTGGGTACACTGTTCCAAGAGCAAGAAACATATAGGACACTATAAGGATAAGTAGCCAAGTCTCTGCCAGGAACCTATCTGAGGTTGTGTTCCTGTATGACTTATAAATGATAGTGCCTATCTCCTGGAATGTGTACTCCTATGGAATTTAGGACGGTTGACCTCTAGACTTGACTAGTGTGACGTACAGTACATTAGAGTAAGTGACCAGAGTATTGTAGCTTTGCAGTTTTAGACTAATTGTAGTCTAAGTGTGTAAGAAAGGAGAAGTGTTGATTTTTTGTTCCTGATGAAGCATCACTGGATCCATAAGGACCCCCGCGACGCGAAACATGTTGACCCACTTATCAGGGGTGTTAGATAAATTCTCTCCCCTCCGTTTTGGTTTTTGATTGTGAGAGTGAATGAGCTTCACCTCAGTCCACACTCTCCACCGTGTTTTAACCTTGACCTAGACTCTACCTTGATTAATAAATAGTGGTTATGTGGTAGGGTTCTCGAGCCAATTTTAATTCTAATTTCTTTTTGCTCTCCTGTTTGTGGTGTGCCTGTAGATGGTGCACTACTCGCCATTATTCTCTGGTTTGGGCACTCAAATTTTGAGAAAAGATATCCGTCAAAGAGCCCCCTTTTGGGGTGCCCGTCAAACATTGCAGCGCCGGCCTGACGAGGAACTTGCCCAATGATGAAGCATGACATCCGAGTGAATGTGTGAGGTCACTTTGCTCTCAACTAGAGGACTGTTCTGTGGTCCTATATTTTTCTTGCTCTTGGAACAGTGTACCCAGATTTATTAAGTATCATAATTGGGAGGCTGTACACTGGAACATTAATCTCCCAGTCCCTCTTTGTTGTAATAAATTAAGTAGTTGTACCACTGTAGGAAAGTACCATCTTGCCTGGCATGTTACCCCCATTTTTCACTGTATATATGTTGTTTTAGTTGTATGTGTCACTGGGACCCTGGTAACCCAGGGCCCCAGTGCTCATAAGTGTGCCTGAATGTGTTACCTGTGTAGTGACTAACTGTCTCACTGAGGCTCTGCTAATCAGAACCTCAGTGGTTATGCTCTCTCATTTCTTTCCAAATTGTCACTAACAGGCTAGTGACCATTTTTACCAATTTACATTAGCTTACTGGAACACCCTTATAATTCCCTAGTATATGGTACTGAGGTACCCAGGGTATTGGGGTTCCAGGAGATCCCTATGGGCTGCAGCATTTCTTTTGCCACCCATAGGGAGCTCTGACAATTCTTACACAGGCCTGCCACTGCAGCCTGAGTGAAATAACGTCCACGTTATTTCACAGCCATTTTACACTGCACTTAAGTAACTTATAAGTCACCTATATGTCTAACCTTTACCTGGTAAAGGTTAGGTGCAAAGTTACTTAGTGTGAGGGCACCCTGGCACTAGCCAAGGTGCCCCCACATTGTTCAGAGCCAATTCACTGAACTTTGTGAGTGCGGGGACACCATTACACGCGTGCACTACATATAGGTCACTACCTATATGTAGCTTCACCATGGTAACTCCGAATATGGCCATGTAACATGTCTATGATCATGGAATTGCCCCCTCTATGCCATCCTGGCATTGTTGGTACAATTCCATGATCCCAGTGGTCTGTAGCACAGACCCTGGTACTGCCAGACTGCCCTTCCTGGGGTTTCACTGCAGCTGCTGCTGCTGCCAACCCCTCAGACAGGCAGCTGCCCTCCTGGGGTCCAGCCAGGCCTGGCCCAGGATGGCAGAACAAAGAACTTCCTCTGAGAGAGGGTGTGACACCCTCTCCCTTTGGAAAATGGTGTGAAGGCAGGGGAGGAGTAGCCTCCCCCAGCCTCTGGAAATGCTTTGTTGGGCACTGATGTGCCCAATTCTGCATAAGCCAGTCTACACCGGTTCAGGGACCCCTTAGCCCCTGTTTGTGGCGCGAAACTGGACAAAGGAAAGGGGAGTGACCACTCCCCTGACCTGCACCTCCCCTGGGAGGTGTCCAGAGCTCCTCCAGTGTGCTCCAGACCTCTGCCATCTTGGAAACAGAGGTGCTGCTGGCACACTGGACTGCTCTGAGTGGCCAGTGCCACCAGGTGACGTCAGAGACTCCTGCTGATAGGCTCCTTCAGGTGTTAGTAGCCTTTCCTCTCTCCTAGGTAGCCAAACCCTCTTTTCTGGCTATTTAGGGTCTCTGTCTCTGGGGAAACTTTAGATAACGAATGCATGAGCTCAGCCGAGTTCCTCTGCATCTCTCTCTTCACCTTCTGATAAGGAAACGACCGCTGACCGCGCTGGAAGCCTGCAAACCTGCAACATAGTAGCAAAGACAACTACTGCAACTCTGTAACGCTGATCCTGCCGCCTTCTCGACTGTTTTCCTGCTTGTGCATGCTGTGGGGGTAGCCTGCCTCCTCTCTGCACCAGAAGCTCCGAAGAAATCTCCAGTGGGTCGACGGAATCTTCCCTCTGCAACCGAAGGCACCAAAAAGCTGCATTACCGGTCCCTTGGGTCTCCTCTCAGCACGACGAGCGAGGTCCCTCGAATCGAGCGACTCTGTCCAAGTGACCCCCACAGTCCAGTGACTCTTCAGTCCAAGTTTGGTGGAGGTAAGTCCTTGGCTCACCTCGCTGGGCTGCATTGCTGGGAACCGCGACTTTGCAAGCTACTCCGGCCCCTGTGCACTTCCGGCGGAAATCCTTTGTGCACAGCCAAGCCTGGGTCCACGGCACTCTAACCTGCATTGCACGACTTTCTAAGTTGGTCTCCGGCGACGTGGGACTCCTTTGTGCAACTTCGGCGAGCACCGTTTCACGCATCCTCATAGTGCCTGTTTCTGGCACTTCTCTGGGTGCTACCTGCTTCAGCGAGGGCTCTTTGTCTTGCTCGACGTCTCCTCTCTCTTCAGGTCCAATTTGCGACCTCCTGGTCCCTCCTGGGCCCCAGCAGCGTCCAAAAACGCCAAACGCACGATTTGCATGTAGCAAGGCTTGTTGGCATCCTTCCGGCGGGAAAACACTTCTGCACGACTCTCCAAGGCGGGAGGGATCCGTCCACTAAAGGGGAAGTCTCTAGCCCTTTTCGTTCCTGCAGAAACCTCAGCTTCTTCTGTCCAGTCGAAGCTTCTTTGCACCCGCAGCTGGCATTTCCTGGGCATCTGCCCATCTCCGACGTGCTTGTGACTTTTGGACTTGGTCCCCTTGTTCCACAGGTACCCTAGATTGGAAATCCACAGTTGTTGCATTGCTGGTTTGTGTCTTTCCTGCATTATTCCTCTAACACGACAATTTTGTCCTTAGGGGAACTTTAGTGCACTTTGCACTCACTTTTCAGGGTCTTGGGGAGGGTTATTTTTCTAACTCTCACTATTTTCTAATAGTCCCAGCGACCCTCTACAAGGTCACATAGGTTTGGGGTCCATTCGTGGTTCGCATTCCACTTCTGGAGTATATGGTTTGTGTTGCCCCTATCCCTATGTTTCCCCATTGCATCCTATTGTAACTATACATTGTTTGCACTGTTTTCTAAGACTATACTGCATATTTTTGCTATTGTGTATATATATCTTGTGTATATTTCCTATCCTCTCACTGAGGGTATACTCTAAGATAATACTTTGGCATATTGTCATAAAAATAAAGTACCTTTATTTTTAGTATAACTGTGTATTGTGTTTTCTTATGATATTGTGCATATGACACTAAGTGGTACTGTAGTAGCTTCACATGTCTCCTAGTTCAGCCTAAGCTGCTCAGCTAAGCTACCATTATCTATCAGCCTAAGCTGCTAGACACCCTATACACTAATAAGGGATAACTGGGCCTGGTGCAAGGTGCAAGTACCCCTTGGTACTCACTACAAGCCAGTCCAGCCTCCTACATTGGTTGTGCAGTGGTGGGATAAGTGCTTGAGACTACTTACCACTCTTGTCATTGTACTTTTCATAAGAGAAAAATATACAAAACAATGTCAGTGTATATACACATAGCCAAAAAGTTTTGCATTTCCTCTTTTCACTCTTTTCTAAGTGCTGAAAAGTACTCCTAAACTTTCAAAAAGTTGTTAAAAGTTTAAAAAGTTTTTTTTCTGTCTTTCCAAAAAGTTCTGAAAACTTTTGTCTCTTTCTCTATCACTTTAACTCTCTCTAAAAAATGTCTGGCACAGGCCAAAGTGTTGATCTGTCCAAACTTGCATATGACAACCTTAGCTGGAAAAGAGCAAGGAGTCTCTGTATAGAGAGAGGTTTGAGTGTAGGGAAGAATCCTGCCTTGGAACTGTTAATTAACATGCTTAGAGAACAGGATAAGGCCAGAGGTGGCCCATCTGTTGAAAAAGTACCTAATAGTTCCCAATCTGATTCAGGGACTCCCCCAGGAAAAGATTCAGGAAAGAAACTTTCTAGCCTGCCCATTACTAGACAATCTAGCATAGATGGTAATGATGATGAGCCACACCAAAGAAATAGTGTTGTCTCACATCATAGCAAAAGCATTTACTCTCACCATACTGGTAGTAATGTTTCTGTAAACCAAGCTGTTAAGTTGGCTTCTGTAAGGGACAGGTCTCCTTCTGTTCATTCCCATCATAGCTCTGTTTCTAGAAATGTCCCTCCCACCAACCCTGATGACAGAATGTTAGAGAGGGAACTCAATAAGTTGAGGGTGGAACAAACCAGACTGAAGCTTAAAAAGCAACAGCTGGATTTGGATAGACAGTCTTTTGAATTAGAGAAGGAAAGACAGAAGTTGGGTTTAGATACCCATGGTGGCAGCAGCAGTATTCCCCATAGTCATCCTGCAAAAGAGCATGATTCCAGGAATCTGCACAAGATAGTTCCCCCTTATAAGGAGGGGGATGACATTAACAAGTGGTTTGCTGCACTTGAGAGGGCCTGTGTTGTACAGGATGTCCCTCAAAGGCAGTGGGCTGCTATCCTATGGCTATCATTTAGTGGAAAAGGTAGGGATAGGCTCCTTACAGTGAAAGAAAATGATGCCAATAATTTCCAAGTTCTTAAGAATGCACTCCTGGATGGTTATGGCTTAACCACTGAACAGTACAGGATAAAGTTCAGAGAGACCAAAAAGGAGTCTTCACAAGACTGGGTTGATTTCATTGACCATTCAGTGAAGGCCTTCGAGGGGTGGTTACATGGCAGTAAAGTTACTGATTATGACAGCCTGTATAACTTAATCCTGAGAGAGCATATTCTTAATAATTGTGTGTCTAATTTGTTGCACCAGTACTTGGTGGACTCTGATCTGACCTCTCCCCAAGAATTGGGAAAGAAGGCAGACAAATGGGTCAGAACAAGAGTGAACAGAAAAGTTCATACAGGGGGTGACAAAGATGGCAACAAAAAGAAGGATGGTAAGTCTTCTGACAAGGGTGGGGACAAATCTAAAAATGAGTCTTCATCAGGCCCACAAAAACACTCTGGTGGGGGTGGTGGGCCCAAATCCTCCTTTAATCAGAACAAGGAAAAGAAACCATGGTGCTATTTATGTAAAATAAAAGGCCATTGGACAACAGATCCCAGTTGTCCAAAGAAAGGCACCACAGCTCCTACCACTACAACCCCTACTGCTACACCTAGTGTCCCTACTAATAGCAGTGGTAGTGGGAGCAAACCTACTAATAGCCAATCCAAGGGAGTAGCTGGGCTCACTTTTGGTAATTTAGTTGGGGTTGGTCTGATTAGGGAGACCACAGAGGCTACTTTAGTCTCTGAAGGGGCTATTGATTTAGCCACTTTGGTTGCTTGCCCCCATAACATGGAGAAGTACAAGCAACTAACCCTAATAAATGGTGTTGAGGTCCAGGCCTACAGGGACACAGGTGCCAGTGTCACAATGGTGATTGAGAAACTGGTGCACCCTGAACAACACATACTTGGACACCAGTACCAAGTAACCGATGCTCACAACATAACACAAAGCCACCCCATGGCTGTTGTAAATCTCAACTGGGGGGGGGTAACTGGTCCAAAGAAAGTTGTGGTAGCTTCAGATTTACCTGTAGACTGTCTATTAGGGAATGATTTGGAGACATCAGCTTGGTCAGATGTGGAGTTGGAGGCCCATGCAGCAATGCTGGGCATCCCAGGGCATATTTTTGCTTTAACAAGGGCTCAGGCCAAAAAGCAAAAAGGACAGGGAAGCTTGGATCCTGGAACAATGGACCAAGTGCTCCCTAAAGCTAGGGCTAGTAGAAGCAAACCACTTCCTACTATCCCTCCCTCTACAGTGGATTCAACTTCTGAGGAAGAAGAATTCACTCCCTGTGCAGAACCTACACCAGAGGAGCTGGAAGCAGACACTGCTGAGCTTTTGGGTGAAGGGGGGCCTGCCAGGGAGGAGCTGAGTGTGGCACAGCAAACCTGTCCCACATTAGAGGGTCTCAGACAGCAAGCTGTCAAACAGGCTAATGGGGATGTCAGTGACTCTCACAGAGTTTACTGGGAGGACAACCTCTTGTACACTGAGCATAGGGATCCTAAACCTGGAGCTGCCAGGAGATTAGTGATTCCTCAGGAGTACAGAAAGTTCCTCCTAACACTGGCACATGACATTCCCCTAGCTGGGCACCTGGGTCAAATGAAAACTTGGGACAGATTGGTTCCATTGTTTCATTGGCCTAGGATGTCTGAGGACACAAAGGAATTTTGTAAGTCCTGTGAAACCTGTCAAGCCAGTGGCAAGACAGGTGGCACCCCAAAGGCACCCCTTATCCCACTGCCTGTGGTTGGGGTTCCCTTTGAAAGGGTAGGGGTTGACATAGTTGGCCCCCTTGACCCTCCTACTGCTTCAGGCAATAGGTTTATCTTGGTGGTAGTGGAC
The DNA here is from genome assembly GCF_031143425.1 of Pleurodeles waltl. NCBI lineage: Eukaryota > Metazoa > Chordata > Amphibia > Caudata > Salamandridae > Pleurodeles > Pleurodeles waltl. Next base: position 10,155,739 of record NC_090438.1, on the reverse strand, counting down.
CATGCCACAAGATATCCTGAAGCAATTCCTTTAAGGACCACTACAGCTCCTGCAGTGGCAAAGGCCCTCCTGGGAATATTTTCCAGGGTGGGCTTCCCAAAGGAAGTAGTATCAGACAGAGGAAGCAATTTCATGTCTGCATACTTAAAGGCCATGTCGAAGGAGTGTGGTGTAACTTACAAGTTCACAACACCCTATCATCCACAAACAAATGGACTGGTGGAGAGATTTAATAAAACTCTCAAAGGCATGATTATGGGTCTCCCTGAAAAACTCCGCAGGAGATGGGATATCCTTCTACCATGCCTCCTTTTTGCCTACAGGGAGGTACCCCAGAAAGGAGTGGGCTTCAGCCCCTTTGAACTTCTTTTTGGACACCCTGTTAGGGGTCCACTCACACTTGTAAAGGAGGGTTGGGAACAACCTTTAAAAGCTCCTAAGCAGGATATTGTGGATCATGTACTTGGCCTCAGATCAAGGATGGCTGAGTACATGAAAAAGGCCAGTAAAAACCTTCAGGCCAGCCAAGAGCTCCAGAAGCAATGGCATGATCAGAAGGCTGTTTTGGTTCAGTACCAACCAGGGCAGAAAGTGTGGGTCTTGGAGCCTGTGGCCCCAAGAGCACTCCAAGATAAATGGAGTGGTCCCCACACAATTGTTGAAAAGAAGGGTGAAGTCACCTACTTGGTTGACTTAGGCACTGCCAGGAGTCCCCTTAGGGTGCTCCATGTCAACCGCCTGAAACCCTACTATGACAGGGCTGATCTCACCCTGCTCATGGCAACAGATGAGGGACAGGAAGAAGACAGTGATCCTCTTCCTGATCTCTTCTCTTCCACAGATCAAGATGCTCTTGTGGAAGATGTAGTTTTGGCAGATTGTCTTACTGCTGAGCAAAAAGACAATTGCATAAATCTCCTAGGACAATTTTCAGAACTCTTCTCTACTGTGCCAGGCACCACTTCTTGGTGTGAGCACACTATAGATACTGGAGACAGTTTACCTGTCAAAAGTAAGATCTATAGGCAGCCTGACCATGTCAGGGACTGCATAAAGCAAGAAGTTCAGAAAATGTTGGAACTAGGAGTGGTTGAGCACTCTGACAGTCCATGGGCTTCTCCTGTGGTACTGGTACCAAAACCCAATTCTAAAGATGGAAAGAAAGAAATGCGGTTTTGTGTAGACTATAGAGGTCTCAACTTGGTAACCAAAACTGATGCTCACCCTATACCCAGGGCAGATGAGCTCATAGATACACTGGCATCTGCCAAGTATCTAAGCACTTTTGATTTGACTGCAGGGTATTGGCAGATCAAATTGTCAGAAGATGCTAAACCTAAGACTGCATTTTCTACCATTGGAGGACATTACCAGTTTACTGTAATGCCTTTTGGTTTGAAAAATGCACCTGCCACTTTTCAGAGGTTGGTGAACACAGTCCTGCAAGGTCTGGAAGCTTTCAGTGCAGCATATTTGGACGATATAGCTGTCTTTAGCTCCAGCTGGGATGATCACCTGGTCCACCTATGGAAAGTTTTGGAGGCCCTGCAAAAGGCAGGCCTCACTATCAAGGCTTCAAAGTGCCAGATAGGGCAGGGTAAGGTGGTTTATCTGGGACACCTTGTTGGTGGGGAACAGATTGCACCACTTCAGGGGAAAATCCAAACAATTATTGATTGGGTTCCCCCTACCACTCAGACTCAGGTGAGAGCCTTCCTAGGCCTCACTGGGTATTACAGGAGGTTCATTAAGAACTATGGCTCCATTGCAGCCCCTTTTAATGACCTCACTTCCAAGAAAATGCCTAAAGAGGTATTATGGACAGCAAGCTGTCAGAAAGCTTTTGAGGAGCTGAAGCAGGCCATGTGCTCTGCACCTGTCCTGAAAAGCCCTTGTTACTCTAAAAAATTCTATGTCCAAACTGATGCATCTGAATTAGGAGTAGGGGAAGTCCTATCACAACTTAATTCTGAGGGCCAGGATCAACCTGTTGCTTTTATTAGTAGAAGGTTGACCCCTAGAGAAAAGCGTTGGTCTGACATTGAGAGGGAGGCCTTTGCTGTGGTCTGGGCTCTGAAGAAGTTGAGGCCATACCTGTTTGGCACTCACTTCATTGTTCAGACAGACCACAAACCTCTACTTTGGCTAAAACAAATGAAAGGTGAAAATCCTAAATTGTTGAGGTGGTCCATATCCCTACAGGGAATGGACTATACAGTGGAACATAGACCTGGGAGTAGCCACTCCAATGCAGATGGACTCTCCAGATATTTCCACTTAGACAATGAAGACTCATCAGGTAATGGCTAGTCTTATTGTCATTCGTTTGGGGGGGGGGGTTGTGTAGGAAAGTACCATCTTGCCTGGCATGTTACCCCCATTTTTCACTGTATATATGTTGTTTTAGTTGTATGTGTCACTGGGACCCTGGTAACCCAGGGCCCCAGTGCTCATAAGTGTGCCTGAATGTGTTACCTGTGTAGTGACTAACTGTCTCACTGAGGCTCTGCTAATCAGAACCTCAGTGGTTATGCTCTCTCATTTCTTTCCAAATTGTCACTAACAGGCTAGTGACCATTTTTACCAATTTGCATTGGCTTACTGGAACACCCTTATAATTCCCTAGTATATGGTACTGAGGTACCCAGGGTATTGGGGTTCCAGGAGATCCCTATGGGCTGCAGCATTTCTTTTGCCACCCATAGGGAGCTCTGACAATTCTTACACAGGCCTGCCACTGCAGCCTGAGTGAAATAACGTCCACGTTATTTCACAGCCATTTTACACTGCACTTAAGTAACTTATAAGTCACCTATATGTCTAACCTTTACCTGGTAAAGGTTAGGTGCAAAGTTACTTAGTGTGAGGGCACCCTGGCACTAGCCAAGGTGCCCCCACATTGTTCAGAGCCAATTCACTGAACTTTGTGAGTGCGGGGACACCATTACACGCGTGCACTACATATAGGTCACTACCTATATGTAGCTTCACCATGGTAACTCCGAATATGGCCATGTAACATGTCTATGATCATGGAATTGTCCCCTCTATGCCATCCTGGCATTGTTGGTACAATTCCATGATCCCAGTGGTCTGTAGCACAGACCCTGGTACTGCCAGACTGCCCTTCCTGGGGTTTCACTGCAGCTGCTGCTGCTGCCAACCCCTCAGACAGGCAGCTGCCCTCCTGGGGTCCAGCCAGGCCTGGCCCAGGATGGCAGAACAAAGAACTTCCTCTGAGAGAGGGTGTGACACCCTCTCCCTTTGGAAAATGGTGTGAAGGCAGGGGAGGAGTAGCCTCCCCCAGCCTCTGGAAATGCTTTCTTGGGCACAGATGTGCCCAATTCTGCATAAGCCAGTCTACACCGGTTCAGGGACCCCTTAGCCCCTGCTCTGGCGCGAAACTGGACAAAGGAAAGGGGAGTGACCACTCCCCTGACCTGCACCTCCCCTGGGAGGTTTCCAGAGCTCCTCCAGTGTGCTCCAGACCTCTGCCATCTTGGAAACAGAGGTGCTGCTGGCACACTGGACTGCTCTGAGTGGCCAGTGCCACCAGGTGACGTCAGAGACTCCTGCTGATAGGCTCCTTCAGGTGTTAGTAGCCTTTCCTCTCTCCTAGGTAGCCAAACCCTCTTTTCTGGCTATTTAGGGTCTCTGTCTCTGGGGAAACTTTAGATAACGAATGCATGAGCTCAGCCGAGTTCCTCTGCATCTCTCTCTTCACCTTCTGATAAGGAAACGACCGCTGACCGCGCTGGAAGCCTGCAAACCTGCAACATAGTAGCAAAGACGACTACTGCAACTCTGTAACGCTGATCCTGCCGCCTTCTCGACTGTTTTCCTGCTTGTGCATGCTGTGTGGGTAGCCTGCCTCCTCTCTGCACCAGAAGCTCCGAAGAAATCTCCCGTGGGTCGACGGAATCTTCCCCCTGCAACCGCAGGCACCAAAAAGCTGCATTACCGGTCCCTTGGGTCTCCTCTCAGCACGACGAGCGAGGTCCCTCGAATCCAGCCACTCTGTCCAAGTGACCCCCACAGTCCAGTGACTCTTCAGTCCAAGTTTGGTGGAGGTAAGTCCTTGCCTCACCTCGCTGGGCTGCATTGCTGGGAACTGCGACTTTGCAAGCTACTCCGGCCCCTGTGCACTTCCGGCGGAAATCCTTTGTGCACAGCCAAGCCTGGGTCCACGGCACTCTAACCTGCATTGCACGACTTTCTAAGTTGGTCTCCGGCGACGTGGGACTCCTTTGTGCAACTTCGGCGAGCACCGTTTCACGCATCCTTGTAGTGCCTGTTTCTGGCACTTTTCTGGGTACTACCTGCTTTAGCGAGGGCTCTTTGTCTTGCTCGACGTCCCCTCTCTCTTCAGGTCTAATTTGCGACGTCCTGGTCCCTCCTGGGCCCCAGCAGCGTCCAAAAACGCCAAACGCACGATTTGCGTGTAGCAAGGCTTGTTGGCGTCCTTCTGGCGGGAAATCACTTCTGCACGACTCTCCAAGGCGAGAGGGATCCGTCCACCAAAGGGGAAGTCTCTAGCCCTTTTCGTTCCTGCAGAAACCTCAGCTTCTTCTGTCCAGTCGAAGCTTCTTTGCACCCGCAGCTGGCATTTCCTGGGCATCTGCCCATCTCCGACGTGCTTGTGACTTTTGGACTTGGTCCCCTTGTTCCACAGGTACCCTAGATTGGAAATCCACAGTTGTTGCATTGCTGGTTTGTGTCTTTCCTGCATTATTCCTCTAACACGACTATTTTGTCCTTAGGGGAACTTTAGTGCACTTTGCACTCACTTTTCAGGGTCTTGGGGAGGGTTATTTTTCTAACTCTCACTATTTTCTAATAGTCCCAGCGACCCTCTACAAGGTCACATAGGTTTGGGGTCCATTCGTGGTTCGCATTCCACTTCTGGAGTATATGGTTTGTGTTGCCCCTATCCCTATGTTTCCCCATTGCATCCTATTGTAACTATACATTGTTTGCACTGTTTTCTAAGACTATACTGCATATTTTTGCTATTGTGTATATATATCTTGTGTATATTTCCTATCCTCTCACTGAGGGTATACTCTAAGATAATACTTTGGCATATTGTCATAAAAATAAAGTACCTTTATTTTTAGTATAACTGTGTATTGTGTTTTCTTATGATATTGTGCATATGACACTAAGTGGTACTGTAGTAGCTTCACACGTCTCCTAGTTCAGCCTAAGCTGCTCAGCTAAGCTACCATTATCTATCAGCCTAAGCTGCTAGACACCCTATACACTAATAAGGGATAACTGGGCCTGGTGCAAGGTGCAAGTACCCCTTGGTACTCACTACAAGCCAGTCCAGCCTCCTACAACCACAACAAACAGTAACACAAACACTACAAAAGTGACACAACACCAGTTTTATCTAAATCAAAAAAAGACCAAACTGACAAAAACCGAACATACACAAGCAAAGTTATGAATTGTTAAAGTTAAAAAAGAGTGTTAGTCCATGGAAATCAATGGATGAGTGTTTTTCACACAAAGTACCAGGGTTATGAAAAATATAAAGCTGCATAGGGAATGTGCATTGGAAAAGTCAGCGATATGTCGATTCCTGCCTTGCAAGTGAGGCCATGCGTCCTTTCTTCTCCAGTTGGGTAGGCGATGCATCATTTTCCTCTCCTGCAGAAGAATGATGCGTTGATTTTTGTAAGGGCAACCTCAGGTCTGCGCAGGTTCACCCTGGTTTCGACACCCAGCGATGATGCGTGCAAAATCCTGGCACAGGGTAGTGAAGAGCTGCACTGCGTGGGTGATGTGATGATCTTGGCAGCTGCAAATGGGTGTTGCATCCATTTCCCAGCCCTTATGCAGGTGGTGTGTCGCTTTCTCAGCCACAAAGCAGGTGCTGCGCTGATTCTTCTCCTGCTCATCTCCTGTGCATGGATTTCAGTCTTGGTTTTACCATCTTCTCCTTTCAAGGGCCCAGGGACTGGATTGGGCACCAATTGGCAAGGTAGGAATCTCAGCAAGAGAGTCCAGGTGCTAGCATAGGAAGTCTTTGAAGGCCTTAAGACTTCAGAACAGGGGACAAACTCAGTCCAAGCCCTCTCTAAAGTAGAGGCAGCAACTGCAGGTCAACCTAGCAAAGCACACTCACAGACAATGGGGCAGTACTCCTCCTCCAGCTCCTCAGCTCTTCTGCTTGGTAGAGGTTCCTCTTGATTCAGAAGTAATATGAAAGTCTGGGGTTATGAGACCACTACTTATACTAAGGTTTGCCTTTGAAGTAGACAAACTTCAAGGAAAGTCTCTGTTGTTGACAAGATCCTGCCTTGCCTAGGCCTGGCCCCAGACACACACCAAGGAGTTGGAGACTGGATTTTGTGAGGACAGGCACAGCCCTTTCAGATGAAACTGTCAGCTCCTCCCTCCCCACTCTAGCCCAGGAGACTCATCAGGATATGCAGGCTACATCCCAGCTCCCTTTGTGTCACAGTCTAGAGGGGATACACAAACAGCCCAACTGTCAGTCTGACCCAGACGTGGAATTCACAGGCAGGCAGGCAGGCAGAGGCACAGAAAGGTTAAGCAAGAAAATACCCACTTTCTAAAAGTGGCATTTTCAAACTGCCAATCTAAAAACCAACTTTACCAAAAGATATATATTTGAATTGTGAGTTCAGAGACCCCAAACTCCAAATATCTATCTGCTCCCAATGGGAAAATGCACTTAAAAGATATTTAAAGGCAGTCCCCATGTTAAACTATGAGAGAGATAAGCCTTGCAACAGTGAAAACCGAATGTGGTAGTATTTCACAATCAATACTTGTGAAACACACAAGTACATGTGCTACCTTTTAAATACACTGCACCCTGCCTATGCACCTACCTAGGGGTGGCTTACATGTAGTAAAAGGGAAGGTTTGGGCCTGGCAAGTGGGCACACTTGCCAGGTCAAATTGGCAGTGCAGGACTGCACACACAGGCACGGCAGTGGCAGGTCTGAGACATGTTTACAGGGCTAATCATGTGGGTGGCAAAATCAGTGCTACAGGCCTTCTGGCGCACTTTACTAGGGACTTACTAGTAAATCATATATGCCAAGCAGGATTTACCAATTATAAGCACAATTTACTCAGGAAGCACTTGTACTTTAGCACAGGTCAGCGTGTCCGGAGTACCAAAACCAGCAAACAAAGTCCAGTACACAGTCAAAAGCAGAGGAAGCAGAGGCAAAAAGACAGGGGAGACTGCGCCAAGGATGGCAGGTTTAACAGAGTCATAGGGATGTCTGGGAATGGGGGTGGAAGTGAAACCTTTCTTAAACTGGACATAGGCTTCTTCTTGGTTTACATTGATGCAGAACTTGAGTAATAGGAATAACAATAGAAAACAATCTTAAATAATTTACAAATAAAATATTGAAATTGCAAATAGCTTTGTATTTCTTATACATATATTAGGTGGGCCGCTCGCACATTGCCTTGGAGCCGAAATTTTGGATAATTTGGAAGATTAGTCAGGCAGAGGTGAAGAGGGCTATGAAGAGAGTAAAAAAGGGTGAAGCAACAGGTCCGCTCCGGTCAACTATGGGATGAGATTATAATAAGTTTAATATTAAAGCCCAAAAAGGATCCTAAAATGTGCGTATCTTACATGTGAATTTGTTAACTGATTTGCAATCGTAAGTTCTACACACATATTCTGGCTAAGAGGTTGGACATGGTGATTGGGCATATGGTGCATGAATATTACAAGGGCTTTGTTAGGGACGGCAATTGTACGAACCCACGCATGATTTAGTGGGTGCAGTAGATATTGCAATGGAAGAGGAGATTCTGCTAGAAATTCTAACTTTCAATATCACCAAGGCCTTTGACAGAGCAAGCTGGCTTTTCTAAATAGGGCAATTAAACAATATATTTTGGGGAAGAGTTCTAGAGAGCAATCCAGCTAATTTACATAGAGCTGACGGCTAGAATTGTGCTAAATGCAAGACTGAAGGAACAGGTTTTTACAAAGAATGGGTCTCCGCAGGTATGTCCACTGTCCCTGTTGCTCTTTAGTTTGTGTATTGAACCCGTAGCAATAATGATGAAGGGGAACCTCTAGATTACCCCATTTGAATATAGTGGATGCAAGAGGATGGTTGCATTGTACGCAGATGATTTGTTAGTTTTCACTTCAGACCTAGTGGTACTCATACTTATACCTCACAGATCTTGGAAGAGTTCAGGAAAGTATCAGGTTACTGGTGAATACACAGAAAAACAGAATAATCAGGTGAAATATGTTGTGTATCAGCTTCCCCTTAAAGACTGAGGTAAGGTATCTGGGCGTCACTGAGGTACATCATTTGGAAAAGATGGCCCAGGTTGAGTTCATTAATGTGATTACAGATACCAAAAGACTGCTAAGGTCATGGAGGGGTGTTATGCTTACAATCTTTGGGAGAACAAATGTGGTAAAAATGTCAATACTTCCAAAGTTTAATTTCTCCTTTAATGCAATTCCACTGATCTTTTTTGGGCCACAGTTATGGCCTGGTTTGTGACGCTCTTGCACCACACAACGTGGTGCAAGAGTGACGCAAACTGTAAGTGAGATTTATGTAGCCACACAAGGTCACCTTGCTTCATAATTCTTCAGTAATGTAACACAGTGTAAATTGTTACTGATCTGGAAGGGGACTACCAGGTGATACGGTGGTTGAGGTAGCTGGGTCGGATGTTGTGGAGGGCTCTGTAGGCGTGTACGAGGAGTTTGAAGTTGATCCTCTTCTCGATGGTGAGCCAGTGGAGGTCTTTCAGGGTTATCATGGGGGATGTTGAGGATGAGTCTGGCGGCGGCATTCTGAATTTGTTGCAGCTTGCTCAGGTTGCCCTTGGAGGTTCCAGCATAGAGGGCATTGCCGTAGTCAACATGGCTCATGATTAGGGCATGTATCACGGTTCTTCTGTAGTCAGTTGGTATCTGTCTGAAAATCGTCCGTAGGAGTCGGAGGGTGTGGATGCAGGTGGATGCAACAGAGTTGACCTGTCTGGTCATTTTGAGTTCAGGATGACGCTGAGGTTTCATGCCTGGTCTGTTGGGGGGGGGGCTGTCGAGTGTAGACGGCCACCAGAAGTCATCCCAGTCTGAGGAGGAGGGTCCCAGGATGACGATCTCGGTCTTGTCGAAGTTTATCTTCAGGCGGCCCTTCTTCATCCAAGTGGAGACAGCTTCCATCCTGTCTCTGAACTTCTTCTTGTCTGTTGAGGGGTTCTCGGTCAGGAAGATGATCAGCTGGGTGTCATCAGCGTAGGAGACGATGTTCATGTTGAACAGCATGGGGCTCAATGAGGATCCTTGGGGTACTCCCCAGCTGATATCTGTGGGTTCTGACAGGTGTGGCGGGAGCCTGACGTTCTATGTTCTGCCTGTCAGGAAGCAATGTATCCATCAAAGGGCCTCGCCACACATCTTTGCTGTGTGGAGTCTGGTGCATAGAGTGTGGTAGGACACTGTATCAAAGGCAGATGAAACATCTAGTAGGATGAGGACTTCTGTTTGGCTGCAGTCGGGAAGGGAGCAGATGTCATCTCTGGTGACAAGCATGGCGGTTTTGATGCTGTGGTTAGTTCTGAATCCTGGTTGGGAAATGTCCAGGGAGGTGTTTTCCTCAATTATTTGGTGGGGCTGAATATTGATTGCTTTCTCTGCGACTGTATGAAAGTGCCCTCTTTCTAGGCATGGCTACCCCCATTTTCTGCCTGTTGTCAGTGTGTTTGACTGTGTCCACTAGGATCCTGCGAATCAGGACTCCAGTGGTTATGCATTCTCCTTTCTAACTTGGTTACTGTACCTTTTTATTCGCACAATTGGCATACAGGTCCCCCCATGTAAGACCCTAGTATATGGTACCTCTGTACACAGGGTATTGGGGTGCCAGGAGATCCCTATGGCCTGTGGCAATTATTCTGCTATCTATAGGGGGCCCATGCAAAGGGTTCTGCAGGCCTCACATTGCAGCCTGAATGAAATAAGTGCATGCACCCATTTTCACTACAGATCACTGCACCAGGTCACTGTAAGTCACCCCTATGGTAAGCTCTCTCCGCCCAGAGGGCAGGGTGCAGGTACCAGTGTGTGAAGGCACCCCTGCACTAGCAGAGGTGCCTCCACAAACTCCAGACACATTTTCCTGGACTTTGTGAGTGTGGGACGCCATTTTACATGTGTACTGGATATAGGTCACTACCTATGTCCAGCTACATAATGGTAACTCCGAACATGGGCATGTTTGGTATCAAACATGTCAGAACCATACCCCAATACTGTTGCAAGTATTGGAAGTATGATTCCATGCACTCCGGAGGTTACTTGGAGGACCCCCAGCATTCCTACCACCAGTCTTTCAGGGATTTCTGGGCAGCTCAGGCTGCTGCCACCCTTAGACCGGTTTCTACCCTCCTGCTGCTTGATCTGATCAAACACAGGAAGGCATAACAAAGGATTTCCTTTGGGAGAGGGAGGAAACACCCTCTTCCTTTGGAAATAGGTGTGACTGGCTTGGGAGGAGTAACCTCCCCAAGCCTCTGGTATACTTTGAAGGGCACATTTGGTGCCCTCCATGCATAAACCATTCCACACCGGTTCAGGGACCACCAGTCCCTGTTCTGGCACGAAACTGACAAGGGAAAGGGCAGTGACCACTCCCCTGTCTATCACCAGCCCAGGGGTGGCACTCATAGCTCCTCCAGAGGGTCCCTGGATTCTGCCATCTTGTTTCCAAGGTTGGCAGGAAACTCTGGGAGCATCTGAGGGAGGGACAGGCAGGTGACAACAGAGCCCCTTCCTGATAGTTGCTTACCTGGCTAGCTGACCAATCCCCCTTTCAGAACTATTTAGGGTCTCTCTCTAGGGTGGGTCCTCAGATTGGGCGTGCAGGACTCCAGCCGGATTTCTCTGCAACCTCCACTTTGACTTCTGGCCACTGGAGCTGCAATTGGACACTCCAGGAACAGGCAGCGCTGCAATCCATGGAGAAGACTCTTCTGCAACTTTGTTTACATGGCCCCTGCCAACTTTGCAACATTTCCCCAGCTGTGCATCCTCAGAAGAAAGCAACACTTCAGCATGAACAAGAGGAAGAAGGAATCTCCCTTGGAGTGAAGGAGTTACTCCCCTGTATCCGCAGGCACCTGCAACAACGATGACCTGCTGCATGGATCTCTCCTCACCTTGAGTTGCAGGGATCCTGCATCAAAGGTGGTGGTGCAAGGTAGTCCTCTTAGTCCTGTCTGCCAGCTGTCCTACTTTGGTGGAGGTAAGCCTTTGCTTTCCCACGGAGGACAGTACCCTCATGCACTACATCTCTTGCAGCTGTCATGGCTTGTTTGCATCTCCTCCAAGGGATCTTCAGGGGATAATAGCTCCTGTTTCCCGCGTTCCTTCCGGTGATGCTCAGCCCTCTGCGTGGTTCTCCTACAGCGTGGAATCTCTTTCTGCAGTGCTGCGTGGGCTCCTTTTGCAACCTCTTTGTCTCCATCCTGTGGGGCTCCTGTGGGCATTGCCTCTTCTCCTGTGGACTCACTGTGATGCTGAGGGTCCTCTGTGAGTCCCCCTCCTGGGTTGAGTTCTCCTCAGCCTTGTTGGTCCCCGGCAGAACCACTTTTCGATCTAACCGCAAGTTTGCCTTTGCCAAGGCTTGTTGATGGAATTCCTGCACCGACACCCATCTGTAATCTTCATTCCAGGGTGGGAAATCTTCTGCATCCTTCAGGAACTCTTCTCTGGTTCTAGGGCTGCAGTGCTGACCTGATCTTCATCATTGTCGACCAACTCCTGCAAGTACAGCTGGGTGGGTAGTAGTTCCTACTCCTCCTGGACTCCACAGTGACTTTTGGACTTGGTCCCCTCTCTCCACAGGTATTCTTCTCCAGGAATCCACTGCTGGTTTCAATGCAGTCTTGTCTGGGTTTTTTCTTTCTTCTTTTTCTACCTTTTGGGTGGTTTGGGGTAATTCCAGTGTTTTACTCCTGCTTTTCTGGTCGCTGTGAGGTATAGTGTTACTTACCTCTGTGGTTTCCTAGTACCCCCAGCTCCCCTCAACACATTCCACTTACCTAGGTGGGAGTCCTGTGTTTGCATTCCAATTTTTAGTATATGGTTTGGGCTCTCCCTAAGTGCTATATTGCTTACTGTTATTTGCACTGTTTTATAAACTTTTCTATGCCTATTTCTGATTACTAGTGTACATATTTAGTGTGTTTACTTACCTCCTAGGGGAGTATTACCCTTTTAGTAATTTTGGTATTGGGTCACTAAAATAAAGTACCTTATTTTTGTAACACTGTGTGGTTTCTTTCATGTGTGTAAGTGCTGTGTGACTACAGTGGTATTGCATGAGCTTTGCATGGCTCCTGATAAGCCTTGGCTGATCATTCACACCTACCTCCAGAGAGCTTGGCTTATAGTCCCAGCCTACACTTTACTAAGAGGGGATACCTTGACCAGGTATAAGGTGTAAATACGTTAGGTACCCACCACACACCAGGCCTGCTTCCTACAGCGACTTTAGCTGGGAAGGGCAGCAGCGAGATGGGGCAGTAATTTTTTAGATCCGTTGTATCAACTGTGGGTTTTTTTAAAAGTGGGTGGATCTTGGTGTGTTTCCAGTCCTTGGGGAAGGTTGCTGACTCTAGGGAGCATTTGACGGTCTTACAGAGTTTGGGTGCGATCGAGGCGCTCGCCTTGTTGAAGATGTAATCCAGGCAGGGTTCGGTAGGGGCCCTGGAGTGGATGCTCTTCATGATGGAGTGAGTCTCGTCTGCTATGGGAGGGGTCCAGGCTTGCAGGGGTTGTGGGGATTCAGTGGATCCTGTTTGCGGTGTTGTAGGTGAGTTCAGAGAGTCTTGGGATCTGAAGCTGTTGTAGATGTCTTTGATTTGCCAATGGAAAAAGGTGGCTAGTCTGTTGCAGAGATCCTGAGATGGAAAAATGTTAGTGGTCTCGGCTTGTGGTTTGGCAAATTATTTGATGACGTTGAAGAGTTCTTTAGTGTTGTGTGTGGTGGTGTTGATGAGGTCCTGCAGGGCAGTTTTTCTGGTGGATCTGCTGAGGCCATGGGGGATTCCTGTGGCGGATTTGAAGGTTGCAATGTCTTCTGGAGATTTGCTGTTCCTTCACTTCTTCTCCAGCCTCCTGCAGGTGCGCTTTGATTCCTGGACTGCAGGAGTGAACCAGGTGGCTTTCATGGAGGAGTGTTTCCCTGTTGTTGGTCGGAGAAGAGCTAGGGTGCCGGTGCAGTCGGTGATCCATTTGTGGAGGTTGCGTGCTGAGGTGTTGGCATCTGTTGTTCCAGGAGGCGGATAGTTGCTGAGGGTGCTGACATGTTGCTCCTCTGTGGTATGGTTCCATTTGCTGTGGAAGGGGCACGTTGTGTAAGTGTGCACTGCAGGTGTGGATATGGAGAACTGTATGCAGTGATGGTCGGTCCACTGTTGCTGGGTTGAGTCGTCAAAGATGATGTTGTTGCTGGTGGAGAAAATGGGGTCGAGAGTGTGTCTGGCAGTGTGCGTTGATGAGGTGACCAGTTGCTTAAGCCTGATTGTGTTCAGTTCTCGAGTAACAATGAGGTGTTAGGGTCGCTGAGATCGTTGAAGTGGAGGTCTCCGAGGACTATGTAGTTGCTGGAGGCAAGTGCGTGGGGGGGCTATGATGTCGATGATACAGTCCCTGAATGCAGGATGTGGTATGAGTGGTCTGTAGGTGAGGGTGCCGCGGGTGGTGGTCCTTGGGGTGGTGTGCACTTGGAAGTGGAGGTGTTCCATGAGGGGGAGAATTCTTGTGTGTTGATTGTTATTCGGAAGGTGGTCTTGTGGGCGATGGCTATGCCACCTCCTGCTCTGGTAGAACGGTCCTTTTGGAACAGCTTGTCTTAGCTGGGGATGGCAATAGCGATGTCCGGTCGGGATATAGAGTTAGTCCATGTCTCTGTGAGGAAAGTGATGTCCAGACAGGTGGTGTCTATCAGGTCCCAAATCTCCACGGCATGCTGGTGCAGGGAGCGAACATTGAGGAGGATGCACTTGAAGTGGTTCGGAGGTGGTTCTGGCGCTGGGAAGTCTGGCAATTGGTGCGGCTGTCGCGGGCCCTTCATTGTTGCAGTTTCTCCCATTTATGCTCCTCAACAATAATTTTTTTATTAATCAATGCTCTAAAGTTTTATTTTCAGATATTTTTTGAAGAAAGGTGTTATTCCATTGTTAATATTTTTGACATCTATTATCGATAATTAGATACACAGTACTTTTGTTGTAGGTATTGTATACTTTAAAAAAACTTTTATCCTCTTCACAGGTTTTGCAATGTAGCACCAACTGGCCCACGAGAAGGAAGTGAAGGAACATTTTGCTTAGCAAAGGTTGTCTACAGTCTCTTCCAAGAGATGCACCCCCTCCCTATTCCTTGTAGTTTTTCTGGAGGTGTTTTATGTGCTGTTTTTGAAAGATCCCTTTTATGGTATTGTCAATCAAACATGGATAAGTATGGAGGAGGGCGCTTCTCTTAGGAAAGGAATGTCATGGTTCCCCCTTACAAAGGCAATTCTTCTTCTAAATTTTCCAGTTTTTTTCTGAGAAGTTTTATATACATTATTATATCATTATATATTATTTTTTAAATAGTTTTCGTTGTACGGAAACTAGATTATGGATTTAGATGGAGATGGTTTTCTTACGAAGGGTGTCTATTATGACTAATTCACACCCTTTCTACATTTTTTAGCTTTTCTGAGCCTTTTAAAAAAAATGTTTTATAGTTTTCTTCATTGATTTGTATCAACGTTTCACTTGGATTTCTACAAATCCTGGGTGAAATTCAAAGACTTCAGATGAGTGGCTTTTTGTCTTTTGCCAATTTTAACTGAATGAATGTTTGGTTTTATTGCTGGCGATCAGTATATATTCTGATAGAGTTGGATTTTTACTTTTGGAATGTAAATTTCAGCCTCCAACCGAGAGGGATGGTGGTAACTTTGGTTGTGATTTATTGATAGAACCTTTAAGAGTTAGCCAAGTGTTGTTTTGGTATTTCAATCTGTTGACTAATAATTCCAGACATCTTACACTAAAAATATAAAGAAATATGTACAATTGTCACACTTTTGTTAATATTTTTTTCATTTTAGAACACCTAAAATGATTGGACTTATCTCATTTCATAGAAACCTTTATATTTCCAAAATTCTAGTAATTATAGAATGACGGGGTGCTAATACAATCGTAGAAGCAAAAGAATAATGCCAACCCTCTATGACATTATCATATTTTACATCCCTTTCCAAGCAGGTCTTGTAACATTTCCATAAACCAACAACAAACAAGTCTGCAAAGGTAATTTCCTACCACACAGGTCCTAAATTCTCTTGAAGATTCTGCAACCGCTCACTAACCTCACTGTTATGCAAAATGTTAACAAAAGTAGGAGCATGTGACAACAGAAATGTGGTATAGATGCAATTGTTTAATGGAAACAGTAATCTGCATTTATTTAAGTATTTATTTTGTGTCCAGCATAAACATAACTTTCTAAGGATCTTTATGCACCATCCAGGCATACCTAAATATGTACACTTGTAGTTATACACTTAGAGGAGAGACTCTGCCTTTCATTACAGATTGTTTTTGCATAGAAGAATCCGTTCTCACTGGAAGAAACCAAAGGGTCAGGCTGCCACCCTTCACATCAGAGACCAAGAAACTGATATGCAGAGTCCCACAGGGACGACATGACACCCAACTCATCCTCTCACCTCCAGAACCAACTTCAATAAGTGCATGACCATGATAACAGACTGGATGCAATCTAACTGCCCGTTGCTCAACTCTGAGAGGATGGAAGTACTGGTCTTCAGCAACTAGACCTCTCCATGGGACTCCTCCTGGTCACCGTCAGAGCTCAGACCAACACCCACACTCATAGACCGCGCAAGAAATTTAGGGATTATCCTAGATGACAAGCTGAACACATCATCTTAAGTCACTGCAGAGTGCACCTCCTGCTCCCACATCCTATGCATGCTGCAAAACATCTTCAAATGTTTGCCTCAGAAAACCAAATGGAAGGTCACGAAAGCACTCATCACCAGCAGGCTGAATGAGGGCAACACTCTCTATGCTGGAATCTCAAAACAACTCCTATACAGACTTAAAAGCATCCAGAGCACCACTGTATCGCTCATACTCGACCTCCCACGCCACACCCACATCACACCGCACCTCAGGAAGCTTCACTGGCTCCCCATTCACATGCACAGCCAGTGCAAACTTCACATGCACACATACAAAGCCCTACACAACTAACTACCAGAATACCTGAATAGCTGCATACACTTTCACCCACCCACCAGACACCTTCTCTCGGCCTTGTTCTCACTCACACACATTCCCCGCATATGCAACAGCAAAACTGGAGGTTGTTTATTTTCCCACATCGCACCCAAGGCATAGAACAGTCTTTATTAACACATCAGAGCGACCTCCTCACTTCTTGAGTTCCCCAAGAAGCTGAAGTCATGGCACTTCATATAAGCACACAGGTGACTACACCCCTACACATCTACCCAAATGCCTGGATACCCTCTTGGGCTATTATTGCACTATACAAATCAAAATATCATTACATAGTATAACATTATTTAGTGGAATACTTCACTGCACCCAACAAGGCTAAAGCCATCCTGTGTGTTGTCTGGCCAGACAGATTGGATAGTTTGGCCTGGGCACTATTAGTAGAGGCAAGGGTCTTTTGCATATGGTTGGTATCTCTATGGGATGGCACAGTGGGCAAAACAGTGATGGACAAGGCATTCCAGGTAAGAAAGAATTATAAGATCCACACAAGTCACACCACCCTGGACACTCCTGGATGTCTAGTTTTCAGAAATACCTGGTGGGTGTTTGGATTCCCTGGAGGCTGAATGAGCTGAGGTCCAAATACTCATATGAGCCTTATTCCACAGGATATACCCAGCTCCTTCTGCCACACCCACCTAACGTAGACCTTGATATCTGACCCACTCCTGCCATGATGCCTAGACTGCTGCTCACAATGGACTTCTGTCTTGATTGAAAGAATGTGATGGTGCCATTGGACTGGCTTACCTGCCGACCTATCACAGCACTTGGCCTAAACACAAGCTTTCTGTGTAGTCAAACATTTATCAAATGACTGAAAAGAAACTCTTCAAACGTGCCCAAACAGTGAAGTTTCTGTATGTTGGATTAGAAAAGAGCTAAATTATTCTTCCAGTTCCAATACCAATAGGGCAGCAGAGGTAGTTGAACCCCTTCTGCAGTGTTCTGTGAGCCACCTCGAGGTTACACACCCCTTGGTAAGTTAATGACAGGTTCCCCAGTTCTAAATATTGCCTCCTAGTGTGTTCGATATTCTTACATATCCTAATATCCTCAGCTCCTTACAACATACACTTCTATGCAAGATTTTCATGATAACTACATAAGACAAATGCATATTCATATTCTACCACAGTGTGATCTGTACAGTTCTGGCACCGGGGGACATAATAATGAGAGACTTGAGCCACCGGTACATCACCTTTTTTGATGGTGGTGCAAGCCTCTCAAGCACATGTATGAGGCCTCCAAATCCACTTTGTGTGGCTTTTCACGGCCTCGTAGTTATGGAGTAAAACAAGGCAGCGCTGTAGGAGGCTGGACTGGCTTGTAGTGAGTACCAAGGGGTACTTGCACCTTGCACCAGGCCCAGTTATCCCTTATTAGTGTATAGGGTGTCTAGCAGCTTAGGCTGATAGATAATGGTAGCTTAGCAGAGCAGCTTAGGCTGAACTAGGAGACGTGTGAAGCTACTACAGTACCACTTAGTGTCATATGCACAATATCATAAGAAAACACAATACACAGTTATACTAAAAATAAAGGTACTTTATTTTTATGACAATATGCCAAAGTATCTTAGAGTGTACCCTCAGTGAGAGGATAGGAAATATACACAAGATATATATACACAATAGCAAAAATATGCAGTATAGTCTTAGAAAACAGTGCAAACAATGTATAGTTACAATAGGATGCAATGGGGAAACATAGGGATAGGGGCAACACAAACCATATATTCCAGAAGTGGAATGCGAACCAAGAATGGACCCCAAACCTATGTGACCTTGTAGAGGGTCGCTGGGACTATTAGAAAATAGTGAGAGTTAGGAAAATAACACTCCCCAAGACCCTGAAAAGTGAGTGCAAAGTGCACCAAAGTTCCCCTAAGGACAAAAGAGTCGTGTTAGAGGAATAATGCAGGAAAGACACAAACCAGCAATGCAACAACTGTGGATTTCCAATCTAGGGTACCTGTGGAACAAGGGGACCAAGTCCAAAAGTCACAAGCAAGTCGGAGATGGGCAGATGCCCAGGAAATGCCAGCTGCGGGTGCAAAGAAGCTTCAACTGGACAGAAGAAGCTGAGGTTTCTGCAAGAACAAAAAGGGCTAGAGACTTCCCCTTTGGTGGACGGATCCCTCTCGCCTTGGAGAGTCGTACAGAAGTGTTTTCCCGCCGGAAGGATGCCAACAAGCCTTGCTACACGCAAATCGTGCGTTTGGCGTTTTTGGACGCTGCTGGGGCCCAGGAGGGACCAGGAGGTCGCAAATTGGACCTGCAGAGAGAGGGGACGTCGAGCAAGACAAAGAATCCTCACTGAAGCAGGTAGCACCCGGAGAAGTGCCAGAAACAGGCACTAAGAGGATGCGTCAAACGGTGCTCGCTGAAGTTGCACAAAGGAGTCCCACGTCGCCGGAGACCAACTTAGAAAGTCGTGCAATGCAGGTTAGAGTGCCGTGGACCCAGGCTTGGATGTGCACAAAGGATTTCCGCCGGAAGTGCACAGGGGCCGGAGTAGCTGCAAAGTCGCGGTTCCCAGCAATGCAGCCCAGCGAGGTGAGGCAAGGACTTACCTCCACCAAACTTGGGCTGAAGAGTCACTGGACTGTGGGGGTCACTTGGACAGCGTCGCTGGATTCGAGGGACCTCGCTCGTCGTGCTGAGAGGAGACCCAAGGGACCGGTAATGCAGCTTTTTGGTGCCTGCGGTTGCAGGGGGAAGATTCCGTCGACCCACGGGAGATTTCTTCGGAGCTTCTGGTGCAGAGAGGAGGCAGGCTACCCCCACAGCATGCACAAGCAGGAAAACAGTCGAGAAGGCGGCAGGATCAGCGTTACAGAGTTGCAGTAGTCGTCTTTGCTACTATGTTGCAGGTTTGCAGGCTTCCAGCGCGGTCAGCGGTCGATTCCTTATCAGAAGGTGAAGAGGGAGATGCAGAGGAACTCGGCTGAGCTCATGCATTCGTTATCTAAAGTTTCCCCAGAGACAGAGACCCTAAATAGCCAGAAAAGAGGGTTTGGCTACCTAGGAGAGAGGAAAGGCTACTAACACCTGAAGGAGCCTATCACAAGGAGTCTCTGACGTCACCTGGTGGCACTGGCCACTCAGAGCAGTCCAGTGTGCCAGCAGCACCTCTGTTTCCAAGATGGCAGAGGTCTGGAGCACACTGGAGGAGCTCTGGACACCTCCCAGGGGAGGTGCAGGTCAGGGGAGTGGTCACTCCCCTTTCCTTTGTCCAGTTTCGCGCCAGAGCAGGGGCTAAGGGGTCCCTGAACCGGTGTAGACTGGCTTATGCAGAATTGGGCACATCTGTGCCCAACAAAGCATTTCCAGAGGCTGGGGGAGGCTACTCCTCCCCTGCCTTCACACCATTTTCCAAAGGGAGAGGGTGTCACACCCTCTCTCAGAGGAAGTTCTTTGTTCTGCCATCCTGGGCCAGGCCTGGCTGGACCCCAGGAGGGCAGCTGCCTGTCTGAGGGGTTGGCAGCAGCAGCATCTGCAGTGAAACCCCAGGAAGGGCAGTCTGGCAGTACCAGGGTCTGTGCTACAGACCACTGGGATCATGGAATTGTACCAACAATGCCAGGATGGCATAGAGGGGGCAATTCCATGATCATAGACATGTTACATGGCCATATTCGGAGTTACCATGGTGAAGCTACATATAGGTAGTGACCTATATGTAGTGCACGCGTGTAATGGTGTCCCCGCACTCACAAAGTTCAGTGAATTGGCTCTGAACAATGTGGGGGCACCTTGGCTAGTGCCAGGGTGCCCTCACACTAAGTAACTTTGCACCTAACCTTTACCAGGTAAAGGTTAGACATATAGGTGACTTATAAGTTACTTAAGTGCAGTGTAAAATGGCTGTGAAATAACGTGGACGTTATTTCACTCAGGCTGCAGTGGCAGGCCTGTGTAAGAATTGTCAGAGCTCCCTATGGGTGGCAAAAGAAATGCTGCAGCCCATAGGGATCTCCTGGAACCCCAATACCCTGGGTACCTCAGTACCATATACTAGGGAATTATAAGGGTGTTCCAGTAAGCCAATGTAAATTGGTAAAAATGGTCACTAGCCTGTCAGTGACAATTTGGAAAGAAATGAGAGAGCATAACCACTGAGGTTCTGATTAGCAGAGCCTCAGTGAGACAGTTAGTCACTACACAGGTAACACATTCAGGCACACTTGTGAGCACTGGGGCCCTGGGTTACCAGGGTCCCAGTGACACATACAACTGAAACAACATATATACAGTGAAAAATGGGGGTAACATGCCAGGCAAGATGGTACTTTCCTACAAGCGCAAGTTGCTTTTTGCTTTACTATGTGCCAGGGAGGTATTTTATGGGCGTTGCGACGGGTGTTCCCACACAACACCCATGGATGTAAACTTGGGGATGCACCAAAACCTTGCACCTCCCCAGAGCAGGTATAACGAGCAGAGATATTTGTTATTTCTCCTTGTTTTCCCTCTTTCTGCAGCACACATAGAAAGAGGAACAGGCATCCGTGGATGTTTCATATTGGCATAGGGCAGCGCAGCAAGATAACCTTCAGCTCTGTCCTACCCCGATTCCCTGTAAATATGTCCCCTGGTGTGTGCTGAGGTTGGGAGTGAGGGAGGTGACATGCTGAGTTAGAGGGATGCATCTAAGCAGCACCAATATGGCCCTCCTTGTTGCCAGACTTGTATCCTACTTTGCTGTAAATCTTAACAAATAATCAGCAACATTGGTCTTTGCACTTGGATCTAAATGTTTCATTATCCTCCAACGAATAAGGGTGATTCTATGGCTCCTTGGAGAATCAGTGCATAATTTTAAAATGTGACATATTCTTATAACATTAAGTGTGAGATGTTCATAATAAAAATACACCCCCACACACTATGAGAATCAAAGCATAGCTCAGGCAGCCTTCACCATCCATCGGGCAAAACATCATAATGTTCTTGGTTCTCAACCTCCTCCTCTATTTGAAGTGACACTTCTATGATGAGACTGCACCCTCTAGCCCCTGACTCTGCAATAGTGAGGGATTTTGTCAAGATCCTTTCTATCTTTTTGTAGCCAAATTTGGCTTTCCTCAGTGAATCGTCATAATAACGGGCAGATGGATGGTACCGAAGGGGAAGCATGGTACTGATGGCTGAGGAAACACACTTAAAAAAAATTGTATCCGCAAAATTCACCGTCCCTCTCTCACTAACAAATCACTAGTTCTTAGGACGACCATAACATCATTGGCAAATAAGTTATCTCAAGATCTACCCAAAGTAGGACTCCTAATGCCCTTGGTCAAGCCATGCACTCTCCTTGATCGTCTCTGTCCTAAACTGAATTAGGAAATAATCATTCCAGATCTGAGGAAAAACATCCGAACAATCCTCAAGCTCACCCTCGCCAAACTCAGCTCAAGCACATGACCCTCCTGATGTGTGTCGGTGGGGAACATTGATGAAGACTCAATGAAGCTAGAGTGATGATCAGATCTGCTGCTTGAGCATTATTGAGGGGCTCTGCCCACACATTCAAATAACCCAATGGAAGAAGAGTAGGATGCTTGACTAATGAGGGGGTTACAAATCTGCAAGTACATCAACCAAATTGGTACAGACTCCAGGAGGGAAGCAACAAAGAACAGCACCAATGGAGGCAAAGGGACAGCGTGAGATTGAAAAACCTATGGGAAAAAGACTGAGTGGAGGCAGCTGAACCGGCAGACACGTTACAAATAAATAGCCAACCCTCCACCTCTCCTAAAGGTGCAATGTAGATGAAAAGTAATATCACTTTCAGGGCAGGAGGCACCCCAGTGAGGTGCCGAGTCCTTTACAGCCAAGATTCAGTGATGAAAAGCAGGACAGACTTGTTTGTCATAAGCTCCTCACAGATTGCTAATGCATGTTGTATTAGAGAGTGAGCATTAATTAAGGTACACAACTGGCCAGAACCCATTTAATCTAATGAAGGATTTGCTAAACTCAACTGAGACTGGATAAATGACTTTGTATAATAGGTTAAATGACCCAATTTCAACCGTGGTATTGAAATGAACAGAGTCTAACCAGGATTAACCAGTATTTAAGAATTCTTTATGAGAGTGAGTAATAGGATCAGTGTTATCTGCCCCGGCACAGATGGGTTTGCCTTTGGTGCACCCTTAGCAAGCCCCCAGCAGCGAGCTTCATGCACCCGCTGCTAAAACCCACTGCAGGCCTAATCTAGTAGGATTTACTCCAAATCTTGTAGTATTTTACTCCAAATCTCAGGGTATGTTACCCAAATCTCAAGGTGTGTTACTCCAAATCTTGGGAATTTAGGGCGATGTTACTAGAAATCTGGGGATATGTTTTTCCAAATCTTAAACAGTGTAACAATTGTTTCGGTCTCTGGTAACAGCTCACATAAACCTGTAAGGAGCCAATCAAAAGACAGCAGGTTGATTTGGGCAGTCACTGGTTTTAAAGTGTTGTTTTTCACTCCTGTGCTTATGTCATCCTTAATTGAAAAATTAGCATATTACTGAATAATATAATATACAGACAAGGTAATATTGTGCACAACCCATGCACTGTTATATTCACTCACTAAGATATGAGCAGTGTCTCTGATAGTAGTGTGCACCACCACAGCATGAAAGAAGCGAGGACCTCACAGGATGTCTTTATATAATCCCAGGTTCATACTCTGCCCCACCCAAACACTGAAAACCAATATAAGGATCTTGTTGTATACACTGGTTCACATTGTGCAGTTTCTAGAATGTCTGGACTCCTTTGTGCCCAGTGTTGTAGTGTTCCTTAGAGGGTGTTAATGATAGAGTATCTCAACTCCTGTGCCTGTGAGCCTCTGAGTGGCTTGCTCCACACTTATGTCTGCCATCAAACAGCCGGACTCTTTTACTGGCCTCTGTCATTGCAACATCATGAAAGATTCCTGCAGCTCAGATCTTATGATCAGGGATTCTTCTCAAATAATGTCCTGATTTTTGCACAATAACTATATTGCCTAAACTAGTTTCATTCACCACCTCACACAGACATCCAGCTACTTCTGGGCACACAGTGACTAAACTAATGTCCTGTGATGTCTGAGAAGAAAGGTCTTCTGGGCATCTTACCTTGGTCCAGAGATAACACCAAGACTCTTCCAGGATGACTTCACCACAAGACAGCAGGACCTGGCAGCAGGGTGGCGAGCAAAACCCACCACAGATGGACATAAATAGGATTTTCATGGAGACGTGGTTGCTTGGTGAGAGCCACAGGGCTCCCCCTGTGGGTTCTTTGGTTTGTTATCTTCCTTTCAACTGTACTTCAAGACAATATTCCAATTAGCACCTTTGTCTATTCTCAATCACAGCCTTCCCAAGGGTTTGCTTTTGTTAATGAATGAATTAATTATCTTTTAATAATTCAGTCACATGCAATTAAGATAAGGGATAGTTTGCTTTGTTCTGGAAGCCTTTTTGGCTAATGGAAAAAAAAAAACTGAGTAAAATAAAATCTGCAAAATATGGATTGAGATAGAATAATGTTTTCCAAGTTTGAGTGTTAAAAGGATTTGGATTCCAAAGTTTGTCCCCATTTTATAGTTAGCAAGGAAGTGGGTTAATAGTTCTAGAATTACGCTGACTAGTATTGGCTCGTTGACAGTATTGATTGCTTACACTATGAGGACAATACCCATACCCCCACAACTATGAAATATATCTAAGTAAGGTGGAGTAAGCAATTCGCAATCATAAACATAACATGTGGTTTAATATTCCTTGTGTAAAATAGTGGACAGAGATTATGTACTAATTGTCAAATACATTTATTTTTAATGCAGTTGAAAACAAATGAAAGCCTCTATTGAGTTGAGAGGCAGCAGAAAACTCTGACCAGCCAACATATGTTTCGACCCTCAATGGTGCAGAGGCCCGGAACTTTTTCAAGACTGTTTATGAATTATTAGTTACAAAATTACAGGAAAAAAAATCTCCCATGAAAAGCATGGAGTGATTTGGAAGCACAAATTGTAGCACATGAAACAGATATTAATGCACGCAGTATTCCAAAATACATATTTTTAATTATGCTTGTTTGCCTCTTATACAGAGACCACAAGTTGTCATCTTTATTAATGGATTCTTCATTAAGTGCTCTGACCGTAAGATTTGTGGCCACAAGTATTTGTATAGTTTAGAATTCTTCCTGGACAAAGTCCGAACTGTCTTAGCCAGGAAGCTTTATCTACAGTTTAGGCATGGGTCTCTACCATGCGCTCATTTACCAACAGGTGGCGTAACAGGGGACATGTACCGGACAAGGCTTTCCTGCTTGTGGCCAAGAAGAAGAATCAGATGCCCACTTTTTTTTTGTCCCACTTATAGGAAACCTAGATCACTATGGAATGTCCCAGTCTGTTGGAATATTGGTTCATTACACTGTGTTGAAGCACTAAGAATTATTTGCTGTTTATGCTGTCTGTAGCTATTTAGTTAGGATTTAGAGCTTGCAGAAACAGGTCATGCAATATCTTATTTTATGCTACCCATCACTTTGTGTGATGGATTTACATTTTTGTATTTAACTTTTATGATTTGTATTGGTTTAAGGACTTAAAATGAGTTCTTAGAGACTGTTGGAATCTCGGCATGGTGCTTGCAAAATGTACAATGATCACTGAGCTTGTGAAATTGTTTTTATCAAGGTACTTTTATGATTTTATATATACTATCTTACCACATATGGTATTCCTTAATATATTTTTTTAATTATGCTTGTTTCTCTCTTTTTTGTCCCTCCTTTTTGCTTGTATGTAATGTTCATCTGCATATATTGTTTGCTTCTACTTTTTTCTGGTTTCTAGCACATATCTGTTTCCATGAATTGATGTACTATAGTTCTGAAACTAACAACACTTATGGCCTAATTTAGATTTCAGTGGACGGGTTACTCTGTCAGAACAGTGACGGATGTCCCATCCGCCGAAATGGAAATCCCACTATTCCCTATTCGGATTTATATTTTGGTGGATGAGAAATCCGTCACTGTTGTGACGGAGGAACCTATCTGCCAAAATCTTAATCAGGCCTTTAAACAGTAAGAACTATAAACCGTCATAAGGACT
Organism: Pleurodeles waltl; assembly: GCF_031143425.1. Taxonomy (NCBI): domain Eukaryota; kingdom Metazoa; phylum Chordata; class Amphibia; order Caudata; family Salamandridae; genus Pleurodeles; species Pleurodeles waltl. The sequence goes on along the minus strand of NC_090438.1, from coordinate 10,130,239 downwards.
CTCGGATTAGAATGCGAAGGCAACGGAGTCAGTCCCACATCAGTTGGCAGTTGTCGGCAACCTTGTGCATGGAACTATGAAAACCCCTCAGGAGAATCATGGTGAAACAAGCCTTACCCTTTTATCTCCAGATACAAGTCTCTTACACATACATAGGCAAGAAAAGATATGCAGGACAGTTTTCAATACATTTGTTGAAAAGACTGAAATCTACACTAAAATTCATGAGCAGCAATGACTAGGATTACAAGGAATGACAAAATCAGGATTGTGAAAATCAGAGATGTAAAGATGAACAACCCCAACATATTGCAATTACATTGATATGAAATTCCAACCCAAAAGCCTAATCTCCAGCCCCTGAGAGAGAGCACGATGATGTAAGCCAAATTTGTCCATGCGTTTTCCATGAGAAGTGCGCCCCACCCCCATTACCTTGGTACAAGGTCAGGTCTTCAGTGTCCACATCAGGCTTCTCAGAGACACAAGGCTGAGGTCGGCTGCAAACCAGCATGAGGTGTGAATGGAAAACCTGGTGGAACTCCCTCCAACACCCTTTGTCCTACAAGATGTTTTTACGGGGTACATGTTTATGTTCTTGCACAGAAGCCTGACAAGGTATGTACCTAAGTCCTGGACTGTTTACGCAGTCTTGGGGCTGGCAACACAAAATATTATCCTGTGAGCCTCGCATTCCCTTCTTGTGAATCTGAGGAAAGGAACATGTTGCAAGGTATGTCATCCTTAACACTGATAGTGACGCTCTCGTAGAAAAGCAGCTGATTATTAAAAAAAAAACATTGTCTAAAGTCCATGTGCCATAAAATATTACTGCCAATGCCACCCTGTTCTGTAATTGGCCTTACCCTTCTTGTAAAGGCCTTTCTTGTCAAGGATAGCGAAGATTCTGCACTGAAAAGCTAGCCCTACTCTAGAGGACATACTTCTAGCACACAGACCGTTTGAATGTCTTGATTATCAGAGGCTCCACCAGTGATGTAACAAAGGACCCCACAAGCCCTGTGGTGCAGTGGGGGGGCCGAGATCCAGGAGGGCCCCTCAGTGAAGTACTCTGGCCTAAGAGGCCCTGCATGAGTCCAGAGGGGAGACCCCTCCATGTATTGTGCAGGGATGCACCCTCAAGCTTCATTACGCCACTGGGCTCCGCTTATGCCAAATGGCACTGATATACAAAATTGCTTACCCTTTAAAGCTCACTCAGCAAACTTTTTAAATGTTTATACCCGGATATACAACAAAGAAAACACTCAAGTTTTCTGAGCAACATTTGTTTTTGTCCCTAGTTTGGTGTAAGTCCATTCATCAGTATGCGCTATAGGCACAAACAAAATATCCAACAGGAGTTTAAATGGGAAAACACATCATCTACTCTACAAAGTGCTTTCTTTTGCACCACATTGCATGGAAAATGGCATGCATATCCTTAGTTGACTATGTTAGACAATTAGCAACATTTTCACAAATCCTTTTATAGGGGCAAAGTTTATAGGAGAGTGCAGCTGAACTATAGCTACACCTTTGCGACCACATTATGTAATGTATATACATATAAGCAAATATACCATAGACATTAAATAAAAAATGCCTAGGTGTTGAAATACAATGTATTAAAAATAAAATGTAATATAAAAAAAATCATGCAAATAAAGTAAAATGAAATTAAATATTATTTTTCGAAAAAATATTTTTGTATACAGATATGGCCTTAAAAACCATAAAAACATAAATGTATACATAATGTACAAATATAGATACATATACAACCTCTCCTGCAATCTCAGGCCAACAAGCCTTTGAACAAGATATACTCCAGATACTAGGTTCAGGGACTTCTGTGATTTCAAATGATGATGTTCTCAATAAAAGTTCAGGTAACCGAGGCTGGGACATCCAAGCAAGAATCACCAACACTAAGGAGATCTTGTGCCCTTTAATGCCACCATAGGCTTCCATGTTCTCTCATCACCATGCAAGACTCTTGGATTTTCATGCAAACTAAATCACAACAATGGAACAGATAAGGTTATATTACTTGAAAGAGACTGAATGTATTCCAAGGCCTGCATACTCAGGTGAGCTCAGTCTAAACTACAGACAATCTTCAACTGTATATCCTCACTCTCTCTTGAATTGACAAATTAACAGCATCGTCTTTGTAATTCTATGGATTCACCTACACGCCCCTTCCTCATGCTTGTCATATTGATTTTTCATCATTTAGTTTGCATCACAGTTTGGTTAATTCTTCTAATACCATCTTGAAAAGATTCTCCAAATTTTGACAATCCTGAGACATCAACAGTTTGTTATACAAAGAAACTCAAACATTGTCTCTTTTCATAAGGAAAGGAGTCAGTGGTGATGAACCTTCGATGGAGTAATCTGCTGAAAAAGATGCAGCCAATGATGTGACTCAATCTTGTCAATCAGCAGCTGACAGGCATGAGACGAATGTAAACTGGAGGAATTCTCTTCCTATTTCAACCATAAATATTTTTAAAATAGCAGCTTGAGGTCATGTTTGACCAACCAATATTTTGCTTCCTGCAGATGGATGTCTCATAAAAGATATTAAATTTTCATACACCACATATTATGGGCCACTAAACCACTTGCATGAATGAACTGGACTGCAATCTAAACAAGTGTTACCCAGTAACCTTGACTGACTTCCAAACCCCATGTACCATTGGTGATTTTGTCCCTGCATTGCACATACACTGCCTCCCATCTTCTTGAGGCAGACAAGCCCAGAAGAGTATGGACGCCATTCAGTAAGCAGATACACCACACCCACCTGCCCGCTTACTGCTCTCCACCTCTTAGGCTTTCTTCTATTCATAAAATTCTATTGCAGATTGAAACGTGTGAAACTTTAGCAGCCTGAGCCTAGCTGTGTTCAGGGAAAAGCCTTCAGAAGCGACACCAAGGCACCCCCATTTTCCAAGTAGAGTCCCCTTCATTGACACAATCATTATAGAGAACTTCCAGAGACAGGCCCTGGGCCACACCCCTGCCAACAAGAGGTTCCCAGAGTAAGGATTGTTTGTGACTCAGAGTCAGGCCATAGGCTGCTCCCTATTGGCAGATAAGGATGTGTGAGGCTTTGCAAACACCACACTGCAACATGCCTTACATTTACTGGTTGGGAGCTTGGAGGGTATCATCAGAATGAAAGCATTAGAGGTGTCTTTATTCCCATGCATCAATCTTTGAAGGTTTCAGGGACAATGCTGTTTCTTAAGGTTTATAAACTGTAGGATCTTTTATGCAAGATCAGATAAATATCAGTGTAAAGCAAGTTTGCGAGGCACTGAAACATGGAACCTTCCCCTTCACTCTCAGGCCCTGGCTAGAGTTAGTCATCACTTCTGTTTGTGAGGTCTTAGACTTTCTCTTTAGAGTCCTTCCAAAGGTTAGAGGACAAGATGCGAGTCACCTTCAGTCTGTGCAAAAAGACCAACTTCTGATCATCAACCCGGTGCCTTTGGTCTTTGCTTTTTCAAAAGTCCTTGAAAGCTGCCACCCACTCATTTATACCCTGGCTGGACCTCAGCTGCCCCAGTGCACACATTCCATGGGTGATGTTCACTCAATGAATGTCCTGTACTGTAGAAACCACGGTCCAACCTCTACAGGTTCCTGAACAGTGCTGCAGGTTGTAGGTGGCCACTGGTACTGTTCTCTAGCGAGAAACACTTACTTTTCATCATCAGACTGTGACACTGAGCAACAGAGAAAAATACAGAAAAAGTAGAAAGGAGGGAGAAAACCATGAAATAATCCTGACAGTGGGAGAACACAGATGAAAAAGAGCCTGCAAAGATGAGATAAAGAGACAAGAAATGTAGGGTTGTGGAAGAAAGACGCATGAGGTGGAATCAAGAGAGAGGGCACACAATGTGGTGGAAGAGTCCAGTAAAATTGCAGTCATGCCTCACTAGAAGTCTGAAAATGTTTATGAGCAAAAATTAAATTAATCAAAGAGCTAGGTGACAAGGGAATCGAGTAGCACTATGTAAGCATAACAATCGAAGCACACACGCACAGAACACAAATTCATATGTCTTCATACATGTACTACAAATGGAGGTCATGTGACGAGGTTGAAACAAACAGCTGCACAGGTGCAAACACTGGAATTGTTGGATAGTACACAATCAACTTTCAAACTATCCAAAAATGTGACCTTTTCAGAGTTGAGCAAGCTATTCAAGAGCTCTTGCCTACAATGCCAGACATGAGGGTGAGACTTTACCAGTCAGAGACAGGCGCAACTTGGTTTCAACTCTCAACGAAAAAATGTCTTCACTCTTACAGGTACACCAAGTCAATACATCTCACATTCCAGGGAAGAAAGATGCATGAGGTGGAGTGCAGGTACAATAAGGCAATACGTCTACCTTCCAGGGCAGAAAGATGTCTGAGGTGGAGTGCAGGTACAATAAGGCAATACGTCTACCTTCCAGGGAAGAAAGATGCCTGAGGTGGAGTGCAGGTACATCAAGGCAAAACGCTATGTTCCAGGGAAGAAAGATGCCTGAGGTGGAGTGCAGGTACATCAAGGAAATACGTCTACGTTCCAGGGAAGAAAGATGCCTGAGGTGGAGTGCAGGTACATCAAGGAAATACGTCTACATTACAGGGAACAAAATTGTATGAGGTGGAGTGCAGACTTCCAATGCATGAACAGTGAGGAAAGTCCCGACTTTATTAAAGACAAAGAGGCAAATATTATGCTTTCTTAAGTTGTTACGCTTATTATAGTAGCCACCAATCACAAAAGACTACACTTCCCAGAAAGTCTTGGTCACAACTTACACGTTGGGGGAAAGTGAAACCAGCAACCAGTCATGAACTTAGGGCAATATTTATGGCCAAGACACGCAGAGCAGCAAGTCACCTTGTTGCACTGCACTGCATCACAGGGAAAAGGCAGGAATGCACCGTATTTATCCCAGTATGGTGCATTCCTGTCCTTTGTCCCTGTGCTGGCACATGATTACCTGCCTAGTGCCAACACAGGCACTCTTGCAGCACAGTGCAAGGGTGCCTCCATTGCATGTAGGATTGTTTTTCTGCAGGAAAGGGCACCTTCCTGAACAAAAACAATCTCTGTTACTGTGTACATCCTGTTAAAAATTACCCATAATCCGGGGGTAGTCCACTTCTAGAGGTTTGAACTTATTTGACCACTGTATTACCAAACGTGCAGACGAAGATGGAGTGTATCTACACTTTTAATTATAAAGAAACTCAAAGTTGTTGTTGTTTCTAATTTTTTGGTTTATTTTAAGGTTGAATCACTTGGGGCTGCCCACAGCGCACCAACAATGTACATATATAACTTAATTTAATAATTTAATTTAAGGGTATAAGGGTAGATACGCTCATTCTTCTTCTACAAACATGATCTCCTGATGTTTTTTTTTCTCTTTCTATGTGTGCTGCAGGATGCATAAACAGGAAAAAAACAAGCGTTTGCAATGCAACGGGTCTCGCATTTCGTCAAGTTAGAGCTATTAGTGTTGTAAACTCCTAACCGGACTTTTCTTGCCACGTTAATTGAAAAAAAAGAACAGTGCGATAGCACTGTGTGAAATCGAGTGCGATCATGCTGCGAAAGAGAAAAGGTAGTCAAGAAACCATACGCACAACACAGAGCATCGTATGTTTTCAGTGGTTGGTCGGTGCACTCGAGGAGGGCTAAACACCAGAAAAGGCATGACATATGCATGCTTTTCACTAATGAAAGTAAGCAGACTTTAAAAGGCAATCCAACGAACCAATGAAAAAGGCTGACATAACATGGGCATGGTTAGAAGCTCAAAGGGATATTACAGCAGGATCAGAGCGATTTGTGCTCGACCCTAATAGGCAAAATTAAGATATTTCTTCTTGTTATACCTCTCCTGGTAAGGTGAATGTGAGGTTGATGTTATTTTGGAAAATTCCCAGGTCAAAATCCATTGATGTTGTGTGGGAACATCCACGCTACACCCATGGCATGCCTCCCTGGGGCAGAGGAAGGCCACACAGAGATTTGTGCTGCATTGATTTACTTGAGATTCATGAAGCCACTCAGGACCAAGCAAGATGGCTCTGCGTGACTTCATAAATCTCCTTTTGGCCTTGTGTTGGTCTTGCACCAGAGTGCGTGCTGCAAGAACTTTGCAACGGGGCTCTTAAATATGCCCTTAATCTACATCTACACATCATGAGGTAAAAGCGTCTCTATTGTTGATATTAAGGTAAATTAAACTCCATAAAAGAAGCAGAACAACATTGGAAGGCATCCAACAGAAGCACTAAAACAATCTATTTTAAAACCCTAGATGACTCATTAGGCGCATCCAGATGCCTCGATGCTTGAGCTTCATGTCTTTACTGTTGAGATGAGTGTAGGAAGATGGCCTGGTTTGCAGTGGGCACCTAAGGTACATACACCTTATGCCAGGTCCAGTTATCCCTTATTAGCGAAATGTAGTCAGTGTCTAGAAGCCATGCTCTCTAGAAGTAACTGTGGATGAGCAGTCAAGGTCTAACTAGGAAACATGCAAAGCGCATGCAATAGCACTGTAGTCACACAGTACCATATACTAAAATAGTGGAATGCGAAAGTCGGTTTCCCCCCTAAGTGTAGTGTGTAGAGGGGTGCTGGGATTATTAGAAAACACCAAAGATAAGTAAAGTACCCCACCCCAGAGACCAGGAAAACAGGAGTAAAGTACAGCAAGTTTCCTTAGAACACACCAGAAGTGGTGGTAAAGGAGTATGTAAGAACCAAGCAAGACTGCTGGAAACCAACGATGGATTTCTAGACCTGAAGACCTGTGGAGAGAGAAGACCAAGTCCAGAAGTCGATGAAGAGTCCAGGAAGAACAGGAGCCTCTGCCAACCTGGACGAAGGTGCAAAAGTGGATTCTCTGGTTGGAAGAAAAGTACAAAAATTCACCAAAGAAGACAGCTGCAGGTTCCTGCTTGGTGCAAGAGATGTCCCACATCGAGTCTTTGAAGGCAGGCTGTTTGCGTCGCTGGATTCGGCCAACAAGCCTTGGTTGGTGCAAGAATGTGTTTAGCATCAAAAAGGAGCTGCTTGGACCCAGGAAGGACCTGGGGATCTCAACTCAGACTGGGGAGACAGAGATAAATCTCAGCACTTCAGAGAGCCCTCAGAAGACCAGGCAGCATCCACAGGATTCCCAGGACATGGGGACAAAGGAGTTGCAAATTGCGGTTGTTGCAGCACTACACAAAGGGATCCCACACCGCCAGAGAACAACTCAGGGAGCTGAGCATCGCAAGATAGAGTGCAGGGGACCTGGGCTACGCTGTTCATGAAGGACTTTTGGAAGAAGTACACAGAAGCCCAAGGAGCTGCAGAAGACGTGGTGCACAGGGGTACTATTGTGGCATGGGGAGCCAAGCTCTTACCTCCACCAAATTTGGACAGCTGGACCTTTGGACAGTAAGGATCACTTAGGTCCACACCTGTGTTCTAGGGATCACGCTCGTCGACAGGAGAGGAGTCCCAGAGTACTGGTTGTCATCGCAGAGAGGTGCCTGCTGAAGAAGGAAGTGACCCCGTCACTCCACAGGAGATTCCTTCGGTTCTTCTGGTGCAGGCTGAAGATAGGCAGTCCTCAGAGCATGCACAACCTGGAAACTTTTGCAGTTGATGGCTGCAGCTGAAGTTGCAAGTCACAGTAGCCTTCCTGGCTACTTTGTTGCAGTTACAGCGGTTCCTGGAGCATTCTGAGGTTGATCCGATGGTCAGAAGCTGAAGCAGAAGATGCAGAGGAATCTGGGAGGAGTCTTGCAAACTGAATCTGAGGAAGCACCCAGAGGAGAGACCCTAAATAGCCCTGAGAGGGGAATTGGCTACCTACCCAGGTATGCACCTATCAGAAGGTGTCTCTAACGTCACCTGCTGGCACTGGCCACTCAGAGATCTCCAGGGTGTCCCCACACCTTGGAAAACAAAATTGCTAATGCCAGGGACACACTGCAGGAGCTCTGGGCACCACCCCTGGGGTGGTGATGGGCAGGGGAGTGGTCACTCCCCTTTTCTTTGTCCAGTTTCACACCAGAGCAGGGACTGGGGGTCCCTGAACCGATGTAGACTGGTCTATGCAAAGAAGGCACCCTCTGTGCCCTTCAAAGCATTTCCAGAGGCTCTGGGAGGCTACCCCTCCCAAGCCTGTAACACCTATTTCCAAAGGTAGAGGGTGTAACACCCTCCTCTGAAAGAAAATGCTGTGTTCTGCTTTCCTGGGACTGAGCTGCTCAGACCCCAGGGGGGCAGAACCCTGTCTGTGAGGTGGCAACAGCTGTAGCTGCAGTGCAAGCCTCAGAGAGCTGGTTTGGCAGTACTGGGGGTCCATGGTGGAGCGCCCAGGATGCATGGGATTGGCCCCCCAATACCAGATTTGGAATGGGGCAACAATTCCATGATCTTGGACACCTCACATGGCCATATTTGGAGTTACCACTGTGAAACTACATTTTTGTATTGACCTATATATAGTGTATGCATGTAATGGTATCCCTGCACTCTCAAAGTCCCGGGAATTGGCCCTGGACGGCGTGGGGGCACCCTTGCTAGTGTTAGGGTGCCCTCGCACTTAGTAACTTTGCACCTAGCCTTCAGTAAATGAAGGTTAGACATATAGGTGACTTATATGATGCACTATTTCACGCAGGCTGCAGTGGCAATCCTGTGAAAGGGTTTGTCTGAGCTCCTTATGGGTAGCAAAAGAAATGCTGCAGCCCATAAGGATCTCCTGGAACCCCAATGCCCTGGATACCTAGGTACCATATAATAGGGACTTATAAGGGGGGTCCAGTGTCCCAATTGGAATTGGTAAGTGAAGTCACTGGCCTACAGTGACACGTTTAAAAGCAGAGAGAGCATAAGCACTGAGGTTCTGGCTAGCAGAGCCTCAGTGACACAGTTAGGCACCACACAGGTATACATTAGGCCATAAACTATGAGCACTGGGGTCCTGGCTAGCAGGATCCCAGTGAGACAGACAAAACACACTGTCACACACTCACAAACAGGCCAAAATGGGGGTAGCCATGCTAGAAAGAGGCTACTTTCTCACACCATCCATCTCACATCTCACTATCCATCCTCATGAAACACATCACTGAGGTGAACAATTACCCTTTTTTGATGTGACTTTTCTTTTTTCCATTTCTCAGTCACATTTGGTCACAAAAACCCTTAGATGGAATGAACGTTCTTTCATGGCTCCCTTGGAAATGAGTTTTGCAATATTCTAAACAAATTCTGATTTGATTTGTCTACTCATATCTGAATTGTTCTTTGAAAAATGTTTGAAATCAACGAGTGAAAAACAATTTGAAGTTCATGCCATGTGCATATGCAGCCGCCATCTTATAATAGTTTTCTTATGTTTTGTGAAAGACCTTTACACATTTCGTCACCACACACGTGTACAAATGTCGATTGCAATTTCGGGGAAAAACACATTGGCAAAGCCAGCAGGTCGGCATCCAATGACAAATGTAGTAATTTTTGGTTTGTTGATAGTTAACTGTGCTAACACACTTATTGTTATTGCCAAAACTGTGGTAACCCTCTGCTAAAGTGGAAATGGATGACACAACAATTCCTATAATGTACCTGTTTTGTGAAAAAACAAACGTAATAAACATTTTCTTCATAAAATACTACTAAGTGGAGGAATAATCATTCAAACACCCAGGTCTTTAGTTCTCGACTGAATTGCTGGACTGACAGTGCGGTCCTGAGGTGCAGAGGGAGGTTTTCCCAAGCCTGAGCTGCCAGGAGTAGAAGGAACATCCTCCTCTGTTGGCTCAATGGAATCGTGTGGTGTCTGCAAGAGAGAGAGAAGAAGATTGCAAGTGTCTGATCGGTTGGTGGAAGTTCAGGCGTTTGTTGATGTATGCCGGTCCTTAATTGTGCTGTGCCTTGTAGTCCTGGGTCAGCATCTTGAACTGGCATCTCTTCTGAATCAGGAGCCAGTGTTGTTTTTTGAGATGTGGTGTGATGTGGGTCCTTCTGGGAAAGTCGACTATGCATATTGCCGCTGAGTCACCATTGTCTGGAGTCTGTTTAGGAGGCGTCCTGTGATTTCTATCTAGAGGATGTTTCTGTTGTCCAGTCTGCTGGTGGTGAGGGCCTGCCTGACGGTCCTTCTGGTGTTAACTGGGAGCCACCCGAACATTTTGCGGAGCATGCGAAGGTCGTTCTTTGTTTAGTGAGATAAAAGCTAAAAAAATATCCAAATTTTCTTTGGAAATTGACCACTGTAAAAGGAACCACAGATCTGCTGGACCGGTCTCTGAGCTTGCAAATTCAATTAATTTGTAATCAGGTTAAACCAACAGGGTTTGTGTCTTTCAAGTAAAATAGACACATTGGTGATCAAAAAATCACAAAGCTTGTGCTTGTTGAGCCCCACTAGAAAATGCAGTCTACTGAACCCCTAGCATCCTTGATCTCTTCCGAGAGTTCTTTTTTTACGTTTTTTATTGGAAATTGAGAAATGGCCCAGAATGATACAAAATACGGTATAGGGCAGCGCCCATATGATTATGACATAGGTTGGATTCTCAGTTGACAAACATATTATTTTAACAGAGGTAGAATACATACATTGGGGAATGACACATAAGATAGAGAAGGGATAGAAGGGAGGGGTAAGGGGGAGGAGAAGAAAAGATGGGTATGGGGGAGTGGGAAGGGGGGTTAGGGGGAGTGATGTGAAGGGGGGAGAGGGGAATATGGGAGGGAGATAGAGAGGGGGGAAGTAAGGCAGAAGGAAATGGGTCCATGCATCGGGGTGGCTCAAAGAGTGCGGTGATGGTTTTTTTTGTGGTGTGGGCCATCATATTGGGTATTGTGTGGATGTGAACGTATTTGCCTATGGTGCAAAAGATAGGATCCAGAATAAAAGAGCAGGATAATTGGGGGGCAGGTTAGGTGAAGCCTTCATGTGTATCTTCGAACCGTGTGGGGCACAGGTTTTCTTGTGGGCTAGTCCTATGGGTCAGTGCTGATATATCTGGAAATGAATTAGATATTGAGCGGGAGGGAGTTACGGAGGGGGGGGGACGGAGACACTGCGGTCCAAAGGCAGGAGAAAGGGTAACAAGGTTGTTGGTTGCAGCTTGAGGCATCTCAGAGATGGGGGGATGTTGTCCGGTGTGTGAGAGTTGGGTATCTGAAAGAGAGGGAGGTGGAGAGATTATCCTAGGTGAAAAAGGGGGAGGTAGATTAGAGCAAGAATCCAAACTGTGTGACGTATTATATATAGGGGGAGGAGGCAGGTAGAGAGGCGGGAGGGGATGAGGGGAAGAATCATGTTGGCTTCCTCCAGCTATCCACCATCTGATGCCCATGGGTGGGATGGGAGTGAAGGAAGAGGTGGTGTGGGTAATGGGGACCCCTACGGTCCTGATAGAAAAGGGCTCCAGACTTCCATGAATAGAGCTGCTTGATCTTGTAGGTTATAGATTACTCGTTCATGCGTGGCAGTTTGTATCATAGCCGTCATCCATTCTGTCGGAGTGGGGGCGACGCTGGATCTCCAATGCCGTAGTATGCAGATTTTAGCTGTGGCTAGTGCAGTGTGCAGTAGTCTCTGTCGTGGGTGCATGTCGTGGAGGAGGATGAGCGACGACGGGAACGGGCATGGTATCTGGAGGGTGTCCTTTAGAGCGTGGTGCACGGTATCCCACAAGGGTTGTATCGAGGGGCAGAGACATAGGATGTGTAATAGGTCACAGTGAGGGTCTGTACATCTCCAGCAGTTTGTATGCGGTATGAGACCCGCCCTGAACAGGCACATGAGGGTCCAATACCAGTCTTGGAGGATTTTGAATAGACAGAACTTCAGCCGAGCTTCTCGAGTGCCTCTGTCGAGTGCTTCCAGGATATCTGACCAATTTTCCTTGGTGTATGTCGTTTCGAGCCGGTCTTGCCACCTGCGGCGTAGGCTGTCAAGAAGGGATTGACTAGTACTCTGTACAAACCTGCCATTTCGCCTTTGTGATGACCCCACATCTGCAGATAGGCGACAATTGGTGAGGTTTTGACTTCCCACAAGAGGGTTCCTAATATTTTGTGTAGAGAATGTTTGGGCTGCAGGTATCGCCATTTCTGACTCCTGTGTATGTCAAATTTGTCTCTTAAGGTGGCAAAGGGCCGAAGCTGTTCGCCATCTACGATTTGGGCTATAGTGCTGATGCCAGCATTACTCTATTGGGGCCATTTTAGGGTATTACCCCCTATTTTAATGGTTTTGTTCCCCTCTATAGGGGCTTGTGAGTGTAAGAAGTGGTGTATTCCCAAAAAGGCGATGAGCCCTACTCCACGTCGCATTTATTGCCGTGAGGACCGGGTTTGGCCGTTGGGGGCGGTCTGCATATACCCCTCCTAATCCTTTGCAATACCCTCGTAGGAGATTCTCTGTGGCTACCCATTGTGGGGAGTCAGTATTCCCGTGGAGTAGGTGTGCCAGTTGTGACAGTTGGAGGGCCAATGAGTAGTGCTCCACTGAGGGGAGGCCTAAACCTCCATGGGATCGCCTTGCCAGTATTTTTTCTGGTGTCAGCCTCGGGCGTGTAGAGCCCCACACGAAGATTCTTATTGAGGCGTCTATCCCGCAGAGCAGGGTCAGAGGCACATGTAGAGGGAGCATACCTAGTATGTTCGTGAAACGGGAAAGGGTGACCATCCTGATCGCCTGTGTCCTGCCCCACATGGAGAGTCCAAGCTGTGACCACTTGACAAAGTCCTGTTTCATCTGATATATAAGAGGGTCTAGGTTGTCCTTGATCATATGCTCCAAACCTCGGTTGACAAGTGTGCCCAGGTATTTGAGACGTGTCGGTGTCCATTTAAATGGGGGCCCATGAATTGAGACCCTCGTTGTCATTCGGGCGAGGGGTAATGATTCGCTCTAATGCCAGTTCACTCGGTAACCTGACAGGGATGCAAAGTCCTCTATAATCGAGAATAGTGCTGGGAGAGACCTTTCCAAATCCGATAGGGTGAGCAAGATATCATCCGCATAGAGATAGATTTTGGAGGTCCCTCCTGTTAGAGGGATGCCTTGTATCTGTTGGAAGTTTCGTATGGTGGCCGCTAGGGGCTCCATCGCTAGTAAAAACAATAACGGTGACAGAGGGCAGCCCTGCCTTGTGCCTCCACCAATGGGGAATGGGTCCGATATGAACCCCCCACAGTTAACTTGTGCTGTGGGATGATCATATAATAAGCAGACTTTGGAAATGAACTGTTCCCCGAGGCGGAAGTGTTTCATGGTAGCAAAGAGGTAAGGCCATTTGATACGGTCGAACGCATACTCTGCGTCAAGGGACAGGGCCAGGTCCTCAACCGGCATGCTGAGAGATTCATGGAGAGCATGGCAGAGGGTACGCATATGGTTTCTGAAAGTGCGGTCCGGTACAAATCCCACTTGGGTGTTATGGATCAAGGACGGTTTGAGTTTGAAGTCCCCGTTTAGGAGGGAGATAGTGCGATAGCTGCCGCATAGTAGGGGGTCCTTGCCTGGTTTAGGCAGGACAACGATAGTGGCCTTGTTGGATAGGGCGCAAAAGGAGCCCTCCTCGCATGCCTCCATGAGAGCCTCGTGCACCGCAGTGGTCGCCTCCTCCCCCGCCCATCTATAGAATTCAGCCTGGAAGCCATCCTCGCCTGGGGATTTGTGGTAGGGGAGGTTTTTGATGGCTTGTACTATTTCCTCCCTGCTTATATCATCCTCTAAGAGAGCCCGGACCGCCTCTAAAAGGTAAGGCAGATTGGCCGAAGCGAGGAAGGCCTCTGTTTGCTCTGTGGTGGTTACTGTCTCGGGGGTGTAAAGATGACAGTAAAAGGCCGCAAATTTGTTTACTATGTCTTGCGGTCAGGTTATTACTGTTCCTGATGGGGACGTAATGGCTGGGATGGCAGAAGCAGCCTCTTGCTGCCGAAGTTGTGCCGCCAGAAGTCGACCCGCCTTCTCGCCCTGCTCATAATGACGGCCGCACAATCTTTGCAGTGCATATTCTGCCTGTAAGGTATAAATCTCATTGTGGTTAATGCGGGCTTGTTCGAGAGAGCGGCGTAACACTAGGGATGGTTGTGCGGTGTATTGTCTGGTGAGACTCCGGATGTCATCTTCGAGGGTTCGTTGGCGTGACTGCCTCTCCTTATTGGCTAATGCTGCGTCGTGCATCATGTTACCTCTTAGGGTTGCTTTTGCCGCAGCCCATAGGACTCGTTTGGAGGACACAGTGCCAGCGTTGTCGCCCATGTATGTGGATATGTGGGTCCTTAGTTGTTCTTTCCCTTGGGGGGAGCGGAACCTATGTACTGCAAATCGCCATGGTTTATGACCAGGAGAGGCAAAGCCTATCTGGATCTGGAGCAAGACAGGAGAATGATCTGAGAGTCTGCTTTCAAGTATACTGGAATCGTGGAGTTGGGGGACAATGGTACGCCACACTAAAAAATAGTCCAGATGGGATTGGGTACCGTGGACTGGCGACAGGAATGTATATTCTTTATCTTTTGGGTGCAATAATCTCCAGTAGTCAGCCAGGCCTGCATCCATGATGAGATCCGTCAGAAACGCTCTGTCATGATTATTGCCCGTGTCAATAGGCCCCGTTCTGTCTAATATGGCGTCGCGGGCTAGGTTCCAGTCCCCTCCTATAATGTAGCGGGTGGCCCCTATTTCCGTCAGGAGATGGTTTAGCTGTAGAAAAAAAATTGTTTAGAGCCAGTCTCCTACCTTCAGTTGTGCAAATATATATGTCCCCTCCGGGTCGTTCCATGTTTTAATGATTGTAACCGGGAGGGTTTTACGTACCAGAATCGCTACTCCGTATTTGCGGGGGGTGCCTCCTCCGGGCTCACGCTCTGCTAAACAGCAGCTGAAGGAAACCCTTCCCACCCAATCCTGACGGAGCTTGCTGCTTTCCTCGTTGTCCAAATGGGTCTCCTGTATCAGGGCTATGTCCGCTCTTTTAGATTGGAGAAAGGACAACACTTTTTTCCTCTTTGTGTAATTTCTCATGCCATGCACATTCCACAAGATGATGCAGTGAGGGTATCGCACCGGGGGAAGCTCTCGACATATTGGATATATCTATTAGAGCTCGCTGATGCAGAGGGTAGTGTTGGGGGACTGTTGTTTTGTGTTGAGGCGGGGAGGATGGCTCTACGGTGTTGTGGGGATGGGAGGGGCATAGCCGGTGGACGCCGGAAAATATTTCAGGGGGGAAGGGAGGAGGGGATGGAGAGTGCTAAGAGGAAGAGGAGGGGGGATAGGAAGGAGGATAGAGGGAGGAGGGAGCTGTGGGCTTAGAGGTGCGTTGGGGTGAAGAGAGGGTAGAGAGGAAAGGAAAGGTGTGGTCCCAAGAGAGGGAGGGCAAATGAGGAGGGGGGGCAGGGGCAAGGAAGAGAGATGAAAAAGTAGAGAGAAAGAGAGAAAGAGAGAGAGACAGGCAGAAAAAGAGAAAGGGAAGAGAGAAGAAGAAGAAAAAGGGATAGGAGAGGATGGGATTGAGGATATAGGTAAGAAGTTAGGAAAGAGAAGGGTTAGGGGAAGAAAAAAGAATTCCCCTGGGGAGGTGGATCTGTAGGCTACGGGTCCTTTTCCTGTAGGGGCTCCTGGTGCTGTCGGTCGGGCATCTGTCGGGGGGAGCATGGAAGGAGAGGAACGGCCACCATCGTCTTTTATTGAGAGGCTTTCTATCTGGCTCCAGGGGGAGGAAGAAGGAGTATCATAAGTGTATTGCGGAAGGATCATGTGGAGGAATGGCCATACTGGGGTTGTTGTTGTCTTTTTGGCGAGGGTAATGGGAGTGGGAAGGGGGGAGTGGTGAAGGGGAGGGGTATGCGTATGTATGGTTATCGTCAAATTAGAACCTCATTATGTTAGTAGTGGAGGGGAGACATCTAGGTGTGGACTTAGAAGGGGGATCATTCTATTGACAAGGGAGAACTCTTACTACTATGTACATTTATGTTGTCCTGGTATTGTAGTGGGGGACCTTCCTGTCTGTATGTTGTTACTGTGCAAGGGTCTATGTTGTAGGGGCAGTATGACGGATGGGGAAGGGGGAGAGAAGTAAAGGGGAGGGAAGGGTCAGTGTGGTGAGGGCAAATCAGATCAGCAATAGGTCAGGGGAGGGGTTGCAGGATATAGAAGCTTTCAAATGTGCGTACATTGCATTACATCCCACATTAATAACATTTAGTTTTTGTTGCTTTGTATCATAGTTTTGCATGGATGGTGTTGGGTTAAGTTTTGGGACCTATCCGAGGTCTATGAGTAAATAGTAAAAATTCTGAATCTTGATATAAGCAATATAAACAATGTAAACAATGTAAACTCAACAATGGGACAGAGGTAGCTTCTATTATAGTATTGCTTCATACTACGTTGTAGAGAAAAGTAGAGGCGAGCGAGCAATGATATCTCGATATCTGCATAGGGTATAAAACGTAAGCCTGTCCTTTATGTGAACAGCGGATATCGATAAGATCTGGCTTAGATACTAAAGAAGTGTGTACTCTTTTGAGGCCAGATTGTTCACATATGTCTCATCCTACACAGATAATGTCTCTCTGGATTAGCCTCATAACAATATCTGAAGAGCATTTTAGTTTATATTTTAATGTTAATCCCTAGCCTATATATAGTCTATGGAAATAAATATTTTGTAACTTTAATATGAACAGTATAGACCCAGCTTAAGGCCACTGCATCCTGTTTCCTATTCGAGAAGGTATAAGCAAACAAACTGACTATGCCTTCATAGCCTCAGTTTATGGCGGATGCCCGTCCTGCACTTGAGCAGTGGATAGCAGCAGGGTCTAGTCTAAGTACAGGTAGTGAGTTCGCTGTGTCGAACTGTGTGTAAACTACATTCTAACATTGCCCTATAAAGTCTCATAGTACAGTGAAGAGGGCAGGGCTTATTAGCGTTATGATAGCATTTTTATCAAAGGCAATAGAGGATATATTGAACATAAATGCAGAGTCCAAACAGATACTCATCTGTCCATCGGGTTGGTGGCCATCTTGCTCCATGGCTGTCATTGTTGTCTTGGTGAGTCCCCTCTATTGCCCCTGAGGCTAAACGGCAGCTCACGGGGGTGCAAGCGTCGGTTTCAGTGGTGAACGGGATTTGTCTCTTTCCGAGAGCTGGGTGTGTGCTACCATGGCATGTAGAACTTGTCCCCTATCATCATATGCCCTAGTTAGTCTCTCCAAGTCTCTGCTTCTGGGACAAGTATCTGGATTGTGCTGGTCCGTGCTTCCCTTCTCAAAACCAGAGGAAGGGGTGTGTCCGTCGTCTTCCATGGTATCCTGTGACCGGTTCGGGGTAGCAGGGTCTTTGGTCTGATTTTGAAAGGAGTCCAGAAAAAGACTTAGGTCCTCGGGATTGTAGAAGTCTCTGGAAACACCGTTTTTGGTGACCCACATTCTTGTGGGTCGAAAAGACTGTATTTCATCTCCAGTTGGTGGAGTCGGGGTCTTAAGGTCAGAAAGGCCTTCCTGCGTTCGTTGGTATCCTTGGAGTAGTCGGCTGTTATACGGACCTCAAATTTATTTATCCGGAAGGTTCCGTGAGTTCGTGCTGCTTGAAGAATTTGACGGGTCTGGGTGTGACGTAGCAGGCAGACGGGGTCTTGAGGCCCCGTCAGAGCGCTTCGGGCCCACACTGTGTGCTCATTCTGGACCCTCTTCATTTTCCGGAATCCCGAGAAAGCAGATGTTATCTCTCATGCTTCTGTCTTCCAAGTCCGTCACTTTGATCCGTAGGTAAGAAAGGTCTTGGTCTCTATCCTGGATAGTGGACATGTGGGTTTCTAGGGTCCCCAAGCGGTGTTCCAGCCCCATCACCCATGAGTGGAAGCTTGCGTTGTCTGTCCGTATGGATTTGGTCTCCAGTGTTAAAGAGGAGATAGAAGTGTCCATCCCCTCTATCCGATGGCTGACAGCGGTAATCTCCTGCAGTATCTGTTCCATAGTTGCAGGTTGGTCTCCGTCTGCCATCGCGAAGGTCGGGTTGACATTGGGGCTATGTTTTGTCCTGCCATCGTAGACGTGGTACGTTTATGTTGGAGCACCTCTGAAAATAGTAATTGTCGTGCCGGTTTGCCTATGGGGTTGTGGCCTGATTTGCCTCCGGGTATCTCAGTGCCAGTCTGTGAAGGAGGCCTTATGAGTTCTGAGGCCCTTGTCCTTTCTCTCCTGCCTCTCTGAAGAGCTGGTGGGGGTTAGAGAGCGTGGGCTGGTCTGTGCTCAGCCCCCCTGTTGGCATTACAGGAGTATGTTCTCTGCAGCAGGGCTGCACTTACTTTGGGTTGCTTCCTTGTCCTAATTTTCAGTGCCACGTGGGGACGTTCGGCGGAGTTCTCGTCTTGCCCTTAGTTGACCATAGGGCCGATGATTTGTTCGCCTCGTAGTAGAAAGGAGGGCACAGGCTATGGAGTTAGTGTTCGTGCCCTTGTAGTTGTGCGGTTGGTTGGGGTGTTGGGAGGGATGACCAGTGTTGGTCCATTTTTATGTTTCCGTTGCTCCTTTGGGTCTCTGTGAGGATGGGTGTCCTTCCCCCGCTGCTCGCCTGTTATGATTCACTGATGATGGGGGGGATCCAGAGGAGGAGACAGCTGTGCCTGGGTATGCAGCCTTGCTCTGCTTCTTTATTGATGCTGGAAAAGGGCAATGATCCTCGTTTCTCCAGTTCGTTCAGGTCTCTGGGGTTGTTACTTTACCCCCTGTCCCAGCTTGTCCTCTCAAGGCGCAGTGGCCCCTTCTGGCTTGTCTCTGGGCCTTCTCTCTTGAAATCAGGGCTTCTTAGGTTACAGGTAGTCAAAGTCCTTCTTTCTCTTTTTTTATTTTTTATTTTTCTCCTTCCTTCAGAGTTTTCTTTTTGTTTGCTTGAGTGAGGGAGCTCCAGGGGTGTTGCAATACTGTTTGTTGTGGCTGCTTTGTGTGCACTTTCTCCCCTCCGGCCAGAGGCGACTGGTAGTCCCTCAGGGAGTGATGCTGGTAAGAAGGGGTGGTCAGGGGGAGGAAAGGAGAGAAATGCGGCGTCCAGGGGGTCGTGCGGCACTGAGTGTGCAGTTAGCCGGTTGTGGGAGGACAAGGGAGGGGTCACTGTCTCCCTCCCGCCGGGCCGTGCTCTCCAGCCCCTGGAGATGCGTCTCCTCCCTCATGGCAGGCCCGCCTAATAAGGCACACGGAGGGCCTACTCACATTTTTTTCCGCTCTGTATCTCTCAAGCTGGAGCTCAGGTGGCACAGGGAGTCCTCCCGCCGGGCCGATATTCGCTGGTCTCGGTAGACGTGACTCCTCCCCCAATGCAGGCCCTGTTTCACCAGGCACGCTGCGGTCTTTCCCGCCATTGTTTTTATGCATGTGGCGGGGGGTTTAGAGCTCCAATGGTTCAGAGAGCCTCCGGTGGGTTTTCGGCATGCTTGGCGGCCGCCGCACGGCCCCCGCCACCCCCTTGTGTCCGCTTCAACACGGAGCTCCGGGGTTAAGTGGCCATCTTCGTTCGCGATCCAGCCACGCCACCCTCTTCTGAGAATTCTAAACTCTTCGTAAGTATATAGAACACATTTAAAACCTTTTCCTGGCAAGAACAAGTGACCAGAACCACTCAATAACATCCTGTGGATAACAGAGATACATTACCTTTTACTGTTTTCTCAAAGTCCCAGCGACCCTCTACAACCTCCCATAGGTCTGGGGTCCATTTGTGATTTGTATTCCACTTTTGGAGTATATGGTTTGTGTTGCCCCTAGACCTATATTCACCTATTGCATCCTATTGTGATTCTACATTGTTTGCACTACTTTTCTTACTGTTACTTACCTGTTTTGGGTTTGTGTACATATAACTTGTGTATATTACCTACCTCCTAAGTGAGGGCATTCTCTGAGATATTTTTGGCATATTGTCACTAAAATAAAGTACCTTTATTTTTAGTAACTCTGAGTATTGTGTTTTCTTATGATATTGTGCTATATGATATAAGTGGTATAGTAGGAGCTTTGCATGTCACCTAGTTCAACCTAAGCTGCTTTGCCATAGCTACCTTCTATCAGCCTAAGCTGCTAGAAACACCTCTATTCTACTAATAAGGGATAACTGGACCTGGCACAGGGTGTAAGTACCACAAGGTACCCACTATAAGCCAGGCCAGCCTCCTGCATTGGTGGTGCAGCGGTAGGATAAGTACTTGCAACTGCTTTACCACTTTGTCATTTGGTGCTTTTCATAAGAAAATCATTTACCAAATAGTTCAGTATATGTACATTGAACCAAAACAGTTTACTTTTCTACTCTAAAACTTTTAACAAAGTTTCTGAAAAGTTCTGAAAACTTCTAAAAGTTTTTCCAAAGTTTGAAAAAGTTTTTTCTCTGTGCTTTCTAAAGTTCTAAAACTTTTTCTCTTACTATCCTTAGACCTTTTTCTATCATGTCTACAGTAGAGGCTACTTCCAAGGTTGTTCAGGAAACTTATGAAAGTTTAAACCTCAAACATTTGAGGGGTCTCTGCCTGGATAGAGGTTTGAGTATAGGTAAGAATCCGACAAAATAGTTTCTCTTTAATCTGCTCTTCAAGGATGACCAGAACCAGTCAGGCCCATCTCAGGAGAGGGTTGAAAAAGGGGAGGCTTCCCAGTCAGACTCAGAGGAGTTCCTTGAAGATGCTGGGGAGGGTTTTACAAAGTACTTCCCCCTAGCAGGCCACCGAGTGACACTGGTAGTGTTAGAAGGTCACACATCAGTAGGACATCTTTCACTCCTAAAGGCCAGGTTACTAGGGTCCAGCCAGTTAGGGACAGGTCTCTCTCTGAAAAGTCCTGCATTTCCTCTGTGTCCAAACACTCCCAACTCTCCCACCCTGAGGATAACTTAATGGAAAGGTAACTCAGAAAGCTGAGGGTAGAAGAGACCAGAATGAAGCTTAAACAGCAGCAGCTGGCCTTAGACAGGTAATCCCTAGACATAGCGAGGGAAAGACAGAGATTGGGGTTAGTTCTCCATGGTGGCAGGAGCAGTATTTCTGATAGCAATCCTGTTAGAGAGCAAGATTCCAGGAATCTGCATAAGATAGTCTCCTCTTACAAGGATGGGGATGACATTAACAAGTGGTTTGCTGCACTTGAGAGGGCCTGTATGGTACAGTTGATCCCTCAAAGGCAATGGGCTGCTATTTTGTGGCTTTCTTTCACTGGAAAGGGTAGGGATAGGCTCCTTACTGTCAGAGAAAGTGAAGTCAATAATTACAAAGTTTTGAAAGAAGCACTCTTGGATGGATTTGGCTTAATCACTGAACAATACAGGATTAAGTTCAGAGACACCAGAAAAGAGTCCTCTCAAGACTGGACAGATTTTGTTGACTGTTCAGTGAAGGCCTTGGAAGGTTGGTTGCATGGCAGTAAAGTTTCTGACTATGAAAGCCTGTATAATCTTATTCTGAGAGAGCATATTCTTAACAATTGTGAGTCTGACTTGTTGCACTGATACTTAGTGGACTCTGATCTGACCTCTCCACAAGAATTGGGAAAGAAGGCAGACAAACGGGTCAGAACAAGGGTGAACAGAAACGTTCATACAGGGGTGACAAGGATGGCAAGAAGAAGGATGGTAAGTCTTCTGAGAAGGGTGGGGATAAAAGTAAACATTCTGAGTCTTCACCAGGCCCACAAAAATCCTCTGGGGGTGGTCCAAATCCTCTTCAAACAATCAGAAAAAAGCCTTGGTGTTATTTGTGTAAAGTCAAAGGCCATTGGGCAAGTGATGCCACTTGTCCAAAGAAAAACACCAAACCTCCCACCACCACAACCCCTGCTGCAACCTCTAGTGCCCCTAGTAATAACAGTGGGGCTAGGAAAGCTCTACAAATAGCCAATCCAAGGGCGTAGCTGGGCTCACTATTGGCAATGTAGTTGGGGTTGGTCTTGTTAGGGAGACCACAGAGGCTGTTTTAGGCTCTGATGGTGGCATTGACTTTGCCACCTTGGTTGCTTGTCCCATTAATATGAGTAAGTACAAGCAACTACCCCTAATCAATGGTGTTGAGGTTGAGGCCTACAGGGACACAGGAGCCAATGTAACTATGGTGATAAAAAACTGGTCCACCTTGATCAATACCTACTTGGTCAGCAGAACCAAGTGACTGATGCTCATAACAACACTGTTAGCCACCACATGGTTGTTGTGAATCTCAACTGAGAGGGTGGGGGTTACTGGTCCAAAGAAAGTTGTGGTAGCCACTGAATTACCTGTAGATTGCCTATTAGGGAACAATTTGGAAACATCAGCTTGGGCAGAAGTGGAGTTGGAGGCTCATGCAGCAATGCTGGGCATTCCTGGGCATATTTTTGCTTTGGCAAGGGCACAGGCCAAGAAGCAAAAAGGACAGGGAAACTTGGATCCTGGAACAATGGGCGAAGTGCTCCCAAAAACTAGGGTTGAAGGGGTAAATCCCTGCCCCCTATCCCTCCCTCTACAGATGATTCCCCTTTTGAGGAAGAGGAATCCTCTCCCCGTGCTGAACCTACACCAGAGGAGCTGGCAGCAGACACTGCTGAGCTTTTGGGTGCAGGGGGTCCTGCCAGGGAAGAGCTGAGTGTGGCACAGCAAAACTGTCCCACATTACAGGGTTTGAGACAACAAGCTGTCAAACAGCAGAATGGGGATGTCAGTGATAGCCATAGGGTGTACTGGGAAGACAACCTCTTGTACACAGAGGCAAAACCTGGAGCTGCCAGAAGATTGCTCTTTCCTTTGCAGTACAGAGAGTTTCTTCTCACCCTGGCTCATGACATTCCTTTGGCTGGGCATTTGGGCCAGACGAAAACTTGGGAAAGACTTGTGCCCTTGTTTCACTGGCCTCATATGTCAGAGGACACAAAAGACTTTTGTAAATCTTGTATGACCTTCCAAGCCAGTGGCAAGACTGGTGGCACTCCAAAGGCCCCTCTAATTCCACTTCCAGTGGTTGGGGTGCGCTTTGAAAGGGTAGGGGTTGACATAGTTGGCCTCCGTGACCATCCAACAGCTTCAGGCAATAGATTTATCTTGGTGGTAGTGGACCATGCCACAAGATATCCTGAAGCCACCCCCTTAAGGACCACTACAGCTCCTGCAGTGGCAAAAGCCCTCCTGGGAATTTTTTCCAGGGTGGGTTTTCCTAAGGAAGTGGTGTCAGACAGAGGTAGCAACTTCATGTCTGCATACCCAAAAGCAATGTGGAAGGAGTGTGGTGTTACCTACAAGTTCACCACCCTTTATGATCCACAAACAATGGTCTGGTTGAGAGGTTTAATAAAACTCTCAAAGGTATGATAATGGGACTCCCTGAAAAACTCAGGAGGAGATGTTACCTCGCCTCCTTTTTGCTTACAGGAAGGTACCCGAGAAAGGAGTGGGCTTCAGCCCCTTTGAACTCTTCTTTGGGCACCCTGTAAGAGGTCCACTTGCTCTTGTGAAGGAGGGTTGGGAACAACCTTTAAAAGCTCTTAAACACGATAGAGTAGACTATATACTTGGCCTAAGATCCAGAAAGGATGAGTATATGAAAAAAAGCCAGTAAAAACCTTCAGGCTAGCCAGGAGCTGCAAAAGCAATGGCATGACCAGAAGGCTGTCCTGATTCAGTACCAACCAGGACAGAAGGTGTGGGTATTGGAGCCTGTGGCCCCAAGAGCACTCCAGGACAAATGGAGTGGACCCCATCTAATTGTTGAAAAGAAGGGTGAGGTTACCTATTTGGTAGACCTGGGCACTGCCAGGAGTCCCCTTATGGTGATTCATGTAAACCGCCTAAAACCCTACTATGACAGGGCTGATTTCACCCTGCTCATAGCAACAGATGAGGGACAGGAGGAAGAGAGTGACCCTCTCCCTGATCTCTTCTCCACCACTGAAGCTGATGCCTTAGTGGAGGGAGTAGTGTTAGCAGATTGTCTGACTGCAGAACAGAAAGACAACTACATCAATCTCTTAAGTCAGTTTTCAGACCTCTTTTCACTTATACCAGGCACAACATCCTGGTGTGAACATACAATTGACACCAGAGGCAGCCTGCCTGTCAAAAGTAAAATTTATAGGCAGCCTGACCATGTCAGGGACTGCATTAAACAAGAGGTGCAGAAAATATTGGACTTAGGGGCGATTGAACCTTCTGAAACCCCCTGGGCTAGCCCAGTTGTGCTTGTACCAAAACCTCACACCAAAGATGGAAAGAGGGAGATGAGGTTTTGTGTAGTTACAGAGGGCTCAATCAGGTAACCAAAACTGATGCTCACCCTATACCCAGGGCAGATTAGTTCATTGATACACTGGCTTCTGCCAAGTATCTTAGCACCTTTGATCTAACTGCAGGGTATTGGCAGATTAGATTAGCAAAAGATGCTAAACCCAAGACTGCATTTTGGAGGGCACTACCAATTCACAGTAATGCCCTTTGGTTTGAAAAATGCACCTGCCACTTTTCAGAGGTTGGTGAACACAGTCCTTCAAGGGTTAGAAGCTTTCAGTGCAGCATATCTAGATGATATTGATGTCTTTAGCTCAACCTGGGATGATCACCTGGTCCACCTATGAAAAGTTTTGGAGGCCCTGCAAAAGGCAGGCCTCACTATCAAGGCATCAAAGTGCCAGATAGGGCAGGGGAAAGTGGTTTATCTGGGCCACCGGGTTGGTGGAGAACAGATTGCACCACTACAGGGGAAAATCCAAAGTGTCATAGATTGGGTTCCCCCTACAACTCTGGCCCAAGTGAGAGCCTTTTTAGGCCTCACAGGGTACTATAGGAGATTCATAAAGAATTATGACTCCATAAATCAAATCAAATCATTAACATTTATAAAGCACGCTACTCACCCGTGCGGGTCTCCATAGCAGCCCCTCTTAATGATCTCACTAGCAACAAGAAGGAATTGTGGACAGCCAGCTGTCAGAAAGCTTTTGAGGAGCTCAAACTGGCCATGTGCTGTGCACCTGTCCTAAAAAGCCCTTGTTACTCCAAGAAATTCATTGTTCAAACTGATGCATCTGAATTAGGGGTAGGGGCAGTCCTATCACAACTGAATTCTGAGGGCCAGGATCAACTAGTTGCTTTTATCAGCAGAAGGTTGAACCCTAGAGAAAAGCGTTGGTCTGCCATAGAGAGGGGGGGGGCTTTTCTGTGGTCTGGGCACTGAAAAAGTTGAGACCATACCTGTTTGGTACTCACTTTATTGTTCAGACAGACCACAAACCTCTACTTTGGCTCAAACAAATGAAAGGTGAAAACCCTAAATTGTTGAGGTGATCCATATGCCTACAGGGAATGGACTATACAGTGGAACATAGACCTGGGAGTACCCACTCCAATGCAGATGGACTCTCCAGATATTTCCACTTAGACAACGAAGACTCATCTGGGCAAGGTTAGCCTTATTGTCCATCGTTTGGGGGGGGGGGGGTTGTGTAGGAAAGTACCATCTTGCCTTGCATTTTACCCCCACTTTCACTGTATGCATGTTTGTTTTTGCCCTTGTGTCACTGGGATCCTGCTAGGCAGGACCCCAGTGATTATAGTGTATGCCCTATATGTGTTCCCTGTGTGGTGCCTAACTGTATCACTGAGGCTCTGCTAACCAGAACCTCAGTGTTTATGCTCTCCCTGCTTTCTAAAATTGTCACTGCAGGCTAGTGACTCATTTTACCAATTCTCATTGGCACACTGGTACACCCATATAATTCCCTTGTACATAGTACTTAGATACCCAGGGTATTGGGGTTCCAGGAGATCCCTATGGGCTGCAATATTTCTTTTGCCACCCATAGGGAGCTCAGACAATCCTTACACAGGACTGCCACTGCAGCCTGAGTGAAATAACATCCACGTTATTTCACAGCCAATTTTCACTGCACACAAGTAACTTATAAGTCACCTATATGTCTAACCCGCACTTGGTGAAGGTTGGGTGCCAAGTTACTTAGTGTGTGGGCACCCTGGCACTAGCCAAGGTGCCCCCACATCGTTCAGGGCAAATCCCCCAAACGTTGTGAGTGCGGGGACACCATTAAACACGTGCACTACAAGGTCACTACCTATGTGTACCGTCACAATGGTAACTCCGAACATGGCCATGTAACATGTCTAAGATCATTGAATTGTCACCCCAATACCATTCTGGTATTGGGGGGACAATTCCATGATCCCCTGGGTCTCTTGCACAGAACCCGGATACTGCCAAACTGCCTTTCCGGGGTTTCCACTGCAGCTGCTGCCAACCCCTCAGACAGGATTCTGCCCTACTGGGGTCTAGGCAGCCCAGGAAGTCAGAACAAAGGATTTCTTCTGAGAGAGGGTGATGCACCCTCTCCCTTTGGAAATAGGTGTGAAGGGCTGGGGAGGAGTAGCCTGCCCCAGCCTCTGGAAATGCTTTGATGGGCACAGATGGTGCCCATCTCTGCATAAGCCAGTCTCCACTGGTTCAGGGATTCCCCAGCCCTGCTCTGGCACGAAACTGGACAAAGGAAAGGGGAGTGAGCACTCCCCTGACCAGTGCCTCTCAGGGGAGGCCCCAGACCTCTGCCATCTTGGATTCAGAGGTGTTGGGGGCACACTGGACTGCTCTGAGTGGCCAGTGCCAGCAGGTGACGTCAGAGACCCCTACTGGTTCTTACCTCTCTTTGTAGCCAAACCTCCTTTCTTGGTAGCCAAACCTCCTTTTCTGGCTATTTAGGGTCTCTCCTCTGGGCTATTCCTCAGATAATTAATGCAAGAGCTCACCAGAGTTCCTCTGCACTTCCCTCTTCGACTTCTACCAAGGATCAACCGCTGACTGCTCCAGGACGCCTGCAAAACCGCAACAAAGTAGCACGACGACTACCAGGAACATTGTAGTGCCTCATCCTGCCGGCTTTCTCAACTGTTTACTGGTGGTGCATGCTCTGAGGGCTGTCTGCCTTCATCCTGCACTGGAAGACAAGAAGAAATCTCCTGTGGGTCCACGGAATCTTCCCGCTGCTAACGCAAGCACCAAAAGACTGCATCACTGGTCCTCTGGGTCCCCTCTCATCCTGACGAGTGTGGTCCCTGGAACACAGGAGCTTGGTCCAAGTGTCTGCCACAGTCCAGTGGCCCTTCTGTCCAAATTTGGTGAGTCCTTGCCTCCCCACGCCAGACAGCAAACCTGTGTACTGCATGATTTGCAGCTGTTCCGGCTTCTGTGCACTTCTCTAAGGATTCCTTTGTGCACAGCCTAGCCTGGGCCCCCAGCACTCCATCTTGCAGTGCTCAACCCGCTGAGTAGGACTCAGACGTCGTGGGACCCTCCTTTTGTGACTCTGAGTTCACAGAAATTCCAAGTGCCTGCTCCGGTACTTCTGCGGGTGCTGTCTGCTTCTGCGGGGGGCTCTCTGAGTTGCTGAGCGCCCCCCCTGGCTCCTCCTCCAAGGGGCGACATCCTGGTCCTACCTGGTCCCCAGCAGCACCCAAAAACCTCCTCTGCGACCCTTGCAGCTAGCAAACCTTGTTTGCAGTATTTCTGCGTGGAAAACTTCTGCAACATCCAGCACACCGTAGGGAATCTGCCATCCAAAGGAGAAGTTCCTAGCCCTTTTCGTTGTAGCAGAATCTTCAGCTTCTTCCACCCAGAGGCAGCCCTTTTGCACCTTCATCCGGGGTTTCCTTGGCTCCTGCCCCCCCTCGACACTATTGCGACTCTTGGACTTGGTCCCCTTCCTTTTCAGGTCCTCAAGTCCAGGTATCCATCTTCAGTGTTTTGCTGGTGCTTGTGGTTCTTGCAGAATCCCCCTATCACAACTATTGTGTCTTTCTGGGGTAGTAGGGTTACTTTGCTCCTACTTTCTAGGGTCTTGGGGTGGGGTATTTTGGACACCCTTACTGTTTTCTCACAGTCCCAGCGACCCTCTACAATCTCCCATAGGTCTGGGGTCCATTCGTGATTCGCATTCCACTTTTGGAGTATATGGTTTGTGTTGCCCCTAGACCTATATTTACCTATTGCATCCTATTGTGATTCAACATTGTTTGCACTACCTTTCTTACTGTTACTTACATGTTTTGGGTTTGTGTACATATAACTTGTGTATATTACTTACCTCCTAAGTGACAGTATTCTCTGAGATACTTTTGGCATATTGTCACTAAAATAAAGTACCTTTATTTTTAGTAACTCTGAGTATTGTGTTTTCTAATGATATTGTGCAATATGATATAAATGGTATAGTAGGAGCTTTCCATATCTCCTAGTTCAGCCTAAGCTGCTTTGCCATAGCTACCTTCTATCAGCCTCAGCTGCTAGAAACACCTCTATTCTACTAATAAGGGATAACTGGACCTGGCACAGAGTGTAAGTACCACAAGGTGCCCACTATAAGCCAGGCCAGCCTCCTACATGGCAGCCTGTCTTGTCCCACTGTGTCCGCCCCCTTCCCTCCAAAACACTCAAACAATCGCAGACATCCACACCACACACATCCACCACACATCAGCATACTTTACAGGCAACTACATCCACGTCCGGCACACCTACACCTTGTACAAGCACTCCCTCAACCTCCACTCCCAGACCTGCCTCCAAATCCCCTCCAACTGCGACCTGTTCGAATTCACAGGCCCATCCCGTCTCGTCCCTAAACATGCCCGTCTACTTGCCGAGTCCACTACTTCCACGTCCAAGTCTGTCCCAATCCGCCCTTCCCATTCCTGTGCCTCTTCCCCAGGGAGGAAGAGGCCCCGTGTTGCCCCAGGTCCCTCTGCCTTCTCCTGGTCCAACCCACTCCCCCTCCTTCCAAGGGCAAGCCAAAACCCCCTTCACCTCCCAAACCTAAGCCCAAGCCCCTTTCTTCCAGACGTAAGTCCCCATCCCCGCCACCCCCTGCCCCTATTCCCTGAGGAGTCAAGTTCGCCCTCTTTTGGCCCTTCTGGCTATTTGTTATGGACTGGCAAATGGCCTTATTTGGACTTGACGTAATGTTTTTGTAAATAAAGTTTCAGTGCCCAGTAGTGCTGTTGGCACAATATGGTGATGTTGTGCAGCGTTTCACTGTGGAGGGGTGATGTGCACATGTGTGTACTTTGGTGCTGGTCTTTGTTGGCTTGTGTCTGGTAAGTACATTTTTTTATGGTATGTTTGGTTTGGGATGTGGGAGGGGTTGGGAGTGTGTTGCGGTGTGGGTGGGGTGGGTGTGTAACTGTGCCCATGTGTATTAGGTTGCAGTAATTACCGTTGTCGTCTTCGTCGGCAGTCACAGTCCTGGAGGTATATGGCAAGGAGCTGCACTGGCATTATTTCCAACCATCTCTCCATGTCTGCATCGGCCTTTTCTGTGTACCTCTGGTGAGTGTGTCCTTTTACATTGTTTGTTTCTGCCACGCTTTGCTTGGCGGTGGTTCCCGCCCCGGAACTGATGGCGGTCTTGTGTTTTATTATCTGGTGGGCAGGTAGGGCCTTTTCGCCAGCATGTGGGCAGTCTCCTCCGTCATAGTCGGGACTACAAATATGGCAGTGTGCGGATGGACCAGTACTTGCATCTCATTGGCTTCATTATTTGGTGATTTGGACCGCCAGTCTGTTGGCGGTAGTTACCGCCGGAGGGGTGGTGTTTACCGCCATGTTCATAATGACACCCTAGTGTACAGATTACATGGCTTTTTGACCACAAATGCTCTCACCCCAATAAAAATTGACTCCTTTGAGGACCACTCTTATTCCCCTAACCTGACACCAGAGGAGGAATGGCCCCCTCAGCGCCACCTTCCTGCAGGGGTGGACAGGCTCCTCTCACAGGTGATTGCCAAAGTACTGGTACCCCAGCAGGACAGGATGGACAGACGTATGGAACAGGTCTCAAACTCTTCAGGAATCCTGGGCGACACAGGGGTAGGCAATAGTGCCTCAACTAGCACTACCTCTTCCAGGCCCCTAAAATGTGACGGGGCACCTTGAGGGCTTCGACCGATTATGGTAAGCCTTCTGCAAGAGTGCGTGCAAGCTAAATAATTTACCCTGCTGGGATGATGTATTGCCCGGAGAGCCTGGCAACAAAGTCACCCTGGAATTAGAGGGGTCTCCCCGATTTTGGGGGGTGATATTGCTGAAGAGGGTTTATCAGATGAGAGGTACGACTTGGGCAGGCCTTGCCACCCGACTGCGACCACCGGCTATGGTGAAGGGGATCAAGAGGACACTCTTATGTTAGACCCTGAAGACATCTACCACCCTAGGTCTTTGGAGTGGGTCCCAGAATCTAAGGTGGACAGGAAAATCCGCCACCCCTTCGATAAGGAGGTGAGAGCCCACCTACGTGCAGAGTGCCCTAGACCAGCACTGGAGGGTAAAGTGGCAGTCATTCCCTCTATTGACCCAAAACTTTGTACTTTCTTTTCTAAGTATATGGAGGACCCTAAAAAGGGATTGATCACTCCTGGACGTTTTAGGATCCCTAACCAAGATAATAGTGCTGGCAGAACTATCCAAGCAATCAGGGTCACCAATGCCCACCGACATTGTGGCAAACTGGGCACAACAGGTGGTCTGTCTGGCAAGAAACCACAATTGTGCCATTTTCACAAAAATATGATCTCTCTTGATATAGATTGACCCCAAACTTGGGATACTCTTATCTTCCAAAGCAGTCCCAATATCGCAAAGCAACTTTTTCGGGGAACCCTTCGTGAAGGAGCTTGGGAAGTTTGTGGCTACCTCCTCAGTGTAGGAGGCTGGACTGGCTTGTAGTGGGTACCAAGGGGTACTTACACTTTGCACCAGGCCCACATTTTATTAGTGTAGAGGGGTGTCTAGCAGCTTAGGCTGATAGAAAAGGAAGCTTAGCAGAGCAGCTTAGGCTGAACTAGGAGACGAGTGAAGCTCCTACAGTACCACTAGTGTCACATGCACAATATCATAAGAAAACACAATACACAGATATACTAAAAATAAAGCTACTTTATTTTTATGACAATATGCCAAAAGTATCTCAGTGAGTACCCTCAGTATGAGGATAGCAAATATACACAAGATATATGTACACAATACCAAAATATGCAGTAATAGCAATAGAAAACTGTGCAAACAATGTATAGTCACAATAGAATGCAATGGGGGCACATAGGGATAGGGGCAACACAAACCATATACTCTAGAAGTGGAATGCGAACCACGAATGGACCCCAAACCTATGTGACCTTGTAGAGGGTCGCTAGGACTGTAAGGAAACAGTGAGGGATAGAAAAATAGCCCCCCCCCCAAGACCCTGAAAAGTGGGTGCAAAGTGCACCTAAGTTCCCGAAAGAGCACAGAAGTCGTGATAGGGGAATTCTGCAAGGAAGACCAACACCAGCAATGCAACAACGATGGATTTCCTGACGAGAGTACCTGTGGAACAAGGGGACCAAGTCCAAGAGTCACGATCAAGTCGGGAGTGGGCAGATGCCAAGGAAATGCCAGCTGTGGGTGCAAAGAAGCTGCCACTGGATGGTAGAAGCTATGGTTTCTGCAAGAACGACAAGGGCTAGAAACTTCCCCTTAGGAGGATGGATGTCCCACATCGTGAAGAGTCGTGCAGAGGTGTTTCCGTGCAGAAAGACCGCAAACAAGCCTTGCTAGCTGCAAGGGTTGAAGTTAGGGTTTTTGGATGCTGCTGTGGCCCAGGAGGGACCAGGATGTCGCCAATTGCGTGAGGAGACAGAGGGGGCGTCCAGCAAGACAAAGAGCCCACTCAGAAGCAAGCAGCACCCGCAGAAGTGCAGGAACAGGCACTACAAAGTGGAGTCAACCGGAGCTCACCCGAAGTCACAAAGGAGGGTCCCACGACGCCAGAGGACAACTCAGGAGGTCGTGCACTGCAGGTTAGAGTGTCGGGGACCCAGGCTTGGCTGTGCACAAAGGAAATCCTAGAAGAGTGCACAGGAGCCGGAGTAGCTGCAAAACACGCGGTTCCCAGCAATACAGTCTAGCGTGGGGAGGCAAGGACTTACCTCCACCAAACTTGGACTGAAGAGTCACTGGACTGTGGGAGTCACTTGGACAGAGTTGCTGAGTTCAAGGGACCTCACTCAGGCGTTGTGCTGAGAGGAGACCCAGAGGACCGGTGATGCAGTTCTGTGGTGCCTGTGGTTGCAGGGGGAAGATTCCGTCGACCCACGGGAGATTTCTTCGGAGCTTCTAGTGCAGAGAGGAAGCAGACTACCCCCACAGCATGCACCACCAGGAAAACAGTCGAGAAGGCGGCAGGATCAGTGTTACAGAGTTGCAGTAGTCGTCTTCGCTACTTTGTTGCAGTTTTGCAGGCTTCCAGCACGGTCAGCAGTCGATTCCTTGGCAGAAGGTGAAGAGAGAGATGCAGAGGAACTCTGATGAGCTCTTGCATTCGTTATCTAAGGAATTCCCCAAAGCAGAGACCCTAAATAGCCAGAAAAGAGGGTTTGGCTACTTAGGAGAGAGGATAGGCTAGCAACACCTGAAGGAGCCTATCAGAAGGAGTCTCTGACGTCACCTGCTGGCCCTGGCCACTCAGAGCAGTCCAGTGTGCCAGCAGCACCTCTGTTTCCAAGATGGCAGAGGTCTGGAGCACACTGGAGGAGCTCTGGGCACTCTTCTTTCCTTTGTCCAGTTTCGCGCCAGAGCAGGACTGGGGGATCCCTGAACCAGTGTAGACTGGCTTATGCAGAGATGGGCACCAGTGGCAGGTGCATTTTTCAGTCCAAAAGGCATAACTGTGAACTGATAGTGCCCTCCAATGGTTGAAAATGCTGTCTTTGATTTTGCATCTTCTGATAATTTAATCTGAATCTGTTAATACCCTACAGTTAAATCAAAAGTGCTTAGATACGTGGCAGATGCCAGTGTATCTATTAGCTCATCTGCCCTGGGTATAGGGTGAGCATCAGTTTTTGTTACTTGATTGAGACCCCTATAGTCCACACAAAACCAAATTTCTTTCTTTCCTTTTTACTATGTGGTTTGGGGACAAGCACCACTGGGCTGGCCCAGGAACTTTCAGCGGGCTCAATCACTCCAAGGTCTAACATTTTCTGTACTTCTTGTTTGATACAGTCTCTGACATGGTCAGGCTGTCTATAAATTTTACTTTTGACAGGTAGACTGTCTCCAGTCACATCAGGTAGTTGTTCCGGGGACTAGTGAGAAGAGGTCAGACAATTGTCCAAGGAGATTTATGCAGTTGTCCGTCTGCTCAGCAGTAAGGCAATCTGCCAGTACAACTCACTCCACTAAGCCATCAGCTTCAGTGGTGGAGAAGAGGTCAGGGAGAGGGCAACTCTCTTCTTCCTGCCCCTCATCTCTGGCCATAAGCAGGGTTATGTCAGCCCTATCATAGTAAAGTTTAAGGAAATTGACAAAGGCCACCCCAACAACTGGAAGTGGAATTAAAGGGGCCTTAGGTGTGCCACCAGTCTTGCCACTGGCTTGGCAGGTCACACAGGAGCGACAGAACTCCTTTGTGTCCTGTGACATATGAGGCCAGTGAAATGTGAAACAAGTCTGTCCCATGTTTTGCTCTGGCCCAGATATCCAGCTAAGGGGATATTATGTGCTAAAGTTCGAATAAATTCCCTGTACTGCAGGGAGATGACCAATCTTCTGGAAGTACCAGGTTTAGGGTCCCTTGCCTCAGTACAGAGGAGATTATCTTCCCAATAAACTTTATGGCTATCAGTGATATCTCCCTTTTGCTGTTTGACAGCTTGCTGTCTAAGACCCTCTTGTGTGGACAGGTCTGCTGTGCCATACTAAACTCTTCCTTAGCAGGGGTTTAGTGGGCTCCTGCCCCCCGGACACTTTAGCGGCTGTTGGACTTGGTCCCCTTCCTTTACATGTCTTCAGGTCCAGGAATCCGTCTTCAGTGCTTTGCAGTCAGTTGTGGTCCTTGCACAATCCTTTATCACGACTTTAGTGTGTTCTTGGGGAAATAGTAGTACTTTACTCCTACTTTCCAGGGTGTTGGGATGGGGTCTCATTTACACCCTTAGACCCATATTTATACTTTGTTAGCGCCGCATTTGCATCAGTTTTTGACGCAATAGCGGCGCAAACTTACAAAATACAATTGTATTTTGTAAGTTTGCACCGCTTTTGCGTCAAAAAGCGGCGCAAATGCGGCGCTAAAAAAGTATAAATACGGGCTTTAGTATTTTCTCACACTCCCAGTGACCCTCTACACATTACACTAGCGTAGGGGTGCATTGTGGGTCGCATTCCACTTTCTTAGTATATGGTTTGTGTTGCCCCTAGGCCTATTGCATCCTATTGTATTTGACAGTGTTTGCACTATTTCTAACTGTTTTACTTACCTGATTTGGTTAATTGTGTATATTTTTTGTATGTTACTTACCTCCTAAGGGAGAATATCCCCTGAGATATTTTTGGCATATTGTCACTAAAATAAAGTACCTTTATTTTTTGTAACTCTGAGTATTGTGTTTCTTGTGATATAGTGCTATATGGTATAAGTGGTATAGTAGGAGCTTTGCATGTCTCCTAGTTCAGCCTAAGCTGCTCTGCTATAGCTACCTCTATCAGCCTAAGCTGCTAGAACACTACTAATCTACTAATAAGGGATAACTGGACCTGGCACAAGGTGTAAGTACCACCAGGTACCCACTACAAGCCAGGCCAGCCTCCTACAGGAGGGCCTTGATCCACAGATCCTGAAGGTGGTCTGGGAGGGAAGGGGTGTGTACTGTGGCCCCACTGAGGTAACTTGGGAGTGTTAGTTGAGACCGTGGGTAGTTGATCCAGGGGTGTGTAAAGTGTACCCCCGCCCCTAAGTCGGGCGCAGATAATAAATACTGGGCTGGGCAGGGGGAGTCAGGGAGACCCCGAGGCCCATGAGGTCCACCCCGTGAAGGCTTCCTCGGGGGACTCCAGAGAAACACTGACACATCCATGGGGAGGAGGCCCCCATCCCCGGACCTGGGACCGGTCCCAGGGGGACTCCGAGGCTCCTGCTGCCACCACATGAAGGGCTCTGTGTATTCTGTGAGGCCCCTCATGATCTACATACGAACATGTCCTGACATACCAGTAAGGGTAGCAGGCGCTTTATGTGAGAGTCAAGGCTCTGGGAGTGACATAGACATCTGCCTGTCTCCTGGGGGGCACAGCCCCACCACAAACACTGACACATCCATGGGAGGGGCCCCACATCCTCGGTCCTAGGACGGTGCCAGGAGGTGGGGTGACCGAGCCTGACCCTTGACTCAGTCCTTCAGGACCCAGTAGGTTTTCAAACAATAGTCTGAGAATATCAGTCACGCACGTGTTTTACACGGCAGACAGCTCCATCGAGGTATTTTAATGCACTTTGGTGAGAACACCTCTGGATCCAGAAAGGAGGCTGCAGGTTTGGGGGTGGACATGTGTCAGTGTGCAGACACTGGGCAGCATCGGCCTTCCATGGCACCGTTACATACACCACTGGTGTGTTTTTGTACATTGGAGGATGACTGATTAAACACTGATCCTATGTGTGTTCTATTCCATATTAACTGAGTTAAACCTTGAAGACTGACTCCCGCGGTGCTTTGCTTGCACTTTTGGTCAGTCAGTGCCACAGGCTCGAGCGGAGGGTCTCTTGCTGTGAGGTCAGTGAGATGCTCATCCCTCCCCAACACCCCAGCGCCCCTCAGTCTGCTGCCTGCACCTCAACCTCAAGCAACTCCGTGGCGCCCCGTCCCTCATTATAATGCACTCAGTGAAAACCGCGAGGCGACTGGGCTCAGGTTGAAGACACGTAAATACGTTGTTAATGTGACTCCTTTTAACGACATAATTGCATTTAAACGCCTTGTAAGTGGCCAGTGGTAAAGGCAGCAGCGTGATTCAATGTATCCTGCACAACGCCGCCGTCTAGCGGTCAGGAAAGGTATTAGGCACATAGAGGAATAGACTTCTCTCATTAATAGACAAATACTTGGAGCTCATAATAAGATCACAACCATTGCTTGAAAGCAGTTCTGACACCAGCAGACAGGCTCACATTACAAAAGCATGTGAAATGCGAAGGTATCCAATTCGGGAACTCTCCAAAGCCCCTCATCAGCCAATCACTGAGTGTCACCCTTTAGATCGCCCACAGGCTCCTCCCCCTAGTGATCCCCATTGGCTTCTCCAACGACTGATGGCCACCCGGTCTCATCCATCAGGTGACAACACCCGGTCTCATCCATCAACTGACACCACCTGTTCTCATCCATCAGCTCACACCGCGCGATATCATCCATCACCTGACACCACCCATCTCATCCATCAGCTGACACCACCCATCTCATCCATCAGCTGACAACACCCGGTCTCATCCATCAGCTAACATCACCCGGTCTCATGCATCAGCTGACACCACCCAATCTTCTCCATCAGCTGACACCACCCAGTCTCATCCATCAGCTCACACCGCGCGATCTCATCCATCAGCTGACCCCACCCAGTCTCATCCATCAGCTGACACCATGCAGTCTCATCCATCAGCCGACAACACCCGGTCTCATCCATCAGCTGACACCACCCGGTCTCATCCATCATCTGACACCACCTGGTCTCATCCATCAGCTGACACCGCGCGATCTCATCCATCAGCTGACCCCACCCAGTCTCATCCATCAGCTGACACCACCCAATCTTCTCCATCAGCTGACACCACCCATTCTCATCCATCAGCTGACACCTCCCAATCTTCTCCATGAGCTGAAAGCACCCGGTCTCATCCATCAGCTGACACCATGCGGTCTCATCCATCAGCTGACACCTTCCAATCTTCTCCACAGCTGACACCACACATTCTCATCCATCAGCTGACACCTCCCAATCTTCTCCATGAGCTGAAAGCACCCGGTCTCATCCATCAGCTGACACCATGCGGTCTCATCCATCAGCTGACACCTTCCAATCTTCTCCACAGCTGACACCACACATTCTCATCCATCAGCTGACACCTCCCAATCTTCTCCATGAGCTGAAAGCACCCGGTCTCATCCATCAGCTGACACCACTCAGTTTCATCCATCAGCTGACACCACCAATCTCATCCATCAGCTGACACCACCCGGTCTCATCCATCAGCTGACCCCACCCGGTCTCATCCATCAGCTGACACCACCCATCTCATCCATCATCTGACACCATGTGGTCTCATCCATCAGCTGACACCACTCAATCTTCTCCATCAGCTGACAGCAACCGGTCACATCCAACAGCTGACACCTCCCAATCTTCTCCATGAGCTGACACCACTCGATCTGCTCCATCAGCTGACACCAACTGGTCTCATCCATCAGCTGACAACACCCGGTCTGATCCATCAGCTGACACCACCTGGTCTCATCCATCAGCTGACACCACTCGGTCTGATCCATCAGCTGACACCACTCGGTCTCATCCATCAACTGACACCACCCAATCTTCTCCATCAGCTGACACCAACCGGTCTCATTCATCAGCTGACACCTACCGGTCTCATCCATCATCTGACACCACCCGTTCTCATCCATCAGCTGACACCACCCAGTCTCTTCCATCAGCTGACACTATGCATCTCATCTATCAGCTAAACCCACCCGGTCTCATCCATCAGCTGACACCACCCACCTCATTTATCAGCTGACACCATGCAGTCTCATCCATCAGCTGACACCACCCAGTCTTCTCCATCAGCTGACACCACCTGGTCTCATCCATCAGCTGACACCACCAGATCTTCTCCATCAACTGACACCAACTGGTCTCATCCATCAGCTGACAACACCCGGTCTCATCCATCAGCTGACACCACACGGGCTCATCCACCAGCTGACCCCATTCGGTCTCATCCATCAGGTGAAACCACATACTCTTTTCCATAGCCACCGAAACCCCTCTTCACTCTTTTTTAGGCTGAAGTATCTTTAGACTCCTTCATCAGCCGACAACACTTGGTCTTCACCCCACCCTGTCCATCCATCAGCTGACACCACCTACACTTGTCCATCAGCTGACTGTAGCAAAGTGCCCTCTTTCTTCGCATGGTTACCCCCTTTTTATGTCTGATGTCAGTGTGCTTGACTGTGTTCACAGGGATTCTGCTAACCTGGACCCCAGTGATTATGCTGTCTCACCCCTCTTAATGACCTCACATTTAATAAGATACCTAAAAAGGTATTATAGATTCCAGCTGTCAAAAAGCATTTGAGGAGCTCAGACAGGCCATGCACTCTGCACTTGTTCTAAAAAGCTCTAACTACTCCAAGAAATTCATAGTTCATACTGATGCTTCAGAGGTAGGGGTAGGGGCAGTTATCTCACAACTTACTACAGAGGGCCAGGATCACCAGTAGCTTTTATAAGCAGAAGGTTGACCCCCAGAGAAAAGTGTTGGTCAACCACAGAGAGGGAGGCTTTTGGTACTCACTTCATTGTTCAGTCAGACCACAAACCTCTCTTATGGTTTAAACAGATGAATGGAGAACACCCCAAATTGTTGAGGTGGACCAATTCCCTACAGGGAAAGGACTATATAGTGGAACATAGACCTGGGAGTAACAACTCCAATGCAGATGGACTCTCCAGATATTTCCACTTAGACAATGAAGACTCATCTGGGCAAGGTTAGCCTTCTTGTCCTTCGTTTGGGTGTGTGTGTGTAGGGAAACACCCTCTTTCTTGGCATGTTTACCCCCTTTTCTGCCTGATGCTACTGTGGTTGACTGTGTTCACTGAGATCCTACTAACCAGGACCCTAGCGATTATGCTCTCTTTCATAAAAGTCTGTATTTCATCCACAATTGTCACACTGGTGCCCAGATATAAGTTCCTAGTATATGGTCCCTAGTTACCCAGGGCATTGGGGTTCCAGGGATCCCTATGGGCTGCAGCAGCAATTATTCTGCCAGCCATAGGGAGCCCATGCAAAGGGTTCTGCAGGCCTGCCATTGCAGACTGCATGAACAGGGTGCATGCACCTGTTTTCATCATAGGTCACTGCACCAGGTCACTATAAGTCACCCCTATGGCTCAGAGGGCAGGGTGCAGGTACTTGTGTGTGAGGGCACCCCTGCACTAGCAGAGGTGCCACCACAAACTCAAGAACCCCCTTTACTGGACATTGTGAGTGCGGGACACCATTTTACACGTGTGCTGGATATAGGTCGCTATCTATGCCCAGCTGCATAATGGCAACTGTGAACCGAGGCATGTTTCATATAAAATATGTTGGAATCATACCCCAACGCCGTATTGGTTGTATGGTTCCATGCACTCCTTCGAGGACCCCAGCTGCTGCCTGGAAAACCTCAGAAGGGTTCTGTCCTCCTGTTGCCCAGGAAAGGTGTCTGCCCTCCTGTTGTCCAGAAAGACAAAATAAAGGATTTCCTTTGGGAGAAGGGTGTTACACCCTCTTCCTTTGAAAATAGGTGTTATTTGGCTTGGGAGTGGTGTAGGAGGCTGGCCTCACTTGTAGTGGGTACCAGAGGTACTTACATCTTGTGCCAGGTCCAGTTATCCCTTATTAGTGTAGAAGAGGTGTTTCTAGCAGCTTAGGCTGATAGAAGGTAGCTATGGCAAAGAAGCTAAGGCTGAACTAGGAGACAGGTAAAGCTCCTACTGTACCACTGGTGTCATATGCACAATATCATAAGAAAACACAATACACAGAAGTACTAAAAATAAAGGTACTTTATTTTTATGACAATATGCCAAAAGTATCTCAGTGAGTACCCTCAGTATGAGGATAAGTTATATACACAAGATATATGTACACAAACCAAAATTAGATAAGTAATAGCAAGAAAAGTAATGCAAGCAGTGTAAAGTTACAGTAGATTGCAATAGGAGCACTTAGGTATAGGGGCAACACAAACCATATACTCCAAAAGTGGAATGCGAACCACGAATGGACCCCAAACCTATGTGAGCTTGTAGAGGGTCGCTGGGACTGTAAGAAAACAGTGAGGGTTAGAAAAATAGCCCACCCCAAGACCCTGAAAGGTAGGTGTAAAGTGCACCTCTTACCCCCAGAGAGCACAGCAGTCGTGATAGGGGGTTTCTGCCGGAAGAACAAATACCAGCAATGCAACAACAGTGGATTTCCGGACCTGAGTATCTATAAGACAAGGGGACCAAGTCCAATAGTAGCGACAGTGTCAAGAGTGGGCAGAAGCCCAGGAAATGCCAGCTGAGGGTGCAAGGAAGCTGCCACCTGTTTGAAGAAGCTTGGAGTTCTGCAAGAAAGAAGAGGACTGGGAACTTCTCATTTGGAGGATGGATGTAGCACGTTGCGATGAAGCTTGCAGAGGTGTTCCAATGCAGAATGACAGCAAACAAGCCTTGCTAGCTGCAAGGGTCGCAATGGAGGTTTTTGGTTGCTGCTGTGGCCCAGGAGGGACCAGGATTATGCCACTTGGAGGAGGAGACAGAGGGGGCACCCAGCAAGTCAGGGAGCACTCACAAAAGCAGGCAGCACCCGCAGAACTAGCTGAACAGGCACTTAGAAGAAAAGTGAACCGGAGTCCATGCGAAGTCACAAAAGGGAGTCCCACGACGCCAGAGGACAACACAGAAGGTTGTGCACTGCAGGAAGGAGTGTCGAGGACCCAGGCTTGGCTGTGCATGAAGGAAATCCTGGAAGAGTGCACAGGAGCCGGAGCAGCTGCAAATAACGTGGTACCCAGCAATGCAGTCTAGCGTGGGGAGGCAAGGACTTACCTCCACCAAACTTGGTCTGAAGAGTCAGTGGACTGTGGGAGTCACTTGGACAGAGTTGCTGAGTTCCAGGGACCACGCTCGTTGTGCTGAAAGGGGACCCAGAGGACAAGGGATGCAGTCTTTTGGTGCCTGCGGTTGCAGGGGGAAGATTCCGTTGACCCAAGGGAGATTTCTTCAGAGCTCCTGGTGCAGAGAGGAGGCAGGCAACCCCCAAAGCATGCACCACCTGGAAACAGTCGAGAAAGCCAGCAGGATGAAGCGATACAAGGTTGCTAGTAGTCATCTTGCTACTTTGTTGCGGTTTTGCAGGCGTCCTGAGCAGTCAACGGTCGATCCTTTGGTAGAAGGTGAAGAGGGAGATGTAGAGGAACTCTGGTGAGCTCTTGCATTTGTTATCTGAAGAATTCCCCAAAGCAGAGAACCTAAATAGCCAGAAAAGTTGGTTTGGCTACCAACAAAGGAGGATTGGCTACCAAGACAGGTAAGAGCCTATCAGAAGGAGTCTCTGACTTCACCTGCTGGCACTGGCCACTCAGAGCAGTCCAGTGTGCCCCCAGCACCTCTATATCCAAGATGGCAGAAGTCTGGGACACACTTGAGGAGCTCTGGGCATCTCCCCTGGGAGGTGCAGGTCAGGGGAGTGGTCACTCCCCTTTCCTTTGTCCAGTTTCACGCCAGAGCAGGGCTGGGGGATCCCTAAACTGGTGTAGACTGGCTTATGCAGAGATGGGCGCCAAGGCCAGTTGTGAAAGTGTCCAGGAGGGGCAGGAGCCCACTAAACCCCGGATGAAGGTACAAAATGGACGGAAGAAGCTGAAGATTCTGCAACAACGAAAGGAGCTAGGAATTTCTCCTTTATGCAGAAGATGTCCCACGGAGTGCTGGAGGATGCAGAGTTGTTTGTTTGGTAAAAGACCACAAACAAGTCTTGCTAGCTGCAAGAGACACAGTTGAAGAAAAAGGATGCTGCCCGGGCCTAGGGAGGACCAGGATGGCGCCACTTAGGAGAGGAGACAGAGGGTCCCACGAAGCCAGAGGTCAACTCAGGAAGTTGAGCAATGCAGGATGGAGTGCTGGGGACCTTGGCTTAGCTGTGCATGAAGGATTCCTTGGAAATGTGCACTGAAGCACTAGCAGCTTCAGTCCAATTGGTACACAGGATTACTGTCTGGAGAGATGAGGCAATGACTTACCTCCTCCAACTGTGGACAGTTGGACCACTGGACAGTCTGGGTCACTTGGGTCCAGGGGCCACGCTCGTCATTATGAGAGGGGTCCCAGAGTACTCGTGACTCTGAAGTTTGATGCCTGCTGGATCAGGGGGAAGATTCCATCCACCAATGGAAGATTTCTTTGAGGCCTCCAGTGCAGGATGATGGCAGGTAGCCCCCAAAGAATGGACCACCAGGAAACAGTCGAGAAAGCCGGCAGGATTAGGCGCTACAATGTTGCTGGTAGTCTTCTTGCTACTTTGTTTCAGTTTTGCAGGCATCCTGGAACAGTCAGCCGTTGATCCTTGGCAGAAGTCGAAGAGGGAGATGCAGAGGAACTCTGGTCAATTCTTGCAAGTCGTTATCTGAGGAAAAGCCCACAGACCCTAAGTAGCCCTCAGAGGAGGATTGGCCACCTAGTCAGGTAAGCACCTATCATGAGGGGTATCTGACATCACCTGCTGGCACTGGCCACTCAGAGGCCTCCAGTGTGCCCTCACACCTCTGGATTCAAGATGGCAGAGGTCTGAGACACACTGGAGGAGCTCTGGGCACTACCACTGGGCAGGTGATGGACAGGGGAGTGGTCACCCCCCTTTCCTTTGTCCAGTTTCGCGCCAGAGCAAGGACTGGGGGTTCCCTGAACTGGTGCAGACTGGCTTATGCAAGGAAGGCACCATCTGTGCCCTTCAAAGCATTTCCAGAGGCTGGGGGAGGCTACTCCTCCCCAGCCCTCAACACCTATTTCCAAAGGGAGAGGGTGTAACACCCTCTCTCAGAGGAAATTCTTTGTTCTGCCTTCATGGGACTGGGCTGCCCAGACCCCAGGAGGGAAGAACCCTGTCAGTGGGGTGGCAGCAGCGGTAGCTGCAGAAAAAACCCCAGAGAGCTGATTTGGTAGTACCCGGGGTCCATAGTGGAGCCCTGGGGATGCTTGGGATTGGCACCCCAATACCAGATTTGGCATGGGGGGACAATTCCATGATCTTAGACATGTTACCTGGCCATTTTCGGAGTTACCATTGTGAAGCTACATATAGGTTTTGACCTATATGTGGTGCACACGTTAATGGTGTCCGCGCACTCATAAAGTCCGGGGAAATTGCCCTGAACTATGTGGGGGCACCTTTGCTAGTGCAAGGGTGCCCTCACACTTAGTAACTTTGCACCTAACCTTCACTAAGTGAGGGTTAGACATATAGGTGACTTATAAGTTACTTAAGTGCAGTGTAAAATGGCTGTGAAATAACTTGGGCGTTATTTCACTCAGGCTGTAGTGGCAGGCCTGTGTAAGAATTGTTTGAGCTCCCTATGGGTGGCACAAGAAATGCTGCAGCCCATGGGGATCTCCTGGAACCCCAATACCCTGGGTACCTAGGTACCATATCCTGGGGAATTATAAGGGTGTTCCAGTGTGCCAATTAGAATTGGTGAAAATGGTCACTAGCCTATAGTGACAATTTCGAAGGCAGAGAGAGCATGAGCACTGAGGTTCTGGTTAGCAGAGCCTCAGTGACACAGTTAGTCACTACACAGGTACACACATTCAAGCCACAAACTATGAGCACTGGGGTCCTGGCTAGCAGGATCCCAGTCAGACAGGCAAAAACAAACTTACATACATATAAAATGGGGGTAAC
Organism: Pleurodeles waltl; assembly: GCF_031143425.1. NCBI lineage: Eukaryota > Metazoa > Chordata > Amphibia > Caudata > Salamandridae > Pleurodeles > Pleurodeles waltl. The sequence goes on along the minus strand of NC_090438.1, from coordinate 10,086,617 downwards.
ATGCCAGGCAAGATGGTACTTTCCTACAATTAATTTATTCTAAAGCTGTCGACTGATCCAGCCCTATAGAAGCCCAGTAATGCCATGGCCGTGGTCACTGTGATAGTGCATCTGTTACTGTACTAGTGCTGCACCTATAACTTTTAGATAGCAACAAAATGGCCATTCTAGGGTAAACGACCAGCAACCCTAGTACAGCAGTCTAACACCACCTGTGGCTTTATCACCACTGCCTGATGCGGTGAGGGATGGGAGCACAAAGTGTCACACTCTCTAAACGAGGGGGGAAACTCAGAGGCAGGATGTCCCATTACCACCCACCTTTAAATCAGACCCTGTTCCCCTCTCAATGCATTCATCCTTTCCTGACTTTCTTGTCTGACAAGTTGCTCTCTCTAGCCTTTTCCTTTCTTAGCCCAGAAGCTGTAATTCTCTACTTCGTATTGCTGTATATGAAGTGGTCCGGAAGGCTAAAGGCCCCTTCATCTACAACTTCCCTCATATAATTTTAATATCTTCAGTTCTCTCTCAACAGTGTTTGCTTTCCATCTCCAGTGGATCCTCTTTACATTGTTCTTTATCATCCCGAACCTCGCACCTTCTTCGGTCACAAGACATACTTGTGGAATCCTACATCTTCTCCAGCCACAAAGCTCTCTTTCTAGAATCCTGTCCCTTTGTTCCCACCTGGAACCCTGTACATTTGTCAGCCACCAGGCAGCCTTTTTATAATATTGCATCTTCTTCAGTCACAGAAAACATTTTCTATGATCCTGCACCTTCTTTAGACACCAGGCACTCTTTTTATAATTCTCCACCTTCTTCAGATGCCAGACACACTTTCTACAATCCTGCACCTTCTTCAGCCACCAGGAACTCTTTCTAGAACCCCACACCTTCTTCAGCCAGACTTTGGGGATCCTTCATCTTCTCCAGCCACAAACCGCTCTGTCTAGAATCCTCTCCCTTCTTTCCCACCTGGAACTCTGCATCTTCTTCAGCCACCAGGCAGCCTTTCTATAATTCTGCATCTTCTTCAGACACAGGAAAATCTTTCCACAATCCTGCACCTTCTTAAGCAGCAAGGAACTCTTTCAAGAATCCTGCCCTTTCTTCAGCCACGAAACCTCCTTCTAGAATCCTGCACCTCCTTCAGCTACCAGGAACTCTTTGTAGAGTCCTGCACCTTCCTCGGCCACCTGGTGTTCCTTTACTTTAACAGTCCATTGTATTCTCTTTGCTCTTCTTCTGAGCTTCCACTGGCACATATGTACATTCTCTTTTACTTCTGTTCCTTCCATTTACCACACCTCTTCAATAGGGTTTTCTTACCTTTTATGTCTAGCTTTCTCCTCCTTGCCATTTCTACTTGAATTATTAGCTCCACAGTTGCTGGTCCCAGATTTAAACCCTATTGCTTCTCAGGATTGAGTCTACATGTGATCTCAGGACCAGGTTCCCCACGGAGGTGTTTCTGAGGATCAGGTCTCCATGTGATTCCATGACCAGGGTCCCCACTGAAGCACTTCTTAGGAATGAGCCTCCATGTGAACCCAGGACGTATGTGTTCACTGCTGTGCCACTGAGGATCGAGTCTCCATGTGATCTCAGGACATAGGCCCCCATTATAGAGCTTCAGAGGATCAAGTCTCCATGTGATCTCAGGACCAGGGTCCCCACACCTGCACAGAGGGATAGAGTAGCAGATGCCCCACTTGTGCGACCAATTACAGGATTGATGCAGGGTTTGTGCTGTCCCCAACCATGCTCAGTTAGTATACTGCAGACACCGTTTTTTCTGAAAGCCAGCATGTTTATTTTCACCACGTTTTGGGTGGTCATCTGTGTGCCAGTGCTGCTGTATGCAGTAACGTTCTTTCACAACAAAAGCAGGTGGCTGTAATTTAGCTCCCCTTCTAAAGATGGAGTTCTGTTCACCTAACAGGTTGAACTAGAGTGAAAAAAAGTCTAGCTTTCGCAACAAAGAATTTTCAATTCTGTTAAGGACACAGAGGTGAGGATTATCCTTCTCTTTCTATCCTTTAATATTTCAGCAGCCAATAGTAAAAGTAAACAAACAGTCACATGATAACCATAGAGATGGACCATATAAATACTATTGCCAACATAACACTTCCTCTTTCTTTGCAATTCAAAGCAATAGCATTCAAAACGTTTCCAATGAAGTCATATTCAACACAGAAACCAAAACCACTTCCCAAGGGACCTAAAGTCATCCAAAACTGGGAAGAACTGTCCTCCGACTGTTCCTGCTAAGTAACAATCAGTGCACCAAACACTCCAATGGCATCCAGACATCCGGGACATATGCTAGATCATTTATCCTCCTGTCCTAAAAAGGAAACAAGAAAACAAAAGTCGTAATCTTCACGTTCTACCCACTGTGAGAAGAATCATTGTGCAATAATATACACAGAGGGAGGGAACAATTTATAGCATCAGAATACAGAAACATAATGCATAACACTGAAATATCAAAGTAAGAAACAAAATAGTTATACTGTCATATGCAAACTGACTGAGTGGGATAATTCTCGCCTCATTGTCCTTAATAGAATTGAAAATTCTTTATCGGGAACGCTAGACATTTTTGTATTCTATGTCAGGACCGCAGGCTCCGATTATGGTAGTTTAAAGCTGATCCATCACAACTGAGACCACATCTAGTATTGGTTTATAGTAAAAGCTCTTAAACGTAGACTCAGAGGACCAATCTGCAGCATTTAAGGTGTCTTCTAAACAAGACCCTAAAGCAAATGATTTAGAAGCCATAGCACCCCTTGCGGAATGCGCTCCAACAATTGAAGTATCAATACCTGCTTCACTAAGAAGCCTTTTCACCCATCTAGCCAGCATTGCAGTAGTTACTGGATGAAACGATTTCTGTAATCAATAATTTACCCTGCATATCAGATAGAAATTCAGCTGTACTGGCCTCATATGTCTTCAGACATTGAACTACACATAACTTAGTATTACCTGGGAAAGCTGGATATGATACCATTCTGGAACTTCCCTTTGTCCTCCTAGATATTAGAAAAAAACTCCTTCAGGAGAAAATTGCCTACCTGCTAAGTCTAAAGCCTTCACATCAGAAACTCTCTTGCAAGAGATAAGACAGAGCAACATGGTCAACTTGGCTGACAACTGTTTCCACAATAGATATTAATTACTTTGTTAAAGAATCTAAGTACCTGAGGACTGTGTTCACATCCCAAAAAAAAAAAAGAAATGTGGTTGAGGGGTTTGAATATCCGAATAACACTAAGTAACTAGCAAACAATGGGTAATTGACCTACCGGAGTCCATTATACAAAGGAGTGGCTGGCTGAAATGGCTGATCTGAAGTTTTTCACAGACTGTTAAGCGATTCTGCTTGCAGCTAATGAGGAAAGAAAATTGTCAATCAAATGGCAATCTGCTCTAATGGGATCTGCACTCCGTGAATTGCACCAATCACAACAACTCCATGCGGAGGCATATCTCTTATGAGTACCTGCTGAACAAGGGAGACTAATGAACTGCTGAGCGTCTTTTGAAAGGCCTGGGATATACCATCTTTCCCTGAAACCAGCCAGCCCACTAAAGAGAGTTGACCTGTGTGTATCAAAGGATGTGGAAGGGCCCCCTGATCTAACAAAAGGTTCCAATGCCATAGAAGAAGAACCAGGGGGCACACGCAAGCTCCAACACATTTGGGAACAAAGGTTGAACTCTCCACAGTGGGGTCACTAAAATGGTCTCCGCTGTCTGACGTCTCATTTGAGCTAACACTCTGGGACTCATACCAAAAGGGCGAAATGCATAATTCCAAAATGGGCTCCAAACTTGGAGAAACGCATCCGTTGCCTGGGCTTCCGGGTCCGGATGTCAACTTAAAAATATTGGAAGTTGACAGTTCAGGTGACAAGCAAAGAGGTCTACACTGCATGACCCCATCTGCGAATCAGCACACGGAAGGCTTGTGGGAGAAGCCTCCAATCGCTGAAATCTCAGAGGTGATGAGAGTGCCAATCGGCTATCACACTGCACTGACCTGGAAGTTATTCCGCTGTCACCGAAATGCAATTCTGCAGACAAAAATGCCAAAAATCCTTGGCTATCTCTGAGAGCATCTTGGACCTGGTCCCGCCCAGCTTGTTCACATAACGAAGCGCTGAAATGTTTTCCATACAGATGAAAATGCAGCAATTTGCTTTCCCTGCTGAGAAACTAAAAATTGTAAACAAACCTGTCAACAGCTCCAGGCAGTTGATATGGAAGTCCAGTTCCATCAAGGACCATCGACCTCCCGTGTGATCCGGCATCATCTGGGAAGAGATAGAGTCTATCTGGAACCCCAGAAATTCTAACTTCTGGAACGGGGTCAGGACCGATTTCTGGTCGTTGACAATAAATCCCACATCCTGGAGAAGAACAATAGTCCAATCTAGATGAGTCCACTCTAACTGAGTTAAAGTCATGTGCCGGCACTGGGACATGTTAATAATATCGTCCAGGTATATGATGAACCGAACCCCTCGAGACCTCAGAGACTACTACCGGTTTCATCACCTTCGTGAAGCACCAAGGTGAGGAAGAAAGACCAAAGAGAAGTACTTTGAACTCTTAGCACACGTTGTTGCATAGAAACTAAAGGAAATGACAGTGCGGGGGAAAAACAGGGATGGTCAAATAAGCATCCTTCAGGTCTAGGAGCACCATCCCATCTCCCTCTTGGAGGATGTCCCTTAAAAGATGGATACTATCCATTTTGAAATTATGGTACAGTTTCCAATAATTAAAATCTTGAAGGTTGAGAACCAATCTTGATCCTCCTCCTATCTTTTCGACTGGAAAGATAGAGCTGAGAAACCCTCTCAGGTGTACTTCTGAATGGCCTCTTTCTCTAACAGAGACTGAATCTCTGCATTTATGAAGCTCTGCTCGAGTTGGGAAAAATACATTGTGTGAGAGGATAGAGTTTATACTGGTATCTCGTGGAATTCCATTTAGAAACCTCGTATTATCTCTAGAACCCATGGGTCTTGTGAAATTTTGTACCAGTTGTGGATAAATATTTGTGTTCCTCCCACCAGAGAAACCTCTGATAAATGAAGAATTCTTACCTGTGGTTCTAGCCTCTTCGAAGTTGCTCTGGCTGCCCCTAACTTGCCCTTTTCTGAAATGCCCTCAGTTGCAGCGGGTTTCTGAAAGGGCAGTGGTGGCCAGCAGCTTTAGGAGGGAGGGGGCGGGACACACACACACACATACACACATTCTTTCACACACAGACACGCACGCACATCCATTAACAACACTCATACCATTCAAACATGCACGCACACACCAAACATTCATTTTAAAAGATCGCACACACTCATTCTTTCACACACACACACATGCATGCACATCCATTAACAACACTCATAACACTCAAACATGCACGCGCGCACCAAACATTCAATTTAAAACATCACACACATACACACATACACTTACCTTCAGCCTCCAGGTCCCAGGAGGGTTGGGACTGCTGCCTTCCCTCATTGGCTGACCTGAGGTCAGCCAATGAGGGAAAGCAGCAGTCCCAGCCTCGTTACAGAGTGGGATGGGGTCAGTGAGACTGCTGACCCCACCCCACTCTGTGACGAAGTGTCACTGATTGACACTCGCCCTGGGCACTTCAGGGCTTAAACCTGAAGCGCCCAGGGAGAGTGTCAATTGGTGACGCTTTCCTCGTCACCCAGGGGAGGGCCTCAAGGCACCTTTGCTGAGCCAAAGAGGTCACGCCCATAGGAGCTGTGACCTCCTCAGCCCAGCAAAGTTCAGCTCAGTCAGCCAGGAGTCTGCACAAATCGTGCATGTCTGCTCCTGGCTGCCTGAGCTGAACATGGAGAGTGTCTGTCAGGCTGACCTTTGTTCAGCCTGATAGACACTCTTCATGAGGGGCAAAAGGTGGGGGGGCTTGGCCCCTCCGCCCTAAAGGATGGGCCGCCACTGTGGAAGGGTAGAAGGTGGCGGAATGCTCCTGATAGCCACTACTACCTCTTTAATAGTCTTCTCTCTGCGGGCCTTGTTTGTATCCGTGGTTGAACACTTGCCCCCTTAAGCATCCAGCCCTGTTGAAAAGTGGGCAAATGACATTTTGGATAGATCCCTGGGCTTTGTTCAGTTTGGAATATGTTGCGACACATTTAGGCAGCTCCTTCAAAAAGGGCTCTCCAAAGAGGAGACCTTGGGACAAAGGGCCAGCCTCTGAGGAGGTTAAATCAGCTAGTTTAGCATCCATTTCATTAAGATAGATCTGCGGCGTCCGATAGAAATAGTGCAGTTCACATTGCCCAGCTAGCATGTGGCACGGTGGGCCCACACCACCAAAACCTCTGCATCAATAGGTACCTGAGACTCCTTGAAGTGGAAAGCCATCTCCAAAATCTTTGTTAATGGACCCGACATGTCCAATAACTTGCCCTGGCATGATTTCCATGCCCAGTCTAAACCCTTCTTAGGGTCCTTGGTGAACTTTTTAAGGTAGGTACCAATGGTGGGGTCCACCTCCGGGGTGTCTTTCACCTTATCAGATAGGTCTGGTCTGGGACATTCCGACCGTAGTTGTGCCCGTACATCTTTGTCAAAGTCTTGATGGATAGGGCAAGCAACGTAATCTGCTACCTTTAACGTAGGAACCCTGGAAGTGGATCTGGGATGTATGACATCCCTGAGTTCGTATGTAAGAACCTTGGGCTGTTTAGGTGGTTCTGTATGCCGCTATTTTTCTTCCGTTTGCCAGATTCTGGGATTACTTCTTGATCCGAACTCTGTGAGCCTGGGGAGTCTAAATCATCTGACCCCGTTTCATCATGGAAGGTAAAGGGTACGCTATAAGCGTGGTCAGAGGACAGAGACACTGCCAATTTCTCAAAGGCCACTGCATGAGGCACTTTGGACTATAGATCCTTTTTTCCTAGACCTTTTGGTGCATCGGAAGGGGGAGGGGTAAGCCATTCCTACTGTTGCGCAATCCCATATAGAGGATGCTTCAAGGGAGCAATGGCTTTCACCATCTGACGCACTCCCGCATCCAGGGCATGGACCAGGTTCTGTTGAAATGACCTAGCGGGGTCTTCCTCATAAAAGTAATTATCATCTGTATCCCAGTATTCATCTGCCATTATTATACCTTTTTTAGGAGAATATATTAGAATTCCACAAAGTTTTTTGATTCAGGAAAAAACTCAGAGCCCCAAAGGGGTTATTCGGGGGGGGGGCACCGCAGACAAAAGTCAAACTTTTAATATACCCCAGCAAATCAAGGCCAGCACAGTGCGCAGATTAAAGAGTGGAGGGAAACAAGGACTGAAACAAGCTCTGGGCAGGGCCTCTGCAAGAATTTTACAGCCCTGCTGAACTCTGTCGAGGCAGGGCATCCACAGGAGCCAGTAGAAGCACTGCGAGTCGTCCAAGACTGAGAGCACACTTCCACGCGTTCCCCAGATGAATCGCATTGATTGGGAGTCAGAAAGCGCAAGCATGCGTCACTCCCTCTAAAGGCAATAAAAAGAGGTTGGTGCTATCGGTGATCGCCTCGAGGGGTCAAACAGCCTTAAAAACAATAGAATAGAACACGTTGTTGACGCGCAGTGCAAAACAAATACAATCGCTTAAGCAAAGAGCACAATATTGAGTAGGATAGGAAAGTGAGAATGCTCTTTACTGGCTGCGGAGCAGCAAAGACAGAGGCAGTGTTATGTTGGCAAGACTTTATATGGCCCATCTTTATAGTTATCATGTGACTGTTTGTTTACTTTAACTATTGGCTGCTGAAATATTAAAGCATAGAAAAAGAAGCATAATCGGAGCCTCTGGTCCTGACATAGAATTTGACATGGGAGGTGTGAGATGGGTATTGAGTGCTGTTCGCCTCTCAGGTAAGGGAGGAGTTAGACATGGGGGGATGAGGGGCTTATTGATTGTTGTTCACCTCCCAGGTAAGGCTTGACTTAGACAGAGGAGTATGAGGGGGCTATTGAATGCTATTCACTCCCAGGTTGGGGGGGGAGTTAGACATGGGGAGTTTTGAGGTTTGTTTTGATTGATATTCGCCTCCTAAGTAAGGCTTGAGGTAGACATGGGGTGGTGTGAAGTGGGTATTGAGGGCCACTCACCTTTCAGGTAAGGTTGGAGTTAGGTATGTGGGCTTTGAGGGGTGTTTTGAGTGCCCTTTGCCTCCATGGTAAGGCTGGAGTTCGCAAGAGGTTTTTTTTGTGATGGTATAGAACACCGTCACTTTTGTAGGGAAATGCTCGAAAGAGGGAGCCACAGTAAAATGTATTTAACTAGAAGTGGATACATTTCCACACTGGTGAATAGTCCCCTTTTGTGATTACAAGGGTTTTGATCCTTTGAGGGTGATTGAGAAGCAAGAGTTAGCCTTAGACATGTTAAAGTAGGGAATTTGTCTCCTCTGTGACTAATTATTTTGTAATTTCTGCTTTGAGGGACAGTGCGCTATTTTTAGGATACATTTATACTTTTTATTCATTCATCTATTCACTTCTAGAAAGTCTGTTTCTTTACCTGCTTGGTTGATGTATCTGTTTACTCCAGGGTCCATTTCACTTGCTTTAACACTCATTGTCCTAGTTTTGTTTAAATATATGTTAAAGTATATTAAATAGAAATTCTAAAACAGAAATTAAATAATACAAATCAATTACATCTGAGAAAACTATTTCCTACCAATGGACACGTCCTCTCTTAAAATGCACAAAGTGAAATCGAACAGGCAGAATTTGTAAGCAAAAATGTCTTTATTGATAGTCAGATACCAGGTACTTATTTGTGAGGGTGTAAATGGAAAAGAAATCCTAATCAAACACATAGAAATACTAGGCACTAGGACTGAAAAAAGCAACAATTCAGAAAGATGAAACCTCAACCCTTGTACACATTAGCTAAGGCTGAGACTGGAGTACAATAATCTAAAACAAAACATACCAAAACAACTTGCCAAAAAACAAAACAGCAAAGTAAAGGAGAAGGAACAAGCCAGAGAGACACAACCACTTTAATCATTAGCAAGATTGGCCAGGCCAAGATGCGTAATTTATTGTATGAGATGCCTTATGGTTGTCTACAGCTGGGCGTAAGGCCACACCGGCCTTTCATAAAGGCCACATTACCATGGAGCACAGGTGAGCTGCTCTCGACTATATTCAATGAGGGGCTGTACTACATAATAGAGTCTGGTATAGGCACCATTTCTGTCCTTGTCTACACACAGTCTGAACCCTGCTACTGCCATCTGTGATCTTTCTTCTCACTTTAGGGATCAGCCATAGTGTAGAGGTGGTGGGTTAAAGGAGAACATTTGTGTTGTCTACAACCCTTTGATGGGAGAATTTATTTGCTGACACCCCCACAGGCAAAGAGAAAACATTGAATTACCCTTCCATGTACTATAGCTGCAAGCAGAATATATCAGCTATTTTGTCCAGGGAATCCTCCACTTCAAACAGTGCTCAAGTGAATCACTACATGAATCACATTTCTGTTTCTTTAGGCTGAATTCAGTGACTTCTTAAAGGAATTTTTGGAAAATGTTGTTGGGGGAAGTGGTTAAGTACATGAGATATTCATGGCGACAATATCTTAAATTCAGTTGGGCATTAAAAACTATAACCACATCCTGCCTCTTTTGAACTTAATGAATCAAATATTTCAGTGCAGCCGTGAAGCAGATGGAGCAAATGAAGTGTCATATGGCTTCACCCCAAACTGAAGCAACTTGATGAATGTGATGAGAAAGAGGAGCGCATTTTAAAAATGCAAAAAATATAAGCATTAGATTGAATCAGAATGGATTAATTTGTTATAGTTATTCCTTCCTATAATCTTGTTTATATATTCCCTAGCTGCTTTCTATCTCTGTCCCTCCCTTTTTCCCTCGCTATTTAATTTTGTTACTTCTTCGCCATGTTTTTCTTCCTTTCACCCTTTTTCACATTTTATTTATTAGAACATGTTGATGGGAAAGAGAAGGATCCAAACCAGATTTGAGGCCATCCACATGAAATAAAGGTGCATACAATGAATAAGAACATGATTCATTTAGCTTTTTAAGTGGTGATTATGGTAATATTGTATAGTTCCTGTCATCCCACACACTTCAAATGTAAGTAGATATCCAGGGCAGGAAATCTTGATAGGTTTCCTCAAATGTAACAAACGTCTTGTTTTCTGTTATTTACATGTCCAACAGACCCTTGAACATTTTAACAGTAGCCCCTACTGCATCTCCCATCGCACCTCCCACAGTCCCCCCTACAGCTCCTCCCAAAGCCCCTCCAACAAGGATTCCCACCGGCCCACCCACAAACATCCCCAGAGGCCCACCTACTACCTTCCCCATAGCTGCACCAATCACCATCCCCAAAGGCCCCCCGACTTCCATTTTTCCTTGCATAGATTGTAAGACGTCTTCCTCTGCCTTGTCCTGGACCCCCCTCTGCCTTATTTGATTGTGTTTCTCCATCTCCTCTAACCTGGCTTTCACTTCCAAGGTAAGTTCCTCCAGGCGCTTACTTTTGTCTGGGCTCTCCGGCTCCTTCTTGAGGATCTCAAACAGTTTATCATGCTGGTGCTTCACCTCTGCCTCTTCTTTCTGGTGCTGCTCCTTGTACTTCTTACTAATGTCCTCTATTCTCTTCTGAAGCTCCTTTTCTGCCTCCTGCCACATGGTGTTTGAGTAGCAGCTTCCTCCACTCTCCAGCACCATCTGGTCAATCATGGTCAGCAGCTTGGACACCTGCCAGTCATTTCTCTCTCCTGTGGCGCTCATGTCAATTGTGCAAACGCGATTGCCACATTTTGCAATCATCTCCTTGATGTTCCCCTTGGATTCTTGTATGATTGCATGCATTTCATCCTTCTTAAAGCCATATTCTGTAGCGAAGATGACAATTGTGTACTTTCCTGTCTCCTCTCCAAACAGATCTTGCACAATTCTCACTGCCTCCCCCTGAGCTTTGGTGAACTGCCCAACTGAGAGTACAACGAGTATAGCATGAGGACCACGTGAGGACATTACAACACACTGACCGATTTCTTCAGCTAACTCCTCGCGAGACCGGGTACTCCCTAACAGGCCTGGAGCATCAACAAGAGTCAATGTCCTCCCACCACGACTGCAGGTCTTCTTTTCACACAGTGTGGCCACAGACCGGGAGACGGCTGCACTCTTTAGTACTGCCCCTTCGCTGCCGATGCATTCCAGCACACGTTTGCCCACACCTGTTTCACCAATCAGAACAATCCTCAGGTCTTCATGTTGAGAATCTGCAATGGAGACATAAGGAGATATGGAGGGAGCAAATAAACAATAAATGTATATTTTATTTAGACAGGGATAAAAGAAATCAATCAGTACCTAAAACCTATTCAAGAAGTAAGTCACAATACTGTGAAAACATACTTACAATCTTGTCTGTAATAAGCTAATATACTCTCATATAATGTAGTCTGAATAACTGCACATATAGCCCGGAAGGTATCAAGAATTTGAATCAAATATAGATATTGTTGTATATTAGGGCTAGGTTTCCTGTAACTCTGAATATGCATGCTTATTTCCAAGTCTCTAGTAGGCCCAGATGTCTTCTGGCTCAGGGCAGTAATTTGCACATTTCCCAGGTGATGTTGCCTTGTAGAAGTAGAAGCAGGATTTTGTAAGCACACTGAGGCTAGCTCGTACACATGAATTATATATTCTCTTCAAGCTGTCCAGTACTTCCTCTGGGGAGAAATCCTGCCACCTGCACATTAGAGAGTAGCGCAGAATGACTGAAATTACTCTGATTTTGGCACTATTATATGGAATCACAATGGGGGCCAGATAGCCTAAATGTAGTGAGCCCCCACAGAAATAGGACTCATGTACATACCAACAATATGGTAAACACATGCGAAGACACATGCAAGAGTGGGTGTGACTGAATAATGAGGAAGAAAAGTCCTTTCCAGGACATGCTATATTTGACACAGAGAGATTAGTTAGTTTCCAGAAGAGATTGAAAGACCCCAAAATAGAACAGATACTGAACTGCGGCCCCTCTTCATACAGACGAAGCACAGGTAAAAACATGAATCAGGTCCGGAGTATGAAAGGTACTCAGGAGAAGTTGGAATGCCAAACGTGCCACCTTAGGGATGGGGCTGGAGGGCAGCTGGTGTTCAAACCAGCCTCCTGGACCACCATTGACTAGAGTATTGCGATTGCCAGTCAGCAAAGGTACTAGGTCAAAGGCTGATCTCGCATTGTGGATGGGTCAATAGCACATGTACAGTCTGCCCTAGGATGTAAGGACTGGTGAGTTTGGAGTCTAAACAGCCTTTCTCCACCAATGTGATGCTGATGATGCATGTGCTTCCCGTCCACACTTCTTCCTCTGAGTTTCCCTGTGGTTCCCAGGCCACCTACCATTCTCTCCGGTATTACTGCCAATACCCATTAGCTCCCTGTGGTTGACCTTTGTTTGGCTTTCTTTTCCAACCCCATAAATGAGGAGATTCCGGGCCATATTTACAAGTGGAGTGCGCCACCAGTGTATCTCTTTTTCTGAGCTGTGTGTATCCTTACTCTGTGTCAAAGAGGTGTTCCATGGGCGTTCAATCAATCAATCAATCAGAGATTTGTGAAGTGCAGCTAATCACCCGTGTGGTTCCAACACGCCGTTTGTGGGCGTGCTGCTCAGGTCTTGAGGTCCTTCCTGAACTGCTTTAGTGATGCGGTCTGACTGAGCTTGAGAGGTAGAATTGCAGGGGGTGTTCACATGCAACACCCATGGACTGTGATGCATTTCCAGATTTACAAGGATTTGTAAACCTGGGAGTGCGTCAAAGGCCTAAACCTCCCCAGGGGAGGCGTAGCAAGGAGAAAGAACTTTATTTCTCCTTCTGTTTTTTCTCTTTGCAGAATGTAGCCCAAATAGAAGGAGGAACATGTCTCCATTGATTGTTTTTGTACAGGAAGTTGTGCCTTCCTGTACAAAAACTATCATTCCTACAACGCAGACACCCTTGCACTGTGGTGCAAGGGTGCCTGAGTTGACACAAGGCAGGAAATTGTGCAAAAGCACAGTGGAAGAGGACAGGAATGCACAGTGTCTCATAGCTGGGGTGCATTCCAGCCCTTTCTTTTGAGCAGGGCAGTACAGCAAAGTATTGCTGCCCTACGTCAAAAAGTACTAAATAAGCCCTGAGCAAGGGCCTACCTTTGAGGACTCATCTCCTTCAAAGATTTACACTGTCTTCCTCAATCTGTTCACAAGACCTCAAGAAGGATTCGTTCCCCGGGGGGCTACTGTAAGGACAATATGTTGATGTAGTTTTGTCATCTATTGCTGCAGAGCCATGAAAAGAGGATTCAGTCTGTCTATTCACCAAATTGGCTAAGAACAGCCGTGAGGTGTCAAGAGAAAAACTGAGTGTTCGCTTCCCCCCAACGAGATACCTTGGCTATGAAACTTCTGCTGGAAGCACCACTAGTCCTCTGAAAGAGTTGAAGCCATTCGTAAGCTGTCCCACTTTGTAACTTCCTCCCAGGTGCGTCCCTTTCTGGGAAGGGTGGGCTACTACACAGAGTGGATTTTTGGTTATGCCACGATGGCCAAGTCTTTGCAACAATTGATAGGAAAAGATACTCCTGAACCTCAACAGTGGCCTAGTGAAGGTGCCAATGTGTAGATGCATTAAAGCGTGTTGCCATGTCAGGCAGTTGACGCACATTTCCTGCTTGGAACTACTCATTACTTTACTGGCCAGGGCTACTGAGTCATGTAATGCCTCAGAAAACTGATCTCTTCATCCCCTAGGTCTACAAATGCAGGTACTGCCATGGATCAGTTCTGCACGCTACTAGCTGGACCACTGATGCTGGTGACTAGGACTGGACATTGTCACATTAATGAGATGCATATTACTGTACTGCCCCACATGCTGTGGCTTGACTGGTGTCTCCCTCCTCCAACCCCAACTAAGAAGAAGCCACAGAGGCTGAGAAAAGACATAGAACCATGCAGGTGAACCGCCTAACGTGTGCTAGGGTACATGCTTAGGCAACCTCCTCTGTGAAACCCAGGAAGGTAGGCTTTGTGATGGCCCAGGTTTGAGGGAAGGTTGGACAAGTTCAAACCTGTGCTCTCAGTAGACTATGGCACGATTTCTACAGATGGGGCTTTTCATATAAAAATATGAAAAGATCTTCACCTCTGAACCTTTTCATCATTCTTGTAGCAACGCTGCAGGCTTCTCGCTTCCAGGCCTGAAATGTTAGGAGCATCATTACTTCAGGCTCTTTACTCATTCAGAATGACCTGCTGTGCACAAATCAGACCTCACCTGTTTAAGAAGTTTTTTGCATCCTAGAACAAAAGAAAATAATTAAAAAACAGGTTCAGTTTTGTTACAAAGTAAAATAAAAATAAAAATACTTTTAAAGATGATAGTTTAAATGTTTATAGAGACAACGTAACAGTTGCAAGATCCCCACAGGTCTATATTCACCAGTCGTCTACCCCAAATCATAAGGTAGCAGAAGTGATATTAATCCCCTTTGATGGGACCATTTAAAATGTAGAGTAGACTGAAGGTCCCCTCCTCCCCCATAGGAAGTAGAGGGGCTCCTTACATCCGTCCTTCTTTCACTCTACAGGAATACCACATATGTACGTACATACGTTCAACAAAATCTGTTTCTGGGGGAATTACATTACATGGCCTCTGGCCATCAATACATACCAGGGAGCAGCACCACACATACTTTGGTCTCACTGATGTGAAAAGGATTGATGTTATGGCAGTTCATCACAAACTCATTAACTCTGCAGCTACAGCATTTTACTCAAGCAGAAAAATGTACTTCAAAGTCCAAAGCTGAGTGGAGGAGCATCTTTGTGCGCTGCACGACCAGTACCCCCGCGCCAAGGAGCAACCATCCCGAGACAGATGTGGTGCAGAAGATGGCGAGTACCATCTTACTGCAAAAGTGAAGCTTAATCCTTTAGTATGTATAATTCCAACTCCATGAAACCAAACAGACATATCATCCCCAGGTTAGGAGCTGTGATCATAATGCCATTAAATACTGGACCAGACTGTCATATATATCTGTCCTCCCATCTGGAAACCCCCCCCCCCCCTTCATGAGACTCCCACAGGTCACGTTTAACCACTCGCTCAGCACCCCCCATTTTCATAAATAGACATGAATATTCCTAGTACTGTCTATGATACCAGCTGAACATTGATATTGTTGATCCATTAAGGGAACTGTCATCCTTTTCCACTCTGGAGGCTGTCAGAAGAATGTTATTTGCAAGTCCTCATGCCTCCACTTCTGTTCTGTTACTCCCATGTTTCCCAACGAGTCCATATGGATTCCCTGAAGCTCCCTCTGTCTATTTAAACTCCCTCTCTCCATCAAGGCCTGTATATTCTCATGATGCCTCACACCGCCCTGACCCCTGAGCCTCCACCTGACCATCTCCTAGCAGACTTAGCAATGCCCGTCCTATCAAATGTGTTCCTGTTTTATTGATTGCAGATAATCAGCCCTGGCAATAAATCATTGTCATGGGCCTCAAGAGAGGGAATAGGAGTCTCAATGAATGGATTGCCTCGTAACCATTGTCAGGCAAATGAACTGGCATTCCTCAAAAAAACATATTCAACCTAGTTTCACCCACTGGCCATATCATGCTTCTGTCTGCTCACAGAATGTCTTGGCCACCACTGGTAATGCCCAGATTACAGCACAGTCAGAAAGGCACCTCAGCCAACTTAGGAATGTCCACTGTCTTCCCAGCCCTGAAGGCTGCCCTTTAAAATGACTTGTTTCATGCACCACATCTACCAAACTTCTACTCCTTTTAGACGGACACATTATTAAAACACAAAATGAATGTTAACACTTCAAAAGCATTGTCTCCAGTCCCCAAACACAGATGCAACGACTAGGGCATGAGAGGGGGTCACATCACAAGGTGGCCTGGGAGCCTCCCTATCAGGCTAATGAAGCCATTTGAGGTTCAGATAGAAATTTTAAAAAATGGTTCTATGAGCAATAATCTTCCTTTTTCAGCTCTATAGGTCTGTTTTCAGTGGTTTTGTCCTCTAACCTATCAAACCTTCTATAACACAAGGGATGTTACTTTGTGTTCTTTCATTTATGAACCTTCACTAGCACCAGGTAACATTACTTGAAGTCCCCTCACCTCTCAAACGTTCAGTAGCACCAGGTGTCTTTACTCGAAGGTCCCCTCAATTATGAATCTTCTATAGCACCAGGTGACTTTACTTGAGGTTCCCTTTTCTATCAAACCTTATACAGCAGTAGGTAACATTACTTGAGGTCCCCTCTTCTATCAAACCTTCTACAGCACCAGGTACCATTACTTGAGGTCCCGTCAACTAGGAACCTTCTATAGCACCAGGTGACTTTACTTGAGGTTCTCTCATCTCTCAAACCTTCTATAGCACCAGGTGACTTCACATGAGGTCTTCTCTTCTATCAAACCTTCTATAGCACCAGCTAACATTACTTGAGAACCCCTCTTGTATCAAACATTCTATAGCACCAGGTACCTCTACTTGAGGTCGCCTCACCTATGAACCTTCTATAGAACTAGGTCACTTCATTTGAAGTCCCCCACGTCTCAAACCTTCTATAGCATCAGGTGACTTTAGTCAGCGGTCCCGACTTATGGACGTTCTAAAGCACTAGGTGACTTTGTTTGAGGGTCCCCTCACTTATGAACCTTCTGTAGCACCAGGTGACTTTACTAGAAGTCCCCTCACCTCTCAAACCTTCAATAGCACCAGTGACTTTCACTGAGGTCCCATCACCTCTTAAACCTTCTATAGTTCCAGGTGACTTCACTTGAGGTCCCCTCACCTATGAACCTTCTATAGCACCAGGTGACTTCACTTAAGGTCCCTTCACCTCTCAAATCTATAACACCAGGTGACGTTACTTTAGATCCTCTCTTCTATCAAATCTTCTATACCACCAGGTGACTTTACTTGAAGTCCCCTCACCTATGAACCTTCAATAGCACAAGGTGTCTTTACTTGAAGTCCCCTCATCAATGAAACTTCTATAGCATCAGTGCCAGCTGACTCTACTTGAGATCCCCTCACCTATGAACTTTCTATAGCACCAGCTGACATTATTTGAGGTCCTCTCAACTCTCAAATTTTCTATAGCACCAGGCGTCTTTACTCGA
The DNA here is from genome assembly GCF_031143425.1 of Pleurodeles waltl. Lineage (NCBI taxonomy): Eukaryota > Metazoa > Chordata > Amphibia > Caudata > Salamandridae > Pleurodeles > Pleurodeles waltl. The sequence goes on along the minus strand of NC_090438.1, from coordinate 10,069,332 downwards.
AGATTCCCTCACTTATGAACCTTCTATAGCACCAGGTGACTTTACTTGAGGTCCCTTCACCTATGAACCTTCTATTGAACCAGGTAACTTTAGTCAGAGGTCCTCTCACTTATGAAGCTTCTATAGCACCAGGTGACTTCACTTGAGATACCCTCTTCTATCAAACCTTTAATAGCACCAAAGTGACTTTACTTGAAGTCCCCTCATCTCTCAAACCCTCTATACCACCAGGTGACTTTAGTTGAAGTTCACTCACCTCTCAAACCTTCTAAAGCACAAGATAATATTACTTTAGTCGGAGGTCCCCTCACTCATGAAGCTTCTGTAGCATCAGGTAACTTCACTTGAAGTCCCCTCACCTTTCAAGCCTTCTATAGCACCAGGTGACGTTACTTGAAGTCCACTCACTTCTCAAACCTTATAAACCTTCAATAGCAGCAGGTGCCTTTACTTGAGGTCACTTCACCTATGAACCTTCTATAGCACCAGGTGACGTTACTTGAGGTCCCTTCACCTTTGAACCTTCTAAAGCAAGAGGTGACTTTACTCAAAGGTCCCCTCACTTATGAAGCTTCTATAGCACCAGGGGCCATATGTACGAACACATTTTCCCATTGACACAGAATAGGAAAAAGCCTTTTGTAAGGAAATGGCTCCCTGTTGCAATTACCCCCCACTTTTTGCCTGATACTGATGCTGACTTGACTGAGAAGTGTGCTGGGACCCTGCTAACCAGGCCCCAGCACCAGTGTTCTTTCACCTAAAATGTACCATTGTCTCCACAATTGGCACAACCCTGGCACCCAGGTAAGTCCCTTGTAACTGGTACCCCTGGTACCAAGGGCCCTGATGCCAGGGAAGGTCTCTAAGGGCTGCAGCATGCCTTATGCCACCCTAGGGACCCCTCACTCCGCACAGACACACTGCTTGCCAGCTTGTGTGTGCTGGTGGGGAGAAAATGACTAAGTGGACATGGCACTCCCCTCAGGGTGCCATGCCAACCTCAAACTGCCTGTGGCATAGGTAAGTCACCCCTCTAGCAGGCCTTACAGCCCTAAGGCAGGGTGCACTATACCACAGGTGAGGGCATAGGTGCATGAGCACTATGCCCCTAAAGTGTCTAAACAAAACCTTAGACATTGTAAGTGCAGGGTAGCCATAAGAGTATATGGTCTGGGAGTCTGTTGAAAACTAACTACACAGCTCCATAATGGCTACACTGAATACTGGGAAGTTTGGTATCAAACTTCTCACAATAATAAACCCACACTGATGCCAGTGTTGGACTTAGTAAAAAATGCACACAGAGGGCATCTTAGAGATGCCCCCTGTATTTTACCCAATTGTTCAGTGCAGGACTGACTGGTCTGTGCCAGCCTGCTGCTGAGAGACGCGTTTCTGACCCCATGTGGTGAGGGCCTTTGTGCTCTCTGAGGAGAGAAACAAAAGCCTGCTCTGGGTGGAGGTGCTTTACACCTCCCCCCTGCTGGAACTGTAACACCTAGCAGTGAGCCTCAAAGGCTCAGGCTTCGTGTTACAATGCCCCAGGGCACTCCAGCCAGTAGAGATGACCGCCCCCTGGACCCAGCCCCCACTTTTGGTGGCAAGTCCAGGGGAGATTATGAGAAAAAAAAGGAGGAGTCACCCACCAGTCAGGACAGCCCCTAAGGTGTCCTGAGCTGAGGTGAACCCTGCCTTTAGAAATTCTCCATCTTGATTTTGGAGGATTCCCCCAATAGGAATAGGGATGTGCCCCCCTCCCCTCAAGGAGGAGACACAAAGAGGGTGTAGCCACCCTCAAGGACAGTAGCCATTGGCTACTGCCCTCCCCGACCTAAACACACCCCTAAATTCAGTATTTAGGGGCTTCCCAGAACCTAGGAAATCAGATTCCTGCAACCTAAGACGAAGAAGGACTGCTGAGCTGAAAAACCTGCAGAGAAGACGGAGACACCAACTGCTTTGGCCCCAGCTCTACCGGCCTGTCTCCCCACTTCAAAAGAACTGCTCCAGCGACGCGTTCCACAGGGTCCAGCGACCTCTGAAGCCTCAGAGGACTACCCTGCATCTAAAAGAACCAAGAACTCCAGAGGACAGCGGCTCTGCTCCAAGAAAGAAGCATATTTGCAACAAAGAAGCAACTTTGAAAGAACACACTTTTCCCGCCGGAAGCGTGAGACTTTGTACTCTGCACCCGACGCCCCCGGCTCGACTTGTGGAGAACAAACACTACAGGGAGGACTCCCCGGTGACTGCGAGCCCGTGAGTAGCCAGAGTTGACCCTCCTGAGCCCCCACAGCGACGCCTGCAGAGGGAATCCAGAGGCTCCCCCTGACCGCAACTGCCTGCTTCAAAGACCCGACACCTGGTAAGGACACTGCACCCGCAGCCCCCAGGACCTGATGGATCCGACCTCCAGTGCAGGAGCGACCCCCAGGTGGTCCTCTCCCTTGCCCAGGTGATGGCTACCCGAGGAGCCCCCCCCCCTTGCCTGCCTGCATCGCTGAAGAGATCCCTAGGTCTCCCATTGGACTCCATTGCAAACCCGACGCCTGTTTGCACACTGTACCCGGCCGCCGCCGTGCCGTTGAGGGTGTACTTTTTGTGCTGACTTGTGTGTCCCCCGGTGCCCTACAAAACCCCCCCGGGTCTGCCCTCCGAAGACGCGGGTACTTACCAGCTGGCAGACTGGAACCGGGGCACCCCCTTCTCCATTGAAGCCTATGTGTTTTGGGCATCACTTTGACCTCTGCACCTGACCGGCCCTGAGCTGCTGGTGTGGTAACTTTGGGGTTGCCCTGAACCCCCAACGGTGGGCTACCTTGGACCCAACTTTGAACCCTGTAGGTCGTTTACTTACCTGCAAAACTAACAAACACTTACCTCCCCCAGGAACTGTTGAAAATTGCAGTGTGTCCAGTTTTAAAATAGCTTATTGCCATTTCTGTGAAAACTGTATATGCTATTTTGCTAATTCAAAGTTCCTAAAGTTCCTAAGTGAAATACCTTTCATTTAAAGTATTGTTTGTAAATCTTGAACCTGTGGTTCTTAAAATAAACTAAGAAAAAATATTTTTCTATATAAAAACCTATTGGCCTGGAATTGTCTTTGAGGGGGTCATTACGACCCTGGCGGCCGGCGGTAAGGTGGCGGTAACACCGCCAACAGGCTGGCGGTGTTCCGCCAGCAATTATGACCGTGGCGGAATTGCCACAGCCATACCGCCGGCCCCTCCAATTGACCGCCAGGATTCCGCCTGGCGGTCATAAACCCCAGGGCCAGCGGTGCAAGCATCGCTGCCCTGGGGATTATGAGTCCCCCACCGCCAGCCTGTCCGTGGCGGTAAACACCGCCATTGAAAGGCTGGCGGAAAGGGGACTTGGGGTGCCCTTGGGGGCCCCTGCACTGCCCATGCACTTGGCATGGGCAGTGCAGGGGCCCCCAGGCATAGCCCCATCGCGCATTTCACTGCCCGAATTTCAGGCAGTGAAATGCGCAATGGGTGCTACTGCACCCGCTGCTCATCAGCATTGCCGCCTGCTCGATTACGAGCCAGCAGAAATGTTGATGTGACATTTCCGCTGGGCCAGCAGACGGTAACACTGTTACCGTCCGCTGGCCCAGCGGAAATGTCATAATCGGGAGCCAGGAATACACTAGGTGACGTTACGTTAGGGTGAGAGTTTACATGTTACAGGTAGCCAACCACACTGATAAACAGACACCAGCTAGAGACTAATGATGTAGCAGAAGAAAGGTGCTGAAAGGTATTTATTCTTACATCTATAAACGGAATTGGGACAAAAAAACTGTTGTGGGGCATTAACCTATAGAAACATTAAACACACAAGTGTTATAAACTAAAAGGTGCTTTGCATAAATACAAATAAAAGCATTTCTAAAACTACATGACAAATATTCTGGCAATGCTATTGAAATGTACCCAAACAGCAAGGACAGGTCTGCACCAGCACATGACTAGCACCCAGAAGCAATTGATGTACTTGGATTGCTGGTGCTCCGCCCTTAAGCTGAAGGGGCCATTTACCAAAAAATATGTCTGGGCTCTCCACTGCATTATTCCCTAGATCTAATGCAATATCCAAGGAGGACTGTTTCTATGCTGCAGACGGACAAGCAGAAAATCCTTTGGTTGCAAAGTAAAGCTTTTTTTCCCTTCACATCATACTTCATCAAAAACTTTTGCTGATTGGAATGTTACATCATATTACGCTTTTCTATTACCCCAGTTTAACACTTGCTATAACACTTCCTAGCACAGGTGTCAAAGAATAAGGCACACCTCTGACATGGCCAACTTTTACCATCAGGTCTCCTCACCTTCAGCAAGTGGACCGAGGACTGCTTGCACATCTCCTCCTTCTCTGTGATGACATGGGTCAGGGAGGCACTCTGTTCGGTCAGTTTAGCGATGCTCTCTTCCAGCTTCTTGGTGATCGCCTTCTCTTCCTGCTCAAGTTGACTCAGAAAGAGCTGCATCTGTTCATCTAGGAATTTGTGCATCTCTTCAAACTCAGATGCAATCTTTTGCCTTTCTCGTTCCACAGTAGCCTTCAACGAGACACAGATAAAGAAGGAAGCCATTAACCAGAGGTCATGCAGATCTTTCACCACCACAGATCTCAGGTGCTATCACACTCTCATTCAAGAAACAACTGGTCTATTTATGATGTTCTCAGCTAACAAAAATTGTCTAATTTCATGTTTTTTTCTATTTCTCAGGACATGTCTGTACCCTGCATCAGTTTACGAAAGAGCCGAAAACACACCTCTTGAAGGAACGATGCATCACAAAGAAGACATGGCATATGTGCACCAGATTGCTTGTGTCCCTCTGCAACAGAAGCAAACATCTCAGCAAGTAACTTCCACCAATGGATCTCTGAATGGCCAACACCTTAGCGCCACTCCGAATTACCTCAGGTTAACACAACCTTAAGGAGGCCAGCTGTTTCTCCCCTACACTTCAGGACTCCAGGCACATCTGCAGAGGACTAGAAAAAAGAAGGAGAAACAGCAAGTCCCCTTAGGACCTTGCGGCCTTCAAATCCGCTATCAAATCTCACCACCACCTCATCATATCCTCTAGGAGAGCCGCCCTGCAGGACCTCATCAGTGCCACCGCATACAGTGCCAAATAGCTTTTCACTGTGGTTAAAGGGTTCACAAAACCCCAATCACAAGCTGCAAAAAATCCTTCTTTTCAGGGTCTCTGCAAGAGACTAGCCACCTTCTTCCATTGAAAAATCAAGGACATCTATGATAGCTTTGGACAACAAGACCCTCCAAGCCCACCAAGAACCCACCAGCTTGAATCTTCTCAACCTTTACAGATCCTGGAATGCTGGACCACCCTCACCACTGACCAGACCTGCTCCATCATGAGCAGCATTCCCTCCAGTGCCCCTAATGATCCCTGTCCCCACCACATTGTTAACAAAGCCAACACCACCATTGCACCTGAGCTCTGCCACACTCTCAACTGCTCCATGAAGACGGCTACCTTCCCCGAGGACTGGAAGCATGCCGAAATCCGGACACTCCTGAGGAAACCCATGGCTGACCCCCTGGATCTCAAGAACTACCACCCCATGTCTCTGCTGCCTTTCCCAGACAAAGTCATTGAGAAGGTCATCAAAGCAAATCTCCGCAAACACATCAAGTATAACAACATCCTTGAATTCTGCCAATCAGGTTTTTGGAACAACCAAAGCACGAGGCCACCCTCCTCGCCACAACAGATGACATGCGCTCGCTCCTTGACAATGGCAAAACAGCAGCCCTCATCCTACTGGACCTATTGGCCACCTTTGACACGGTCTCCCATCACTCCCTCTTTTCCAGATTACAGGCACCTGGCATCCCTGGCAATGCCCTACAGTGGATACGCTCTTTCTGACAGAACACAGCGAGTCAGACTCCCACCATACCTGTTGGAAACTACAGATATCAGTTGTGGAGTGTCCCAGGGCTCCTCCCTTAGCCCCACACTCTTCAACATCTACGTAGCCTCGCTTGCATCCATCATCAGAAGCACAGACTAAACATTGTCTTGTATGCCGACGACACCCAGCTGATCATCTCAGTGACCAAAAACCCTATGACTGTCAAGAGAAAATTCCACAACAGGATGGAAGCCGTCGCCATCTGGATGAAAGAGAGCTGCTTCAAGCTCAACTCAGACAAGACCGTGATCCTCATTCTGGGACCATCCACATCCACCTGGGATGACTCCTGGTGTCCTGCGACACTCGGCACCCCTCTGCCCCAATGAACCACGCATGCAATCTCAGCTTCATCCTGGAATCATGTCTCACCATGACTCACCAGGTCAACTATGTTGCATTCTCCTGTTTCCACACACTGATGTCTCCTAAAAATCTTCAAATGGAGACCATAACCCAAGCTGTGGTCACCAGCAGTCTCGACTATGGCAACACCCTTTACGCTGGGACCACACAGAAGAATTTGGAGAAACTACAGCACATCCAGATTACCTCCTCCAGACTCATCCTAATCATCCCCCCTGCGAACACATCACCAAACACCTGAAAGACCTCCACTGGCTCCCCGTCGAGAAAAGGATCAACTTCAAACTCCTCATCCATGCATACAAGGCTCTCCATGACCTAGGACCTACCTACCTCACCCACCGTATCACCTTTCATTCCCCCACTAGACCTTTCTGGTCCGCTCAATGGGCACTAGCCACCATACCCTGCATACGGAAGACCTCGGCTGGAGGAAGATCCTTTGCCTATCTTGCGGCAAAGAGCTGGAACACCTTGCCTCTTCACTGCAGACAGTCACCATTGTTACCTCAATTCAGGAAGGACCTTAAGACCTGGCTCTTCGCCAGAAGCACTGAGGACCGACCCCCCACAGCTTTCTAAGACCCTTGTGGGTGAGTAGTGCGCTTTATGAATTCTGATTGATGCAATGATTGATTGATTGTGCCTTTACAGGACCTGCCACCTTGGCAAAGATTACTGCAGGGCTGTCAGTGATCTCCAAACATGACTGGTGGGAGTCCAGCCAAGGTGACAGAGGTAATGGCCACTGCCACCTTGATGGACAGCAGCCTTAAAGGTTAAAGCAGGCCCCATGTTAAGCCCTGACGTTTCTAAATCTTTCTGTTGCCTTCAGCCCCATAAGCTACCAGATCCTCCACAACTGCATTGTGGACATGTCCATTTGATGCACTGCTGGAGTTTTCCTTTTTTGTCTGATATTGTTCCGAGGGTATAGCTTGGATCATTTACTTCTGCTTCTGATCTATTCCCTCAGGGTGCCCTTCAAGGTTCTTCCCTTTCCCCTGTTTTCTTCAGTACAAGGGTGATTGCATTGGCGCAAGGTTGCTAAAACTGTGCCAGTGCAGGAGGAAAGGATAGGAATGAGCCATGTGCCATAGATATTGTGCATTCCTCTTTAGGAATCTGGGCACTTTGCCACTGCTAACCAGTGCTAAAGTGCATGTGCTCTCTTCCCTAAAACGTGGTTTAATTGGCTTACACCTGTAAATAAAATACCACTTGAGGGTCTGCAGTGCAGAATGCTCCACCGACAGAAGTAGCCTTTGCCAGCTTGTGCCTGAGTGCGCAGTTTACAGCCACATTGACTTGACAAGTCAAACTGCTTGCCAAGGCCTGAACTCCCTCTTTACTACACGGGTCACTCCTAAGGTAGGCCCTAGATAGTCCTATTAGCAGAGTGCTATGTATGCAAAAGGCAGGATATATATTTTTATGTGTTACATGTCTTTGTAGCGAAAGAAAGCCTATTTTGTTTTTCACTACTGTGAGTGCTGCTCCACTCCTAGGTTTGCATTGGAAATTCCCTTATGATAGACCTGGCATCCTTGGTGTGGTTTACCCTTTCTTTTTGCCTCTGTCTCCTGGATTTGTGACTGTGTTCTGGATTTCGAGTTTGCTGGTTTAGGTACTCTGTGTACTTTACTACTGATGATCAGTGCTAAATTGCAAGTTCTCCCTTTGTAAATTGTGATTATGATTAGTCATCCCTGGCATATTTGATGTACTAGTAAATCCCTAGTAGCATGCACTAGAGGTGCCCAGGGCCTGTAAATCAAATGCTACTAGTCGGCCTGTGGTACTGATTGTGCCACCCACATGAGTAGCCCTGTAAACATGTCTCAGACCTGCCACTGCAGTGTCTGTGTGTGCAGGTTTAAACATCCATGTCGACCTGACAAATCTACCCATTTGCCAGGACCAAACCTTCCCTTTTACAACCTGTACGTTGCCCCTAAGTTAGGGCCAAGGCAGCCCCATTGGCAGGGTGCAGTGTATTTAAAAGGTAGGACCTGTATTGCTGTGTTTTACATGTCTTGATAGTGAAATACTGCCAAATTAAGTTTTCATTATTGAAAGGCCTATCTCTCCCTTAGGGGAACATGGAGGATTGTCTTGAAATATCTTTAAAGTGTAATTTACCATTGGGAGCAGATAGACATTCAGAGTTTAGTGTCTCTGAACTCACAATTTAAAATACATCTTGTGGTAAAGTTGTTTTTTAAACTGCAAGTTGGAAAATGCCACTTTTAGAAATTGGGCATATTCCTGCTTAACCATTCTGTGCCTCCGTCTAGCTGTGGAATACTCATCTGGGTCAGACTGACAGATGGGCTGTTTGTGAATTCACTCTAGGCAGTCACACAAAGAAAGCTGAGGTGTATCATGCACATCCTGATGGGTCTTCCTGGGCTAGAGTGGAGGAAGGAGCTGACACTTGTACCTGAGTAAGATTGTGCCTGTCCTTATACAGTCTACAACCCCCTGGAGTGTGTCTGGGGCCAGGACAGGGAGAGGCAGGGTCTTGTGCACTACAAAGACTTTCCTTTGAAATGTGCCTACTTCACAGGTGTAAATGAGCATAAGTATTGGACTGCTGATGCCACAACTTTAGAACACTTCTAGATCAAGATGAGCCTCTGCCAGGGAGATAAGCTGAAGAGCTGTGAGAAGGAGTACTGCACCTTTGCTGTGCGTGCTTTGCTGGGTGGGCCTGCAGTTGCTGCTTCTGCTTTGGAGAGGGCAAAGGCTGGACTTTGCTGTGTATCCTGCTTGTGAATTTTCTCCAAGAGGTTGGACTGACCTTGCCTTCTGTTAAGAATTCTCAGGGAAATCAAAGACTTCACCTACCAGCCTCAGGGTTTGCTTGCTGAGGACCTTGACTCACCAGATGGTGCCCACTCCAATTCCTGGGCCCTTGGGAGTGAAAGGTGGCCTAAAACCAAGAAAAAACAGGCACATTGACTCTGGATGACTCCAGACCGGACCTCTGCTGAAGGACTCTGCACTGCTGCCTGCAGCCAAACCGTGGACCCACTGAAGTGCGAAGACTGCGACCAATACCACAGCCCTATGCTGCCGCAGGGCCACTGAAGTTCTGTGACATCGTGAGTCCAAAGTGCCGTGACACCCGACTCTGCTGCAGTGCCTGAGGCCCTGTGGTGTGACCGCGATCCCGACCCCAAGAGGTCACCTCAACGCATCTTGACCCTTGACTCATCAACCCTGCTGGATCATAAGGAACCAATGCCTCGCCACAGATGCTGCATCACCTCCATTGCTTCCATCAGGAACCAACGCCTCACTTCTGTGAGGAACTGACTCCTCACCTCCTGCGTAGCAGCATGGAACCAGCGCCACACTGGCTCTAGAGTCGTCTCACCTCCCTGACTCCATGCTACGTCTTTGACTATCCCTATTTCCGAAGATACTGTACCTGGGGTCCATGCAACTCTGTGACAGTGCATCACACTCCCTCACAAGTGGCGTCAGACTGTTTGGAACAACTCAGTCATAACGCAGTGATAGCACCAGTTATCGCTTGTGTTTCTAAGAGCTTTATTGGGATTTAATCTTTAAAAATTCATATCTTTGTTTGAGTATATTGGATAGTTGTCATTTTTGTCTTCTTTTACTTAGATAAATATTGACCATTTTTCTAAACTGGTGTGGTGTCCATCTGTAGTGTGTTCACTGTGTATTTGTGTGTGGGTACAAATATTTAACACATTGCCTCTGAGATAAGCCTGACTGCTTGTGCAAAGTGTAGGAAAGTACCATCTTGCCTGGCATGTTACCCCCATTTTTCACTGTATATATGTTGTTTTAGTTGTATGTGTCACTGGGACCCTGGTAACCCAGGGCCCCAGTGCTCATAAGTGTGCCTGAATGTGTTACCTGTGTAGTGACTAACTGACTCACTGAGGCTCTGCTAATCAGAACCTCAGTGGTTATGCTCTCTCATTTCTTTCTAAATTGTCACTAACAGGCTAGTGACCACTTTTACCAATTTACATTGGCTTACTGGAACACCCTTATAATTCCCTAGTATATGGTACTGAGGTACCCAGGGTATTGGGGTTCCAGGAGATCCCTATGGGCTGCAGCATTTCTTTTGCCACCCATAGGGAGCTCTGACAATTCTTACACAGGCCTGCCACTGCAGCCTGAGTGAAATAACGTCCACGTTATTTCACAGCCATTTTACACTGCACTTAAGTAACTTATAAGTCACCTATATGTCTAACCTTTACCTGGTAAAGGTTAGGTGCAAAGTTACTTAGTGTGAGGGCACCCTGGCACTAGCCAAGGTGCCCCCACATTGTTCAGAGCCAATTCACTGAACTTTGTGAGTGCGGGGACACCATTACACGCGTGCACTACATATAGGTCACTACCTATATGTAGCTTCACCATGGTAACTCCGAATATGGCCATGTAACATGTCTATGATCATGGAATTGCCCCCTCTATGCCATCCTGGCATTATTGGTACAATTCCATGATCCCAGTGGTCTGTAGCACAGACCCTGGTACTGCCAGACTGCCCTTCCTGGGGTTTCTCTGCAGCTGCTGCTGCTGCCAACCCCTCAGACAGGCAGCTGCCCTCCTGGGGTCCAGCCAGGCCTGGCCCAGGATGGCAGAACAAAGAACTTCCTCTGAGAGAGGGTGTGACACCCTCTCCCTTTGGAAAATGGTGTGAAGGCAGGGGAGGAGTAGCCTCCCCCAGCCTCTGGAAATGCTTTGTTGGGCACAGATGTGCCCAATTCTGCATAAGCCAGTCTACACCGGTTCAGGGACCCCTTAGCCCCTGCTCTGGCGCGAAACTGGACAAAGGAAAGGGGAGTGACCACTCCCCTGACCTGCACCTCCCCTAGGAGGTGTCCAGAGCTCCTCCAGTGTGCTCCAGAGCTCTGCCATCTTGGAAACAGAGGTGCTGCTGGCACACTGGACTGCTCTGAGTGGCCAGTGCCACCAGGTGACGTCAGAGACTCCTTGTGATAGGCTCCTTCAGGTGTTAGTAGCCTTTCCTCTCTCCTAGGTAGCCAAACCCTCTTTTCTGGCTATTTAGGGTCTCTGTCTCTGGGGAAACTTTAGATAACGAATGCATGAGCTCAGCCGAGTTCCTCTGCATCTCCCTCTTCACCTTCTGATAAGGAATCGACCGCTGACCGCGCTGGAAGCCTGCAAACCTGCAACATAGTAGCAAAGACGACTACTGCAACTCTGTAACGCTGATCCTGCCGCCTTCTCGACTGTTTTCGTGCTTGTGCATGCTGTGGGGGTAGCCTGCCTCCTCTCTGCACCAGAAGCTCCGAAGAAATCTCCCGTGGGTCGACGGAATCTTCCCCCTGCAACCGCAGGCACCAAAAAGCTGCATTACCGGTCCCTTGGGTCTCCTCTCAGCACAACGAGCGAGGTCCCTCGAATCCAGCGACACCGTCCAAGTGACCCCCACAGTCCAGTGACTCTTCAGCCCAAGTTTGGTGGAGGTAAGTCCTTGCCTCACCTCGCTGGGCTGCATTGCTGGGAACCGCGACTTTGCAAGCTACTCCGGCCCCTGTGCACTTCCGGCGGAAATCCTTCGTGCACAGCCAAGCCTGGGTCCACGGCACTCTAACCTGCATTGCACGACTTTCTAAGTTGGTCTCCGGCGACGTGGGACTCCTTTGTGCAACTTCGGCGAGCACTGTTTCACGCATCCTCGTAGTGCCTGTTTCTGGCACTTCTCCGGGTGCCACATGCTTTAGTGAGGGCTCTTTGTCTTGCTCGACGTCCCCTCTCTCTGCAGGTCCACTTTGCGACCTCCTGGTCCCTCCTGGGCCCCAGCAGCGTCCAAAAACGCCAAACGCACGATTTGCGTGTAGCAAAGCTTGTTGGCGTCCATCCGGCGGGAAAACACTTCTGCACGACTCTCCAAGGCGTGGGGGATCCATCCTCCAAAGGGGAAGTCTCTAGCCCTTGTCGTTCTTGCAGTATTCACAGTTCTTCAGCCTAGTAAGAGCTTCTTTGCACCAACCGCTGGCATTTCTTGGGCATCTGCCCATCTCCGAGTTGCTTGTGACTTTTGGACTTGGTCCCCTTGTTCCACAGGTACCCTCAGTCAGGAATCCATCGTGGTTGCATTGCTGATTTGTGTTTTCCTTGCATTTTCCCTCTAACACGACTATTTTGTCCTTAGGGGAACTTTGGTGCACTTTGCACTCACTTTTCAGGGTCTTGGGGAGGGTTATTTTTCTAACTCTCACTATTTTCTAATAGTCCCAGCGACCCTCTACAAGGTCACATAGGTTTGGGGTCCATTCGTGGTTCACATTCCACTTTTGGAGTATATGGTTTGTGTTGCCCCTATCCCTATGTTTCCCCATTGCATCCTATTGTAACTATACATTGTTTGCACTGTTTTCTAAGACTATACTGCATATTTTTGCTATTGTGTATATATATCTTGTGTATATTTCCTATCCTCTCACTGAGGGTACACTCTAAGATACTTTGGCATATTGTCATAAAAATAAAGTACCTTTATTTTTAGTATAACTGTGTATTGTGTTTTCTTATGATATTGTGCATATGACACTAGGTGGTACTGTAGTAGCTTCACACGTCTCCTAGTTCAGCCTGAGCTGCTCTGCTAAGCTACCATTATCTATCAGCCTAAGCTGCTAGACACCCTATACACTAATAAGGGATAACTGGGCCTGGTGCAAGGTGCAAGTACCCCTTGGTACTCACTACAAGCCAGTCCAGCCTCCTACATTGGTTGTGCAGTGGTGGGATAAGTGCTTGAGACTACTTACCACTCTTGTCATTGTACTTTTCATAAGAGAAAAATATACAAAACAAGGTCAGTGTATATACACATAGCCAAAAAGTTTTGCATTTCCTCTTTTCACTCTTTTCTAAGTGCTGAAAAGTACTTCTAAACTTTCAAAAAGTTCTTAAAAGTTTAAAAAGTTTTTTTCTGTCTTTCCAAAAAGTTCTGAAAACTTTTTTCTCTTTTTCTATCACTTTAACTCTCTCTAAAAAATGTCTGGCACAGGAAAAAATGTTGAACTGTCCAAACTTGCATATGATCACCTTAGCTGGAAAGGAGCAAGGAGTCTCTGCATAGAGAGAGGTTTGAGTGTAGGGAAGAATCCTTCCTTAGAACTGTTAATTAATATGCTTAGAGTACAGGATAAGGCCATAAGTGCCCAATCTGTAGAAAAAGTAGCTAATGGTTCTCAATCTGATCCAGGGACTCCCCCAGGAAAAGGTTCAGGAAAGAAACTTCTCAGCCTGCCCATTACTAGACAGTCTAGCATAGTTGGTACAGAGGTTGAATCACATCATACTGATGATGTGCTCTCACATTATGCTGGTAGCCAAGCTGTTAGGGTGCCCTCTGTAAGGGACAGGTCTCCTTCTGTTCATTCCCATCATACCTCTGTATCTAGAAATGTCCCTCCCACCCACCCTGATGACAGATTGTTAGAAAGGGAGCTCAATAGATTGAGAGTGGAACAAACCAGACTGAAGCTCAAGAAGCAACAGCTGGATTTGGATAGACAGTCTTTAGAAAAAGAGAGGGAAAGACAGAAGTTGGGTTTAGATACCCATGGTGGCAGCAGCAGTATTCCCCATAGTCATCCTGCAAAAGAGCATGATTACAGGAATCTGCACAAGATAGTTCCCCCTTATAAGGAGGGGGATGACATTAACAAGTGGTTTGCTGCACTTGAGAGGGCCTGTGCTGTACAGGATGTCCCTCAAAAGCAGTGGGCTGCTATCCTATGGCTATCATTTAGTGGAAAAGGTAGGGATAGGCTCCTTACAGTGAAAGAAAATGATGCCAATAATTTCCAAGTTCTTAAGAAGAAGAATGCACTCCTGGATGGTTATGGCTTAACCACTGAACAATACAGGATAAAGTTCAGAGAGACCAAAAAGGAGTCTTCACAAGACTGGGTTGATTTCATTGACCAGGCAGTGAAGGCCTTGGAGGGGTGGTTACATGGCAGTAAAGTTACTGATTATGACAGCCTGTATAACTTGATCCTGAGAGAGCATATTCTTAATAATTGTGTGTCTGATTTGTTGCACCAGTACTTGGTGGACTCTGATCTGACCTCTCCCCAAGAATTGGAAAAGAAGGCAGACAAATGGGTCAGAACAAGAGTGAACAGAAAAGTTCATACAGGGGGTGACAAAGATGGCAACAAAAAGAAGGATGGTAAGTCTTCTGACAAGGGTGGGGACAAATCTAAAAATGAGTCTTCATCAGGCCCACAAAAACACTCTGGTGGGGGTGGTGGGTCCAAATCCTCCTTTAATCAGAACAAGGAAAAGAAACCATGGTGCTATTTATGTAAAATAAAAGGCCATTGGACAACAGATCCCAGTTGTCCAAAGAAAGGCACCACAGCTCCTACCACTACAACCCCTACTGCTACACCTAGTGTCCCTACTAATAGCAGTGCTGGTGGAAGCAAACCTACTAATAGCCAATCCAAGGGAGTAGCTGGGCTCACTTTTGGTAATTTAGTTGGGGTTGGTCTGATTAGGGAGACCACAGAGGCTACTTTAGTCTCTGAAGGGGCTATTGATTTAGCCACTTTGGTTGCTTGCCCCCATAACTTGGAGAAGTACAAGCAACTAACCCTAATAAATGGTGTTGAGGTCCAGGCCTACAGGGACACAGGTGCCAGTGTCACAATGGTGATTGAGAAACTGGTGCACCCTGAACAACACATACTTGGACACCAGTACCAAGTAACCGATGCTCACAACATAACACAAAGCCACCCCATGGCTGTTGTAAATCTCAACTGGGGGGGGGGGTAACTGGTCCAAAGAAAGTTGTGGTAGCTTCAGATTTACCTGTAGACTGTCTATTAGGGAATGATTTGGAGACATCAGCTTGGTCAGATGTGGAGTTGGAGGCCCATGCAGCAATGCTGGGCATCCCAGGGCATATTTTTGCTTTGACAAGGGCTCAGGCCAAAAAGCAAAAAGGACAGGGAAGCTTGGATCCTGGAACAATGGACCAAGTGCTCCCTAAAGCTAGGGCTAGTAGAAGCAAACCACTTCCTACTATCCCTCCCTCTACAGTGGATTCTACTTCTGAGGAAGAAGAATTCCCTCCCTGTGCAGAACCTACACCAGAGGAGCTGGAAGCAGACACTGCTGAGCTTTTGGGTGAAGGGGGGCCTGCCAGGGAGGAGCTGAGTGTGGCACAGCAAACCTGTCCCACATTAGAGGGTCTCAGACAGCAAGCTGTCAAACAGGCTAATGGGGATGTCAGTGACTCTCACAGAGTTTACTGGGAGGACAACCTCTTGTACACTGAGCATAGGGATCCTAAACCTGGAGCTGCCAGGAGATTAGTGATTCCTCAGGAGTACAGAAAGTTCCTCCTAACACTGGCACATGACATTCCCTTAGCTGGGCACCTGGGTCAAATGAAAACTTGGGACAGATTGGTACCATTGTTTCATTGGCCTAGGATGTCTGAGGACACAAAGGAATTTTGTAAGTCCTGTGAAACCTGTCAAGCCAGTGGCAAGACAGGTGGCACTCCAAAGGCACCCCTTATCCCACTGCCTGTGGTTGGGGTTCCCTTTGAAAGGGTAGGGGTTGACATAGTTGGCCCCCTTGACCCTCCTACTGCTTCAGGCAATAGGTTTATCTTGGTGGTAGTGGACCATGCCACAAGATATCCTGAAGCTATTCCTTTAAGGACCACTACAGCTCCTGCAGTGGCAAAGGCCCTCCTGGGTATATTTTCCAGGGTGGGCTTCCCAAAGGAAGTAGTATCAGACAGAGGAAGCAATTTCATGTCTGCATACTTAAAGGCCATGTGGAAGGAGTGTGGTGTAACTTACAAGTTCACAACACCCTATCATCCACAAACAAATGGACTGGTGGAGAGATTTAATAAAACTCTCAAAGGCATGATTATGGGACTCCCTGAAAAACTCCGCAGGAGATGGGATATCCTTCTACCATGCCTCCTTTTTGCCTACAGGGAGGTACCCCAGAAAGGAGTGGGCTTCAGCCCCTTTGAACTTCTTTTTGGACACCCTGTTAGGGGTCCACTCACACTTGTAAAGGAGGGTTGGGAACAACCTTTAAAAGCTCCTAAGCAGGATATTGTGGATTATGTACTTGGCCTCAGATCAAGGATGGCTGAGTACATGAAAAAGGCCAGTAAAAACCTTCAGGCCAGCCAAGAGCTCCAGAAGCAATGGCATGATCAGAAGGCTGTTTTGGTTCAGTACCAACCAGGGCAGAAAGTGTGGGTCTTGGAGCCTGTGGCCCCAAGAGCACTCCAAGATAAATGGAGTGGACCCCACACAATTGTTGAAAAGAAGGGTGAAGTCACCTACTTGGTTGACTTAGGCACTGCCAGGAGTCCCCTTAGGGTGCTCCATGTCAACCGCCTGAAACCCTACTATGACAGGGCTGATCTCACCCTGCTCATGGCAACAGATGAGGGACAGGAAGAAGACAGTGATCCTCTACCTGATCTCTTCTCTTCCACAGAACAAGATGCTCTTGTGGAAGGTGTAGTTTTGGCTGATTGTCTTACTGCTGAGCAGAAAGATAATTGCATAAATCTCCTAGGACAATTTTCAGAACTCTTCTCCATTGTGCCAGGCACCACTTCTTGGTGTGAGCACACTATAGATACTGGAGACAGTTTACCTGTCAAAAGTAAGATCTATAGGCAGCCTGACCATGTCAGGGACTGCATAAAGCAAGAAGTTCAGAAAATGTTGGAACTAGGAGTGGTTGAGCACTCTGACAGTCCATGGGCTTCTCCTGTGGTACTGGTACCAAAACCCAATTCTAAAGATGGAAAGAAGGAAATGAGGTTTTGTGTAGACTATAGAGGTCTCAACTTGGTAACCAAAACTGATGCTCACCCTATACCCAGGGCAGATGAGCTCATAGATACACTGGCATCTGCCAAGTATCTAAGCACTTTTGATTTGACTGCAGGGTATTGGCAGATCAAATTGTCAGAAGATGCTAAACCTAAGACTGCATTTTCTACCATTGGAGGACATTACCAGTTTACTGTAATGCCTTTTGGTTTGAAAAATGCACCTGCCACTTTTCAGAGGTTGGTGAACACAGTCCTGCAAGGGCTGGAAGCTTTCAGTGCAGCATATTTGGATGATATAGCTGTCTTTAGCTCCAGCTGGGATGATCACCTGGTCCACCTTTGGAAAGTTTTGGAGGCCCTGCAAAAGGCAGGCCTCACTATCAAGGCTTCAAAGTGCCAGATAGGGCAGGGTAAGGTGGTTTATCTGGGACACCTTGTTGGTGGGGAACAGATTGCACCACTTCAGGGGAAAATCCAAACTATTATTGATTGGGTTCCCCCTACCACTCAGACTCAGGTGAGAGCCTTCCTAGGCCTCACTGGGTATTACAGGAGGTTCATTAAGAACTATGGCTCCATTGCAGCCCCTCTTAATGACCTCACATCCAAGAAAATGCTTAAAAAGGTATTATGGACAGCAAGCTGTCAGAAAGCTTTTGAGGAGCTGAAGCAGGCCATGTGCTCTGCACCTGTCCTGAAAAGCCCTTGTTACTCTAAAAAATTCTATGTCCAAACTGATGCATCTGAATTAGGAGTAGGGGCAGTCCTATCACAACTTAATTCTGAGGGCCAGGATCAACCTGTTGCTTTTATTAGTAGGAGGTTGACCCCTAGAGAAAAGCGTTGGTCTGCCATTGAGAGGGAGGCCTTTGCTGTGGTCTGGGCTCTGAAGAAGTTGAGGCCATACCTGTTTGGCACTCACTTCATTGTTCAGACAGACCACAAACCTCTACTTTGGCTAAAACAAATGAAAGGTGAAAATCCTAAATTGTTGAGGTGGTCCATATCCCTACAGGGAATGGACTATACAGTGGAACATAGACCTGGGAGTAGCCACTCCAATGCAGATGGACTCTCCAGATATTTCCACTTAGACAATGAAGACTCATCAGGTAATGGCTAGTCTTATTGTCCTTCGTTTGGGGGGGGGTTGTGTAGGAAAGTACCATCTTGCCTGGCATGTTACCCCCATTTTTCACTGTATATATGTTGTTTTAGTTGTATGTGTCACTGGGACCCTGGTAACCCAGGGCCCCAGTGCTCATAAGTGTGCCTGAATGTGTTACCTGTGTAGTGACTAACTGTCTCACTGAGGCTCTGCTAATCAGAACCTCAGTGGTTATGCTCTCTCATTTCTTTCTAAATTGTCACTAACAGGCTAGTGACCACTTTTACCAATTTACATTGGCTTACTGGAACACCCTTATAATTCCCTAGTATATGGTACTGAGGTACCCAGGGTATTGGGGTTCCAGGAGATCCCTATGGGCTGCAGCATTTCTTTTGCCACCCATAGGGAGCTCTGACAATTCTTACACAGGCCTGCCACTACAGCATGAGTGAAATAACGTCCACGTTATTTCACAGCCATTTTACACTGCACTTAAGTAACTTATAAGTCACCTATATGTCTAACCTTTACCTGGTAAAGGTTAGGTGCAAAGTTACTTAGTGTGAGGGCACCCTGGCACTAGCCAAGGTGCCCCCACATTGTTCAGAGCCAATTCACTGAACTTTGTGAGTGCGGGGACACCATTACACGCGTGCACTACATATAGGTCACTACCTATATGTAGCTTCACCATGGTAACTCCGAATATGGCCATGTAACATGTCTATGATCATGGAATTGCCCCCTCTATGCCATCCTGGCATTATTGGTACAATTCCATGATCCCAGTGGTCTGTAGCACAGACCCTGGTACTGCCAGACTGCCCTTCCTGGGGTTTCTCTGCAGCTGCTGCTGCTGCCAACCCCTCAGACAGGCAGCTGCCCTCCTGGGGTCCAGCCAGGCCTGGCCCAGGATGGCAGAACAAAGAACTTCCTCTGAGAGAGGGTGTGACACCCTCTCCCTTTGGAAAATGGTGTGAAGGCAGGGGAGGAGTAGCCTCCCCCAGCCTCTGGAAATGCTTTGTTGGGCACAGATGTGCCCAATTCTGCATAAGCCAGTCTACACCGGTTCAGGGACCCCTTAGCTCCTGCTCTGGCGCGAAACTGGACAAAGGAAAGGGGAGTGACCACTCCCCTGACCTGCACCTCCCCTGGGAGGTGTCCAGAGCTCCTCCAGTGTGCTCCAGACCTCTGCCATCTTGGAAACAGAGGTGCTGCTGGCACACTGGACTGCTCTGAGTGGCCAGTGCCACCAGGTGACGTCAGAGACTCCTTGTGATAGGCTCCTTCAGGTGTTAGTAGCCTTTCCTCTCTCCTAGGTAGCCAAACCCTCTTTTCTGGCTATTTAGGGTCTCTGTCTCTGGGGAAACTTTAGATAACGAATGCATGAGCTCAGCCGAGTTCCTCTGCATCTCCCTCTTCACCTTCTGATAAGGAATCGACCGCTGACCGCGCTGGAAGCCTGCAAACCTGCAACATAGTAGCAAAGACGACTACTGCAACTCTGTAACGCTGATCCTGCCGCCTTCTCGACTGTTTTCCTGCTTGTGCATGCTGTGGGGGTAGCCTGCCTCCTCTCTGCACCAGAAGCTCCGAAGAAATCTCCTGTGGGTCGACGGAATCTTCCCCCTGCAACCGCAGGCACCAAAAAGCTGCATTACCGGTCCCTTGGGTCTCCTCTCAGCACGACGAGCGAGGTCCCTCGAATCCAGCGACACCGTCCAAGTGACCCCCACAGTCCAGTGACTCTTCAGCCCAAGTTTGGTGGAGGTAAGTCCTTGCCTCACCTCGCTGGGCTGCATTGCTGGGAACCGCGACTTTGCAAGCTACTCCGGCCCCTGTGCACTTCCGGCGGAAATCCTTCGTGCACAGCCAAGCCTGGGTCCACGGCACTCTAACCTGCATTGCACGACTTTCTAAGTTGGTCTCCGGCGACGTGGGACTCCTTTGTGCATCTTCGGCGAGCACCGTTTCACGCATCCTCGTAGTGCCTGTTTCTGGCACTTCTCCGGGTGCCACCTGCTTCAGTGAGGGCTCTTTGTCTTGCTCGACGTCCCCTCTCTCTGCAGGTCCACTTTGCGACCTCCTGGTCCCTCCTGGGCCCCAGCAGCGTCCAAAAACGCCAAACGCACGATTTGCGTGTAGCAAGGCTTGTTGGCGTCCATCCGGCGGGAAAACACTTCTGCACGACTCTCCAAGGCGTGGGGGATCCATCCTCCAAAGGGGAAGTCTCTAGCCCTTGTCGTTCTTGCAGTATTCACAGTTCTTCAGCCTAGTAAGAGCTTCTTTGCACCAACCGCTGGCATTTCTTGGGCATCTGCCCATCTCCGAGTTGCTTGTGACTTTTGGACTTGGTCCCCTTGTTCCACAGGTACCCTCAGTCAGGAATCCATCGTGGTTGCATTGCTGATTTGTGTTTTCCTTGCATTTTCCCTCTAACACGACTATTTTGTCCTTAGGGGAACTTTGGTGCACTTTGCACTCACTTTTCAGGGTCTTGGGGAGGGTTATTTTTCTAACTCTCACTATTTTCTAATAGTCCCAGCGACCCTCTACAAGGTCACATAGGTTTGGGGTCCATTCGTGGTTTACATTCCACTTTTGGAGTATATGGTTTGTGTTGCCCCTATCCCTATGTTTCCCCATTGCATCCTATTGTAACTATACATTGTTTGCACTGTTTTCTAAGACTATACTGCATATTTTTGCTATTGTGTATATATATCTTGTGTATATTTCCTATCCTCTCACTGAGGGTACACTCTAAGATACTTTGGCATATTGTCATAAAAATAAAGTACCTTTATTTTTAGTATAACTGTGTATTGTGTTTTCTTATGATATTGTGCATATGACACTAGGTGGTACTGTAGTAGCTTCACACGTCTCCTAGTTCAGCCTGAGCTGCTCTGCTAAGCTACCATTATCTATCAGCCTAAGCTGCTAGACACCCTATACACTAATAAGGGATAACTGGGCCTGGTGCAAGGTGCAAGTACCCCTTGGTACTCACTACAAGCCAGTCCAGCCTCCTACACAAAGCAACAAAGGGGGTGAGCAGGGGTTATCTTAGGAGTGTGACCCCCGTTACCCTGACTAGAGTGACAGTCTCTACTTAGACAGGGCATAAGCTGTCTGCCAACTAGAGACCCTATTTCTAACACCTTATATGTGTCTAAGCGGTAATTTCTGATCCGTGAGGAGTAGTGTGGGCATGTTTAGTATGTTTGGAGTAGTAGTGAGAAATCCTGCTTACGGCTGTAGATGGATTTTACATTACTATTCTGGAAATGTCACTTTTAAAAAGTAGGCATTTCTCTATGCTTACAACTCAGGGGCTTTGCAGCCTGACTCCAATCCACATCTGGGCAGAGTGACAGCTTCACTTTGTGCATAGTCCCCAGACAGCCATCCATCAGGAAGGGTTAGGTGTGACATGGTCTACATACCAGTGGTCTTCCTGCGCTGGGAGAGAGGGAGGCGGGTGCACTACACACTTGAATAGGTTATGTCCTCCCCTACACAAAGGGATTGTTTACCCCCTACTGATGTCTGCAGCCAGAGTAGGGGAGAAGGGACATTCTTGGAACTGGTCAGAGATGGCTGGAAACTTCTCCCACCTTCTAGAACCTGGGCACCTAGAGTATAAGTACAGTGGCTCTCACCCCGTGATTTTTAGAGTACATTTGGGACTGGGGCTGCACCTCTGCTGGAAGGACTGCTTGACTGCACAAAGGAATCATCTGGACTACTCTTCTGTGGTTGCCCTGCTACATGCTGCCTTTAGGACGTCCTGGATTGTTTTTCTGCTTGTTGCCCTGCTGTTAGCTGCTCCCTACCTTTGAGGTTCACTCAACACTATTGGGCTTCCAGGAAGCATTGCTAAATAGCCAATTACTTTATTGAGCTGGCCTGCCTGACACCTTCATGCCCCGCAAGTGCCTTTCAAGGAGACAACCTGTGAAGAAGAGCTGTTTACAGCTCCTTGGCATTTTCTCCAAACAGTGCAGGAGGTATGTTGTATCCTCCTCTTAGTGTATGAGGAGTGTCTACAATTGTTTGACAATTTACACCAGTGCCTACTGAGTGCTTTGCTGCTTTCACCTGATGGTATGGTCTTACTGTGTCATGATAATGAGTGTGCCCTCAGGGGTTGCTTCGTGTGCACAAACATAATTGGTTTATGTCACTTGGGAAATGTTATGCAAGCACGGTGGTGCTTCTAGAGTGCATATGGTGTAAATGCCGCTTTGATCTAAGAGATATGTACAGGGTTGTGACCGTATGCCCGGTGCTTATCAATAACGTTTCTTGGTATATGATTTATGTACAATATACTTTATATTGTCATACCTCTTGGTGTGGAGTCTTGTTTGTGGTATATCTATTGTGTCACTGCTGTGAGTGTGTTGCACAAACGCTTTACACGTGACCTCTGGGGATAAGCCTGACTGCTCTGTGCCAAGTTACGGGGTTGAGTGCAGGTTATCTTTCGAGTGTAACTCACTCACCCTGACCAGAGTGGTGGATTCTGTCTGGCTGAGGTGAAGACAGTGGCCACCCAGAAACCCCATTTCTAACAATACTCACAAGAGGAGTGGGGGCAGGATCATGAAGAAGGGCAGAGCTGTGAGTAGAAAAGCCATTATTTATACACTCTCTTTGCCTACAAACAATGCTAACAAGCTATTTTAATCATGTGCCCCCTGCAAGGACTTTCATGTACCACAGGTCTCAGATTTTTTTTTTTTTTTTTTTAAGGGGATTTATGAGATTACAAGGGGCATTGGATGGAGAAGAGAGGACATGGCTTGGTTTCAGGAAATGTGAACACCTCTCTGGTGCTCTAAGTCAACCAACCTGACTGAACATATAAAGGAGGGACCCAAAGCACCTTGTATCATGCACAGGTGTGCTATGGTCAAAGCCTCAACATGTGTACGACAAAGTAAGCAGTAGTTAGTGTGAGACACAAAGGACGCTCATAGGTGTTAGAATTCAAGGAGTGGTCATGGGGAATGTTGTCCTATCCAGGTCAGACAAAGAGGGTCTGTCTTGGGTGAAAAGAAAGACCTGCAGAGTAGACAGGTAGACAAACAGGTGAGAATCAATGCTGACAATCACAGGGCAGGAAGAGCTGCTGCCAAAAATAAACATGTAGGTACCACTCCCAAACATGGCTTGTGAGGTGTCTAACAGGTTGGAAGCAGGAAATAGAACAGAAAAATAGACCAGTAATGCAGTACTTCACGAGGGGTGCGGTGGGAGGGTCCTCCCGCTGGATTATCTTGAAGAGTCTCCTCTATATGTACCCGCACCCCATTCATAATCACCCTCCCTGCAGATGTTCGTGTCACAACTCTGTGATGCTGAATCTAGGCAGAGGCACCCAGATCTCATCCATACAGTGATTGTTTGAAGCTCACACACATACAGGGTGTAGGAGGCTGGACTGGCTTGTAGTGAGTACCAAGGGGTACTTACACCTTGCACCAGGCCCAGGTATCCCTTATTAGTGTATAGGGTGTCTAGCAGCTTAGGCTGATAGATAATGGTAGCTTAGCAGAGCAGCTTAGGCTGAACTAGGAGACGAGTGAAGCTCCTACAGTACCACTAGTGTCACTTGCACAATATCATAAGAAAACACAATACACAGATATACTAAAAATAAAGGTACTTTATTTTTATGACAATATGCCAAAGTATCTCAGTGAGTACCCTCAGTATGAGGATAGCAAATATACACAAGATATATGTACACAATACCAAAAATATGCAGTATAGTCTTAGAAAACAGTGCAAACAATATGTAGTTACAATAGGATGCAATGGGGACACATAGGGATAGGGGCAACACAAACCATATACTCCAAAAGTGGAATGCGAACCACGAATGGACCCCAAACCTATGTGACCTTGTAGAGGGTCGCTGGGACTGTAAGAAAACAGTGAGGGTTAAAAAAATAACCCACCCCAAGACCCTGAAAAGTGAGTGCAAAGTGCACTAAAGTTCCCCAAAGAGCACAGAAGTCGTGATAGGGGAATTCTGCAGGAAAGACACAAACAAGCAATGCAACAACAATGGATTTCCAAACGAGGGTACCTGTGGAACAAGGGGACCAAGTCCAAAAGTCACAAGCAAGTCGGAGATGGGCAGATGCCCAGGAAATGCCAGCTGTGGGTGCAAAGAAGCTGCTACTAGGCAGTGGAAGCTGAGGATTCTGCAGGAACGACAAGGGCTAGAAACTTTCCCTTTGGAGGATGGATGTCCCACGTCAAGAAAAGTCATGCAGAAGTGTTTTCCCGCCGAAAGACCGCCAACAAGCCTTTCTAGCTGCAAATCATGCAGTTAGGGTTTTTGGATGCTGCTGTGGCCCAGGAAGGACCAGGATATCGCCAATTGCGTCAGGGGATAGAGGGGGCATCCAGCAAGACAAGGAGTCCTCTCAGAAGCAGGCAGCACCCACAGAAGTGCCAAAACAGGCACTTCAAAGAGGAGTGAAATAGTGCTCACCAGAAGTTGCACAAAGGAGTCCCACGCCGCAAGAGGACAACTTAGAAAGTCATGCAATGCAGGTTAGAGTGCCGTGGAACCAGGCTTGGCTGTGCACAAAGGATTTCCACCGGAAGTGCACAGAGGCCGGAGTAGCTGCAAAAGACATGGTTCCCAGCAATGCAGTCTGACGTGGGGAGGCAAGGACTTACCTCCACCAAACTTGGACTAAAGAGTCACTGGACTGTGTGAGTCACTTGGACAGAGTTGCTGTATTCAAGTGACCTCGCTCGTCGTGCTGAGAGGAGACCCAGGGGATCGGTGATGCAGTTCTTTGGTGCCTGCGGTAGCAGGGGGAAGATTCCGTCGACCCACGGGAGATTTCTTTGGAGCTTCTAGTGCAGAGAGGAGGCAGACTACCCCCACAGCATGCACCACCAGGAAAACAGTTGAGAAGGCGGCAGGATCAGCGTTACAGAGTTGCAGTAGTCGTCTTCGCTACTTTGTTGCAGTTTTGCAGGCTTCCAGCGCGGTCAGCAGTCGATTCCTTGGCAGAAGGTGAAGAGAGAGATGCAGAGGAACTCTGATGAGCTCTTGCATTCGTTATCTAAGGAATTCCCCAAAGCAGAGACCCTAAATAGCCAGAAAAGAGGGTTTGGCTACTTAGGAGAGAGGATAGGCTAGCAACACCTGAAGGAGTCTATCAGAAGGAGTCTCTGATGTCATCTGCTGGCCCTGGCCACTCAGAGCAGTCCAGTGTGCCAGCAGCACCTCTGTTTCCAAGATGGCAGAGGTCTGGAGCACACTGGAGGAGCTCTGGGCACCTCCCAGGGGAGGTGCAGGTCAGGGGAGTGGTCACTCCCCTTTCCTTTGTCCAGTTTCGCGCCAGAGCAGGGCTGAGGGGTCCCTGAACCGGTGTAGACTGGCTTATGCAGAAATGGGCACCATATGTGCCCATGAAAGAATTTCCAAAGGCTGGGGGAGGCTACTCCTCCCTTGCCTTAACACCTTTTTCCAAAGGGAGAGGGTGTAACACCCTCTCTCTGAGGAAGTCCTTTGTTCTGCCATCCTGGGCCAAGCCTGGCTGGACCCCAGGAGGGCAGAAACCTGTCTGAGGGTTTGGCAGCAGCAGCAGCTGCAGTGAAACCCCTGAAAAGGCAGTTTGGCAGTACCAGGGTCTGTGCTACAGACCAGTGCGATCATGGGATTGTGCCAACTATGCCAGGATGGCATAGAGGGGGCAATTCCATGATCATAGACATGTTACATGACCATATTCGGAGTTACCATTGTGAAGCTACACATAGGTAGTGACCTATGTGTAGTGCACGCGTGTAATGGTGTCCCCTCACTCACAAAGCCGGGGAATTTGCCCTGAACAATGTGGGGGCACCTTGGCTAGTGCCAGGGTGCCCACACACTAAGTTAATTTGCACCTAACCTTTACCAGGTAAAGGTTAGACATATAGGTGACTTATAAGTTACTTAAGTGCAGTGGTAAATGGCTGTGAAATAACGTGGACGTTATTTCACTCAGGCTGCAGTGGAAGGCCTGTGTAAGAATTTTCAGAGCTCCCTATGGGTGGAAAAAGAAATGCTGCAGCCCATAGGGATCTCCTGGAACCCCAATACCCTGGGTACCTCAGTACCATATACTAGGGAATTATAAGGGTGTTCCTTTATGCAAATGTGAATTGGTGAAATTGGTCACTAGCCTGTTAGTGACAAATTTGGAAAGCAGAGAGAGCATAACCACTGAGGTTCTGGTTAGCAGAGCCTCAGTGAGACAGTTAGGCATCACACAAGGAACACATACAGGGAACATACATATGAGCACTGGGGCCTTGCCTGGCAGGGTCCCAGTGACACATAGACTAAAACAACATATATACAGTGAAATATGGAGGTAACATGACAGGCAAGCTGGTACTTTCCTACACAGGGTGACCCTGTGACTGAGATAAAGAGGAGTGGAGGGGGTGCGAAGACGACTACTGCAACTCTGTAATGCTGATTCTGCTGCCTTCTCTTTAGTTTTTTCTTCTCAGGCATAATAGCTCATCAAGGCACTTTCCTGTCATCAGCATCTATTCTTGAAGTCCCTAAACTTGAAAGGGGGGCTGAGATCTGTGGTTATTATCCTTCTTGATCAGGGCAGTTTGTTTACTGCTTCATATATCAAATTGAAACAGCTAGAAGCCTCTTAGTTTGTGTCACCAGTGAATGTCGGTTGAGAGACCTCTAGAATTCCAGACAACTCACTTCTGTTTTACTCCCGGGCCTAACCAGCATTACCTTGGTGGTATTGTGTGTCAGAGATTTGTTAAGTTTGACATTAATACTTAACCGCACCGCCATGTGATCAGATCATGTGACTGGGAGGGAATCCTTCAGCTGTAGCTCTGGGTGATTTGAGTAAATGCCGCCCAGTATGTGACAGTGAATTCACCAATTATTTAAGATCAAATCCCATTAAAGTGTCAATATGTGCTTTAGAGTCTTTATAATGCAGATATTCTCAATGCAAAGTAAAATCCTCTAATACGGGAAAGTTTTCAGATTGCAAGCTCCCTTTGAGGAAGTCACTAAGGGCTTCTAAGAATTAAGGGTCTCATTATGAGTTTGGCAGTCCCACCGTGGAACCACCATACTCACTGGGAGAACGCCACCGCCATGGTGGGGATGTTTCCTCCAAGCATATTACAATGTTCCCAGCAGACTGACAATGGGAAAGAGGTTAGGATATTGGCCTTGGCAACCTTAATATCCTAACACTCCAGCTTCCCCAGACTGTGCACTGTCAGCAAAACCGACAGTCCTGGGCAGGGGGGGCCTTGCACTGCCCGTGCCCTGGGCATGGCCAGTGCAGGGGCCCCCTGTGGCCTCCTGCACTAGCTTCCTCCCAGCCTTTTTGCTGGTGGGCTCCCCATCATAAATAGGCTAATGGAAAGAGGGGTTGTAATCAGCAAAGCGGAGTTGACTTTAGAGCTGCCATGGCTGGTCTTTAGGCGGGTTCGCTCATGGTCATGCAATGCGGAGGTCAGACCGCCACAGCCGTCCTAACACCACTTCTTGAACCGCCAGCCTGGTAATTAGGCCATTAATTCTATGAGCAGGTGTTTGTAGACTATTAGCCCATAAAACATGGAACTGTGGTATAATCTACAGCTAAAAGACAGAGCTGTAAAGTGTGGTGCAGAGTAGAGTATAGTGCAATTGAGTGCAGTGGCATGGATTGTAGTAGTGAGAGTTGAGTGTTAGTGGTGTAGAGTGCAGTAACATAGAGTTCAGTGGTGGAGAGTGCAGTGTTGCAGAGTTGAGTGCAGTGACACAGAGTCTAGTAGTGAGAGTAGAGTGGCGTAAAGTTCAGTGGTGGAGAGTACAGTGACCCAGAGTGCAGTTGTGTAGAGTACATTACATATTGCACTAGTTTGCATATTTTTTTTTTATCTCACATTTAGAAGTCACATCAGTTACCAGTGCTCGACTTTTTAGCACAGAACATGTCTCAAGAGAGATTTTTTCTACTTGACAGATATCTTGAGAGACTCCTAAAGGTATCTCAGTAGAGTTTTTTACACAAGGTGCCCTTCATTCAAGATGACGCTAGATACCAGAATATCACATTTCAGTATGGAAGCTGGACTTTGCAGCATGTACAGGGGATTTCACGACTAGAAAGAAGGTCTATGGCATCAGTAATAAGTTTAGATTCTGATGGAGCTGCCTCAGCCTTTCATTCTGCAGAGGGGATAGAAAGAGCAGTGACAGCATATGTTGTTCCATCGCCTGTGTGTGGTGCAGGAACAAACAGCCAAAGAGGCCTCAGAAGACGTCCTTCTTCTTCAGACACCAATAAACCCAAAGAAAAGCCCAGACCCAAGCCTCACCTTAAACTCTGCGAGGTTCTGCTGCTCCTGGGCTTCCAGGCTGGACATCTCTGCCAGTTCTCTCTTCAGGATGTCCAGAGTGTTGTGTATCTTCAGCTGAAAGAGTGGTAATGACATGTGTTATAAGTAGCGTATATGTTCATTAATATTGATAAAAAAGTGCCCTCAAGCGCATTGACGCTGACAGCTACCAGATAAGAAGCACCCAAAGAGAAGACGAGAAAATCCAGACATTGAGCAATTTACAACTAGGGAGAATCTGCTGGTTCTTCAGGCTAAGGGGAGTTTATTCCACACCTTACCTGTGGAGGGAACAAGACTCCTGCCCCCCGTCTTGCATCTAGGATTAAAACTGCTCTCACTGCAGCTGAGTGCAGAGGGCTCCTTGGCCTTGACCCCCTGAGCTGTCTTCTCAGGTATTCGGCACCAGTCCCGTGAAGTGATTTATGTGACCAACAAAGAGCCTTAAAGGCCTCTTCTTCCCTGACAGGAGATGGTGAAGGTCATCAAAGACTGAGAGACTGAATGAGGTTCAGCTCTTTTTCTTAGAAGTTTGAAGCTGGAGTTTAATTGGAAAGTGCTCTGCGATGCCTGGTAAAGGCCATTGCAATAGTCCAGGCTGGACATGTATTTCACTTGTTTCTCAGCTCATCAGAAGGAAGAGATTGCACCTTCTCTTCTTCAGGGCAGAGACCTGATGACACTTGAGTAATACTCATTGCACAGCAACAATACTGTATGGGCAGCACCCCCACCAGGTGATTTCAGTAGTAATCGAGTCAGGACAGCTTAAATTAGGTTCTTTATTTACAGCCCCAGACACGTAATACCTCTGGATCCACTCCGTATCTTCTCCTCAACTGTCAAACCCCCGAATCCTCAACCCACAACATTCTATGTTTCCTCATGCGCTGTGGAATCCAAGAGACGTGCTGGCTCGTGAACAACGTGACTTTGATTCACGTTACAACACATCTTCCTCTTTTACATTCAATTGAAATAAACATACACTTAATAACTGATATCTTTTTACATACATGAACTAACAAACAAATACATTTTTATAAACACAACACAATGGATGAATGAATACTGACTCTTCAGACTAACAACTCATCTAGCCTGTGTGGTGTTAAGTAGTATGAACACATACAAAATCATCAAACCTTTTTGGTTTGGAAATGATTCTACCAAATCTTCCAGTATTGGTTTGGCTGTTCTTGTTTGTATTATTCTGCAAGTTTTGAGCACCAGAAGTTGCATCGTCCTGAAATGAAGTCTGATCCCTCTTATCAGTTTGTGCATCTGAATTAGGCACTTCCTTATCTACTTCAACATCAGTTTCTAACCAATCATAATTCTTGACTGTCTCTCTCTCAGCATGTATGTCATTCCTACACTTTGCGATTCTGCCCAAATGCAACACTTTCCCATCGCTTAACTTAACTGAGTTACGGAACACTTCCCACACTCTGAGAGGCTCAGAAAATCTACTTTCTCCCTTCCAAACTTTCCTTTCTTTCCTAACTCTAACCCAATCTCCCCATTTCACATTAGATTCTCTGGTTCCTATTTTCCTGTCATACCATTCCTTATATGCTTGATGGGCCAAATTAATGTTCTTTCTCACTATCTCTGGTGACCACTCAGCCTTTTTTTACTGAAGATAACTAACCAAGATCTTTGCCAATAGCTTCACAACCCCTCATCAAAGAGAATGGGCTTTCTTCAGTGACACTACTAGGAGTAATTCTATAAGCCCAAATTAACTTATACAATTCACTTTCCCAGTTCAAACCATTGCTTTTAGCCAGTTGGATGCTACCTTTGATGACCCTGTTGAAGCGTTCCACTAAACCATTTCCCTATGGATGGTACAAAGAGGTTGTTTTTTGAATGATACCATTTCTTTTTAAAAATGTCTTGAATTTCTCAGCAATAAATTGAGGTCCATTGTCAGTAATTAATATCATAGGTAGACCTTCTCTCATAAAAATTCCATCTAAAAATGAAATGATCCTTACACATTCTGCCTTATGCACAATTTCAATCTCTGGCCATTTTGAAAAATGGTCTACTGCAACCAGAATGTATTTACATTCACATTCATTAAATTCCACCAGACATACTACATCCAAACCAATTTTCTCCCAGGACATCTCAGGGCATATAATGGGTGATAGAGGTGATTTAAATGTTTTCTGGCATTTATCAGACTTATTACACTCCATACAGTCTCATATTTTCCTTTCAATTTGTGTATCAATACACGGCCACCAAGACTTGTTTTTAACTCTTTGTTTAGTTTTTGATATTCCAAGATGCCCTTCATGACATAAATCTAATATTTTCCTCCTAAGAGATACTTGAGGTACTGCTCTCCCACATCTGAACATTATGTCATTCTCTAAAATAAGTTCATTTCTTATTTCCCAGAATGTTTTTTCATCTGTCCCTAGTTCTTTTTTGTTAGACCAACCCTTGTTTATGTAACATGCTATTTCTTTTAATTTCTCATCCTTATTCCAGCCCTTTTTCCATTCTGTAATGTCAATGCCTTCCATTCCATCATCAAATAATCCAGCCATGCAGCTTTCATCATCCAACACTTCATCTGTATCACTTACAGGTAATGACATTCTACTTAAAAAATCTGCTACTGACCCCCGGCCAATACTGAACATCATAAGTAAAGTCTAACAATTTTACTGACATTCTGCTCAATCTTGTGGCGGCATTTAGCAAGCCTGCAGTTGTTAACACTTTTGTCAAAGGTTTATGATCCGATCTTAACAATACATGGAGTCCCCACACAAATTGTTCAAAATGATTCAATGCCCAAACACAAGCCAGTGTTTCCCGTTCTATAACCGAATATTTTTCTTCAGCTGGAATCAACGAGAGTGATGCAAAGGCAACAACCCATTCTTTGTTCACATCGTCACACTGGGTCAATACCGCACCCAACCCTTTATTGCTTGCATCAGTTGTAACAATGGTCTTGCATTTTGGGTCAAACCGTTTTAGAACCGGTGCATTACAAATATCCTCTTTCAAATTTTGAAATGCATTTTGACAATCTTTTGACCAAAGAAATTTTGTTTTGTTTTTAAGTAGTTGTCGTATATGGTACGTTTTTTTTTTTTAAGTCCATAATGAACTTAGAATAAAATTCGATTAAACCCAGAAAAGCTCTTACATCATCTTTCCCAGTTGGACATGGAGAATGTTTGATGGCTTCCACTAGAGCTTGTTTGGTTTAATGCTATGTTTGCTGATACTATGGCCCAAGTATTCCACTTCATTTTGAGCAAATTTGCACTTATTATATTCTATTGTTAACCCCTTTTCCTTAATAGTTTCCAAAACTAATTTCAACTAGTTGTCATGCTCCTCCTTATTTTTCCCCATAATCAGGATATCATCTTGAAAAAACATCACTTCATCGATTCCACCAAAGAGGTTACTCACAATCCTCTGGAACATCGCAGCAGCTGATGCCAAACCAAAAGGTACCCTGGTAAATCGATAACATCCAAAAGGTGTTATGAAAGTTGTGTATTTTTTACTACCCTGGTGTAAGGGCACCTGATGATAAGCCGATTTTAAATCAATAGTTGAAAACCAGCCCACATCTTTTGTTGCAGCAAACATTTCATTAATACGGGGTAATGGATACTGATCAACTAGAAAGAATGTTTTTATTTAATTCTCTAAGGTACACACGCAATCTTACCTTCCCATTGGCTCGCCTAACTACCTCTAACGGAGACACCCATTCAGCTGATTCAACTTGCTCAATAATGCCATCCTCCTCCAGTTTCGCCAATTCTTGGCGGACCTCCTCTTTAATGGACAAAGGTATGTGCCTGACTTTATGAACACAAGGAATCACTGAAGACTTTAATTTTATTTTGTGTACAAAATCATTAAGCCTCCCTATCTTCCCAGAAAATACTTCCGGATATGCCTCAAACCATTCTTCTTTCTTTATATTGATATTACTCTGAACCGACAACACTGGTTCAGGGTTGTTAGTATCTAATATTATTCCTAGATCACCCTGGTCAGCCCAACCTAAGACTGACGGTCCCTTTTTAGATACGTACAATTTGCACTAGGCCTTTCTATCCTTGAATTGAAATTCTAGTTCACGTAAACCCAAAAATTCAATTCTGTTTCCTGTATAACTCTTGGCTACTACATCAGATTTGTTAAGATGTGTGCCTAATTCTCCCGCAATTTTGTTTTTCCACACATCCTCGTATGGTAAAGGGTGATCCAGAATCCACAATTACATTAATCATCACCCCCCCAATATTCAATTCACACATAGGTTTCCTCCTCTTAACTTGCTCTACATCTAAGATGTCATATTCAATGCAAAAAACATGGTGTACATTGGTGTTCTCATAATCATCAGAATCGGAGTCACTGTCCTCCCTGATACATTTAACGTTCATTTTGTTGTTTCTGTTTTTCCTTCTGCAAACCTTTGCATAGTGACCTACCACATGACAATGGGAACACTTTTGATTTCTTGCAGGACATTCCTTAAAGAATGCTAAATGGTCAGTGCTCCCATACCTGTAATACCTTTTTTGACCCACATTCATAGTTTTAAAATCTCCAACAACTTTACGTCTGGTGTTCGTGTCTTCTTGTAGACCTTTCTTATCTTCATCCCCTTTCCAGTATTTTGTACTTGAAATTTTGCTAACTTCTTTTACTTCCTGTTTGTCATCCATAACTGCTTTGGCAAATCTTCCTGTGAGTTCCGCTTTCTTTACCAGAGCTATTACCTCCTTTAAGGGTGCTTCGCCGTTGACCCACAATTTATCCTGAATATTTGGATTGCTTGAATGCATAATGATTTGGTCACAAATGAGTTCTTCATGCAGAGATCCAAAACAACATGTTAATGCTAGATTACGAAGTGCTGCCACATAGTCATCAACGCTTTCAGATTTACCCTGCTTTCTCCGGAAAAACGTGTACCTATCCACAGCAACACACACGATAGGTGAAAAATGTGAATCAAGGTCTTCTAATGCATGCATAAATACATCTCCACCCTCTCGTGGTTTCTTTTCTACTTGGTTGTACGTCTTAAGCCCTCCTGGACCTAAGCAATATAGTAATACCTTCTTCTTTTTCTCAAGAGAGAAATCTTCTTCTTCAAAAGTGTCAATATAATTGCAAAAGTATTCTTTCCATTCCTTCCAAGGCATAGTGGGTTCACCATTTGCAGGTAAAAATTGTTGTGGATGAGTTACATTTAATGTATTTAATGCACACATGTTTGTTGAGAAGCTTGAGAACAAAAGGTTAAATATAATGTACTTCCTGCAATTTACTTAATCCCAAAATTGTGTTTGACGTCTTCAAAAGTACAAAATGGATGTGAAATATACAGAAGCATTCACTGTAGGATCGTTGGCCTGTAATTTATTCAAAGCATGTGTGAGCACATAATGATTTGTGCCAGTAGATGGCACACGCGTATTAACAATGTAGCAGTGTTCCTTGAATGATCACAGCACCATGAAACAATTAGTCGTTCTGCGCTCACAAAATTAATGGTTCCAATTAATTGATCTGCATAAATGTATAATATCAGCAGCTGTGCGCATTAGTGAATAAGTCTGTCAATAACAGCCCGTCTCCACACTGATTCCTTGATCATAGGAATGTGCGCACCTTGTATTTCAAACCGTAATGCGGTATCAACGCAGGTCAACGCACATGACTTTTGAACAATTAATCATGACATGACAATTCTTACATAACCCTCTGTCGTTTCCTCACAACTGGTGAACGAATCTCCGTCATTTCCTCACAACTGGTGAATGAATCTCCACTGACAGCCCTGCATGTCCAGGGCTATCCCATCCTCGTCGCCAATTTCTGTAGTAATCGAGTCAGGACAGCTTAAATTAGGTTCTTTATTAACAGCCCCAGACACGTAATACCTCTGGATCCACTCCACATCTTTTCCTCAACTGTCAAATCCCCGAATCCTCAACCCACAACAGTCTATGTTTCCTCATGCGCTGTGGAATCCAAGAGACGTGCTGGCTCGTGAACAACGTGACTGTGATTCACGTTACAACATGTGCCCCCTGTTAATAAGGGATACCTTTGTCCTGCACATGTGTTGTGGTGGATGGGGCACACAGGCTCTTACACCGCCACGTGGGAAGTGGTGCACAGTCAGTGCTCCTCCTGAGAGTGATCCCGAAGAACCCCCAAGTACCACTCACAGGGGACACTGCACTCTCCGCCCCCTCTCCAAATCAGGACAGCCCTCAACCTTCATTAGAAGATGGAGAAGGGGCTTTTAAACCACTGTTCACCTTTCACTGCAGCACTCGCCCCAGCACAGGTGAGTTTGCATTATTTGTGTAACTTAAGCCGCAGCCTCAGTCTGCTCTGGGCGCACCCTCTTAGGATGTGCCCCAGTACAGATGTGGCCATACCCCATTACATAAAAAGGCACCATTATAAGGGCAAGTCTGCCATCCAGCCTGGTGGCGGTGGGCAACACAGGCAGCTGAGGGCTGCTCCCCATCGACTACACAGGCAGCTGTAAGCCTCCAGGCTGGGGGCACCTTTTCTGCATAAACTGATAACGGTATGAGGCCCAGATTTCCCAGGAGATGAAGCACAAGTGTTCCCAGAGTGAGAACATTTTAAAATAAGCATTTGTAATCCCAGTACATCTGACTTTAGTATTGAAGAAGTTGTAAACACAGGCGTGGAGGAATTCCATCTGCATCTCTTGGCACATTGAAGCCAAATCTATGTGTCTGGGCTGTTATCTCCCAAGAAGATGCTCAGTGCCACAAGGTACATGCAATTTGATAATCCCTTTACAACAGCAACCATTTGTTGCGATTTGGCAATACCTGAGGTGCAGGCTCCAGGTTATGCCCTTTATCCCTGACAACTAATATTGACCCCTGGCCACCCACATTGACCTCTGGCCTGCCACACTGACCCCTGGTCTGCCACACTGACCTCTGTCCTGACACACTGACACCTCACTTGCCACACTGACCCCTGGCCTGCCACACTGACCTCCCACACTTACCCCTGGCCACCCACAATGATCCCTGGCTACACACAATGACCCCCCAGCTGCCAACACTGACCCCTGGCCTTTTGCGCTGAACCCTGACCACCATCACTGACCCCCGGCCTGCCACACTGACCCCTGGCCTGCTTCACTTACTCCTGGACTGCCACACTGACCCCTTCCCTGCCACACTGACCTCTTGCCACCCACACTGACCCCAGGCCTGCTGTGCTGATGCCTGGCCTGCCACACTGACTACTGGCCACCCACTCTGACTCCTAGCCTGACACACTGACCACTGGTCACAAACACTGACCCCTGGTCTGCCACAGTGACCCCTGACTACCCTCACTGACCGCTGGCCTGTAGTCTGTGACCCAAGTGAGGCTACAGCCACTAGTCCATGCTATTGAAGTCAGTGCTACAGGAGCAGATCCACTTAGCACCACCAGAGCTGCAGGTCCAGCGGGCAGGAAAGGTGCAGCTGGACTGTAACCAGAGCCACACTGCAGAGGAATCTGCCCTGTGAACAATGGGCTTTTTACACATGTGAACTCTTTGTGACAAATGCCAATAAAATGCTCTACACATTAACTAGCTGATAATCCAGAGCGAACAACACCTGGCTGGACAGTACAGCTTCTAGAGGAGGACTTAGGCATCAGAGGGCATGTTGCGTCTTACTGGGAGCGCAGAAGAGAATACACCCTGCAAGTACTTGTTTATAACTAGGGATAACCATTGGGCTGGACATTGCATTATTATGTCTGGTGGTTGACACATTCTGAGCTCTTGCCCCCTCCTCCCCAACATTGCCTCCCTGAGAAGCCTTTGACTGATTTTCCTTTTTACCCTGGAAGTCAAATTCAGAAAAGATGACCCTGGCTCACTCGGAAGAGACACAGAAGGATAGGCTACAGGGAACCAGAGGCAAACTATCACCATAGGAGTAGCCCTACGCGCCCTGGGCCCCTGAACATGGTCTGACATATCTACATCAACACTTTCTGAAGAGGGCATGCAGGGCCTGCATAGCCATCCATAAAGGACACAACAATGATTTCCACAATCGACAGGTATGTGTGGCCACAATGGCTTTCTCAGAGGCTCACACTCACTGGGGGTTAAAGTGAACACCCACATCCTGTCCTGCAAAGTTACAGTGCTGAGTGAAATTACAGAATAGACTGTGAAATTGTGCGATGGAAGCTTTCACTGATGTTTGTGCTACATGTGTATGCGTGTGAGTGTGTTTGTGAGTGCATGTGTGTGTGTGCTGCCTGCGTGTGTGTACTGCCTTTGTGTGTGTAAGCTTTCCATGTAATTGCGTACTCTGCACTTGTGCTTTGTCTGTTTATATACTTGTGCTAAATGTGTGCATCTAGGTGTGCTACGTGTGTGCACATACAATATGGTCTCTTGCTGTGTGTGTGTCCATTTACTTGTACTATGTGTGTGTATATACAATACAGCCCCTTGCTATCTGTGTTCATATACAATAAGGCCCCTTGCTGTGTGTGTATATACACAATAAGGCCCCATGTTGTGCGTTCGCATATAAAATAAGGTCCCTTGCTGTGTGTGCGTATATAGACTAAGGTCCCTTGCTGTGTGTGTACATATACAATAAGGTCCCTTGCTGTGTGTGTGCATATACAATAAGGTCCCTTGCTATGTGTGTGCATATACAGTAAGGTCCCTTGCTGTGTGTGTGCATATACAATAAGGTACCTTGCTATGTGTGTGCATATACAATAAGGTCCCTTGCTGTGTGTGTGCACATACAATATGGTCTCTTGCTGTGTGTGTGTCCATTTACTTGTGCTATGTGTGTGTATATACAATACGGTCCCTTGCTATGTGTGTGCATATACAATAAGGCCCCTTGCTGTGTGTGTATATACAATAAGGCCCCATGTTGTGTGTGCACATATAAAATAAGGTCCCTTGCTGTGTGTGTGCATATAGACTAAAGTCCCTTGCTGTGTGTGTACATATACAATAAGGTTACTTGCTGTGGGTGTGCATATACAATAAGGTCCCTTGCTATGTGTGTGCATATACAGTAAGGTCCCTTGCTGTGTGTGTGCATATACAATAAGGTACTTTGCTATGTGTGTGCATATACAATAAGGTCCCGTGCTGTTTGTGTGCATATACAATAAGGTACCTTGCTATGTGTGTGCATATACTTGTGCTATGTGCATGCATATACAATAAGGTCCCTTGTTATGTGTGTGCATATACAATAAGGTCCCTTGCTATGTGTGTGCTTATACAATAAGGATCCTTTCCTATGTGTGTGCCTATAGAATAAGGTTCCTTGCTGTGTGTGCATATACAATAAGGTCCCTTGCTATGAGTGTGTGCATATACAATAAGGTCTTTTGCACACACAGGGCACGCAGTTTTATTGTATCTGCAAACACACACAGCAAGGGGCCTTATTGTATATGCATACACATAGCATGAGACCTTATTGTATAAACACACACACAGAAAGGTCCTTGAAGTATGTGCTCACACACATAGCAAGGGTCCTTCTTCTATATGCACACACATAGCCTTGCTATGTGTGTGTGTGCATATACAATAAGGTCCCTTTATGTGTTTGTGTCTATACAATATACAAGAAGGTCCCTTTCTGAGTGTGTGCATATACGTGTGCTTATGTGTGCCTTGCTATGTGTGTGTGTGTGCATGTACAATAAGGTCCCTTGCTGTGTGTTTGCATATACATGTTCTTATATAATAAGGTCCCTTGCTACGTGTGTTCAGATAAAATAAGGTCCCCTTTCTGTGTGTGCATATACAATAAGGTCCCTTGCTGGGTGTGTGCATATACAAGAAGGTCCCTTGCTATGTGTGTGTGCATATAAAATAAGGTCCCT
The DNA here is from genome assembly GCF_031143425.1 of Pleurodeles waltl. Classification (NCBI taxonomy): domain Eukaryota; kingdom Metazoa; phylum Chordata; class Amphibia; order Caudata; family Salamandridae; genus Pleurodeles; species Pleurodeles waltl. Next base: position 10,030,663 of record NC_090438.1, on the reverse strand, counting down.
TGCCCTCTGTGTGTATATACAATAAGGCACCTTGCTTTGTGTTTGGTTATACAATAAGGTCCAATGCTATGTGTGTGCATATAGAATAAGCTCCCATGTTGTGTGTGTGCATGTAGATTAAGGTCCCTTGCTGTTTGTGCATATACAATACGGTCCCTTGCTATGAGTGTGTGCTTATACAATAAGGTCTCTTGCACACACAGGGCACACAGTCTTATTGTATTTGCAAACACACACAGCAAGGGGCCTTATTGTATATGCACACACATAGCTTGAAACCTTATTGTAGAGACACACACACAGAAAGGACCTTGAAGTATGTGCTTACACACATAGCAAGGGACCTTATTCTATATGCACACACATAGCCTTGCTATGTGTGTGCACATACAATAAGGTCCCTTTATGTGTGTGTGTCTATACAATATACTTTAAGGTCACTTGCTGTATGTGTGCATATACGTGTGCTTTGTGTGTGCATATATAATAAGGTCGCTTGCTATGTGTGTTCAGATACAATAAGGTCCCCTTTCTGTCTGTGCATATACAATAAGGTCCCTTGCTGTGTGTCTGCATATACAATAAGGTCCCTTGCTCTCTGTGTGCATATACAATAAGGTCCCTTGATATGTGTGTACATATACAATAAGGTCCCTTGCTGTGAGTGTGCATATACAATAAGGTTCCTTTCCTATGTGTGTGCATATAGAATAATGTCCCTTGCTGTGTGTGCATATAGAATACGGTTCCCTGCTATGAGTGTGTGCATATACAATAAGGTCCCTTGCACACACAGGGCACGCAGTCTTATCGTATATGCAAACACACAAAGCAAGGGGCCTTATTGTATATGCACACACGTAGCATGAGACGTTATTGTATAAACACACACACAGAAAGGACCTTAATGCATGTGATCACACACATAACAAGGGACCTTATTCTATATGCACACACACAAAGCCTTCCTATGTGTGTGTGTGCATATACAATAAGGTCCCTTGAGGTGTGTGTGTCTATACAATGTACAATAAGGTCCCTTGCTGTGTGTGTGCATATACGTGTGCTTTGTGTGTGCATATATAATAAGGTCCCTTGCCATATGTGTTCAGATACAATAAGGTCCCCTTTCTGTGTGTGCATATACAATAAGGTCCTTTGCTGTGTGTGTGCATATACAAAAAGGTCCCTTGCTATCTATGTGCATATACAATAAGGTCCCAGGCTGTCTGTATGAATATACAATAAGGTACCTTGCTATGTGTATGCTTATACAATAAGGTCCCTTGCTATGTGTTTGAATATAGAATAATGTCCCATGTTGTGTGTGTGCATATACAATGAGGTCCCTTGCTGTGTGTGCATATACAATAAGGTGTCTTGCTGTGTGTGTGTGCATATACAATAAGACCCCTTCCTGTGTGTGCAATACAATAAGTTCCTTTGCCCTGTGTGTGCCTATACTGTGTGCTATGTATGTGCATATACAATATGGTTTCTTGCTGTGTGTGTGTGCATATACTTGTGCTATGTGTATGTTTATACAATAAGGTCCCTTGCTATGTGTGTGCATATACAGTAAGGTCCCTTGCTGTGTGTATACATATACAATACGGCCCCATGTTGTGTGTGTGCATATATAATAAGGTCCCTTGCTGTGTGTGTGTGCACATAGACTAAGGTCCCTTGCTGTGTGTGTACATATACAATAAGGTCCCTTGCTGTGTGTGTGTGCATATACAATAAGGTCCTTTGCTGTGTGTATATATACAATGAGGCCCCATGTTGTGTGTGTGCAAATACAATAAGGTCCCTTGCTGTGTGTGTGTATATATACAATAAGGGAACTTGCTGTGAGTGTGCATATACAATAAGGTCCCTTGCTATGAGTGTGTGCAAATACAATAAGGTCCCTTGCACACACAGGGCACACAGTTTTATTGAATATGCAAACACACACAGCAAGGGTCTGTATTGTATATGCGCACAGGTAGCATGAGACCTTATTGTATAGACACACACACAGAAAGGACCTTAATGTATGTGCTCACACATGGGAAGGGACCTTATTCTATATGCACACACACAAAGCCTTGGTATGTGTGCGTGTGTGCATATACAATAAGGTACCTTGCTTTGTGAGTGTCTATACAAAATACAATAATGTCCCTTGCTGCGTGTGTGCATATATGTGTGCTTTGTGTGTGCATATATAATAAGGTCCCTTGCTATGTGTGTTCAGATACAATAACGTCCCCTTTCTGGGTGTGCATATACAATAAGGACCCTTGCTGTGTGTGTGCATATGCAATAAGGTCCCATGCTGTCTGCGTGCATATACAATAAGGTCCCTTGTACACACAGGGCACACAGTCTTGTTGTAAATGAAAACACACATAGCAAGGGGCCTTATTCTATATCCACATACATAGCAAGAGACCTTATTGTATAGACACACTCATAGAAAGGACCTTGAAGTATGTGCTCACACACATAGCAAGGGACCTTATTCTACATGCACACACATAGCTTTGCTATGTGTGTGTGCATATACAAAAGGTCTCTTTCTGTGTGTGTGTCTATACAATATACAATGAGGTCCCTTGCTGTGTGTGTGCATATATGTGTGCTTTGTGTGTTCATGCATAATAAGGTCCCTTGCTATGTGTGTTCAGATACCATAAGGTCCCCTTTCTTTGTGAGAATATACAATTAGGTCCCCTACTGTCTGTGTGAATATAAAATAAGGTCTCTTTCTATGTGTGTGCATATAGAATAAGGTCCCTTGCTGTGTGTGTGCATATACAATAAGGCGCCATGTTGTGTGTGTGCATATACAATAAGGTCCCTTGCTCTCTGTGTGCTTATACAATAAGGTACCTTGCTGTGGGTGTGCAGATACTTGTGCTATGTGTTTGCATATACAATAAGGTCCCTTGCTGTGTGTGCATCTACAATAAGGTCCCTTGCTGTGTGTGTGCATATATTTTAAGATCCCTTGCTATATGTGTGCAAATACAATAAGGTTCCTTCCCTATGTGTGTGCATATAGAATAAGGTCCCTTGCTATGTGTGTGCATATAGAATAAGGTCCCTTGCTATGTGTGTGTGTGCACCTAGAATGATGTCCCTTGCTATGTGTGTGCATATAGAATAAGGTCCTTTGCTGTGTGTGTGCATATACAATAAGGCCCCTTGCTGTGTGTGTGTATATAGAATAAGGTCCCTTGCTATGTGTGTGCATATACAATAAGGCCCCATGTCATGTGTGTGTGCATATACAATAAGGCCCTGTGTTGCTTTTTTGTATATAGAATAAGGCCCCTTGTTCTGTGTGCACATAGAATAAGGTCCCTTGATATGTGTGTGCATATACAATAGGGCCCCTTGCTGTGTGTGCATATAGAATAAGGTCCCTTGCTATGTGTGTGCATATACAATAAGGCCCCGTGTTGTGTATGTGCATATAGAATAAGGTCCCTTGCTGTGTGTGTGCATATAGAATAAGGTCCCTTGCTATGTGTGTGCATAAAGAATAAGGCCGCTTGCTGTGTGTGTGCTTATACTATAAGGTACCTTGAGAACCTGTTGTAAGGTACATTAAGGTTTGACTGTCCTTGCATGTGCTGTATACGTTCTCTCTTCTGGACTAAAAAAAACAAACCAGTGTTAGAAGTGGGATTTCAGGTTGGCTAGGGTATGCACCTCAGCCAGGCAGAACTTACCCCCTCTAGTCAGGGCAAGGGAGTTACACGTCCAAGATAACCCCTGCTCACCCCCTTGGTAGCTTGGCACGAGCAGTCAGGCCTATCCCAGAGGCAATGTGCAAAGCGTTTGCACAACACACACAACATACGTGACGCACTATCCTCACCACAAAGGAAACACAATACCAGATTATATGAAAATATACTGTATTGTACACAAAACCATTATTAGACCACACATCACATATCAGTACTATCCTGCTACCTTAGCAGTTGTCAGAACGTTACACATTACTTACTCTGCAAACTAGCAGTAGTCACATATAGCACACAGGTTACTCAGTATTCTGCAACATAAGCAGTAGTCAGGAAACATGTTATTACACCAAAACACTTGTCATAAGAATATCATAAACGCCCATAGTAGGAACATTAGAAAACATATGGCAAGTTAGAAAAACATATTAGCATGTCATGCCCATAAAACAAACATTTGCATACACATATGAAGGCATCATAAACAGGTAGGCAACATATAAATTAGCAAAGTCTTTAGAAAGAACTTAGATTATATATATATTGGTCCTTTAGGGTATACCTGTGAAAGATGAAGGCACCTCCAGCGCCTAGAAGATGAAGAAAAATGGGGCCTCTGGCGCTCCTCTGCGCAAAACGGGGGCCTCTCTTATCCCTTGGCCAGAGGAGGGCAGTACGCACCTCCTCTCTTTTGTGGACAGGCCCCTCCGGGGACCTGTGACCACTAGGGGCTCCCCCGGGCCTCAACCGGGCCTCAACCGGCCCTCACGAGGGGGGACAAAATCAGGGAAATGTTTTTCAGTGAAGGAGGGGGGCGCCACGCACCCCCTCCGTTTTCAGGGCGGACCCCTCCTTGGGCCTGCAGTTGCTAGGGCCCCCCCCGGGCCTCCACTGACCCTTCCACGCAGGGGGGGCACCACAAAAGCCCAGAGCACCAAACACTAGGCCCGGTGGTGCGGAGAGCCTCCTATGAGGCTTCCACCCGCTCTGCTAATGAGGTTGACCGGGCCCCTCCTGAGGCCAGTGATCTGGGCGCGGCCCACACAAGGGTTTTGGAGGGGCAGGGAGCCTCGGATAAGGCGTCCCTCCCTGCCCGACTTCAAGTTGCACACCGACGGCAGGCACCCAAGTAGGTGCCTGCTTATGCCATGGGGGCGCTTCTTAGAGCGTGCTTCACCCCTGGGGCATGGTAGGAGCGCCAAGACATTTGATTATTCTGTACATTTTATGGTAGACTTTCCTCAAGAACCCCTAAAAATAATAGCTTGTGCAGACGATTTAAATATTATGGATATTCATTCTAAACATCTACATTTCTCTTCTGTTGATGTTCACTGCCTGCTCTTTCCAAGTAGTCTCCAAGGATTCAAAAGTTACACAGTCTAAGAAAGTCAAGGCTGAAGGTAGTGACACCCTTGTTGGGCACTTCTCGAGCAGGTTCTCACTGCTTCTTTCTGAGACCACCGCTCTCATAGCCGGGTGGGACAGGTCTCGCAGTGACAGTGCTCCATGTGTTCAGTGGAACAGACTCAGGTCTGACTCAGAGATTGGCGGATGGGTACTCCTTCACAAACGTGACACATACTCCTGTCTACCTTCCGCCTAATGCGTTAGGATATAATGAGTTGTAACACAACTGTAAACGCCTTATTACTACTGTATTAAAGCATAATTAGTTTTAATTTGTAAATGCCTTAAAACTAATGCATTGGGATATATGACTTGCAATACAATTGTAAACACCTTATTACTAATGCATTACAATATAATGACTTGTAATACAATTGTAAACGCCTTATTACTAATGCATTCGAATATAATGACTTGTAAAACAATTGTAAATATCTCATTGCTAATGCATTGGGACATAATGGGATGCTGGGCGAGACGAGTGTCCATCCTCCATCTCTAAATTAGGCCCTAATTCTGAACACGAGAAAAAATTATTTTGTTGATGGGTTTTGTGTGACCAGCATGGCTCCCATCCACTGGCCTCAAATCAAATCAAAATCAAATCATTAACATTTATAAAGCGCGCTACTCACCCGTGCAGGTCTCAAAGCGCTAGGGGAAAAAGGGGGGTTATCGCTGCTCGAACAGCCAGGTCTTTAGGAGTCTCCGGAAAGCGGAGTGGTCCTGGGTGGTCCTGAGGCTGGTGGGGAGGGAGTTCCAGGTCTTGGCCGCCAGGAAGGAGAACGATCTCCCACCCGCCGTGGAGCGGCGGATGCGAGGGACAGCAGCGAGTGCGAGGCCAGAGGAGCGGAGGAGGCGGGTGGGGACGTAGAAGCTGAGGCGTCTGTTGAGGTATTCCGGACCCTTGTCGTGGAGGGCTTTGTGTGAGTGGGTGAGAAGTCGGAAGGTGATCCTTTTGCTGACTGGGAGCCAATGCAGGTGTCTCAGGTGTGCGGAGATGTGGCTGCTGCGGGGTATGTCGAGGATGAGGCGGGCCGAGGCGTTCTGAATGCGTTGCAGGCGATTTTGGAGTTTGGCTGTGGTCCCGGCGTAGAGGGTGTTGCCGTGGTCCAGGCGGCTCGTGACGAGGGCGTGGGTCCCGTTTTTTCTGGTGTCGGCGGGGATCCAGCGGAAGATCTTGCGGAGCATGCGGAGGGTGAGGAAGCAGGCGGAAGACACGGCGTTGACTTGCTTGGTCATGGTGAGAAGAGGGTCCAAGATGAAGCAGAGGTTGCGGGCGTGGTCTGTGGAGGTCTGTGCGGTGCCGAGGGCCGTGGGCCACCAGGAGTCGTCCCAGGCGGACGGGGTGTTGCCGAGGATGAGGACTTCCGTTTTTTCAGAGTTCAGCTTTAGGCGGCTGAGCCTCATCCAATCTGCGACGTCCTTCATACCCTCTTGTAGGTTGGTCTTGGCGCTGGCGGGGTCCTTGGTGAGGGAGAGTATAAGTTGGGTGTCGTCGGCGTAGGAGGTGATGATGATGTCGTGCTTGCGTACGATATTGGCGAGGGGGCTCATGTAGACATTGAAGAGTGTCGGGCTGAGTGATGAGCCTTGGGGAACGCCGCAGATGATCTCGGTGGGTTCTGAGCGAAACGGAGGGAGGTAAACTCTTTGGGAACGGTTTGAGAGAAAGGAGGCGATCCAGTCCAGGGCCTGGCCTTGGATTCCGGTGGAGCGGAGGCAGGTGATTAGGGTGCGGTGACAGACGGTGTCAAAGGCAGCCGAGAGGTCGAGCAGAATGAGGGCGACTGTTTCACCGTTGTCCATCAGGGTTCTGATGTCGTCAGTGACTGAGATGAGGGCGGTTTCAGTGCTGTGGTTGGTTCGGAATCCGGTTTGTGAGGGGTCGAGCAGGTTGTTGTCTTCCAGGAAGGTGGTCAGCTGTTTGTTGACGGTCTTCTCTATTACTTTGGCTGGGAAAGGCAGAAGAGAGATAGATGGGGCGGAAGTTTTTTAGGTCGCTCGGGTCAGCCGTAGGTTTCTTTAGTAGGGCGTTGACTTCGGCGTGTTTCCAGCATTTGGGGAAGGTAGCAGAAGAAAAAGAAGAGTTGATGACGGTCTGGAGGTGCGGGGCAATGATGTCGTCGGCTTTGTTAAAGATGAAGTGCGGGCAGGGGTCCGAAGGGGCGCCGGAGTGGATAGAGTTCATGATGGATTTGGTTTCTTCCGTGTTGATGTGGGACCAGTTGTTGAGGGTGATGGCCGTGGATGCCGGTTCGGTGGTGTTTGGTTGGGTCTGGTGTCCGAAGCTGTCGTGGAGGTCGCTAATCTTGCGATGGAAGAAAGTTGCGAGGGATTCGCACAGATCCTGTGAGGGCGTGACGGCGCTGGCATTGGCGCTGGGATTGGAGAACTCCTTGACGATGCTGAAGAGTTCTCTGCTGTTGTGTCTGTTTTTGTCCAGTCTGTCGGTGAAAAGGTTCCTTTTGGCAGCGCGAATCAGGTGGTGGTGTTCGCGGGTAGCGTTCTTGAGGGCGGTCATGTTGTCAGCGGTGTGGTCCTTGCGCCAGGCTTTCTCAAGGGCGCAACAAGTTTTCTTTGATTCTTTGAGGGTGTCAGAGAACCAGAGAGGTTTTTTGGTGTTGGTCTGTCGATGCGAGCGTTTGAGGGGAGCAAGGATGTCTGCGCAGTTGGAGATCCAGTTTGTGAGGTTGAGGGCTGCGTTGTTGGGGTCGGTGGTGAGGGTGGGTTGGTTGGCGGCGAGTGCGGAGAAGAGTTGCTCTTCGGGGATCTTGTTCCACTGTCGACGAGGGATGGGTTGGGTGCGGAGGTGGCGGGTCTCGCGTCGGAATGTGAAGTGGACGCAGCTGTGGTCGGTCCAGTGTAGGGCGGAGGCGTGGCTGAAGAAGACGTGTTTGCTGGCGGAGAAGATGGGGTCAAGCGAGTGTTCGACGATGTGGGTGGCGGTGTTCACCAGTTGTTTGAGGCCGAGGTTGGCGAGGTTGTCGAGCAGGGTGGTGGTGTTGGGGTCGTTGTTTTGTTCCAGATGGAAGTTGAGGTCACCTAGGAGGATGTAGTCCGGCGAGGCGAGGGCGTGCGGGGAGATGAAGTCGGCGATGGCGTCGCTGAAAGGGGCGCGTGGCCCGGGAGGACGGTAGACGAGGGATCCTCTGAGGGTGGTCCTCGGATCGGTGCGAATCTGAAAATGCAGGTGTTCAGCGGCGAGAGGGGTGTCTTCGGTGGAGGTGGTGACGCTGATGGAGTCTTTGAAGACGATGGCGATACCTCCTCCTACCTGGTTGGTGCGGTCTTTTCTGGAGATCTTGTAGCCTTCGGGGATGGCAGTGGCGATGTCAGGAGCCGAGGAGGCGTTCATCCAGGTCTCCGTGATGAAGGCGACGTCCGGTGCTATGGAGTCCAGGAGGTCCCAGAGTTCAACGGCGTGTTTGTGGACGGAGCGAGCGTTGACTAGGATGCACTTAAGGTGGTTGATGGCGCGTGGGCTTGTGGTCGTGGTTGTTGCGTGGTGGAAGGTGCGTTTGCAGGAGTTGCAGGCGAAGGGTCCATGGGTGCGTTTGGGGTGAGCTTGGAAGCAAGTGTTGGAGCGTCCTGGGTTGAGGGCGTGGAGGGTGGTGGGGTCGTAGCGGGTCAGCTGGGCTTGGGAGAGCTGGGGACCAGGGGTCGTGGCGCTGGGCGCGGGACAGGCGCGGACGGGCGCAGACGGGCTTGCCTCTGGTGCGCCTCCGGCGCGACAGTGGCGCGCCCGCTGCACGGTCGCACAGCGGCCGCCATATGAGGGAGGAGGGGGGGAGGGGTCAGGTGGGGGCGAATGGGAGCTGGGGGGCGGGGGCGTGCAGGAGGTCACGGCGGGAAAGCGCAAGGGAGGGGGGACAGGTAGAGTGAGAAGAGCTGGGGGAGGGGGGTTTAAGGGTGGAGGGGGTGAGTGTTAGGAGGTGTAGGAGATAAGGGAGAAAGATAGGAGTAGGGTTGAGAAGATAGGGGAGGGGGGGTTGTAGAGGTGGGTGAGGGTGAGAGGTAGAGTGAGAGGATAGGAAGATAGGTAATAGAGGGGGTGAGGGAGGGGGGGAGAGATAGAGAAATAGATAGAGAAAATAGATAGATAGGGAAATCGATAGATAGGGAAATAGATAGAGAGATAGGAAGATAGGAGGAGGTGGAGAGTGAGGGAGTTAGATAGTGGGACAGAGAGATAGAGAGATAGGTAGGTAGGAGGAGTGAGGGAGGTAGATAGTGAACGGGTTAGATAGGGGAGATAGAGAGGGGGATGCGAGTGGGGGAGGGGTTGAGGCAGGAGCAGGAGGGCAGGTGCGGGGAGAAGAGGACGGAGGAGGCAGAAGAGCCGAAGGCAGAAGACAAGAAGAACAGAAGACAAGAAGAACAGAAGAACAGAAGAACAGAAGACCGGAAGGAGAGAGGAAAGGAAGATCAGAAGACCGGAAGGAGAGAAGAAAGGAAGACCGGAAGAACACAGAAGAACACAGAAGAACACAGAAGAACATACAGAAAACGAAGAACAGAGGGCAGAAGACCACAGAAGAAGATGAGGAAGAAGAGACGAAGAGTGAAGACGGGGGAAAGAAGAGTACAGAAGAAGATTACAGACGAGGAGCGAGGAGGAAGAACAGAAGAACAGAGAAGAAGAAAAGAAGAAAAGAAGCAGGAGCAGGAGAGAGGGTGAGTAGCGCGGGGCAGAGCAAGGTGCTGGGAGGGGTGGGTACTTACTGTGAGGTGGATCTCAGGAACTCAGGAACCTGGAGGAGCTGCAGCGGCAAGGGTCGAGGGTCAAGGGTCGCTACCACTGTCGCGCAGCGACCGCCATATGAGGTGGGGGGGGGGAGGGGTCAGGTGGGGGCGAATGGGAGCTGGGGGGCGGTGGAGTGCAAGAGGTCGCGGCGGGAAACCGCGAGGGAGGGGGGGGACAGGTAGAGTGAGAAGAGCTGGGGGAGGGGGGTTTAAGGGTGGAGGGGGGTGAGTGTTAGGAGGTTTAGGAGATAAGGGAGAAAGATAGGAGTAGGGTTGAGAAGATAGGGGAGGGGGGGTTGTAGAGGTGGGTGAGGGTGAGAGGTAGAGTGAGAGTGAGAGGATAGGAAGTTAGGTAATAGAGGGGGTGAGGGAGGGGGGGAGAGATAGAGAAATAGATAGAGAAAATAGATAGATAGGGAAATAGATAGAGAGATAGGAAGATAGGAGGAGGTGGAGAGTGAGGGAGTTAGATAGTGGGATAGAGAGATAGAGAGATAGGTAGATAGGAGGAGTGAGGGAGGTAGATAGTGAACGGGTTAGATAGGGGAGATAGAGAGGGGGATGCGAGTGGGGGAGGGGGATGAGGCAGGAGCAGGAGGGCAGGCGCAGGGAGAAGAGGACGGAGGAGGCAGAAGAGCCGAAGGCAGAAGACAAGAAGAACAGAAGACAAGAAGAACAGAAGAACAGAAGAACAGAAGAACAGAAGACCGGAAGGAGAGAAGAAAGGAAGATCAGAAGACCGGAAGGAGAGAAGAAAGGAAGACCGGAAGAACACAGAAGAACACAGAAGAACACAGAAGAAGATACAGAAAATGAAGAACAGAGGGCAGAAGACCACAGAAGAAGATGAGGAAGAAGAGAAGAAGACTGAAGACGGGGGAAAGAAGAGTACAGAAGAAGATTACAGACGAGGAGCGAGGAGGAAGAACAGAAGAACAGAGAAGAAGAAAAGAAGAAAAGAAGCAGGAGCAGGAGAGAGGGTGAGTAGCGCGGGGCAGAGCGAGGGGCTGGGAGGGGGGGGTACTTACTGTGAGGTGGGTCTCAGGAACTCAGGAACCTGGAGGAGCTGCAGCGGCAAGGGTCGAGGGTCAAGGGTCGCTACCACTGTCGCGCAGCGACCGCCATATGAGGTGGGGGGGGAGGGGTCAGGTGGGGGCGAATGGGAGCTGGGGGGCGGGGCGTGCAGGAGGTCGCGGCGGGAAACCGCGAGGGAGGGGGGGGGACAGGTAGAGTGAGAAGAGCTGGGGGAGGGGCGTTTAAGGGTGGAGGGGGGTGAGTGTTAGGAGGCTTAGGAGATAAGGGAGAAAGATAGGAGTAGGGTTGAGAAGATAGGGGAGGGGGGTTGTAGAGGTGGGTGAGGGTGAGAGGTAGAGTGAGAGGATAGGAAGATAGGTAATAGAGGGGGTGAGGGAGGGGGGGAGAGATAGAGAAATAGATAGAGAAAATAGATAGATAGGGAAATAGATAGAGAGATAGGAAGATAGGAGGAGGTGGAGAGTGAGGGAGTTAGATAGTGGGATAGAGAGATAGAGAGATAGGTAGATAGGAGGAGTGAGGGAGGGAGATAGTGAACGGGTTAGATAGGGGAGATAGAGAGGGGGATGCAAATGGGATGAGGCAGGAGCAGGAGGGCAGGCGCGGGGAGAAGAGGACGGAGGAGGCAGAAGAGCCGAAGGCAGAAGACAAGAAGAACAGAAGACAAGAAGAACAGAAGAACAGAAGAACAGAAGAACAGAAGAACAGAAGACCGGAAGGAGAGAAGAAAGGAAGATCAGAAGACCGGAAGGAGAGAAGAAAGGAAGACCGGAAGAACACAGAAGAACACAGAAGAACACAGAAGAACACAGAAGAAGATACAGAAAACGAAGAACAGAGGGCAGAAGACCACAGAAGAAGATGAGGAAGAAGAGAAGAAGAGTGAAGACGGGGGAAAGAAGAGTACAGAAGAAGATTACAGACGAGGGGCGAGGAGGAAGAACAGAAGAACAGAGAAGAAGAAAAGAAGAAAAGAAGCAGGAGAGAGGGTGAGTAGCGCGGGGCAGAGCGAGGGGCTGGGAGGGGGGGGTACTTACTGTGAGGTGGGTCTCAGGAACTCAGGAACCTGGAGGGGCTGCAGCGGCAGGGGGAGCGACCTACCCTTGGGTCAAGTACATATCTCACTGAGAGCTGATCTCAGTTCTACTGGGTACCATCTTTGACTCCCATTTTGAGGCAAGCCTCCCACTCTGCTAACCACAGACTATGGCCCTAATTTACTTGAGCTGTGCACTGTTGTAAAGTAACACAACGTCACAAAAAAGGATGCACGTTGCTAGTTCCCAGTCCAAAATGTATTTCCTGTGAAAAGGTGTGTATTTTTTGGAACAAATTCCCTTTTTCTTTGCTCTGGAAATGCTTTGAAGGGCACAGATGGTGCTCTCCTTGCAGAAGCCAGTCTACTCCGGTTCAGGGAACCCCCAGTTCCTGCTGTGGCATGAAACTGGACAAAGGAAAAGGGAGTGACCACTCCCTTGTCCATCACCACCCCAGGGGTGGTGCCCAGAGATCCTCCAGTCTGTCCCAGACCTCTGCCATTTTGAATGCAGAGGTGTGAGGGCACAATGGAGGCCTCTGAGTGGCCAGTGCCCGGCAGGTGACGTCAGAGACCCCTCCTGATAGGTGCATACCTGGTTAGGTGGCCAATCCTCCTCTGAGAGCTCTTTAGGGTCTCTCCTGTGGATTTCTCTCCAGATAACGAATGCAAGAGCTCACCAGAGTTCCTCTGCATCTCCCTCTTTGACTTCTGCCAAGGATCGACCGCTGACTGCTCCAGGACGCCTGACAAACTGCAATAAAGTAGCAAGACGACTACCAGCAACATTGTAGTGCCTAATACTGCTGGCTTTCTTGACTGTTTCCTGATGGTGCATGCTCTGAGGGCTGTCTGCCTCCACCCTGCACTGGAAGCCAAGAAGAAATCTCCCGTGGGTCAACGGAATCTTCACCCTGCTAACGTAGGCACCAAACTTCGGCTCCACCGTTCCTCTGGGTGCCCTCTCATATTGACAAGTGTGGTCCCTGGAACACAGGAGCTGGATCCAAGTGACCCCGACAGTCCAGTGGTCCTCCTGTCCAAATATGGTGGAGGTAAGTCCTTGCCTCCCCACGCCAGACAGTAATCCTTTGTACTGCATGAACTGTAGCTGCTAGGTCTTCTGTGCACTCTTGCAAGGAATCCTACGTGCACAGCATAGCCCAGGTCCCCAGCACTCCGTCCTGCATTGCTCAACTTGCTGAGTTGACCACCGACTCCGTGGGAACCTCCTTTGTAGTGTTGAGATGACCGCCATGCTCTGATGTTTTGAATGCCTGTTCAAGTGCTTCTGCAAGGTTCTGCCTGCTTCTGCGTGGGCTCTCTGTACTGCTGAGCGCCACATCTGTCTCCTCCTCCAATGGGTGACCTCCTGGTCCTTCCTGGGCCCGGGCAGCACCCATTTTGTTCAACCATGACTCTTGCAGCTAGCAAGGCTTGTTTGTGATCTTTCTGCGTGAAAACATCCTCCAGCACGCCATGGTACATCTTCTGTGTAAAGGAGAAGTTCCTGGCACCTTCCGTTGTTGCAGAATCTTCAGCTTCTTCCACCCGGAGGCAGCCCTTTTGCACCTTCATCTGGGCTTTAGTGGGCTCCTGCGCTCCCTGGACACTTGCGTGACTCTTGGACTTGGTCCCCTTCCTTTACAGGTCCTCAGGTCCAGGAATCCGTCTTCAGTGCTTTGCAGTCAGTTGTTGTCCGTGCAGAATCCCCTATCACGACTTTACTGTCTTTCTGGGGTAGTAGGGTAACTTTACTCCTACTTTTCAGGGTCTTGGGGTGGGGTATCTTGGACACCCTTAGTGTTTTCTTTCACTCCCAGCGACCTTCTACACACTACACTAGGCCTCGGGCCCATTCGTGGTTCGCATTTCACCTTAGGAGAATATGGTTTGTGTTGCCCCTAGGCCTATTGCATCCTATTGTGTTCTACAGTGTTTGCACTACTTTTCTAACTGTTTACTTACCTGATTTTGGTTTGTGTGTATATTTTGTGAATATTACTTACCTCCTAAGGGAGTATATCCTCTGAAATACTTTTGGCACATTGTTACTAAAATAAAGTGACTCCGAGTATTGTGTTTTCTTATGATATAGTGCTATATGATGTAAGTGATATAGTAGGAGCTTTGCATGTCTCCTAGTTCAGCCTCAGCTGCTCTGCTATAGCTACCTCTATCAGCCTAAGCTGCTAGAACACTACTAATCTACTAATAAGGGATAACTGGACCTGGCACAGGGTGTAAGTACCACAAGGTACCCACTATAAGCCAGGCCATCCTCGTACAGGCAGCGGTACAGGGGGCAGTGGGGCAGTGCTGCAGCGGTACAGGGGGCAGTGGGACAGTGCTGCAGCGGTACAGGGGCAGTGGGACAGTGCTGCAGCAGTACAGGGGGCAGTGGGAGAGTGCTGCAGCGGTAGAGGGGCAGTGGGTCAGTGCTGCAGCGGTACAGGGGCAGTGGGAAAGTGCTGCAAATGTACAGGGGGCAGTGGGGCAGTGCTGCAACGGTACAGGGGCAGTGGGACAGTGCTGCAGTGGTAGAGGGGCAGTGGGACAGTCTGCAGCGGTACAGGGGGCAGTGGGACAGTGCTGCAGTGGTGAGGTGGTGCAGTGGGGCAGCGGTATAGGGGGCAGTGGGACAGTGCTGCTGCGGTAGAGGGGCAGTGGGACAGTGCTGCAGCAGTTCAGTGGTGCAGTAGGACAGTGCTGCAGCGGTAGAGGGGCAGTTGGACAGTGCTGCAGCAGTACAGGGGCAGTGGGACAGTGCTGCAGCGGTACAGGGGGCAGTTGGACAGTGCTGCAGCAGTACAGGGGGCAGTGGGAGAGTGCTGCAGTGGTAGAGGGGCAGTGGGACAGTGCTGCAGCGGTACAGGGGCAGTGGGAAAGTGCTGCAAAGGTACAGGGGGCAGTGGGGCAGTGCTGCAATGGTACAGGGGCAGTGGGACAGTGCTGAAGTGGTAGAGGGGCAGTGGGACAGTGCTGCAGCGGTACAGGGGGCAGTGGGACAGTGCTGCAGTGGTGAGGTGGTGCAGTGGGGCAGCGGTATAGGGGGCAGTGGGACAGTGCTGCAGCGGTACAGGGGCAGTGGGAGAGTGCTGCAGTGGTACAGGGGGCAGTGGGACAGTGCTGCAGCGGTACAGGGGCAGTGGGACAGTGCTGCAGCGGTACAGGGGGCAGTTGGACAGTGCTGCAGTGGTACAGGGGCAGTGGGACAGTGCTGCAGCGGTACAGGGGCAGTGGGACAGTGCTGCAGCGGTACAGGGGGCAGTGGGACAGTGCTGCAGTGGTGAGGTGGTGCAGTGGGGCAGCGGTATAGGGGGCAGTGGGACAGTGCTGCAGCGGTACAGGGGCAGTGGGACAGTGCTGCAACGGTACGGGGGCAGTGGGACAGTGCTGCAGTGGTAGAGGGGCAGTGGGACAGTGCTGCAGCGGTACAGGGACAGTGGGACAGTGCTGCAGCGGTTCAGTGGTGCAGTAGGACAGTGCTGCAGCGGTAGAGGGGCAGTTGGACAGTGCTGCAGCAGTACAGGGGCAGTGGGACAGTGCCGCAGCGGTACAGGGGGCAGTTGGACAGTGCCGCAGCGGTACAGGGGCAGTTGGACAGTGTTGCAGTGGTACAGGGGCAGTGGGACAGTGCTGCAGCGGTACAGGGGTCAGTGGGACAGTGCTGCAATGGTACGGGGCAGTGGGACAGTGCTGCAGTGGTACAGGGACAGTGGGAGAGTGCTGCAGTGGTTCAGTGGTGCAGTAGGACAGTGCTGCAGCGGTAGAGGGGCAGTTGGACAGTGCTGCAGCGGTATAGGGGCAGTGGGACAGTGCTGCAGCGGTACAGGGGGCAGTTGGACAGTGCTGCAGCCGTACAGGGGCAGTGGGACAGTGTTGCAGCGGTACAGGGGCAGTGGGACAGTGCCTCAACGGTACGGGGGCAGTGGGACAGTGCTGCAGTGGTACGGGGACAGTGGGAGAGTGCTGCAGTGGTTCAGTGGTGCAGTAGGACAGTGCTGCAGCGGTAGAGGGGCAGTTGGACCGTGCTGCAGCGGTACAGGGGCAGTGGGACAGTGCTGCAGCGGTACAGGGGGCAGTTGGACAGTGCTGCAGCGGTACAGGGGCAGTGGGACAGTGCTGCAGCGGTACAGGGCAGTGGGAGAGTGCTGCAGCGGTACAGGGGGCAGTGGGGCAGTGCTGCAGTGGTATAGGGGGCAGTGGGAGAGTGTTGCAGTGGTAGAGGGGCAGTGGGAGAGTGCTGCAGTGGTAGAGGGGCAGTGGGACAGTGCTGCAGCGGTACGGGGGCAGTGGGATAGTGCTGCAACAGTACAGGGGACAGTGGGACAGTGCTGCAGCGGTATAGGGGCAGTGGGATAGTTCTGCAGCAGTACAGGTGCAGTGAGAGAGTGCTGCAGCGGTACAGGGCGCAGTGGGGCAGTGCTGCAGCAGTACAGGGGGCAATGGGGCAGTGCTGCAGCGGTACAGGGGGCAGTGGGACAGTGCTGCAGCGGTACACGGGGCAGTGGGAGAGTGCTGCAGTGGTACAGGGGGCAGTGGGAGAGGGCAGCAGTTGTGCGTTGATGCAGTGGGGAGGGGGGAGGGGGGCAGTGGTGCTGTTGGGCAGTGGTGCTGTGGGGCAGTAATGCAGTGGTGAGGTCGTGCAGTGCTGCAGCGGTGCAGTGGGGCAGTGGGGCAGTGCTGCAGCGGTACAGGGGGCAGTGGGACAGTGCTGTAGCGGTACAGGGGCAATGGGACAGTGCTGCAGCGGTACAGGGGACAGTGGGACAGTGCTGTAGCGGTACACGGGGCAGTGGGAGAGTGCTGCAGTGGTACAGGGGGCAGTGGGAGAGGGCAGCAGTTGTGCGTTGATGCAGTGGGGAGGGGGGCAGTGGTGCTGTTGGGCAGTGGTGCTGTGGGGCAGTAATGCAGTGGTGAGGTCGTGCAGTGCTGCAGCGGTACATGGGGCAGTGGGACAGTGCTGCAGCGGTACAGGGGCAGTGGGACAGCGCTGCAGTGGTGCTGTGGGGCAGTGGGACAGTGCTGCAGCGGTACAGGGGGCAGTGGGACAGCGCTGCAGCGGTACAGGGGCAGTGGGACAGCGCTGCAGTGGTGCTGTGGGGCAGTGGGACAGTGCTGCAGCGGTACAGGGGCAGTGGGACAGTGCTGCAGCGGTACAGGGGCAGTGGGACAGCGCTGCAGTGGTGCTGTGGGGCAGTGGGACAGTGCTGCAGCGGTACAGGGGCAGTGGGACAGTGCTGCAGCGGTACAGGGGCAGTGGGACAGCGCTGCAGTGATGCTGTGGGGCAGTGGGACAGTGCTGCAGCGGTACAGGGGCAGTGGGACAGTGCTGCAGCGGTACAGGGGCAGTGGGACAGTGCTGCAGTGGTAGAGGGGCAGTGGGACAGTCTGCAGCGGTACAGGGGGCAGTGGGACAGTGCTGCAGTGGTGAGGTGGTGCAGTGGGGCAGCGGTATGGGGGCAGTGGGACAGTGCTGCTGCGGTACAGGGGCAGTGGGAGAGTGCTGCAGTGGTAGAGGGACAGTGGGAGAGTGCTGCAGTGGTAGAGGGGCAGTGGGACAGTGCTGCAGTGGTACGGGGGCAGTGGGATAGTGCTGCAACAGTACAGGGGACAGTGGGACAGTGCTGCAGCGGTATAGGGGCAGTGGGATAGTTCTGCAGCAGTACAGGTGCAGTGAGAGAGTGCTGCAGCGGTACAGGGCGCAGTGGGGCAGTGGTGCAGCAGTACAGGGGGCAATGGGGCAGTGCTGCAGCGGTACAGGGGGCAGTGGGACAGTGCTGCAGAGGTACACGGGGCAGTGGGAGAGTGCTGCAGTGGTACAGGGGGCAGTGGGAGAGGGCAGCAGTTGTGCGTTGATGCAGTGGGGAGGGGGGCAGTGGTGCTGTTGGGCAGTGGTGCTGTGGGGCAGTAATGCAGTGGTGAGGTCGTGCAGTGCTGCAGCGGTGCAGTGGGGCAGTGGGGCAGTGCTGCAGCGGTACAGGGGGCAGTGGGACAGTGCTGTAGCGGTACAGGGGCAATGGGACAGTGCTGCAGCGGTACAGGGGACAGTGGGACAGTGCTGTAGCGGTACACGGGGCAGTGGGAGAGTGCTGCAGTGGTACAGGGGGCAGTGGGAGAGGGCAGCAGTTGTGCGTTGATGCAGTGGGGAGGGGGGCAGTGGTGCTGTTGGGCAGTGGTGCTGTGGGGCAGTAATGCAGTGGTGAGGTCGTGCAGTGCTGCAGCGGTACAGGGGGCAGTGGGACAGTGCTGCAGCGGTACAGGGGCAGTGGGACAGCGCTGCAGTGGTGCTGTGGGGCAGTGGGACAGTGCTGCAGCGGTACAGGGGGCAGTGGGACAGTGCTGCAGCGGTACAGGGGCAGTGGGACAGCGCTGCAGTGGTGCTGTGGGGCAGTGGGGCAGTGCTGCAGCGGTACAGGGGCAGTGGGACAGTGCTGCAGCGGTACAGGGGCAGTGGGACAGCGCTGCAGTGGTGCTGTGGGGCAGTGGGACAGTGCTGCAGCGGTACAGGGGCAGTGGGACAGTGCTGCAGCGGTACAGGGGCAGTGGGACAGCGCTGCAGTGGTGCTGTGGGGCAGTGGGACAGTGCTGCAGCGGTACAGCGGCAGTGGGACAGTGCTGCAGCGGTACAGGGGCAGTGGGACAGCGCTGCAGTGGTGCTGTGGGGCAGTGGGACAGTGCTGCAGCGGTACAGGGGCAGTGGGACAGTGCTGCAGCGGTACAGGGGCAGTGGGACAGTGCTGCAGTGGTAGAGGGGCAGTGGGACAGTCTGCAGCGGTACAGGGGGCAGTGGGACAGTGCTGCAGTGGTGAGGTGGTGCAGTGGGGCAGCGGTATGGGGGCAGTAGGACAGTGCTGCTGCGGTACAGGGGCAGTGGGAGAGTGCTGCAGTGGTACAGGGGGCAGTGGGACAGTGCTGCAACGGTATGGGGGCAGTGGGACAGTGCTGCAGTGGTAGAGGGGCAGTGGGACAGTGCTGCAGCGGTACAGGGGCAGTGGGACAGTGCTGCAGCGGTTCAGTGGTGCAGTAGGACAGTGCTGCAGCGGTAGAGGGGCAGTTGGACAGTGCTGCAGCAGTACAGGGGCAGTGGGACAGTGCTGCAGCGGTACAGGGGGCAGTTGGACAGTGTTGCAGCAGTACAGGGTTCAGTGGGAGAGTGCTGCAGTGGTAGAGGGGCAGTGGGACAGTGCTGCAGCGGTACAGGGGCAGTGGGAAAGTGC
Organism: Pleurodeles waltl; assembly: GCF_031143425.1. NCBI lineage: Eukaryota > Metazoa > Chordata > Amphibia > Caudata > Salamandridae > Pleurodeles > Pleurodeles waltl. Next base: position 10,011,470 of record NC_090438.1, on the reverse strand, counting down.
TGCAGCGGTACACGGGGCAGTGGGAGAGTGCTGCAGTGGTACAGGGGGCAGTGGGAGAGGGCAGCAGTGGTGCTGTTGGGCAGTGGTGCTGTGGGGCAGTAATGCAGTGGTGAGGTCGTGCAGTGCTGCAGCGGTACAGGGGGCAGTGGGACAGTGCTGCAGCGGTACAGGGGCAGTGGGACAGTGCTGCAGTGGTGCTGTTGGGCAGTGGGACAGTGCTGCAGCGGTACACGGGGCAGTGGGACAGTGCTGCAGTGGTTCAGTGGTGCAGTGGGGCAGCGGTATGGGGCAGTGGGACAGCGCTGCAGTGGTGCTGTTGGGCAGTGGGACAGTGCTGCAGCGGTACAGGGGCAGTGGGACAGTGCTGCAGCGGTACACGGGGCAGTGGGACAGTGCTGCAGCGGTACAGGGGCAGTGGGACAGTGCTGCAGTGGTGCTGTGGGGCAGTGGGACAGTGCTGCAGCGGTACACGGGGCAGTGGGACAGTGCTGCAGCGGTACAGGGGCAGTGGGACAGTGCTGCAGCGGTACACGGGGCAGTGGGACAGTGCTGCAGCGGTACAGGGGCAGTGGGACAGCGCTGCAGCGGTACACGGGGCAGTGGGACAGTGCTGCAGCGGTACAGGGGCAGTGGGAGAGCGCTGCAGCGGTGCAGTGGGGCAGTGGGGCAGTGCTGCAGCGGTACAGGGGCAGTGGGACAGTGCTGCAGTGGTTCAGTGGTGCAGTGGGGCAGTGCTGCAGCGGTGCTGCCCCCTCAGACTTGGGTCTGTGAGGGGGTCTTCCAGTGGTTCCTTTCCCCACTAGACAGTCGTCTGCCAGACTTCGATGACATTTGGCCTGGTGCTGTTGTGCTCAGTCAGTCAATAAACTTCATTCGGCAGCAAAGCCATAAAAGACGACAACGCCACAAAAGCAGAGCATCAATAAAATGAGACCAACGCGCGATGCAAACTGGTAAAACATTCAATCCGGTTACAACAGCGCAACAGCCCTTCACTGGTCCGGCTCACCCGCTACCCTGAGGGAGGGAGGGAGATATGTAGCTCCTTGCAGCATGAGGAGTGACTTCGGTGCGCAAACACCGCAGGAAGGTCAGACTCAGCTGCCAATCTAGGTTCGCTGATCCGTGATATAAATGTTGAACTCGGGGGTATATGATTTAAAAGCTCCTGGCGCACCTTTGAGTCACATTAGTGTCATTTTCTTTATGCTAATGTGGTCCAACAAGGTCAGAATCACAGCGCCAGTTTGACAAAGTGGCGCAATGAACGCATTGTGACACTTTCTAACCCTCTGCGCTTCCTTATGCCTGCACCAAGCATAATGTATGCAAAGGAGGCGCTCCCCCATTAAGGGGGGGGCCGAAAAAACGTTGCAAAGGAAGCTAAAAGATTTCTTTGCATGATGTTTTTTCCGCACTTTTAACGCCTGCTCAGAGCAGGCATTAAACGGATGCATGTCATTGTCTATAATGGGTCTCAATGCGCTTTGCAGGATTAGAGTAAAACATTTTGAAGCTAATCCTGCAAAGCGCAAAACTGATGTAAAAAATGTTGCACATTACAAAGCGCTGCAAAACACTGCATGTTGCAAAGCACTGCTTTGTGTTCCTTAGCGCCAAGAAGGCGTTATATGGGTGGTACATGGGCGTTCTCATGCAACCACCCATGCCTTTTTGACACTAAACCCTATCCACCAACAGTAGTACACAGGGTTTAGCGCCAAAAATGAACAACACTGAAAAGCAGACATTAAAAGGAGAGGGCAGATGGGCTCAAGCAGGCCACAGAGAGCTGTGGTGGAGATGGAGAGAGGAGACGCATAATAAAGAGAGCTGTAAGGAATATGCAACATGGCAAGGGGAGCTGTGCAAGAGAGCTGTAAGGAGTGGAAATCATTGCAAGGGCAGTTGTGAAAAAGAGCTGTATGGGTGTGCCACATTGCAAGGGGAGCTGTACAAGAGAGCTGTAAGGAATGTAAAACACAGCAAGGGGAGCTGTGCAAGAGAGCTGTAAGGACTGTGCAACATGATAAGGGAGCTGTGCAAGAGAGCTGTAAGGAATGTGTTGCAGGGCAAGGGGATCTGTGCAAGAGAGCTATAAGGAGTGTGTAACAGAGCAAGGGGAGCTGTGCAAGAGAGGTGTAAGGACTGTGCAACATGATAAGGGAACTGTGCAAGAGAGCTGTAAGTAGTGTCGCCTAGTAGAATGTCCATCCTTGAACCAAACTTCTAATGTCACAATGTCACATGGGCCCATATTTATACTTTTTGACACAAATCCGCATTCGCACAGTTTTGCATCAAAAAGTACAGCGCCAGCTAGCGGCATTCCAAGACACCGGACGTGCACCATATGTATGGAATGGCGCTAGCCAGCTCTAAGGCCCTGTTAGTGTCCTTGTAAAGGATGCTAACAGGGCCAGGGAGGCGTAGGGGAAAGCGGGGCTTGTGCGCCATAATATGGCGCTACACTGTTTAGAGGCAAAAAAATCGCATCTAAGCAGTGTAGCACAATTTTCTGGCGCACAACCCCCATGGACATGGCTCCTGTCTTAGTAAAGACAGGAGCCATGCCCACCACCCCATTGGCCATGCCCAGGGGAAGATGTCCTCCAACCTGCGTTTAATTCCAGTCTCTCTTCCTTTTCCAGTGTCTGTCCACCATCATTCTTTCTTACGTTCTTCTTCCCTATACATCCTACCTGACACCCCCTGTCCCTTTCAGACGTTGTCATCACTCCTTTGTCCCTCACTGAACTTGGGTCACCTAGCAGCCATTGTCCGCCCCCACCAGCCCCATACTTCTACTGCCCCCTTAGAGCGTTTCTGTGGTCGGTCGGACAGCGCCGCGGTCGCCAGACAATTATGCGAGAATCACTGGAGAGGGGTTTTGGATCCGCCCACACCTAAGGAGCCAGGAGCACATGTTTTGATTGGACAGAAGTTGTTCTGCGTGTTCTGCCTCCACAAAGTGCTGCGTCCCTCCACCAGGGGAGAGAAGCTTTTTATTGATCCAGCTGCCTGAGCTTGAACTTTCAGGGGCGCACATGACATTGTAATGCTGTAAAAGTGTCTTAGGTAACTAGATAATGTATTGTATTTGTCTTTCTCTGGCAGCCGCACAGATGGGAGGAGGGCAGTCATTAACCTACATAGAGGTGTTGGTCTGGTTCAGCAGTGCAAACTTCACACAGCCCTTAAACCACAACCAACACTGCTCTTTGCTTGGTCAAAATTACATAAACAATTTACTTATAATGCTTCACTTTACCACACAACCTTCCTTTAAGCCAGACATATTGGCATTGCCAATGCTTGTTATGAGTTTGTATCTGTAGATAGGAAGCGAATATAGAATGAATCAGATTACATGGACTTCAGGTGCAGAGTCGACCTTCACTTAACCTGACAGAGCTGAGGGTCCACAGCTCCACCTCTTGCAGAGTATAAATGGAACAATGTTTACAAGAAGCATGTATATGTGTAAACAGGATGCATATAGGGGTGTCGCTCTCAGTGGTGTGGGGCGGGGGTGCAGCCTGCCCTGCCTCAGCTGCAGCTCACAGGCGCTCCCCTGGCTGCGGCCTTGCACAGTTTCCTCTATGGGGTGGTGGTGATGGGGTAGTGGGGTCAGGAACTACACACAGGGGGCATTGAAGAGATACCTTGTACTGCTGCAGTGCCTCCTCAATGGGGATCACAATGTGGCCCCGGTGCTCACGGGACCGGTCACAGACTGTGCACACCGCCTGCTGGTCGTCCTCACAGAACAGCTTCAGCTTCTCTTCGTGCCACGCACACACCTCCCCTGGGGCCCCTGGATTCACAGACAGCTGCTTGGCAATGCCCACCAGGTTGGTGAGCTGCAGATTCCTGCAGAGGTCTGTTCTTGTGCACTCTTTTCTGCACTGGGGGCATGTCGGAGCCCCCCCAGCAGCATTCTTCCAGAAGGTGGAGATGCAGACACTGCAGAAGTTGTGTCCACACTCTATGGTCACCGGGTCAGTGAAGTACTCCCAGCAGATGCAGCAGGTAACCTCGTTCTGCAGAGCAGAGAAGCGTGTAGCCATGGTGCTCCTGGCAGCCTCACCGCCTCAGTGCGCTCTACCTGAGGTGTGTGTTTACTTGTGCACTGCTTCAGGGAAGGGAGTGTCCTCGGCTCTACTTCCTTGTTGTCACTGCCTTGCTCCCTTGCTAAGTCTCCCTCTCTCTCTCCTCTGCTCACTCACATCCTGTGTAAAAACAGCTACAATCAGAACACCTTGGCTTAAAAATGATTAGCTATGGAATAAAGCAGCAGCCATTTGCAAAACACAAACGCTTACAAGAACACATTGGCACACAAAATATCGATTATATTAAGAAAACTGCACCACCTTCCAGCCTTCTCCAGACATTTTGCCTTCCATCTCCATTTTTTGCTGATCTTGTTTTTGCTGGTCAGAGGACTCTCTGCTCTTTATCTCTCTAACTAGTGCTAAAGTGCATGTGTTCACTCCTTAAAACATGGCAACATTGGCTTATAAAGTCTAATGGAGGGACAGGGAGATTTCAAAATGGCTCAGTGCACATCCTCCCAAGCTTAAATATCAAATAGTTAAGGTGCACTGGCATACAGGCGGGTAAGATACCAGGATTATCACTTATAGTTGCTCATGCTTGTTTCACACAAGGAGTTGGCGATTTTCATGAGCCCAAACAACATTTTTGGCTCACAGCATCTGTGCGTGCTATCACGGAGTATCATTGCATCACTTGGATGTCGATATTGTTTAAACAAGTAACTATGGCCCTCATTACAATGACTATGGCCCTCATTACCACAGTAATGAGGGCCATAGTTACTTGTGCCAACAGGCCGGCGGTAAAAGAAGTTAATCATGACCACGGCAGAAACTGCCAACACAAACAGCCAGTTTAAAACACCGACCACCACTGCGGTAGAAACGAACACCACAGCGGTAACCGCCAACAGCCAGGCAGAAGACAATGTACTGCCTACAGCATTACAACATGCCTATCTGGTAGCTTTTCCAGGGCGGTACCACCGCCATCAAAAGCACGGCGGAAACAGAACACTGAAGGGAAACGACTCACCTCTCGACACTCAAGGAAGAACCACAATGCCATGGAGCCCGAGCTGCACTTTTTCCTAATGCTGGTGTACCTTCTCATACAACAGGAACACGAACGCCGGCGAAGACGACCACAGTAAGTACTGCACCTAGCACACAAGGAAGGGGGGGAGGAAAGAGAGAGTGACACACACATGCAACACGCAACACCCCACCCCCACCTCCAACTCCATACACACAAACAGATGCAACAACATTACATATACACCCCGTAACCCTCAGGAATAACCAAAGGAAAAAAGGAATGGATTAAAATGAGTGTAATAGTACAATTTTAGATAAATACGTCTTTAAACAATAAACAGTATGTACAATATATACAATATATACAAAAGGCCCACTCCAAAATGTCCGTGGCCCACTTGGCCATAACACATAGGCCAAAGTCACACTTGACTCCTGCCTCAATACGGAGAGAACACTGCAGGGGCATCAGGTCGAAAACACACAGGCACCTCAGGGGGACGGGAAATGGGGGGGCACCTCAGCCGCAAGATGGTACAAGGCCACTGGCCTGGAGGGGGCTCCATGCCCACTGCTTGGTCCTGTGGAGTGCAGAGCCACAGTCTCTCAAGTGGGTGGTTTGCCCACTGCTTGGTCCTGCGGAGTACAAAGCCACAGTCTCTCAAGTGGGTGGTTTGCCCACTGCTTGGTCCTGAGGAGTACAAAGCCACAGTCTCTCAAGTGGGTGGTTTGCCTACTGCTTGGTCCTGGGGAGTGCAAAGCCACAGTCTCTCTAGTGGATGCCTTCTTCTACTGGTTCTGGAGGGGGCCTTGTGCCCAGTGTGCTTCATCTTGGCAAGGAGGGGCTGAGTGGATGCCTTTTTCCACTGGTTCTGGAGGGGGCCTTGTACCCAGTGTGCTTCATCCTGGCAAGGAGGGGCTGAGTGGATGGCTTTTTCCATTGGTTTTGGAGGGGCCTTGTGCCCAGTGTGCTTCATCCTGGCAAGGAGGGGCTGAGTGGATGGCTTCTTCCCCTGGTTGTGGAGGGGGCCTTGTGCCCAGTGTGCTCCATCCTGGATGGAGCAAGGACACAGTTTCTCAACTGTGTGTCACACCAACAGGTGTTGCAGGGGCCAGGACGCACTGCAACCCATGTAGTCACCACTACACACTGCTCGCCGGCAGTGACGGCTGCTCAGTGGATGCCAGTTGCGCTGCAGGTGGCTGTGCTGGCAGTGGTGGTGGTAGCCTCCAGGCCTTCACCTGCAGCCTCGGACAGCTGCCCACTGGGTCTGCTGCTGCTGGCAGTGGTGCTGCTGCCGGCGGTGCACGTGGTGGTGCTTGCTGTGGTGCAGGTGGTGGTTCTGGCCACAGTGCATGTGGTGGTGCTGGCAGTGGTGGTGGTAGCCTCCAGGCCTTCACCTGCAGCCTCGGACAGCTGAAGTGCCATGGCTGGAGTTATGTGCCTCTTCCTGCCCTTGGCAGATGGTGGTGCCTCTTTGCTTCTGCCAGCTGGTGTCTTTTTCTTGCCCTTTCTGGCTGGTGGAGCCTCCTTTCCCTTGCTGGCTGGTGTCCCCTTCTTGCCCTTGCTAGGTCGCGGACCATTCTTGGCCTTGGCAGGTGGTGCTGGCACACTGGCTGGGCTGACGGGTAACTCCTTGGAGCATCTCACACCTGCAGTTGCTGCAGAAACCACAGTGGCCGTGGACAAGTGGTTGGGGTGCTGGGCTGGGTTCTGGCCACCCTGGCCCTAGGTCAAGGACGGGGGAGGGGGAGGGAATAGGTCAATGTTGGCGAGGAAAAAATTCTTAGGGACACTGGGGTGGGAAGAGGGTGAAGGTTTGGGTGCGGAGTAAGAGGGAGTGGTTGTAGGATGTGTCAGTCTGCCGTGTTTGGGTGCAGGTGCATGGGCTGGATGCTGTTGTGAGGTGGATGGCTGTTGGGTGTCTGAGTGCTTGCATTTGTGTACTTTGGGAGGAGGGGTCACAGACACAGTGGGAGAGGACACAGGGGACATGTGCATGGATGGGGGGGGCGACTGCCAGTGAGGGGCGTATAGTGATAAGAGTGCTGGTGATGGAGGTAGTGGATGAGGATGTAGTGCATGCAGGTGTGAGTGGAGAGGCTACTGGGAGGGAGGTGGACGATGAGGAGGAGGGGGACACAGTAGAGGCAGTGGATGTTGGTGTGTCTGCATGTGGATGGTGCTTGTGTGAGTGCCTGTGAGATGAAGTGTGGTGCTTGTGTTTGCCTGAGCCACTTCTGTGTGTTGATTTGGGTGATTGCTCGTCTGAAGGTGTTCTTGGGATAGGCTGGGGTTGAGGGGATTGGGACTGGATAGTTGGAGGGGAGAGGCTGGAGACAGGGACAATGGCTGCCATCAGTGAGTTGGCCAGAGCCTGGAATGCTCTCTGTTGGGCCGCCACACCAGAGTGAATGCCCTACAGGTATGCATTTGTTTGTTGCAAATGCCCTGCTACACCCTGGATGGCATTCAGTATGGTTGACTGCCTAACAGAGAGTGATCTCAGGAGGTCAATAGCCTCCTCACTGAGAGCAGCAGGGCTAACTGGGGCAGGGCCTGAGGTGCCTGGGGCGAAGAAGATGCCCACCTTCTTGGGTGAGTGGGTACGGGAAACATGCTGAGGGGCTGCTGGGAGGGTGGTGCTGGGATGGGGCTGGCGGCTGTACCTGTAGTTGGGGTGGGCACAGAGGTGTCTGCCACCGCCAGGGAGCTGCCATCAGAGGAGATGTCTCCGTCGTGGTGCTCCCCTCGCCCTCCGTCCCACTGGTGCCCTCACCGTCAGTGGATTTAGCCTCCAGGTCCATGTGAGATGCAGCTCCCTCCATCACCGGTGCCTCTGCTCCTCCGCCAGATGATGCCATAAGGACAGGGTGACAAAACAAAAAGGGGGGGAGAGACAGAGGATACACTTGGTCAGTGCCAGCAACAACGCTACAGTTGGCGTACACAACTCACAGGGAAGAGCCCTATGCACTAGGCCATGCACTTCCAGTTACAATGATAGTCACCAGCCCATGGGGTACAATGCCTAACACCATTAGTTGCACACCTGAAACCCACAGGACCCTTCCCAGTAGTAGATGCCCACTGACATTAGTGGGGTTGGAGTGCACCTGAGCTTGCCGATCATTGAACATACCCTGCCATGTTTGCCCTTAACGCGCGCAAAGTCGTGATTCTGGATCTGTACTTACCCCCTTGTGGCTGCTGTGATGCCTTCAAGCGCCCATCCAACTCCTGATAGGCCACCACCAGGATGCGGAACATCAGGGTGGTCAGGGTACGACGGGCACCCCTTCCTCGTTGGGAGGCCAACCCCAGCTGGGCCTCCGCCGTCTTCCTTGCCCAGCGGTGCCGGTCCTCCCACCATTTGCGCAGTGGGTGCTCCGCCTGTCAAAGATCCCTAGGGTCCGCACCTCCTTGGCAATGGCACGCCAAATACCCTTTTTCTGATGGTCGCTGACCTGCAGAAAAAAAACCTGCAGAAAAGGTATTAGTCATACCGTCCGGACAGTTATACTCATGGCCCAACATATCCCCCATCCACTTACGCACATACATTGACTACCATAAATGCAGCACTCTGCCCAGGACCCCTCAGACCCCCCCCTACACGAGGCTTACACACACAGTAATCCATACATTCATGGCCCACGCATCATGCTCATACTGTACTCACCTGTTTGTCTGGAGGACCATAGAGTAAATGGTAATGGGGTAGGACCCCATCCACCAGTCTTCCCAACTCCTCCGAAGTGAAGGCAGGGACCCTTTCCCCAGACACTGGAGCCATTGTCGCTTCGAGTCACAGGTCACAGCAGCACTTGCAGTGTAGGTCCTCTCCTGTTGAAGGTCAGGTAGCAAGTGAATGCACAGATAGAAAATGGTGGTCACGTCCGCGGCGGTGCTTACCGTCACCACCGGCGTACATCACCGTTGGCTCCTGGAACCCATAGGGCACAATGATAACCAATGTGGTGTTGCGTGGCGGTCATCGACCGCCGACAGCTACAGCACACAACACCAGCGGAATTACCTCATTTCCACTTGTCCCTCCTCACAGGACAGGCAGCCACCACTTCTGGGGGGCACAGGCCATGGCACCTAACTGCGTCACAGCAGACATTGGCACATCAAATGACTTACGAGTTGACATACTGTTTCTGTAAAGCAAAAATTGCATATTAATTTTGAAATATGTGTGAATATGACCTTCTGCTCACCGTTTTTCATCCTAGAGTTCAACCTCTGAGGATGAATAGGAGATGGAGACATCCCCCGTGTACTGACCCCTGGTGGACCTGGCGACAATGAATGACAGGCACATTATCCTAACCTACAGATCCAGAATCCAAGAAATGTGTGCTCAATTGGAGCCAGACCTGATCTCAGCTGTCCGGCGCCCCACAGGTATCCCCTTTCTAGTGCAGGTCCTGGCAGTACTCCATTTCCTGGCAAATGGTTCCATCAAAGCGACAGTGGCCATGGCATCAGGGATGTCACAGCCTATGTTCTCGAACGTGCAGACCAGAGTGTTGTCTGCCCTGCTGAAACACATGCGCAGGTGGATCCCTGTACTACTCACCCAAGAAGGTGTGCCAGATCATCGTTGCATGTTGCATGTTGCACAACCTGGCCTTGAGACGCCAGGTGCCTTTTCTGCAGGAGGATGAGCCTGGGGATGGTTGTGTGGCAGCGTGTGAGCCTCTGGACAGTGATGAAGAGGAGGCAGAGGAAGAGGAGGTCGACAACAGAACTACACTAATTCAACAGTACTTCCAGAGACACACAGGTAAGACACTGTAACTTCACCTTCCATTGCAGTTTTGTGTTGGACATTGAACATGGCAGCCTGATTTCTATGGCCACTTACTGTACCCTTTGGCATCTCTATTTTTAGATCTCTGTGCCCCACTCTGGCTCCTGGTGTGTTTACTGCTGCCCACTACAGGTCATACCTATGTAAATATTACAGTACATTTGAATTGCAATGTTTACAGTTTGTGAAACTCAAATCAAATCAAATCATTAGCATTTATAAAGCGCGCTACTCACCCGTGCGGGTCTCAAGGCGCTAGGGACAAAGGGGGTGGTTATCGCTGCTCGAACAGCCAGGTCTTTAGGAGTCTCCGGAAAGCGGAGTGGTCCTGGGTGGTCCTGAGGCTGGTGGGGAGGGAGTTCCAGGTCTTGGCCGCCAGGAAGGAGAAAGATCTCCCACCCGCCGTGGAGCGTCGGATGCGAGGGACGGCAGCGAGTGCGAGGCCAGAGGAGCGGAGGGGGCGGGTGGGGACGTAGAAGTTGAGTCGTCTGTTGAGGTATTCCGGTCCCTTGTCGTGGAGGGCTTTGTGTGCGTGGGTGAGAAGTCGGAAGGTGATCCTTTTGCTGACTGGGAGCCAATGCAGGTGTCTCAGGTGTGCGGAGATGTGGCTGTTGCGGGGTACGTCGAGGATGAGGCGGGCTGAGGCGTTTTGAATGCTTTGCAGGCGATTTTGGAGTTTGGCGGTGGTCCCAGCGTAGAGGGTGTTGCCGTAGTCCAGGCGGCTCGTGATGAGGGCGTGGGTCACGGTTTTTCTGGTGTCGGCGGGGATCCAGCGGAAGGTCTTGCGGAGCATGCGGAGGGTGAGGAAGCAGGCGGAGGACACGGCGTTGACTTGCTTGGTCATGGTGAGAAGGGGGTCCAAGATGAAGCCGAGGTTGCGGGCATGGTCTGCGGGGGTCGGTGCGGTGCCGAGGGCCGTGGGCCACCAGGAGTCGTCCCAGGCGGACGGGGTGTTGCCGAGGATGAGGACTTCAGTTTTTTTAGAGTTCAGCTTTAGGCGGCTGAGCCTCATCCAATCTGCGACGTCCTTCATACCCTCTTGTAGGTTGGTCTTGGCGCTGGCGGGGTCCTTGGTGAGGGAGAGTATAAGTTGGGTGTCGTCGGCGTAGGAGGTGATGATGATGTCGTGCTTGCGTACGATGTTAGCGAGGGGGCTCATGTAGACATTGAAGAGTGTCGGGCTGAGTGATGAGCCTTGAGGTACGCCGCAGATGATCTCAGTGGGTTCTGAAACGAGGCGATCCAGTCCAGGGCCTGGTCTTGGATCCCGGTGGACCAGAGGCAGGTGATTAGGGTGCGGTGACAGACGGTGTCAAAGGCAGCCGAGAGGTCGAGAAGAATGAGGGCGACTGTTTCACCGTTGTCCATCAGGGTTCTGATGTCGTCTGTGACTGAGATGAGGGTGGTTTCAGTGCTGTGGTTGGTTCGGAATCCGGTCTGTGAGGGGTCGAGCAGGTTGTTGTCTTCCAGGAAGGTGGTCAGCTGTTTGTTGACGGTCTTCTCTATTACTTTGGCTGGGAAAGGCAGAAGGGAGATGGGGCGGAAGTTTTTCAGGTCGCTCGGGTCAGCCGTAGGTTTCTTTAGTACGGCGTTGACTTCAGCGTGTTTCCAGCATTCGGGGAAGGTAGCAGAAGAAAAAGAAGAGTTGATGACGGTCTGGAGGTGCGGGGCGATGATGTTGTCGGCTTTGTTAAAGATGAAGTGCGGGCAGGGGTCCGAAGGGGCGCCGGAGTGGATAGAGTTCATGATGGATTTGGTTTCTTCCGTGCTGATGTGGGTCCAGTTGTTGAGGGTGATGGTCGGGGATGTGGGTTCGGTGGTGTTAGGTTGGGTCTGGTGTCCGAAGCTGTCGTGGAGGTCGCTGATCTTGCGATGGAAGAAAGTGGCGAGGGATTCGCATAGATCCTGTGAGGGCGTGACGGCGTTGGCGTTGGCGCTGGGGTTGGAGAACTCCTTGACGATGCTGAAGAGTTCTCTGCTGTTGTGGCTGTTTTTGTCCAGTCTGTCGGTGAAAAAATTCCTTTTGGCAGTGCGGATCAGGTGGTGGTGTTTGCGGGTAGCGTTCTTGAGGGCGGTCATGTTGTCAGCGGTGCGGTCCTTGCGCCAGGCTTTCTCAAGTGCGCGACAAGTTTTCTTTGATTCTTTGAGGGTGTAAGAGAACCAGAGGGGTTTCTTGGTGTTGTTCTGTCGCTGCGAGCATTTGAGGGGAGCAAGGTTGTCTGCGCAGTTGGAGATCCAGTTTGTGAGGTTGAGGGCTGCGACGTTGGGGTCGGTGGTGAGGGTGGGTTGGTTGGCGGCGAGTGCGGTGAAGAGTTGCTCTTCAGGGATCTTGTTCCACTGTCGGCGAGGGATGGGTTGAGTGCGGAGGTGGCGGGTCTCGCGTCGGAATGTGAAGTGGACGCAGCTGTGGTCGGTCCAATGAAGGGCGGAGGCGTGGCTGAAGAAGACGTGTTTGCTGGCGGAGAAGATAGGGTCGAGTGTGTGTCCGGCGATGTGGGTGGCAGTGTTCACCAGTTGTTTGAGGCCGAGGTTGGCGAGGTTGTCGAGCAGGGTGGTGGTGTTGGGGTCGTTGTTTTGTTCCAGATGGAAGTTGAGGTCGCCTAGGAGGATGTAGTCCGGTGAGGCGAGGGCGTGCGGGGAGATGAAGTCGGCGATGGTGTCGCTGAAAGGGGCGCGAGGTCCGGGAGGACGGTAGACGAGGGATCCTCTGAGGGTGGTCCTCGGGTCGGTGTGAATCTGAAAATGCAGGTGTTCAGCGGCAAGAGGGGAGTCTTCAGTGGAGGTGGTGACGCTGATGGAGTCTTTGAAGACGATGGCGATGCCTCCTCCTACTTGGTTGGTGCGGTCTTTCCTGGAGATCTTGTAGCCTTCGGGGATGGCAGTGGCGATGTCTGAAGCAGAGGAGGCGTTCATCCAGGTCTCCGTGATGAAGGCGACGTCCGGTGCTGTGGAGTCTAGGAGGTCTCAGAGTTCAACGGCGTGTTTGTGAACGGAGCGAGCGTTGACTAGGATGCACTTGAGGTGGTTGATGGTGCGTGGGCTTGTGGTCGTAGTTGTTGCGTGGTGGAAGATGCGTTTGCAGGAGTTGCAGGCGAAGGGTACATGGGTGCGTTTGGGGTGAGCTTGGAAGCAGGTGTTGGAGCGTCCTGGGTTGAGGGCATGGAGGGTGGTGGGGTCACAGCGGATCATCGGGGCTTGGGAGTGCTGGGGACCAGGGGTCATGGCGCTGGGCGCGGGCCAGGCACGGACGGGCGCAGACGGGCTTGCCTCTGGCGCGCCTCCGGCGCGCCAGCGGCGCACCCACTGCGCGCGGCCTATGAGGTAGGGGGGCGGGAGGGGTCAGCTGGGGGCGAATGGGAGCTGGGGGGCGGGGGCGTGCAGGAGGTCGCGGCGGGGAAGCGCGAGGGAGGGGGGGGACAGGTAGAGTGAGAAGAGCTGGGGGAGGGGGGTTTAAGGGTGGAGGGGGGAGAGTGTTAGGAGGTTTAGGAGATTAGGGAGAAAGATAGGTGTAGGGTTGTGAAGATAGGGGAGGGGGGGTTGTAGAGGTGGGTGAGGGTGAGAGGTAGAGTGAGGGGATAGGAAGATAGGTAATAGAGGGGGTGGCGGGAGGGGGGAGAGATAGAGAAATAGGTAGAGAGAAAAGGTAGATAGAGAAATCGATAGATAGGGAAAAAGATAGAGAGATAGGAAGATAGGAAGATAGGAGGAGGTGGAGAGTGAGGGAGTTGGATAGTGGGATAGAGAGATGGAGAGATAGGTAGATAGGAGGAGTGAGGGAGGTAGAAAGTGAACGGGTTAGATAGGGGAGATAGAGGGGGGGATGCGAGTGGGGGAGGGGGATGAGGCAGGAGCAGGAGGGCAGGCGCGGGGAGAAGAGGACGGAGGAGGCAGAAGAGCCGAAGGCAGAAGACAAGAAGACAAGAAGAAAAGAAGAACAGAAGAAAAGAAGAACAGAAGAAAAGAAGAACAGAAGAGCAGAAGACCGGAAGGACTGAAGACCGGAAGAGCAGAAGACCGGAAGAGCAGAAGACACACAGAAGAACACAGAAGAACAGAGAGGAGTACAGAAGAACAGAGAAGAATACAGAAGAACACAGAGGAAGACAGAAGAAGACAGAGGAAGACAAAAGAACAGAGAAGAATACAGAAGAACACAGAGGGAGACAGAAGAACACCGAGGAAGACAGAAGAAGACAGAGGAAGACAGAAGAACACAGAGGAAGACAGAAGAACACAGAGGAACACAGAAGAACACAGAAGAACACGGAGGGAGATACAAAAAACGAAGAAACAGGGTGCAGAATACCACAGCAGAAGATGAGGAAGAAGAGAAGAGGAGAGAAGACGGGGAGAAGAGGAGTACAGAAGAAGAATACAGACGAGGAGCGAGGAGGAAGAACAGAGAAGAAGGAAAGAGGAAAAGAAGCAGGAGCAGGAGAGAGGGTGAGTAGCGCGGGGCAGAACGAGGGGCTGGGAGGTGGGGGGTACTTACTGTGGGGTGGGTCTCAGGAACTCAGGAACCTGGAGGAGCTGCAGCGGCAGGGGGAGCGACCTACCCTTGGTCAAACTAATACATGTGTCAAACAATTGACAGACTCCATATTTGATTTTGTTCCAAGGGTGTTTATTTAGGTGCTAATAAATGGAGGGGGTATTGCAATAGGCTGGGTTGCTGATGGAGGAAAGTCCAGGGTAAAGTCCAGTCTATTTGCATCACAGGTGCATAGGAAGGGGAGCAATGGCAGTTCAAGGTGGACAGGGTGAGAGAGTGACAATCAGGAGAGACTTATTTCCTGGCAGGAGTATTGGCAATGTTCTCTGGCTTCTGCCTGGATCGCAGGGACCGTTTGCGTGGTGGTTCTCCTTCTGCAGGGGGTGGGGTGCTAGTGGCCTGTTTTTCCTGTGGTGGGGCCTCCTGTCCACTAGCGTCGGTAGAGGTGGAGGGCTGTTCTTTGGTGTGGCCAGTGTCAGGGGCCCGTTGGTGTGCCACTGCCTCCCTCATGGTGTTGGCCATGTCTGCCAGCACCCTACAATGGTGACCAGGGTGGTGTGGATGTCCCTCATGTCCTCCCTGATCCCCAGGTACTGTCCCTCCTGCAGCCGCTGGGTCTCCTACAACTTGGCCAGAACCTGTCCCATCGTCTCCTGGGAATGGTGGTATGCTCCCAGGATGTTGGTGAGTACCTCGTAGAGAGTGGGTTCCCTGGGCCTGCCCTCCCCCTGTCGCACAGTAGTCCTCCCAGCTTCCCTGTTGTCCTGTGCCTCTATCCCCTGAACCGTGTACCCACTGCCACTGACATAAGGTCCCTGATCGTCCTGTGTTTGTGGAGTTGCCTGGGGTCCCTGTAGTGGTGGACACACTGCTGATTGACGTGTCCTGGGGACAGAAGGATGGGCCCGCTGGGTGGGTGCTGTGGTGGTGTTTCCTGAGGGTGGAGTCTCTGTGGTGTGTAGGGACTGTGCCTGGGTAACCAACTGTCCACAGGTCCCTGATGGGTCAGATTGGTCATCGTGATCCAGGCGTCCAGAGTTGCTGTCATCAGTCTGGGCCTCTTCTGGGGGGGGACTGGATGTGGCTGGCACCTCCTCTCTGGTGACGTTGGTGACGTTGAGTGGGGGTCCTGTGGGGATGTAAATGCAGTGTTATTGTTTCTGCATGTGCCATCTTGTGCATGGGTATGTTTCCCTCTATGGTTGTTATTAGCAAGGCAGCTTTGGTTTGTGTGCGTTGTGATTGGTTTGGCTAAGTGATTGTCACTAGTGTGCATGCTGTGGTGATGGGTGTCCATGCAGGTCTGTGAGTGGTGTCCATGCATTGTTGTTGCATGCAGGGCTTGGTATTGGGATGGGTGGGTTGTGATGGTGGGGTATATGTGAGGTGTTGGAGTGATGGGGGTGTGGGTAGAGGTTGTTGTTTGTGATGGCATGCAGGTCGGGTGGGGGATAAATTAGTAAAGAGTTGACTTACCAGAGTTCAGTCCTCCTGCTACTCCTGCCAGGCCCTCAGGATGCATGATCGCCAAGACTTGCTCCTCCCATGTTGTTAGTTGTGTGGGAGGAGGTGGGGGTCTACCGCCAGTCCCCTGTACAGCTATCTGGTTTCTTGCAACCATGGAACGCACCATCCCCCGTAGGTCGTTCCACCTCTTCCTGATGCCATCCCTTGTTCTTGGGTGCTGTCCCACGGCATTGACCCTGTCCACGACTCTCCACTATAGCTCCATCTTCCTTGCAATAGATGTCTGCTGCACCTGTGATCCGAATAGCTGTGACTCTACCCGGATGATTTCCTCCACCATGACCCTTAGCTCCTCCTCTGAAAACCTGGGGTCTTTTTATGGTGCCATGGGTGTAGTGTGAGTGGTATGTATGAGGGTGTGTGGGGTGATGTGTTGGGGTGTGTGCTGTGAGGTGCGTGGATGGTATATGGGTGATGGTGTTTTGTGGCTCAGATTCAGTGGGTGCTCGTGGCTTGTTTCTCTCTCACTTGCCAAAATCTTTGGGTCGTAAAGGGTTGTGGGTAGTGCGTGTGTGTGTTTAATATTGGTGTGGGTGTGGTGTGTGTATGTGTGTCAGGTGTGTGTAGTTTGAATTGTCCAATGTGGTGTTGTTCTGTTAGTGTGTGTGTATTTGGAGCGCAGCGGTGTGTACCGCCAATGGTTTACCGCGGTTGAATGACTGCTGCAGTGATTCGTGGGCCCTGATGCTTTGGTTTATTTCTGTTGGCTTAACTGTGTGGGTTTTGGTACCCCCAGTTTATCACTGACCTTTGGTCTGGCGGACTTGTATGTGTGTGTGTATAGTGGCGGATTTCTATGTGTGGGTCATAATACAGGTAGCGGTATACCACCGCGGTCGGGGTATGTTGACGGCAGTCAGCACTGCGGTAAGCGGCACTTACCCCCAATGTTGTAATGAGGGCCTATATGTCTGTTTTCTTCTCTTCACTTTTTTTCCCCAGGTCTAAACCTATCTAGGTTCTTTTTTTTCAGCTTGTGTAAGCTGGAAATTCTCTTTCAGCACCACATACTCACTTCAGTTCCTTAGTGAAGCTTAGGAGGTTTTTTTGATTTTTTTTTGGTCCTGAAGAAACGCCGCCCGATCTGTTGAGACAAAATAGGCGTGAAACATGTCGACCATTAATTAGGGTTGAAGGATGAATTTTCATTTTCCCCACTTCTTTTCTCTTTTTTGGTAGAGCGGAAGAACATTATTTCCTGGATCACTCCCCCTGTTTTTGATCTTGACCTAGCCCCCTCGCTCAAAATAACCTTGCTGATGGTAATGTCTAGAGCCAATTTTAATACACCCTCTCCAGCTTTTCACTTTTTACCCGTAGGTCTGAATCTACTTCTATATCGAATCACGCCACTCAATAAAAAAGATCTCTGGCGCTGTAGTGATCCTGTGATCTCTGAGTCTGCATCATTGGTCCGTCATCATCTACTGATAGTGATCCTGCGATCTTTGAGTTTGCATCACTGGTCCGTCATCATCTGCTGATAGTGATCCTGGGATTTCTGAGTCTGCATCATTGGTCCTTCTTCCACCACTGTTGGTGATCCTGTGATCTCTGAGTCTGCATCATTGGTCTTTCATCATAACTGGTGATGTTCCTGTGATCTCTGAGTCTGCATCATTGGTCTTTTATTACCACTGGTGGTGATCCTGTGATCTCTGAGGTTGCATCTCTGGTCCTTCATCACCCACCGGCAACGATACTGTGATCTTGAGTCTCCAGCATTGTTCCTTCAATGGTAGTGTTAGTGATTCTGTGATCTCTGAATCTGCATCATTGGTCCCTCATCGACCACAGATAGTGATCCTGTGATCTATGAGCCTGCATCATTGGTTTTTCATCACCACTGTTGGTGTTCCTTTGATCTCTCAGTCTGCATCATTGGTCTTTCATCACCGCTAGTGGTGTTCCTTTGATCTCTCAGTCTGCATCATTGGTCTTTCATTACCACTGGTGGTGATCCTGTGATCTCTGAGTCTGCATCTCTGGTCCTTCATCACCCACTGGCAGCGATACTGTGATCTTGAGTCTCCAGCATTGTTCCTTCACTGCCCAATGGTAGTGTTAGTGATTCTGTGATCTCTGAATCTGCATTGTTGGACCTGGCTTTTTTGACAGGGTCATCCAAAAAACGTTTTGCCTCCTTCCTCCTATTTTTTCTGACCTGTTGTTTTTGGCTTTTGAACTCTGGGCACTTTACCACTGCTAACCAGTGCTAAAGTGCATATGCTCTCTGTGTAAATTGTACTGTTGATTGGTTTATCCATGATTGGCTATTTGATTTACTTGTAAGACCCTAGTAGAGTGCCCTATATGTGCCTAGGGCCTGTAGATTAAATGCTACTAGTGGGCCTGGGGAACTGGTTGTGCCACCCACTTCAGTAGCCCCTTAACCTTGTCTCAGGCTTGCCATTCCAAGGCCTGTGTGCGCAGTTTCACTGCCACTTCGACTTGGCATTTAAAAGTACTTGCCAAGCCTAAAACTCCCCTTTTTCTACATATAAGTCCCCCCTAATGTGTGACCCAGGTAACCCCTAGAGATGGGTGCTGTGTGGGTAAAAGGCAGGACATGTACCTGTGTAGTTTATATGTCCTGGTAGAGTAAAGCTCCTAAATTCGTTTTTACACTACTGTGAGGCCTGCTTCCTTCATAGGCTAACATTGGGGCTGCCCTCATACATTGTTGAAGTGGCAGCTGCTGATCTGAAAGGAGCAGGAAGCTCATATTTAGTATGGCCAGAATGGTAATACAAAATCCTGCTGATTGGTGAAGTCGGATTTAATATTACTATTCTAGAAATGCCACTTTTAGAAAGTGAGCATTTCTTTGCACTTAAATCTTTCTGTGCCTTACAATCCACGTCTGGCTAGGTTTAGTTGACCCGTCCTTGTGCATTCACTCAGACACACCCCAAACACAGGGTACTCAGCCTCACTTGCATACATCTGCATTTTGAATGGGTCTTCCTGGGCTGGGAGGGTGGAGGGCCTGCCTTCACACAAAGGACTGCCACAACCCCTACTGGGACCCTGGCAGACAGGATTGAACTGAAAGAGGACCTGGTGCATTTCTTTGCCACTCTTTGAAGTCACCCCCACTTCAAAGGCACCATTTAGTATAAAACAGGGCCTCTGCCCTACCTCATCAGACACTTGCTGGAGAAGAAACCTGAACCAGAACCTGCACCCTGCCAAGAAGAACTGCCTGGCTGCTCAAAGGACTCACCTGTCTGCTTTTTACAAAGGACTGCTGCCTTGCTGAACTTTTGTCTGGCCGCAAAACTGCTCTCCAAGGGCTTAGATAGAGCTTGCCTCCTGTTCTCTGAAGTCTCAGGACCAAAAAGACTTCTCCTTTTCATTTGGACTCCTCGTGCGCTGAAAAATTTGACGCACAGCTTGCTCCGCGGTGATAAAATCACTGCACCACAATGCTGCTCGACGCGATGCCTACGGGGTGACCAGAACTTCGACGCAAGGCCTCACATGGACAACGCCGCCTGACTTCCAGAGAGGAAATCGACGCGACGCCTGCCGTGAGAAAGAAAATTCCACGCACAGACTCCCGAAATGACGCGCAGCCGGAAAACAAGCCGAGGAATCCACGCACAGACCCTGGGACATCTGGTAATCCTGCAAATCATAGAAGGAGTCGGCCCGCATGCCGGAAAAAGACACACGTCTTCCCCTAGTGAAAAATAACAACGCAAGTCCGCGTGTGAAGGGGCGAAACCGAAGCCCACACCATTTTTCTTCCCGCAGAACGACGCACGTCTCCCCGTGTGAAAAATAATGACACAAGTCCGTGTGTGAAGGGGCGAAACCGACGCACACACAATTTTTCCACGCATCTCCTCCTCTGCGACCCTCTGCGGAGATTTTCCACTCCAAACCAGATACTTTGTGCTTGAAAGAGACTTTGTTTGCTTTTTAAAGACTTAAGACACTTTATATCACTTTTCAGTGATATTTCTACAAATTCTTATTGCATCTTTGATTGTGTTGATCTACAAATATCCAGATAAATATTCTATATTTTTCTAAACACTGTTTGGTGTATTTTTGTGGTGCTATATGGTGTTATTGTATGATTTATTGCACAAATACTCTACACATTGCCTTCTAAGTTAAGCCTGAATACTCGTGCCAAGCTACCAGAGGGTGGGCGCAGGATGATTTGGATTGCGTGTGACTTACCCTGACTAGAGTGAGGGTTCTTGCTTGGACAGAGGGTAATCTGACTGCCAACCAAAAACCCCATTTCTAACATGCATCATTGGTCCTTCATCGACCACTGATAGTGATTCTGTGATGTCTGAGATCTCATCACTGTTCCTACATCCCCAGCCAGTAACAATTATGTGATCTGAGACTACATCACTGGTCCTTCATTTGCTACCAGTAGTGATTGTGTGATCTCTGTGTTTGATTCATTGGTCCTTGTGAGAAAGTAGCCTCTTTCTAGCCTTGTTACCCCCACTTTTGGCCTGTTTGTGAGTGTATGTCAGGGTGTTTTCACTGTCTCACTGGGATTCTGCTAGCCAGGACCCGGTGCTCATAGTGAAAACCCAATGTTTTCAGTATGTGTGTTATGTGTCACTGGGACCCTGCTAGCCAGGACCCCAGTGCTCATAAGTTTGTGACCTATATGTATGTGTTCCCTGTGTGATGCCTATCTGTCTCACCGAGGCTCTGCTAACCAGAACCTCAGTGGTTATGCTCTCTCTGTACAAATTGTCACTAACAGGCTAGTGACCAATTCCACCAATTCATATTGGCATACTGGAACGCCCTTATAATTCCCTAGTATATGGTACTGAGGTACCCAGGGTATTGGGGTTCCAGGAGATCCCTATGGGCTGCAGCATTTCTTTTGCCACCCATAGGGAGCTCTGACAATTATTACACAGGCCTGCCACTGCAGCCTGAGTGAAATAACGTCCACGGTATTTCACAGCCATTTACCACTGCACTTAAGTAACTTATAAGTCACCTATATGTCTAACCTTTACCTGGTAAAGGTTGGGTGCTAAGTTACTTAGTGTGTGGGCACCCTGGCACTAGCCAAGGTGCCCCCACATTGTTCAGGGCAAATTCCCTGGACTTTGTGAGTGCGGGGACACCGTTACACGCGTGCACTACACATAGGTCACTACCTATGTGTAACTTCACAATGATAACTCCGAATATGGCCATGTAACATGTCTATGATAATGGAATTGCCCCCTCTAGGCCATCCTGGCATAGTTGGCACAATCCCATGATCCCACGGGTCTGTAGCTCAGACCCGGGTACTGCCAAACTGCCTTTTCAGGGGTTTCACTGCAGCTGCTGCTGCTGCCAACCCCTCAGACAGGTTTCTGCCCTCCTGGGGTCCAGCCAGGCTTGGCCCAGGATGGCAGAACAAAGGACTTCCTCAGAGAGAGGGTGTTACACCCTCTCCCTTTGGAAAAAGGTGTTAAGGCAGGGGAGGAGTAGCCTCCCCCAGCCTCTGGAAATGCTTTCATGGGCACAGATGGTGCCCATTTCTGCATAAGCCAGTCTACACCGGTTCAGGGACCCCTCACCCCTGCTCTGGCGCGAAACTGGACAAAGGGAAGGGGAGTGACCACTCCCCTGACCTGCACCTCCCCTGGGAGGTGCCCAGAGCTCCTCCAGTGTGCTCCAGACCTCTGCCATCTTGGAAACAGAGGTACCGCTGGCACACTGGACTGCTCTGAGTGGCCAGGGCCAGCAGGTGACGTCAGAGACTCCTTCTGATAGGCTCCTTCAGGTGTTGCTAGCCTATCCTCTCTCCTAAGTAGCCAAACCCTCTTTTCTGGCTATTTAGGGTCTCTGCTTTGGGAATTTCCTTAGATAACGAATGCAAGAGCTCATCAGAGTTCTTCTGCATCTCTCTCTTCGCCTTCTGCCAAGGAATCAACTGCTGACCGCGCTGGAAGCCTGCAAAACTGCAACAAAGTAGCAAAGACGACTACTGCAACTCTGTAACGCTGATCCTGCCGCCTTCTCGACTGTTTTCCTTGCCTCCCCACGCTAGACTGCATTGCTGGGCACCACGTGATTTGCAGCTGCTCCGGCTCCTGTGCACTCTTCCAGGATTTCCTTTGTGCACAGCCAAGCCTGGGTCCCCGGCACTCTAACCTGCAGTGCACGACCTCCTAAGTTGTCCTCTGGCGGAGTGGGACTCCTTTGTGCCACTTCGGGTGAGCACCGTTTCACTCCTCTTCGTAGTGCCTGTTCCGGCACTTCTGCGGGTGCTGCCTGCTTCTGAGAGGGCTCCTTGTCTTGATCGACGCCCCCACTGTCCCCAGACGCAATTGGCGACATCCTGGTCTCTCCTGGGCCACAGCAGCATCCAAAAACCCTAACCGCACGATTTGCAGCTAGCAAGGCTTGTTGGCAGTCTTTCGGCGGGAAAATACTTTTGCATGACTCTCCACGGCGTGTGGGATCCATCCTCTGAAGGGGAAGTCTCTAGCCCTTGTCGTTCCGGCAGAATCCTCAGCTTCTACTGTCCAGTAGCAGCTTCTTTGCACCCACAGCTGGCATTTCCTGGGCATCTGCCCATCTCCGACTTGCTTGTGACTTTTGGACTTGGTCCCCTTGTTCCACAGCTACCCTCGACTGGAAATCCATCGTTGTTGCATTGTTAGTTTGTGTCTTTCCTGCAGAATTCCCCTATCACGACTTCTATGTCCTTTGGGGAACTTTAGTGCACTTTGCACTCACTTTTCAGGGTCTTGGGGTGGGCTATTTTTCTAACCCTCACTGTTTTCTTCCAGTCCCAGTGACCCTCTACAAGGTCACATAGGTTTGGGGTCTATTCGTGGTTCGCATTCCACTTTTGGAGTATATGGTTTGTGTTGCCCCTATTCCTATGTGTCCCCTTTGCATCCTATTGTAACTATACATTGTTTGCACTGTTTTCTAAGACTATACTGCATATTTTTGGTATTGTGTACATATATCTTGTGTATATTTGCTATCCTCATACTGAGGGTACTCACTGAGATACTTTGGCATATTGTCATAAAAATAAAGTACCTTTATTTTTAGTATATCTGTGTATTGTGTTTTCTTATGATATTGTGCAAGTGACACTAGTGGTACTGTAGGAGCTTCACTCGTCTCCTAGTTCAGCCTAAGCTGCTCGGCTAAGCTACCATTATCTATCAGCATAAGCTGCTAGACACCCTATACACTAATAAGGGATACCTGGGCCTGGTGCAAGGTGTAAGTACCCCTTGGTACTCACTACAAGCCAGTCCAGCCTCCTTCAATAACCACTGAGGTTCTGGATAGCAGAGCCTCAGTGAGACAGTTAGTCATAACACAGGTAACACATTCAGGCACACTTATGAGCACTGGGGCCCTGGCTGGCAGGGTCCCAGTGACACATACAACTAAAACAACATATATACAGTGAAAAATGGGGGTAATATGCCAGGCAAGATGGTACTTTTCTACACAACCCCTGTAGGAGGCTGGACTGGCTTGTAGTGAGTACCAAGGGGTACTTACACCTTGCACCAGGCCCAGGTATCCCTTATTAGTGTATAGGGTGTCTAGCAGCTTAGGCTGATAGATAATGGTAGCTTAGCAGAGCAGCTTAGGCTGAACTAGGAGACGTGTGAAGCTACTACAGTACCACAAGTGTCACTTGCACAATATCATAAGAAAACACAATACACAGTTATACTAAAAATAAAGGTACTTTATTTTTATGACAATATGCCAAAGTATCTCAGAGTGTACCCTCAGAGTGAGGATAGCAAATATACACAAGTTATATGTACACAGTACTAAAAATATGCAGTATAGTCTTAGAAAACAGTGCAAACAATGTATAGTTACAATAGGGTGCAATGGGGACACATAGGGATAGGGGCAACACAAACCATATACTCCAAAAGTGGAATGCGAACCACGAATGGACCCCAAACCTATGTGACCTTGTAGAGGGTCGCTGGGACTATTAGAAAATAGTGAGAGTTAGAAAATTAGCCCTCCCCAAGACCCTGAAAAGTGAGTGCAAAGTGCACTAAAGTTCCCCTAAGGACAAAGAAGTCGTGTTAGAGGAATAATGCAGGAAAGACACAAACCAACAATGCAACAACTGTGGATTTCCAATCTAGGGTACCTGTGGAACAAGGGGACAAAGTCCAAAAGTCACAAGCAAGTCGGAGATGGGCAAATGCCCAGGAAATGCCAGCTGCGGGTGCAAAGAAGCTTCTACTGGTCAGAAGAAGCTGAGGTTTCTGCAAGAACGAAAAGGGCTAGAGACTTCCCCTTTGGTGGAC
This sequence comes from Pleurodeles waltl, assembly GCF_031143425.1. Lineage (NCBI taxonomy): Eukaryota > Metazoa > Chordata > Amphibia > Caudata > Salamandridae > Pleurodeles > Pleurodeles waltl. Next base: position 9,987,229 of record NC_090438.1, on the reverse strand, counting down.
GGATCCCTCTTGCCGTGGAGAGTCGTGCAAAAGTAATTTCCCGCCGAAAGAACGCCAACAAGCCTTGCTAGCTGCAAATCATGCGGTTAGCGTTTTTGGATGCTGCTGAGGCCCAGGAGGGACCAGGAGGTCGCAAATTGGACCAGCAGAGAGAGGGGATGTCGAGCAAGACAAGGAGCTCTCTCTGAAGCCGGTAGCTCCCAGAGAAGTGCCACAAACAGGCACTACAAGGATGCGTGAAATGGTGCTCGCCGAAGTTGCACAAAGGAGTCCCACGTCGCCGGAGACCAACTTAGAAAGTCGTGCAATGCAGGTTAGAGTGCCGTGGACCCAGGCTTCGCTGTGCACAAAGGATTTCCACCGGAAGTGCACAGGGGCCGGAGTAGCTGCAAAGTCGCGGTTCCCAGCAATGCAGCCCAGCGAGGTGAGGCAAGGACTTACCTCCACCAAACTTGGACTGAAGAGTCACTGGACTGTGCGGGTCACTTGGACAGAGTCGCTGGATTCGAGGGACCTCGCTCGTCGTGCTGAGAGGAGACCCAAGGGACCGGTAATGCAGCTTTTTGGTGCCTGCGGTTGCAGGGGGAAGATTCCGTCGACCCACGGGAGATTTCTTCGGAGCTTCTGGTGCAGAGAGGAGGCAGACTACCCCCACAGCATGCACAAGCAGAAAAACAGTCGAGAAGGCGGCAGGATCAGCGTTACAGAGTTGCAGTAGTCGTCTTTGCTACTATGTTGCAGGTTTGCAGGCTTCCAGCGCGGTCAGCAGTCGATTCCTTATCAGAAGGTGAAGAGAGAGATGCAAAGGAACTCAGATGAGCTCTTGCATTCGTTATCTAATGTTTCCCCAGAGACAGAGACCCTAATTAGCCAGAAAAGAGGGTTTGGCTACCTAGGAGAGAGGATAGGCTAGCAACACCTGAAGGAGCCTATCACAAGGAGTCTCTGACGTCACCTGGTGGCACTGGCCACTCAGAGCAGTCCAGTGTGCCAGCAGCACCTCTGTTTCCAAGATGGCAGAGGTCTGGAGCACACTGGAGGAGCTCTGGACACCTCCCAGGGGAGGTGCAGGTCAGGGGAGTGGTCACTCCCCTTTCCTTTGTCCAGTTTCGCGCCAGAGCAGGGCTAAGGGGTCCCCTGAACCGGTGTAGACTGGCTTATGCAGAATTGGGCACATCTGTGCCCAACAAAGCATTTCCAGAGGCTGGGGGAGGCTACTCCTCCCCTGCCTTCACACCATTTTCCAAAAGGAGAGGGTGTAACACCCTCTCTCAGAGGAAGTCCTTTGTTCTGCCATCCTGGGACAAGCCTGGCTTGACCCCAGGGGGGCAGAAACCTGTCTGAGGGGTTGGCAGCAGCAGCAGCTGCAGTGAAACCCCAGGAATGGCAGTTTGGCAGTACCAGGGTCTGTGCTACAGACCACTGGGATCATCGAATTGTGCCAACAATGCCAGGATGGCATAGAGGGGGCAATTCCATGATCTTAGACATGTTACATGGCCATATTCGGAGTTACCATTGTGAAGCTACATATAGGTATTGACCTATATGTAGTGCACGCGTGTAATGGTGTCCCCGCACTCACAAAGTTCAGGGAATTGGCTCTGAACAATGTGGGGGCACCTTGGCTAGTGCCAGGGTGCCCTCACACTAAGTAACTTTGCACCTAACCTTTACCAGGTAAAGGTTAGACATATAGGTGACTTATAAGTTACTTAAGTGCAGTGTAAAATGGCTGTGAAATAACGTGGACGTTATTTCACTCAGGCTGCAGTGGCAGGCCTGTGTAAGAATTGTCAGAGCTCCCTATGGGTGGCAAAAGAAATGCTGCAGCCCATAGGGATCTCCTGGAACCCCAATACCCTGGGTACCTCAGTACCATATACTAGGGAATTATAAGGGTGTTCCAGTAAGCCAATGTAAATTGGTAAAAATGGTCACTAGCCTGTCAGTGACAATTTGGAAAGAAATGAGAGAGCATAACCACTGAGGTTCTGATTAGCAGAGCCTCAGTGAGACAGTTAGTCACTACACAGGTAACACATTCAGGCACACTTATGAGCACTGGGGCCCTGGGTTACCAGGGTCCCAGTGACACATACAACTAAAACAACATATATACAGTGAAAAATGGGGGTAACATGCCAGGCAAGATGGTACTTTCCTACAGCTGTGCACAAAGGATTTCCGCCAGAAGTGCACAGGGGCCGGAGTAGCTGCAAAAGTCGCGGTTCCCAGCAATGCAGTCTAGCGAGGTGAGGCAAGGACTGACCTCCACCAAACTTGGACTGAAGAGTCACTGGACTGTGGGGGCCACTTGGACACAGTTGCTGGATTCGAGGGACCTCGCTCGTCGTACTGAGAGGAGACCCAAGAGACCGGTAATACAGCTTTTTGGTGCCTGCGGTTGCAGGGGGAAGATTCCGTCGACCCACGGGAGATTTCTTCGGAGCTTCTAGTGCAGAGAGGAGGCAGACTACCCCCACAGCATGCACAAGCAGGAAAACAGTCGAGAAGGCGGCAGGATCAGCGTTACAGAGTTGCAGTAGTCATCTTTGCTACTATGTTGCAGGTTTGCAGGCTTCCAGCGCGGTCAGCAGTCGATTCCTTATCAGAAGGTGAAGAGAGAGATGCAGAGGAACTCGGATGAGCTCTTGCATTCGTTATCTAAAGTTTCCCCAGAGACAGAGACCCTAAATAGCCAGAAAAGAGGGTTTGGCTACCTAGGAGAGAGGATAGGCTAGCAACACCTGAAGGAGCCTATCACAAGGAGTTTCTGACGTCACCTGGTGGCACTGGCCACTCAGAGCAGTCCAGTGTGCCAGCAGCACCTCTGTTTCCAAGATGGCAGAGGTCTGGAGCACACTGGAGGAGCTCTGGACACCTCCCAGGGGAGATGCAGGTCAGGGGAGTGGTCACTTCCCTTTCCTTTGTCCAGTTTCGCGCCAGAGCAGGGGCTAAGGGGTCCCTGAACCGGTGTAGACTGGCTTATGCAGAATTGGGCACAGATGTGCCCAAGAAAGCATTTCCAGAGGCTGGGGGAGGCTACTCCTCCCCTGCCTTCACACCATTTTCCAAAGGGAGAGGGTGTAACACCCTCTCTCAGAGGAAGTCCTTTGTTCTGCCATCCTGGGACAAGCCTGGCTTGACCCCAGGGGGGCAGAAACCTGTCTGAGGGGTTGGCAGCAGCAGCAGCTGCAGTGAAACCCCAGGAATGGCAGTTTGGCAGTACCAGGGTCTGTGCTACAGACCACTGGGATCATCGAATTGTGCCAACAATGCCAGGATGGCATAGAGGGGGCAATTCCATGATCTTAGACATGTTACATGGCCATATTCGGAGTTACCATTGTGAAGCTACATATAGGTATTGACCTATATGTAGTGCACGCGTGTAATGGTGTCCCCGCACTCACAAAGTTCAGGGAATTGGCTCTGAACAATGTGGGGGCACCTTGGCTAGTGCCAGGGTGCCCTCACACTAAGTAACTTTGCACCTAACCTTTACCAGGTAAAGGTTAGACATATAGGTGACTTATAAGTTACTTAAGTGCAGTGTAAAATGGCTGTGAAATAACGTGGACGTTATTTCACTCAGGCTGCAGTGGCAGGCCTGTGTAAGAATTGTCAGAGCTCCCTATGGGTGGCAAAAGAAATGCTGCAGCCCATATGGATCTCCTGGAACCCCAATACCCTGGGTACCTCAGTACCAAATACTAGGGAATTATAAGGGTGTTCCAGTAAGCCAATGTGAATTGGTAAAATTGGTCACTAGCCTGTTAGTGACAATTTAGAAAGAAATGAGAGAGCATAACCACTGAGGTTCTGATTAGCAGAGCCTCAGTGAGACAGTTAGTCACTACACAGGTAACACATTCAGGCACACTTATGAGCACTGGGGCCCTGGTGAACAGGGTCCCAGTGACACATACAACTAAAACAACATATATACAGTGAAAAATGGGGGTAACATGCCAGGCAAGATAGTACTTTCCTACACAACCCCCCCCCAAACGAAGGACAATAAGACTAGCCATGACCTGATGAGTCTTCATTGTCTAAGTGGAAATATCTGGAGAGTCCATCTGCATTGGAGTGGCTACTCCCAGGTCTATGTTCCACTGTATAGTCCATTCCCTGTAGGGATATGGACCACCTCAACAATTTAGGATTTTCACCTTTCATTTGTTTTAGCCAAAGTAGAGGTTTGTGGTCTGTCTGAACAATGAAGTGAGTGCCAAACAGGTATGGCCTCAACCTCTTCAGGGCCCAGACCACAGCAAAGGCCTCCCTCTCTATGGCAGACCAACGCTTTTCTCTAGGGGTCAACCTCCTACTAATAAAAGCAACAGGTTGATCCTGGCCCTCAGAATTAATTTGTGATAGGACTGCCCCTACTCCTAATTCAGATGCATCATTTTGGACATATAATTTTTTAGAGTAACAAGGGCTTTTCAGGACAGGTGCAGAGCACATGGCCTGCTTTAGCTCCTCAAAAGCTTTCTGACAGTTTGCTGTCCATAATACCTTTTTAGGCATCTTCTTGGAAGTGAGGTCATTAAGAGGGGCTGCAATGGAGCCATAGTTCTTAATGAACCTCCTGTAATACCCAGTGAGGCCTAGGAAGGCTCTCACCTGAGTCTGTGTAGTAGGGGGAACCCAATCAATAATTGTTTGGATATTCCCCTGTAGTGGTGCAATCTGTTCCCCACCAACAAGGTGTCCCAGATAAACCACCTTACCCTGCCCTATCTGGCACTTTGAAGCCTTGATAGTGAGGCCTGCCTTTTGCAGGGCCTCCAAAACTTTCCATAGGTGGACCAGGTGATCATCCCAGCTGGAGCTAAAGACAGCTATATCGTCCAAATATCCTGCATTGAAAGCTTCCAGCCCTTGCAGGACTGTATTCACCAGCCTCTGAAAAGTGGCAGGTGCATTTTTCAAACCAAAAGGCATTACAGTAAACTGGTAATGTCCTCCAATGGTTGAAAATGCTGTTTTAGGTTTAGCATCTTCTGACAATTTGATCTGCCAATACCCTGCAGTCAAGTCAAAAGTGCTTAGATACTTGGCAGATGCCAGTGTATCTATGAGCTCATCTGCCCTGGGTATAGGGTGAGCATCAGTTTTGGTTACTAAGTTGAGACCTCTATAGTCTACACAAAACCGCATTTCCTTCTTTCCATCTTTGGAATGGGGTTTTGGTACAAGTACCACTGGCTTGACAGGTTTCACAGGACTTACAAAATTCCTTTGTGTCCTCTGACATTCTATGCCAATGAAACAAGGGAACAAGCCTGTCCCAAGTTTTCATTTGCCCCAAATGTCCAGCTAAGGGAATGTCGTGAGCAAGAGTTAGGAGGAACTTTCTGTACTCCTCAGGAATCACCAATCTCCTGGCAGCTCCAGGTTTTGGATCCCTTGCTTCAGTGTACAAGAGGTTGTCCTCCCAGTAAACTCTGTGAGAGTCACTGACGTCCCCATTTGGTTGTTTGACAGCTTGCTGCCTTAGACCCTCTAGTGTGGGACAGGTCTGCTGTGCCACACTCAGCTCCTCCCTGGCAGGCCCCCCTTCACCCAAAAGCTCAGCAGTGTCTGCTTCCAGCTCCTCTGGTGTAGGTTCTGCACAGGGTGGGAATTCTTCTTCCTCAGAAGTTGAATGCACTGTAGAGGGAGGGATAGTAGGTAGTGATTTACCTTTGCTACCCCTAGCTTTAGGGAGCACTTGGTCCATTCTTCCAGGATCCAAGTCACCCTGTTCTTTTTGCTTTTTGGCCTGAGCCCTGGTTAAAGCAAAAATATGCCCTGGAATGCCCATCATTGCTGCATGAGCCTCCAACTCCACTTCTGCCCAAGCTGATGTCTCTAAATCATTCCCTAATAGACAGTCTACAGGTAAATCTGAGGCAACCACAACTTTCTTTGGGCCAGTAACCCCCCCCCCATCCCCCGTTGAGATTCACAACAGCCATGGGGTGGCTAAGGGTGTTGTTATGAGCATTGGTTACTTGGTACTGGTGACCAAGTAGGTGTTGTTCAGGGTGGACCAGTTTCTCTATTACCATTGTAACACTGGCACCAGTGTCCCTGTAGGCCTGAACCTCAACACCATTTATTAGGGGTAGTTGGTTGTACTTATCCATGTTAAGGGGACAAGCAACCAAGGTGGCTAAATCAATAGCCCCCCCAGAGACTAACACAGCCTCTGTGGTCTCCCTAATCAGACCAACCACAACTAAGTTACCAATAGTGAGCCCAGCTACTCCCTTGGATTGGCTATTAGTAGGTTTGCTCCCACCACCATTGCTATTAGTAGGGACACTAGGTGTAGCAGTAGGGGTTGTAGTGGTAGGAGGCTTGGTGCTTTTCTTTGGACAACTGGGATCTGTTGTCCAATGGCCTTTTATTTGACATAAATAGCACCATGGTTTCTTTTCTTTGTTTTGATTAGAAGAGGATTTGGGCCCACAACCCCCACCAGAGTGTTTTTGTGGGCCTGATGAAGACTCATTTTTAGATTTGTCCCCACCCTTGTCAGAAGACTTACCATCCTTCTTCTTATTGCCATCTTTGTCACCCCCTGTATGAACTTTTCTGTTCACCCTTGTTCTGACCCATTTGTCTGCCTTCTTTCCCAATTCTTGGGGAGAGGTCAGATCAGAGTCCACCAAGTACTGGTGCAACAAATCAGACACACAATTATTAAGAATATGCTCTCTCAGGATTATGTTATACAGGCTTTCATAATCAGTAACTTTACTGCCATGTAACCACCCCTCCAAGGCCTTCACTGAATGGTCAATAAAGTCTACCCAGTCTTGTGAAGACTCCTTTTTGGTCCCTCTGAACTTCATCCTGTACTGTCCAGTGGTTAAGCCATAACCATCCAGGAGTGCATTCTTAAGAACTTCAACATTTTTGGCATCACTTTCTTTCACAGTAAGGAGCCTATCCCTACCCTTTCCACTAAATGATAGCCATAGGATAGCAGCCCACTGCCTTTGAGGGACATCCTGTACAACACAGGCCCTCTCAAGTGCAGCAAACCACTTGTTAATGTCATCCCCCTCCTTATAAGGGGGAACTATCTTGTGCAGATTCCTTGAATCATGTTCTATTGCAGGATGACTATGGGGAATACTGCTGCTGCCACCATGGGTTTCAAACCCAATTGTCTGTCTTTCTCTTTCAATTTCTAAGGACTGCCTATGTAAATCCAGCTGTTGCTTCTTGAGCTTCAGCCTGGATTCCTCCACTCTCAATCTATTGAGCTCCCTTTTTAACACTCTGTCATCAGGGTGGGTGGGAGGGACATGCCTAGAAACAGAAGTATGGTGAGAATGAACAGAAGGAGACCTGTTCCTAACAGATGGCACCCTAACAACCTGGCTAACAGAAACAGCACTTCTACTATGATGAGAAGAAATACTCTTACTGTGATGTGAGACCACACTATCAGTATGATGTGACTCTACATCAGTGCCAGCTATGCTAGGTGATCTGCCAGTGGGCAGGCTAGGAAGTTTCCTTTCTAAATCTTTTGCTAGGGGTGCCCCAGGATCAGATTGGGAACCATCAGCTAACTTTTCAACAGAAGTGCCAACATTGGCCTTATCCTGTTCAACAAGCACATTCACTAACAGTTCTCTAGAGGGATTCTTCCCTACACTTAAACCTCTTTCTATGCAGAGACTCCTTGCTCCTTTCCAGCTAAGGTGATCATAAGCAAGTTTGGACAGATCAACAGTTTGGCCTGTGCCAGACATTTTAGAAAGTGTTTAAGTGATTGAAAAAGTGAGAAAAAAGTTTTTCAGAACTTTTGGAAAGACAGAAAAAACTTTTAAAACTTTTTAAGAACTTTTGAGAAAGTTTAGAAGTACTTTTCAGCACTTTAGTAAAGAAGTGAAAGGAGGAAAGCAAAACTTTTTGGTTAGGTGTACATACACTGAACTTGTTTTGTATATTTTTCTCTTATGAAAAGTACAGTGACAAAAGTGGTAAGTAGTTGCAAAGTACTTCTCCCACCGCTGCACAACCAATGTAGGAGGCTGGACTGGCTTGTAGTGAGTACCAAGGGGTACTTACACCCTGCACCAGGCCCAGGTATCCCTTATTAGTGTATAGGGTGTCTAGCAGCTTAGGCTGATAGATAATGGTAGCTTAGCAGAGCAGCTTAGGCTGAACTAGGAGACGAGTAAAGCTCCTTCTGTACCACTAGTGTCACTTGCACAATATCATAAGAAAACACAATACACAGTTATACTAAAAATAAAGGTACTTTATTTTTATGACAATATGCCAAAGTATCTCAGAGTGTACCCTCAGTATGAGGATAGCAAATATACACAAGTTATATGTACACAATACCAAAATATGCAGTAATAGTATTAGAAAACAGTGCAAACAATGTATAGTTACAATAGGATGCAATGGGGACACATAGGGATAGGGGCAACACAAACCATATACTCCAAAAGTGGAATGCGAACCACGAATGGACCCCAAACCTATGTGACCTTGTAGAGGGTCGCCGGGACTATTAGAAAATAGTAAGGGTTAGAAAAATAGCCCATCCCAAGACCCTGAAAAGTGAGTGCAAAGTGCACTAAAGTTCCCCAAAGGACAAAGAAGTCGTGATAGGGGAATTCTGCAGGAAAGACACAAACCAGCAATGCAACAACGATGGATTTCCAGTCGAGGGTACCTGTGGAACAAGGCGACAAAGTCCAAAAGTCACAAGCAAGTCGGAGATGGGCAGATGCCCAGGAAATGCCAGCAGGTGCAAAGAAGCTTCTACTGGACAGAAGAAGCTGAGGATTCTGCAGGAACGACAAGTGCTAGAGACTTCCCCTTTGGAGGAAGGATCCCCCACGCCGTGGAGAATCATGCAGAAGTGTTTTCTCGCCGAAAGGACGCCAACAAGCCTTGCTAGCTGCAAGTCGTGCAGTTAGCGTTTTTGGATGTTGCTGTGTGCCAGGAAGGACCAGGATGTCGCCAATTGCGTCTGGGGACAGAGGGGGTGTTGAGCAAAATAAGGAGCCCTCTCAGAAGCAGGCAGCACCCGCAGAAGTGCCGGAACAGGCACTACGAAGAAGAGTGAAACGGTGCTCACCCGAAGTTGCACAAAGGAGTCCCACGTCGCCGGAGACCAACTTAGAAAGTCGTGCAATGCAGGTTAGAGTGCCGTGGACCCAGGCCTGGCTGTGCACAAAGGATTTCCGCCGGAAGTGCACAGAGGCCGGGGTAGCTGCAAAAGTCGCGGTTCCCAGCAATGCAGTCTGGCGTGGGGAGGCAAGGACTTACCTCCACCAAACTTGGACTGAAGAGTCACTGGACTGTGGGAGTCACTTGGAAAGAGTTGCTGGAATCAAGGGACCTTGCTCGTCGTGCTGAGAGGAGAACCAAGGGACCGGTAATGCAGTTCTTTGGTGCCTGCGGTTGCAGGGGGAAGATTCCGTCGACCCACAGGAGATTTCTTCGGAGCTTCTAGTGCAGAGAGGAGGCAGACTACCCCCACAGCATGCACCACCAGGAAAACAGTTGAGAAGGCGGCAGGATCAGCGTTACAGAGTTGCAGTAGTCGTCTTAGCTACTTTGTTGCAGTTTTGCAGGCTTCCAGCGTGGTCAGCAGTCGATTCCTTGGCAGAAGGTGAAGAGAGAGATGCAGAGGAACTCGGATGAGCTCTTGCATTCGTTATCTAAAGAATCCCCAGAGACAGAGACCCTAAATAGCCAGAAAAGAGGGTTTGGCTACCTAGGAGAGAGGATAGGCTAGCAACACCTGAAGGAGCCTATCAGAAGGAGTCTCTGACGTCACCTGGTGGCACTGGCCACTCAGAGCAGTCCAGTGTGCCAGCAGCACCTCTGTTTCCAAGATGGCAGAGGTCTGGAGCACACTGGAGGAGCTCTGGACACCTCCCAGGGGAGGTGCAGGTCAGGGGAGTGGTCACTCCTCTTTCCTTTGTCCAGTTTCGCGCCAGAGCAGGGCTAAGGGATCCCTGAACCGGTGTAGACTGGCTTATGCAGAAATGGGCACCAAATGTGCCCATGAAACCATTTCCAGAGGCTGGGGGAGACTACTCCTCCCCTGCCTTCACACCTTTTTCCAAAGGGAGAGGGTGTAACACCCTCTCTCAGAGGAAGTCCTTTGTTCTGCCATCCTGGGACAAGCCTGGCTGGACCCCAGGAGGGCAGAAACCTGTCTGAGGGGTTGGCAGCAGCAGCAGCTGCAGTGAAACCCCTGAAAAGGCAGTTTGGCAGTACCAGGGTCTGTGCTACAGACCACTGGGATCATGGGATTGTGCCAACTATGCCAGGATGGCATAGAGGGAGCAATTCCATGATCATAGACATGTTACATGGCCATATTCGGAGTTACCATTGTGAAGCTACATATAGGTAGTGACCTATATAGTGCACGCGTGTAATGGTGTCCCCGCACTCACAAAGTTCAGGGAACTGGCCCTGAACAATGTGGGGGCACCTTGGCTAGTGCCAGGGTGCCCTCACACTAAGTAACTTTGCACCTAACCTTTACCAGGTAAAGGTTAGACATATAGGTGACTTATAAGTTACTTAAGTGCAGTGTAAAATGGCTGTGAAATAACGTGGACGTTATTTAACTCAGGCTGCAGTAGCAGGCCTGTGTAAGAATTGTCAGAGCTCCCTATGGGTGGCAAAAGAAATGCTGCAGCCCATAGGGATCTCTTGGAACCCCAATACCCTGGGTACCTCAGTACCATATACTAGGGAATTATAAGGGTGTTCCAGTAAGCCAATGTAAATAGGTAAAAATGGTCACTAGCTTGTTAGTGACAATTTGAAAGAAATGAGAGAGCATAACCACTGAGGTTCTGGTTTGCAGAGCCTCAGTGAGACAGTTAGTCATAACACAGGTAACACATTCAGGCACACTTATGAGCACTGGGGCCCTGGCTGGCAGGGTCCCAGTGACACATCCAACTAAAACAACATATATACAGTGAAAAATGGGGGTAACATGCCAGGCAAGATGGTACTTTCCTACACAACCCCCACCCCAAACGAAGGACAATAAGATTAGCCATGACATGATGAGTCTTCATTGTCTAAGTGGAAATATCTGGAGAGTCCATCTGCATTGGAGTGACTACTCCCAGGTCTATGTTCCACTGTATAGTCCATTCCCTGTAGGGATATGGACCACCTCAACAATTTAGGATTTTCACCTTTCATTTGTTTTAGCCAAAGTAGAGGTTTGTGGTCTGTCTGAACAATGAAGTGAGTGCCAAACAGGTATGGCCTCAACTTCTTCAATGCCCAGACCACAGCAAAGGCCTCCCTCTCTATGGCAGACCAACGCTTTTCTCTAGGGTCAACCTCCTACTAATAAAAGCAACAGGTTGATCCTGGCCCTCAGAATTAAGTTGTGATAGGACTGCCCCTACTCCTAATTCAGATGCATCAGTTTGGACATAGAATGTTTTAGAGTAACAAGGGCTTTTCAGGACAGGTGCAGAGCACATGGCCTGCTTCAGCTCCTCAAAAGCTTTCTGACAGTTTGCTGTCCATAATACCTTTTTAGGCATTTTCTTGGATGTGAGGTCATTAAGAGGGGCTGCAATGGAGCCATAGTTCTTAATGAACCTCCTGTAATACCCAGTGAGGCCTAGGAAGGCTCTCACCTGAGTCTGAGTAGTAGGGGGAACCCAATCAATAATTGTTTGGATTTTCCCCTGTAGTGGTGCAATCTGTTCCCCACCAACAAGGTGTCCCAGATAAACCACCTTACCCTGCCCTATCTGGCACTTTGAAGCCTTGATAGTGAGGCCTGCCTTTTGCAGGGCCTTCAAAACTTTCCATAGGTGGACCAGGTGATCATCCCAGCTGGAGCTAAAGAAAGCTATATCGTCCAGATATGCTGCACTGAAAGCTTCCAGCCCTTGCAGGACTGTGTTCACCAACCTCTGAAAAGTGGCAGGTGCATTTTTCAATCCAAAAGGCATTACTGTGAATTGGTAATGTCCTCCAATGGTTGAAAATGCAGTTTTAGGTTTAGCATCTTCTGATAATTTGATCTGCCAATACCCTGCAGTCAAATCAAAAGTGCTTAGATACTTGGCAGATGCCAGTGTATCTATGAGCTCATCTGCCCTGGGTATAGGGTGAGCATCAGTTTTGGTTACCTGGTTGAGACCTTTATAGTCAACACAAAACTGCATTTCCTTCTTTCCATCTTTGGAATGGGGTTTTGGTACAAGTACCACAGGAGAAGCCCATGGACTTTCAGAGTGCTCAACCACTCCCAGTTCTAACATTTTCTGCACCTCTTGCTTTATGCAGTCTCTGACATGGCCAGGCTGCCTATAGATCTTACTTTTGACAGGCAAGCTGTCTCCAGTATCTATAGTGTGCTCACACCAAGAAGTGGTACCTGGCACAGCAGAGAAGAGTTCAAAAAACTGACCCAGGAGATGTATGCAATGGTCTTTCTACTCAGCAGTAAGACAATCAGCCAAAACTACCCCTTCCACTAGAGCATCTTGTTCTGTGGAAGAGAAGAGATCAGGAAGAGGATCACTGTCTTCTTCCTGTCCCTCATCAGTTGCTATGAGCAGGGTGAGATCAGCCCTGTCATAGTAGGGTTTCAGGCGATTGACATGGAGCACCCTAAGGGGACTCCAGGCAGTGCCTAAGTCAACTAAGTAGGTGACTTCACCCTTTTTCTCAACAATTGTGTGGGGTCCACTCCATTTATCTTGGAGTGCTCTTGGGGCCACAGGCTCCAAGACCCACACTTTCTGCCCTGGTTGGTACTGAACCAAAACAGCCTTCTGGTCATGCCATTGCTTCTGGAGCTCTTGGCTGGCCTGAAGGTTTTTACTGGCCTTTTTCATGTACTCAGCCATCCTTGATCTGAGGCCAAGTACATAATCCACAATATCTTGTTTTGGAGCTTTTAAAGGTTGTTCCCAACCCTCCTTGACAAGTGTTAGTGGACCCCTGACAGGGTGTCCAAAGAGGAGTTCAAAGGGGCTGAAGCCCACTCCTTTCTGGGGTAACTCCCTGTAGGCAAAAAGGAGGCATGGTAACAGGATATCCCATCTCCTGCGGATTTTTTCAGGGAGACCCATAATCATGCCTTTGAGAGTTTTGTTAAATCTCTCCACCAGTCCATTTGTTTGTGGATGATAGGGTGTAGTGAACTTGTAAGTCACACCACACTCCTTCCACATGGCCTTTAAGTATGCAGACATGAAGTTGCTTCCCCTGTCTGATACTACTTCCTTTGGGAAGCCCACCCTGGAAAATATTCCCAGGAGGGCTTTTGCCACTGCAGGTGCTGTAGTGGTCCTTAAAGGAATTGCTTCAGGATATCTTGTGGCATGGTCCACTACCACCAAGATAAACCTATTGCCTGAAGCAGTAGGAGGGTCAAGGGTGCCAACTATGTCAACCCCTACCCTTTCAAAGGGAACCCCAACCACAGGCAGTGGAATAAGGGGTGCCTTTGGTGTGCCACCTGTCTTGCCACTGGCTTGACAGGTTTCACAGGACTTACAAAACTCTTTTGTGTTCTCAGACATTCTAGGCCAATGAAACAAGGGAACAAGCCTGTCCCAAGTTTTCATTTGTCCCAGATGTCCAGCTAGGGGAATGTCGTGGGCTAGAGTTAGGAGGAACTTTCTGTACTCCTGAGGAATCACTAACCTCCTGGCAGTTCCAGGTTTAGGATCCCTTGCTTCAGTGTACAAGAGGTTGTCCTCCCAGTAAACTCTGTGAGAGTCACTGACATCCCCATTAGCCTGTTTGACAGCTTGCTGTCTTAGACCCTCTAGTGTGGGACAGGTTTGCTGTGCCACACTCAGCTCCTCCCTGGCAGGCCCCCCTTCACCCAAAAGCTCAGCAGCGTCTGCTTCCAGTTCCTCTGGTGTAGGTTCTGCACAGGGTGGAAATTCTTCTTCCTCAGAAGTAGAATCCACTGTAGAGGGAGGGATAGTAGGAAGTGCTTTACTTCTACTAGCCCTAGCTTTAGGTAGCACTTGGTCCATTGTTCCAGGATCCAAGTTTCCCTGTCCTTTTTGCTTTTTGGCCTGAGCCCTGGATAAAGCAAAAATATGCCCTGGGATGCCCAGCATTGCTGCATGGGCCTCCAACTCCACATCTGACCAAGCTGATGTCTCCAAATCATTTCCTAGTAGACAGTCTACAGGCAAATCTGAGGCTACCACAACTTTCTTTGGACCAGTAACCCCCCCCCCCAGTTGAGATTTACAACAGCCATGGGGTGGCTAAGTGTGTTGTTGTGAGCATCGGTTACTTGGTACTGGTGACCAAGTAGGTGTTGTTCAGGGTGGACCAGTTTCTCTATCACCATTGTGACACTGGCACCTGTGTCCCTGTAGGCCTGAACCTCAACACGATTTATTAGGGGTAGCTGCTTGTACTTATCCATATTAAGGGGACAAGCAACTAAGGTGGCTAAATCAATAGCCCCCTCAGAGACTAACACAGCCTCTGTGGTCTCCCTAACAAGACCAACCCCAACAAAGTTACCAAAGGTGAGCCCAGCTACTCCCTTAGATTGGCTATTAGTAGGTTTGCTCCCACCACCACTGCTATTAGTAGGGACACTAGGTGTAGCAGTAGGGGTTGTAGTGGTAGGAGGCTTGGTGCTTTTCTTTGGACAACTGGGATCTGTTGTCCAATGGCCTTTTATTTTACATAAATAGCACCATGGTTTCTTTTCTTTGTTTTGATTAGAAGAGGATTTGGGCCCACCACCCCCACCAGAGTGTTTTTGTGGGCCTGATGAAGACTCATTTTTAGATTTGTCCCCACCCTTGTCAGAAGACTTACCATCCTTCTTCTTGTTGCCATCTTTGTAACCCCCTGTATGAACTTTTCTGTTCACCCATGTTCTGACCCATTTGTCTGCCTTCTTTCCCAATTCTTGGGGAGAGGTCAGATCAGAGTCCACCAAGTACTGGTGCAACAAATCAGACACACAATTATTAAGAATATGCTCTCTCAGGATCAAGTTATACAGGCTGTCATAATCAGTAACTTTACTGCCATGTAACCACCCCTCCAAGGCCTTCACTGAATGGTCAATGAAATCCACCCAGTCTTGTGAAGACTCCTTTTTGGTCTCTCTGAACTTTATCCTGTACTGTTCAGTGGTTAAGCCATAACCATCCAGGAGTGCATTCTTAAGAACTTTGTAATCATTGGCTTCACTTTCTTTCACAGTAAGGAGCCTATCCCTACCTTTTCCACTAAATGATAGCCATAGGATAGCAGCCCACTGCCTTTGAGGGACATCCTGTACAGCACAGGCCCTCTCAAGTGCAGCAAACCACTTGTTAATGTCATCCCCCTCCTTATAAGGGGGAACTATCTTGTGCAGATTCCTGGAATCATGCTCTTTTGCAGGATGACTATGGGGAATACTGCTGCTGCCACCATGGGTTTCTAAACCCAGTTTCTGTCTCTCCTTCTCTACTTCTAAGGTCTGTCTATCCAAATCCAGCTGTTGCTTCTTGAGCTTCAGTCTGGTTTGTTCCACTCTCAATCTATTGAGTTCCCTTTCTAACAATCTGTCATCAGGGTGGGTGGGAGGGACATGTCTTGAAACAGAAGTATGATGAGAATGGACAGAAGGAGACCTATCCCTTACAGAAGGCACCCTAACAGCTTGGTTAACAGAAACATCACTTCTACTGTGGTGAGAATGAATGCTCTTGCTATGATGTGAGACAACACTATCTGTATGGTGTGACTCAACCTCAGTACCAACTATGCTAGACTGTCTAGTAATGGGCAGGCTCTGAAGTTTCTTTCCTGAATCATTTCCTTGGGGTGTCCCTGGATCAGATTGGGAACCATTAGCTACTTTTTCAACAGATGTGGCCCTTTTGGCCTTATCTTGTTCTCTAAGCATGTTAAGTAACAATTCCAAGGAAGGATTCTTCCCTACACTCAAACCTCTTTCTATGCAGAGACTCCTTGCTCCTTTCCAGCTAAGGTGATCATATGCAAGTTTGGACAGATCAACATTTTGGCCTGTGCCAGACATTTTTAGAAAGAGTTAAAGTGATAGAAAAAGGATAAAAAGTTTGTCACAACTTTTAGAAAGAGAGAAAAAAAAACTTTTTAGAACTTTTTAGCAAGTTTAGAAGTACTTTTCAGCACTTAGAAAAGAGTGAAAAGAGGAAATGCAAAACTTTTTAGTTATGTGTACACACACTGAACTTGTTTTGTATATTTTTCTCTTATGAAAAGTACAATGACAAGAGTGGTAAGTAGTCTCAAAGCACTTATCCCACCACTGCACAACCAATGTAGGAGGCTGGACTGCTTGTGGTGAGTACCAAGGGGTACTTGCACCTTGCACCAGGCCCAGTTATCCCTTATTAGTGTATAGGGTGTCTAGCAGCATAGGCTGATAGATAATGGTAGCTTAGCAGAGCAGCTTAGGCTGAACTAGGAGACGAGTGAAGCTCCTACAGTACCACTAGTGTCACTTGCACAATATCATAAGAAAACACAATACACAGTTATACTAAAAATAAAGGTACTTTATTTTTATGACAATATGCCAAAGTATCTCAGAGTGTACCCTCAGTATGAGGATAGCAAATATACACAAGTTATATGTACACAAAATATGCAGTAATAGTATTAGAAAACAGTGCAAACAATGTATAGTTACAATAGGATGCAATGGGGACACATAGGGATAGGGGCAACACAAACCATATACTCCAAAAGTGGAATGCGAACCACGAATGGACCCCAAACCTATGTGACCTTGTAGAGGGTCGCTGGGACTATTAGAAAATAGTAAGGGTTAGAAAAATAGCCCACCCCAAGACCCTGAAAAGTGAGTGCAAAGTGCAAAGAAGGACAAAGAAGTTGTGATAGGGGAATTCTGCAGGAAAGACACAATCCAGCAATGCAACAATGATGGATTTCCAGTCGAGGGTACCTGTGGAACAAGGGGACCAAGTCCAAAAGTCACAAGCAAGTCGGAGATGGGCAGATGCCCAGGAAATGCCAGCTGTGGGTGCAAATAAGCTTCTACTGGACAGAAGAAGCTGAGGATTCTGCAGGAACGACAAGGGCTATAGATTTCCCCTTTGGAGGATGGATCCCCCACGCCGTGGAGAGTCGTGTAAAAGTCTTTTCTGGCCAAAAGGATGCCAACAAGCCTTGCTAGCTGCAAGTCGTGGCGTTGGCATTTTTGGATGCTGCTGTGGGCCAGGAAGGACCAGGATATCGCCAATTGTGTCTGGGGACAGAGGGGGCGTCGAGCAAGACAAGGAGCCCTCTCAGAAACAGGCAGCACCCGCAGAAGTGCCAGAACAGGCACTACAAAGAAGAGTGAAATGGTGCTCACCCGAAGTTGCACAAAGGAGTCCCACGTCGCCGGAGACCAACTTAGAAAGTCGTGCAATGCAGGTTAGAGTGCCGTGGACCCAGGCTTGTCTGTGCACAAAGGATTTCCACCGGAAGTGCACAGAGGCCGGGGTAGCTGCAAAAGTCGCGGTTCCCAGCAATGCAGTCTGGCGTGGGGAGGCAAGGACTTACCTCCACCAAACTTGGACTGAAGAGTCACTGGACTGTGGGAGTCACTTGGACAGAGTTGCTGGATTCAAGGGACCTCGCTCATCGTGCTGAGAGGAGACCCAAGGGACGGGTAATGCAGTTCTTTGGTGCCTGCGGTTGCAGGGGGAAGATTCCGTCTACCCACAGGAGATTTCTTCGGAGCTTCTAGTGCAGAGAGGAGGCAGACTACCCCCACAGCATGCACCACCAGGAAAACAGTTGAGAAGGCGGCAGGATCAGCATTACAGAGTTGCAGTAGTCGTCTTAGCTACTATGTTGCAGGTTTGCAGGCTTCCAGCGTGGTCAGCAGTTGATTCCTTGGCAGAAGGTGAAGAGAGAGATGCAGAGGTACTCGGATGAGCTCTTGCTTTCGTTATCTAAAGAATCCCCAGAGACAGAGACCCTAAATAGCCAGAAAAGAGGGTTTGGCTACCTAGGAGAGAGGATAGGCTAGCAACACCTGAAGGAGCCTATCAGAAGGAGTCTCTGATGTCACCTGGTGGCACTGGCCACTCAGAGCAGTCCAGTGTGCCAGCAGCACCTCTGTTTCCAAGATGGCAGAGGTCTGGAGCACACTGGAGGACCTCTGGACACCTCCCAGGGGAGGTGCATGTCAGGGGAGTGGTCACTCCCCTTTCCTTTGTCCAGTTTCGCGCCAGAGCAGGGCTAAGGGGTCCCTGAACCGGTGTAGACTGGCTTATGCAGAAATGGGCACCAAATGTGCCCATGAAAGCATTTCCAGAGGCTGGGGGAGGATACTCCTCCCCTGCCTTCACACCATTTTCCAAAGGGAGAGGGTGTAACACCCTCTCTCAGAGTAAGTCCTTTGTTCTGCCATCCTGGGACAAGCCTGGCTGGACCCCAGGAGGGCAGAAACCTGTCTGAGGGGTTGGCAGCAGCAGCAGCTGCAGTGAAACCCCTGAAAAGGCAGTTTGGCAGTACCAGGGTCTGTGCTACAGACCACTGGGATCATGGGATTGTGCCAACTATGCCAGGATGGCATAGAGGGGGCAATTCCATGATCATAGACATGTTACATGGCCATATTCGGAGTTACCATTGTGAAGCTACATATAGGTAGTGACCTATATGTAGTGCACGTGTGTAATGGTAACACCCTGCTCCCAAAGGAAATGCTTTGTTCTGCCTTCCTGGGACTGAGCTGCTCAGACCCCAGTAGAGCAGAACCCTCTCTGTGAGGTGGCAGCAGCTGTAGCTGCATTGCAAGCCTCAGAGAGCTGGTTTGGCAGTACTGGTTTTCCCTGGTGGAGCATGGAATTGCCTCCCCAATACCAGATTTGGAATGGGTGGACAATTCCATGATCTTACACACCTCACATGGCCATATTCGGAGTTACCATTGTGCAGCTACATATAGGTATTAACCTATATGTAGTGCACGAGTGTAATGGCGTCCCAGCACTCACAAGGTCCCAGGAATTGGCCCTGAACTATGTGGGGGAACCTTTGCTAGTGCAAGGGTGCCCTCACACTTAGGGCCATATTTATACTTTTTGACGCACAACTGCGCCAACGCAGTTGTGCGTCAAAAATTTTACCGCCGGCTAACGCCATTCCAAAGCGCCATGCGGGCGCCTTATTTATTGAGTGACGCTAGCCGGCGCTGTGGACTGGTGTGCGTCAAAAAAAATGACTCACACCAGGCAGCGCCAGCGTATGTGAAAATGGGGCTTGTGCACCAAAAAATGGGGCAAGTCAGTTCTGAGGCAAAATTCTTGCCTCAACCTGATTTGCGCCATTTATTTTGATGCCCAAACTCCATTGACATGACTCCTGTCTTAGCAAAGACAGGAGTCATGCCCCCTTGCCCAATGGCCATGCCCAGGGGACTTATGTCCCCTGGGCATGGTCATTGGGCATAGTGGCATGTAGGGGGGGCCCAAATCAGGCTCCCCTATGCCACACAAAAAAAACGTAAAAAAATACTTACCCCAACTTACCTCAACTTCCCTGGGATGGGTCCCTCCATCCTTGGGTGTCCTCCTGGGGTGGGCAAGGGTGGCAGGGGGTGTCCCTGGGGGCATGGGAGGGCACCTCTGGGCTCCTTCCGAGCCCACAGGTCCCTTAACGCCTGCCCTGACCAGGCGTTAAAAAATGACGCAAATGTGGCTGGACGTCATTTTTTAAGGTCAGCCCACTCCTGTGCGTCATTTTTGCACAGGAGTTTAAATAAGGCGCAAATGCCTTAGAGTCATTTTTGGCGTGGAAATGCCTACCCTGCATCTCATTAACGCAAGGTAGGTGTCCACGCTAAAAAATGACGCAAACTCCAAGATCTTTGGCCCTAGACGGGTCTAGCGTCAAAGTATAAATATGGAGTTAGCTTTGCGTCGGATTTGCGTAAAAAAAACCGACGCAAATCCGGCGCAAACAGAGTATAAATATGCCCCTTAGTAACTTTGCACATAGCCTTCAGTAAATGAAGGTTAGACATAAAGGTGACTTATAATTTACTTAAGTGTAGTGAAAATGGCTGGGAAATAGTGTGTGCACTATTTCACGCAGGCTGCAGTGGCAGCCCTGTGAAAGGGTTTGTCTGAGCTCCTTATGGGTGGCAAAAGAAATGCTGCAGCCCATAAGGATCTCCGGGAACCAAAATGCCCTGGGTTCCTAGGTATCATATACTACGGACTTATAAGGGGGGTCCAGTGTGCGAAGTGAAATTGGTAAATTAAGTCACTAGCCTATAGTGACAAATTTAAAAGCAGAGAGCATAAGCACTGAGGTTCTGGTTAGCAGAGCCTCAGTGACACAGTTAAGCACTACTGACTAACACACACATTAGACCACAGACTATGAGCACTGGAGTCCTGGCTAGTAGGATCCCAGTGAGACAGGAAAAACACACTGACATATCGGCCCTCATTAAAACATTGGCGGTAAAAGCCACTTAACGCCGTGCAGAAGACCGCCAACACACCGCCGCGGAACTCCGCCACAGCTATTATGACCCACAGCACGGAATCTGCCAAAATTAAGACACCCACACAAGTCCGCCACACCAAAGGTCAGTGATAAACTGGCGAAAACAAAACCTCCACCATCATGCCAACAGAAATACGCCCACACTATCACGACACACGAATCCACGTGGCGGTCTTTCAACCAAAGTATTCCATTGGCGGTACACACCACTGCGCTCAAAATACACATACACATACAAAACACAGCAACATTGGACAATTCCAAATACACACACCTGATACACATACACACACCACTCCCACACACTCATTACAATATAAAACAAACACCCACATCACCCACAAACCCCTACAACCAAAAATCACGAACGAAGGCCAAAGAGAGACTCCACAAACAACTAACAAGCATCCACAGGCACACAATACCATCACCCACAGAACTTCCACGTACCTCACACAACACACCACTAAATATCACCCCACCTATCACCACACACACCACCCCACACATCACCCACACCACCCCATGGCACGGCAAAGACACCCCAGGTTCTCGGAGGAGGAGCTCAGGGTCATGGTGGAGGAAATCGTCCGGGTAGAGCCACAGCTATTCGGATCACAGGTGCAGCACACCTCCATTGCTAGGAAGATGGAGCTATGGCGAAGAATCGTGGACAGGGTCAACGCAGTGGGACAGCACCCAAGAAATCAGGATGACATCAAGAAGAGGTGGAACGACCTATGGGGGAAGGTGTGTTCCTTGGTCTCAAGACACCTTGCGGTTCAGCGGACTGGCGGGGAACCCCACCTCCTCACCCACAACTAACAACATGGGAGGAGCAAGTCTTGGCGATTCTGCATCCTGAGGGCCTCACAGGAGTAGATGGAGGAATGGACTCTGGTAAGTCAAATCTTAACTATTACATCTCCCACCCTACCTGCATGCCATCACATACCTCCACCCTCACCCTCACCCATCACTCCTATTCCTTTCAAATGTTCCACTATCACAAACCACACATCTCAACACCAAGCCCTGCATGCAACAACAAAGCATGGACACCCATCACCAAAGCATGCTCACTGCACATACCCATACACCCCCCTAAACCATCATCACACAAGGTCCTACACAGGAATGCAAGCACTGGGGTACACTGACACCCACCCATTGCACACCATGGCACACACAGAAGTACTAAACATCCTTTTATACCCCTGCCAGACCCCTTCCCAATGTCACCGGACAGGAGGGTCCACACATGTCACACCACCAACAGAAGAGGCCCACAGTGATGACAGCAGCTCTGTCCCAATGGATCTAGATGACCAGCCCGGCCCATCGGGGACCTCTGGACAGTCGGTTCCCCTCACACAGTCACAGGCCACCACAGAGCTTCCTCCCTCTGGAAACACGAGCACAGCACCCACCCAGCGGGCCTATCCCTCTGTCCCCAGGACCATTCAATCGGTAGTGTGTCCACCACTACAGGGAACCCAGGCTAACCCACCACCCCAACAACAACAGGGACCTGGGGGCAGTGGTAGTGGGCAAAGGTTCCAGGGGACGGAGGCCGAGGAACACAGGGGAACTGGGAGGGCTGCTGTGCGACAGGGGGAGGACAGGCCCAGGGAACCCACTCTCCACGAGGCCCTCTCCTCCATCATGGGAGCCTACCACCACTCCCAGAAGACGATGGCAACGGTACTTTCCAAGTTTCAGGAGACCCAGCGCCTGCAGGAGGAACAGTATTTGGGCTTCAGGGAAGAACTCAGAGCCATCACTTCCACCCTGGGCACCATCGTAGGGGTGCTGAAGGAACTTGTGAACACCAGGAGGGACACTGTGGCACAACAAGGGGCCCCTGACACTAGCATGGACGATGAACTGCCCACCACCTCCGCCGGCGCTAGTGAACAGGAGGCACCGCCACAGGACCACCACACCAGCACCCCACCCCCTGCAGATGGAGAACCACCCCGCAAACGGTCCCTGAGATCCAGGACAAAGACAGAGAATGATGGCAAGACTCCTGCAAAGAAATGAGACCACCCTGAATGTCATCCTTCTGTCCCACCATGTCACCCTGTCCATCCTTAAACTGCCCCAGCTCCACTTCCTATGCCCATTTGGGCAATGCACATGTGAGACTAATAGACTGGACATTCCTCCACCATCAACCCTCACTATTTTGCAACCCCCTCCAATATTGAGCACTT
Source organism: Pleurodeles waltl (assembly GCF_031143425.1). Taxonomy (NCBI): domain Eukaryota; kingdom Metazoa; phylum Chordata; class Amphibia; order Caudata; family Salamandridae; genus Pleurodeles; species Pleurodeles waltl. The sequence goes on along the minus strand of NC_090438.1, from coordinate 9,964,475 downwards.
AAATAAGCACCCTTGAAGAACAAAACAATCTGGAGTCAGTCTGTGATTTCGGAATAGTGTATTAGCAATTACTGTGGCAAAATGCACTTTCGATTGTAATGTCAACATACCTATGTCACACAGCTCTAGTCCATGAGGAATCAAAGAAGATGTCACACAGTGGGACCCATATCTGTGAAATCGTAAGTGAAAGTGACAACTCAGTGACCATACACTGGGTGAAAACGACAGACAGTAGAGAGGAAGTAGTGTTAAAGTACATGTAGTAGGCAGGTTTTTATTCTTACCTGTGTCTCACTGGAAATATTGCAGGATCACCGAGTTCCTGCTGTCCAGGTCCTCTTCTTCTTCTTCCTCGTCTTCACTGTCCACAGGCTCAACAGCTGCAACAACACCGCCATCTGGACCATCCTCCTGCAGAAAAGGCACCTGTCATCACAAAGCCAAGTTGTGAAGCACACAGCAGGCCACGATGATCTGGCACACCTTCTTTGGTGAGTAGAATAGGGATCCACTTGTCATATGGAGGCACCTGAACCTCGCCTTCAGGAGGCCGAAGGTCCGTTCGATCACCCTCCTAGTTCGCCCATGGGCCTCATTGTAGCGTTCCTCTGCCTTTGTGCTGGGATTCCTCACTGGAGTCAGTAGCCATGACAGGTTGGGGTAACCAGAGTCACCTGCAAATGGCGAGGGACAACTGTTAGACACACACTAACCTGGAGTGATATCCCCAGACCCAGACAACCATTCCTACTGACTTGCTTCAAGGTGCTCACCTAATAGCCACACACAGTGCCTCTGGAGTTGACCCATCACATAAGGGATGCTGCTATTCCGCAGGATGTAAGCATCATGCAGGTAACTTGGCATTCACATGGGAGATGTACTGGTCTGCCAAACACACCATCTGCACATTCATGGAATGATAACTCTTCCGCTTTCTGTACACCTGTTCACTCCTGTGGGGGGGGGACCAAAGCCACATGTGTCCCATCAATGGCACTTATGATGTTGGGGGTATGTCCCAGGGCATAGAAGTCTCCTTTCACTGTAGGCAAATCCTCCACCTGAGGGAAAACGATGTAGTTCTGCATGTGTTTCAGCAGGGCAGACAGCACTCTAGGCAACACGTTGGAAAACATAGGCTGGGACATCCCTGATGCAAAGGCCACTGTTGTTTGAAATGACCCATGTAGGAAAGTACCATCTTGCCTGGCATGTTACCCCCATTTTTCACTGTATATATGTTGTTTTAGTTGTATGTGTCACTGGGACCCTGCCAGCCAGGGCCCCAGTGCTCATAAGTGTGCCTGAAAGTGTTACCTGTGTTATGACTAACTGTCTCACTGAGGCTCTGCTATCCGGAACCTCAGTGGTTATGCTCTCTCATTTCTTTCCAAATTGTCACTAAGAGGCTAGTGACCAATTTCACCAATTCACATTGGCATACTGGAACACCCTTATAATTCCCTAGTATATGGTACTGAGGTACCCAGGGTATTGGGGTTCCAGGAGATCCCTATGGGCTGCAGCATTTCTTTTGCCACCCATAGGGAACTCTGACAATTCTAACACAGGCCTGCCACTGCAGCCTGAGTGAAATAACGTCCACGTTATTTCACAGCCATTTACCACTGTACTTAAGTAACTTATAAGTCACCTATATGTCTATCCTTTACCTGGTAACGGTTAGGTGCAAAGTTACTTAGTGTGTGGGCACCCTGGCACTAGCCAAGGTGCCCCCACATTGTTCAGGGCAAATTCCCCGGACTTTGTGAGTGCGGGGACACCATTACACGCGTGCACTACCTATGTGTAGCTTCACAATGGTAACTCCGAATATGGCCATGTAACATGTCTATGATTATGGAATTGCCCCCTCTATGCCATCCTGGCATAGTTGGCACAATCCCATGATCCAACGGGTCTGTAGCTCAGACCCTGGTACTGCCAAACTGCCTTTTCAGGGGTTTCACTGCAGCTGCTGCTGCTGCCAACCCCTCAGACAGGTTTCTGCCCTCCTGGGGTCCAGCCAGGCTTGGCCCAGGATGGCAGAACAAAGGACTTCCTCATTGAGAGGGTGTTACACCCTCTCCCTTTGGAAAAAGGTGTTAAGGCAGGGGAGGAGTAGCCTCCCCCAGCCTCTGGAAATGCTTTCATGGGCACAGATGGTGCCCATTTCTGCATAAGCCAGTCTACACCGGTTCAGGGACCCCTCAGCCCTGCTCTGGCGCGAAACTGGACAAAGGAAAGGGGAGTGACCACTCCCCTGACCTGCACCTCCCCTGGCAGGTGTCCTGAGCTCCTCCAGTGTGCTCCAGACCTCTGCCATCTTGGAAACAGAGGTGCTGCTGGCACACTGGACTGCTCTGAGTGGCCAGGGCCAGCAGGTGACGTCATAGACTCCTTCTGATAGGCTCCTTCAGGTGTTGCTAGCCTATCCTCTCTCCTAAGTAGCCAAACCCTCTTTTCTGGCTATTTAGGGTCTCTGCTGTGGGGAATTCCTTAGATAACGAATGCAAGAGCTCATCAAAGTTCCTCTGCATCTCTCTCTTCACCTTCTGCCAAGGAATTGACTGCTGAGCGCGCTGGAAGCCTGCAAAACTGCAACAAAGTAGCGAAGACGACTACTGCAACTCTGTAACGCTGATCCTGCCGCCTTTTCGACTGTTTTCCTGGTGGTGCATGCTGTGGGGGTAGTCTGCCTCCTCTCTGCACTAGAAGCTCCGAAGAAATCTCCTGTGGGTTGACGGAATCTTCCCCCTGCAACCGCAGGCACCAAAGAACTGCATCACCGGTCCCCTGGGTCTCCTCTCAGCATGACGAGCGAGGTCCCTTGAATCCAGCAACTGTGTCCAAGTGACTCCCACAGTCCAGTGACTCTTCAGTCCAAGTTTGGTGGAGGGAAGTCCTTGCCTCCCCACGCCAGACTGCATTGCTGGGAACTGTGACTTTTGTAGCTCCTCCGTCCTCTGTGCACTTCCGGCGGAAATCCTTTGTGCACAGCCAAGCCTGGGTCCACGGCACTCTAACCTGCATTGCACGACTTTCTAAGTGGCCCTCCGGCGACGTAGGACTCCTTTGTGCAACTTCGGGTGAGCACCGTTTCACTCCTCTTCGTAGTAACTGTTCCAGCACTTCTGCGGGTGCTGCCTGCTTCTGAGAGGGTTCCTTGTCTTGCTCGATGCCCCCTCTGTCCCCAGACGCAATTGGCGACATCCTGATCCCTCCTGGGCCACAGCAGCATCCAAAAACCCTAACCAAACGATTTGCAGCTAGCAAGGCTTGTTGGCGGTCTTTTGATGGGAAAACACTTCTGCACGACTCTCCACGGCGTGGGGAATCCATCCTCCAAAGGTGAAGTCTCTAGCCCTTGTCGTTCCTGCAGAATCCTCCGCTTCTACTGTCCAGTAGCAGCTTCTTTGCACCCACAGCTGGCTTTTCCTGGGCATCTGCCCATCTCCGACTTGCTTGTGACTTTTGGACTTGGTCCCCTTGTTTCACAGGTACCCTCGACTGGAAATCCATAGTTGTTGCATTGCTGGTTTGTGTCTTTCCTGCAGAATTCCCCTATCACGACTTCTATGTCCTTTGGGGAACCTTAGTGCACTTTGCACTCACTTTTCAGGGTCTTGGGGTGGGCTATTTTTCTAACCCTCACTGTTTTCTTACAGTCCCAGCGACCCTCTACAAGGTCACATAGGTTTGGGGTCCATTCGTGGTTCGCATTCAACTTTTGGAGTATATGGTTTGTGTTGCCCCTGTCCCTATGTGTCCCCATTGCATCCTATTGTAACTATACATTGTTTGCACTGTTTTCTAAGACTATGCTGCATATTTTTGGTATTGTGTACATATATCTTGTGTATATTTGCTATCCTTATACTGAGGGTACACTTGGCATATTGTCATAAAAATAAAGTACCTTTATTTTCAGTATATCTGTGTATTGTGTTTTCTTATGATATTGTGCAAGTGACACTTGTGGTACTGCAGGAGCTTCACTCGTCTCCTAGTTCAGCCTAAGCTGCTCTGCTAAGCTACCATTATCTATCAGCCTAAGCTGCTAGACACCCTATACACTAATAAGGGATACCTGGGCCTGGTGAGAGGTGTAAGTACCCCTTGGTACTCACTACAAGCCAGTCCAGCATCCTACATTGGTTGTGCAGCGGTGGGATAAGTGCTTTGTAACTACTTACCACTTTTGTCATTGTACAGAAAAATATACAAAACAAGTTCAGTGTATGTACACCTAACCAAAAAGTTTTGCATTTCCTCTTTTCACTCTTTTCTAAGTGCTGAAAAGTACCTCTAAACTTTCTAAACATTCTTAAAAAGTTTTAAAAGGTTTTTTTTCTGTCTTTCTAAAAGTTCTGAAAAACATTTTCTCTCTTTTTCTATCACTTGAACACTGTCTAAAATGTCTGGCACAGGCCAAACTGTTGATCTGTCCAAACTTGCATATGATCACCTTAGCTGGAAAGGAGCAAGGAGTCTCTGCATAGAGAGAGGTTTGAGTGTAGGGAAGAATCCCCCCAGAGAATTGTTGGTTAACATGCTTATAGAAGAGGATAAGGCCAAAGGGGCCCACTCTGTTGAAAAAGTAGCTAATGGTTCACAATCTGATCCAGGGACTCCCCTAGAAAAAGAGTCAGGAAAGAAACTTCCTAGCCTGCCCATTACTAGACAGCCTAGCAAAGTTGGTACTGATGTAGATTCACACCATACTGATAGTGTTGTCTCACATCATAGCAAGAGTATTCCTTCTCACCATAGTAGAAGTGAGGTTTCTGTTAACCAAGCTGTTAGGATGCCTTCTGTAAGGGATGGGTCTCCTTCTGTTCATTCTCACCATACCTCTGTTTCAAGGCATGTCCCTCCCACCCACCCTGATGACAGATTGTTAGAAAGGGAGCTCAATAGATTGAGAGTGGAACAAACCAGACTGAAGCTCAAGAAGCAACAGTTGGATTTGGATAGACAGTGCTTAGAAGTGGAGTTGGTAATGATGAAAGAGGTTTGAGTGTAGGGAAGAATCCTTCCTTGGAATTGTTACTTAACATGCTTAGAGAACAAGATAAGGCCAAAAGGGCCACATCTGTTGAAAAAGTAGCTAATGGTTCCCAATCTGATCCAGGGACACCCCAAGGAAATGATTCAGGAAAGAAACTTCAGAGCCTGCCCATTACTAGACAGTCTAGCATAGTTGGTACTGAGGTTGAGTCACACCATACAAATAGTGTTGTCTCACACCATAGCAAGAGCATTCATTCTCACCACAGTGGAAGTGATGTTTCTGTCAGCCAAGCAGTTAGGGTGGCTTCTGTAAGGAACAGGCCTCCTTCTGTTCATTCCCATCATTCCTCTGTGTCTAGAAATGTCCCTCCCACCAACCCTGATGACAGATTGTTAGAAAGGGAACTCAATAAGTTGAGGGTGGAACAAACCAGACTGAAGCTTAAAAAGCAACAGCTGGATTTGGATAGACAGTCTTTAGAACTAGAGAAGGAAAGACAGAAGTTGGGTTTAGAAACCCATGGTGGCAGCAGCAGTATTCCCCATAGTCATCCTGTAAAAGAGCATGATTCCAGGAATCTGCATAAGATAGTTCCCCCTTATAAGGAGGGGGATGATATTAACCAGTGGTTTGCTGCACTTGAGAGGGCCTGTGTTGTACAGGATGTCCCTCAAAGGCAGTGGGCTGCTATCCTATGGCTATCATTTAGTGGAAAGGGTAGGGATAGGCTCCTTACTGTGAAAGAAAGTGATGCCAATAATTTTACAGTTCTTAAGAATGCACTCCTGGATGGTTATGGCTTAACCACTGAACAGTACAGGATGAAGTTCAGAGAGACCAAAAAGGAGTCTTCACAAGACTGGGTTGATTTTGTTGACCATTCAGTGAAGGCCTTGGAGGGGTGGTTACATGGCAGTAAAGTTACTGATTATGAAAGCCTGTATAACTTGATCCTGAGAGAGCATATTCTTAATAATTGTGTGTCTGATTTGTTGCACCAGTACTTGGTGGACTCTGATCTGACCTCTCCCCAAGAGTTGGGAAAGAAGGCAGACAAATGGGTCAGAACAAGGGTGAACAGAAAAGTTCATACAGGGGGTGACAAAGATGGCAATAAGAAGAAGGATGGTAAGTCTTCTGACAAGGGTGGGGACAAATCTAAAAATGAGTCTTCATCAGGTGCACAAAAACACTCTGGTGGGGGTGGTGGACCCAAATCCTCTCCTAATCAAAACAAGGACAAGAAACCATGGTGCTATTTATGTAAAATAAAAGGCCATTGGACAACAGATCCCAGTTGTCCAAAGAAAAGCACCAAGCCTCCTACCACTACAACCCCTACTGCTACACCTAGTGTCCCTACTAATAGCAGTGGTGGTGGGAGCAAACCTACTAATAGCCAATCTAAGGGAGTAGCTGGGCTCACCTTTGGTAACTTAGTTGGGGTTGGTCTGATTAGGGAGACCACAGAGGCTGTGTTAGTCTCTGAGGGGGCTATTGATTTAGCCACCTTGGGTGCTTGTCCCCTTAACATGGATAAGTACAAGCAACTACCCCTAATAAATGGTGTTGAGGTTCAGGCCTACAGGGACACTGGTGCCATTGTTACAATGGTAATAGAAAAACTGGTCCACCCTGAACAACACCTACTTGGTCACCAGTACCAAGTAACCGATGCTCACAACAGCACCCTTAGCCACCCCATGGCTGTTGTAAATCTCAACTGGGGGGGGGGGGGGGGGGTTACTGGCCCAAAGAAAGTTGTGGTTGCCTCAGATTTACCTGTAGACTGTCTATTAGGGAATGATTTAGAGACATCAGCTTGGGCAGAAGTGGAGTTGGAGGCTCATGCAGCAATGCTGGGCATTCCAGGGCATATTTTTGCTTTGACCAGGGCTCAGGCCAAAAAGCAAAAAGGACAGGGTGACTTGGATCCTGGAAGAATGGACCAAGTGCTCCCTAAAGCTAGGGCTAATAGAAGTAAAGTACTACCTACTATCCCTCCCTCTACAGTGGATTCTACTTCTGAGGAAGAAGAATTTCCACCCTGTGCAGAACCTACACCAGAGGAGCTGGAAGCAGACACTGCTGAGCTTTTGGGTGAAGGGGGGCCTGCCAGGGAGGAGCTGAGTGTGGCACAGCAGACCTGTCCCACACTAGAGGGTCTAAGGCAGCAAGCTGTCAAACAAGCAAGTTGGGATGTCAGTGACTCTCACAGAGTTTACTGGGAGGACAAACCTCTTGTACACTGAAGCAAGGGATCCAAAACCTGGAGCTGCCAGGAGATTGGTGATTCCTCAGGAGTACAGCAAGTTCCTCCTAACTCTTGCTCACGACATTCCCCTTGCTGGACATTTGGGGCAAATGAAAACTTGGGACAGGCTTGTTCCCTTGTTTCATTGGCCTAGAATGTCTGAGGACACAAAAGAATTTTGTAAGTCCTGTGAAACCTGTCAAGCCAGTGGCAAGACAGGTGGCACTCCAAAGGCACCCCTTATTCCACTGCCTGTGGTTGGGGTACCCTTTGAAAGGGTAGGGGTTGACATAGTTGGCCCCCTTGACCCTCCTACTGCTTCAGGCAATAGGTTTATCTTAGTGGTAGTGGACCATGCCACCAGATATCCTGAAGCAATTCCTCTAAGGACCACTACAGCTCCTGTAGTGGCAAAGGCCCTCCTGGGAATCTTTTCCAGGGTGGGCTTCCGAAAAGAGGTGGTATCAGACAGGGGAAGCAATTTCATGTCTGCTTACTTAAAGGCCATGTAGAAGGAGTGTGGGGTGACATAAAAGTTCACCACATCCTATCATCCACGAACAAATGGACTGGTGGAGAGATTTAACAAAACTCTCAAAGGCATGATTATGGGACTCCCTGAAAAACTCCGCAGGAGAGGGATATCCTTTTACCATGCCTCCTTTTTGCTTACAGGGAGGTAACCCAGAAAGGAGTGGGCTTCAGCCCCTTTGAACTTCTTTTTGGTCACCCTGTGAGAGGTCCCCTAACACTTGTTAAGGAGGGTTGGGAACAACCTTTAAAAGCTCCAAAGCAAGACATAGTGGACTATGTACTTGGCCTCAGATCAAGGATGGCTGAGTACATGAAAAAGGCCAGTAAAAACCTTCAGGCCAGCCAAGAGCTCCAAAAGCAATGGCATGAACAGAAGGCTGTTTTGGTTCAGTACCAACCAGGGCAGAAAGTGTGGGTCTTGGAGCCTGTGGCCCCAAGAGCACTCCAAGATAAATGGAGTGGACCCCACACAATTGTTGAGAAAAAGGGTGAAGTCACCTATTTAGTTGACTTAGGCACTGCCAGAAGTCCCCTTAGGGTGCTCCATGTCAATCGCCTGAAACCCTACTATGACAGGGCTGATCTCACCCTGCTCATGGCAACTGATGAGGGACAGGAAGAAGACAGTGATCCTCTTCCTGATCTCTTCTCTTCCACAGAACAAGATGCTCTGGTGGAAGGTGTTGTACTAGCAGATTGCCTTACTGCTGAGCAGAAAGACAACTGCATAAATCTCCTGGGCCAGTTTTCTGAACTCTTCTCTACTGTGCCAGGTGCCACTTCTTAGTGTGAGCACACTATAGATACTGGAGACAGCTTGCCTGTCAAAAGTAAAATCTATAGGCAGCCTGACCATGTCAGAGACTGCATAAAGCAAGAGGTGCAGAAAATGTTAGAACTAGGAGTGGTTGAGCACTCTGAAAGTCCCTGGGCTTCTCCTGTGGTACTTGTACCAAAACCTCATTCCAAAGATGGAAAGAAGGAAATGCGGTTTTGTGTTGACTACAGAGGTCTCAACCAGGCAACCAAAACTGATGCTCACCCTATACCCAGGGCAGATGAGCTCATAGATACACTGGCATCTGCCAAGTATCTAAGCACTTTTGATTTGACTGCAGGGTATTGGCAGATCAAATTATCAGAAGATGCTAAAGCTAAAACTGCATTTTCAAACATTGGAGGACATTACCAGTTCACAGTAATGCCTTTTGGATTGAAAAATGCTCCTGCCACTTTTCAGAGGTTGGTGAACACAGTCCTGCAAGGGCTGGAAGCTTTCAGTGCAGCATATTTGGACGATATAGCTGTCTTTAGCTCCAGCTGGGATGATCACCTGGTCCACCTATGGAATGTTTGAGAGGCCCTGCAAAAGGCAGGCCTCACTATCAAGGCTTCAAAGTGCCAGATAGGGCAGGGGAAGGTGGTTTATCTGGGACACCTGGTTGGTGGAGAACAGATTGCACCACTTCAGGGGAAAATCCAAACAATTATAGATTGGGTTCCCCCTACTACTCAGACTCAGGTGGGAGCGTTTTTAGGCCTCACTGGGTACTATAGGAGGTTCATTAATAACTATGGCTCCATTGCAGCCCCTCTTAATGACCTCACTTCAAAGAAAGTGCCTAAAAAGGTATTATGGACAGCTAACTGTCAGAAAGCTTTTGAGGAGCTGAAGCAGGCCATGCGCTCTGCACCTGTCCTGAAAAGCCCTTGTTACTCTAAAAAATTCTATGTCCAAACTGATGCATCTGAATTAGGAGCAGGGGCAGTCCTATCACAACTTAATTCTGAGGGCCAGGATCAACCTGTTGCTTTTATTAGTAGGAGGTTGACCCCTAGAGAAAAGCGTTGGTCTGCCATTGAGAGGGAGGCCTTTGCTGTGGTCTGGGCACTGAAGAAGTTGAGACAATTCCTGTTTGGCACTCACTTCATTGTTCAGACAGACCACAAACCTCTACTTTGGCTAAAACAAATGAAAGGTGAAAATCCTAAATTGTTGAGGTGGTCCATATCCCTACAGGGAATGGACTATACAGTGGAACATAGACCTGGGAGTACCCACTCCAATGCAGATGGACTCTCCAGATATTTCCACTTAGACAATGAAGACCCATCAGGTAATGACTAGTTTTATTGTCCTTTGTTTGGGGGGGGGGGGGTTGTATAGGAAAGTACCATCTTGCCTGGCATGTTACCCCAATTTTTCACTGTATATATGTTGTTTATGTTGTATGTGTCACTGGGACCCTGCGAGCCAGGGCCCCAGTGCTCATAAGTGTGCCTGAAAGTGTTACCTGTGTTATGACCATGGGGGTGATTCCAACCCTGGCGGTCGGTGAAAAAGCGGCGGCCAACACGCCAACAGGCAGGCGGTCAAAAAAATAGAATTCTGACCCTGGCGGGAACCGCCAACACAGGCCGCCACTTTAACACTCCGACCGCCATGGCGGGACAGACAAACAGCACGGCGGTCACCGCCAACAGGCAGGCGGCAGACAATGTACCGCCGACCCTATCACAACTCACCAATCCGCCACCTTTTCCGGGGCGGGAGCCCCGCTGATAAAAACACGGCGGAAACAGAATACGAACGGGAAAACGCTTACCTATACAAACTCCACGAGGAATCAGGACAGCATGGAACCCGAATTAAACATCCTACCAGCTATTGTCTACCTACTCATCTACCACGAGTACGAATGCCGGCGCAGAAGACAACGGTGAGTACTGCACCTATGACACGGGGAGGGGGGAGGACGCAAGGTTACGGGCACACACATACGCCCCCCCCCCCAATTATCAACACACCAATGCAGAGCAACAACTGAGTGACACCCCTCAAACCCCCCTGAAAAAATGCAAAGACATATTAAATATGTGAATTAAAATTTATGTATAAATTAGGTTCATTGAAGTCATCGAAAATTATCGACATGAAATATCAAAGCAAAAATAATGAACAGTGCGAAAGCTATGTACATAGTCAATAAGTCCTGCTCAGTCTGTCAAATATCCACAGTCCGTGGGCCAATGTCTACCAAACACATGGGCAAAGCCTACACAGGAGACCTGAGTCCGTTGGAGAGAACACTGCTGGGGCATCAGATGACATAACTAAAGGCACCTTAGGGGGAAGGCAAGGGGGGGCACCTCAGCCACATGAGTCCACGACGCCAGAACCACGAAGGGGCCACCATACCCACTGTGCCATCCTGGGGAGTGCAAAGCCACAGTCTCTCAAGTCTCTACAGTGGGTGGCTTGCCCACTGTGCCATCCTGGGGAGTGCAAAGACACAGTCCATCAGGTGAATTACAGACTCCACAGGTAATTGAGGAGGCAGGGTGCCCAGAGTGCAGCGTGAACACTAGCTCGACGCAGAACCGGCAGTGTCAATGGGCCAGCGGAGCTTGACAGGAAGGGCCCAGCGGAGCGGTGCTTGACAGGCGGGGCCCAGCGGAGCGGTGCTTGAGACGACGGGGCCCAGCGGAGCGGTGCTTGACAGGAAGGGCCCAGCGGAGCGGTGCTTGACAGGCGGGGCCCAGCGGAGCGGTGCTTGACAGGCGGGGCCCAGCGGAGCGGTACTTGAGACGGCGTGGCCCAGCGGGGCCCTGTTCAGCGGTGCCTTTCTTCACGGCGGGGCCCTGTTCAGCGGTGCCTTTCTTCACGGCGGGGCCCTGTTCAGCGGTGCCTTTCTTCACGGCGGGGCCCTGTTCAGCGGTGCCTATCTTCACGGCGGGGCCCTGTTCAGCGGTGCCTTTCTTTACGGCGGGGCCCTGTTCAGCGGTGCCTTTCTTCACGGCGGGGCCCTGTTCAGCGGTGCCTTTCTTCACGGCGGGGCCCTGTTCAGCGGTGCCTTTCTGCACGGCGGGGCCCTGTTCAGCGGTGCCTGTCTTGTCTATCAAGGGTGCCAGACCTGGCCAGGACTCCCTGCTTAGTCGCCCTCCGACCGTGCAGTTGCTGGACCCTTCTGTGACGGAGTCCTGGGCCCGTGGGTGTCCACCGTCACACCAGGGATGGGGCTTGTGGGGCCCTCCTGGTCCGCGCCCCTGCTGGTTGACTTCTCCGCCCTGCTGCCCTTGCCCTCCTTCGATGAGACTCTCTGGCCCATGCCTCCCCTTGATGTTGTGGCAGGTGACGCCCCAGGACTTTGCTCCTTGGGGGCAGCCGTGTCAGCCTTCTCGCGGCGGCCCTTGGTCTTACGGGTTCTCTTTCCAGGGGGGGGGGCTGGCTGTCCCCTTGCTGCTGGCCGATGTATCTGTGCTGGGAAAGGGTGGACTCCAAAACCCGTGCACAATGGTCAGACTTGATGCAGGGCTGGTGGTGGCTGATGTGTCAGCCTTCTCGCGGCGGCCCTTGGTCTTACGGGTTCTCTTTCCAGGGGGGGGGGCTGGCTGTCCCCTTGCTGCTGGCCGATGTATCTGTGCTGGGAAAGGGTGGACTCCAAAACCCGTGCACAATGGTCAGACTTGATGCAGGGCTGGTGGTGGCTGAGGTGCTCTTCGGACTCTTACCAGATGGAGGGGGTGGGTCAGGTGGGGCAAAGAGGTTAACTTTGGAGAGGAAAAGTTTTTTAGGAGTAATGGGAAGGGTAGGTGCAGTGGGTATGGGAGTGGAGGAAGAGGATGTGGTTTTAGGAGAGTCAGATGTGCTGTCTTTGGGTGCAGGTGCTTGTGACGGAGGCTGTCGTGAGGTGGTTGGCTGTTGGGTGGGTGGCTGCCTGCGTTTGTGTGTTTTGGAAGAGGGGGTGACAGACACAGTGGGAGAGGACACAGTGGACGTGTAAATGGCAGTGGGGGTGGTGACTGCACGTGTGCGGACTGTACTGGAGGGTGTGGTGGTGATGGAAGTACTGGCTGATGGTGGTGTGCATGCAGGTGTGAGTGGAGACGTCACAGGGAGGGAGGAGGGAGACGAGGAGGAGGGGGACACAGAGGTGGTAGTGACTGTTGGCATGTCTGCATCTGGATGTTGCTTGTGTGAATGCTTGTGGGATCTGTGGTGCTTATGTCTGGATGAGCTGCCCTGGGTGTTGAGGTGTGTGCAGGCTGGTCTGATGGTGTGGATGGGATAGGCTGAGGAACAGGAGACAGGGACAGGGTGGAGGCAGTTAGAAGAGGGAGGCTGGATACAGGGACAATGGCTGCCGTCAGTGCTGAGGCCAGAGCATTGAACGATCGTTGATGGGCAGCCTGACCCGAATGAATGCCCTCCAGGTATGCATTGCTCCGATGCACCTCCCTCTCTACCCCCTGGATGGCATTCAAAAGGGTAGACTGCCCAACAATGATGGTCTGTAGGAGGTCAATGACCTCCTCACTGAGGGCAGCAGGGGTAACAGGGGCAGGGCCTGAGGTGCCTGGGGGGAAGGAGATGCCCGCCTTCTTGGGCGAGCGGGCACGAAGCGAAGGCTGAGGGGCTGCTGGGAGGGCGGAGCTGGTGCGCTGGGTGGCGGCTGTACCTGTTGAGGTGGGTGGCACGGATGTTGCCGCCATCGCTAGGGAGCTCCCTTCCGAGGACGTGTCGGTGTCGCTGGTGTCACCACGGGTCCCCGTTGTGGTGCTCCCCTCGCCATCCGTATCACTGGTGACCTCGGTGTCTGTACCATGGCCCACCGGGGCCTTGTGAGTTGCAGCTCCCTCGTGCTCCGATGCCAATTCTCCTCCGCCTGATGATGCTAATGCACACATGCACAAGAAGATAAAGAAAAAGGGTGGGGGGAGAAATAAAGACAGGTTGAGTGCATGCATTGTCAACACCGTTGTCGGAGAGGACAGACACAGGAGCCTCCAGCACTACGCCGCGCAATCGGGGTACACTACTCAGTACTTGTGACTAGGCCTACAGGTCTATGGACAACAAATGCGCACATGGGTGATGCTGGACCATCAATTGCTGTACTTGGCACCCTACAGAGGTGGGGGGCGGGGGCACAGAGCCATGCCTAAAGGAGGGGACTACACTACAGAAAGCGCCCTGGCCTAATGTCACCCACAGCCCTCCTCCCCCATCCAGACACCTCCACTGCGTGTAAAGATAGCAGAATGTGCTGGTACTCACCCCCTTGTGTCTGCTGTGATGTCCTCACGCGCCCATCCAAATCGGGGTAGGCCACCGCCAGGATCCGGGACATCAGGGGGGTCAAGGTACAACTGGCACCCCTCCTACGTTGGGAGGCCATCCCCAGCAGTGACTCGGCGGTCTTCCTGGTCCCGCAGCGGATGTCCTCCCACCTCTTTCGGCAGTGGGTGCCCCGCTGTTGTGGACCCCCAGGGCCCGGACTTCCTTGGCGATGGCACGCCAAATGTCGACTTTCTGATGGGCGCTGACCTATTTGACATGTACAGGGTGGGAAAGGAAATATCATCATTTTTCTGCATGTTAGATGTGATTGGCCCCCCCTCCCCAACCTTGCCATGTGGCACATGCTCTCATCTGTCGTGCCTTGCACTCCTCATTCGCTCCCCACCCCACCATCTTACATCCACCATACACAACCTAGGCATAGCCCATTCAACGTGCACCCAGTGTACTTACCTGTTGGTCTGGAGGACCGTAGAGTAGCGCATACTGGGGCAGGACCCCATCCACAAGTTTCTCCAACTCTTCTGAAGTGAAGGCAGGGGCCCTTTCCCCAGTCGCAGCAGCCATTGTCTCTTCCAGACCGAGGTCACAGCAGCACTTGCAGTATAAGTCCTCTCCTGTGGATGATCAGGTCTCGAGTGATTAATCAAATAGAAAATGGCGGTCACGCCCGCGGCGGTGCGTGCCGCGGCGGTGCATACCGCGACCGCCGGCGCACCTCGTCATTGGCTACTGAAACCCATAGGGTTCAATGTTAACCAATGCGCCTTCGCACTGCGGTCTTCGACCGCCTACCGCCACGGTGTGCCACGCCAGCGCATTGACCTCACATCCAACTGTCACACTTCTCAGGTCAGGCAGCCGCCATTTCAAGGGCCCACATGGCTTAATTTATACTGCGTCACACAGGCCAAGGCCTTGCATTGCCACTCATACAAGCCATTCAATGCATAGCGATTTGTGTACTGTGCAAGCTGTGGTTACGTACCTGTGGGTTGCTTGACTCTGTACTCCATGTTGTCCTTCCTAGGCACCGTCCGCTGGGACTTGCGAGGAGAAGGAGGAATCCTCCCGTGTACCGACCGCTGGTGGACCTGTCGACAATGGAAGAACGACATATTATACTTCGATACCGACTTGACCGAGCCACTATACATGAACTGTGTGCCCAGCTGGAGCCAGCCCTGATGTCCCCCATCCGCCAACCCACAGGAATTCCCCCTCTGGTGCAGGTTCTGTCAGTCCTCCATTTTTTGGCAAGTGGGTCTTTTCAGACAACAGTGGCCATGTCATCTGGGATGTCTCAGCCTATGTTTTCTAAGGTTTTGTCCAGAGTGTTGTCTGCCCTGATGAAATACATGCGGAGCTACATTGTTTTCCCTGAGGAGGGTGATTTGGCCACTGTGAAGGGTGATTTCTATGCCCTTGGACATATCCCCAACATCATTGGTGCCATTGATGGGACCCATGTGGCTTTAGTACCCCCAAAAGACAATGAGCAGGTGTACAGAAACAGAAAAAATTACCATTCTATGAATGTCCAGGTGGTCTGTTTGGCTGACCAGTACATCTCCCATGTAAATGCAAAGTTCCCTGGGTCAGTGCATGACGCGTATGTTATGTGAAATAGCAGCATCCCTTATGTGATGGAACAGCTACAGAGACACCGTGTGTGGCTAATAGGTGACTCTGGTTAACCCAACCTGCCTTGGCTATTGACCCCAGTGAGGAATCCCCAGACCAGGGCAGAGGAACGGTTCAATGAGGCCCATGGGCGAACTAGGAAGATAATAGAACGGACCTTCGGGGTCCTGAAGGCCAGGTTCAGGTGCCTGCATATGACAGGTGGATCCCTAATGTACTTACCAAAGAAGGTGTGCCATATCATCGTGGCCTGCTGTATGCTTCACAATCTTGCATTGCGATGCCAGGTGCCTTTCCTGCAGAAGGATGGTCCAGATGGTGGTGTTGTAGCAGCTGTGGAGCCTGTGGAGAGTGAAGAGGAGGAAGACGACGGGGACGACACAGACAACAGGGACACAGTTATACAACAGTATTTTCAGTAGCACACAGGTAAGAATCACCCACGCCATTTTACATTTATCTTCTGGCCTCCTGCATCTCTACTTTCTGTGTTTCCCCCCAGTTCCTTTTAAATGATTGTTGACTTTCTCTTCCCTTTTTAGAGCTGTATGACCCACTGCGTGACTTCTGCTTTGTTTGCCCATGGACTAAAGCTTATTGACATTGGTATGTTGTCATCACAATGTAACTGAACATTATTGCACCGTTATGTGTAACACATTTGTTAAGAATACAAGCAGACTCCTGATTTTTTAAGTGTAATTAGTGATTTATTTTAAGTGCTACATATAGGTCCATGATAGTAAAACGGTGATGGGTGGGGGTGGAGTAATGTCCATGGCAGAGTCCAGTTCTCAGTTTCACAGGTGCATTGTCCATTAGCCTGTGGAAGGATGGAGCAGGGGCTGTTTAAGGTTGGACAGGGTGACAATGTGGGACAGTGGGATGACATCAGAGGGTATCTTATGCTGGAGGGGGTCTTGGCATCCTACTCTGTCTTCTTGTGTGATCTCAGGTTCCGCTTGCGGGGTGGTTGTTCTTCAGCAGGAGGTGGGGTTCTGGTGGCCTGTCGTTGTGTGGGGGCCTCCTGTCCACTAGCGCCGGCGGAGGTGGTAGGCTGTTCGTGGTCCTGGCTAGTGACAGGGGCCCTTTGTGGTGCCACATGGTCCCGCAATGTGGTGACTATCTGGTTGAGGGCCAGGACGATGGTCCCCATTGCGGAACCGATGTTCCTGAGTTCGTCTCTGAACCCCATGTACCGTTCCTCCTGCTGTGCCTGTATCTCCTGGAACCTGGCCAGTACCGTCGCCATCGTCTCCTGGGAGTGGTGGTATGCTCCCATGATGGTGGTGAGGGCCTCTTGGAGAGTGGGTTCCCTGGGCCTGTCCTCCCCCCCCTGTCGCACAGCAGCCCTCCCAGTTCCCCTGTTTCCCTGGGCCTCTGTCCCCTGGACGGTGTGCCCACTACCACTGCCCCTAGGTCCCTGTTGTTGTTTGGGTGGTGGGTCAGCCTGGGTGCCCTGTAGTGGCGGACACATCGCTGATTGACGCGTCCTGGAGACAGAGGCATGGGCCCGCTGGGTGGGAGCTGTGCTGATATTCCCAGAGGGGGGTAGGTCTGCTGTGGCCTGTGTCTGTGTGTGGGGAACCGACTGTCCAGAGGTCCCCGATGGTCCGGGCTGGTCATCAGGTTCTAGGTCGACAGAGCTGCTGTCATCACTGGGGGCCTGTTCTGGGGGTGGGATGGACAAATCTGGACCCTCCTGGCCGGTGTGTTGGCGTTCGGGCCCTGCAGGGGTAAAAGAGTATGGTTATTGCTTCTGTGTGTGCCATGGCGTGCGATTTGTGGGTGCCCTTGTCCCCCAGTGCTGCCATTTCCTTGTGGGAGGAGTTGTGAGGGTGGTTTGTGGGGGGGGATGGGTATGTGCAGTGGTCATGCATAGGTGATGGGTGTCCATGGTTTGTGTTGGCATTCAGGGATTGGTGTTGGGTTGGGTGGGTTGGGTGGGTTGTGCTGGTGAGACATTGGCAGGGAGGATGTGTGCTGGGGGGTTGGGGGTGAGGGTGGGGTGGTGGGTTGGCATGCTGGTGGTTGGGGGGGGTGAAGTAGTTGAAATTAGACTTACCAGAGTCCATTCCTCCAGCTACTCCAGCGAGGCCGTCAGGATGCAGGATGTTAAAGACCTCTTGCTCCCATACTGTGAATTTGGGTGGAGTGGGTGGGGGTCCGCCGCCAGTCTTCTGCACAGCGATGTTGTGTTTTGACACCATCGACCGCACCTTCCCCCGTAGGTTGTTCCAGCGCTTTCGGATGCCTTCCCGATTTCTGGGATGCTGTCCCACAGCGTTGACCCTGTTGACGATCCTTTGCCATAGCTCCGCCTTCCTGGCTATTGTGGTGTGCTGCACCTGTGTGCCGAAGAGCTGGGGCTCTACCCTAATTATTTCCTCCACCATGACCCTGAGTTCTTGGTCCGAGAACCTGGGGTGTCTTTGGGGTGCCATGGGGTGGTGTGGATGAGGTGTGGGGTGCTGTTTGTGGTGATGTGAGTGGTGGTGTGTGGTGATGTGTGCGTAGATGTGGTGTGGGTGATGATGTTGGGTTCCTGTGTGTGTTGTGGTTTGCGTTCCCTGTGCTCTCTCTCTGTGTATTGCGCCTTGTCTCTGAATTTCGATTTATGGGGGTTTGTGGGTGATGTGGGTGTGTGTTTTATATGGTGATGGGTGTGTGTGAGTGTTGTGTGTATGTGTATCAGGTGTGTGTATTTTGAATTGTCCAATGTGGCTGTGTTTTGTATGGGTGTGTGTATTTTGAGCGCGGCGGTGTGTACCGCCAATGGAATACCGCGGTTGAAAGACCGCCGCGGGGATTCATGGGTCGTAATGACATGGGCGTGTTTGTGTTGGCGTGACGGTGGAGGTTTGGTCATCTCCAGTTTATCGATGTACGCTGATGAGGCGGCCTTCCGTGGATGTCGTGTTTTTGGCAGTTTGGCAGTTGGGGGTCAGAATGACGGTGGCGGTTTACCGCGGCCGCGGCGGTATAATGGCGGTCTTCTGACCGGCGGTAAGGGCCTTTTACCGCCGAGGTCAGAATGACCCCCTAACTGTCTCACTGAGGCTCTGCTATCCAGAACCTCAGTGGTTATTGTAGGAAAGTACCATCTTGCCTGGCATGTTACCCCCATTTTTCACTGTATATATGTTGTTTTAGTTGTATGTGTCACTGGGACCCTGTTCTCCAGGGCCCCAGTGCTCATAAGTGTGCCTGAATGTGTTACATGTGTAGTGACTAACTGTCTCACTGAGGCTCTGCTAATCAGAACCTCAGTGGTTATGCTCTCTCATTTCTTTCAAATTGTCACTGACAGGCTAGTGACCAATTTTACCAATTTACATTGGCTTTCTGGAACACCCTTATAATTCCCTAGTATATGGTACTGAGGTACCCAGGGTATTGGGGTTCCAGGAGATCCCTATGGGCTGCAGCATTTCTTTTGCCACCCATAGGGAGCTCTGACAATTCTTACACAGGCCTGCCACTGCAGCCTGAGTGAAATAACGTCCACGTTATTTCACAGCCATTTTACACTGCACTTAAGTAACTTATAAGTCACCTATATGTCTAACCTTTACCTGGTAAAGGTTAGGTGCAAAGTTACTTAGTGTGAGGGCACCCTGGCACTAGCCAAGGTGCCCCCACATTGTTCAGGGCCAGTTCCCTGAACTTTGTGAGTGCGGGGACACCATTACACGCGTGCACTACATATAGGTCACTACCTATATGTAGCTTCACAATGGTAACTCCGAATATGGCCATGTAACATGTCTAAGATCATGGAATTGCCCCCTCTATGCCATCCTGGCATTATTGGGACAATTCCATTATCCCAGTGGTCTGTAGCACAGACCCTGGTACTGCCAAACTGCCTTTCCTGGGGTTTCACTGCAGCTGCTGCTACTGCCAACCCCTCAGACAGGTTTCTGCCCCCCTGGGGTCAAGCCAGGCTTGTTCCAGGATGGCAGAACAAAGGACTTCCTCTGAGAGAGGGTGTTACACCCTCTCCCTTTGGAAAATGGTGTGAAGGCAGGGGAGGAGTAGCCTCCCCCAGCCTCTGGAAATGCTTTCTTGGGCACAGATGTGCCCAATTCTGCATAAGCCAGTCTACACCGGTTCAGGGACCCCTTAGCCCCTGCTCTGGCGCGAAACTGGACAAAGGAAAGGGGAGTGACCACTCCCCTGACCTGCACCTCCCCTGGGAGGTGTCCAGAGCTCCTCCAGTGTGCTCCAGACCTCTGCCATCTTGGAAACAGAGGTGCTGCTGGCACACTGGACTGCTCTGAGTGGCCAGTGCCACCAGGTGACGTCAGGGACTCCTTCTGATAGGCTCCTTCAGGTGTTAGTAGCCTATCCTCTCTCCTAGGTAGCCAAACCCTCTTTTCTGGCTATTTAGGGTCTCTGTCTCTGGAGAAACTTTAGATAATGAATGCAAGAGCTCATCAGAGTTCCTCTGCATCTCTCTCTTCACCTTCTGCCAAGGAATCGACTGCTGACCGCGCTGGAAGCCTGCAAAACTGCAACATAGTAGCAAAGACGACTATTGCAACTCTGTAACGCTGATCCTGCCGCCTTCTCGACTGTTTTCCTGGTGGTGCATGCTGTGGGGGTAGTCTGCCTCCTCTCTGCACTAGAAGCTCCGAAGAAATCTCCTGTGGATCGACGGAATCTTCCCCCTGCAACCGCAGGCACCAAAAAGCTGCATTACAGGTCCCTTGGGTCTCCTCTCAGCATGACGAGCGAGGTCCCTTGAATCCAGCAACTGTGTCCAAGTGACTCCCACAGTCCAGTGACTCTTCAGTCCAAGTTTGGTGGAGGTAAGTCCTTGCCTCCCCACGCCAGACTGCATTGTTGGTAACCGTGACTTTTGCAACTTCTCCGGCCCCTGTGCACTTCAGGCGGAAATCCTTTGTGCACAGCCAAGCCTGGTTCCACTGCACTCTAACCTGCATTGCACGACTTTCTAAGTTGGTCTCCGGCGACGTGGGACTCCTTTTTGTAACTTCGGGTGAGCACTGTTTCACGCATCCTTGTAGTGCCTGTTTCTGGCACTTCTCTGGGTGCTACCTGCTGCTAAGAGGGCTCCTTGACTTGCTCGACGTCCCCTCTTCCTCCTGGTCCAATTTGCGACCTTCTGGTCCCTCCTGGGCCACAGCAGCGTCCAAAATCGCTAACCACACAATTTGCAGCTAGCAAGGCTTGTTGGCGTTCTTTCGGCGGGAAAACACTTCTGCACGACTCTACACGGCAAGAGGGATCCGTCCACCAAAGGGGAAGTCTCTAGCCCTTTTCGTTCCTGCAGAAACCTCTGCTTCTTCTGTCCAGTAGAAACTCCTTTGCATCCACAGCTGGCATTTCCTGGGCATATGCCCATCTCCGACTTGCTTGTGACTTTTGGACTTGGTCCCCTTGTTCCACAGGTACCCTAGATTGGAAATCCATCGTTGTTGCATTGTTGGTTTGTGTCTTTCCTGCATTATTCCTCTATGACGACTTCTTTGTCTTTGGGGGAACTTTAGTGCACTTTGCACTCACTTTTCAGGGTCTTGGGGAGGGCTATTTTGCTAACTCTCACTATTTTCTAATAGTCCCAGCGACCCTCTACAAGGTCACATAGGTTTGGGGTCCATTCGTGGTTCGCATTCCACTTTTGGAGTATATGGTTTGTGTTGCCCCTATCCCTATGTGTCCCCATTGCATCCTATTGTAACTATACATTGTTTGCACTGTTTTCTAAGACTATACTGCATATTTTTAGTACTGTGTACATATAACTTGTGTATATTTGCTATCCTCACTCTGAGGGTACACTCTGAGATACTTTGGCATATTGTCATAAAAATAAAGTACCTTTATTTTTAGTATAACTGTGTATTGTGTTTTCTTATGATGTTGTGCAAGTGACACTTGTGGTACTGTAGTAGCTTCACCCGTCTCCTAGTTCAGCCTAAGCTGCTCTGCTAAGCTACCATTATCTATCAGCCTAAGCTGCTAGACACCCTATACACTAATAAGGGATACCTGGGCCTGGTGCAAGGTGTAAGTACCCCTTGGTACTCACTACAAGCCAATCCAGCCTCCTACATTGGTTGTGCAGCGGTGGGATAAGTGCTTTGAGACTTCTTACCACTCTTGTCATTGTACTTTTCATAAGAGAAAAATATACAAAACAAGTTCAGTTTGTGTACACATAGCTAAAACGTTTTGCATTTCCTCTTTTCACTGTTTTCAAAGTGCTGAAAAGTACTTCTAAACTTTCAAAAAGTTAAAAAAAGTTTTAAAAGTTTTTTTCTGTCTTTCCAAAAAGTTCTGAAAACTTTTTTCTCTTTTTCTATCACTTTAACTCTCTCTAAAAATGTCTGGCACAGGCCAAAATGTTGATCTGTCCAAACTTGCATATGATCACCTTAGCTGGAAAGGAGCAAGGAGTCTCTGCATAGAGAGAGGTTTGAGTGTAGGAAAGAATCCTTCCTTGGAATTGTTAATTAACATGCTTAGAGAACAAGATAAGGCAATAAGTGCCCCATCTGTTGAAAAAGTAGCTAGTGGTTCCCAATCTGATCCAGGGACTCTCCCAGGAAAAGATTCAAGGAAGAAACTTCCTAGCCTGCCCATTACTAGACAGTCTAGCATAGTTGGTAATGATGATGAGCCACACCATACAAATAGTGTAGTCTCACATCATAGCAAAAGCATTTATTCTCACCATACTGGTAGTGATGTTTCTGTAAACCAAGCTGTTAGGGTGGCTTCTGTAAGGGACAGGTCTCCTTCTGTTCATTCCCATCATACCTCTGTATCTAGGAATGTCCCTCCCACCAACCCTGATGACAGAATGTTAGAGAGGGAACTCAATAAGTTGAGGGTGGAACAAACCAGACTGAAGCTTAAAAAGCAACAGCTGGATTTGGATAGACAGTCTTTTGAACTAGAGAAGGAAAGACAGAAGTTGGGTTTAGATACCCATGGTGGCAGCAGCAGTATTCCCCATAGTCATCCTGTAAAAGAGCATGATTCCAGGAATCTGCACAAGATAGTTCCCCCTTATAAGGAGGGGGATGACATTAACAAGTGGTTTGCTGCACTTGAGAGGGCCTGTGTTGTACAGGATGTCCCTCAAAGGCAGTGGGCTGCTATCCTATGGCTATCATTTAGTGGAAAAGGTAGGGATAGGCTCCTTACTGTGAAAGAAAGTGATGCCAATAATTTCCATGTTCTTAAGAATGCACTCCTGGATGGTTATGGCTTAACCACTGAACAATACAGGATAAAGTTCAGAGAGACCAAAAAGGAGTCTTCACAAGACTGGGTTGATTTCATTGACCATTCAGTGAAGGCCTTGGAGGGGTGGTTACATGGCAGTAAAGTTACTGATTATGACAGCCTGTATAACTTAATCCTGAGAGAGCATATTCTTAATAATTGTGTGTCTGATTTGTTGCACCAGTACTTGGTGGACTCTGATCTGACCTCTCCCCAAGAATTGGGAAAGAAGGCAGACAAATGGGTCAGAACAAGGGTGAACAGAAAAGTTCATACAGGGGGTGACAAAGATGGCAACAAGAAGAAGGAGGGTAAGTCTTCTGACAAGGGTGGGGACAAATCTAAAAATGAGTCTTCATCAGGCCCACAAAAACACTCTGGTGGGGGTGGTGGGCCCAAATCCTCTTCAAATCAGAACAAGGAAAAGAAACCATGGTGCTATTTATGTAAGATAAAAGGCCATTGGACAACAGATCCCAGTTGTCCAAAGAAAAGCACCAATGCTCCTACCACTACAACCCCTACTGCTACACCTAGTGTCCCTACTAATAGCAGTGGTGGTGGGAGCAAACCTACTAATAGCCAATCCAAGGGAGTAGCTGGGCTCACTATTGGTAACTTAGTTGGGGTTGGTCTTGTTAGGGAGACCACAGAGGCTGTGTTAGTCTCTGAGGGGGCTATTGATTTAGCCACCTTAGTAGCTTGTCCCCTTAATATGGATAAGTACAAGCAGCTACCCCTAATAAATGGTGTTGAGGTTCAGGCCTACAGGGACACTGGTGCCAGTGTGACTATGGTCATAGAGAAACTGGTCCACCCTGAACAACACCTACTTGGTCACCAGTACCAAGTAACCGATGCTCACAACAACACACTTAGCCACCCTATGGCTGTTGTAAATCTCAACTGGGGGGGGGTTACTGGTCCAAAGAAAGTTGTGGTAGCCACAGATTTACCTGTAGACTGTCTACTAGGAAATGATTTGGAGACATCAGCTTGGTCAGATGTGGAGTTGGAGGCCCATGCAGCAATGCTGGGCATCCCAGGGCATATTATTGCTTTGACAAGGGCTCAGGCCAAAAGGCAAAAAGGACAGAGAAGCTTGGATCCTGGAACAATGGACCAAGTGCTCCCTAAAGCTAGGGCTAGTAGAAGCAAACCACTTCCTACTATCCCTCCCTCTACAGTGGATCCTACTTCAGAGGAAGAAGAATTCCCCCCCTGTGCAGAACCTACACCAGAGGAGCTTGAAGCAGATACTGCTGAGCTTTTGGGTGAAGGGGGGCCTGCCAGAGAGGAGCTGAGTGTTGCACAGCAAACCTGTCCCACATTAGAGGGTCCCAGACAGCAAGCTGTCAAACAGTCTAATGGGGATGTCAGTGACTCTCACAGAGTTTACTGGGAGGACAACCTCTTGTTCACTGAGCATAGGGATCCTAAACCTGGAGCTGCCAGCAGATTAGTGATTCCTCAGGAGTACAGAAAGTTCCTCCTAACTCTGGCACACGACATTCCCCTAGCTGGGCATCTAGGACAAATGAAAACTTGGGACAGGCTTGTTCCCCTGTTTCATTGGCCTAGAATGTCTGAGGACACAAAGGAATTTTGTAAGTCCTGTGAAACCTGTCAAGCCAGTGGCAAGACAGGTGGAACTCCAAAGGAACCCCTTATTCCACTGCCTGTGGTTGGGGTTCCCTTTGAAAGGGTAGGGGTTGACATAGTTGGCCCCCTTGACCCTTCTACTGCTTCAGGCAATAGATTCATCTTGGTGGTAGTGGACCATGCCACAAGATACCCTGAAGCTATTCCTTTAAGGACCACTACAGCTCCTGCAGTGGCAAAGGCCCTCCTGGGAATATTTTCCAGGGTGGGCTTCCCAAAGGAAGTAGTATCAGACAGGGGAAGCAATTTCATGTCTGCATACTTAAAGGCCATGTGGAAGGGGTGTGGGGTAACTTACAAGTTCACCACACCCTATCATCCACAAACAAATGGACTGGTGGAGAGATTTAACAAAACTCTCAAAGGCATGATTATGGGTCTCCCTGAAAAACTCCGCAGGAGATGGGACATCCTTTTACCATGCCTCCTTTTTGCCTACAGAGAGGTACCCCAAAAAGGAGTGGGCTTTAGCCCCTTTGAACTTCTTTTTGGACACCCTGTTAGGGGTCCACTAACACTTGTAAAGGAGGGTTGGGAACAACCTTTAAAAGCTCCTAAGCAGGATATTGTGGATTATGTACTTGGCCTCAGATCAAGGATGGCTGAGTATATGAAAAAGGCCAGTAAGAACCTTCAGGCCAGCCAAGAGCTCCAGAAGCAATGGCATGATCAGAAGGCTGTTTTGGTTCAGTAACAACCAGGGCAGAAAGTGTGGGTCTTGGAGCCTGTGGCCCCAAGAGCACTCCAAGATAAATGGAGTGGACCCCACACAATTGTTGAAAAGAAGGGAGAAGTCACCTATTTAGTTGACTTAGGCACTGCCAGGAGTCCCCTTAGGGTGCTCCATGTCAACCGCCTGAAACCCTACTATGACAGGGCTGATCTCACCCTGCTCATGGCAACTGATGAGGGACAGGAAGAAGACAGTGATCCTCTACCTGATCTCTTCTCTTCCACAGAACAAGATGCTCTTGTGGAAGGTGTAGTTTTGGCTGATTGTCTTACTGCTGAGCAGAAAGACCATTGCATAAATCTCCTAGATCAATTCTCTGAACTCTTCTCTACTGTGCCAGGTACCACTTCTTGGTGTGAGCACACTATAGATACTGGAGACAGCTTGCCTGTCAAAAGTAAGATCTATAGGCAGCCTAACCATGTCAGGGACTGCATAAATCAAGAAGTCCAGAAAATGTTAGAACTAGGAGTGGTTGAGCACTCTGAAAGTCCATGGGCTTCTCCTGTGGTACTTGTACCAAAACCCCATTCCAAAGATGGAAAGAAGGAAATGCGGTTTTGTGTAGACTATAGAGGTCTCAACCTTGTAACCAAAACTGATG
This sequence comes from Pleurodeles waltl, assembly GCF_031143425.1. Classification (NCBI taxonomy): domain Eukaryota; kingdom Metazoa; phylum Chordata; class Amphibia; order Caudata; family Salamandridae; genus Pleurodeles; species Pleurodeles waltl. The sequence goes on along the minus strand of NC_090438.1, from coordinate 9,938,682 downwards.
CTCACCCTATACCCAGGGCAGATGGGCTCATAGATACACTGGCATCTGCCAAGTATCTAAGCACTTTTGATTTGACTGCAGGGTATTGGCAGATCAAATTATCAGAAGATGCTAAACCTAAGACTGCATTTTCAACCATTGGAGGACATTACCAGTTCACTGTAATGCCTTTTGGATTGAAAAATGCACCTGCCACTTTTCAGAGGTTGGTGAACACAGTCCTGCAAGGGCTGGAAACTTTCAGTGCAGCATATCGGGACGATATAGCTGTCTTTAGCTCCAGCTGGGATGATCACCTGGTCCACCTATGGAAAGTTTTGGAGGCCCTGCAAAAGGCAGGCCTCACTATCAAGGCTTCAAAGTGCCAGATAGGGCAGGGTAAGGTGGTTTATCTGGGACACCTTGTTGGTGGGGAACAGATTGCACCACTACAGGGGAAAATCCAAACAATTATTGATTGGGTTCCCCCTCCCACACAGACTCAGATGAGAGCCTTCCTAGGCCTCACTGGGTATTACAGGAGGTTCATTAAGAACTATGGCTCCATTGCAGCCCCTCTTAATGACCTCACTTCCAAGAAGATGCCTAAAAAGGTATTATGGACAGCAAACTGTCAGAAAGCTTTTGAGGAGCTGAAGCAGGCCATGTGCTCTGCACCTGTCCTGAAAAGCCCTTGTTACTCTAAAAAATTCTATGTCCAAACTGATGCATCTGAATTAGGAGTAGGGGCAGTCCTATCACAACTTAATTCTGAGGGCAAGGATCAACCTGTTGCTTTTATTAGTAGGAGGTTGACCCCTAGAGAAAAGCGTTGGTCTGCCATTGAGAGGGAGGCCTTTGCTGTGGTCTGGGCACTGAAGAAGTTGAGGCCATACCTGTTTGGCACTCACTTCATTGTTCAGACAGACCACAAACCTCTACTTTGGCTAAAACAAATGAAAAGTGAAAATCCTAAATTGTTGAGGTGGTCCATATCCCTACAGGGAATGGACTATACAGTGGAACATAGACCTGGGAGTAGCCACTCCAATGCAGATGGACTCTCCAGATATTTCCACTTAGACAATGAAGACTCATCAGGTCATGGCTAGTCTTATTGTCCTTCGTTTGGGGGGGGGGTTGTGTAGGAAAGTACCATCTTGCCTGGCATGTTACCCCCATTTTTCACTGTATATATGTTGTTTTAGTTGTATATGTCACTGGGACCCTGTTCTCCAGGGCCCCAGTGCTCATAAGTGTGCCTGAATGTGTTACATGTGTAGTGACTAACTGTCTCACTGAGGCTCTGCTAATCAGAACCTCAGTGGTTATGCTCTCTCATTTCTTTCAAATTGTCACTGACAGGCTAGTGACCAATTTTACCAATTTACATTGGCTTTCTGGAACACCCTTATAATTCCCTAGTATATGGTACTGAGGTACCCAGGGTATTGGGGTTCCATGAGATCCCTATGGGCTGCAGCTTTTCTTTTGCCACCCATAGGGAGCTCTGACAATTCTTACACAGGCCTGCCACTGCAGCCTGAGTGAAATAACGTCCACGTTATTTCACAGCCATTTTACACTGCACTTAAGTAACTTATAAGTCACCTATATGTCTAACCTTTACCTGGTAAAGGTTAGGTGCAAAGTTACTTAGTGTGAGGGCACCCTGGCACTAGCCAAGGTGCCCACACATTGTTCAGGGCCAGTTCCCTGAACTTTGTGAATGCAGGGACACCATTACACGCGTGCACTACATATAGGTCACTACCTATATGTAGCTTCACAATGGTAACTCCGAATATGGCCATGTAACATGTCTAAGATCATGGAATTGCCCCCTCTATGCCATCCTGGCATTATTGGGACAATTCCATGATCCCAGTGGTCTGTAGCACAGACCCTGGTACTGCCAAACTGCCTTTCCTGGGGTTTCACTGCAGCTGCTGCCAACCCCTCAGACAGGTTTCTGCCCCCCTGGGGTCAAGCCAGGCTTGTCCCAGGATGGCAGAACAAAGGACTTCCTCTGAGAGAGGGTGTTACACCCTCTCCCTTTGGAAAATGGTGTGAAGGCAGGGGAGGAGTAGCCTCCCCCAGCCTCTGGAAATGCTTTCTTGGGCACAGACGTGCCCAATTCTGCATAAGCCAGTCTACACCGGTTCAGGGACCCCTTAGCCCCTGCTCTGGCGCAAAACTGGACAAAGGAAAGGGGAGTGACCACTCCCCTGACCTGCACCTCCCCTGGGAGGTGTCCAGAGCTCCTCCAGTGTGCTCCAGACCTCTGCCATCTTGGAAACAGAGGTGCTGCTGGCACACTGGACTGCTCTGAGTGGCCAGTGCCACCAGGTGATGTCAGGGACTCCTTCTGATAGGCTTCTTCAGTTGTTAGTAGCCTATCCTCTCTCCTAGGTAGCCAAACCCTCTTTTCTGGCTATTTAGGGTCTCTGTCTCTGGGGAAACTTTAGATAACGAATGCAAGAGCTCATCAGAGTTCCTCTGCATCTCTCTCTTCACCTTCTGCCAAGGAATCGACTGCTGACCGCGCTGGAAGCCTGCAAAACTGCAACATAGTAGCAAAGACGACTACTGCAACTCTGTAACGCTGATCCTGCCGCCTTCTCGACTGTTTTCCTGGTGGTGCATGCTGTGGGGGTAGTCTGCCTCCTCTCTGCACTAGAAGCTCCGAAGAAATCTCCAGTGGGTCGACGGAATCTTCCCCCTGCAACCGCAGGCACCAAAAAGCTGCATTACCGGTCCCTTGGGTCTCCTCTCAGCACGACGAGCGAGGTCCCTTGAATCCAGCAACTCTGTCCAAGTGACTCCCACAGTCCAGTGACTCTTCAGTCCAAGTTTGGTGGAGGTAAGTCCTTGCCTCCCCAGGCCAGACTGCATTGTTGGAAACCGCGACTTTTGCAACTTCTCCGGCCCCTGTGCACTTCCGGCAGAAATCCTTTGTGCACAGCCAAGCCTGGGTCCACGGCACTCTAACCTGCATTGCACGACTTTCTAAGTTGGTCTCCGGCGACGTGGGACTCCTTTGTGTAACTTCTGGTGAGCACCGTTTCACGCATCCTCGTAGTGCCTGTTTCTGGCACTTCTCCGGGTGCTATCTGCTGCTAAGAGGGCTCCTTGTCTTGCTCGACATCCCCTCTTCCTCCTGGTCCAATTTGCGACCTCCTGGTCCCTCCTGGGCCACAGCAGCGTCCAAAAACGCTAACCGCACGATTTGCAGCTAGCCAGGCATGTTGGCGTTCTTTCGGCGGGAAAACACTTCTGCATGACTCTCCACGGCGAGAGGGATCCGTCCACCAAAGGGGAAGTCTCTAGCCCTTTTCGTTCCTGCAGAAACCTCTGCTTCTTCTGTCCAGTAGAAGCTCCTTTGCATCCACAGCTGGCATTTCCTGGGCATATGCCCATCTCCGACTTGCTTGTGACTTTTGGACTTGGTCCCCTTGTTCGACAGGTACCCTAGATTGGAAATCCATCGTTGTTGCATTGTTGGTTTGTGTCTTTCCTGCATTATTCCTCTATCACGACTTCTTTGTCTTTGGGGGAACTTTAGTGCACTTTGCACTCACTTTTCAGGGTCTTGGGAGGGCTATTTTGCTAACTCTCACTATTTTCTAATAGTCCCAGCGACCCTCTACAAGGTCACATAGGTTTGGGGTCCATTCGTGGTTCGCATTCCACTTTTGGAGTATATGGTTTGTGTTGCCCTTATCCCTATGTGTCCCCATTGCATCCTATTGTAACTATACATTGTTTGCACTGTTTTCTAAGACTATACTGCATATTTTTGGTATTGTGTACATATATCTTGTGTATATTTGCTATCCTCATACTGAGGGTACACTCTGAGATACTTTGGCATATTGTCATAAAAATAAAGTACCTTTATTTTTAGTATATCTGTGTATTGTGTTTTCTTATATTGTGCAAGTGACACTAGTGGTACTGTAGGAGCTTCACTCGTCTCCTAGTTCAGCCTAAGCTGCTCTGCTAAGCTTCCATTATCTATCAGCCTAAGCTGCTAGACACCCTATACACTAATAAGGGATACCTGGGCCTGGTGCAAGGTGTAAGTACCCCTTGGTACTCACTACAAGCCAGTCCAGCCTCCTACAACCCACTTGCAAGGAACTGGAGTACTGACAGCACCTGCACTTGAGGGGGATTCCTGTGGGATGGCGGATAGCTGACATCAGGTCTGGCTCCAACTGGGCACACAGTTCCTGTATTGTGGCACAGTTAAGCCTGTAGGTGATGATCACATGTCTTTCCTCCATTGTCGACAGGTCCACCAGCGTTCTGTACACCGGAGGATGCCGCCATCTCCTCACATGTCCCAGCGGACGGTGCCTATGAAGGACAACAGCGAGCACAGAGTCAAACAACTCAGAGGTACGTAAACACAGCTTACATCGAACACGAATCATAATCTGATATTTGACCTGTATGTGTGTTGAGGCATGGCCTAGGTATGTGTGACGCAGTTAAAAATTAAGCCATGTGGGCCCCTGATATAGCGGCTGCCTGAACTGTAAAGTGGAACAATGGGATGTGTGGTAACTGCGCTGGCGTTGTACACCGTCGCGGTAGGCGGTTGAAGACTGTGGTGTAATCCTGCATTGTTTAACATTGGACTCTATGGGTCCCAGGAGCCAATGACGATGTACGCCAGCGGTAACGGTACGCACCACCTCGGACGTGATCGCCATTTTCTATCTGTTCAATCACTCGATACCTGATCTTCGACAGGAGAGGACCTACACTGCAAGTGCTGCTATGACCTCGGTCTGGAAGAGACCATGGCTCGTGCGACTGGGGAAAGGGTCCCTGCCTTCACATCGGACGAGTTGGAGAAACTTGTGGATGGGGTCCTCCCCCAGTACACTCTACTCTACGGTCCTCGATACAAACAGGTAAATACACTGGGAGCATGCTGTCTGGGCTATGCCTGTGTGGAGTGGGGTGGATGGAAGAAGGGGATGGAGATTGAGGCGTGCATGAAACGACGGTGAGTGCATGTGCATAATGGCAACGGTAGGGATGGGGACCAATGACTGTGACGGTGCATTTGGTAATAACTTTTCTTTGCCCCCTGTACAATTCATGTAGGTCAGCGCCCACTAGAAAAAAGATATTTGGTGTGCCATCACCAAGGACGTCCGGACATTTGGGGTCTACCACAGACTGAACACCCACTGCCGTAAAAGATGGGAGGACATTCGCCGCTGGAGCAAGAAGACGGCGGAGGCCCAGCTGGGGATGGCCTCCCAACGTGGGAGGGGTGCACGTCGCACCATGACCCCCCTGATGTTCAGGATCCTGGCGGTGGCGTACCCGGTGTTGGATGGGTGCTTGAGGGCATCACAGCAGCCACAAGGGGATGAGTACACTCTCATTCTGCAAATTTTGCGCACAATGGAGGAGTCTGGGTGGGGGAGGTGGGTTGTGGGTTTCCCTAGGCCAGGGCGAGTTTAGGTTGCCCCCCACATCTACAGGTACAGCTGCCACCCCCCTACCAGCACCGCCCTCCCAGCAGCCCCTCAACCTTCAACCCGTGCCCGCTCACCCAGGAGGGTGGGCATCACCTTCGTCCCAGGCACCTCAGGCCCTGCCCCAGTCACCCCTGCTGCCCTCAGTGAGGAGGCCATTGACCTCCTCAGGTCCCTCACTGTTGGGCAGTCTACCATTTTGAATGCCATCCAGGGTGTATAAAGGCAGTTGCAACAAACAAATGCATTCCTGGAGGGCATTCATTCTGGTCAGGCAGCCCTTCAGCGAGCTTTTCAGACTCTGGCCTCAGCACTGATGGCAGCCACTGTCCCTGTGTCTAGCCTCCCCCCTCCAACTTCCTCCACCCAGACCCAATCCCCTCTACCTCAGCCTATCCCAAGCACATCTTCAGACCAGCATGCACACACTTCAACACACAAGGGAAGATCAGGCAAACATAAGCACCACACATCCCACAGGCACTCACGCAAGCATCACACACATGCAGACACACCAACATCCACTGCCTCCACTGTGTCCCCCTCCTCCTCGTCTCTCTCCTCCCTCCCAGTCACGTCTCCACTCACACCTGCATGCACTACATCTACAGCCACTACTTCCATCACCAGCACACACACCACCATACCCCGCTCACGTGTAGTCACCACCCCACCACCATTCACACGTCCCCTGTGTCCTCTCCCAGTGTGTCTGTGACGCCACCTCCCACGATACACAAACGCAGGCTCACACCCACCCAACAGCCATCCACCTAACGACAGCCTCCAGCACATGCACCTTCACCCAAAGTCACCAAACCACCACCTCCTTCAATCACAACCTCTTCCTCCACTCCCAAACCCCCTCCAGCTACCCGTCCCAGTGATTCCCCAAAACTTTTCCTGTCCAGCCTTGACCTCTTTCCCACACCTCCCCCACCCCGTCCGCCTCCTATGGCCTGACTCTCCAGGTCCCAACCTAACACCTCAGCCACAACATCTCCGGGACCAGTGGTGCCTGTAGTCACTGGAGTGCACCGGCCACCAGGGCAGCCAGTGTGTCACTGAGCCACAGCACGGACAGTGCCCCACCTGTGAAGCATCTAAAGTTGGCCAGTGCCCGGTGGGAGAGGGGGAAGACTCCAGCCACCAAAGCCGCTCCCAGAGGTACAGGTGGGAGTGTGGAGTCAGCTGCGACACCTTCCAAGGTGAGGAAGGGCCACAAGAAAGTCAGCAGGTCTGGGAAGAGCAGCACGCCGGAGAAGACCACCATCATACCCGCTGCCCAGGAGCCCACCACCATCATCCCCTCTGCCCAGGTGCCCACCGCCATCATCCCCGCTGCCTAGGTGCCCACAGCCATCATCCCCGCTGCCCAGGAGCCCACCGCCAGCACCTGCCCTGCTGCCTAAGAGGCCACCGCCAGCACCTGCCCTGATGCCCAAGAGGCCACCGCCAGCATCTGCCCTGCTGCCCAAGAGGCCACCGCCAGCACCTGCCCCGCTGGGCCAGAGAGGACCGCCAGCACCAGCCCCGCTGGGCCATGAAGGACCGCCAGCACCAGCCCCGCTGGACCAGAGATGACCGCCAGCACCAGCCCCGCTGGTCCATGAAGGACCACCAGTACCAGCCCCGCTGGACCATGAAGGACCGCCAGCCTTAGCAGGATGAAGCACTCTGGGCACCATGCCCCCTCCAGAACCAGTGGAGAGATGCATCCACTACCTCAGTCCTTAGCAGGATGAAGCACTCTGGCACCATGCCCCCTCCAGAACCAGTGGAGACTGTTGTCCACTTGAGAGACTGTGGCTTTGCACTCCCCAGGATGGAACAGTGGGTAATCCACCCACTGTAGAGACTTGAGAGACTGTGGCTTTGCACTCCCCAGGATGGAACAGTGGGCAACCCACCCACTGTAGAGACTTGAGAGACTGTGGCTTTGCACTCCCCAGGATGGTACAGTGGGCAAGCCACCCACTGTAGAGACTTGAGAGACTGTGGCTTTGCACTCCCAGGATGGAGTATATTTTGTTTATAGTGTGTATATATATATTTTTGCGTACTTTATTTTAATATATTACAATGGTTACACTCATTTTCTTTTGTCTTTGCATTCTTCCGTGGGGGTTGGGGGTGTAACTATAATGTATCATGCTGTATTAGTGTGTGTGCTGTGGTGGGTGAGGGTGGGGGTGGGGGTGTTGCGTGTTGAGTGTGTGTGTGTGTCCCTGTTTTTTCCATCCCCCCTCCCCTATGTCGTAGGTGCAGTACTCACGGTTGTCTTCGCCGCCGGCGTTTGTGTTCCTGGTAGAGGAGCAAGAAGATAAGGGCTGGCAGGATCTGCAGCTCTGGTTCCATGGCATCCGGATTCCTCGTGGGGTGTGTGGAGGTGAGCGTTTTCCCTTCGAAGTCCTGTTTCCGCCGCGTTTTTGTCCTCGGTGAATCTGCCCCGGAAAAGGTGGTGGATTGGTAGGTTGTGATACTGTGGGCAGTACTTTGTCTTCCGCCTGTCTGTTGGTGGTGACCGCCGTGCTGTTTGTTTGTACCGCCGTGGCGGTCGGAGTGTTAAAGTGGCTGTCTTTGTTGGCGGTTTCCGCCATGTTCGTAATTCCAATTTTTTTACCGCCGGCCTGTTGGCGGTCTTCCCGCCGCTTTAACACCGTCCGCCAGGGTTGTAATGACCACCATAGGGTCTTATCTATGAGCATTGGGGTCCTGGCTAGCAGGATCCCAGTGACACAGTAAAAAGACACTGACACACACTCACAAACAGGCCAAAAGTGGAGGTAACCATGCTAGAAAGAGGCTACTTTCTCACACCACTCAGCTAAAGTGCCCCCCATCTCTCCATAGCCCCTCTCTCATATACATTCCATCTGCCTTAAAGCACTAGTAAAGGCTGGCTTTACTAATCCACTCAACTAGTCACACAACAAACAGATCTGTTCTTTGCAGCAGGCACATTAACACTCTTCACTACTTTATGACGAGTCAAAACTCCCACTAGAAAAAACTCTGATCTCTCTCTCTAGCAAGAACATGAATCACAAGTTATCTTTTTATATTTTTACTGCTGCTTGAAAGTTGGAGACTCGAGGACTTTGCAGCAACACACACAGCAGCTTCGAGCAACAGAAGCCCTAGTTGATACAAATACACAGCCAGATAGTAGCTACAGGCACTGAACCCTGGTGTGGTGAACATACACTGCACACACAGCTGCCCCATCCAACGGACCCTGGCATAAACTGTGCATACATGCAAAAGAGCCCCTCGTTGGTGCATTCACACTGCCGGGTAGTGTGGTGAATATGTACTGCACTCAGCCGCCCAATCCAACAGAACCAAGGCCCTGATTAATGCTCTTTGACGCAGACCTGCATTAGCGCAGGTTTGCATCAAAAAGTTTACCGCTGGCTAGCGCCATTCCTGGACGCCAGCCGGGTGTCAGATTTAAGGAATGATGCTAGCCGGCGGTAAGGCCTGGTTAGTGTCGAAATAAATGATGCTAACCGGGTTGGGGAGGCGTAGGGGAAACATGGGGTTGTGCTCCGAAGAATGGCTGTAGTCAGGTTAGAGTCATAAAAAATACGCTAACCTGACTAGCATCATTTTTTGACGCACAACCCCCACGGAAATGACTTCTGTCTTAGTAAAGGCAGGAGTCATGCCCCCTTGCCCAATGGTCATGCCCAGGGGACTTATGTCCCCTGGGCATGGCCATTGGGCACAGTGCCATGTAGGGGGGCCAGGTTAGGCACTCTATGGCACTTTAAAAAAAAACAACAAAAAAACTTACCTGGACTTACCTGGGATGGGTCCCCCCATTATAGGTGTTCTCCAGGTGTGAGTAGGGGTGGGTAGGGGTGGGCGGGGGTGTCCCTGGTAGCAGGGAAGGGCACCTGTGGGCTGCTTCCATGGGCTCTGACCATGGAAATGAGCCCACAGGTCCCCTAACGCCTGCCCTGACCCAGGCATCAAATAATGACGCTAAGCAAGCTTAGCGCCATTATTTGAATTCCTCCTCCTCCCGTGTGTGATTTTTGCACGGGTGGATAAATAAGGTAGCTAAGGCCTTAGAGTCATTTTTTGCCCGGGAACGCCTACTTTGCATCTCATTGACGCAAGGTAGGTTTTCACAGTAAAAAAATGATGTTAACTCCAATATTCTGAGGGGTCTAGCATCAAAATATAAATCTGGAGTTAAGTTTGCGCCGGATTTGCGTTAAAAAAATTACGCAAATCCGGCACAAACAGAGTATAAATATGCCCCCTAGTTTGCTACTGTTTTCTAATCTCTTTTTATTACCCTAAAGATATTGGTTGCCAGAGTCTCAAGACTTCTGCACTCACTGCTAATATTGAGAAGTCCTGGGACTCTGCAGTGGGATTTAGTGTAGATACAAAAGACTGCATCTGTAGAGATGAGAAGTATTCCACCTGTGCAGGTGAGACATTCTGCCCCTGCTCATGTCCGCCAGTGCAGGGGAGAGACCAACTGAGGACTTGGGTAAGTGCTGTGACCACAGCATTAGTGGAGGCCCTGCACCACTTCTGTGACAGCTGGCTTCGATGAGAGGCTTTGCACCACTCAAGATCCACCTACCATGGCTGAGGGTCCAGGCATAACTACGGAGACAGCCACCAATCTTAGCAGAGCATGCAACACTCAAAAGTTAACCAGTGTGGCTGTCAAAACTTGCAGAAATACCATAACGTCCAGTATGGATGAGATGCTAAGTCCCCATGTGATCTTTGTCATTGTGGATTGCACATCACAATATGTTGACAGTCCACAAAGCAGATGTCTGCCCTATCACTGGCTGAGTTTATACTTGTTGTCGACTCTAGACAGCACTCTGTTACTGACTGGCTTAATGTCTTCTATAGAAATAACACATACACAGTTCATACATGCATGCTACGGTGCCTGTCGGTATGGATGCCCAGTGCCACACCATTGTGGTTTCTGTAGGTATAAACATGAGGTCATATACAACTATGGTTCCTGTCAATATGTACAAGATGTTCTGTACCACTGTTGAGTTTTTATCTTCTAGAAGCCCTGCAACAAGTGGTGTCTGTCAGTGTATACAGTAAATTCAGCACTGCTGGAAAGTCTGTCAATGTAGGTGTGAAAACATGCACCTCTACTATCCCTGTCACTATGGATGAGAGGTCCTACATCTCTCTGGTGCCTTGCAGTGTGGATGGTAAGTCCTACACCAATGTGATGTCTGTAGTCTGGACAGTAAGTCCTGAATCTCTCTGGTGCCCTTCAGTGTGGCTGGTAAGTCCTGCACCACTTTGATGTCTGTCAGCATGGATGAGAGGTCCTGCATGTCTCTGGTGCATTTCAGTATGGACGGGAAGTCCCACACCAATGTGAAGTCTGTCAGGGTGGACAGTAAGCCCTGCATCTCTCTGGTGCCTTTTAGTGTGGATGGTAAGTCCAACACCATTGTGATGTTGGTCAGTGTGGACTGTAAGTCCTGCATCTTTCTGGTGCCTTTCAGTGTGGATGGTAAATCCCACACCAATGTGATGTCCATCAGTGTGTACGGTAAGTCCTGCATCTCTCTGGTGCCTTTCAGTGTGGATGGTAAGTCTCACACCAATGTGATGTCCGCCAGTGTGGACGGTTAGTCCTGCATGTCTTTGGTGCCTTTTAGTGTGGATGGTAAGTCCTGCACCACTGTGATGTCTATCAGCATGGATGAGAGGCCCTGCGTCTCTCTGGCGCCTTTCAGTGTGGATGGTAAGTACCACACCACTGTGATGTCTGTCAGCATGGATGTTAAGTCATGCATCCCTCTGGTGCCTTTCAGTGTGGATGGTAAGTCCTGCACCACTGTGATGTCTGTCAGAATGGATGAGAAGCCCAGCACTTCTGTGGTATCTGTCAGTGTTGACTGTATGTCCCGCACCACTGTGGTGTCTGTGAGTACGGATAAAAAGCTCTGCACCACTTAGGTGTCTACCAATGTGGATAAGCGGTCATGAACCAATGTGTCTGTGAATACAGCGTGGGCTCCTGCACCACTCTGGTGTTTGTCAGTGAGTCGCAGAGGTCCTAGTCACTGTGGTGTCTGTCAGTATGGCACAAAGACACTAGTCACAGTGGTGTCTGTCAGTGCAAATGTGAGGTGTGGCGGCACCAATCGGTTGTTTGTCAGTGTGGTAAGAGGCCCAGAACTATATGGTGTGTGTCAGAGTGGGTAATAGGCCTTGAACTACTACAGTCATTGCCAGTATACGTGGGTGGATGAGGCACTCTGTACTGACTGATAAAGTATAACAGGCCTGTGGAGGGCCCTCCAGGATTTGTGGTACTACAGCAGCTGCCAGTACTAATGGACGTCTCTGCACCCTGCAGAGAAGCTCAGTATGTATGTATTTATGTATGTTCTTCATTAGTTTCCACACCACCTTACAGGGCCCTTTAGCTTACCTAGAATGTAGAAGGGGGTGTGCAGATTGTTGAAAGAACTGAATGGAGTTTAAGCTGTGGTTTTCTCAAATCATGTGAATCTTCAATCCTTTCCTCTGTTTTCTAAAATGTAGATTCTAGAGGATGGACAGTGGGTACAGACCAAAGGTTCTCATCTCACTTCACACAGAGTCTGTTTTAGGAGCTCACAGGAGGTGGGAGGACAGGACCTTCATAATGTCTCCCCTTGTGCCCTGCTTCATGTCCAGAGCAGCAGGACCTGAGGTTCTCTCTCTAAACTACCTGGGAGCCAGGGAAGACATCTGCTGTGGGGAAGACAAAGGGGGGGTGGGTAGAGGAACATGCAGAAAGCAATCAAGGCTCCTAAAGTGCTGCGGGCAGTAATGCTACTGCTAGGGGTATCAAAGGGCCAGATGGAGCTGCATCTGCTAATCCTTTTTCCTTCTAGTTGATGCCTCTGCTCACTTCCCATGCTAAGGAGCTGCCTTCCCATGTGATCCCCTCCCCCCAGGAGGGAGGAAATGTAGGCACTGGGTAAGGAATGCCAAGCACACAGCTGCATCACCCTGAGAGTAAGGGAGGAAATGTAGGTACTGGGGTAAGGAAGGGAAACCCCACAGCTGCACCACCCTGAGTGTGAGGGAGGAAATGTAGGCACTGGGTAAGGAAGGAAAACCCCACAGCTGCACCACCCTGAGTGTAAGGGAGGAGGCGTAGGGACTGGGTAAGGAAGGGAAACCCCACAGCTGCATCACCCTGAGTGTAAGGGAGGAAATGTAGGCACTGGGTAAGGAATGCCAAGCACACAGCTGCATCACCCTGAGAGTAAGGGAGGAAATGTAGGTACTGGGGTAAGGAAGGGAAACCCCACAGCTGCATTACCCTTAGTGTAAGGGAGGAGACGTAGGTACTGGGGTAAGGAATGCCACCCCACAGCTGCACCACCATGAGTGTAAGGGAGGAAATGTAGGCACTGGTTAAGGAAGGAAAACCCCATAGCTGCACCACCCTGAGTGTAAGGGAGGAAATGTAGGCACTGGGTAAGGAAGGGAAGCCCCACAGCTGCACCACCCTGAGTGTAAGGGAGGAAATGTAGGCACTGGGTAAGGAATGCCAACCCCACAGCTGCACTACCCTGAGTGTAAGAGAGGACATTTAGAAACTGGGGTAAGGAAGGGAAATCCCAAAGCTGCACCACCCTGAGTGTAAGGGAGGAGACGAAGGCACTGGGTAAGGAAGGGAAACCCCACAGCTGCACTACCCTGAGTGTAAGGGAGGAAATGTAGGCACTGGGTAAGGAAGGAAAACCCCACAGCTGCACCACCATGAGAGTAAGGGAGGAGGCGTAGGCACTGGGTAAGGAAGGGAAACCTCACAGCTGCACCACCCTGAGTGTAAGGGAGGAGGCGTAAGCACTGGGTAAGGAAGGGAAACCTCACAGCTGCACCACCCGAGTGTAAGGGAGGAGACGTGGGCACTGGGTAAGGAAGGGAAACCCCACAGCTGCACCACCCTGAGCGTAAGGGAGGAGACGTAGGCACTGGGTAAGGAAGGGAAGCTCCACAGATGCACCACCCTGAGCGTAAGGGAGGAGACGTAGGCACTGGGTAAGGAAGGGAAGCCCCACAGCTGCACCACCCGAGTGTAAGGGAGGAGACGTAGGCACTGGGTAAGGAAGGGAAGCCCCACAGCTGCACCACCCTGAGTGTAAGGGAGGAGACGTAGGCACTGGGTAAGGAAGGGAAGCCCCACAGCTGCACCACCCTGAGTGTAAGGGAGGAGACGTAGGCACTGGGTAAGGAAGGGAAACCTCACAGCTGCACCACCATGAGAGTAAGGGAGGAGACGTAGGCACTGGGTAAGGAAGGGAAGCCCCACAGCTGCACCACCTGAGTGTAAGGGAGGAGGCGTAGGCACTGGGTAAGGAAGGGAAACCTCACAGCTGCACCACCTGAGTGTAAGGGAGGAGACGTAGGCACTGGGTAAGGAAGGGAAGCCCCACAGCTGCACCACCTGAGTGTAAGGGAGGAGGCGTAGGCACTGGGTAAGGAAGGGAAGCCCCACAGCTGCACCACCCTGAGTGTAAGGGAGGAGACGTAGGCACTGGGTAAGGAAGGGAAGCCCCACAGCTGCACCACCCGAGTGTAAGGGAGGAGGCGTAGGCACTGGGTAAGGAAGGGAAACCTCACAGCTGCACCACCCGAGTGTAAGGGAGGAGACGTAGGCACTGGGTAAGGAAGGGAAGCCCCACAGCTGCACCACCCTGAGTGTAAGGGAGGAGACATAGGCACTGGGTAAGGAAGGGAAGCCCCACAGCTGCACCACCCTGAGTGTAAGGGAGGAGACGTAGGCACTGGGTAAGGAAGGGAAGCCCCACAGCTGCACCACCCTGAGTGTAAGGGAGGAGACGTAGGCACTGGGTAAGGAAGGGAAGCCCCACAGCTGCACCACCCTGAGTGTAAGGGAGGAGGCGTAGGCACTGGGTAAGGAAGGGAAACCTCACAGCTGCACCACCCTGAGTGTAAGGGAGGAGGCGTAGGCACTGGGTAAGGAAGGGAAACCTCACAGCTGCACCACCCTGAGTGTAAGGGAGGAGGCGTAGGCACTGGGTAAGGAAGGGAAACCTCACAGCTGCACCACCATGAGAGTAAGGGAGGAGACGTAGGCACTGGGTTAGGAAGGGAAGCCCCACAGCTGCACCACCTGAGTGTAAGGGAGGAGGCGTAGGCACTGGGTAAGGAAGGGAAACCTCACAGCTGCACCACCTGAGTGTAAGGGAGGAGGCGTAGGCACTGGGTAAGGAAGGGAAGCCCCACAGCTGCACCACCTGACTGTAAGGGAGGAGGCGTAGGCACTGGGTAAGGAAGGGAAGCCCCACAGCTGCACCACCCTGAGTGTAAGGGAGGAGACGTAGGCACTGGGTAAGGAAGGGAAGCCCCACAGCTGCACCACCCTGAGCGTAAGGGAGGAGACGTAGGCACTGGGTAAGGAAGGGAAGCCCCACAGCTGCACCACCTGAGCGTAAGGGAGGAGGCGTAGGCACTGGGTAAGGAAGGGAAGCCCCACAGCTGCACCACCTGAGCGTAAGGGAGGAGGCGTAGGCACTGGGTAAGGAAGGGAAACCCCACAGCTGCACCACCCCGAGTGTAAGGGAGGAGGCGTAGGCACTGGGTAAGGAAGGGAAACCTCACAGCTGCACCACCCCGAGTGTAAGGGAGGAGGCGTAGGCACTGGGTAAGGAAGGGAAACCCCACAGCTGCACCACCCCGAGTGTAAGGGAGGAGGCGTAGGCACTGGGTAAGGAAGGGAAACCCCACAGCTGCACCACCCCGAGTGTAAGGGAGGAGGCGTAGGCACTGGGTAAGGAAGGGAAACCTCACAGCTGCACCACCCCGAGTGTAAGGGAGGAGGCGTAGGCACTGGGTAAGGAAGGGAAACCTCACAGCTGCACCACCCCGAGCGTAAGGGAGGAGACGTAGGCACTGGGTAAGGAAGGGAAGCCCCACAGCTGCACCACCCCGAGCGTAAGGGAGGAGACGTAGGCACTGGGTAAGGAAGGGAAGCCCCACAGCTGCACCACCCTGAGTGTAAGGGAGGAGACGTAGGCACTGGGTAAGGAAGGGAAGCCCCACAGCTGCACCACCCTGAGTGTAAGGGTAGGAAGGTAAGGAAGGGAAGCCCCACAGCTGCACCACCTGAGTGTGACAGATCGCATCTGATCTCAGACAAGGAGCAGGGCCGGGATTGGTTTACAGCTGGAAGGGAGGGAGTGAAACCAGGAGAAATAAAGAACAGTCTAGATGCTCTGGTCATTACCCTCATGCAGTCCTCCTCCCAGTCCTAACAGAAAAGGCTATTCCGTCCCTGTCAGGAGGTTTCACCACAGGACGGAAGGGCCTGAAAGCACATCTTTCTTCTATGTCTATACATCACATTAATCCTCACATAACGACATAAATTCAGTAAACGCGTGTCACAGAGTGAAACCCCCCATGGTTCGGTACTTCCTCGCTTGTCATTGAAAGATATATCATCTTAGACTGGAGTTCCCAGCAGCAGAGGATGCAGAATGCGTCAATGCGCCCGCAGTTGGCACCAGACACTGGATGTTCCAGTTTAGTAGGTGAGATCATTTTCTAAACATGTCTCATAAATGCAGCATAGCTGAGGCTTGCTTTCTGCTTAGCAGAGTTAGAGGGCGGAGGGAGCCCAGGAATTCATGACTGTAGAAGCATCTTTCAAACGCCCTGGGACATGCTAGGGTGCCCTGAACTTCACGCGAGCAGACAAAGATGGCCCTGAGGGACTTGGTCGTGGCTTTGTCAATAGAGCATGACGTAATACCATTCCCTTCATAGGGCTACCTAAGAGGTCTAAAGGGTCTAATATGTTTGTATTCCTTAAACAATGGTTGAGGAAGAAGTGGCACCGGAGAGGCTCTCCCCGTTCTTTGCCTTGGAGAGGGGTCATTGAGTTCCACTGCCCAGGATACCTGCTCACTCTATGGTGGTCAAATTGCTCAATTATAATGACAGAGACCATATCTTATGTCAGGCCAGGTTTAAAGGGGACCTATATTCACAAGGTCCAAAAGCAACAGAACAGAAAGAGGGGCTCTATGATACTGGAAGTAGAATCAGACCAGGGAGGGAGACGATATAGAAAGGACACCATTCACAACAGTTTTAAAGACTACTATGCATTCCTATGAGTGGGTATGCAACCCCAGCCCTAAGTGACTTAGATGCCTATTTGGAACCGCTGCACATGCCAACACTTACGCAGGAGGAGGCGCTAATTTAGAGAGCAATATAATACTGGCCAGAGGATACGTTCCTGGAACGGACAGTCTCCCTGTTGGATTTTACACAACATATGCTGAGACACTAGCAATAAATTAGTGGAGAAGCACAACTCAGCACAGGAACAGAGTGAACTGCCAAACACCACACAAATGGCACTAGTCCCCCCACTATTAAAACCTAGCCACCCCCTCATGACAAAACATCCTACAGGCCCCTATCAATACTGAATGTTGCCTGTAAACTCCTCAGCCATATATGACAAAACTAGTGCATCCTGACAAGGCAAGATTTATACAGGACAGAAACACAGCACTTAACATTCAGTGGCTCCTTGTGCTGATGAGAGATAACTCCTATAACAAGTACTCAACCGCAGTCCTTTTCAGTAGATATTGAAAAGTCCTTTGGTAGTTTGGAGTGGTATTTCCTATACCTCGTAGTTTGGGAATTGAAGCTGGAGGAAGGTTTTATCAGCTGAACGAGGCTATTGTATGTGGGACCTGTGGCCCGAGTCAAAACGGAAGGTGTAATAGCTGAGGTATATGAGGTTGGTCTGGGTACATGACAGGGATGCCCGTTGTTCCCGTTGCTGTTCACCTTAGCAGTGGAACCCCTGGCATGCAGCGTGAGAGAGGGGTGGCATTTTTGGGAGCCCTGAGGTCCAAGACTACGCAACATATTGCATTATATGCTGATTACCGGTTTTTGTTCCTTAAAGATATTAATGTGGGACTGAATGGTGCAATGGGAGTATTAGATCACTTTGGTGCCCTGTTGGGGTTGAGGGCGAACTGGCAAAAATGCAAGCAGTTCCCAGTGTGCGAAGATTTACAACCAACTGCGGGCCTGAGAACCCAGATATGGGAACCACTTTGCTTGCAATATTCAGAAGTAAAAATATATCATGACACTCGTGAATTACTGGATGGCAATGTAGGGCCAGTGGCCCAATCCCTTCGATCCAGTGTAGAGTCCTGGAAAACTCTGCTTTTGTCTGTAGCAGGTCGCATTACTGTAATCAAAATGAATGCACTCCCACAACTTATTTGTTTCTTTGTGTTACTCCCACTGCTGATTCTACAGGGGATCTTCAGAGATCTGGAATCACTTCTCATTACTTTTATCTGTGATCCAGCTGCCTGAGAGTAGCATTAGCAAAACTGAAGCAACTGGTAACACATGGGGGCTTAGCAGTTCCCTACTTGGAGGCTTACTCTTTAGTGGCACAAGTGCAATGGTTTACTCAATGGCTGAATGTTAGAAATGGGGTTTCTAGTTGGCTAGGGTATGCACCTCAGCCAGGCAGAACTTACCCACTCTAGTCAGGGCAAGGGAGTTACACGTCCAAGATAACCCCTGCTCACCCCCTTGGTAGCTTGGCACGAGCAGTCAGGCTTAACCTGGAGGCAATGTGTAAAGTGTTTGCACAACACATACATGTGACGCAATATCCCCACCACAAAGGAAACACAACACCAGATTATATGAAAATATACTGTATTGTACACATGGCAATTATCAGACCAAACATCACATATCAGTACTATCCTGCTACCTTAGCAGTTGTCAGAACGTTACACATTAGTTACTCTGCAACCTAGCAGTAGTCACACATAACACACAGGTTACTCAGTATTCTGCAACATAAGCAGTAGTCAGGAAAACACGTTATCACATTAGAACACCTGTCATAAGAATATCATAAAACGCCCATAGTAGGAACATTAGAAAATCTATGGCAAGTTAGGGAAACATATTAGCAAGTCATGCCCATAAAAGGAACATTTGCACATATATGTAAAAGCATAATAGAACAGGTAGGCAATATATCACAATCAGCAAAGTCTTTAGAAAGAACTTCAATTATAATTATAGTGGTCCTTTTAAAAGTACCTGTCTTGATGAAGGCACTTCCTGTGCCTTTTGAATGAAAAGAAATGGGGCCCGGCGCTCCTCTGCACAAAACGTGGGCCTCCTGGCAATTCTGGGTGAGAGGGGGGTGGCACACACCCCCTCTGTACTCCTAACGGGCCCCTCCTGGGGCCTGTGATCACTGGGGGCCCCCCTTGACCTCCACCAGCCCTCACGAGGGGGGCCAAGGTCGCCCCAATACTTTTAGGAAGGAGGGGGGCACCACACACCCCCTCGGATTCAAGTGTGGGCCCCTCCTGGGACCCGCAAACTTTGTAGGGCCCCCGCCCTGCGCCTTGACTGGATCTCCACGATAGGGGGGAGCCCAAAGAAATTAGGGCCAGATGTAGGTAGGGAAAAATTAGCGACTAGCAAATTGCGAGTCGTTGCGACTCGCAATTTCCGGAGGTATCCGTCTCCAAACTCCCCACGTTCTAGGCGTTGGTGTATTCCACTGTGCCTAAAAATGTAGGAGTCATGAGTACTTCCTGGAAATTTGGCAACCATGTCAGTGATGACATAATGGGCGTCACATACCACCTGGATGTTGAGTGAGTGGGTACACTTACGATTGCGGAACAGATATTCCAGGTTTGCAGGAGGGCATATTTGTATATGTGTCCCGTCTACACACCGTATGACATGGGGGAAGTTGTCAATCCTGTAGAATTACAACTTGGTACTGTTGATTTCTACCTCATTCCTGGGTAGGTATATGTATCTGGACATGTGTGTGAGTAAGGCGTCTAGGAATGCCCTAAAGAACCGTGAGGGCGAACTTTGGGATACCCCACCTGCCACAGCAATGACCCCCTGATAGCTACCCGAGGCCAAGAGGTGCAGTGAGCATAGCACTTGCACATGCGTAGGGATGGCGCAGTCGCGCACAGTCTGGCGTTGTAGCTGTGGTTTGAGTAATTCTATTAAATCTAGTATAGCTGCGCTGCTGAGTCTCTATTTATCATAAATCTCCTCCTCAGTTTGTTGGAAAAGTGTCTGCCTGGTTCTGTATATCTTCTCCTGTCTCTGGCTCCTCCTCCTCCTCTGCTGGGCTGCGTGGGCTCTCCTCCTCACTGCTATCACATATATCTCTGCCATCTTGAGTAACCCAGATGCCTTCTGGGTCTCCTTTTATACTTTGGTAATGGTTACCACCTGCTCTGAGTTAGTGGTAAATGGGACGTGCAAAATAGGCTTTCTGCGACTAGTCGCAATTTGCGAGTTGCAAGTGCATATGGTTTGCGACTCGCAAATTGCGACTTCCTATTTGCGGGTCGCAAAATGGGGTCGCAAATTTTGCGAGTCAGTAATGGCTTGCGTCACATTTTGTGAGTCGGAAATGGGATTTTTGCATCCCATTTCCGATTTTGCGGGGTCGTAAATTGCGAATCAGGCCATTTGCGACTCGCAAAAGTTTGCTACATCTGGCCCTTTGTACTGGCCCACACAAGGGCCAAGCCAGGGACCGGCGGTGCGGGGCGAGCCTCGGGCGAGGCCTCGGCCCGCCAGCGATCCCACAGAGAGCCCAGCTGGGCTCGGCAGGGCAGGGAGAGGCTTCCTCCTCTCCCGCCCATCTCCGGCTTTACTCTGGCCCAAGGCAGGGCCTTCCAGTGCCCCGGGGGGACTCCAACGAGCGGTCCTCGCCCCGGGGCACCAACAGGAGCACGCTTGGTCCTCAGAACGAAATGGAGGTTTCCTTTGTGCCCTGGGGGCACCGTGATGAGCGCGACCCTCGCGCTAGGGAATATTTCAAAAGCCCGGCCGCGGCGGTGAACATTTCAGCAGGGGAGCACTCCAGGATGCACGAGGACTTGTTTTTCAGCCCGGGTTGCAGCGGTGATTTGGGCAGGAATAAGCGCTCTTCCCAAAGCGCTCAGGCAAATCTGCAGCCCGGGCTGCGGTGGTGATCTCTTGCAGCACTTTTTAGAAAGAGTGCTTTTTCCAAGCACTGCAGGCAAGTTTGTAGAGATCGTGGCAGGGGTCAGGGGCCACAGCACCCTCCCCCTGGGAACAACAAAACAAGAAGAAGCACAGGGCTGGTGGGCCCAGGTACAGGCCAGCACAAGGGGTGCAGATGGTGGCAGTTCCTCCTAGTGACCAGACAGGTCACAGGTCAGCACAACAGCAGCAGTCCATGGTGGTTTCCTGGTGAGTCCATTCATCAGCATTCTGTGTTCAGTTTCAAGTTCCAAGAATGTTCAAATTGTGGGGGAAATTCCCCTGTACTTATAGTCAGTTCTTACAGTGTTTTACCATGGTAGGGAGAGGAGGTTCCAGACAGTTACAACTGGTTCTGGGAGTGCCCCCTCTCTCTTTTCAGCACAGGCTCCAAACATCAGTGGGGGGTTAACAACCCTATTGTGTGAGGCCCGGACACAGCCTTTACAAAAGTAGGTGAGCCCCGCCTCTCCCTTCTCTCAGCCCAGGAAGACTATTCAGTATGTAGATGCACCTCCGTGACACCTCCATCCTCCCTGTGTACAGGCTGTCTGAAAAGTATGCACTAAGCCCCAACTGTTACTCTGCCCAGACGTGGATTGGAGTCAAGCTGCAAAACACCAGTCATAAGTACTGATAAATGTGCGCTTTCTAGAAGTGGCATTTCTGTGATAGTAATAAAAAATACACCCACACCAGTAAGCAGCATTTATTATCACTATCACAACCATACCAAACACGCCTACCCCTCATAAATCAGAAAATACCCCTTACACATAAGGCAGGGCATTTCTAATGCAATCCTATGAGAAGGCAGCACTCACAGCAGTGAGACACCAAGTTAGGCTGTTTGTCACTACCAGGACAGGCCACGCAATATGGCACCTGTCCTGCCTTTCTACATACATGGCACTCTGCCTATAGGGCTACCTAGGGCGTACCTTAGGGGTGACTTACATGTAGTAAAAGGGGAGTTCTGGGCCTGGCAAGTAAGTTTAGATGCCAGGTCCCTGTGGCAGAAAACTGCGCACACAGGCCCTGCCCCAGCAGGCCTGAGACAGGTTTGAAAGTCTACTTCAGTGGGTGGCGCAAGCAGCGCTGCAGGCCCACTAGTAGTATTTAATTTACAGGCCCTGGGTATAGAGATACCAATGTACAAGGGACTTATAGGTAAATTAAATATGCCAATTAGGTATAAGCCAATCATACCAACTTTAGATGGGAGAGCACCTGCACTTTAGCACTGGTCAGCAGTGATAAAGTGTTCAGAGTCCTAGAGCCAACAGCGAGAGGTCAGAAAAACCAGGAGGAAGGAGGCAAAAAGACTGGAGATGACCCTGCGTAAGGCAAAAAGTCCAACACTGAGCTACTCCGATGATTTTACTAGGCTCAAGTAGATACTGTGATGGGGTAGAAGTACAATCTGGATAATGGTGAGACAGAGCATCAGCCAGAATGTTTTGGGATCCAGGAATATAGGTGACATAAAAGTCATACTGACTGAAGTAAAAGGCCCAATGAACCTGACGACTATTCTGGCATACAAAATTACGTAGACATTGTAGATTACGATGGTCAGTTCTCACCTCGAAGAGTGCCTTGGAACCCATAAGAAACTGCCTCCACTCAAGGCAGGCTGTTTTTAGGGCTAACAACTCCCTTTCAAGTACTGAGTAATGTTGTTCTGACGCCGAAAGTACATGGGACAAAGAACACAGGTTGTTCAAGACCGTCATCTTCTTGTTGTTGGAGTAAGGCAGCTCCGATGGCTCTTTCGGAAGCATCTGTAACAACAATAAATTGTTTGTTGGTATCTGGGTGCTTCAATATCGGTGCCTGCGTGAAGGCCTTTTTTAGACTCTGAAAATCTTGTTCAGCCGCCCTGGTCCAGGCGAAGCCTTTCTTTAGATTTTCCTTTTTTAATGTTTGAGTTATGTGGCTGGTTTGTTCTGCAAAGTCCAAGATAAACTGCCGATAAAAATTAGCCAATCCTCGAAAACATTGTGTTTCCTTAATAGAGGAAGGAGAAGGCTTAGTCTAGAATGGCTTGTACCTTTTCTTGGTCCATAGCTATGCCAGTGGGACTAAGGTGATATCCCAAATATTTGACTTCGGTCTTGTCAAACTCACACTTTTCCATTTTACAGGACAGTTGATGTTCCCAGAGTCTTTGGAGGACCTGTTTAACGTGAGAGGAATGAAGTTCAGGATGTTTAGAATAAATAAGGACATAGGTGGTCATTACGACCCTGGCGGTGAGAGACCGCCAGGGGTAATGTGGCGTCCGTACCGCCAACAGGCTGGCGGTACAGAGGCCCTGATTACGACCGCGGCGGTAGAGCCGCGGTCGCACCACCGGTGCCGGCGGTTTCACGCCGTTTTAGCCCCGGCGGTGATAATCCGCCAGGGCAGCGCCTGGGGATTATGACCCCCCTACCGCCAGCCTGTTTCTGGCGTTTTGCACCGCCAGGAAGAGGCTGGCGGTAAGGGGTGTGCTGGGGCCCCCTAACAGGGCCCCTGCACTGCCCATGCCACTGGCATGGGCAGTGCAGGGGCCCCCTTACAGGGCCCTGGCCAGCTTTTCACTGTCTGCATAGCAGACAGTGAAAAGGTCGACGGGTGCAACTGCACCCGTCGCACTGCCACAACACCGCCGGCTCCATTAGGAGCCGGCTCCTATGTTGCGGCCTCATTCCCGCTGGCCCGGCGGGCCCAAACTTGGTTTGCGCCCGCCGGCCCAGGGGGAATGTCATAATGGGGGCCGCGTGAGTGCGGCTGCATTAGCGGCCGCACAGCGGTTACCGCCTGGCGGGCGGCAGTAGCCGCCCGCCATGGTCGTATTGACCCCCATAGTCTAAATAGATGACAACAGTATGGTTCAAGAGATCAGAGAATACTGAATCCATAAATCTCTGGAAAATGGAGGGGGCATTAGTAAGACCAAAAGCCATAACTCTGTACTCATAATGACCAAATGGGGTCCGGAAAGCAGTTTTCCACTCGTCTCCTACTTTAATACGCAAAAGGTGGTAGGCTCCACGAAGATCCAGTTTGGTAAATCGTTGAGCCCCTCTGACTGCCTCTAGTATATCCTTAATGAGAGGCAAAGGATAACGGTCTTTTATAGTTATTTTATTTAGCCAGCGAAAATCCAGGCAGGGACGAAAATCCTTCGTCTTCTTGGGTACAAAAACAGAGAGGAGCCCCAGCCGGAGAGGACGATGGTACAATAAGACCGCTATGTAAGTTTTCTTGCAGATATTCCTTTAGTACTTCTCTTTCAGGTTCTGTGAGTGAATACATCCTCCCAAAGGGAACGAGAGCTCCGGGTTCCAAGGGAATAGCACAATCGTAATCTCAATGTGGGGGTAACACAGGTCTGGTTGGTTTTTGGAACACATCTTGAAATTCTAGATAGTGATCGGGAATTCCTTGAACTGTATTGATGGAACATCCAGTAATACTTTCAGTAGGCATCAGCCTCTTGGGTGACCAATAAGTGTCTGAAGCAAAGCAGTTCTCAAGACAAAACTGTGAGGACAAGGAAATGGTCCGGGTTTCCCAATTTACATAAGGGTTATGTCTTATGAACCACGGAATTCCCAAAATGATAGTATGATTGGGGGATGATATTAGATCAAAGGAGATGTGTTCTTGATGGTTTCCAAATTGTAAACTCAGTGTCATGGTGGTGGTATCAACTGGACCAGAGGATATTAAGGCCCCATCCACTGTGTGAACTTGTTCTGGGATTTCTTTGGGTCGTGTTGGTATTTGTTGAGTCGTGGCCCAAGTCTTATCCATATATATATGCCACTGGCACCACAATCAAGTAAAGCCAGTGTTCTCTCTTGACGGCCATCCGGTAAATGCAACGTCACAGGTAACATAAACAAAGTAGTGGCATTGTCCTTGAATGAACTGATGAAAGGTATAGCTGATGATCCCGTCCCCTCCCTTCTTACAGAGTACGGGAAGTGGCCCTTCCCGATGGCCTTTGAGGACGAACGGGGCAGGTCCAGAGCATGTGGCCGGCAGCACCACAATACAGGCATAATCCCCTCCTACGTCTGTCTTCCAGCTCGCTAACGGAAAGTGGTCCTCGAGTGGTACCCACCTGCATAGGTTCGCCTTCTGTGTCTCTGGCGGGAGGACGAGGTTCCTCTGGACGATGCATAAAAACTCGTGAAGTGCTTGGCTGAGAAGATCCTCTACTCTCTCTCTTCTCCATAAGTCGTTCTTGGAGACGTATTCGATGGAAAGAGCCTGATCCATCAGACCATGAAGATCTTCAACTCGGGTGGAGTGTACTAACTCGTCTTTAATTTCTCCTTTAAATCCTCTACGGAATAAAGTCACCAGAGTTCATTCCACCCAAGTGGTCGCTAGCTGTCGAAAGCGGGTAATATATTGGAGGACATCTTGTGAGCCTTGTTGGATGTCACATAAGGCTTCTTCCGCAGAGGCCTCCAATCCTGGACGACTGAATATCTGTTTAAGCCGATTCACAAAGACAGGATAGTCTCATAATACTGGGTCGTTGGAGGATACCATCGGGGTTGCCCAGGCCAAGGCAGGACCGGATAATGCACTGATAAGATAACCCACCTTAGTCTTGTCGTGGGTGAATTGGGTAGGTCGGAAGGCGAAATACACAGTTAATGCATCGAGGAACTCTTGCAGCTTAGTTGGTTCACCGAGAAACGAGGAGTAGAGGTGGAGACGGCCGGCACTGCGAAAGGCCAAAGCTTGTCGTAAAGCAGCATTCTCATTGTGTAATTGTTGCAGTTCCTGAGCCTGTTGCTGAATGGTTGCCAGAAGAGATTGATCAGGATCTGCAGCAGCCGCGACTGCATCATCCATGATGTTAGACGACGTCTGGAGTATTGGGCGCTGCCATCTGTCATGACTTACGCACTGCTTTACCCTGGAGGCCGCAGAGCGAGTGGCGTGGATCCTGTTCTTGAATGTTCGGCCTTGGCCCAAGTAGGGGCGACTCTGGTAGCCATGGTGCTGCAGGCAATGGGTACGCCAAGAGCAGGCTGTGCACCTCAGAAGTAGCGCCAGAGGGAAAAAAACCCTGAAAGGGGAAAAAACCTCCACAAAGATAGGTTCCTACAACAGGAACAAAAAGAAGAGGTATCAGCAATAGCAAATACAGGAAAAAATATTCTGAACTGATGAGAACCAGCACAGGAATACAAGGAAGCAGGAGCGAAGACACCATCCAAACAGAAAGTGTTGCAGCACAAGGAGAGAAAGAATCACAGCCCTTAAATGCCAACAAACATGAAACGACCAACAGGAAGTAAAAGGACACCATCTTAGATAGGGAAAAGCACATAGAACAGAATGGACTAGGAACCATAGAGAATAGGGAACAAGGAATGCTGGGAAGAGAAGGGTAACATGGGAAGGGGGAAAAAACATAAAGGAAGGCACAACCAGATGTCCAAAGAAAAGAAGAAAAGAAAAGAACAGGTGAGTGGGGGGTCAGACATGCCTAAACATGCGTTGCACAGAAAAAGAACGAGGCCCCATGCCCAATTTGGGGCCTCTTAAAGTACACAGCAGACTGGGGCTTGGCGCGTCTGAGGACCGCGTGCTGCGGCCCGAGCTGAATGTTCGGCTCGTGCCGCGTGCAGCGGCGCGACACGATGATGGATTTCTCCTGGCCAGAAACAATGGGGAACTGTTTGCCATGTCATCCGAAACATTATCATTGTGAACTGTTGATTCTTTGGACTCTATTGTGTCTGTGTGTCCTGCACAGAGATGAAGTTGTGTTCCTGCTTTGTGATAGCACCTCCTCACCTCAAAGGCTGGTAGTAGTGACACATTTGCTCTCAGAGTAGTTGGAGTAGGAGTAATGTGCGGAGGAGTAGCATTTGTACTGTCCTCCATTTCCAGATGTGTGTCAATTGCTTCATCAGCTCTAATGGTTTCCGGCACGTCCTGGGAGTGGAAATGTATATATATAGTTACTGTAAATAAATGGTTAATATGTTTGCATGATATTGTTGAAATTGGATTTATGTGTTTGTGAATTGGAGATTATGTATAGATATGTGTAAAGTTATTATCAGCACACAGCAAACCATCTAACTAGAGATGTACTACAGCTCCCATAATGCATCATTAAAGTTCAGTAAACATCTCCATGGAGTTTTGTTCCCTAAGTTGTTGTACTTGAGGAATTACAAACAATATGTTATGGTAGGTGTAGGAAAGTACCATCTTGCCTGGCATGTTACCCCCATTTTTCACTGTATATATGTTGTTTTAGTTGTATGTGTCACTGGGACCCTGGTAACCCAGGGCCCCAGTGCTCATAAGTGTGCCTGAATGTGTTACCTGTGTAGTGACTAACTGTCTCACTGAGGCTCTGCTAATCAGAACCTCAGGGGTTATGCTCTCTCATTTCTTTCCAAATTGTCACTGACAGGCTAGTGACCATTTTTACCAATTTACATTGGCTTACTGGAACACCCTTATAATTCCCTAGCATATGGTTCTGAGGTAACCAGGGTATTGGGGTTCCAGGAGATCCCTATGGGCTGCA
The DNA here is from genome assembly GCF_031143425.1 of Pleurodeles waltl. NCBI lineage: Eukaryota > Metazoa > Chordata > Amphibia > Caudata > Salamandridae > Pleurodeles > Pleurodeles waltl. The sequence goes on along the minus strand of NC_090438.1, from coordinate 9,911,535 downwards.
GCATTTCTTTTGCCACCCATAGGGAGCTCTGACAATTCTTACACAGGCCTGCCACTGCAGCCTGAGTGAAATAACGTCCACGTTATTTCACAGCCATTTTACACTGCACTTAAGTAACTTATAAGTCACCTATATGTCTAACCTTTACCTGGTAAAGGTTGGGTGCAAAGTTACTTAGTGTGAGGGCACCCTGGCACTAGCCAAGGTGCCCCCACATTGTTCAGAGCCAATTCCCTGAACTTTGTGAGTGCGGGGACACCATTACACGCGTGCACTACATATAGGTCACTACCTATATGTAGCTTCACCATGGTAGCTCCGAATATGGCCATGTAACATGTCTATGATCATGGAATTGCCCCCTTTTTGCCATCCTGGCATTGTTGGTACAATTCCATGATCCCAGTGGTCTGTAGCACAGACCCTGGTACTGCCAAACTGCCCTTCCTGGGGTTTCACTGCAGCTGCTGCTGCTGCCAACCCCTCAGACAGGCAGCTGCCCTCCTGGGGTCCAGCCAGGCCTGGCCCAGGATGGCAGAACAAAGAACTTCCTCTGAGAGAGGGTGTGACACCCTCTCCCTTTGGAAAATGGTGTGAAGGCAGGGGAGGAGTAGCCTCCCCCAGCCTCTGGAAATGCTTTGTTGGGCACAGATGTGCCCAATTCTGCATAAGCCAGTCTACACCGGTTCAGGGACCCCTTAGCCCCTGCTCTGGCGCGAAACTGGACAAAGGAAAGGGGAGTGACCACTCCCCTGACCTGCACCTCCCCTGGGAGGTGTCCAGAGCTCCTCCAGTGTGCTCCAGACCTCTGCCATCTTGGAAACAGAGGTGCTGCTGGCACACTGGACTGCTCTGAGTGGCCAGTGCCACCAGGTGACGTCAGAGACTCCTGCTGATAGGCTCCTTCAGGTGTTAGTAGCCTTTCCTCTCTCCTAGGTAGCCAAACCCTCTTTTCTGGCTATTTAGGGTCTCTGGGGAAACTTTAGATAACGAATGCACGAGCTCAGCCGAGTTCCTCTGCATCTCCCTCTTCACCTTCTGATAAGGAAACGACCGCTGACCGCGCTGGAAGCCTGCAAACCTGCAACATAGTAGCAAAGACGACTACTGCAACTCTGTAACGCTGATCCTGCCGCCTTCTCGACTGTTTTCCTGCTTGTGCATGCTGTGGGGGTAGCCTGCCTCCTCTCTGCACCAGAAGCTCTGAAGAAATCTCCCGTGGGTCGACGGAATCTTCCCCCTGCAACCGCAGGCACCAAAAAGCTGCATTACCGGTCCCTTGGGTCTCCTCTCAGCACGACGAGCGAGATCCCTCGAATCCAGCGACGCTGTCCAAGTGACCCCCACAGTCCAGTGACTCTTCAGCCCAAGTTTGGTGGAGGTAAGTCCTTGCCTCACCTCGCTGGGCTGCATTGCTGGGAACCGCGACTTTGCAGCTACTCCGGCCCCTGTGCACTTCCGGCGGAAATCCTTTGTGCACAGCCAAGCCTGGGTCCACGGCACTCTAACCTGCATTGCACGACTTTCTAAGTTGGTCTCCGGCGACGTGGGACTCCTTTGTGCAACTTCAGCGAGCACCATTTCACGCATCATCGTAGTGCCTGTTTCTGGCACTTCTCCAGGGGCTACCTACTTCAGTGAGAGCTCTTTGTCTTGCTCGACGTCCCCTCTATCTGCAGGTCCAATTTGCGACCTCCTGGTCCCTCCTGGGCCCCAGCAGCGTCCAAAAACGCCAAACGCACGATTTGCGTGTAGCAAGGCTTGTTGGCGTCCTTCCGGCGGGAAAACACTTTTGCACGACTCTCCAAGGCAAGAGGGATCCGTCCACCACAGGGGAAGTCTCTAGCCCTTTTCGTTCCTGCAGAAACCTCAGCTTCTTCTGTCCAGTCGAAGCTTCTTTGCACCCGCAGCTGGCATTTCCTGGGCATCTGCCCATCTCCGACTTGCTTGTGACTTTTGGACTTGGTCCCCTTGTTCCACAGGTACCCTAGATTGGAAATCCACAGTTGTTGCATTGCTGGTTTGTGTCTTTTCTGCATTATTCCTCTAACACGACTCTTTTGTCCTTAGGGGAACTTTAGTGCACTTTGCACTCACTTTTCAGGGTCTTGGGGAGGGTTATTTTTCTAACTCTCACTATTTTCTGATAGTCCCAGCGACCCTCTACAAGGTCACCTAGGTTTGGGGTCCATTCGTGGTTCGCATTCCACTTCTGGAGTATATGGTTTGTGTTGCCCCTATCCCTATGTTTCCCCATTGCATCCTATTGTAACTATACATTGTTTGCACTGTTTTCTAAGACTATACTGCATACTTTTGCTATTGTGTATATATATCTTGTGTATATTTCCTATCCTCTCACTGAGGGTACACTCTAAGATACTTTGGCATATTGTCATAAAAATAAAGTACCTTTATTTTTAGTATAACTGTCTATTGTGTTTTCTTATGATATTGTGCATATGACACTAAGTGGTACTGTAGTAGCTTCACACGTCTCCTAGTTCAGCCTAAGCTGCTCTGCTAAGCTACCATTATCTATCAGCCTAAGCTGCTAGACACCCTATACACTAATAAGGGATAACTGGGCCTGGTGCAAGGTGCAAGTACCCCTTGGTACTCACTACAAGCCAGTCCAGCCTCCTACATTGGTTGTGCAGTGGTGGGATAAGTGCTTGAGACTACTTACCACTCTTGTCATTGTACTTTTCATAAGAGAAAAATATACAAAACAAGGTCAGTGTATATACACATAGCCAAAAAGTTTTGCATTTCCTCTTTTCACTCTTTTCTAAGTGCTGAAAAGTACTTCTAAACTTTCAAAAAAGTTCTTAAAAGTTTAAAAAAGTTTTTTCTGTCTTTCCAAAAAGAAAAAGAAAATGATGCCAATAATTTCCAAGTTCTTAAGAATGCACTCCTGGATGGTTATGGCTTAACCACTGAACAGTACAGGATAAAGTTCAGAGAGACCAAAAAGGAGTCTTCACAAGACTGGGTTGATTTCATTGACCAGGCAGTGAAGGCCTTGGAGGGGTGGTTACATGGCAGTAAAGTTACTTATTATGACAGCCTGTATAACTTAATCCTGAGAGAGCATATTCTTAATAATTGTGTGTCTGATTTGTTGCACCAGTACTTGGTGGACTCTGATCTGACCTCTCCCCAAGAATTGGGAAAGAAGGCAGACAAATGGGTCAGAACAAGAGTGAACAGAAAAGTTCATACAGGGGGTGACAAAGATGGCAACAAAAAGAAGGATGGTAAGTCTTCTGACAAGGGTGGGGACAAATCTAAAAATGAGTCTTCATCAGGCCCACAAAAACACTCTGGTGGGGGTGGTGGGTCCAAATCCTCCTTTAATCAGAACAAGGAAAAGAAACCATGGTGCTATTTATGTAAAATAAAAGGCCATTGGACAACAGATCCCAGTTGTCCAAAGAAAGGCACCACAGCTCCTACCACTACAACCCCTACTGCTACACCTAGTGTCCCTACTAATAGCAGTGGTGGTGGGAGCAAACCTACTAATAGCCAATCCAAGGGAGTAGCTGGGCTCACTTTTGGTAATTTAGTTGGGGTTGGTCTGATTAGGGAGACCACAGAGGCTACTTTAGTCTCTGAAGGGGCTATTGATTTATCCACTTTGGTTGCTTGCCCCCATAACTTGGAGAAGTACAAGCAACTAACCCTAATAAATGGTGTTGAGGTCCAGGCCTACAGGGACACAGGTGCCAGTGTCACAATGGTGATTGAGAAACTGGTGCACCCTGAACAACACATACTTGGACACCAGTACCAAGTAACCGATGCTCACAACATAACACAAAGCCACCCCATGGCTGTTGTAAATCTCAACTGGGGGGGGGTAACTGGTCCAAAGAAAGTTGTGGTAGCTTCAGATTTACCTGTAGACTGTCTATTAGGGAATGATTTGGAGACATCAGCTTGGTCAGATGTGGAGTTGGAGGCCCATGCAGCAATGCTGGGCATCCCAGGGCATATTTTTGCTTTGACAAGGGCTCAGGCCAAAAAGCAAAAAGGACAGGGAAGCTTGGATCCTGGAACAATGGACCAAGTGCTCCCTAAAGCTAGGGTTAGTAGAAGCAAACCACTTCCTACTATCCCTCCCTCTACAGTGGATTCAACTTCTGAGGAAGAAGAATTCCCTCCCTGTGCAGAACCTACACCAGAGGAGCTGGAAGCAGACACTGCTGAGCTTTTGGATGAAGGGGGGCCTGCCAGAGAGGAGTTGAGTGTGGCACAGCAAACCTGTCCCACATTAGAGGGTCTCAGACAGCAAGCTGTCAAACAAGCTAATGGGGATGTCAGTGACTCTCACAGAGTTTACTGGGAGGACAACCTCTTGTACACTGAGCATAGGGATCCTAAACCTGGAGCTGCCAGGAGATTAGTGATTCCTCAGGAGTACAGAAAGTTCCTCCTAACACTGGCACATGACATTCCCTTAGCTGGGCACCTGGGTCAAATGAAAACTTGGGACAGATTGGTACCATTGTTTCATTGGCCTAGGATGTCTGAGGACACAAAGGAATTTTGTAAGTCCTGTGAAACCTGTCAAGCCAGTGGCAAGACAGGTGGCACTCCAAAGGCACCCCTTATCCCACTGCCTGTGGTTGGGGTTCCCTTTGAAAGGGTAGGGGTTGACATAGTTGGCCCCCTTGACCCTCCTACTGCTTCAGGCAATAGGTTTATCTTGGTGGTAGTGGACCATGCCACAAGATATCCTGAAGCTATTCCTTTAAGGACCACTACAGCTCCTGCAGTGGCAAAGGCCCTCCTGGGAATATTTTCCAGGGTGGGCTTCCCAAAGGAAGTAGTATCAGACAGAGGAAGCAATTTCATGTCTGCATACTTAAAGGCCATGTGGAAGGAGTGTGGTGTAACTTACAAGTTCACAACACCCTATCATCCACAAACAAATGGACTGGTGGAGAGATTTAATAAAACTCTCAAAGGCATGATTATGGGACTCCCTGAAAAACTCCGCAGGAGATGGGATATCCTTCTACCATGCCTCCTTTTTGCCTACAGGGAGGTACCCCAGAAAGGAGTGGGCTTCAGCCCCTTTGAACTTCTTTTTGGACACCCTGTTAGGGGTCCACTCACACTTGTAAAGGAGGGTTGGGAACAACCTTTAAAAGCTCCTAAGCAGGATATTGTGGATTATGTACTTGGCCTCAGATCAAGGATGGCTGAGTACATGAAAAAGGCCAGTAAAAACCTTCAGGCCAGCCAAGAGCTCCAGAAGCAATGGCATGATCAGAAGGCTGTTTTGGTTCAGTACCAACCAGGGCAGAAAGTGTGGGTCTTGGAGCCTGTGGCCCCAAGAGCACTCCAAGATAAATGGAGTGGACCCCACACAATTGATGAAAAAAAGGGTGAAGTCACCTACTTGGTTGACTTAGGCACTGCCAGGAGTCCCCTTAGGGTGCTCCATGTCAACCGCCTGAAACCCTACTATGACAGGGCTGATCTCACCCTGCTCATGGCAACTGATGAGGGACAGGAAGAAGACAGTGATCCTCTACCTGATCTCTTCTCTTCCACAGATCAAGATGCTCTTGTGGAAGGTGTAGTTTTGGCTGATTGTCTTACTGCTGAGCAGAAAGACAATTGCATAAATCTCCTAGGACAATTTTCAGAACTCTTCTCTACTGTGCCAGGCACCACTTCTTGGTGTGAGCACACTATAGATACTGGAGACAGTTTACCTGTCAAAAGTAAGATCTATAGGCAGCCTGACCATGTCAGGGACTGCATAAAGCAAGAAGTTCAGAAAATGTTGGAACTAGGAGTGGTTGAGCACTCTGACAGTCCATGGGCTTCTCCTGTGGTACTGGTACCAAAACCCAATTCTAAAGATGGAAAGAAGGAAATGAGGTTTTGTGTAGACTATAGAGGTCTCAACTTGGTAACCAAAACTGATGCTCACCCTATACCCAGGGCAGATGAGCTCATAGATACACTGGCATCTGCCAAGTATCTAAGCACTTTTTATTTGACTGCAGGGTATTGGCAGATCAAATTGTCAGAAGATGCTAAACCTAAGACTGCATTTTCTACCATTGGAGGACATTACCAGTTTACTGTAATGCCTTTTGGTTTGAAAAATGCACCTGCCACTTTTCAGAGGTTGGTGAACACAGTCCTGCAAGGGCTGGAAGCTTTCAGTGCAGCATATTTGGACGATATAGCTGTCTTTAGCTCCAGCTGGGATGATCACCTGGTCCACCTATGGAAAGTTTTGGAGGCCCTGCAAAAGGCAGGCCTCACTATCAAAGCTTCAAAGTGCCAGATAGGGCAGGGTAAGGTGGTTTATCTGGGACACCTTGTTGGTGGGGAACAGATTGCACCACTTCAGGGAAAAATCCAAACTATCATTGATTGGGTTCCCCCTACCACTCAGACTCAGGTGAGAGCCTTCCTAGGCCTCACTGGGTATTACAGGAGGTTCATTAAGAACTATGGCTCCATTGCAGCCCCTCTTAATGACCTCACATCCAAGAAAATGCCTAAAAAGGTATTGTGGACAGCAAGCTGTCAGAAAGCTTTTGAGGAGCTGAAGCAGGCCATGTGCTCTGCACCTGTTCTGAAAAGCCCTTGTTACTCTAAAAAATTCTATGTCCAAACTGATGCATCTGAATTAGGAGTAGGGGCAGTCCTATCACAACTTAATTCTGAGGGCCAGGATCAACCTGTTGCTTTTATTAGTAGGAGGTTGACCCCTAGAGAAAAGTGTTGGTCTGCCATTGAGAGGGAGGCCTTTGCTGTGGTCTGGGCTCTGAAGAAGTTGAGGCCATACCTGTTTGGCACTCACTTCATTGTTCAGACAGACCACAAACCTCTACTTTGGCTAAAACAAATGAAAGGTGAAAATCCTAAATTGTTGAGGTGGTCCATATCCCTACAGGGAATGGACTATACAGTGGAACATAGACCTGGGAGTAGCCACTCCAATGCAGATGGACTCTCCGGATATTTCCACTTAGACAATGAAGACTCATCAGGTAATGGCTAGTCTTATTGTCCTTCGTTTGGGGGGGGGGTTGTGTAGGAAAGTACCATCTTGCCTGGCATGTTACCCCCATTTTTCACTGTATATATGTTGTTTTAGTTGTATGTGTCACTGGGACCCTGGTAACCCAGGGCCCCAGTGCTCATAAGTGTGCCTGAATGTGTTACCTGTGTAGTGACTAACTGTCTCACTGAGGCTCTGCTAATCAGAACCTCAGTGGTTATGCTCTCTCATTTCTTTCCAAATTGTCACTGACAGGCTAGTGACCATTTTTACCAATTTACATTGGCTTACTGGAACACCCTTATAATTCCCTAGTATATGGTACTGAGGTACCCAGGGTATTGGGGTTCCAGGAGATCCCTATGGGCTGCAGCATTTCTTTTGCCACCCATAGGGAGCTCTGACAATTCTTACACAGGCCTGCCACTGCAGCCTGAGTGAAATAACGTCCACGTTATTTCACAGCCATTTTACACTGCACTTAAGTAACTTATAAGTCACCTATATGTCTAACCTTTACCTGGTAAAGGTTGGGTGCAAAGTTACTTAGTGTGAGGGCACCCTGGCACTAGCCAAGGTGCCCCCACATTGTTCAGAGCCAATTCCCTGAACTTTGTGAGAGCGGGGACACCATTACACGCGTGCACTACATATAGGTCACTACCTATATGTAGCTTCACCATGGTAACTCCGAATATGGCCATGTAACATGTCTATGATCATGGAATTGCCCCCTCTATGCCATCCTGGCATTGTTGGTACAATTCCATGATCCCAGTGGTCTGTAGCACAGACCCTGGTACTGCCAAACTGCCCTTCCTGGGGTTTCACTGCAGCTGCTGCTGCTGCCAACCCCTCAGACAGGCAGCTGCCCTCCTGGGGTCCAGCCAGGCCTGGCCCAGGATGGCAGAACAAAGAACTTCCTCTGAGAGAGGGTGTGACACCCTCTCCCTTTGGAAAATGGTGTGAAGGCAGGGGAGGAGTAGCCTCCCCCATCCTCTGGAAATGCTTTGTTGGGCACAGATGTGCCCAATTCTGCATAAGCCAGTCTACACCGGTTCAGGGACCCCTTAGCCCCTGCTCTGGCGCGAAACTGGACAAAGGAAAGGGGAGTGACCACTCCCCTGACCTGCAACTCCCCTGGGAGGTGTCCAGAGCTCCTCCAGTGTGCTCCAGACCTCTGGCATCTTGGAAACAGAGGTGCTGCTGGCACACTGGACTGCTCTGAGTGGCCAGTGCCACCAGGTGACGTCAGAGACTCCTGCTGATAGGCTCCTTCAGGTGTTAGTAGCCTTTCCTCTCTCCTAGGTAGCCAAACCCTCTTTTCTGGCTATTTAGGGTCTCTGTCTCTGGGGAAACTTTAGATAACGAATGCACGAGCTCAGCCGAGTTCCTCTGCATCTCCCTCTTCACCTTCTGATAAGGAAACGACCGCTGACCGCGCTGGAAGCCTGCAAACCTGCAACATAGTAGCAAAGACGACTACTGCAACTCTGTAACGCTGATCCTGCCGCCTTCTCGACTGTTTTCCTGCTTGTGCATGCTGTGGGGGTAGCCTGCCTCCTCTCTGCACCAGAAGCTCCGAAGAAATCTCCCGTGGGTCGACGGAATCTTCCCCCTGCAACCGCAGGCACCAAAAAGCTGCATTACCGGTCCCTTGGGTCTCCTCTCAGCACGACGAGCGAGGTCCCTCGAATCCAGCGACGCTGTCCAAGTGACCCCCACAGTCCAGTGACTCTTCAGCCCAAGTTTGGTGGAGGTAAGTCCTTGCCTCACCTCGCTGGGCTGCATTGCTGGGAACCGCGACTTTGCAGCTACTCCGGCCCCTGTGCACTTCCGGCGGAAATCCTTTGTGCACAGCCAAGCCTGGGTCCACGGCACTCTAACCTGCATTGCACGACTTTCTAAGTTGGTCTCCGGCGACATGGGACTCCTTTGTGCAACTTCGGCAAGCACCGTTTCACGCATCCTCGTAGTGCCTGTTTCTGGCACTTCTCTGGGTGCTACCTGCTTCAGTTAGGGCTCTTTGTCTTGGTCGACGTCCCCTCTCTCTGCAGGTCTAATTTGCGACCTCCTGGTCCCTCCTGGGCCCCAGCAGCGTCCAAAATCGCCAAACGCACGATTTGCATGTAGCAAGGCTTGTTGGCGTCCTTCCGGCGGGAAAACACTTCTGCACGACTCTCCAAGGCGAGAGGGATCCGTCCACCACAGGGGAAGTCTCTAGCCCTTTTCGTTCCTGCAGAAATCTCAGCTTCTTCTGTCCAGTCGAAGCTTCTTTGCACCTGCAGCTGGCATTTCCTGGGCATCTGCCCATCTCCGACTTGCTTGTGACTTTTGGACTTGGTCCCCTTGTTCCACAGGTACCCTAGATTGGAAATCCACAGTTGTTGCATTGCTGGTTTGTGTCTTTTCTGCATTATTCCTCTAACACGACTCTTTTGTCCTTAGGGGAACTTTAGTGCACTTTGCACTCACTTTTCAGGGTCTTGGGGAGGGTTATTTTTCTAACTCTCACTATTTTCTGATAGTCCCAGCGACCCTCTACAAGGTCACCTAGGTTTGGGGTCCATTCGTGGTTCGCATTCCACTTCTGGAGTATATGGTTTGTGTTGCCCCTATCCCTATGTTTCCCCATTGCATCCTATTGTAACTATGCATTGTTTGCACTGTTTTCTAGGACTATACTGCATACTTTTGCTATTGTGTATATATATCTTGTGTATATTTCCTATCCTCTCACTGAGGGTACACTCTAAGATACTTTGGCATATTGTCATAAAAATAAAGTACCTTTATTTTTAGTATAACTGTGTATTGTGTTTTCTTATGATAATGTGCATATGACACTAAGTGGTACTGTAGTAGCTTCACACGTCTCCTAGTTCAGCCTAAGCTGCTCTGCTAAGCTACCATTATCTATCAGCCTAAGCTGCTAGACACCCTATACACTAATAAGGGATAACTGGGCCTGGTGCAAGGTGCAAGTACCCCTTGGTACTCACTACAAGCCAGTCCAGCCTCCTACAGTAGGAAACTAATGTGAAAATTACTTACCTTGGCTGGAGCCTGCAGGATTGGTGGTGTCAAGGTCTGACATTCCAACCACACTTTGAGGTTCAAGTATCCTCTCCATCAGTGGTTCCACTGGACTAGGGGAGGATAATTGGAGGGTCGACCACCCGTGGCACAAGCCTCAGCCATCCTGCTGGCTACCTTCTTTTTGGTGCAACATCTTAGGTCATACCAACGATTCCTAATCTCTTGTATTGTTGTCTGTGTGATACCAAGTGAGTTTTCTCTCCAGGATGCCTTTCCATATTTTTGTTTCTGGTCCTCAAGAATAGAAAATGATGCTTTCCCAAAAAGCTAGTTCAGGTGTGCCACACATTCTTCTGTGAACTGCTCTAGCTTCTTCTCAGGAAATGTCACTTTGTGTTTCCTGCTGCCAGGGTCCTTCTCCCTTCCTCCCTTGGTCATTGTGTTCTTCGGAAATGTGATTCCCACTGCCAGAAGTCAGACAGAAGCACTCCTTCCCTCCACCATTTTCCTAAGCTTCTACGTTAAGGCCATACCTGTATTTCTAAAATACCTGGTTCTTACATCATTATTCTGCATCCGGCTTGCACAGATGCTGTGAGAAAGTAGCCTTTTTCTAGCCTTGTTACCCCCACTTTTGGCCTGTTTGTGAGTGTATGTCAGGGTGTTTTCACTGTCTCACTGGGATCCTGCCAGCCAGGGCCCAGTGCTCATAGTGAAAACCCTATGTTTTCAGTATGTTTGTTATGTGTCACTGGGACCCTGCTAGCCAGGACCCCAGTGCTCATAAGTTTGTGGCCTATATGCATGTGTTCCCTGTGTGGTGCCTAACTGTCTCACTGAGGCTCTGCTAACCAGAACCTCAGTGGTTATGCTCTCTCATTTCTTTCCAAATTGTCACTAACAGGCTAGTGACCAATTTTACCAATTTACATTGGCTTACTGGAACACCCTTATAATTCCCTAGTATATGGTACTGAGGTACCCAGGGTATTGGGGTTCCAGGAGATCCCTATGGGCTGCAGCATTTCTTTTGCCACCCATAGGGAGCTCTGACAATTCTTACACAGGCCTGCCACTGCAGCCTGAGTGAAATAACGTCCACGTTATTTCACAGCCATTTTACACTGCACTTAAGTAACTTATAAGTCACCTATATGTCTAACCTTTACCTGGTAAAGGTTAGGTGCAAAGTTACTTAGTGTGAGGGCACCCTGGCACTAGCCAAGGTGCCCCCACATTGTTCAGGTCCAATTCCCCGGACTTTGTGAGTGCGGGGACACCATTACACGCGTGTACTACATATAGGTCACTACCTATATGTAGCTTCACAATGGTAACTCCGAATATGGCCATGTAACATGTCTATGATCATGGAATTGCCCCCTCTATGCCATCCTGGCATGGTTGGCACAATGCCATGATCCCAGTGGTCTGTAGCACAGACCCTGGTACTGCCAAACTGCCTTTCCTGGGGTTTCACTGCAGCGGCTGCTGCTGCCAACCCCTCAGACAGGTTTCTGCCCCCATGGGGTCAAGCCAGGCTTGTCCCAGGATGGCAGAACAAAGGACTTCCTCTGAGAGAGGGTGTTACACCCTCTCCCTTTGGAAAATGGTGTGAAGGCAGGGGAGGAGTAGCCTCCCCCAGCCTCTGGAAATGCTTTCATGGACACTTTTGGTGCCCATTTCTGCATAAGCCAGTCTACACCGGTTCAGGGACCCCTTAGCCCTGCTCTGGCACGAAACTGGACAAAGGAAAGGGGAGTGACCACTCCCCTGACCTGCACCTCCCCTGGGAGGTGTCCAGAGCTCCTCCAGTGTGCTCCAGACCTCTGCCATCTTGGAAACAGAGGTGCTGCTGGCACACTGGACTGCTCTGAGTGGCCAGTGCCACCAAGTGACGTCAGAGACTCCTTCTGATAGGCTCCTTCAGGTGTTGCTAGCCTATCCTCTCTCCTAGGTAGCCAAACCCTCTTTTCTGGCTATTTAGGGTCTCTGTCTCTGGGGAAACTTTAGATAACGAATGCAAGAGCTCATCAGAGTTCCTCTGCATCTCTCTCTTCACCTTCTGCCAAGGAATCGACTGCTGACCGCGCTGGAAGCCTGCAAAACTGCAACAAAGTAGCTAAGACGACTACTGCAACTCTGTAATGCTGATCCTGCTACCTTCTCGACTGTTTTCCTGGTGGTGCATGCTGTGGGGGTAGTCTGCCTCCTCTCTGCACTAGAAGCTCCGAAGAAATCTCCTGTGGGTTGACGGAATCTTCCCCCTGCAACCGCAGGCACCAAAAAGCTGCATTACCGGTCCCTTGGGTCTCCTCTCAGCATGACGAGCGAGGTCCCTCGAATCCAGCAACTCTGTCCAAGTGACTCCCACAGTCCAGTGACTCTTCAGTCCAAGTTTGGTGGAGGTAAGTCCTTGCCTCACCTCGCTAGACTGCATTGCTGGGAACCGTGACTTTTGCAGCTGCTCCGGCCTCTGTGCACTTCCGGCAGAAATCCTTTGTGCACAGCCAAGCCTGGGTCCACGGCACTCTAACCTGCATTGCACGACTTTCTAAGTTGGACTCTGGCGACGTGGGACTCCTTTGTGTAACTTCGGGTGAGCACCGTTTCACGCATCCTTGTAGTGCCTGTTTCTGGCACTTCTCTGGGTGCTACCTGCTGCTGAGAGAGCTCCTTGTCTTGCGCGACGTCCCCTCTCTCTCCTGACGCAATTTGCGACATCCTGGTCTCTCTTGGGCCATACCAGCATCCAAAAACGTTTACTGCACAATTTGCAGCTAGCAAGGCTTGTTGGCAGTCTTTCGGCGGGAAAACTCTTCTGCACGACTCTCCACGGCAAGAGGAATCGGCCCTCCAAAGGGGAAGTCTCTAGCCCTTTTCGTTCCTGCAGAAACCTCAGCTTCTTCTGTCCAGTAGAAGCTTCTTTGCACCCACAGCTGGCATTTCCTGGGCATATGCCCATCTCTGACTTGCTTGTGACTTTTGGACTTGGTCCCCTTGTTCCACAGGTACCCTAGATTGGAAATCCACCGTTGTTGCATTGTTGGTTTGTGTCTTTCCTGCATTATTCCCCTATCACGACTTCTTTGTCCTTTGGGGAACTTTAGTGCACTTTGCACTCACTTTTCAGGGTCTTGGGGAGGGTTATTTTTCTAACTCTCACTATTTTCTAATAGTCCCAGCGACCCTCTACAAGGTCACATAGGTTTGGGGTCCATTTGTGGTTCGCATTCCACTTTTGGAGTATATGGTTTGTGTTGCCCCATCCCTATGTGTCCCCATTGCATCCTATTGTAACTATACATTGTTTGCACTGTTTTCTAAGACTATACTGCATATTTTTGGTATTGTGTACATATATCTTGTGTATATTTCCTATCCTCTCACTGAGGGTACACTCTAAGATACTTTGGCAAATTGTCATAAAACTAAAGTACCTTTATTTTTAGTATAACTGTGTATTGTGTTTTCTTATGATATTGTGCAAGTGACACTTGTGGTACTGTAGTAGCTTCACACGTCTCCTAGTTCAGCCTAAGCTGCTCTGCTAAGCTACCATTATCTATCAGCCTAAGCTACTAGACACCCTATACACTAATAAGGGATAACTGGGCCTGGTGCAAGGTGCAAGTACCCCTTGGTACTCACTACAAGCCAGTCCAGCCTCCTACAGATGCAATGTCTTATATTGAAATCACATCTGTGCGATTTCCAAATAGGAAATTTCCTATTAAGAAATGTGAATTTGTAGAAATCACTATTAGTGGAACACTCTTCTATGTACATCTCTTTTTGTGATTTCGAAATAGAAATTTCTTCAAAATTGCTATTTGATAATCACAACCACAAACTTTTGTACACATAGCCCTGTATCTCCAGCAGTAAAATTCAAAGTGTGGCCGTATTCTACACTTTAATTGTGCAATCAGAATACTTTACGCAAAATGTGAAGAAGTTGGCAACTCTACTAAGTTACTTTGAAGAAAGATGGATTGGGAATTTGAGCATGTGTGCTAGGAGAAGCAAACCTCAATTTCCTGTGGGGTGGTGGAATTGCTACACTACGTGTTTGAAAGGAGGTACAAAAACAAACAATGTTATTTGTCAAGACCATCCCATCTCCACAATCTGTAGCAGGTTTCAGCCTTGTAACCTCATAAGGTGGGACCTCCTGTTTGGTGTTATGGTGTCACATGTTTTCTGTACTGATATAGTTCCACTTGCTTTGCTATAAAGGGGCTCCCTTTCCCTTCTACTTCTTTTCTTTTACTGTGAAGGTGGACCACTCCCCTGTCTTGCTCTTATGCTTCTGATTACTTCAGTTTTGTTATGTAATTAAAGATTTTGTGTGCCATATTCAGTTAAACTTTGTTGGCCATGTTGTATTTCCCTGGTGTCAGTGGCAGGACTCAATATGCTTGTTTAATTTGTGATCTGGGAAGCCTGTGTTGAGAAACCACCTGTCATTCCAGCTGCATCTTATATGGGCCGACATGCTCCCTGCGTGCGGTGCTAGGCACATGGGCTCGCATGCACAGCAACAGCAGGCGGACACGTACCATGGTGCTTGGCCTCATTGGAATCTACTCAGTTGCATCCCTTCGGTCCAGCTTCGGCTTCATTCAGTCCTCCAGTTCTGAGTCCCGCTTCTGGTCTTCCGCTTCCAGCCGGATCCTTGTGACCTGCAAGATGAAACAAGCAAAAGGAGGGTGATTGTTTGAAGGCTTCAGTCACCGCCTTCCTCTCGCGTTGGGACAGTCTTCAAAAACCAAAGTATTTAACAGTAGTTTTAGTGGCACAAATTTGCATTTAAAAGAGACAGAGACCAACCTGGGCTCTTGAGCAGGAAGTGATAATGTGATTGAGACTGATAAACTGATGCAAAAGCCAATCAATCCTAAAATCAGAGTAGGTCATACGCGCAGTGAGGGCAAGGACTCTTCGGCTCAGGACATACCATTTGCTCTTAACTGTTGAGTGCCAGTGTGCTGTAACACGAGTGCTGCCAGTCTATCTTCAACAGCATTGACAAGACAAATTTATCTGCATATCAAAAACTGAGATTACCCTCAGAACCTACTTTTAGTAGCTGTTAGTCCTTGATTCAACTTGTGCTTAAGAGTACATTAATTGGGTAATTTGTGTATGGCTGTAGGAGGCTGGACTGGCTTGTAGTGAGTACCAAGGGGTACTTGCACCTTGCACCAGGCCCAGTTATCCCTTATTAGTGTATAGGGTGTCTAGCAGCTTAGGCTGATAGATAATGGTAGCTTAGCAGAGCAGCTTAGGCTGAACTAGGAGACGTGTGAAGCTACTACAGTACCACTTAGTGTCATATGCACAATATCATAAGAAAACACAATACACAGTTATACTAAAAATAAAGGTACTTTATTTTTATGACAATATGCCAAAGTATCTTAGAGTGTACCCTCAGTGAGAGGATAGGAAATATACACAAGATATATATACACAATAGCAAAAATATGCAGTATAGTCTTAGAAAACAGTGCAAACAATGTATAGTTACAATAGGATGCAATGGGGAAACATAGGGATAGGGGCAACACAAACCATATACTCCAGAAGTGGAATGCGAACCACGAATGGACCCCCAACCTATGTGACCTTGTAGAGGGTCGCTGGGACTATTAGAAAATAGTGAGAGTTAGAAAAATAACCCTCCCCAAGACCCTGAAAAGTGAGTGCAAAGTGCACTAAAGTTCCCCTAAGGACAAAATAGTCGTGTTAGAGGGAGAATGCAAGGAAAACACAAATCAGCAATGCAACAACGATGGATTCCTGTCTGAAGGTACCTGTGGAACAAGGGGACCAAGTCCAAAAGTCACAAGCAGCTCGGAGACGGGCAGATGCCCAAGAAATGCCAGCGGTTGGTGCAAAGAAGCTCTTACTAGGCTGAAGAACTGTGAATACTGCAGGAACGACAAGGGCTAGAGACTTCCCCTTTGGAGGATGGATCCCCCACGCCTTGGAGAGTCGTGCAGAAGTGTTTTCCTGCCGGATGGACGCCAACAAGCCTTGCTACACGCAAATCGTGCGTTTGGCGTTTTTGGACGCAGCTGGGGCCCAGGAGGGACCAGAAGGTCGCAAATTGGACCTGCAGAGAGAGGGGACGTCGAGCAAGACAAAGAGCCCTCACTGAAGCAGGTAGCACCCGGAGAAGTGCCAGAAACAGGCACTACGAGGATGCGTGAAACGGTGCTCGCCGAAGTTGCACAAAGGAGTCCCACGTCGCCGGAGACCAACTTAGAAAGTCGTGCAATGCAGGTTAGAGTGCCGTGGACCCAGGCTTGGCTGTGCACACAGGATTTCCGCCGGAAGTGCACAGGGGCCGGAGAAGCTTGCAAAGTCGCGGTTCCCAGCAATGCAGCCCAGCGAGGTGAGGCAAGGACTTACCTCCACCAAACTTGGGCTGAAGAGTCCCTGGACTGTGGGGGTCACTTGGACGGTGTCGCTGGATTCGAGGGACCTCGCTCGTCGTGCTGAGAGGAGACCCAAGGGACCGGAGATGCAGCTTTTTGGTGCCTGCGGTTGCAGGGGGAAGATTCCGTCGACCCACGGGAGATTTCTTCGGAGCTTCTGGTGCAGAGAGGAGGCAGACTACCCCCACAGCATGCACAAGCAGGAAAACAGTCGAGAAGGCGGCAGGATCAGCGTTACAGAGTTGCAGTAGTCGTCTTTGCTACTATGTTGCAGGTTTGCAGGCTTCCAGCGCGGTCAGCGGTCGATTCCTTATCAGAAGGTGAAGAGGGAGATGCAGAGGAACTCGGCTGAGCTCATGCATTCGTTATCTGAAGTTTCCCCAGAGACAGAGACCCTAAATAGCCAGAAAAGAGGGTTTGGCTACCTAGGAGAGAGGAAAGGCTACTAACACCTGAAGGAGCCTATCACAAGGAGTCTCTGACGTCACCTGGTGGCACTGGCCACTCAGAGCAGTCCAGTGTGCCAGCAGCACCTCTGTTTCCAAGATGGCAGAGGTCTGGAGCACACTGGAGGAGCTCTGGACACCTCCCAGGGGAGGTGCAGGTCAGGGGAGTGGTCACTCCCCTTTCCTTTGTCCAGTTTCGCGCCAGAGCAGGGGCTAAGGGGTCCCTGAACCGGTGTAGACTGGCTTATGCAGAATTGGGCACATCTGTGCCCAAGAAAGCATTTCCAGAGGCTGGGGGAGGCTACTCCTCCCCTGCCTTCACACCATTTTCCAAAGGGAGAGGGTGTCACACCCTCTCTCAGAGGAAGTTCTTTGTTCTGCCATCCTGGGCCAGGCCTGGCTGGACCCCAGGAGGGCAGATGCCTGTCTGAGGGGTTGGCAGCAGCAGCAGCTGCAGTGAAACCCCAGGAAGGGCAGTTTGGCAGTACCAGGGTCTGTGCTACAGACCACTGGGATCATGGAATTGTACCAACAATGCCAGGATGGCATAGAGGGGGCAATTCCATGATCATAGACATGTTACATGGCCATATTCGGAGTTACCATGGTGAAGCTACATATAGGTAGTGACCTATATGTAGTGCACGCGTGTAATGGTGTCCCCGCACTCACAAAGTTCAGTGAATTGGCTCTGAACAATGTGGGGGCACCTTGGCTAGTGCCAGGGTGCCCTCACACTAAGTAACTTTGCACCTAACCTTTACCAGGTAAAGGTTAGACATATAGGTGACTTATAAGTTACTTAAGTGCAGTGTAAAATGGCTGTGAAATAACGTGGACGTTATTTCACTCAGGCTGCAGTGGCAGGCCTGTGTAAGAATTGTCAGAGCTCCCTATGGGTGGCAAAAGAAATGCTGCAGCCCATAGGGATCTCCTGGAACCCCAATACCCTGGGTACCTCAGTACCATATACTAGGGAATTATAAGGGTGTTCCAGTAAGCCAATGTAAATTGGTAAAAATGGTCACTAGCCTGTCAGTGACAATTTGAAAGTAATGAGAGAGCATAACCACCGAGGTTCTGGTTAGCAGAGCCTCAGTGAGACAGTTAGGCACCACACAGGGAACATATACATGCACACCTATGAGCACTGGGGCCCTGTGTGACAGGGTCCCAGTGACACATACATATAGGCTACAAACCTATGAGCACTGGGGTCCTGACCAGCAGGATCCCAGTGACACATAACAACCATACTGAAAACATGGTGTTTTCACTATGAGCACTGAGGCCTGGCTATCAGGATCCCAGTGAGACAGTGAAAACAGTGACAAACACCCTGACATACACTCACAAACAGGCCAAAAGTGGGGGTAACAAGGCTAGAAAGAGGCTACCTTCTCACACAACCCCCCCCCAAACGAAGGACAATAAGGCTAACCTTGGCCAGTTGAGACTTTATTGTCTAAGTGGTGATAAGTAGAGAGTAGCTCTGCAATAGACTGGTTACTCCCTTTATCATCCACTATATGGTTACTTCCCTGTGGGGATGTAAACCACCCTGTTTGAAGTTTTTTAGCTAAGCAACAATGTGAAGATGTATTTTCAGAGTTTCTATCAGTAAGTTTTAGTTTAGAGCAGTGGGAATTGTCCACTGAACCTATTTGTAGTGATGGAAATGCCAGACAGGGATGCTGTCTCAGAAAAGCCATAGCTGGGCAAAAACTTTGTCCATCTGGCTGGAAGAGAGAACAGGGATGCTGTTTCTCTTGAGTTGGAGCAGGGCAGGGATGCTGTCCTATGAGCTCCACACTAGGGCAGGGATGCTGTCCTAAGTGTTGTGAGGTAGTGCAGGGTTTCTGCACTAAAGTTTCTCTGGGAGGGTTGGAGGGATGCTCCATGTTAACTAAAATGGTGCTGTTTTTCTCACCAATGTTAGTTATCCCACAGAGAGGTACTTCCACCTCAGGGAGTGCAGCTTTTCCAGCTGATGATTCCCTTGGAACAGGTGCCACCCCAGGAGAGGTTTCTCCCACCACAGGAATAGTATCCTGAATGGTAGGGTGGTTAGGGGATACTGTGATACCCTTTTTACCTGTTGATGAAGAGGGATCCTGAGTTTTCAGGCCTTCTCTCCTTTGCTTTTTCATTTCACTTGAAATGAGAGGGAACAATTCCTCAGGGATGCCCAGCATGGCTGCATGGGCATAAAACTCTACATGAGCCCAACCTGCGGCCTCTAGGTCATTACCTAAGAGACAGTCTACAGGTAAGCTAGGTGATACCACCACCTGCTTAGGGCCAGTAACTCCACCCCAACTAAACTGAATTATAGCTAAGGGAAGAAACTTAGTGGAGTTATGGACATCAATAATCTTATACTGTTGTCCAATGATGTGTTGTTCAGGAGGCACTAGGTTTTCAGTCACCAAAGTGAAACTGGCACCTGTGTCCCTGTAGGCCAAGGCCTCAACACCATTTATTGAAACTGTCTGCCTGTACTTATCCATTGTAAGGGGACAAGCAGCCAGTGTGGCAAGGCCAATGCCACTAGGTGTGACAGAAACTGTCTTGGGACTGATTACATCAGTTTCCACTATGGACCCATAAGTGAACCCAACTACACCCTTTGCTTGACTGTTGCCAGCAGTCCCACCACTAGTACCACTACTGCTAGGGGCACTAGAGCTTGATGTATTAGTGGTGGTAGGCTCAGGGGGTTTACCTGGACAGGACTTATCCCCTGGCCTATGGCCTCTATTTTTACACACAAAGCACCAAGGCTTTTTAATGTGTGCAGGTTGGGAAGAAGAGGAAGAATTTGTTTTATCCCCACCCTCTGAAGAGTGTTTAAGATTTGAAGTGGGATCTTTGGTTTTACCCTTATCCCCATGCTTATCTTGAGATTTTTCACCATCTTTCTTCTTATTGCCATCTTTGTCACCCCCTGTATGAACTTTTCTGTTCACCCTTGTTCTGACCCATTTGTCTGCCTTCTTTCCCAATTCTTGGGGAGAGGTCAGATCAGAGTCTACCAGGTACTGGTGCAACAAATCAGACACACAATTATTAAGTATATGCTCTCTCAGGATTGTGTTATACAGGCTTTCATAATCAGTAACTTTACTGCCATGTAACCACCCCTCCAAGGCCTTCACTGAATGGTCAATGAAATCAACCCAGTCTTGTGAAGACTCCTTTTTGGTCTCTCTGAACTTTATCCTGTATTGTTCAGTGGTTAAGCCATAACCATCCAGGAGTGCATTCTTAAGAACTGTAAAATTATTGGCATCATTTTATTTCACAGTAAGGAGTCTATCCCTACCCTTTCCACTAAATGATAGCCATAGGATAGCAGCCCACTGCTTTTGAGGGACATCCTGTACAACACAGGCCCTCTCAAGTGCAGCAAACCACTTGTTAATGTCATCCCCCTCCTTATAAGGGGGAACTATCTTGTGCAGATTCCTGGAATCATGCTCTTTTGCAGGATGACTATGGGGAATACTGCTGCTGCCACCATGGGTATCTAAACCCAACTTCTGTCTTTCCTTCTCTAATTCTAAAGACTGTCTATCCAAATCCAGCTGTTGCTTCTTGAGCTTCAGTCTGGTTTGTTCCACTCTCAATCTATTGAGCTCCCTTTCTAACAATCTGTCATCAGGGTGGGTGGGAGGGACATTTCTAGATACAGAGGTATGATGGGAATGAACAGAAGGAGACCTGTCTCTTACAGAGGGCACCCTAACAGCTTGGCTAACAGTATAATGTGAGAGCACACCATCAGTATGGTGTGATTCAACCTCTGTACCAACTATGCTAGACTGTCTAGTAATGGGCAGGCTGATAAGTTTCTTTCCTGAACCTTTTCCTGGGGGAGTCCCTGGATCAGATTGAGAACCATTAGCTACTTTTTCTACAGATTGGGCACTTATGGTCTTATCCTGTACTCTAAGCATATTAATTAACAGTTCTAAGGAAGGATTCTTCCCTACACTCAAACCTCTCTCTATGCAGAGACTCCTTGCTCCTTTCCAGCTAAGGTGATCATATGCAAGTTTGGACAGTTCAACTTTTTGGCCTGTGCCAGACATTTTTAGAGAGAGTTAAAGTGATAGACAAAGAGAAAAAAGTTTTCAGAACTTTTTGGAAAGACAGAAAAAACTTTTTAAACTTTTAAGAACTTTTTGAAAGTTTAGAAGTACTTTTCAGCAGTTCGAAAAGAGTGAAAAGAGGAAATGCAAAACTTTTTGGCTATGTGTATATACACTGACCTTGTTTTGTATATTTTTCTCTCATGAAAAGTACAATGACAAGAGTGGTAAGTAGTCTCAAAGCACTTATCCCACCGCTGCACAACCAATGTAGGAGGCTGGACTGGCTTGTAGTGAGTACCAAGGGGTACTTGCACCTTGCACCAGGCCCAGTTATCCCTTATTAGTGTATAGGGTGTCTAGCAGCTTAGGCTGATAGATAATGGTAGCTTAGCAGAGCAGCTTAGGCTGAACTAGGAGACGTGTGAAGCTACTACAGTACCACTTAGTGTCATATGCACAATATCATAAGAAAACACAATACACAGTTATACTAAAAATAAAGGTACTTTATTTTTATGACAATATGCCAAAGTATCTTAGAGTGTACCCTCAGTGAGAGGATAGGAAATATACACAAGATATATATACACAATAGCAAAAATATGCAGTATAGTCTTAGAAAACAGTGCAAACAATGTATAGTTACAATAGGATGCAATGGGGAAACATAGGGATAGGGGCAACACAAACCATATACTCCAGAAGTGGAATGCGAACCACGAATGGACCCCCAACCTATGTGACCTTGTAGAGGGTCGCTGGGACTATTAGAAAATAGTGAGAGTTAGAAAAATAACCCTCCCCAAGACCCTGAAAAGTGAGTGCAAAGTGCACTAAAGTTCCCCTAAGGACAAAATAGTCGTGTTAGAGGGAGAATGCAAGGAAAACACAAATCAGCAATGCAACAACGATGGATTCCTGTCTGAAGGTACCTGTGGAACAAGGGGACCAAGTCCAAAAGTCACAAGCAGCTCGGAGATGGGCAGATGCCCAAGAAATGCCAGCGGTTGGTGCAAAGAAGCTCTTACTAGGCTGAAGAACTGTGAATACTGCAGGAACGACAAGGGCTAGAGACTTCCCCTTTGGAGGATGGATCCCCCACGCCTTGGAGAGTCGTGCAGAAGTGTTTTCCTGCCGGATGGACGCCAACAAGCCTTGCTACACGCAAATCGTGCGTTTGGCGTTTTTGGACGCAGCTGGGGCCCAGGAGGGACCAGAAGGTCGCAAATTGGACCTGCAGAGAGAGGGGACGTCGAGCAAGACAAAGAGCCCTCACTGAAGCAGGTAGCACCCGGAGAAGTGCCAGAAACAGGCACTACGAGGATGCGTGAAACGGTGCTCGCCGAAGTTGCACAAAGGAGTCCCACGTCGCCGGAGACCAACTTAGAAAGTCGTGCAATGCAGGTTAGAGTGCCGTGGACCCAGGCTTGGCTGTGCACACAGGATTTCCGCCGGAAGTGCACAGGGGCCGGAGAAGCTTGCAAAGTCGCGGTTCCCAGCAATGCAGCCCAGCGAGGTGAGGCAAGGACTTACCTCCACCAAACTTGGGCTGAAGAGTCCCTGGACTGTGGGGGTCACTTGGACGGTGTCGCTGGATTCGAGGGACCTCGCTCGTCGTGCTGAGAGGAGACCCAAGGGACCGGAGATGCAGCTTTTTGGTGCCTGCGGTTGCAGGGGGAAGATTCCGTCGACCCACGGGAGATTTCTTCGGAGCTTCTGGTGCAGAGAGGAGGCAGACTACCCCCACAGCATGCACAAGCAGGAAAACAGTCGAGAAGGCGGCAGGATCAGCGTTACAGAGTTGCAGTAGTCGTCTTTGCTACTATGTTGCAGGTTTGCAGGCTTCCAGCGCGGTCAGCGGTCGATTCCTTATCAGAAGGTGAAGAGGGAG
This sequence comes from Pleurodeles waltl, assembly GCF_031143425.1. Taxonomy (NCBI): domain Eukaryota; kingdom Metazoa; phylum Chordata; class Amphibia; order Caudata; family Salamandridae; genus Pleurodeles; species Pleurodeles waltl. Next base: position 9,888,577 of record NC_090438.1, on the reverse strand, counting down.
ATGCAGAGGAACTCGGCTGAGCTCATGCATTCGTTATCTGAAGTTTCCCCAGAGACAGAGACCCTAAATAGCCAGAAAAGAGGGTTTGGCTACCTAGGAGAGAGGAAAGGCTACTAACACCTGAAGGAGCCTATCACAAGGAGTCTCTGACGTCACCTGGTGGCACTGGCCACTCAGAGCAGTCCAGTGTGCCAGCAGCACCTCTGTTTCCAAGATGGCAGAGGTCTGGAGCACACTGGAGGAGCTCTGGACACCTCCCAGGGGAGGTGCAGGTCAGGGGAGTGGTCACTCCCCTTTCCTTTGTCCAGTTTCGCGCCAGAGCAGGGGCTAAGGGGTCCCTGAACCGGTGTAGACTGGCTTATGCAGAATTGGGCACATCTGTGCCCAAGAAAGCATTTCCAGAGGCTGGGGGAGGCTACTCCTCCCCTGCCTTCACACCATTTTCCAAAGGGAGAGGGTGTCACACCCTCTCTCAGAGGAAGTTCTTTGTTCTGCCATCCTGGGCCAGGCCTGGCTGGACCCCAGGAGGGCAGATGCCTGTCTGAGGGGTTGGCAGCAGCAGCAGCTGCAGTGAAACCCCAGGAAGGGCAGTTTGGCAGTACCAGGGTCTGTGCTACAGACCACTGGGATCATGGAATTGTACCAACAATGCCAGGATGGCATAGAGGGGGCAATTCCATGATCATAGACATGTTACATGGCCATATTCGGAGTTACCATGGTGAAGCTACATATAGGTAGTGACCTATATGTAGTGCACGCGTGTAATGGTGTCCCCGCACTCACAAAGTTCAGTGAATTGGCTCTGAACAATGTGGGGGCACCTTGGCTAGTGCCAGGGTGCCCTCACACTAAGTAACTTTGCACCTAACCTTTACCAGGTAAAGGTTAGACATATAGGTGACTTATAAGTTACTTAAGTGCAGTGTAAAATGGCTGTGAAATAACGTGGACATTATTTCACTCAGGCTGCAGTGGCAGGCCTGTGTAAGAATTGTCAGAGCTCCCTATGGGTGGCAAAAGAAATGCTGCAGCCCATAGGGATCTCCTGGAACCCCAATACCCTGGGTACCTCAGTACCATATACTAGGGAATTATAAGGGTGTTCCAGTAAGCCAATGTAAATTGGTAAAAATGGTCACTAGCCTGTCAGTGACAATTTGAAAGTAATGAGAGAGCATAACCACCGAGGTTCTGGTTAGCAGAGCCTCAGTGAGACAGTTAGGCACCACACAGGGAACATATACATGCACACCTATGAGCACTGGGGCCCTGTGTGACAGGGTCCCAGTGACACATACATATAGGCTACAAACCTATGAGCACTGGGGTCCTGACCAGCAGGATCCCAGTGACACATAACAACCATACTGAAAACATGGTGTTTTCACTATGAGCACTGAGGCCTGGCTATCAGGATCCCAGTGAGACAGTGAAAACAGTGACAAACACCCTGACATACACTCACAAACAGGCCAAAAGTGGGGGTAACAAGGCTAGAAAGAGGCTACCTTCTCACAATGGCCAGTTGTCTATTATTACACCTATTGCTGTTGCTCCTTGAATTTAGTATTTGAATGGACTAAACTTGCTCTATTCCCTACACTACTACAGATCGAGTGACCACTCCAGTACCGACAGTCACCACTTTACCCTGAGGCCATTGGACTACCCATACCCCAACCAAGAAGAAGTATCTGATTTTGGTGGTTAATCTTCTTTCTCTATCTCATTCCCTCCTTCCCTTTGGGAACTACCACCAGCTCAGTGTGGCACTCTCTGTCACCGAGGGTAGTTCTCAGAAGGCATTGGTTTCACTCATCACCCCATTGGAACTGCCTAGAATTGTGTCCTGTTAGCCACACAAAACATTTTTTGGGGACAGTGCTAAGTACACAGTATTTATTAGCCAATGCCAGTTACACTTTTGGGGCAAACACAAAGCATTTCCCAACGATGCAGCTAGGGTCGCCTTTACCATCTCTTATCTGGGTAGGGTGGCCCCTAACTGGTCCATCCCGTTGATTTAAACTAATGATTCCATTCTTTGTAAACAGCAATGACCCAGTTGTTCGCCAAGCACATTATTATTCAATCTAGCGACAACGAGCTAGGTATTCAGCGACAAGGGACCTTTTACCCTATATTACCACCTTTAACCGGCTGGTTGCTGAAACACGCTGGCCAGAGTAAAAAAGGACATCTCTGTTCTACCAAGGACTGCAAGTTGACTTAAAGGATGCACTATCAGCATAGTTGACTTACCCAATGACTGCTCCAAATTTAGAGATCTGGTGGGCAAACTTGATCATCACCTGGGTGATGGCAAGGAAGAAAAACCCAAGGGAGATACTAGGGTAATCACAGTGAAGTCTGAGTGAAAAGACACTAAGGCCCTCATTACAACATTGGCGGTAAAAGCCGTTTACCGCCGTGCAAAAGACCGCCAACACACCACCGCGGCCGCGGAATACCGCCACAGCCATTATGACCCACAGTTCGGAATCCGCCAAAATCTAGACACCCACACAAGTCCGCCACACCAAAGGTAAGTGACAAACTGGTGAAAACAAAACCTCCACCGTCACACCAACAGAAATACACCCACACTATCTCGACACACGAATACACGTGGCGGTCTTTCAACCGCGGTATTCCATTGGCGGTACACACCACCGTGCTCAAAATACACACACTTTTACAAAACACATCCACATTGGACAATTCAAAATACACGCACCACTCCCACACACCCATTACAATATAAAACACACACCCACATCACCCACAAACCTCTACTACCAAAAATTCCGAGAGAAGGCCAGAGAGAGACAGCACCAGCAAGAACAACAGCATCCACAGGCACACAACACCATCACCCACAGAACTTCCTCGCACCTCACACAACACACCACTGCATATCAGCACACTCATCACCGCACACTCCACCCCACACATCACCTACACCACCCCATGGCACAGCAAAGACACCCCAGGTTCTCGGAGGAGGAGCTCAGGGTCATGGTGGAGGAAATCATCCGGGTAGAGCCACAGCTATTCGGATCACAGGTGCAGCACACCTCCATTGCAAGGAAGACGCAGCTATGGCGAAGAATAGTGGACAGGGTCAACGCAGTGGGACAGCACCCAAGAAATCGGGAGGACATCAGGAAGAGGAGGAACGACCTACGGGGGAAGGTGCATTCCGTGGTCTCAAGACACCACCTGGCGGTTCAGCGGACTGGCGGCGGACCCCCACCTCCTCACCCACAACTAACAACATGGGAGGAGCAGGTCTTGGCGATTCTGCATCCTGAGGGCCTCGCAGGAGTAGGTGGAGGAATGGACTCTGGTAAGTCAAATCTCAACTATTACATCCCCCACCCTACCTGCATGCCAGCACATACCCCACCCTCACCCTTACCCCAGAACTCCAACTCCTCACATATGTCCCAACATCACAAATCACCCATCCCACAACCAAGCCCTGCATGCAACAACAAAGCATGGACACCCATCCCTAAAGCATGCCCACTGCACATACCCATACAACCCCCTAAACCACCATCATACAAGGTTCCACACAGGAATGCAAGCACTGGGGTACACAGTCACCCACCCATTGCACACCATGCCACACACAGATGTAATAACCATCCTTTTATACCCCTGTAGGACCCTTACCCAACGTCACCAGACAGGAGGGTCCATACATGTCCACACATGTCCACACCACCAACAGAAGAGGCCCACAGTGATGACAGCAGCTCTGTCAAACTGGATCTAGATGACCAGCCTGGCCCATCGGGGACCTCTGGACAGTCGGTTCCCCTCACACTGGCACAGGACATCACAGACCTTTCCCCCTCTGGAAACACCAGCACAGCACCCACCCAGCGGGCCCATACCTCCGGCACCAGGACACGTCAATCAGCTGTGTGTCCACCACTACAGGGAACCCAGGATAATCCACCACCCCAACAACAACAGGGACCTGGGGACAGTGGCAGTGGGCACACGGTCCAGGGGACGGAGGCCTAGTAACACAGGGGAACTGGAGGGCTGCTGTGCGACAGGGGGCGGACAGGCCAAGTGAACCCACTCTCCACGAGGCCCTCTCCTCCATCATGGGAGCCAACCACCACTCCCAGGAGACGATGGCAATGGTACTGGCCAAGTTTCCGGAGACCCAGCGCCTGCAGGAGTAACAGTATATTGGCTTCAGGGAGGAACTCAGAACCATCAGCTCCACCCTGGGCACCATCGTAGGGGTGCTGAAGGAAATTGTGAACACCAGGAGGGACACTGTGGCACTACAAGGGGCCCCTGACACTAGCATGGACGATGAACTGCTCACCACCTCCGCCGGCACTAGTGGACAGACGCCCCACCACAGGACCACCACACTAGCACCCCACCCCCTGCAGATGGAGAACCACCCCGCAAACTGTCCCTGAGATCCAGGAACAAGACAGAGCATGATGCAAAGACCCCCGCCAAGAAATGAGACTACCCTGATTGTCATCCTACTGTCCCACTTTGTCACCCTGTCCATACTTAAACTGCCCCAGCTCCACTTCCTATGCCCATATGGGCAATGCACCTGTGAGACTAATAGACTGGACTCTGCCATGGACATTCCTCTGCCATCACCCCTCACCATTTCACTACCCCCTCCAATATTGAGCACTTAAATAAACACACTTAAAGCACGTAAAATCTGGAGTCTGTCTGTGATTTCGAAATAGTGTATTAGCAATTACAGTGACAAAATGCTCTTTCAATTGTAATGTCAACATGCCTATGACACATGCCTCTAGTCCATGAGGAATCTAAGCAGATGTCACACAGTGGGACCCACATCTGTGAAATCGTAAGGGAAAGTGCCAACTCAGTGACCATACACTGGGTGAAAACGACATACAGTAGAGAGGTAGTAGTGTTAAAGTACATGTAGTAGGCAGGTCTGTACTCTTACCTGTGTCTCACTGGAAATATTGCTGGATCACTGAGTCCCTGTTGTTCATGTCTTCTTCCTCTGCTTCCTTGTCTTCACTGTCCACAGGGTCCACAGCTGCCACGACACCGCCATCTGGACCATCCTCCTGCAGAAAAGGCACCTGTTGTCGCAAAGCCAAGTTGTGAAGCATACAGCAGGCCACGATGATCTGGCACACCTTCTTTGGTGAGTAGAATAGGGATCCACCTATCATATGGAGGCACCGGAACCTGGCTTTCAGGAGGCCGAAAGTCCGCTCGATCACCCTCCTAGTTCGCCCATGGGCCTCATTGTAACGTTCCTCTGCCCTTGTCCTGGGATTCCTCACTGGGGTCAGTAGCCATGACAGGTTGGGGTAACCAGAGTTTCCTGCAAATGGCGAGGGACAACTGTTAGACACGCACTAATCTGTAGTGATATCCCCAGACCTAGACAACCATTCCCACTGTCTTGCTTCCAGGTGCTCACCTAATAGCCACACACGATGCCTCTGGAGTTGACCCATCACATAAGGGATACTGCTATTCCGCAGGATGTAGGCGTCATGCACTGAGCCAGGGAACATGGCATTCACATGGGAGATGTACTGGTCTGCCAAACATACCATCTGTACATTCATTGAATGATAACTCTTCCGGTTTCTGTACACCTGTTCACTCCGGTGGGGGGGGGGACCAAAGCCACATGTGTCCCATCTATGGCACCTATGATGTTGGGGATGTGTCCCAGGGCATAGAAATAACCTTTCACTGTAGGCAAATCCTCCACCTGAGGAAAAACGATGTAGCTCCGCATGTGTTTCAGAAGGGCAGACAACACTCTGGACAATACGTTGGAAAACATAGGCTGGGAAATCCCTGATGCTATGGCCACTGTTGTTTGAAAAGACCCACTTGCAAGGAAATGGAGCAATGACAGCACCTGCACTTGAGGGTGGATTCCTGTGGGATGGCGGATTGCTGACATCAGGTCTGGCTCCAATTGGGTACACAGTTCCTGGATTGTGGCACGGTCAAGCCTGTATGTGATAATCACGTGTCGCTCCTCCATTGTCGACAGGTCCACCAACGGTTGGTACACCGGAGGATGCCGCCATCTCCTCACATGTCCCAGCGGACGGTGCCTATGAAGGACAACAGTGATCACAGAGTCAAACAACTCAGAGGTACGTACCCACAGTTCACCCAGAACACCATTCATACACAAAAGGTGGCCTGGATGTGTGTTGAGTCTAGGCCTAGGTATATGTGACGCAGTTGAAAATGAAGCCATGTGGGCCCCTGAAATGGCGGCTGCCTGACCTCTAAAGTGGGACAGTGGGATGTGAGGTAACTGCGCTGGCGTTGTACACCGTCGCTGTAGGCGGTCGAAGACCACGGAGCAATGCTGCATTGGTTAACATTGTACCCTATGGGTCACAGGAGCTAATGATGATGTATGCCGGCGGTGACGGTACGCACTGCCGCGGACGTGACGGACATTTTCTATTTGTTAAATCACTCGATACCTGATCTTCGACAGGAGAGGACCTACACTGCAAGTGCTGCTGTGACCTCGGTCTGGAAGAGACAATGGCTTGAGTGTCTGGGGAAAGGGCCCCTGCCTTCACATCGGAGGAGTTGGAGAAACTAGTGGATGGGGTCCTCCCCCAGTACACGCTACGCTACTGTCCTCCAGACAAACAGGTAAGTACACTGGGAGCATGTTGTATGGGCTATGCCTGTGTGGACAGGGCTGGATGCAAGAAGGAAGGGGGAAGAGTGCTGCATGCATAAAGACGGTGAATGCATGTGCCACATGGCAAGGGTAGGGATAGGGGCCAATCAGTTTGACGGTGCAGTTGGTAATTACTTACTCTTCCCCCTGCACATTTCATGTAGGTCAGAGCCCACCAGAAAAAAGATATTTGGCGTGCCATCGCCGAGGATGTTCGGACCCTGGGGGCCCACCAGAGACGGGGCACCCACTGCCGGAAGAGATGGGAGGACATTCGCCGCTGCAGCAAGAAGACGGCGGAGGCTCGTCTGGGGATGGCCTCCCAAAGTGGGAGGGTTGCCCGTCGCACCATGATCCCCCTGATGTTCCGGATCCTGGCGGTGGCCTACCCGGAGTTGGATGGGCGCTTGAGGACATCACAGCAGACACAAGGGGGTGAGTACAACCTCATTCTGCGGACTTTGCGTGCAGTGGAGGGGTCTGGGTGGGGGAGGTGGGCTGTGGGTGTCCCTAGGCCAGGGCGAATTCGGTAGGCAAGGCCCCTCCGTAATGTAGGCCATGTGGCACTGAACCCCACCACAGCAGAGTGCCAAGTTGAGGTATAGTTGCCCCTGTGGCATCCATGTGGTAGATGTCCACCATTTCCATGTAGGCCATAACCCCGAAATTGCATGTGCAGAGGTCAGGAGCACGGCGTAATGCAGGGGGCTGCTGCGTCTGTCTTGTCCGCCAACTGTAGCGGTATGCCATGCACTAAAACTCGCTTTCTTCTGTCCCCCCCCCCTTTTCTGCTCTCCCTGTCCTTTTGTACATCAGCATCATCAGGCGGAGGTACAGTGGCACCGGCGCACGAGGGAGCTGCATCCCACATGGCCATGGAGGGCCACACCACAGACTCTGAATGCACCAGTGGGACGGAGGGCGAGGGGACCTTCACGTCGGCAACCGGATCACCAACCAGCGACACGGACTCTTCCACCGATGGGAGCTCCCCTGTGGTGGCGGCACCATCTGTGCGCCCCACTTCTACAGGTACAGCCGCCACCTCCCCTACCAGCACCGCCCTCCCAGCAGCCCCTCAGCGTTCGCCCTGTGCCCGCTCACCCAGGAGGGTGGGCATCCCCTTCGCCCCAGGCACCTCAGGCCCTGCCCCAGTCACCCCAGCTGCCTTCAGTGAGGAGGCCATTGACCTCCTCAGGTCACTCACTGTTGGGCAGTCTACCATTGTGAATGCCATTCAGGGTGTAGAACGAGAGTTACAACATGGTAATGCATTCCTGGAGGGCATTCATTCTGGTCAGGCTGTCCTTCAGCGAACCCTGCAATCTCTGGCCTCAGCACTGATGGCAGCCATTGTCCCTGTGTCCAGCATCCCCCCTCCAACTTCTTCCACCGAGACCCAATCTCCTGTACCCCAGCCCATCCCAAGCACACCTACAGACCAGCATGCACACAAGTCAACACACACAAGTAGCTCAAGCAAACATAGGCACCACACACACCACAGACACTCACGCAAGCCTCACCCACATACAGACACCGCAACATCCACTGTCTCCACTGTGTCCCCCTCCTCCTCTTCTCCCTCCTCCCTCCCAGTCTCGTCTACACACACACCTGCATGCACCACATCTACAGGCATTAGGACTCGCACCAGGATACCCAGCACCCCAAGCCGCTTACCTGCACTCACCACCTCCACTGCCATTTACACGTCCCCTGTGTCCTCTCCCAGTGTGTCTGTGACGCCCCCTCCCAAAGTACACAAACGCCGGCAATCACTCACCCAACATCCATCCACATCACAACAGACTCCAGTACCTGCACCTGCACCCAAAACACCTAGGCCCATATTTATACTTTTTGACGCTAAACTGCGCTAACGCAGTTTAGCGTCAAAAAGTTTTGCGCCGTCTAACGCCATTCTGAAGCGCCATGCGGGCGCCGTATTTATGGAATGGCATTAGACGGCGCAATCAGACCGGCGCTGCCTGGTTTGCGTGGGAAAAAACCACGTAGACCAGACAGCGCCGGCGTAGGGGGAAAATGGCGCATGGGCGTCTTAAAATGGGGCAAGTCAGGTTACGTCGAAAAAATCGTCTTAACCCGACTTGCGCCATTTTTTAACGACGCCCATCCCCCATCAACATGACTCCTATCATTGTAAAGATAGGAGTCATGCCCCCTTGCCCAATGGCCATGCCCAGGGGACTTCTGTCCCCTGGGCATGGTCATTGGGCATAGTGGCATGTAGGGGGGCACAAATAAGGCCCCCCTATGCCACCAAAACAAAATATAAAAAAAAAAAAATTATACTTACCTGAACTTACCTGAATGTCCCTGGGGTGGGTCCCTCCATCCTTGGGGGTCCTCCTGGGGTGGGCAAGGGTGGCAGGGGGGGTCCCTGGGGGCATGGGAGGGCACCTGTGGGCTCATTTTGAGCCCACAGGCCCCTTAACGCCTGCCCTGAGCAGGCGTTAAAAAGTGGCGCAAATGCGCCGTTTTTACCCACGCCAACTCCCGGGCGTCTCTTTTGCCCGGGAGTATAAATACCACGTAAAGGCCTGGGAGTCATTTTTTAGACGGGAACGCCTCCCTTGCATATCATTAACGCAAGGAAGGGGTTCACGCTAAAAAATGACGCACATTCCGGGAACTTTGGCGCTATTCGCCTCTAACGCCATAGTATAAATATGGCGTTAGTTGGCGTTAGTTTTGCGTCGAAATTGCGTCAAAAAAAACGACGCAATTTCGGCGCAAACGGAGTATAAATATGGCCCCTAAAGTGACACCTCCTACAACCACCTCCTCTTCCTCCACTCCCAGACTCCCTCCAGCTAGTCATCCCAGTGTCCGTCAGAAACTGTCCCTCTGTAAAATTGAACTTTTTGCCCCCACCCCCCCCTCCAATTCATCAGTCCCGTTGTAACACCTCAGCCAAAAAGTCTCCAGTACCAGTGGTGCGTGTTCAAGGTTTGTGGAGTGCACCGGCCACCAGGGCAGGCAGTAGTACCCGGAGCCAAGGCACTGGCAGCCCACCCCCTGTAAAGGCTCTAAAATTGGAGAGTGGACGACGGGACCATGTTAAGACTCCTGGTGGGACAACAAGTGACATGGGTTCCAAGGCGATTGGTGAGTCAGATGTAACTCCAACAAAGGTGGGGAAGGTCCAGAGGAAGTCTGCCCAGCCTGTTGTGAGTGTCATGGCGGAAAAGTGCACCATCATTTCCGGCGGTCCAGACACAACCGCCAGCACCGTCGTTACTGGTCCAGAGGCCACCGCCGGAGTAGGAGCCCAGGAGGGCCCAAGTATCGTCACTGGTCCAGAGACCACCGCCAGAGTCAGAGACCAGGAGGGCCCAAGTACCGTCACTGGTCCAGAGACCACCGCCGGAGTCACAGCCCAGGAGGGCCCAAGTATTGTCACTGGTCCAGAGACCACCGCCGGAGTCAGAGCCCAGGAGGGCCCAAGTATCGTCACTGGTCCAGAGACCACCGCCGGAGTCACAGCCCAGGAGGGCCCAAGTATCGTCACTGGTCCAGAGACCACCGCCGGAGTCACAGCCCAGGAGGGCCCAAGTATCGTTACTGGTCAGGAGACCACCGCCGTAGTCAGAGCCCAGGAGGGCCCAAGTATCGTCACTGGTCCAGAGACCACCGCCGGAGTCAGAGCCCAGGAGGGCCCAAGTATCGTCACTGGTCCAGAGACCACCGCCGGAGTCACAGCCCAGGAGGGGCCCGGATGCCACAGCCCCGCTGGGCAATGATGGAACTTCATGCCACCCACCAATGCCCATTGTAGAGCACGTCATGTCACACACCAATGCCCAGTGTAGAGATCGTCATGCCACAAACCAATGCCCAGTGTAGAGATCGTCATGCCACACACCAATGCCCAGTGTAGAGATCGTCATGCCACACACCAATGCCCAATGTAGAATTCGTCATGCCACACACCAATGTCCGTATCAGAACCGCCATGTCAAAGCACCGCTGAACAGTCCATGGACCGCCATGGCAAAGCACTGCTGAACAGTCCATAGACCGGCATGGCAAAGCACCGCTGAACAGTCCATAGACCGGTATGGCCAAGCACCGCTGAACAGTCCTGAACTGCCATGTCAACGCACCGTGAACAGGGCAAAGACCGCCATGTCAAAGCACTGCTGAACAGTCTATAGACCGGCATGGCAAAGCACCGCTGAACAGTCCATAGACTGGCATGGCAAAGCACCGCTGAACATTCCATAGACCGGCATGGCAAAGCACCGCTGAACAGTCCTGAACCTCCATTTCAAAGCACCGCTGAACAGGGCAAAGACCGCCATGTCAAAGCACCGCTGAACAGGGCAAAGACCGCCATGGCAAAGCACAGCTGAACAAGGCAAAGACCGCCATGGCAAAGCACCGCCGAACAGGGCAAAGAACGCCATGGAAAAGCACCACTGAACAGTCCATAGACCGCCATGGCAAAGCACTGCTGAACAGCCCATAGACCGGCATGGCAAAGCACTGCTGAACAGGGCAAAGACCGCCATGGCAAAGCACCGCTGAACAGTCCATAGACCGCCATGGCAAAGCACCGCTGAACAGTGAATAGACCGGCATGGCAAAGCACCGCTGAACAGGGCAAAGACCGCCATGTTAAAGCACTGCTGAACAGGGCAAAGACCGGAATGGCAAAGCACCGCTGAACAGTCCATAGACCGCCATGGCAAAGCACCGCTGACAGTCCATAGACCGGCATGGCAAAGCACCGCTGAACAGGGCATGCACCGTGTAGGAATGAAGAGGCTGCCACATCAGGCATCCTTATCCCATGTGCAGCTGGGACAGTAACAGGACATGAACTTTCACGGGGAGACTCATCCAGTCTGGGCACCAGTCTCACCCAGTACCAGTAGAGACCTGCATCTACTTGAGAGACTGTGGCTTTGCACTCCCCAGGATGGCACAGTGGGCAACCCACCCACTGTAGAGACTTGAGAGACTGTGGCTTTGCACTCCCCAGGATGGCACAGGGGGGAAACCACCCACTGTAGAGACTTGAGAGACTGTGGATTTGCACTCCCCAGGATGTTACAGTGGGCAACCCACCCACTGTAGAGACTTGAGAGACTGTGGCTTTGCACTCCCCAGGATACATCAATGGGCATGGAGCTCCGTCGTGGATCTGGCTTCGCATTCATGTGGCTGAGGTGCCCCCCTTTCCCTTCCCCCTGAGGTGCCTGTAGTGTTTCTATCTGATGCCCCGGCAGTGTTCTCTCCGAATTTGGTCAGGTATCTATTGTGGGCCTCGCCCATGCATTTTTGGACTGTTGGTCCATGGACATTGTTGTGTACATATCTGCACTACTTCTCGGATTGTATGTGTAAATAAGAGTGATTTTGAGATATATATATGTATATTTTTGTATGACATGTATATTGGCACATTACAATGTTTGCCCGAATTTCGCTTTGTGTTTTCATTCTTCCGGGGGGATTGTGGGTTGTTACTGTGATTTTTGTGACTGCATTGGTGTGTATGTTGTAATATGCGAGGGTGGGAGTGGGGGTGTTTGGTGGGTGTCCCCCTAACTTTTGCCTCCACCCGCCTCCGTGTCGTAGGTGCAGTACTCACCGGTATCTTCTGCGCCTACGTAGCTGTTGGTCGTAGAGGAGCAGAAAGACAAGGGCAGGTAGGATTTGTAATTCGGGGTCCATGGTGTCCTCGTTCCTCGTGGGATGTGTTGAGGTGAGCGTTTTCCCATAGCAAAAGCTGTTTCTGCCGTGTTTTTATCCACGGTGAATCCGCCCCGGAAAAGGTGGCGGATTGGCGGGTTGTAATAGTGTGGGCGGTACATTGTCTACCGCCTGTCTGTTGGCGGTAACCGCCGCGCTGCTTGTCTGTACTGCCCTGGCGGGCGGTGTGTTAAAGTGGCTGTCTTAGTTGGCGGTTACCGCCAGGGTCTTAATTCCCTTTTTTTGTCCGCCGCCCTGTTTGCGGTATTTTCACAGCTTTAACACCATCCGCCAGGGTTGTAATGACCACCTTAGTCTTACAAACCGGAGAGGCAGTCCTCTCCCACAAGATTTGTATATTGGCCGTCTGGAGGTGGCAGCTGGATAAGACCAGTCAGCAACCATGCCAGGATAGTCAGCTTTTGAAGGGGGCACCTCTAAGTTGCCCCCTGGGTACATTTAGGGGTAAATCCAATACTGGCACCAGTTTGGATTTATAATTCTGAGTTGTTTGATACCAAAAAAAACAGGGTTCAGAGTGGCCATCTTGTAGCTGGGAAACTTGTATTGACCAGTGTCCAGCACATGTATTAAAATGCCTGCTCTATTCACACACTATGGGGGTCATTATGACCCTGGCGGAAGGCGGAGTATCCGGCGGTAAGACCGCCAACAGGCTGGCGGTCTCCCTTCATGGAATTATGACCTCATCAGCCGGTTCTCCGTTCCGCCCGCCGGGCTGGAGACCGGGGTCTCCAGCCCGGCGGCCATCACTATACCGCCGGCGGTATTTTGACCCGGCTTACTGCCGTGGATTTCCTGCGGTTTGAATTCCTTCCCTGGCACTGATAGGGGTCTCCCCCACCCCGACACCCTCCCATACACCCCCACCACCCCTGCCACCCCCAAAGGCGGCAGGACCCCCCTCCCCACCCGACCCCCAACATAACATCACTCATACACACACGCATGCAGGCACCACCTGCACACATGCCAACATACATGCCTACATACATACACACAGGCAGACATGCACACCCACATTCACGCACACATCCATACTGACATACCCACAGACATACATGCACTCATTCCCATACGCACAACACCCCGCAACATACACGCACTCACACCCCCTTCCCATACACACACGCACACACCATGCACGCACACAACACCCCCCCACACCCTTCCCCTCACGGACGATCGACTTACCTGGTCCAACGATCATCCGGGAGGGGACGGGAGCCATGGGGGCAGCTCCGCCGACACCACACCTCCAACAGAACACTGCCACGGCGAATTACAGGACGTGATTCGCTGGGTGGTGTTCTGTTGGCGTGGCAGTGGAGGTGGAGCAACCTCCACTTCCCCGCCTCCCGCCAGTATGGCTGTTGGCGGCTCTCCTTCCGAAAAAGGACGGAGAGCTGCCAACGGTCATAATAGGCCGAGCAGAAAAACCGCCACCACTGGCGGTCTTCCACACGGCGGTCCCTCGTGGTCTTTCAAAAAGACCGCTGAGGTCAAAATGACCCCCTATGTCCCAGTTTTGGCAAGGACACAGTGGGGACATATTTCTGATGCAGCTATGCCCTCACACATAATATGAAGCACCCTGCCATAGGGCTGTAAGGCCTGCCAGAGGGGTGACTTACCCATGGTAAATGCAGTGTATGGTGGACAGGGCACACAAGCAGTGTGCCATGTTGAGTTTGAATTTTAGGTTTGTACCAGGACACACAGGCCATCATTATGTCCCTGGCTTAATGTGGAGGTAGTATCATCAACAGGCTGGCGGTACATATCGCCAACTCATGAGTTTGGCGGGTTGGCTGCAGCCAACCTGCCAATTTACCATACATACCACCACGGGGTATGAGCCGCTGGCCCACAGAGTACCGCCCCTGGCATTCTGAGCCAGCCTACCACCATGTTTTCTGTGACGTTAGCAACGCCATCAAAATCATGGTGGTAGGCCCTACTGGTGATAGGGAATTCCTTCCCTGTCACCGGTAGGTGCCCCCTCTACCCCCCAACACTCATCTGACACCCCCTACATCCCCTCCATCCAAACTCAGCCCCCCTCCCCATACACACACACTAAGCACCCCACCCCACAACATTCAGATACACCCCCCACATTCCCATACACACACTAAGCCCCCACCCCCTCCGATTCATCCACATAGCCCCCCACCCCCATACACGCACACAGACACGCACCACGCATACATCCATTAACTTACACTCATCCATATACTCATTTATACACACACTGGCATATTCGCATTCATACACGCATTCTTCCAGACATACACACACACACACATGCACAACACGCCTCTCACCATCCCACCCTCGCTCCCTTGTTGGACGATCACCTTACCTCCTCGGGGGAGGTCATCCGGCAGGGAATGGGAAGAGGCTCTGCTACCACCAGCACCGCCCCGCCAGCTGAACACTGCCAGGCCGTATCACAGGTCATGATAAGGCTGGTGGCGTTCAACTGGTGTTGCGGTGCTGGTGGTAGCAGCACCAGTTTACCACTGTCCACTAGTCTGATCGCTGCCTGATTTCTGCCTTTTCAAGTCCGGCAGTGCTCATAGTCTGGCGGACGGATGGTTGCCGCAGTGGTGGTATTGTGGTGGCCATCAATGCGCGGGTAAGCAGATTTTACCGCCAATGTCTAAATTACCACCTCAGTCTGCAATGGAAGTGCTGGCTGCATCTGGATGCATGACCCTAGAGGGTGGCACAATCCGTTCTTCTGCCCTCAGGGGTCTAGCTATAGTACCCCATGCCCTGAGCACCTAGGTGCCCCTTCACTAGTGACCTATAGTGGTAGCTAAGGTTGTATTCAATTGTGCTAATACATTACAACAGATTTAGGGAAAAAGCTTTGGACCAGGGAACCTGGTTAGCAGGGGAAATTCAATTTCTAGAATACATCAACATAAGGCAAGAAGTGGGGGGATAACCATGTCAAAAAGAGGCCCTCTTATACAGTGGTTATTCACCCGGAATTTGAAATTAGATAGACCACGCGAACTGCAACTTAGATTCATTGGCCCCTTATCTACAGCAGAGCTGTAGGAGGCTGGACTGGCTTGTAGTGAGTACCAAGGGGTACTTGCACCTTGCACCAGGCCCAGTTATCCCTTATTAGTGTATAGGGTGTCTAGCAGCTTAGGCTGATAGATAATGGTAGCTTAGCAGAGCAGCTTAGGCTGAACTAGGAGACGTGTGAAGCTACTACAGCACCACTTAGTGTCATATGCACAATATCATAAGAAAACACAATACACAGTTATACTAAAAATAAAGGTACTTTATTTTTATGACAATATGCCAAAGTATCTTAGAGTGTACCCTCAGTGAGAGGATAGGAAATATACACAAGATATATATACACAATAGCAAAAATATGCAGTATAGTCTTAGAAAACAGTGCAAACAATGTATAGTTACAATAGGATGCAATGGGGAAACATAGGGATAGGGGCAACACAAACCATATACTCCAGAAGTGGAATGCGAACCACGAATGGACCCCAAACCTATGTGACCTTGTAGAGGGTCGCTGGGACTATTAGAAAATAGTGAGAGTTAGCAAAATAACCCTCCCCAAGACCCTGAAAAGTGAGTGCAAAGTGCACTAAAGTTCCCCTAAGGACAAAATAGTCGTGTTAGAGGGAAAATGCAAGGAAAACACAAATCAGCAATGCAACAACGATGGATTCCTGACTGAGGGTACCTGTGGAACAAGGGGACCAAGTCCAAAAGTCACAAGCAGCTCGGAGATGGGCAGATGCCCAAGAAATGCCAGCGGTTGGTGCAAAGAAGCTCTTACTAGGCTGAAGAACTGTAAATACTGCAGGAACGACAAGGGCGAGAGACTTCCCCTTTGGGGGATGGATCCCCCACGCCTTGGAGAGTCGTGCAGAAGTGTTTTCCCACCGGATGGACGCTAACAAGCCTTGCTACACGCAAATCGTGCGTTTGGCGTTTTTGGACGCTGCTGGGGCCCAGGAGGGACCAGGAGGTCGCAAATTGGACCTGCAGAGAGAGGGGACGTCGAGCAAGACAAAGAGCCCTCACTGAAGCAGGTAGCACCCGGAGAAGTGCCAGAAACAGGCACTACGAGGATGCGTGAAACGGTGCTCGCCGAAGTTGCACAAAGGAGTCCCACGTCGCCGGAGACCAACTTAGAAAGTCGTGCAATGCAGGTTAGAGTGCCGTGGACCCAGGCTTGGCTGTGCACGAAGGATTTCCGCCGGAAGTGCACAGGGGCCGGAGTAGCTTGCAAAGTCGCAGTTCCCAGCAATGCAGCCCAGCGAGGTGAGGCAAGGACTTACCTCCACCAAACTTGGGCTGAAGAGTCACTGGACTGTGGGGGTCACTTGGACGGTGTTGCTGGATTCGAGGGACCTCGCTCGTCGTGCTGAGAGGAGACCCAAGGGACCGGAGATGCAGCTTTTTGGTGCCTGCGGTTGCAGGGGGAAGATTCCGTCGACCCACGGGAGATTTCTTCGGAGCTTCTGGTGCAGAGAGGAGGCAGACTACCCCCACAGCATGCACAAGCAGGAAAACAGTCGAGAAGGCGGCAGGATCAGCGTTACAGAGTTGCAGTAGTCGTCTTTGCTACTATGTTGCAGGTTTGCAGGCTTCCAGCGCGGTCAGCGGTCGATTCCTTATCAGAAGGTGAAGAGGGAGATGCAGAGGAACTCGGCTGAGCTCATGCATTCGTTATCTAAAGTTTCCCCAGAGACAGAGACCCTAAATAGCCAGAAAAGAGGGTTTGGCTACCTAGGAGAGAGGAAAGGCTACTAACACCTGAAGGAGCCTATCACAAGGAGTCTCTGACGTCACCTGGTGGCACTGGCCACTCAGAGCAGTCCAGTGTGCCAGCAGCACCTCTGTTTCCAAGATGGCAGAGGTCTGGAGCACACTGGAGGAGCTATGGACACCTCCCAGGGGAGGTGCAGGTCAGGGGAGTGGTCACTCCCCTTTCCTTTGTCCAGTTTCGCGCCAGAGCAGGGGCTAAGGGGTCCCTGAACCGGTGTAGACTGGCTTATGCAGAATTGGGCACATCTGTGCCCAAGAAAGCATTTCCAGAGGCTGGGGGAGGCTACTCCTCCCCTGCCTTCACACCATTTTCCAAAGGGAGAGGGTGTCACACCCTCTCTCAGAGGAAGTTCTTTGTTCTGCCATCCTGGGCCAGGCCTGGCTGGACCCCAGGAGGGCAGCTGCCTGTCTGAGGGGTTGGCAGCAGCAGCAGCTGCAGAGAAACCCCAGGAAGGGCAGTCTGGCAGTACCAGGGTCTGTGCTACAGACCACTGGGATCATGGAATTGTACCAACAATGCCAGGATGGCATAGAGGGGGCAATTCCATGATCATAGACATGTTACATGGCCATATTCGGAGTTACCATGGTGAAGCTACATATAGGTAGTGACCTATATGTAGTGCACGCGTGTAATGGTGTCCCCGCACTCACAAAGTTCAGTGAATTGGCTCTGAACAATGTGGGGGCACCTTGGCTAGTGCCAGGGTGCCCTCACACTAAGTAACTTTGCACCTAACCTTTACCAGGTAAAGGTTAGACATATAGGTGACTTATAAGTTACTTAAGTGCAGTGTAAAATGGCTGTGAAATAACGTGGACGTTATTTCACTCAGGCTGCAGTGGCAGGCCTGTGTAAGAATTGTCAGAGCTCCCTATGGGTGGCAAAAGAAATGCTGCAGCCCATAGGGATCTCCTGGAACCCCAATACCCTGGGTACCTCAGTACCATATACTAGGGAATTATAAGGGTGTTCCAGTAAGCCAATGTAAATTGGTAAAAATGGTCACTAGCCTGTCAGTGACAATTTGGACAGAAATGAGAGAGCATAACCACTGAGGTTCTGATTAGCAGAGCCTCAGTGAGACAGTTAGTCACTACACAGGTAACACATTCAGGCACACTTATGAGCACTGGGGCCCTGGGTTACCAGGGTCCCAGTGACACATACAACTAAAACAACATATATACAGTGAAAAATGGGGGTAACATGCCAGGCAAGATGGTACTTTCCTACACAACCCCCCCCCAATGAAGGACAATAAGACTAGCCATTTCCTGATGAGTCTTCATTGTCTAAGTGGAAATATCTGGAGAGTCCATCTGCATTGGAGTGGCTACTCCCAGGTCTATGTTCCACTGTATAGTCCATTCCCTGTAGGGATATGGACCACCTCAACAATTTAGGATTTTCACCTTTCATTTGTTTTAGCCAAAGTAGAGGTTTGTGGTCTGTCTGAACAATGAAGTGAGTGCCAAACAGGTATGGCCTCAACTTCTTCAGAGCCCAGACCACAGCAAAGGCCTCCCTCTCAATGGCAGACCAACGCTTTTCTCTAGGGGTCAACCTTCTACTAATAAAAGCAACAGGTTGATCCTGGCCCTCAGAATTAAGTTGTGATAGGACTGCCCCTACTCCTAATTCAGATGCATCAGTTTGGACATAGAATTTTTTAGAGTAACAAGGGCTTTTCAGGACAGGTGCAGAGCACATGGCCTGCTTCAGCTCCTCAAAAGCTTTCTGACAGTTTGCTGTCCATAATACCTTTTTAGGCATTTTCTTGGATGTGAGGTCATTAAGAGGGGCTGCAATGGAGCCATAGTTCTTAATGAACCTCCTGTAATACCCAGTGAGGCCTAGGAAGGCTCTCACCTGAGTCTGAGTGGTAGGGGGAATCCAATCAATAATAGTTTGGATTTTCCCCTGAAGTGGTGCAATCTGTTCCCCACCAACAAGGTGTCCCAGATAAACCACCTTACCCTGCCCTATCTGGCACTTTGAAGCCTTGATAGTGAGGCCTGCCTTTTGCAGGGCCTCCAAAACTTTCCATAGGTGGACCAGGTGATCATCCCAGCTGGAGCTAAATACAGCTATATCATCCAAATATGCTGCACTGAAAGCTTCCAGCCCTTGCAGGACTGTGTTCACCAACCTCTGAAAAGTGGCAGGTGCATTTTTCAAACCAAAAGGCATTACAGTAAACTGGTAATGTCCTCCAATGGTAGAAAATGCAGTCTTAGATTTAGCATCTTCTTACAATTTGATCTGCCAATACCCTGCAGTCAAATCAAAAGTGCTTAGATACTTGGCAGATGCCAGTGTATCTATGAGCTCATCTGCCCTGGGTATAGGGTGAGCATCAGTTTTGGTTACCAAGTTGAGACCTCTATAGTCTACACAAAACCTCATTTCCTTCTTTCCATCTTTAGAATTGGGTTTTGCTACCAGTACCACAGGAGAAGCCCATGGACTGTCAGAGTGCTCAACCACTCCTAGTTCCAACATCTTCTGAACTTCTTGCTTTATGCAGTCCCTGACATGGTCAGGCTGCCTATAGATCTTACTTTTGACAGGTAAACTGTCTCCAGTATCTATAGTGTGCTCACACCAAGAAGTGGTGCCTGTCACAATGGAGAAGAGTTCTGAAAATTGTCCTAGGAGATTTATGCAATTATCTTTCTGCTCAGCAGTAAGACAATCAGCCAAAACTACACCTTCCACAAGAGCATCTTGTTCTGTGGAAGAGAAGAGATCAGGTAGAGGATCACTGTCTTCTTCCTGTCCCTCATCTGTTGCCATGAGCAGGGTGAGATCAGCCCTGTCATAGTAGGGTTTCAGGCGGTTGACATGGAGCACCCTAAGGGGACTCCTGGCAGTGCCTAAGTCAACCAAGTAGGTGACTTCACCCTTCTTTTCAACAATTGTGTGGGGTCCACTCCATTTATCTTGGAGTGCTCTTGGGGCCACAGGCTCCAAGACCCACACTTTCTGCCCTGGTTGGTACTGAACCAAAACAGCCTTCTGATCATGCCATTGCTTCTGGAGCTCTTGGCTGGCCTGAAGGTTTTTACTGGCCTTTTTCATGTACTCAGCCATCCTTGATCTGAGGCCAAGTACATAATCCACAATATCCTGCTTAGGAGCTTTTAAAGGTTGTTCCCAACCCTCCTTTACAAGTGTGAGTGGACCCCTAACAGGGTGTCCAAAAAGAAGTTCAAAGGGGCTGAAGCCCACTCCTTTCTGGGGTACCTCCCTGTAGGCAAAAAGGAGGCATGGTAGAAGGATATCCCATCTCCTGCAGAGTTTTTCAGGGAGTCCCATAATCATGCCTTTGAGAGTTTTATTAAATCTCTCCACCAGTCCATTTGTTTGTGGATGATAGGGTGTTGTGAACTTGTAAGTTACACCACACTCCTTCCACATGGCCTTTAAGTATGCAGACATGAAATTGCTTCCTCTGTCTGATACTACTTCCTTTGGGAAGCCCACCCTGGAAAATATTCCCAGGAGGGCCTTTGCCACTGCAGGAGCTGTAGTGGTCCTTAAAGGAATAGCTTCAGGATATCTTGTGGCATGGTCCACTACCACCAAGATAAACCTATTGCCTGAAGCAGTAGGAGGGTCAAGGGGGCCAACTATGTCAACCCCTACCCTTTCAAAGGGAACCCCAACCACAGGCAGTGGGATAAGGGGTGCCTTTGGAGTGCCACCTGTCTTGCCACTGGCTTGACAGGTTTCACAGGACTTACAAAATTCTTTTGTGTCCTCAGACATCCTAGGCCAATGAAACAGTGGTAGCAATCTGTCCCAAGTTTTCATTTGACCCAGGTGCCAAGCTAAGGGAATGTCATGTGCCAGTGTTAGGAGGAACTTTCTGTACTCCTGAGGAATCACTAATCTCCTGGCAGCTCCAGGTTTAGGATCCCTATGCTCAGTGTACAAGAGGTTGTCCTCCCAGTAAACTCTGTGTGAGTCACTGACATCCCCATTAGCCTGTTTGACAGCTTGCTGTCTGAGACCCTCTAATGTGGGACAGGTTTGCTGTGCCACACTCAGCTCCTCTCTGGCAGGCCCCCCTTCACCCAAAAGCTCAGCAGTGTCTGCTTCCAGCTCCTCTGGTGTAGGTTCTGCACAGGGAGGGAATTCTTCTTCCTCAGAAGTAGAATCCACTGTAGAGGGAGGGATAGTAGGAAGTGGTTTGCTTCTACTAGCCCTAGCTTTAGGGAGCACTTGGTCCATTGTTCCAGGATCCAAGCTTCCCTGTCCTTTTTGCTTTTTGGCCTGAGCCCTTGTCATAGCAAAAATATGCCCTGGGATGCCCAGCATTGCTGCATGGGCCTCCAACTCCACATCTGACCAAGCTGATGTCTCCAAATCATTCCCTAATAGACAGTCTACAGGTAAATCTGAAGCTACCACAACTTTCTTTGGACCAGATACCCCCCCCCAGTTGAGATTTACAACAGCCATGGGGTGGCTTTGTGTTATGTTGTGAGCATCGGTTACTTGGTACTGGTGTCCAAGTATGTGTTGTTCAGGGTGCACCAGTTTCTCAATCACCATTGTGACACTGGCACCTGTGTCCCTGTAGGCCTGGACCTCAACACCATTTATTAGGGTTAGTTGCTTGTACTTCTCCAAGTTATGGGGGCAAGCAACCAAAGTGGCTAAGTCAATAGCCCCTTCAGAGACTAAAGTAGCCTCTGTGGTCTCCCTAATTAGACCAACCCCAACTAAATTACCAAAAGTGAGCCCAGCTACTCCCTTGGATTGGCTATTAGTAGGTTTGCTCCCACCACCACTGCTATTAGTAGGGACACTAGGTGTAGCAGTAGGGGTTGTAGTGGTAGGAGCTGTGGTGCCTTTCTTTGGACAACTGGGATCTGTTGTCCAATGGCCTTTTATTTTACATAAATAGCACCATGGTTTCTTTTCCTTGTTCTGATTAAAGGAGGATTTGGGCCCACCACCCCCACCAGAGTGTTTTTGTGGGCCTGATGAAGACTCATTTTTAGATTTGTCCCCACCCTTGTCAGAAGACTTACCATCCTTCTTTTTGTTGCCATCTTTGTCACCCCCTGTATGAACTTTTCTGTTCACTCTTGTTCTGACCCATTTGTCTGCCTTCTTTCCCAATTCTTGGGGAGAGGTCAGATCAGAGTCCACCAAGTACTGGTGCAACAAATCAGACACACAATTATTAAGAATATGCTCTCTCAGGATCAAGTTATACAGGCTGTCATAATCAGTAACTTTACTGCCATGTAACCACCCCTCCAAGGCCTTCACTGCCTGGTCAATGAAATCAACCCAGTCTTGTGAAGACTCCTTTTTGGTATCTCTGAACTTTATCCTGTACTGTTCAGTGGTTAAGCCATAACCATCCAGGAGTGCATTCTTAAGAACTTGGAAATTGTTAGCATCATTTTCTTTTACAGTAAGGAGCCTATCCCTACCTTTTCCAGTAAATGATAGCCATAGGATAGCAGCCCACTGCTTTTGAGGGACATCCTGTACAGCACAGGCCCTCTCAAGTGCAGCAAACCACTTGTTAATGTCATCCCCCTCCTTGTAAGGGGGAACTATCTTGTGCAGATTCCTGGAATCATGCTCTTTTGCAGGATGACTATGGGGAATACTGCTGCTGCCACCATGGGTATCTAAACCCATCTTCTGTCTTTCCCTCTCTATTTCTAAAGACTGTCTATCCAAATCCAGCTGTTGCTTCTTGAGCTTCAGTCTGGTTTGCTCCACTCTCAATCTATTGAGCTCCCTTTCTAACAATCTGTCATCAGGGTGGGTGGGAGGGACATTTCTAGATACAGAGGTATGATGGGAATGAACAGAAGGAGACCTGTCCCTTACAAGGGGCACCCTAACAGCTTGGCTACCAGCATAATGTGAGAGCACATCATCAGTATGATGTGATTCAACCTCTGTACCAACTATGCTAGACTGTCTAGTAATGGGCAGGCTGAGAAGTTTCTTTCCTGAACCTTTTCCTGGGGGAGTCCCTGGATCAGATTGAGAACCATTAGCTACTTTTTCTACAGATTGGGCACTTATGGCCTTATCCTGTACTCTAAGCATATTAATTAACAGTTCTAAGGAAGGATTCTTCCCTACACTCAAACCTCTCTCTATGCAGAGACTCCTTGCTCCTTTCCAGCTAAGGTGATCATATGCAAGTTTGGACAGTTCAACTTTTTGGCCTGTGCCAGACATTTTTAGAGAGAGTTAAAGTGATAGACAAAGAGAAAAAAGTTTTCAGAACTTTTTGGAAAGACAGAAAAAAAACTTTTTAAACTTTTAAGAACTTTTTGAAAGTTTAGAAGTACTTTTCAGCACTTAGAAAAGAGTGAAAAGAGGAAATGCAAAACTTTTTGGCTATGTGTATATACACTGACCTTGTTTTGTATATTTTTCTCTTATGAAAAGTACAATGACAAGAGTGGTAAGTAGTCTCAAAGCACTTATCCCACCGCTGCACAACCAATGTAGGAGGCTGGACTGGCTTGTAGTGAGTACCAAGGGGTACTTGCACCTTGCACCAGGCCCAGTTATCCCTTATTAGTGTATAGGGTGTCTAGCAGCTTAGGCTGATAGATAATGGTAGCTTAGCAGAGCAGCTTAGGCTGAACTAGGAGACGTGTGAAGCTACTACAGCACCACTTAGTGTCATATGCACAATATCATAAGAAAACACAATACACAGTTATACTAAAAATAAAGGTACTTTATTTTTATGACAATATGCCAAAGTATCTTAGAGTGTACCCTCAGTGAGAGGATAGGAAATATACACAAGATATATATACACAATAGCAAAAATATGCAGTATAGTCTTAGAAAACAGTGCAAACAATGTATAGTTACAATAGGATGCAATGGGGAAACATAGGGATAGGGGCAACACAAACCATATACTCCAGAAGTGGAATGCGAACCACGAATGGACCCCAAACCTATGTGACCTTGTAGAGGGTCGCTGGGACTATTAGAAAATAGTGAGAGTTAGCAAAATAACCCTCCCCAAGACCCTGAAAAGTGAGTGCAAAGTGCACTAAAGTTCCCCTAAGGACAAAATAGTCGTGTTAGAGGGAAAATGCAAGGAAAACACAAATCAGCAATGCAACAATGATGGATTCCTGACTGAGGGTACCTGTGGAACAAGGGGACCAAGTCCAAAAGTCACAAGCAGCTCGGAGATGGGCAGATGCCCAAGAAATGCCAGCGGTTGGTGCAAAGAAGCTCTTACTAGGCTGAAGAACTGTAAATACTGCAGGAACGACAAGGGCTAGAGACTTCCCCTTTGGAGGATGGATCCCCTACGCCTTGTAGAGTCGTGCAGAAGTGTTTTCCCGCCGGATGGACGCCAACAAGCCTTGCTACACGCAAATCGTGCGTTTGGCGTTTTTGGACGCTGCTGGGGCCCAGGAGGGATCAGGAGGTCGCAAATTGGACCTGCAGAGAGAGGGGACGTCGAGCAAGACAAAGAGCCCTCACTGAAGCAGGTAGCACCCGGAGAAGTGCCAGAAACAGGCACTACGAGGATGCGTGAAACGGTGCTTGCCGAAGTTGCACAAAGGAGTCCCACGTCGCCAGAGACCAACTTAGAAAGTCGTGCAATGCAGGTTAGAGTGCCGTGGACCCAGGCTTGGCTGTGCATGAAGGATTTCCGCCGGAAGTGCACAGGGGCCGGAGTAGCTTGCAAAGTCGCGGTTCCCAGCAATGCAGCCCAGCGAGGTGAGGCAAGGACTTACCTCCACCAAACTTGGGCTGAAGAGTCACTGGACTGTGGGGGTCACTTGGACGGTGTCGCTGGATTCGAGGGACCTCGCTCGTCGTGCTGAGAGGAGACCCAAGGGACCGGTAATGCAGCTTTTTGGTGCCTGCGGTTGCAGGGGGAAGATTCCGTCGACCCACGGGAGATTTCTTCGGAGCTTCTGGTGCAGAGAGGAGGCAGACTACCCCCACAGCATGCACAAGCAGGAAAACAGTTGAGAAGGCGGCAGGATCAGCGTTACAGAGTTGCAGTAGTCGTCTTTGCTACTATGTTGCAGGTTTGCAGGCTTCCAGCGCGGTCAGCGGTCGATTCCTTATCAGATGGTGAAGAGGGAGATGCAGAGGAACTCGGCTGAGCTCATGCATTCGTTATCTAAAGTTTCCCCAGAGACAGAGACCCTAAATAGCCAGAAAAGAGGGTTTGGCTACCTAGGAGAGAGGAAAGGCTACTAACACCTGAAGGAGCCTATCACAAGGAGTCTCTGACGTCACCTGGTGGCACTGGCCACTCAGAGCAGTCCAGTGTGCCAGCAGCACCTCTGTTTCCAAGATGGTAGAGGTCTGGAGCACAGTGGAGGAGCTCTGGACACCTCCCAGGGGAGGTGCAGGTCAGGGGAGTGGTCACTCCCCTTTCCTTTGTCCAGTTTCGCGCCAGAGCAGGGGCTAAGGGGTCCCTGAACCGGTGTAGACTGGCTTATGCAGAATTGGGCACATCTGTGCCCAACAAAGCATTTCCAGAGGCTGGGGGAGGCTACTCCTCCCCTGCCTTCACACCATTTTCCAAAGGGAGAGGGTGTCACACCCTCTCTCAGAGGAAGTTCTTTGTTCTGCCATCCTGGGCCAGGCCTGGCTGGACCCCAGGAGGGCAGCTGCCTGTCTGAGGGGTTGGCAGCAGCAGCAGCTGCAGAGAAACCCCAGGAAGTGCAGTCTGGCAGTACCAGGGTCTGTGCTACAGACCACTGGGATCATGGAATTGTACCAACAATGCCAGGATGGCATAGAGGGGGCAATTCCATGATCATAGACATGTTACATGGCCATATTTGGAGTTACCATGGTGAAGCTACATATAGGTAGTGACCTATATGTAGTGCACCCGTGTAATGGTGTCCCCGCACTCACAAAGTTCAGTGAATTGGCTCTGAACAATGTGGGGGCACCTTGGCTAGTGCCAGGGTGCCCTCACACTAAGTAACTTTGCACCTAACCTTTACCAGGTAAAGGTTAGACATATAGGTGACTTATAAGTTACTTAAGTGCAGTGTAAAATGGCTGTGAAATAACGTGGACGTTATTTCACTCAGGCTGCAGTGGCAGGCCTGTGTAAGAATTGTCAGAGCTCCCTATGGGTGGCAAAAGAAATGCTGCAGCCCATAGGGATCTCCTGGAACCCCAATACCCTGGGTACCTCAGTACCATATACTAGGGAATTATAAGGGTGTTCCAGTAAGCCAATGTAAATTGGTAAAAATGGTCACTAGCCTGTCAGTGACAATTTGGACAGAAATGAGAGAGCATAACCATTGAGGTTCTGATTAGCAGAGCCTCAGTGAGACAGTTAGTCACTACACAGGTAACACATTCAGGCACACTTATGAGCACTGGGGCCCTGGGTTACCAGGGTCCCAGTGACACATACAACTAAAACAACATATATACAGTGAAAAATGGGGGTAACATGCCAGGCAAGATGGTACTTTTCTACAAGAGCTACTCAACCCAGTCTCAGTTAAACTTTCCTTACCAGCTGAGCATGCTATCCATCCAGTGTTCCATGTCTCTATCCTGAAACCCGAGCAGTCAGGTACACAACAAGAGACACCACCCCCACCAGTACTCAAGACCATATGGAATATGAAGTACAATATGTTTTTTAGATTCATGACATATTAAAGGACAGCTACATTATTTAATTGCTTGGAAAGGGTAGCGCCCCACATAGAATTTCTGGGAACTTGGTTCCTTTATTCATGCTCCGCACCTAGTTCAGTGCTTTAATCCCTTAAACCCAGAAAAACCCTGCATCTGGTTTTGGTGGTTTGTCTTCTTTCCCTATCCCATTCCCTCCTTCTGCAACTAACGCTGGCTCAGTGTACCACTCTCGGTCACCCAGGCTAGTTCTTACAGGGCGTTGAGTTCAGTTGTCCCCCCATAGGAACTACCTGGAATTCATAAGAGTGGCTTGTGACACTTTTGAGGATTAGCATAACTCTTTTAGTAGTGCAACTGGCAAAATTCACTCCACCTTGCACTGTTTCCCGAAGATTTTAAAGAAGGTGCCACGTTTCCAAAAAATGAGACATGCATGATCTTTAACTGGTAGCTTGCAGCCTCGAATACTTCAAAATACTAAAGGAATGTCTTAAAGATTTTTATCTAAATTACAAACGTTGTCATTACTCAGGGCTATGGACTACCTAGGAAACATTGCATACATTTTAAGTTTTTAATTAAAAATACTCCTTTGGTTTACTTTCCTGTTTTGCTATGGTAAATATATTTCAAATTGCTTTTTATTTAATTTAAAACACTGAAAGTTTCCAAACTTCACGTACCTGGGGATGTTTTCTTTCTTCAACCATTGGTGATGTTTCTCTATTTTCCTACCAACAAGAATCCAATAATCCACATTTTGAAAATTCCATACCCTGACAGCTTTTACTAATAATTTATCACATTTAAAAAAAGAAATATTCTGAAAAAAATATGCTTTCCTTCTGTTACTTTGGGCCTGATTATGAGTTTGGCAGTCGGACTGCCAGACCTCCATGTTGACGGTCCCAAAGTCCCAAAAAGCCTGCTACAATGTTACAGGCAGAACCTCAGCTTGCCAAGCAAAAAAGGCAGAATGCCAGTGGCATGGCGGTCTGCTATGTAGGCGGTCTGACCTCCAGCGCCGGCCATCCTGTGGACAACCACAGATCCCATTGCAAGCTCACAGTCACTGTGGTGGTTCCTCAGTGGTGGCAAGGCAACCATGCTCAGTAATGTAACAGACAAGTGCCTTTGGGTTGAATACAAAAACAACACAGCTGGCACACATTGAAACAGTGGAAACACCTATATACCATACCCCTTCACAGACCACATATTTTGCATCACTCCTGCACTCTGAAGAACACTAACCACGATTTCACCATCTTACAATAGATCAGGCACCCTGTTATTTTTCCCACTATCACATTTAAGACCCTGCACATTCTTTTGTCCATCCACTCCCTATTGCACTTCCCCTGTTAGATAAGTCTCTGTCACCCACTTTATTTGTCAACCATGTTCAGCCCCAAAAATCCATGTTTCTCTGAAGATGAGTTAAGAGTCGTGGTGGATGAAAACATAAGAATAGAACCTCAATTGTTTGGTGCCCAAGTCCAACACACCCCTCAGAGTAGGAGAATGTAAATGTGGCAAAGGATCGTTGACAGAGTGAATGCTGTAGGCACCACCCTGTGCACAAAGGACATTAGGAAGAGGTGGAATGACCTGCGGGCAAAGGTGCGTTCCCTGGTCTCCAGGCAACAGAAGGAGGCCAAGAAGACTGGTGGTGGCCCTCCCAGTGCCCCATTAGGCCTCTTTCCCTGGGTGGAGAAGGTGTTGGCCATCCTACATCCTGAGGACTTGACAGGAATACCTGGGTGAGTGGAGCCTGGTATGTCACAACACAAAAACTGTTGCAGACCTGCAATGTCGTACATGTTCACAGCTCACATTTTGCCACTGTCTTGTTCATGTATTTAACTAACATTAAATACCCAGAGTGTCTGTTTTTTAATGCAGTCAATGTATATTGTTTGACCAAACACCATAGCTACCAAGGCCCATGACATGCCATATGCGAAAATGGTGCCTATAAAATGTAGAATATCCACAAAACATCCCAGAATTCATGGTATGTCTCTACATGGAAATGTATGCTCAAACCGTAATGCAGTCTGTTTACAGATATATAATAACCAACATTTGACTGTTGTGTGTGTAGTAGAGGGAGTGATCTGACTGCAACTCCCAGGAGGCCCTGTTTCTATAACTCCAACCACCAGCCCAGTGTTCACTTCACCAAATACCCCTGTTTGTTAAACTCTCAATTGAAGTCTACCCACCTGTGAGTGCCCAGCATACAGATCATGCTCAACTCAAAGATGTGTCTGTCTACCTGTCTCAATCAGGACCTTATATCCAAGATTACATTATTGAGGACAGGAATAAAACCTTACCACATGTATATACCAACTGGTCCTAAGGTCCTAAGCTGCATCAGCATATTGGTAGCAGCAGCAAACACATTGACACACCACTGCACACATGATGACTACAGTTCTGTGTTTGCCTGTTTCTCACTCAACTAGGCCTCCAAGTGGTCAAAGGCACATGTTGATGCTACATGATGGTGGTCATTACAACCCTGGCGGTCGGTGTTAAAGCGGCGGTAAGACCGCCAACAGGCCGGCGGTAAAAAATCTACAATTACGACCGTGGCGGAAACCGCCAACAAAGAAAGCCACTTTAACACTCCGACCGCCACGGCGGTACAAACAAACAGCGCGGCAGAAACCGCCAACAGACAGGCGGAGGACAAAGTACCGCCCACAGTATCACAACAGGCCAATCCGCCACCTTTTCTGGGGCAGAAACACCGCAGATAAAAACATGGCGGAAACAGGATTCCGAAGGGAAAACGCTCACCTCTACACACCCCACGAGGAACTAGGAGACCATGGAGCCAGAACTCCAAATTCTCCCTGCAATAGTCTTCCTGCTCCTCTACCAGGAGCACGAACGCCGGCGGCGAAGACCACGGTGAGTACTGCACCTTCGACACAGTGGAGGGGGCAGGGAAAAAACAGGGACACACACACGCAACACCCCCACCCCCACCCTCACTCACTACAACACACACACTAATACATATTAATACATGATAGTTACACCCCCCAAACCCCCTGGAAGAATGCAAAGACAAAAGGAAATGAGTATAACCATAGTAATATATTAAAATCAAGTATGCAAAAATATATATATACACCATCAACAAAATATACACCAAGCATAGTACTCCAGGTAGTGCTCCAATTACGTCTGTGGAACAGTGGGCCCACACGGTATGGGCGAGGCCCACACAAGATCCCCGACCATGACGGAGAGGACACTGCAGGGGCATCAGAGAGCAAGAAAACAGGCACCTCAGGGGGAGGGAAAGGGGGGGCACCTCAGCCGGTTGAGTGCACAATGCAAAATCCACGAGAGGGCCACATGCCCACTGTTCAATCCTGGGGAGTGGAAAGCCACAGTCTCTCAAGTCTATACAGTGGGTGGGTTGCCCACTGCCATATCCTGGGGAGTGCAAAGCCACAGTCTCTCAATTCTCTACAGTGGGTGGGTTGCCCACTGTTCAATCCTTGGGAGTGCAAAGCCACAGTCTCTCAAGTCTCTACAGTAGTGGGTTGCCCACTGTTCAATCCTGGGGAGTGCAACGCCACAGTGTCTCAAGTCTATACAGTGGGGGGGTTGCCCACTGTTCCATCCTGGGGAGTGCAAAACCACAGTCTCTCAAGTCTCTACAGTGGGTGGGTTGCCCACTGTTCAATCCTGGGGAGTGGAAAGCCACAGTCTCTCAAGTGGATAACAGTCTTCACTGATTCTGGAGGAGGCATTGTGTCCAGAGTGCTTCATCCTGCTAAGGACAGAGTTAGTGGATGTATTCTGCCTGTGACGGACTCAGTAGCGCCAGTGCCCTTGGCACTCATGGGCCAGCGGTGCTTGAGGCGGCGGTGCCCTGTTCAGCGGTGCTTGGAGCGGCGGTGCCCTGTTCCGCAGTGCTCGAGGCTATGTTGCCCTGTTCAGCGTTGCTTGGAACGGCGGTGCCCTGTTCAGCAGTGCTTGATACAGTGGTGCCCTGTTCAGCAGTGCTTGAGACGGCGGTGCCCTGTTCAGCGGTGCTTGGAGCGGCGGTGCCCTGTTCAGCGGTGCTTCAGACGGTGGTGCCCTGTTCAGCGGTGCTTGGAGTGGCGGTGCCCCGTTCAGCGGTGCTTGGAGCGGCGGTGCCCTGTTCAGCGGTGCTTGATACGGCGGTGCCCTGTTCAGAGGTGCTTGAGATGACGGTGCCCTGTTCAGCAGTGCTTGGAGCAGCGATTCCATGTTCAGCGGTGCTTGAGACATGGTGCCCTGTTCAGCGGTGCTTGGAGCGGCGGTGCCCTGTTCAGCGGTGCTTGGAGCGGCGGTGCCCTGTTCAGCGGTGCTTGGAGCATCTGTGCCCTGTTCTGCGGTGCTTGAGACAGCAGTGCCATGTTCAGCGGTGCTTGGAGCGGCGGGCTCCCTTGCAGTGACTCAGCTGCTGGTGGTACTCTCTAGCCCAGCGGGGCTTGTGCTGGTGGTTCTCTCTGTCCCAGCGGGGCTTGTGCTGGCGGTCCTCTCTGTCCCAGCAGGGCTTGTGCTGGCGGTCCTCTCTAGCCCAGCGGGGCTTGTGCTGGCGGTCCTCTCTAACCCAGCGGGGCTTGTGCTTGCGGTCCTCTCTAGCCCAGCGGGGCTTGTGCTGGCGGTCCTCTCTGGCCCAGCAGGGATGATCGCTGTGGCCTCCTGGGAAGCGGGGATGATTGCTGTGGCCTCCTGGGCAGCGGGGATGATGGCTGTGGCCTCCTGGGCAGCGGGGATGATGGCGGTCTCCTCCGCCGTGCTGCTCTTCCCAGACTTTCCTGCTTTCTTGTGGCCATTCCCCACCATTGGAAGGTGTTGCAGCTGACTCCACACTCCCACCGGGAC
The DNA here is from genome assembly GCF_031143425.1 of Pleurodeles waltl. NCBI lineage: Eukaryota > Metazoa > Chordata > Amphibia > Caudata > Salamandridae > Pleurodeles > Pleurodeles waltl. Next base: position 9,856,751 of record NC_090438.1, on the reverse strand, counting down.
CCCTGGGAGCGGCTTTGGTGGCTGGAGTCTTCCCCCTCTCCCGCCGGGCACTGGCCAACTTCTGATGCTTCACAGGTGGGAGACTGTCTGTGCTGTGGCTCCGTGCCACACTGGCTGCCCTGGTGGCCGGTGCACTCCAGATTCCGGTGACTACAGGCACCACTGGTCCCGGAGATGTTGTGGCTGAGGTGCAAGTTTGGGACCTAGGAGACGGACGGGGTGGGGGAGGTGTGGGAAAGAGGTCAAGGTTGGACAGGAAAAGTTTTTGGGAGATGCTGGGACGGGTAGCTGGAGGGAGTTTGGGAGTGGAGGAAGAGGTTGTGGTTGTAGGAGGTGTTCGTTTGGTGACTTTGGGTGAAGGTGCATGCGCTGGAGGCTGTCGTGAGGTGGATGGCTTTTGGGTGGGTGTGTGCCTGCGTTTGTGTATCTTGGGAGGTGGCGTCACAGACACACTGGGAAAGGACACAGGGGACGTGTGGATGGTAGTGGGCGTGGTGACTGCACGTGAGCGGGGTGTGGTGGTGGGTGTGCTGGGTGCTGGTGATGGCAGTAGTGGCTGTAGATGTAGTGCATGCAGGTGTGAGTGTAGATGAGACTGGGAGGGAGGAGGGAGATGAGGAGGAGGGGGACACAGTGGAGGCAGTGGATGTTGGTGTGTCTGCATGTGTGTGATGCTTGCGTGAGTGCCTGTGGGATGTGTGGTGCTTATGTTTGCCAGAGCTTCCCTTGTGTGTCGAGGTGTGTGCATGCTGGTCTGAAGGTGTGCTTGGCATAGGCTGAGGTACAGGGGATTCGGTCTGGGAGGAGGAAGTTGGAAGGGGGAGGCTAGAGACGGGTACAATGGCTGCCATCAGTGCTGAGGGCAGAATCTGAAAAGCTCGGTGAAGGGCCGTCTGACCAGAATGAATGCCCTCCAGGAATGCATTTGTTTGTTGCAACTGCCTTTCTACACCCTAGATGGCATTCAGAATGGTAGACTGCCCAACAGTGAGGGACCTGAGGAGGTCAATGGCCTCCTCACTGAGGGCAGCAGGGGTGACGGGGGCAGGGCCTGAGGATCCTGGGGAGAAGGTGATGCCCACCCTCCTGGGTGAGCGGGCACGGGGCAAAAGCTGAGGGGCTGCTGGGAGGGCGGTGCTGGTAGGGGGGGTGGCGGCTGTACCTGTAGATGCGGGTGGCACAGATGTTGCCACCACCACAAGGGAGCTCCCATCAGAGGACGAGTCCGTGTCGCTGGTGTCAGCTCCTGTCCCCGCCGTGGAGCTCCCCTCGCCCTCCGTCCCATTGGTGAGCTCCGAGTCTGTAGTTTCGCCCTCCAGGGCCATGTGGCATGCAGCTCCCTCCTGCTCCGGTGCCACTGCTCCTCCGCCTGATGATGCTAATGCACACAAGAACAGGGAGACCACAAAAAGGGGGGGATGACAGAAGAAAGAAATGTTGAGTGCATGCATTACCGCTACAGTTGGCGGACACGACAGACACAGAAGCCCCCTACACTATGCCGCACTTTTGGGCTCCACTGTTCAATTCCTGGGAAATGGCCTACTAGGCTATGGACGACATCTGCACACATGGATGACACAGGGGCATGACTAGGTGTACTTGGCACTCTACAGAGGTGGGGTGGGGTGCCACATGGCCTGCCTTACGGAGGGACCTTGCCTACTAAACTTGCCCTGGCCTAGGGAAACCCACAGCCCACCTCCCCCACCCAGACACCTCCACTGTGCGCAAAATCAGCAGGATTAGAGTGTACTCACCCCCTTGTTGCTGCTATGATGCCCTCAAGCACCCATCCAACTCCGAGTACGCCACCGCCAGGATCCTGAACATCAGGGGGGTCATGGTGCGATGGGCACCCCTCCCACATTGGTAGGCCATCCCCAGCTGAGCCTCTGCCGCGTTCTTGCTCCAGCGGCGAATGTCCTCCCATCTTTTCAGGCAGTGGTGCTCCGTCTGTGGTAGACCCCCAGGGTCCGGACGTCCTTGGCGATGGCACGCCAAATATATGTTTTCTGGTGGGTGCTGACCTACATGATTTGTCATTGGCCCCCATCCCTACCCTTGGCATGTGGCACATTCACTCACCGTTGTTTCATGCACGCTGCACTCTCCCCCCTTCCTTCTTACATCCACCCTCTCCACACAGACATAGCCCATACAGCATGCTCCCAATGTACTTACCTGTTTGTCTGGAGGACCGTAGAGTAGCATGTACTGGGGGAGGACCCCATCCACGAGTTTCTCCAACTCCTACGATGTGAAGGCAGGTGCCCTTTCCCTAGACATTCGAGCCATTGTCTCTTCCAGACCGAGGTTACAGCAGCACTTGCATTGTAGTTCCTCTCCTGTCGAAGATCAGGTATCGAGTGATTGACCAGATAGAAAATGGCGGTCACGTCTGCGGCGGTGCGTACCATCACCGCCGGCGTACATCGTCATTGGCTCCTGGGACCCATAGGGTCCAATGTTAACCAATGCAGCATTGCGCCGCGGTCTTCGACCGCCTACCTCGACGGTGTACAATGCCAGTGCAGTTACCTCACATCCAATTGTCCCACGTTAGAGGTCAGGCAGCCACCATTTCAGGGGCCCACATGGCTTCATTTTTAACTGCGTCACACATACCAGGGCCTAGACTCAACACACATACAGGCCACTTTTTGGATTATGTTTGGTGTTCTGTGTAAGCTGTAGGTACGTACCTCTGAGTTGTTTGACTCTGTGCTCGCTGTTGTCCTTCATAGGCAGCGTCCGCTGGGACATGTGAGGAGATGGTGGCATCCTCCGGTGTACCGACCGTTGGTGGACCTGTCAACAATGGAGGAAAGACATGTGATCATCACCTACAGGCTTGACCATGCCACAATCTAGGAACTGTGTACCCCGCTGGAGCTGGACCTGATGTCAGCTATCCGCCATCTCACAGGAATCCCCCCTCCAGTGCAGGTGCTGTCAGTGCTCCATTTCCTTGCAAGTGGGTAATTTCAAACAACAGTGGCCATTGCATCAGGGATTTCCCAGCCTATGTTTTCCAACGTGTTGTCCAGAGTGTTGTCTGCCCTGCTGAAACACACACGCAGAGCTACATCGTTTTCCCTCAGGTGGAGGATTTGCCTACAGTGAAAGGAGATTTCTATGCACTGGGACATATCCCAACATCATAGGTGCCATTGATGGGACACATGTGGCTTTGCCCCGCCTCCCCCCCACAGGAGTGAACAGGTGTACAGAAACCGGAGGATTTATCATTCGATGAATGTACAGATGGTATGTTTGGCAGACCAGTACATCTGCCATGTGAATCCCAAGTTCCCTGGCTCAGTGCATGACGCCTACATCCTTCGGAATAGCAGCATCCCTTATGTGATGTGTCAACTCCAGAGGCACCGTGTGTGGCTATTAGGTGAGCACCTGGAAGCAAGACAGTGGGAATGGATGTCTGGGTCTGGGGATATCCCTGCAGGTTAGTGTGTTTCTAACAGCTGTCCCTCGCCATTTGCCGGTGACTCTGGTTACCCCAACCTGTCATGGCTACTGACCCCAGTGAGGAATCCCAGGACCAGGGCAGAGGAACGCTACAATGAGGCCCATGGGCGAACTAGGAGGGAGATCCAACAGACCTTCGGCCTCCTGAAGGCCAGGTTCAGGTGCCTCCATATGACGGGTGGATCCCTATTCTACTCACCAAAGAAGGTGTGCCAGATCATCGTGGCCTGCTGTATGCTTCACAACTTGGCTTTGCAACGACAGGTGCCTTTTCTGCAGGAGGATGGTCTAGATGGCGGTGTTGTTGCAGCTGTGGAGCCTGTGGACAGTGAAGACGAGGAAGCAGAAGAAGAAGACATGGACAACAGGGACTCAGTGATCCAGCAATATTTCCAGTGAAACACAGGTAAGAATACAAACATGCCTACTACATGTACTTAAACACTACTACCTCTCTACTGTCTGTCATTTTCACCCAGTGTATGGTCACTGAGTTGTCACTTTCCCTTACGATTTCACAGATGTGGGTCCCAATGTGTGACATCTGCCTTGATTCATCATGGACTAGAGCTGTGTGACATAGGTATGTTAACATTACAAATTAAAGAGCTTTTTGCCACGGTAATTGCTAATACACTATTCCGAAATCACAGACTGACTCCAGATTGTTTTGTGCTTTAAGGGTGTTTATTTTAGTGCTCAATATTGGAGGGGGTAGCAAAATGGTGAGGGGTGATGGCGGAGGACTGTCCATGGCAGAGTCCAGTCTATTAGTCTCACAGGTGCATTGCCCAAATGGGCATAGGAAGTGGAGCTGGGGCATTTTAAGGATGGACAGGGTGACAAAGTGGGACAGTAGGATGACATTCAGGGTGGTCTCATTTCTTGGCGGGGGTCTTGGCATCGTTCTCTGTCTTTGTCCTGGATCTCAGGGACCGTTTGTGAGGTGGTTCTCCCTCTGCAGGGGGTGGGGTGCTGGTGTAGTGGTCCTGTGGCGGTGCCTCCTGTCCACTAGCGCCGGCGGAGGTGGTGGGCAGTTCATTGTCCATGCTAGTGTCAGGGGGCCCTTGTTGTGCCACAGTGTCCCTTCTGGTATTGAGTACTTCCTTCAGCACCCCTACGATGGTGCCCAGGGTGGAATTGATGGCTCTGAGTTCCTCCCTGAAGCCCAAATACTGTTCCTCCTGCAGGCGCTGGGTCTCCTGAAACTTGGCCAGTACCGTTGCCATCGTCTCCTGGGAGTGGTGGTAGGCTCCCATGATGTTGGAGAGGGCCTCGTGGAGAGTGGGTTCCCTGGGCCTGTCCGCCCCCTGTCGCACAGCAGCCCTCCCAATTCCCCTGTGTTCCTGGGCCTCCATCCCCTGGACTGTGTGCCCACTACCACTGCCCCCAGGTCCCTGTTGTTGTTGGGGTGGTGGGTTAGCCTGGGTTCCCTGGAGTGGTGGACACACTGCTCATTGACGTGTCCTGGCGACAAAGGTATGGGCCCACTGGGTGGGTGCTGTGCTGGTGTTTCCAGAGGGGGGAAGCTCTGTGGTGGCCTGTGACTGGGTGATGGGAACTGACTGTCCAGAGGTCCCCGATGGGCCGGGCTGGTCATCTAGATCCAGTTGGAGAGAGGTGCTGTCATCACTGTGGGCCTCTTCTGTTGGTGGTTGAGACATGTGTGGACCCTCCTGTCCGGTGATGTTGGGTAGGGGTCCTGCAGGGGTATAAAATGATGTTTATTTCATCTGTGTGTGCCATGGTGTGCAATGGGTGGGTGACCGTGTACCCCAGTGCTTGCATTCCTGTGTAGGACCTTGTGTGATGATGGTTTAGGTGGGTGTATGGGTATGTGCAGTGGCCATGCTTTAGTGATGGGTGTCCATGCTTTGTTTTTGCATGCAGGGCTTGGTGTTAGGATTTGTGGTTTGTGATGTTGGGACATTTGTTAGGAGTTAGAGTGATGGGGTGAGGGTGAGGGTGGGGGTATGTGCTCGCATGCAGGTAGGTTGGGGGATGTAATAGTTAAGATGTAACTTACCAGAGTCCATTCCTCAACCTACTCCTGCGAGGCCCTCAGGATGCAGAATCGCCAAGACCTGCTCCTCCCATGTTGTTAGTTGTGGGGGAGGAGGTGGGGGTCCACCACCAGTCCACTGAACCGCAAGGTGGTGTCTTGAGACCACGGAAAGCACCTTACCCCGTAGGTCGTTTCACCTCTTCCTGATGTCCACCCGATTTCTTGGGTGCTGTCCCACTGTGTTGACCCTGTCCACTATTCTTGGCCATAGCTCCATCTTCCTTGCAATTGAGGTGTGCTGCACCTGTGATCCAAATAGCTGTGGCTCTACCCGGATGATTTCCTCCACCATGACCCTGAGCTCCTCCTCCGAGAACCTGGGGCGTCTTTGCCGTGCCATGGGGTGGTGTAGGTGATGTTGGGGGTTGTGTGTGGGTTGATGAGTGTGCTGATATGTAGTGGTGTGTAGTCTGAGGTGCGTAGAAGTTATGTGGGTGATGGTGTTGTGTGCCTGTGGAGTCTAGTATTGTTGATGGTGATGTCTCTCTCTGGCCTTCTCTCAGTAATTGTGGTCAAAGGGGTTTGTTGGTAATGTGGGTGTGTGTTTTATATTATATTGGGTGTGTGGGAGTAGTGTGTGTATGTGTATGAGGTGTGTGTATTCCGATTTGTCCAATGTGGCTATCTTTTGTATGTGTGTGTGTATTTTGAGCGCGATGGTGTGTACCGCCAATGGAATACTGCGGTTGAAAGACCGCCGCATGGATTCGTGGGTCGTGATAGTGTGGGCGTATTTCTGTTGGCGTGAGGGTGGAGGTTTTGTTTTTGCCAGTTTATCACAGAACTTTGGTGTGGCGGACTTGTGTGGGTGTCTGAATTTTGGCGGATTCCGTGCTGTGGGTCATAATAGCTGTGGCGGAATTCCGCGGCTGCGGTGGTGTGTTGGCGGTCTTCTGCACGGCGGTAAGCGGCTTTTACCGCCAATGTTGTAATGACCGCCTATGTTTGCTTCACTATTGGTAGGATGTAATTTACAGTCCATCATTCAAAGTGCAACCGATCTGCACATTTCATCAGATGCTTAAGTCCACTAGTTTAGTCAAAGTTTGCATGTCATGTCAAATAGTTCGATACCATGGAAACATGACACTAAAGCCTAACCTTCAACTTACAAATCTCCAGTATCTCTCCTTACTGTAACACAAAAGCTGTGGAGGTAGATAGCACACTTCAACCAGTAACAATGTACTTTCTTCATCAACAAGTCGAGCTGCCACTGAAAAGACTGAGGACACCCAACAGAAGCCCTCAGTGATGACAACACTCCTGGACTTGTGGACATGGAGTTTGGTCCTGGGCCATCCGGGCAACTTGGTCAGATGGCAACAGTGAGTCTCGCTTTGCCCACAACATCATCTGCCATCCTTGTTGCCTCAACATTACTTCCAATGATGCCCCCCAACCTATGTACCTAGCACTGAGTCCATCATTGTGTGTCCCCCAGTCCTGTATCTTGAGGTTGAACTTGCCACTCCTGACACTGAGGGTCCAGTACCCAGTTGGATAGGGTATCTTGTACCAAGGGCGCATGCTGATGGGAGAAAGGTGCATGGGAGGTATGCTGTGGACAGCGGAGTGAGGCCACTGGGGCTGCTATCAACCAGTATACCATCAGCCACGTCTTGGGGGTCTATCAGGAGTCCCAAGACGGGATGAGCCAGGTGTTGACTGAACTCCAGGAAATGAAGCAGCTGCAGAGGGAAATGCTAGACAAATTGGATGCCCACAACAACAACTTGGGCATCCTAACAAGGGTGCTGAGAGAAACCAACACCACCCTGAGAGGGCTTTATTCCCACCATCTCCCCCTTCCTGTGTGGCAACAATATCACATCCAAGTACAGCTATGGGACCCACAGTAAGGGAGGTCCAGCCAGAGCCACTACCTGCCTCAGACTCCTCTGTCTCTACAGTAGCTGATCCCCACCCCTCGCAAACGGGGACATCCACCAAAGAATCCAGGAGGTGTTAATGGCAAGACACCCACCACTGGCAGCAAAGATTCTCTTTCATAATGTCATCCTTTGTGTGATACACATTCACTATATTGACTAATTCTGGACCACTTTGCACTTCCAGTAGGAGGAGTACTCTGGACTTTGAACTTCCTATGATGTGACATCTACTCAAATGATTTAATCCACCAAGAATGACCCCTTCACTTCACTTTGATTTTCATATATTTCCCAATTTGAATTTATGTTTGTGCACTGAAATAAATATACTTGTCACATACTCATTGTCAGATGTCATTAATTTCACATTTAGCCATGTAGAGACCATGTGAACCATATAATGATGATCCAAGGTACTCGTGCAATCAGGGATATGTTGCATGTACCCACTGCCCAGCTCTGATTTACAACCATTACACACAAACACATACATACAAATGTCTTGTCAAAGTAAAAATGTTATTGCACAGGATAAGCACATCGGCTGTCAATATGTCAGATACATAGCAAATCATACAAGTATGACTCATACTGGGTAAATGTTCAGATTTACAGGTACAGGCCTTCAGACCATGGAAGTAAGGGATGTGTCAGACATGGTCCTGTAGAATAGGACAACATTTAAGTGGTTGATGTCATTCCCTGGAACAATCCATGTCCACTTTGTATGTCCAAACAGTATCACATACCTGCCACTGTCACAACTCTGAAATTCCCACATGAAGATGTCATGGTGAAGGTACCTGACCAATGAACAAAACAAGGAGTAGAGGCTTGAAACCATGCATATGACACGAGTCACATGGCAAGCATCTTGACAACAAAGTACATCCCAATAAATCTAACACAAGCAAAGCAGCATCATCAAGATGTGGATGTGCCAAAAGGTATCTCATTTAACAGCCTTTGGCTGATTTTGCCTGAGCATCTTTCCAAGGATATACTACCCGCATCACCACAACTACAGTTCATTGTACAGGCCAAGTCATGACATCAAATGACATACTTACACTCGTGAGAAGAAACTGTCTATGAGATCTTGTCGCATCTCAGCTCCTTTCTCTTCGCCGCTATCATCTCCATTTGGTAATCCTGGATTCTCATCTGGTGGAACTGCAGGCTCCCCCTCCTCTGAGATATAAGAGATATTCCTCCATAGGGTGAGATTATGGAGCATGTAGCATGCCACAGTGATCTTACATACTTTCCTGGGTGAGTAGATGAGGGCCCCACCAGTACTGTCCAGACAGAGAAATCTGGCCTTCAGGAACCTTAAAACCCACTCCACTGCCCACTGTGTTCTTCCATGGGCCTCATTGAATTGGACTTCCCCTGACCTAGTTGGATTGTTTAGTGGTGTCAACAACCAAGGACAGTTTGGGTATGAGTAGTCTCTTGTTTTGGAATCAGACATGGGTACCACAATTAGTTACTCAGTACATGATTGTAGTGCCGGACTTTGCACACACAAATCAGGACAAATGTGACTTACAAACCAGCCAGATCCTCTCTGATTGCAGTTGTGACATCAGCTGGGGTATGGTGCTGTTCTGCATTACAAAGGAATCATTGACTGATCCAGGGAACCGGGTAGAAATATTTGAGATGTAGAAGTCAGACAGGAAGACACCTTGCACATCGATAGAATGGAAGTTCTTCCTGTTTCGATAGACTTGTTCACTGGTTTGCTGTGGCACCAATGCAACAAGTGTCCGACCAATGGCTCCCACCACATGTGCGAGGTAAGTAAAACCATAAATGTCACCCTTCACATTGGCCAAATCCTCACATCTAGGGAACCTGATATAGCGGTCAATGTGTTTCGGCAGTGCTGATAGCATCTCTTAACACATTATTGAACATAGATTGGGACATGCCACCAGATATGACCACTGTATGTTGGAAGGATCCTGTAGCCAGGAAGTGTAATACTGTCACAAGTCTCACAATGGGTGGTATGCATGTTGGATTACTGTTTTCAGGCTTTATATCGCGCTGCAACTGACAAGAGTAATCCACTATTGTCTGCCGATTCAGTCGGAACATTTTAATTATATGACATTCTTCCATGGTTTGACGGTCTGGCATTGGACGGTAGACTGGAGCTTATCGCCTCCTCCCTCTACCAGTGTACCTTTTTGTGGCATCAGATGAGTTGGGGCATTAGTAAATGTGTACACACAAACATACATAATGCATACAACAAGAGTCCATGGGACAATGCAGGAATGACTGGAATGACATTACACCTATTACATGTCAAAGCTGCCTACCACTCAGGACCCAAATGGGGCCCCCATGTCTGTCTTCACTTGTGTGTACAACTTGGATTTGGACATCACCCAACTATCTGCTCCTCATGTGCCCCTCTAAATTGACGATCCGCACCGGCCACCAAAAAAAACCTTACCATTGATGAACCATGACCCACTGTTTTAAGTCATCTATGGCCAGCAACATACTACACTCATGATTGTGTCATTGAATCTGCATGAAAGGCTGCGGCACATATATTGAGAGGCTGCGTGAAAAGGCATGAGTCCCACTTCTGTTACGTGAATATATCCAGGCAGGCAGACTTTACAGGCATGCAATGATGTATTTTTTTATATGATTTAGAAAATGAAGGTCAACATGTCTGTGCATTGCAGCATGAGCTGGTTATGTATGCTGTTTGAGTCTTATGAGGATCTTGTCATCAATGTGTCATCACTCAGGGCTCATCTGACCTTGGCAAACTGCTGTCTGAGAAGCATGTTAACACACTGTGCCCTTCTGAGTGCCACATAACCCTGTACTGACAGAGGATGGGCACATGATGTACTGTCATGCATGGAATTGATGGAAATGTGAGTGTCCTGTAGGTTCTGAATGCTCAACCTACAGAGGACAAGGACCATCAGATGTACTCCCAGTGTGTGAGATAGACCAGGCTGGGGCAGTAATACTGGGGCTATTCCACTGTGGCCCCTGGACAACTCCCTGTTGACCTGCTGATCCTTGGAAGTGGCCATAATGAAGCTTCAGAGTCACGATTTGACCTGACTGCCTTTGTCATCTTGCCTCATTGGGAATGGATACTGAGGATCCCCCATGACTACTCCATTGACTAACATTGTCAATCTGTCTCATTGACGTATGACAGGCCCCTTATTCACACAGCTCTGTTCTCACCTTTTCATGAATCATATTTGCACTGCACAGCGCATTTCACAACTAACCACCCTACAGTGCAGATATTTTTGTAGTTTGAGGGACATCATTACCTGTGCCTCACTGGCTTTATTACATGCAACAAAACAGTAAAAACATGCCTTGGTATGTTTGATGTCATCTTTGTGGGAGTGAAACTTATGGTAACATGTGTGCTCAGGGATACAAGTACACACTACACACACCGACTCAGGAGTGGTATTGTCATTCCATTGGATAGCCCATATGATCAACATGCACAGGAAGGAGCTTTCCGTAACACCCATGGCAGCCCTTTCCTTGTCACTTAAGTGTTCAGGGGTGGTGTGTACTATAGTATTTGCCTGTAAGGACTGTAAACATTGAATAAAATTGGCTGGATGTAAATGGGTCTGTCCAACCATGGCCAAGGAGCTTGCCTGCAAAAGGTCACATTGATGTGTTGTGTTTCATTGTAGCTCACATCACAGTATATGTTGCTTGTGTCTGGGCTACCTAAGGTCATTGGGCTTGCTCAGTCAGTGTAGGCCATGAGCAGGGTTGTGGGTTAGTCTGCAGATGACTCCAAAAGGATGTACTTATGTCCCTGTGCCTGTGACCATGCATGTTGATAATTACTAAATGGTTGTGCTTGGTGTTTGTCAAATGTGTGTGTCACAGACATTTGCTCAAGAAAATGGATTTGTGACCTCTTCATTTGTCTTCTGCACCCATTCAGGTCAATGCCCATCACAAGCATGGAATTTGGAAAGCCACCACCCAGAAGGTGTGGACTCCGAGGGTCTATTGCCGGCTTGGTGCTGACTGTCGGAAGGGTGCATGTCATGCCTGACCCTGTGCTAATGGGCCTCCTTCTGGCGGTGACCTACACAGAGCTTGATGGGCGTTTAAGGGGAGCACAGCAGCTACAAGGGGGTGAGTTATGTGCATATTCCAGCCTGTAACATTGCTAAGTTGATGTGTAAGGTTCTGTCATCTCCTCCTGAAGTTTGGGGATGTGCCATGTGTGACTCACAAGATGGGTATCTGTTTGCAAGGGTATGGAAGTTGGTGGATGCTGATGTACCTTACCTATTAGCCCAGTGACCTAGGACACAACAGAGTACAGTCCACATCCAATTTGCTCTCAAGGACCAACACATAGCTGGCCACATTGGTTGTTGTTGTGGGTGTATTTTGTACACATCAGTCCACTACTCTTCAGTGTGACAGCCCAAACAACATGAGATACTAAATCATTGCCTTGAGCCGTGTGTCTACTCAAGGGAGTATATTGGCATCTGTCCCCCAAAGGCTGTTTGTCGTCAGTGTTTCACGAGTGCGGGGGCCTCACTATTGTCTGTCACGTGAAGGTGCTCATCATACTTGTGACAGATCATATATTGCTCTTTGAATGCAGTCACAGTGCAATATATTCACTTGATAAGTGATGAAAGTCCATTCACATGATTTTGGTGACTACATGTAGGCATGCATATACTTTACCTTTAGCCAAATATTTTCAGTGCTGTTTCATGCATGGTTTACCTGTCTTCATGGGATGATGTCTGAATTCCCTCACATATATGGGCATGTCAACACCTGTTTTGAATCGGACAAATGTCATGGAACTACAGTTCATTTTGTGCCACAGACAGGAGTCTGTCACCATTGATTGTCGGCTTACACATAGCCTCTGCTGTCATTCCATGTTATTTTGCAGGTACAACCACAGTAGCAATGAAGTGTATTTCAGTGCCATTGATGTAGTATCATGTAGTAAAATGCTTTGCACATGTGAAATGGGGATGTTTTTTTTTGCATCATGGATAGACTTGCAGGAATGTGAGGATAATATGTGGTTGTGTACATCTATTTATCCAAGATAAATTGTGTTTGCATGACAAAGAAACAGTCACATGGTTTCCCATTGGGCAACATATTAAGTGCCTACTACAAGTACTTGAGAATCCATAGGCCTCTGCAACATTCAGTGGACTATTGGCTTCCACTGATGCAATCAGAATATGGTATTGTCCTGAGTACGAATCAAGAGAGATGATTTCCCTGGGGCTACCAGATTCACTGTGGTGTGTAGTCCCTGACGTTTTGCCCAACTTGTCTCAAGTGTACATTTCAGTGAAACGTGTTATCTATCTGGGCAACATTATTACAACCTCCAATAGTTCATTTAGACAATGTACATATAGCGACATGACCACTGTATATTTTCTACAGTGCGACATCGGTGTTTCAATGTCACCTTCTTCCAGCTACTGTACTTTCAGCAACATGGCCGGATTATTTGGCCATAGTTTCTTTATCGGCTAGCATTGGGTATTTGTAAAATTGCTGTATGCATTACCTTGTGTGAGATCTGTGGCCTGTAACTTGGCATTGCACTACTATTGTGTGATAACAAATAACTGAGGGATGCTACATGTGGCAAACCAATGAAGGTGATGAGGTCTCCTACTTGGTCAATGGATACTATGATTGCATACCTTCAGCCATGCATTTGGAGTTGTATGTGATTCTGAATTTACTGTGAGCAACTGTTGACAATTTGTGTTGCATGCATGCATATGAAGTGGCAAATGTTGGAGCCACTTTGCTTGAGCTTATGGCTGGGGGCTATTGTATGGCATGATGATGTTTGCTAAACACAGCTGTTGTTCAAGTGTGAGCAGGCACATGTGGTAACTGTAGGAGGCTGGCCTGGTTTGTAGTGGGTACCAAGGGGTACTTACTGTAGGAGGCTGGACTGGCTTGTAGTGAGTACCAAGGGGTACTTACACCTTGCACCAGGCCCAGGTATCCCTTATTAGTGTAGAGGGGTGTCTAGCAGCTTAGGCTGATAGAAAAGGGAGCTTAGCGGAGCAGCTTAGGCTGAACTAGGAGACAAGTGAAGCTCCTACAGTACCACTAGTGTCACTTGCACAATATCATAAGAAAACACAATACACAGATATACTAAAAATAAAGGTACTTTATTTTTATGACAATATGCCAAAGTATCTCAGTGAGTACCCTCAGTATGAGGATAGCAAATATACACAAGATATATGTACACAATACCAAAATATGCAGTAATAGCAATAGAAAACAGTGCAAACAATGTATAGTCACAATAGAATGCAATGGGGGCACATAGGGATAGGGGCAACACAAACCATATACTCTAGAAGTGGAATGCGAACAACGAATGGACCCCAAACCTATGTGACCTTGTAGAGGGTCGCTGGGACTGTAAGGGAACAGTGAGGGTTAGAAAAATAGCCCACCCCAAGACCCTGAAAAGTGGGTGCAAAGTGCACCTAAGTTCCCCAAAGAGCACAGAAGTCGTTATAGGGGAATTCTGCAGGAAAGACCAACACCAGCAATGCAACAACAATGGATTTTCAGACGAGAGTACCTGTGGAACAGGGGGACCAAGTCCAAAAGACACGATCAAGTCGGGAGTGGGCAGATGCCCAGGAAATGCCAGCTGTGTGTGCAAAGAAGCTGCCACCGGATGGTAGAAGCTCTGGATTCTGCAAGAACGACAAGGGCTAGAAACTTCCCCTTTGGAGGATGGATGTCGCACGTCGTGAAGAGTTGAGCAGAAGTGTTTTCCCGCAGAAAGACCGCAAACAAGCCTTGCTAGCTGCAAGGGTCACAGATAGGGTTTTTGGATGCTGCTGTGGCCCAGGAGGGACCAGGATGTCGCCAATTGTGTGAGGAAACAGAGGGGGCGTCCAGCAAGACAAAGAGCCCACTCAGAAGCAAGCAGCACCCGCAGAAGTGCCAGAACAGGCACTACGAAGTGGAGTGAATTGGTGCTCACCTGAAGTTGCACAAGAGAGTCCCACGACGCCGGAGGACAACTCAGGAGGTTGTGCAATTCAGGTTAGAGTGCCGGGGATCCAGGCTTGGCAGTGCACAAAGGAAATCCTCGGGGAGTGCACAGGAGCTGGAGTAGCAGCAAAACACGTGGTTCCCAGCAATGCAGTCTAGCGTGGGGAGGCAAGGACTTACCTCCACCAAACATGGACTGAAGAGTCACTGGACTGTGGGAGTCACTTGGAAAGAGCTGCTGAGTTCAAGGGACCTCGCTCGTCATGCTGAGAGGAGACCCAGAGGACCGGTGATGCAGTTCTTTGGTGCCTGCGGTTGCAGGGGGAAGATTCCGTCGACCCATGGGAGATTTCTTCTGAGCTTCTAGTGCAGAGAGGAGGCAGACTACCCCCACAGTATGCACCACCATGAAAACAGTCGAGAAGGCGGCAGGATCAGCGTTACAAAGTTACAGTAGTCGTCTTTGCTACTTTGTTGCAGTTTTGCAGGCTTCCAGCGCGGTCAGCAGTCGATTCCTTGGCAGAAGGTGAAGAGAGAGATGCAGAGGAACTCTGATGAGCTCTTGCATTCGTTATCTAAGGAATTCCCCAAAGCGGAGACCCTAAATAGCCAGAAAAAGGAGGTTTGGCTACTTAGGAGAGAGGATAGGCTAGCAACACCTGAAGGAGCCTATCAGAAGGAGTCTCTGACGTCACCTGCTGGCACTGGCCACTCAGAGCAGTCCAGTGTGCCAACAGCACCTCTGTTTCCAAGATGGCAGAGGTCTGGAGCACACTGGAGGAGCTCTGGGCACCTCCCAGGGGAGGTGCAGGTCAGGGGAGTGGTCACTCCCCTTTACTTTGTCCAGTTTCGCGCCAGAGCAGGGCTGAGGGATCCCTGAACCGGTGCAGACTGGCTTATGCAGAGATGGGCACAATCTGTGCCCATCAAAGCATTTCCAGAGGCTGGGGGAGGCTACTCCTCCCCAGCCCTGACACCTTTTTCCAAAGGGAGAGGGTGTAACACCCTCTCTCTGAGGAAGTCCTTTGTTCTGCCTTCCTGGGCCAAGCCTGGCTGGACACCAGGAGGGCAGAAACCTGTCTGAGGGGTTGGCAGCAGCAGCAGCTGCAGTGAAACCCCGGGAAAGGTAGTTTGGCAGTAACCGGGTCTGAGCTAGAGACTCGGGGGATCATGGAATTGTCTCCCCAATGCCAGAATGGCATTGGGGTGACAATTCCATGATCTTAGACATGTTACATCGCCATGTTCGGAGTTACCATTGTGATGCTATACATATGTCGTGACATATATATAGTGCACGCGTGTAATGGTGTCCCCGCACTCACAAAGTCCGGGGAATTTGCCCTGAACAATGTGGGAGCACCTTGGCTAGTGCCAGGGTGCCCACACACTAAGTAACTTAGCACCCAACCTTTACCAGATAAAGGTTAGACATATAGGTGACTTATAAGTTACTTAAGTGCAGTGGTAAATGGCTGTGAAATAACGTGGACGTTATTTCACTCAGGCTGCACTGGCAGGCCTGTGTAAGAATTGTCAGATCTCCCTATGGGTGGCATAATAAATGCTGCAGCCCATAGGGATCTCCTGGAACCCCAATACCCTGGGTACCTCAGTACCATATACTAGGGAATTATAAGGGTGTTCCAGTATGCCAATGTAAATTGGTGAAATTGGTCACTAGCCTGAAAGAAATGAGGGAGCATAACCACTGAGGTTCTGCATAGCAGAACCTCAGTGAGACAGTTAGTCATAACACAGGTAACACATACAGGGCACACTTATGAGCACTGGGGCCCTGGCTGGCAGGGTCCCAGTGACACATACAACTAAACAACATAAATACAGTGATATATGTGGGGTAACATGCCAGGCAAGATGGTACTTTCCTACACAAGCCCCCCCCCAAACGAAGGACAATAAGACTAACCATGCCCTGATGAGTCTTCATTGTCTAAGTGGAAATATCTGGAGAGTCCATCTGCATTGGAGTGGGTACTCCCAGGTCTATGTTCCACTGTATAGTCCATTCCCTGTAGGGATATGGACCACCTCAACAATTTAGGGTTTTCACCTTTCATTTGTTTTAGCCAAAGTAGAGGTTTGTGGTCTGTCTGAACAATGAAGTGAGTGCCAAACAGGTATGGCCTCAACTTCTTCAGTGCCCAGACCACAGCAAAGGCCTCCCTCTCTATGGCAGACCAACGCTTTTCTCTAGGGGTCAACCTCCTGCTGATAAAAGCAACAGGTTGATCCTGGCCCTCAGAATTAAGTTGTGATAAGACTGCCCCTACCCCTAATTCAGATGCATCAGTTTGGAAAATGAATTTTTTGGAGTAACAGGGGCTTTTCAGGACAGGTGCAGAGCACATGGCCTGCTTCAGCTCCTCAAAAGCTCTCTGACAGTTTGCTGTCCATAATACCTTTTTAGGCATTTTCTTAGATGTGAGGGCATTAAGAGGGGCTGCAATGGAGCCATAGTTCTTTATGAACCTCCTGTAGTACCCAGTGAGGCCTAAGAAGGATCTCACCTGAGTCTGAGTTGTAGGGGGAACCCAATCTATAATAGTTTGGATTTTCCTCTGAAGTGGTGCAATCTGTTCTCCACCTACCAGGTGGCCCAGATAAACCACTTTCCCCTGCCCTATCTGGCACTTTGAAGCCTTGATAGTGAGGCCTGCCTTTTACAGGGCCTCCAAAACTTTCCATAGGTGGACCAGCTGATCATCCCAGTTGGAGCTAAAGACAGCTATATCATCTAGATATGCTGCACTAAAAGCTTCCAGCCCTTGCAGGACTGTATTCACCAACCTCTGAAAAGTGGCAGGTGCATTCTTCAACCCAAAAGGCATTACTGTGAATTGGTAATAGCCTCCAATGGTTGAAAATGCAGTTTTTGCTTTTGCATCCTCTGATAACTTGATCTGCCAATACCCTGCAGTCAAATAAAAGGTGCTTAGATACTTGGCAGATGCCAGTGTATCTATTAGCTCATCTGCCCTGGGTATAGGGTGAGCATCAGTTTTGGTTACCTGGTTGAGACCTCTGTAGGCAACACAAAATCTCATTTCCCTTTTACCATCTTTGGAATGAGGTTTTGGTACAAGTACCACAGGAGAGACCCATGGACTTTCAGAGTGCTCAACCACTTCCAGTTCAAGCATTTTCTGCACCTCTTGCTTTATGCAGTCTCTGACATGGTCAGGCTGCCTATAGATCTTACTTTTGACAGGCAAGCTGTCTCCAGTATCTTTAGTGTGCTCACACCAAGAAGTGGTGCCATCTAAGGGAATGTCGTGGGCTAGAGTTAGGAGGAACTTTCTGTACTCCTGAGGAATCACCAATCTCCTGGCAGCTCCAGGTTTTGGATCCCTTGCTTCAGTATACAAGAGGTTGTCCTCCCAGTAAACTCTGTGAGAGTCACTGACATCCCCATTTGCTTGTTTGACAGCTTGCTGTCTTAGACCCTCTAGTGTGGGACAGGTCTGCTGTGCCACACTCAGCTCCTCCCTGGCATGCCCCCCTCCACCAAAAACTCAGCAGTGTCTGCTTCCAGCTCCTCTGGTAAAGGTTCTGTACAGGGTGGAAATTCTTCTTCCTCAGAAGTTGAATCCACTGTAGAGGGAGGGATAGTAGGTAGTGTTTTACCTTTATTAACCCTAGCTTTAGGGAGCACGTGGTCAATTGTTCCAGGATCCAAGTTACCCTGTCCTTTTTGCTTTTTGGCCTGAGCCCTGGTCAAAGCAAAAATATGCCCAGGAATGCCCAGCATTGCTGCATGAGCCTCCAACTCCACTTCTGCCCAAGCTGATGTCTCTAAATCATTCCCTAGTAGATAGTCTACAGGTAAATCTGAGGAAACCACAACTTTCTTTGGACCAGTAACCACCCCCCCAGTTGAGATTCACAACAGCCATGGGGTGGCTAGGAGTGTTGTTATGAGCATCAGTCACTTGGTACTGGTGACCAAGTATGTGTTGTTCAGGGAGGACCAGTTTCTCTATTACCATTGTAACACTGGCACCTGTGTCCCTGTAGGCCTGAACCTCAACACCATTTATTAGGGGTAGTTGCTTGTACTTATCCATATTAAGGGGACAAGCAACCAAGGTTGCCAAATCAATGCCCCCCTCAGAGACTAACACAGCCTCTGTGGTCTCCCTAACAAGACCAACCCCAACTAAGTTACCAAACGTGAGCCCAGCTACTCCCTTGGATTGGCTATTAGTAGGTTTGCTCCCACCACCACTGCTATTACTAGGGGCACTAGGTGTAGCAGCAGGGGTTGTAGTGGTAGGAGGCTTGGTGCTTTTCTTTGGACAACTGGGATCAGTTGTCCAATGGCCTTTTACTTTACATAAATAGCACCATGGTTTCTTTACTTGATTTTGATTTGAAGAGGATTTGGGCCCACCACCCCCACCAGAGTGTTTTTGTGCGCCTGATGAAGACTCATTTTTAGATTTGTCCCCACCCTTGTCAGAAGACTTACCATCCTTCTTCTTGCCATCCTTGTCACACCCTGTATGAGCTTTCTGTTCACCCTTGTTCTGACCCATTTGTCTGCCTTCTTTCCCAATTCTTGGGGAGAGGTCAGATCAGAGTCCACTAGGTACTGGTGCAACAAATCAGACATACAATTATTAAGAATATGCTCTCTCAGGATTAAGTTATACAGGCTTTCATAGTCAGAAACTTTCTGCCATGTAACCACCCCTCCAAGGCCTTCACTGAATGGTCTACAAAGTCTACCCAGTCTTGTGAAGAGACCTTTTTGGTTTCTCTGAACTTGATCCTCTACTGTTCAGTGGTTAAGCCATAACCATCTAGGAGTGTATTCTTAAGAACTGTAAAATCATTGGCATCAATTTCCTTAACAGTAAGGAGCCTATCCCTACCCTTTCCACTGAAAGATAGCGATAGGATAGCAGCCCACTGCCTTTGAGGGACCCCCTGTACATTACAGGCCCTCTCAAGTGCAGCAAACCACTTGTTAATGTCATTCCCCTCCTTGTAAGGGGGAACTATCTTATGCAGATTTCTAGAATCATGCTCTTTTACAGGATTACTATCTGTAATACTGCTGCTGCCACCATGGGGTCCAAACCTCAACCTCTGTCTTTCTTTTTCTAAGTCAAATGCTTGCCTCTCTAAATCCAGCTGTTGCTTCTTGAGCTTCAGCCTGGATTCTTCCACTCTCAATCTATTGAGTTGCCTTTTTAACACTCTGGCCCTCATTCTGACCTTGGCGGGCGGCGGAGGCCGCCCGCCAAAGTCCCGCCGTCAGGTTACCGTTCCGCGGTCGAAAGACCTCGGCGGTAATTCTGACTTTCCCGCTGGGCTGGCGGGCGGTCGCCTTCAGACCGCCCGCCAGCCCAGCGGGAAAGAGGCTTCCACGATGAAGCCGGCTCGGAATCGAGCCGGCGGAGTGGAAGCTGTGCGACGGGTGCAGTTGCACCCGTCGCGTATTTCACTGTCTGCGCAGCAGACAGTGAAATACATGTAGGGGCCCTCTTACGGGGGCCCCTGCAATGCCCATGCCAGTGGCATGGGCACTGCAGGGGCCCCCAGGGGCCCCGCGACCCCCCCTACCGCCATCCGGATCCCGGCGGTCGGACCGCCGGGATCTGGATGGCGGTAGGGGGGGTCGGAATCCCCGCGGCGGTGCAGCAAGCTGCGCCGCCGTGGAGGATTCAATGGGGCGGCGGTACACTGGCGGGAGCCCGCCAGTGGTGCCGGTCCGACCGCGGCTTTACCGCCGCGGTCGGAATCCCCATTGGAGCACCGCCGGCCTGTCGGCGGTGCTCCCGCGGTCCTCCGCCCTGGCGGTCTTTGACCGCCAGGGTCAGAATGAGGGCCTCTGTCTTCAGGGTGGGTGGGTTGGGCATGCCTTGACACAGAAGAATGGTGAGAATGAACAGAGGGAGACCTGTCCCTAACAGATGGCACTCTAACAACCTGGCCTAAAGGAGCAAACTCTATACTATGATGAGAACTCACATCAGTACCAGCCCTGCTAGTTGGCCTGCTAAGGGGCAGGTTGGGAAGGTCCCCTTCTAACCCTTTTACTGGGGGTGCCCAAGAGTCAGAGTGTGAACCATCAGCCAATCTCTCACCAGAGGTGCCAACTAAGGTCTTATCCTGTTCAATGAGCATATTAACTAACAGTTCTCTTGAGGGATTCTTCCCTACCCCTAAACCTCTTTCAACGCAGAGACTCCTTGCTCCTTTCCAGCTAAGGTGGTCATAAGCAACTCTGGTCAGATCTACAGTTTGACCTGTACCAGACATGATTGCAAAGGTTTAAGGGACAAAAAAGGAAAGAAAAAGTTTCTGAACTTTTTAAAGTAGAGGCAAAAAACGTTTTCAACTTTTTAAGAACTTTTTGAAAGTTTTAGATGTACTTTTCAGCACTTAGCAAAAGAGTAAGAGAAGAAAAGCAAAACTCTTTAGTTATGTGTACATACACTGAACTTGTTTTGTATATTTTTCTCTTATGAAAAGTACAAAATGACAAAGTGGTAAGTAGTTGCAAGTACTTATCCCACCGCTGCACAACCAATGTAGGAGGCTGGCCTGGTTTGTAGTGGGTACCAAGGGGTACTTACACCTTGCACCAGGTCCACGTATCCCTTATGAGTGTAGAGGGGTGTCTAGCAGCTTAGGCTGATAGAAAAGGTAGCTCAGCAGTGCAGCTTAAGCTGAACTAGGAGGCGTGTAAAGCTCCTACTATACCACTGGTTTCATATGCACAATAACATAAGAAAACACAATACACAGATGTACTAAAAATAAAGATACTTTATTTTTATGACAATATGTCAAAAGTATCTCAGTGAGTACCCTCAGTATGAGGATAGCAAATATACACAAGATATATGTACACAATACCAAAATTATGCAGTAATAGCAATAGAAAACAGTGCAAGCAATGTATAGTCACAATAGGTTGCAATGAGAGCACATAGGTACAGGGGCAACACAAACCATATACTCTAGAAGTGGAATGCGAACCACGAATGGACCCCAAACCTATGTGACCTTGTAGAGGGTCGCTGGGACTGTAAGAAAACAGTGAGGGTTAGAAAAATAGCCCACCCCAAGACCCTGAAAAATGGGTGCAAAGTGCACCTAAGTTCCCCAAAGAGCACAGAAGTAGTGATAGGGGAATTCTGCAAGGAAGACCAACACCAGCAATGCACCAACAATGGATTTCCTGACAAGAGTACCTGTGGAACAAGGGGACCAAGTCCAAGAGTCACGATCAAGTCAGGAGTGGGCAGATGCCCAGGAAATGCCAGCTGTGGGTGCAAAGAAGCTGCCACCGGATGGTAGAAGCTGTGGATTCTGCAAGAACGGCAAGGGCTAGAAACTTCCCCTTTGGAGGATGGATGTCCCACGTCGTGAAGGAGCTTGCAGAGGTGTTTCCATGCAGAAAGACCATAAACAAGCCTTGCTAGCTGCAAGGGTCGCGGTTAGGGTTTTTGGATGCTGCTGTGGCCCAGGAGGGACCAGGATATCGCCAATTGCGTGAGGAGACAGAGGGGGCGTCCAGCAAGACAAAGAGCCCACTCAAAAGCAAGCAGCACCTGCAGAAGTGCCAGAACAGGAACTACGAAGAAGAGTGAACCGGAGCTCACCCGAAGTCACAAAGGAAGGTCCCACGACGCCGGAGGACAAATCAGGAGGTCGTGCACTGCAGGTTAGAGTGCCGGGGACACAGGCTTGGATGTGCACAAAGGAAATCCTGGAAGAGTGCACAGGAGCCGGAGCAGCTCCAAATCACGTGGTACCCAGCAATGCAGTCTAGCGTGGGGAGGCAAGGACTTACCTCCATCAAACTTGGACTGAAGAGTCACTGGACTGTGGGAGTCACTTGGACAGAGTTGCTGAGTTCCAGGGACCACGCTCGTCGTGCTGAGAGGGGACCCCGAGGACCGGTGATGCAGTTCTTTGGTGCCTGCAGTTGCAGGGGGAAGATTCCGTCGACCCACAGGAGATTTCTTCGGAGCTTCTAGTGTAGAGAGGAGGCAGACTCTTTGCTACTTTGTTGCAGTTTTGCAGGCTTCCAGAGCAGTCAGCGGTCGATTCCTTGGCAGAAGGTGAAGAGAGAGATGCAGAGGAACTCTGATGAGCTCTTGCATTCGTTATCTAAAGAATTCCCCAAAGCAGAGACCTTAAATAGCCAGAAAAGGAGGTTTGGCTACTTAGGAGAGAAGATAGGCTAGCAACACCTGGAGGAGCCTATCAGAAGGAGTCTCTGATGTCACCTGCTGGCACTGGCCACTCAGAGCAGTCCAGTGTGCCAGCAGCACCTCTGTTTCCAAGATGGCAGAGGTCTGGAGCACACTGGAGGAGCTCTGGGCACCTCCCAGGGGAGGTGCAGGTCAGGGGAGTGGTCACTCCCCTTTCCTTTGTCCAGTTGCGCACCAGAGGAGGGCTGGGGGATCCCTGAACCAGTGTAGACTGGCTTATGCAGAAATGGGCACCATCTGTGCCCATGAAAGCATTTCCAGAGGCTGGGGGAGGCTACTCCTCCCCAGCCCTAACACCTTTTTCCAAAGGGAGAGGGTGTAACATCCTCTCTCTGAGGAAGTCCTTTGTTCTGCCTTCCTGGGCCAAGCCTGGCTGGACCCCAGGAGGGCAGAAACCTGTCTGAGGGGTTGGCAGCAGCAGCAGCTGCAGTAAAACCCCGGGAAAGGTAGTTTGGCAGTACCCGGGTCTGAGCTAGAGACTCGGTGGATCATGGAATTGTCTCCCCAATGCCATCCATGATCTTAGACATGTTACATGGCCATGTTCGGAGTTACCATTGTGACGCTATACATATGTCGTGACATATGTATAGTGCACGCGTGTAATGGTGTCCCCGCACTCACCAAGTCCGGGGAAATTGCCCTGAACAATGTGGGGGCACCATGGCTAGTGCCAGGGTGCCCACACACTAAGTAACTTAGCACCCAACCTTTACCAGGTAAAGGTTAGACATATAGGTGACTTATAAGTTACTTAAGTGCAGTGGTAAATGACTGTGAAATAACGTGGACTTTATTTCACTCAGGCTGCAATGGCCGGCCTGTGTACGAATTGTCAGAGCTCCCTATGGGTGGCAAAAGAAATGCTGCGGCCCATAGGGATCTCCTAGAACCCCAATACCCTGGGTACCTCAGTACCATATACCAAGGTAATTATAAGGGTGTTCCAGTATGCCAATGTAAATTTGTGAAATTGTTCCCTAGCCTATTAGTGAGAATTTGGCAAGAAATGAGAGAGCATAACCACTGAGGTTCTCGATAGCAGAGCCTCAGTGAGACAGTTAGTCATAACACAGGTAACACATATAGGGCACACTTATGAGCACTGGGGCCCTGGCTGGCAGGGTCCCAGTGACACATACAACTAAAACAACATATATACAGTGAAATATGGGGGTAACATGCCAAGCAGATGGTACTTTCCTACAGTAACCCCATTTGTCTTTGCAATTTCAGCATCTTCCCATGCAAGTGGAGGAGGCAGGGCAGAGCCAAGTAGGGGAGCAGCTATGGTACTTCCAGTCATGATACAACCAACACGGAGGAACTCAGTGACCCGGAGGGTCAGGAGAGTGCCATAGAGGAGGCCGGATCAACATCGTCATCTTTAGATTCTTCCTCCAGTGGCCACTCCCTAATGGTGGCGGATCCATCAGGATCTGTTCCTGTTCCATCCTTATCCACCACCCCTAGTTCTATCTCCACCCTCCCTGATGCTCCTCACCCATTTGGCTGTGCCTGCTCACCCAAGAGGGTGGGCATCTCCTTCTCCCCAGGTTCCTCACCGCTGCGCTCATTACCCCTGCTTCCCTGAGTGAGGAGGTTATTGACCTTCTGAGGAGCATCTCTGTGGGTCAGACTTCCATTCTGAATGACATCCAGGTACAGGCAATTCCAGCAGATGGTTGCGTACCTGGAAGGCATTCATAGTGCCAAGTCTGGCCTACAGAGATCTTTTCAGGCTCTGGCCTCCTCACTGATGGAAGCCATCCACCCCCACAATCCTCCCCCACCACCTACTTCTTCCCAATCCAAAATCCCTCATCCCCTACCTGTCCCAAACACACAGACACATCTGCACACACCTACCTCAACACACACAAGCAACACATATAAACATAAGCAACACACCAGCACAGAAGCACTCAACATTAATTCACACAGACCACAATAACCACCATTCCATAGACACCCCAACCACCACCAACACACCATAGACACCATACCCACAGACACGGCCACAGCATCCAGTGACACATCAACCACATCCACCATACCCCCAAACACCACCCCAACACACACAAACACCATATCCAGCTAACCCCCAGACACCACCCCAACATCCACACACATAGACACCACATCCACCATACCCCCAGACACCACCCCAGCACCCAAAAACACAAACATGCAGATACCACCACAACACCCAAATACACAGACACTACATTCTCTATACCCCCAGACACCACCCCAACACCCACACACACATCACTCCCACATCACCAAGTACCTTCACCTCACAGCCTCCCAGGAAATGCAAGCGCCCACACTCACACATGCAACAGACACTACCCACACCCAAGCATACCTCAGATACGCACGCCCCGGCAGCAAAAACATCATCAACACCCAGAGGCAAAACAACAACTACCTCAATCTCCAAAACCTCAATCTCTTCCTAAGACCCTCCCTTTTTTCCCAAGGAGAGGTTCCTTTTTCACCTTGACATTTGCACTGCACCCTCCTCCCCCTCCCAAACCCGACAGGATCCTACCAACATTCCAACCTATCCCTTCCACATCCAAGTCCTGCCCTGTCACTCCTGCAGCCCCAAGCTCCTAGCCCTGTCCCACCACGAAGAAGAAGCCCACCCCACCTAAGGAAAAGCCCACATCTCTTAAGAGAAAACCTGCCCCTCCCAATCCCAAACTCACCCATACCTATTCCAACCCACCCCACCCAACACTGATTCCGAGGGGCCTGCATGCCCACTTGATGCCCCTTCCTGTGTAGGTTGTCTGGATTGGAGTCAGGTTGGGGCACAATATTTGTGCAAGGACTACCATTTGGACTTACTCATGGCCTTTGATATTCATGTTTGCATTGAATAAGCCTAAATTGTTGTGTTTTTTTAAGTACACATTTGACCTGTCATTCATGTTCTAACTTTTTGTTGTTCCTGAGTAATTTGTTATGTATGTGTACAGTTGTATGTGTTTTACGCTGATTGCTAATTCATTAGCTATGGTGGGCAAGATCTGACTTTGTGGGAAGGACTGATGTCACCTTGGACAAGAGTAGATGCTCTCTGTATGGATATGTGGGTGGTAATTCAATTCGGGTGCCATTGCACTGTGTTTTGTTTGATGTACATCATTTTGGGTTGGCCAATGTCAGCATGTATTATTTTTTTAATTAGACCCCCTGATGTATATTGGACATTCGTCTCATGTGTACAAGCTAGAGTTTTGTATGTCCACACATGAGGGTATTCAGTTGCGCTAACTTCATATAGATTTGACTGGCTATATCGCCATTATGATTTGTGTACTTTCTAGCTACTTCATCTAAATGTGTGACCCATGCTGTTGCTGTTGTATTTGCTTTCTTGGCTTCCACTCACACATTTAGCAGATTGGCATGTTGCTTGGCTCTACTATTTGCTGTCCCTGATAGACTTGAAGGGCCAGATCCTGTACAAATAGTGTATTAGGGGCATGTGCAAAGTGAAAAGTGTCCCAGGGCAGCATCCTTCCTGGAGTGCCCCTGATGCCCCCATCCCTATTTTGCAGGTATTGTTGACATTGTGAGCTTTGGATATTTGTCTTACAAATTGATCCCATTGACCTACCATTGTGTCGCAATGTGGGTGATATGTGTGAGTTTATCACAGTAACGTTTTGTGGAAAGTGTGTTTGGGTTACCTGGCACATCCATACTTATGTATCTGCCATATCACAACAGTCCATGATATTTGAGCTATGTGAGGGTGTCTGTCTGATTATGTGTGATGTTGATGTGGTGTTGCTGTTGTGTTACACAATGTTCTGTATACTTCACTTTCCCTGGAACTGGACTGTGCAGACCTGTGCTTTTGTAAAGTGTGTTGGTGCAGTGTCAATGACTGGCCCAAAGGGGGCGCCACTTGACTGTGTATGGGGCATACGGTGTGTACAACTCCAACCCAGGACTAATTGTACCTGTAGTTTGTCCACGTAGCAATATCCCAAATGGCGGTGCGACGATCTATTGTTGAGTTTGGGGACATGGGTAGGTGTGGGTTTTTACTATTGGTTACGTCCTTGGTGGTGTGGATTTTGGGCTTCATCTACTGTATGAGCAGCAATAGTGGCTGGAAGTGTAGGAATAGCTCCATGGCATCACAGGTCATGTGATGCTGTCTGAGGTACGTGTTAGCATTTTATGCCTCCCTTTCCGCCAGATGAAACTCAGTAGTTGGAGCGCTACAGTCCCTTTGGCAGAAGTGCACATCATAATATGTCTGGCGGAAACACTGGCTTCAACAGCGTCATTCCCCTATCCTGCCACCACAGCAGTCTGTGCTGCCTGGCAATGCCGGCGGGACCGCAGCGGTCTTTGGTCTAAGGGACCGCATGCATCATAATAGAGTGGTCTGACCACCAACCCACCAACGGTCACACCACCACCATTGGGGTCCACAGACCACCAAACTCCTAATCCGGCCCTTTGTTTCTTCTCAATCATCCTTTTTCATTATCTAAAATTGTTCTCATTGATTGTTCCTTCTATTGATCCTAAAAATATCTTCTTTATCTTCTATCTTCTTTTCATCTTTTTCCACATTAGACCTGGTACAACAACAAAAACGAATGTAACATTTTTTAAAACATTTTTATATAAAAGGAAATAAAACATTCCATATTAATTTGTTAAAAATTTATTGTGAAATCCTTTTTAAAATGTTTTGTTTACTTTTTGAAAACAAATTACAAACACCTGATGCGAAGACAACCTGCAATGGGGATATATTTCTGTTCGGTAGACATTAAGGCCCATTTTAATACTTTTTTAGCGCCATATTTGTGCCGCTTTTTGACGCAAAAGCGGCGCAAACTTACAAAATACAATTGTATTTTGTACGTTTGTGCCGCTTTTGGCTCACAAAATTACGCAAATGCAAGGCTAAAAAAGTATAAATGTGGGCCAAAATATATTTTAATTGGCATTTCACTACCGCCTTCACTCTGTCTTTACAATAAATTGCCAATCTTACATACATGTATTACACATTCAAAAAGCCTTACCCGAGTGAAGCCCTGTTTCCATCCATTCTCCTGAATGCAACCCTCCACTGAATGCAGAAAGAGAGGCACATTTCTGTATGTCATGGAGTCTTGTGAAAACAAAGAGGAAAATTTTTAGCATTGATGTCTATAAAAAAGATGGAAATGTTATTAAAATATTTATTTAAAAAGTTATTCATTGTTTCCTATTTTGAAAAACATGTTAAGAAAAAATTATTATGTAGTATTATTTAAAACAAATATTTATAAATAATTCATAAATTAAATGTTTTAAAATGCTTCTACTGTCTGTTTTGTAAATACAACAATCAATGTTTGAATTGTATACATTTGTTTTAAATGTTTTCTTTAAATGTGCATTTTAATAAGTATTTGAAATATCCATACTATTGTTTTATTATTCACATTTTTAAATTATTTTTACATTTCATTTTTATTATATAAGAAATGTTTTAGGATTTCTAAAAATTAATGCTCAGATATTACAATCAATACCTGAGTATTAATACACTTCTCCACCCACTGCCCTCATATCTCATGCTTCCCATCCCAGTTGGTAATTGTTTGAAGGCCTATATGTTTTAAATTAATATTGTGATGATTTTACATTGATTATTTTAATTAGTAATCAGGTGTTACATTTCATATCTGAGTATTAATACACTCCCCCAAATAGCCCTTGCATCTCGTCCCAGTTGCTTAATATTGTGGGCAACTTCCACAGCCCCTGCTCTGATTCTTTTTGGAAGCTGCTTGGGCCATTGTTCCAGGCTCCAGGCTTCTTTGACTCACCTGTCGTGCTGCATTGACCTTGTGGCCAGGAACAGGCAATCAGGAGACCCTAACATCTCCTGGGTTACCTGCGCCCCACTTTCTTCCTAGACAGTGTGCTCTAGGTCATTCCCTAGCAGACAATCAGCAGGCAGGCATCTCAGCTACTCGAAGGGAAGCACATCCCCTGGGTAGTGACCCCATGGTTGTGTCCTCCTACTGCAGTCCGGTGGAATGTATTGGGGATTACTGCTCTGAGGCCACCAGATGGTAAAGAGACTTTTTCATGAAGTTTTCTCAATGACCTGCGTTTACAACAAAGGCTTACAATGAGGATACATTCTCCATGAAGGCCTTTCCCATGCATGCTTTTACCACACATGCTTTTACCACGCAATATTGTAAGCATGGGTAAAAGCAGGTAAGTTATTTTTATTTTAATATTCTTGTAACATTTTAATTTAATTTTTTTTTTAAAAGTGAAGTATTCCTGGGTTTCTCCTGATATTAAAGGAGGTTTGTTAAGGGATATGGTACCATTATTTTGCCCTTAACTGAGCTGATTTTTAAGAAGCAGTCCAGGAAGGCAATCTGGACAGAGGCCTGCCAGAAAGCCTTTGACACCCTGCAGGAGGCCATGTGTACAGCACCTGCACTCAAGGTCACTGACTTCTCTGAGGAGTTAGTGTAGATGCACCCGTACTCAAGGTCACTGACTTATCTAAGGAGATAGGGTAGACAGATGCTCCTGTACTCAAGGTCACTGACTTCCCTGAGGAGATAGGGTAGACAGATGCTCCTGTACTCAAGGTCACTGACATCTCTGAGGAGCTATGGTAGATAGATGCTCCTGTACTCAAGGTCACTGACTTCTCTGAGGAGTAAATGTAAACAGATGCTTCAGAGCGTGGCATAGGTTCTGTACTACCACATTTAAATGAGGGTGCCCTTGACCAAGAAGTAGCCTTCATCAGCAAGAGTTTACTCTCCAGGAAACAAGGATGGAGTGCTATCTAAAGAGAAGCTTTTGCTGTGGTCTGGGCACTGAAGAAGCTTAGTAAATAAATAAATACAAACCCCCAGAGGACCCTTTTAAACCATAAACCATGTACATATGGATTAAACTCTTCACAAACGGCAACAGTTGTCTAACTAATGCACATCTCGTTATGTATCAAAATGTCAACACCATGGTGCTCAAACGCTACAACACACCTGTTGCCCTGATGTGAAGGTTTTAACCAGAAGGATTCTGCTAAAACAAATAAACAAACAAAGTTGGGGAGCACTCTACTTAGACATGTGTCATGAGCAAGGGCCAGGAGCATGAAACAACATAATCACTTTCACTACCAAATAGATATGCACACGTATTAAGTCAAAAGACACAGACCTTTAGTTTCTTTAACAAAAGAATTTATCAATCAACAAGAGATCTATTTACAATCATTATCTAGTTAGTCCTTGAGATGAATAGTTCCTATATCAATAGAACGTGGACGCTCTATGCTGCATCAATGTTGTTAGTCAAGTCGAGGGTTCAGCCGACACATGTTTTGACCCTTCTCAGAGACTTCTTCATGGCACAAAAACAAATTCTATCAAGTGTGATTTCTTCATTGAAGCTGACAATGGATGATTGATCCTGATAACATCCTTTTCCAAATTCTTATTCAGAACAGCTTTAAATTATAAAGCTTTATGTCAATAGCCGCCATGCTAATAACAGTTAGCGATTTAGGTTCTGAAGATCCAATTGACACTGGCAACTTAAATCTATTAATTGCCAATTCGAAGAATTGCCGAAAAGTAGGCTGGGAAAGCATAATATGTGGTAAGATGAACTGTAGTTAAGTGTATGTCAAGAGAAGGACCTTGATAAGTCTCCTGAATAGAAAACTTGTAAATCTGCTGATCCCCCCAACCTAGGATGGCATCTTGTAGAAATTAAGTCGACGAGCATAAGCGTCCGTTCATGTACATATGGCACTGAATGAAACAGGGAAAATCATGAATTTCATTGACTCCATTTTATTCAAATGATTATACGTTAGTAAAATCCTCTTTTACCTACATTAACTGTGTGAATTTGAAACATCATTCTTCATCCCTGTATCATTCATACACTCCTAAGCCATTCTTACAACACAAAGATATACATACAATATTCATCATATCCATCTGCTGTTACATTATCCTCTAAGTATCTTTATCAAACCAATATTTGATCAACTTCAGCTGAACTGTGAGCATTTTTCAGCAGGCCAATAATTGACCTATGTACTCTTATTGTTTTAACTTCCTTTGAGATGGAAAACGTTAGTAAGGTCACTGAAGAATACCAAATGACCCCTTCCATCTGTAATCACTTCTCTTTCACTTGTATATCTCCAGGCCTACAATTCTGTCCCATTTATTTTGTGGCTTTTTTTAACTTAGATCATTTCTTTTTGAAACTCACTTCAGAGTTCAGACAGACTGCAAGCTCATGTAGATGATGGGTAAGAATCGCAAACTGTTGAGGCGGCCCATCCGCATACAAGGAGTGCACTTTATGGTAGAACACTGCCTTGGGTCAGACTACTCCAGTGCTGATGGTCTATGCAGGGTCTTCCTCCTTAGTGATGAAAACTCACAGGAGGTTGGGTAGTTTCTGCCACTTTCAGCTTGTGGAGGTACATGTTGGACCTGTTTGTCTTAGGGTGAAGTTCCCCCGAACATTTTGCCTACTCCCTTTTGTTTGCTGAAAAGTATTTTTTTTGGCTTTCAACACTGTGCTTTTTATCACTCCTGACCAGTGCCTGAGTGCTTGTGCTCAATCCTTAAAACATTGTAGAATTGTCTTACACTTGATTGACACCATTAAGTTACTTGTCCATTCCTAGTAAAGTGGGACACATGTGTTCAGGCTTGTAAATTAAATGCTACTAGGAAGCCTGCAACACCTATTGTGCCACCCACGTAGGGAGACTTTCAAAATATGTCTCAAGCCTGTCATTGCAGCCTATGTGCAGTTTTGAACTGCCAATTCAACCTGGCAAAAGAAACGTCTTGCCAGGTCTAAAACAGTTTTTAATTTGTATAAATCACCCCTAAGGTAGGCCATAAACTCCCTCTGGGGCAGGGTGCAATATATTTAAAACATTGGACATGCACTTTTATGTTTTACATGCCCTGGTAGTGAACAAACCCTATATCTGTTTTTCACTACACTGAGGCCACCTCTCCCATAGGATAACATTGGTTTAACCTATAACATTTAATAAGTGATAACCTTTGTTTGGGAACAGGTATAAATGTCATGTTTAGTCTCTAAACAATCGTACTTTTAAAATCCTCTTTAATGGTAAACTCGGATTTAAGTCGCAGTTCTGAAAATGCCACTTTTAGAAGGTTGGTAGTTTCTTGTTCTTGCCATTTGGTATCACTTTTGCACCACACAAGGACATAAAGGCGATGCAAAACCTAAGATATTTATCAAGACACGTAAGGCCATCGTGGATGGCCCTGAAGGGTTGATAAATCTGGAGTAACTCAAGACAGCACAAATCATTGCCTCAGAGAGGCATTCCATGGGTGGAGCGTGGGTGTTCCCATGCACATACGCATTAATTGTGGTGCAATTCCAGATGTAACATTATTGGTCGTCTTGGCAATATGTCAAAATGCTACGCCTCCAAGGTGAGCTATAACAATAACAAATATCTTTTTATTTCCTCAGTGCCTCTGAGGATTTTTTTGTGCAGTAATGTGTCCCTTGCTGCACAAAAACAATCCTGTCTACGATGCAGGCACCCTTGCACTATAACACAAGGGTGTCTACATTGGAGCTAGGCCGCTAATTCTGCGCTAGCGCAGAGAGAGGACAGGACTTTGCCATATCTTGATAAATATGGCACATTTTGCCCTCTCTCTTTCAAGCATCACAATACAGTGCAGCAAGGTTTCTTGCTGAGTTGTGCTGTGTGAAAGTTTGATAAAGAGGACCCTTGTTGTCTGCAGTCTTTGTCATGGGTCACGTGATTGTGATTAGAGTGACAGTTGGCCTTTGTGTGTGCCTCCCAGACAGTGAGACAAAAGAGGACTAGATGTTGGCAGTATGGGTAGGATGTGTCGTACAGAGCTCTTCCTTGCCCCACCTACATTTCAAACGAGCCTCCTCAGCACACTTACAAACTTTATACTAGCCTTTTGTCACTCGAGAATCCTTGGAGCCTGGGCAGGGAAGAAGTAAATTCCATAGCCATCTTTTGAGGGGAAATTCTACATGTTTTTTCCACATCAAAGCTGCCACCAGGTATAAAAATAGGAGCCCCAGACCCACTCTTCAGTTCATTTCTGTACCAGTGGAAGACACTCAGAAGGCCTGCCTGCACTTCAGATGATTGCCTTGCTAAACAGACCTGCTTTGTACTTCAGAGGACCGCCCTTCTGCTTAAAGCCTGCCTTGAGCTCCCAGAGGACTGCCATGCTGCCCTGCTGCTGGAGGACTGCCTTGCTACTTGAACCCAGGACTACCAGAGTGACCCCAGGGGCTAGTTGACTGACCTCCTGTACTGAGCCACAGGGACACAAAAAGCTCCAACAAATTGAACCCTGCACCAGGACCCACCCTGGAGTGATCCCTGCCATCCAAGTGGTGCCCATTCAGTCCTGAACTCTTGGCAGTGGTGCTAAAGGTGCCCAACTGCCCTAAAACCAAAACTTGGGGATTCAAACATTTTCAGCCAAAAAGTGCCCTGAGAGGTGACCAGAGCCTACATATTTGCTGATCCACCCAAAGTGCATCAATGGTTGGGCTGACTTCATGGTAGCTCCTGCTATGTTTCTCTCACAGCTGCAATTCCTGTTTCGCAGCTCCTCACAGAAGAGACATCCGGCCTCCTGCAACCCTCATTGGCTACAGCCTGCAGCTTTGTCCAGCCTGAGATTTTTGGTTTATAAAAAAAGACTAAGGGCCTCATTATGAGTTTGGCGGGCAGCGGACGCCACTAGACCGCCATTGCCAGCTAAACCCCGCTGTCCCTATTTTGAGTTACCCACTGGGGTGGCGGGCAGAAACAGTGTTTTCGCCTGCCCACCCAGCGGGAAACAGGGCTGTAACATTGCAGCCGACTCATAATCGAGCTGGCTGCAGTGTGGCGATGCAGCAGGTGCAGCAGTACCCATAATTTGGGCATTGGAATGTGCAATGGGGCTCCTGGGGGCCCTGCACTGGCCATGCCAAGTGTATGGGCAGTGCAGGGGCCCCCAGGAGCCCCTCAATGCCCCATTCCAACAACCTTCCAATGGCAGTGTAAACTGCCATGGAGAGGCTGGGGACATGCAGCGCTGCCTTGGCAGATTACAACCGCCGGGACCAACAGGCTCCAGGCTGGCGACAGCCTGGCGGTGTCGGCGGTCAGAGCGTGGTGGCTCCGCCACGGTCATAATAGGGTGGTCCGACAGCCCTGTCGGTGGCGGTCCGACCGCCATCACGCGTGTGGCGGTCTTGACACCGCCACACTTGTAATGAGGGCCTAAGTCCAAACATAGAAATCTTCACCATGACGTCATCCAGTGCCTTCATGAAGAAAAAGCCTCTTCCTCGGGCATCACAGGCTGCCTCTCCCCCATCAACTTTACCTTATCTGACATTTCTATAAATAAATTCTTCTAATTTCTAAGTAAGCGAAGACCTGATCCAGTCCCCCTTCTGTACCTGAATCACTCTCCATCATGGTCAGCCTCAACTTGTGACTTTGCCTGGTCTTGTGCGACTAGATGTCCGTGGTTGGCGCTTTGACCAAAAATTCCTAACTTTTGGTTCTATTGATTGTATTTTTGTTTTGTTGATGTCAAATAATTTATCATAGTTTAGTCTATTTTTATGAATTGATAGTTTTCTTGTGGTCTATTTTCTCTTACTGTTGAAGTGCTGCCTAAATATTTTACACATTGCCTCTAAGTTAAACTTGACTGCTTTTGTGCCAAGGTACCAGAGGGTTAAGTGTAGGAGGCTGGACTGGCTTGTAGTGAGTACCAAGGGGTACTTGCACCTTGCACCAGGCCCAGTTATCCCTTATTAGTGTATAGGGTGTCTAGCAGCTTAGGCTGATAGATAATGGTAGCTTAGCAGAGCAGCTTAGGCTGAACTAGGAGACGTGTGAAGCTACTACAGCACCACCTAGTGTCATATGCACAATATCATAAGAAAACACAATACACAGTTATACTAAAAATAAAGGTACTTTATTTTTATGACAATATGCCAAAGTATCTTAGAGTGTACCCTCAGTAAGAGGATAGGAAATATACACAAGATATATATACACAATAGCAAAAATATGCAGTATAGTCTTAGAAAACAGTGCAAACAATGTATAGTTACAATAGGATGCAATGGGGAAACATAGGGATAGGGGCAACACAAACCATATACTCCAAAAGTGGAATGTGAACCACGAATGGACCCCAAACCTATGTGACCTTGTAGAGGGTCGCTGGGACTATTAGAAAATAGTGAGAGTTAGAAAAATAACCCTCCCCAAGACCCTGAAAAGTGAGTGCAAAGTGCACCAAAGTTCCCCTAAGGACAAAATAGTCGTGTTAGAGGGAGAATGCAAGGAAAACACAAATCAGCAATGCAACAACGATGGATTCCTGTCTGAAGGTACCTGTGGAACAAGGGGACCAAGTCCAAAAGTCACAAGCAGCTCGGAGATGGGCAGATGCCCAAGAAATGCCAGCGGTTGGTGCAAAGAAGCTCTTACTAGGCTGAAGAACTGTGAATACTGCAGGAACGACAAGGGCTAGAGACTTCCCCTTTGGAGGATGGATCCCCCACGCCTTGGAGAGTTGTGCAGAAGTGTTTTCCCGCCGGATGGACGCCAACAAGCCTTGCTACACGCAAATCGTGCGTTTGGCGTTTTTGGACGCTGCTGGGGCCCAGGAGGGACCAGGAGGTCGCAAATTGGACCTGCAGAGAGAGGGGACGTCGAGCAAGACAAAGAGCCCTCACTGAAGCAGGTAGCACCCGGAGAAGTGCCAGAAACAGGCACTACGAGGATGCGTGAAACGGTGCTCGCCGGAGTTGCACAAAGGAGTCCCACGTCGCCGGAGACCAACTTAGAAAGTCGTGCAATGCAGGTTAGAGTGCCGTGGACCCAGGCTTGGCTGTGCACGAAGGATTTCCGCCGGAAGTGCACAGGGGCCGGAGAAGCTTGCAAAGTCGCGGTTCCCAGCAATGCAGCCCAGCGAGGTGAGGCAAGGACTTACCTCCACCAAACTTGGACTGAAGAGTCACTGGACTGTGGGGGTCACTTGGACAGAGTCGCTGGATTCGAGGGACCTCGCTCGTCGTGCTGAGAGGAGACCCAAGGGACCGGTAATGCAGCTTTTTGGTGCCTGCGGTTGCAGGGGGAAGATTCCGTCGACCCACGGGAGATTTCTTCGGAGCTTCTGGTGCAGAGAGGAGGCAGACTACCCCCACAGCATGCACAAGCAGGAAAACAGTCGAGAAGGCGGCAGGATCAGCGTTACAGAGTTGCAGTAGTCGTCTTTGCTACTATGTTGCAGGTTTGCAGGCTTCCAGCGCGGTCAGCAGTCGATTCCTTATCAGAAGGTGAAGAGGGAGATGCAGAGGAACTCGGCTGAGCTCATGCATTCGTTATCTAAAGTTTCCCCAGAGACAGAGACCCTAAATAGCCAGAAAAGAGGGTTTGGCTACCTAGGAGAGAGGAAAGGCTACTAACACCTGAAGGAGCCTATCACAAGGAGTCTCTGACGTCACCTGGTGGCACTGGCCACTCAGAGCAGTCCAGTGTGCCAGCAGCACCTCTGTTTCCAAGATGGCAGAGGTCTGGAGCACACTGGAGGAGCTCTGGACACCTCCCAGGGGAGGTGCAGGTCAGGGGAGTGGTCACTCCCCTTTCCTTTGTCCAGTTTCGCGCCAGAGCAGGGGCTAAGGGGTCCCTGAACCGGTGTAGACTGGCTTATGCAGAATTGGGCACATCTGTGCCCAACAAAGCATTTCCAGAGGCTGGGGGAGGCTACTCCTCCCCTGCCTTCACACCATTTTCCAAAGGGAGAGGGTGTCACACCCTCTCTCAGAGGAAGTTCTTTGTTCTGCCATCCTGGGCCAGGCCTGGCTGGACCCCAGGAGGGCAGCTGCCTGTCTGAGGGGTTGGCAGCAGCAGCAGCTGCAGAGAAACCCCAGGAAGGGCAGTCTGGCAGTACCAGGGTCTGTGCTACAGACCACTGGGATCATGGAATTGTACCAACAATGCCAGGATGGCATAGAGGGGGCAATTCCATGATCATAGACATGTTACATGGCCATATTCGGAGTTACCATGGTGAAGCTACATATAGGTAGTGACCTATATGTAGTGCACGCGTGTAATGGTGTCCCCGCACTCCCAAAGTTCAGTGAATTGGCTCTGAACAATGTGGGGGCACCTTGGCTAGTGCCAGGGTGCCCTCACACTAAGTAACTTTGCACCTAACCTTTACCAGGTAAAGGTTAGACATATAGGTGACTTATAAGTTACTTAAGTGCAGTGTAAAATGGCTGTGAAATAACGTGGACGTTATTTCACTCAGGCTGCAGTGGCAGGCCTGTGTAAGAATTGTCAGAGCTCCCTATGGGTGGCAAAAGAAATGCTGCAGCCCATAGGGATCTCCTGGAACCCCAATACCCTGGGTACCTCAGTACCATATACTATGGAATTATAAGGGTGTTCCAGTAAGCCAATGTAAATTGGTAAAAATGGTCACTAGCCTGTCAGTGACAATTTGGAAAGAAATGAGAGAGCATAACCACTGAGGTTCTGATTAGCAGAGCCTCAGTGAGACAGTTAGGCACCACACAGGGAACATATACATGCACACCTATGAGCACTGGGGCCCTGTGTGACAGGGTCCCAGTGACACATACATATAGGCCACAAACCTATGAGCACTGGGGTCCTGACCAGCAGGATCCCAGTGACACATAACAAACATACTGAAAACATAGTGTTTTCACTATGAGCACTGGGGCCTGGCTATCAGGATCCCAGTGAGACAGTGAAAACAGTGACAAACACCCTGACATACACTCACAAACAGGCCAAAAGTGGGGGTAACAAGGCTAGAAAGAGGCTACCTTCTCACACAACCCCCCCCCAAACGAAGGACAATAAGGCTAACCTTGGCCAGTTGAGACTTTATTGTCTAAGTGGTGATAAGTAGAGAGTAGCTCTGCAATAGACTGGTTACTCCCTTTATCATCCACTATATGGTTACTTCCCTGTGGGGATGTAAACCACCCTGTTTGAAGTTTTTTAGCTAAGCAACAATGTGAAGATGTATTTTCAGAGTTTCTATCAGTAAGTTTTAGTTTAGAGCAGTGGGAATTGTCCACTGAACCTATTTGTAGTGATGGAAATGCCAGACAGGGATGCTGTCTCAGAAAAGCCATAGCTGGGCAAAAACTTTGTCCATCTGGCTGGAAGAGAGAACAGGGATGCTGTTTCTCTTGAGTTGGAGCAGGGCAGGGATGCTGTCCTATGAGCTCCACACTAGGGCAGGGATGCTGTCCTAAGTGTTGTGAGGTAGTGCAGGGTTTCTGCACTAAAGTTTCTCTGGGAGGGTTGGAGGGATGCTCCATGTTAACTAAAATGGTGCTGTTTTTCTCACCAATGTTAGTTATCCCACAGAGAGGTACTTCCACCTCAGGGAGTCCAGCTTTGCCAGCTGATGATTCCCTTGGAACAGGTGCCACCCCAGGAGAGGTTTCTCCCACCACAGGAATAGTATCCTGAATGGTAGGGTGGTTAGGGGATACTGTGATACCCTTTTTACCTGTTGATGGAGAGGGATCCTGAGTTTTCAGGCCTTCTCTCCTTTGCTTTTTCATTTCACTTGAAATGAGAGGGAACAATTCCTCAGGGATGCCCAGCATGGCTGCATGGGCATAAAACTCTACGTCAGCCCAACCTGAGGCCTCTAGGTCATTACCTAAGAGACAGTCTACAGGTAAGCTAGGTGATACCACCACCTGCTTAGGGCCAGTAACTCCACCCCAACTAAACTGAATTATAGCTAAGGGAAGAAACTTAGTGGAGTTATGGACATCAATAATCTTATACTGTTGTCCAATGATGTGTTGTTCAGGAGGCACTAGGTTTTCAGTCACCAAAGTGAAACTGGCACCTGTGTCCCTGTAGGCCAAGGCCTCAACACCATTTATTGAAACTGTCTGCCTGTACTTATCCATTGTAAGGGGACAAGCAGCCAGTGTGGCAAGGCCAGTGCCACTAGGTGTGACAGAAACTGTCTTGGGACTGATTACATCAGTTTCCACTATGGACCCATAAGTGAACCCAACTACACCCTTTGCTTGACTGTTGCCAGCAGTCCCACCACTAGTACCACTACTGCTAGGGGCACTAGAGCTTGATGTATTAGTGGTGGTAGGCTCAGGGGGTTTACCTGGACAGGACTTATCCCCTGACCTATGGCCTCTATTTTTACACACAAAGCACCAAGGCTTTTTAATGTGTGCAGGTTGGGAAGAAGAGGAAGAATTTGTTTTATCCCCACCCTCTGAAGGGTGTTTAAGATTTGAAGTGGGATCTTTGGTTTTACCCTTATCCCCATGCTTATCTTGAGATTTTTCACCATCTTTCTTCTTATTGCCATCTTTGTCACCCCCTGTATGAACTTTTCTGTTCACTCTTGTTCTGACCCATTTGTCTGCCTTCTTTCCCAATTCTTGGGGAGAGGTCAGATCAGAGTCTACCAGGTACTGGTGCAACAAATCAGACACACAATTATTAAGTATATGCTCTCTCAGGATTGTGTTATACAGGCTTTCATAATCAGTAACTTTACTGCCATGTAACCACCCCTCCAAGGACTTCACTGAATGGTCAATGAAATCAACCCAGTCTTGTGAAGACTCCTTTTTGGTCTCTCTGAACTTTATCCTGTACTGTTCAGTGGTTAAGCCATAACCATCCAGGAGTGCATTCTTAAGAACTGTAAAATTATTGGCATCACTTTCTTTCACAGTAAGGAGTCTATCCCTACCCTTTCCACTAAATGATAGCCATAGGATAGCAGCCCACTGCTTTTGAGGGACATCCTGTACAGCACAGGCCCTCTCAAGTGCAGCAAACCACTTGTTAATGTCATCCCCCTCCTTATAAGGGGGAACTATCTTGTGCAGATTCCTGGAATCATGCTCTTTTGCAGGATGACTATGGGGAATACTGCTGCTGCCACCATGGGTATCTAAACCCAACTTCTGTCTTTCCCTCTCTATTTCTAAAGACTGTCTATCCAAATCCAGCTGTTGCTTCTTGAGCTTCAGTCTGGTTTGCTCCACTCTCAATCTATTGAGCTCCCTTTCCAACAATCTGTCATCAGGGTGGGTGGGAGGGACATTTCTAGATACAGAGGTATGATGGGAATGAACAGAAGGAGACCTGTCCCTTACAGAGGGCACCCTAACAGCTTGGCTACCAGTATAATGTGAGAGCACATCATCAGTATGATGTGATTCAACCTCTGTACCAACTATGCTAGACTGTCTAGTAATGGGCAGGCTGAGAAGTTTCTTTCCTGAACCTTTTCCTGGGGGAGTCCCTGGATCAGATTGAGAACCATTAGCTACTTTTTCTACAGATTGGGCACTTATGGCCTTATCCTGTACTCTAAGCATATTAATTAACAGTTCTAAAGAAGGATTCTTCCCTACACTCAAACCTCTCTCTATGCAGAGACTCCTTGCTCCTTTCCAGCTAAGGTGATCATATGCAAGTTTGGACAGTTCAACTTTTTGGCCTGTGCCAGACATTTTTTAGAGAGAGTTAAAGTGATAGACAAAGAGAAAAAAGTTTTCCGAACTTTTTGGAAAGACAGAAAAAAAACTTTTAAAACTTTTAAGAACTTTTTG
Source organism: Pleurodeles waltl (assembly GCF_031143425.1). Classification (NCBI taxonomy): domain Eukaryota; kingdom Metazoa; phylum Chordata; class Amphibia; order Caudata; family Salamandridae; genus Pleurodeles; species Pleurodeles waltl. Next base: position 9,816,216 of record NC_090438.1, on the reverse strand, counting down.
AAAGTTTAGAAGTACTTTTCAGCACTTAGAAAAGAGTGAAAAGAGGAAATGCAAAACTTTTTGGCTATGTGTATATACACTGACCTTGTTTTGTATATTTTTCTCTCATGAAAAGTACAATGACAAGAGTGGTAAGTAGTCTCAAAGCACTTATCCCACCACTGCACAACCAATGTAGGAGGCTGGACTGGCTTGTAGTGAGTACCAAGGGGTACTTGCACCTTGCACCAGGCCCAGTTATCCCTTATTAGTGTATAGGGTGTCTAGCAGCTTAGGCTGATAGATAATGGTAGCTTAGCAGAGCAGCTTAGGCTGAACTAGGAGACGTGTGAAGCTACTACAGCACCACCTAGTGTCATATGCACAATATCATAAGAAAACACAATACACAGTTATACTAAAAATAAAGGTACTTTATTTTTATGACAATATGCCAAAGTATCTTAGAGTGTACCCTCAGTAAGAGGATAGGAAATATACACAAGATATATATACACAATAGCAAAAATATGCAGTATAGTCTTAGAAAACAGTGCAAACAATGTATAGTTACAATAGGATGCAATGGGGAAACATAGGGATAGGGGCAACACAAACCATATACTCCAAAAGTGGAATGTGAACCACGAATGGACCCCAAACCTATGTGACCTTGTAGAGGGTCGCTGGGACTATTAGAAAATAGTGAGAGTTAGAAAAATAACCCTCCCCAAGACCCTGAAAAGTGAGTGCAAAGTGCACCAAAGTTCCCCTAAGGACAAAATAGTCGTGTTAGAGGGAGAATGCAAGGAAAACACAAATCAGCAATGCAACAACGATGGATTCCTGTCTGAAGGTACCTGTGGAACAAGGGGACCAAGTCCAAAAGTCACAAGCAGCTCGGAGATGGGCAGATGCCCAAGAAATGCCAGCGGTTGGTGCAAAGAAGCTCTTACTAGGCTGAAGAACTGTGAATACTGCAGGAACGACAAGGGCTAGAGACTTCCCCTTTGGAGGATGGATCCCCCACGCCTTGGAGAGTTGTGCAGAAGTGTTTTCCCGCCGGATGGACGCCAACAAGCCTTGCTACACGCAAATCGTGCGTTTGGCGTTTTTGGACGCTGCTGGGGCCCAGGAGGGACCAGGAGGTCGCAAATTGGACCTGCAGAGAGAGGGGACGTCGAGCAAGACAAAGAGCCCTCACTGAAGCAGGTAGCACCCGGAGAAGTGCCAGAAACAGGCACTACGAGGATGCGTGAAACGGTGCTCGCCGGAGTTGCACAAAGGAGTCCCACGTCGCCGGAGACCAACTTAGAAAGTCGTGCAATGCAGGTTAGAGTGCCGTGGACCCAGGCTTGGCTGTGCACGAAGGATTTCCGCCGGAAGTGCACAGGGGCCGGAGAAGCTTGCAAAGTCGCGGTTCCCAGCAATGCAGCCCAGCGAGGTGAGGCAAGGACTTACCTCCACCAAACTTGGACTGAAGAGTCACTGGACTGTGGGGGTCACTTGGACAGAGTCGCTGGATTCGAGGGACCTCGCTCGTCGTGCTGAGAGGAGACCCAAGGGACCGGTAATGCAGCTTTTTGGTGCCTGCGGTTGCAGGGGGAAGATTCCGTCGACCCACGGGAGATTTCTTCGGAGCTTCTGGTGCAGAGAGGAGGCAGACTACCCCCACAGCATGCACAAGCAGGAAAACAGTCGAGAAGGCGGCAGGATCAGCGTTACAGAGTTGCAGTAGTCGTCTTTGCTACTATGTTGCAGGTTTGCAGGCTTCCAGCGCGGTCAGCAGTCGATTCCTTATCAGAAGGTGAAGAGGGAGATGCAGAGGAACTCGGCTGAGCTCATGCATTCGTTATCTAAAGTTTCCCCAGAGACAGAGACCCTAAATAGCCAGAAAAGAGGGTTTGGCTACCTAGGAGAGAGGAAAGGCTACTAACACCTGAAGGAGCCTATCACAAGGAGTCTCTGACGTCACCTGGTGGCACTGGCCACTCAGAGCAGTCCAGTGTGCCAGCAGCACCTCTGTTTCCAAGATGGCAGAGGTCTGGAGCACACTGGAGGAGCTCTGGACACCTCCCAGGGGAGGTGCAGGTCAGGGGAGTGGTCACTCCCCTTTCCTTTGTCCAGTTTCGCGCCAGAGCAGGGGCTAAGGGGTCCCTGAACCGGTGTAGACTGGCTTATGCAGAATTGGGCACATCTGTGCCCAACAAAGCATTTCCAGAGGCTGGGGGAGGCTACTCCTCCCCTGCCTTCACACCATTTTCCAAAGGGAGAGGGTGTCACACCCTCTCTCAGAGGAAGTTCTTTGTTCTGCCATCCTGGGCCAGGCCTGGCTGGACCCCAGGAGGGCAGCTGCCTGTCTGAGGGGTTGGCAGCAGCAGCAGCTGCAGAGAAACCCCAGGAAGGGCAGTCTGGCAGTACCAGGGTCTGTGCTACAGACCACTGGGATCATGGAATTGTACCAACAATGCCAGGATGGCATAGAGGGGGCAATTCCATGATCATAGACATGTTACATGGCCATATTCGGAGTTACCATGGTGAAGCTACATATAGGTAGTGACCTATATGTAGTGCACGCGTGTAATGGTGTCCCCGCACTCCCAAAGTTCAGTGAATTGGCTCTGAACAATGTGGGGGCACCTTGGCTAGTGCCAGGGTGCCCTCACACTAAGTAACTTTGCACCTAACCTTTACCAGGTAAAGGTTAGACATATAGGTGACTTATAAGTTACTTAAGTGCAGTGTAAAATGGCTGTGAAATAACGTGGACGTTATTTCACTCAGGCTGCAGTGGCAGGCCTGTGTAAGAATTGTCAGAGCTCCCTATGGGTGGCAAAAGAAATGCTGCAGCCCATAGGGATCTCCTGGAACCCCAATACCCTGGGTACCTCAGTACCATATACTATGGAATTATAAGGGTGTTCCAGTAAGCCAATGTAAATTGGTAAAAATGGTCACTAGCCTGTCAGTGACAATTTGGAAAGAAATGAGAGAGCATAACCACTGAGGTTCTGATTAGCAGAGCCTCAGTGAGACAGTTAGGCACCACACAGGGAACATATACATGCACACCTATGAGCACTGGGGCCCTGTGTGACAGGGTCCCAGTGACACATACATATAGGCCACAAACCTATGAGCACTGGGGTCCTGACCAGCAGGATCCCAGTGACACATAACAAACATACTGAAAACATAGTGTTTTCACTATGAGCACTGGGGCCTGGCTATCAGGATCCCAGTGAGACAGTGAAAACAGTGACAAACACCCTGACATACACTCACAAACAGGCCAAAAGTGGGGGTAACAAGGCTAGAAAGAGGCTACCTTCTCACATTAAGCACAGGTTAATTTGCATTCTGCAGTACACATAGAAAGAGGAAATGCCATTCATGATTGTTATGTGCAGGAAGGTGTCCCTTGCTGCACATAAACTATCATCCCTACAATGCAGACACCATTGCAACGTGGCACAAGGGTGCCTGTGTTGGTGCGAGGCAGCAGTTTGTGCTGCACAGAGGAAAGTACAGGGATGTGTCATATGTCTGTAAATATGATGCATACATGTACTTTCGAAATGATGCAGCACGGCATGGCAAGCTGGCTTGTAGTGCCTCGCTGTGTCATTCCTTTGAAAATGAGGTCTTAATAGTCCAATGACTCCTTTCTTTGAGGCAGGCAAGTTAACTGGTCAATCAGTAAGTGCTGCTTCTTCATTTATTTGCATTATTTGTTTGTTGACCCAAGAATACGTAAATGTTTGTCTTGGCGGAGGAGAAGGACCTTGTCTATACCCTTTTTAGGGACTTTTTTCTTTTTTGAATGAGAGAGCCACCAATGCTGGGTCCTTCCTCGTTCACTGGACCACAACATCCCATACTGAGGAAGAGGGAGCCCATTCCTCTGATTTTAATGTGTGATCATTTCTGGATGAAAGTAACGAGTGCTTCAAACATCTCAGATGGCTGCACATGAGGTTCATGTGGATTGAGAATATTGTGACAAAGTAGCCTCTTTCTAGCCTTGTTACCCCCACTTTAGGCCTGTTTGTGAGTGTATGTCAGGGTGTTTTCACTGTCTCACTGGGATCCTGCCAGCCAGGGCCCAGTGCTCATAGTGAAAACCCTATGTTTTCAGTATGTTTGTTATGTGTCACTGGGACCCTGCTAGTCAGGACCCCAGTGCTCATAAGTTTGTGGCCTATATGTATGTGTTCCCTGTATGGTGCCTAACTGTCTCACTGAGGCTCTGCTAACCAGAACCTCAGTGGTTATGCTCTCTCATTTCTCTCAAATTGTCACTAACAGGCTAGTGACCAATTTTACCAATTTACATTGGCTTACTGGAACACCCTTATAATTCCCTAGTATATGGTACTGAGGTACCCAGGGTATTGGGGTTCCAGGAGATCCCTATGGGCTGCAGCATTTCTTTTGCCACCCATAGGGAGCTCTGACAATTCTTACACAGGCCTGCCACTGCAGCCTGAGTGAAATAACGTCCACGTTATTTCACAGCCATTTTACACTTCACTTAAGTAACTTATAAGTCACCTATATGTCTAACCTTTACCTGGTAAAGGTTAGGTGCAAAGTTACTTAGTGTGAGGGCACCCTGGCACTAGCCAAGGTGCCCCCACATTGTTCAGGGCCAATTCCCTGAACTTTGTGAGTGCGGGGACACCATTACATGCGTGCACTACATATAGGTCAATACCTATATGTAGCTTCACAATGGTAACTCCGAATATGGCCATGTAACATGTCTAAGATCATGGAATTGCCCCCTCTATGCCATCCTGGCATTGTTGGTACAATTCCATGACCCCAGTGGTCTGTAGCACAGACCCTGGTTCTGCCAAACTGCCTTTCCTGGGGTTTCACTGCAGCTGCTGCTGCTGCCAACCCCTCAGACAGGTTTCTGCCCCCCTGGGGTCAAGCCAGGCTTGCCCCAGGATGGCAGAACAAAGGACTTCTTCTGAGAGAGGGTGTTACACCCTCTCCCTTTGGAAAATGGTGTGAAGGCAGGGGAGGGGTAGCCTCCCCCAGCCTCTGGAAATGCTTTCTTGGGCACAGATGTGCCCAATTCTGCATAAGCCAGTCTACATCGGTTCAGGGACCCCTTAGCCCCTGCTCTGGCGCGAAACTGGACAAAGGAAAGGGGAGTGACCACTCCCCTGACCTGCACCTCCCCTGGGAGGTGTCCAGAGCTCCTCCAGTGTGCTCCAGACCTCTGCCATCTTGGAAACAGAGGTGCTGCTGGCACACTGGACTGCTCTGAGTGGCCAGTGCCACCAGGTGACGTCAGAGACTCCTTCTGATAGGCTCCTTCAGGTGTTAGTAGCCTATCCTCTCTCCTAGGTAGCCAAACCCTCTTTTCTGGCTATTTAGGGTCTCTGTCTCTGGGGAAACTTTAGATAACGAATGCAAGAGCTCATCCGAGTTCCTCTGCATCTCTCTCTTCACCTTCTGCCAAGGAATCGACTGCTGACCGCGCTGGAAGCCTGCAACACTGCAACAAAGTAGCAAAGACGACTACTGCAACTCTGTAACGCTGATCCTGCCGCCTTCTCGACTGTTTTCCTGGTGGTGCATGCTGTGGGGGTAGTCTGCCTCCTCTCTGCACTAGAAGCTCCGAAGAAATCTCCCGTGGGTCGACAGAATCTTCCCCCTGCAACCGCAGGCACCAAAAAGCTGCATTACTGGTCCGTTGGGTCTCCTCTCAGCACGACAAGCGAGGTCCCTCGAATCCAGCAACTGTATTCAAGTGGCCCGCACAGTCCAGTGACTCTTCAGTCCAAGTTTGGTGGAGGTAAGTCCTTGCCTCACCTCGCTAGACTGCATTGCTGGGAACCGTGACTTTTGCAGCTACTCCGGCCCCTGTGCACTTCCGGTGGAAATCCTTTGTGCACAGCCAAGCCTGGGTCCATGGCACTCTAACCTGCATTGCACGACTTTCTAAGTTGGTCTCCGGCGACGTGGGACTCCTTTGTGTAACTTCGGGTGAGCACCATTTCACGCATCCTCGTAGTGCCTGTTTCTGGCACTTCTCCGGGTGCTACCTGCTGCTGAGAGGGCTCCTTGTCTTGCTCGACATCCCCTCTCTCTCCTGGTCCAATTTGCGACCTCCTGGTTCCTCCTGGGCTACAGCAGCGTCCAAAAATGCTAACCACACGATTTGCAGCTAGCAAGGCTTGTTGGCATTTTTCGGCGGGAAAACACTTCTAGAAAACTCTCCACGGCGAGAGGGATCCTTCCACCAAAGGGGAAGTCTCTAGCCCTTTTTGTTCATGCAGAAACCTCAGCTTCTTCTGTCCAGTAGAAGCTTCTTTGCACCCACAGCTGGCATTTCCTGGGCATATGCCCATCTCCGACTTGCTTGTGACTTTTGGACTTGGTCCCCTTGTTCCACAGGTACCCTAGATTGGAAATCCACAGTTGTTGCATTGTTGGTTTGTGTCTTTCCTGCATTATTCCTCTATCACGACTTCTTTGTCTTCTGGGGAACTTTAGTGCACTTTGCACTCACTTTTCAGGGTCTTGGGGAGGGCTATTTTTTTAACTCTCACTATTTTCTAATAGTCCCAGCGACCCTCTACAAGGTCACATAGGTTTGGGGTCCATTCGTGGTTCGCATTCCACTTTTGGAGTATATGGTTTGTGTTGCCCCTATCCCTATGTTTCCCCATTGCATCCTATTGTAACTATACATTGTTTGCACTGTTTTCTAAGACTATACTGCATATTTTTGGTATTGTGTACATATATCTTGTGTATATTTCCTATCCTCTCACTGAGGGTACACTCTAAGATACTTTGGCATATTGTCATAAAAATAAAGTACCTTTATTTTTAGTATAACTGTGTATTGTGTTTTCTTATGATATTGTGCAAGTGACACTTGTGGTACTGTAGTAGCTTCACACGTCTCCTAGTTCAGCCTAAGCTGCTCTGCTAAGCTACCATTATCTATCAGCCTAAGCTGCTAGACACCCTATACACTAATAAGGGATAACTGGGCCTGGTGCAAGGTGCAAGTACCCCTTGGTACTCACTACAAGCCAGTCCAGCCTCCTACATTGGTTGTGCAGCGGTGGGATAAGTGCTTTGAGACTACTTACCACTCTTGTCATTGTACTTTTCATAAGAGAAAAATATACAAAACAAGTTCAGTGTGTGTACACATAGCTAAAAAGTTTTGCATTTCCTCTTTTCACTGTTTTCGAAGTGCTGAAAAGTACTTCTAAACTTTCAAAAAGTTCTTGAAAGTTTAAAAAGTTTTTTTCTGTCTTTCCAAAAAGTTCTGAAAACTTTTTTCTCTTTTTCTATCACTTTAACTCTCTCTAAAAATGTCTGGCACAGGCCAAAATGTTGATCTGTCCAAACTTGCATATGATCACCTTAGCTGGAAAGGAGCAAGGAGTCTCTGCATAGAGAGAGGTTTGAGTGTAGGGAAGAAACCTTCCTTGGAACTGTTAATTAACATGCTTAGAGAACAGGATAAGGCCATAAGTGCCCCATCTGTTGAAAAAGAAGCTAATGGTTCCCAATCTGATCCAGGGACTCCCCCAGGAAAAGGTTCAGGGAAGAAACTTCTTAGCCTGCCCATTACAAGACAGTCTAGCATAGTTGGTACTGAGGTGGAGTCACATCATACAGATGATGTGCTCTCACATTACACTGTCAGCCAAGCTGTTAGGGTGGCCTCTGTAAGGGACAGGTCTCCTTCTGTTCATTCCCATCATACCTCTGTATCTAGAAATGTCCCTCCCACCAGCCCTGATGACAGATTGTTAGAAAGGGAACTCAATAAGTTGAGGGTGGAACAAACCAGACTGAAGCTTAAAAAGCAACAGCTGGATTTGTATAGACAGTCTTTAGAAATAGAGAGGGAAAGACAGAAGTTGGGTTTAGAACCCATGGTGGCAGCAGCAGTATTCCCCATAGTCATCCTGTAAAAGAGCATGATTCCAGGAATCTGCACAAGATAGTTCCCCCTTATAAGGAAGGGGATGACATTAACAAGTGGTTTGCTGCACTTGAGAGGGCCTGTGTTGTACAGGATGTCCCTCAAAGGCAGTGGGCTGCTATCCTATGGCTATCATTTAGTGGAAAAGGTAGGGATAGGCTCCTTACTGTGAAAGAAAATGATGCCAATAATTTCCAAGTTCTTAAGAATGCACTCCTGGATGGTTATGGCTTAACCACTGAACAATACAGGATAAAGTTCAGAGAGACCAAAAAGGAGTCTTCACAAGACTGGGTTGATTTCATTGACCATTCAGTGAAGGCCTTGGAGGGGTGGTTAAATGGCAGTAAGGTTACTGACTTTGAAAGCCTGTATAACTTGATCCTGAGAGAGCATATTCTTAATAATTGTGTGTCAGATTTGTTGCACCAGTACCTAGTGGACTCTGATCTGACCTCTCCCCAAGAATTGGGAAAGAAGGCAGACAAATGGGTCAGAACAAGGGTGAACAGAAAAGTTCATACAGGGGGTGACAAAGAGAACACTAAGAAGAAAGATGGTGAAAAATCTCAAGATAAGCATGGGGATAAGGGTAAAACCAAAGATCCCACTTCAAATCTTAAACACTCTTCAGGGGGTGGGGATAAAACAAATTCTTCCTCTTCTTCTCAACCTACACAATTTAAAAAGCCTTGGTGCTTTGTGTGTAAAAATAGAGGCCATAGGCCAGGGGATAAGTCCTGTCCAGGTAAACCCCCTGAGCCTACCACCACTAATACATCAAGCTCTAGTGCCCCTAGCAGTAGTGGTACTAGTGGTGGGACTGCTGGCAACAGTCAAGTTAAAGGTGTAGTTGGGTTCACTTATGGGTCCATAGTAGAAACTGGGGTAGTCAGTCCCAAGACAGTTTCTGTCACACCTAGTGGCATTGGCCTTGCCACACTGGCTGCTTGTCCCCTTACAATGGATAAGTACAGGCAGACAGTTTCAATAAATGGTGTTGAGGCCTTGGCCTTCAGGGACACAGGTGCCAGTATCACTTTGGTGACTGAAAACCTAGTGGCTCCTGAACAACACATCATTGGACAACAGTATAAAATTATTGATGTCCATAACTCCACTAAGTTTCTTCCCTTAGCTATAATTCAGTTTAGTTGGGATGGAGTTACTGGCCCTAAGCAGGTGGTGGTATTACCTAGCTTACCTGTAGACTGTCTCTTAGGTAATGACCTAGAGGCCTCAGGTTGGGCTGATGTAGAGTTTTATGCCCATGCAGCCATGCTGGGCATCCCTGAGGAATTGTTCCCTCTCATTTCTACTGAAATGAAAAAGCAAAGGAGAGAAGGCCTGAAAACTCAGGATCCCTCTCCATCAACAGGTAAAAAGGGTATCACAGTATCCCCTAACCACCCTACCATTCAGGATACCATTCCTGTGGTGGGAGAAACCTCTCCTGGGGTGGCACCTGTTCCAAGGGAATCATCAGCTGGCAAAGCTGGACTCCCTGAGGTAGAAGTACCTCTCTGTGGGATAGCTAACATTGGTGACAAAAAGAGCACCACTTTAGTTAACATGGAGCATCCCTCCAACCCTCCCAGAGAAACTTTGGTGCAGAAACTCTGCACTGCCTCACAACACTTAGGACAGCATCCCTGCCCTAGTGTGGAGCTCATAGGACAGCATCCCTGCCCTGCTCCAACTCAAGAGAAACAGCATCCCTGTTCTCTCTTCCAGCCAGATGGACAAAGTTTTTGCCCAGCTATGGCTTCTCTGAGACAGCATCCCTGTCTGGCATTTCCATCATTACAAATAGGTTCAGTGGATAATTCCCACTGCTCTAAACTAAAACTTACTGATAGAAACTCTGAAAATACATCTTCACATTGTTGCTTAGCTAAAAAACTTCAAACAGGGTGGTTTACATCCCCACAGGGAAGTAACCATATAGTGGATGATAAAGGGAGTAACCAGTCTATTGCAGAGCTACTCTCTACTTATCACCACTTAGACAATAAAGTCTCAACTGGCCAAGGTTAGCCTTATTGTCCTTCGTTTGGGGGGGGGGTTGTGTGAGAAAGTAGCCTCTTTCTAGCCTTGTTACCCCCACTTTAGGCCTGTTTGCGAGTGTATGTCAGGGTGTTTTCACTGTCTCACTGGGATCCTGCCAGCCAGGACCCAGTGCTCATAGTGAAAACCCTATGTTTTCAGTATGTTTGTTATGTGTCACTGGGACCCTGCTAGTCAGGACCCCAGTGCTCATAAGTTTGTGGCCTATATGTATGTGTTCCCTGTGTGGTGCCTAACTGTCTCACTGAGGCTCTGCTAACCAGAACCTCAGTGGTTATGCTCTCTCATTTCTCTCAAATTGTCACTAACAGGCTAGTGACCAATTTTACCAATTTACATTGGCTTACTGGAACACCCTTATAATTCCCTAGTATATGGTACTGAGGTACCCAGGGTATTGGGGTTCCAGGAGATCCCTATGGGCTGAAGCATTTCTTTTGCCACCCATAGGGAGCTCTGACAATTCTTACACAGGCCTGCCACTGCAGCCTGAGTGAAATAACGTCCACGTTATTTCACAGCCATTTTTCACTGCACTTAAGTAACTTATAAGTCACCTACATGTCTAACCTTTACCTGGTAAAGGTTAGGTGCAAAGTTACTTAGTGTGAGGGCACCCTGGCACTAGCCAAGGTGCCCCCACATTGTTCAGGGCCAATTCCCCCAACTTTGTGAGTACGGGGACACCATTACACGCGTGCACTACATATAGGTCAATACCTATATGTAGCTTCACAATGGTAACTCCGAATATGGCCATGTAACATGTCTAAGATCATGGAATTGCCCCCTCTATGCCATCCTGGCATTGTTGGTACAATTCCATGACCCCAGTGGTCTGTAGCACAGACCCTGGTACTGCCAAACTGCCTTTCCTGGGGTTTCACTGCAGCTGCTGCTGCTGCCAACCCCTCAGACAGGTTTCTGCCCCCCTGAGGTCAAGCCAGGCTTGCCCCAGGATGGCAGAACAAAGGACTTCCTCTGAGAGAGGGTGTTACACCCTCTCCCTTTGGAAAATGGTGTGAAGGCAGGGGAGGGGTAGCCTCCCCCAGCCTCTGGAAATGCTTTCTTGGGCACAGATGTGCCCAATTCTGCATAATCCAGTCTACACCGGTTCAGGGACCCCTTAGCCCCTGCTCTGGCGCGAAACTGGACAAAGGAAAGGGGAGTGACCACTCCCCTGACCTGCACCTCCCCTGGGAGGTGTCCAGAGCTCCTCCAGTGTGCTCCAGACCTCTGCCATCTTGGAAACAGAGGTGCTGCTGGCACACTGGACTGCTCTGAGTGGCCAGTGCCACCAGGTGACGTCAGAGACTCCTTCTGATAGGCTCCTTCAGGTGTTAGTAGCCTATCCTCTCTCCTAAGTAGCCAAACCCTCTTTTCTGGCTATTTAGGGTCTCTGTCTCTGGGGAAACTTTAGATAACGAATGCAAGAGCTCATCCGAGTTCCTCTGCATCTCTCTCTTCACCTTCTGCCAAGGAATGGACTGCTGACCGCGCTGGAAGCCTGCAACACTGCAACAAAGTAGCAAAGACGACTACTGCAACTCTGTAACACTGATCCTGCCGCCTTCTCAACTGTTTTCCTGGTGGTGCATGCTGTGGGGGTAGTCTGCCTCCTCTCTGCACTAGAAGCTCCGAAGAAATCTCCCGTGGGTCGACGGAATCTTCCCCCTGCAACCGCAGGCACCAAAAAGCTGCATTACCGGTCCCTTGGTTCTCCTCTCAGCACGACGAGCGAGGTCCCTCGAATCCAGCAGCTGTGTCCAAGTGGCCCCCACAGTCCAGTGACTCTTCAGTCCAAGTTTGGTGGAGGTAAGTCCTTGCCTCACCTCGCTAGACTGCATTTCTGGGAACCGCGACTTTTGCAGCTACTCCGGCCCCTGTGCACTTCCGGCGGAAATCCTTTGTGCACAGCCAAGCCTGGGTCCACGGCACTCTAACCTGCATTGCACGACTTTCTAAGTTGGTCTCCGGCAACGTGGGACTCCTTTGTGTAACTTCGGGTGAGCACTGTTTCACGCGTCCTTGTAGTGCCTGTTTCTGGCACTTCACTGGGTGCTTCCTGCTGCTGACATGGCTCCTTGTCTTGCTCGACGTCCCCTCTCTCTCCTGGTCCAATTTGCGACCCCCTGATCCCTCCTGGGCCACAGCAGTGTCCAAAAACGCTAACCGCACGATTTGCAGCTAGCAAGGCTTGTTGGCGTTTTTTCGGCGGGAAACACTTCGGCACGACTCTCCACGGCGAGTGGGATCCGTCCACCAAAGGGGAAGTCTCTAGCCCTTTTTGTTCATGCAGAAACCTCAGCTTCTTCTGTCCAGTAGAAGCTTCTTTGCACCCACAGCTGGCATTTCCTGGGCATATGCCCATCTCCGACTTGCTTGTGACTTTTGGACTTGGTCCCCTTGTTCCACAGGTACCCTAGATTGGAAATCCACAGTTGTTGCATTGTTGGTTTGTGTCTTTCCTGCATTATTCTTCTATCACGACTTCTTTGTCTTCTGGGGAACTTTAGTGCACTTTGCACTCACTTTTCAGGGTCTTGGGGAGGGCTATATTTTTAACTCTCACTATTTTCTAATAGTCCCAGCGACCCTCTACAAGGTCACATAGGTTTGGGGTCCATTCGTGGTTCGCATTCCACTTTTGGAGTATATGGTTTGTGTTGCCCCTATCCCTATGTGTCCCCATTGCATCCTATTGTAACTATACATTGTTTGCACTGTTTTCTAAGACTATACTGCATATTTTTGGTATTGTGTATATATATCTTGTGTATATTTCCTATCCTCTCACTGAGGGTACACTCTAAGATACTTTGGCATATTGTCATAAAAATAAAGTACCTTTATTTTTAGTATAACTGTGTATTGTGTTTTCTTATGATATTGTGCATATGACACTAAGTGGTACTGTAGTAGCTTCACACGTCTCCTAGTTCAGCCTAAGCTGCTCTGCTAAGCTACCATTATCTATCAGCCTAAGCTGCTAGACACCCTATACACTAATAAGGGATAACTGGACCTGGTGCAAGGTGCAAGTACCCCTTGGTACTCACTACAAGCCAGTCCAGCCTCCTACAAATATCTTGAGAAATGTTGAGTTCTCCTTGATCATCATCATCATCATCATCATCACTATGTTCCTGATGGCCTCTAGGCGCGGAGTTGGAAGCTGTTCCGGAAGGTGGTGTGAGGGCCCCTAGGCGCGGAGTTGGAGTCTGTGCAGGAAGGTGGTAGATGTTCTACGTTTATTCCCCTCTGGCACATAAGGAAAGGATCTGGTGCTTCCTAAGGGGCAATAGTGAGACTCTTGACCTGTAAAATTATAAAGAGTTCTACAATGCGCTTGTTCTTTGGACACCTGGACTCTTTGTTTTCTAGAAGAGTGGAACTGTGTTCCTGACAGATCTGAGATTCTTCTCAAGCACAGTCAGGTAGATGATGAAATAGCTATTTAAATCAATTTGCAAGTAAATAACATCCTCGTGCCTTGACTGCATTGATGAAGTGACTGCAGATTGAATCACCTCTCCCTGAAGTCCCCCCCCTCAAACTTCTGTCCAGTCTGTACTTCCTGCCATACTCTTCCACCGAGGAATAGTCATCCAGCTCTGACATCAGTGGGGTTGTTTGTTCCCTTCAAGGCCTCTTTGCAGTGAACTCCAAGGAGTACTTCACAAAAGGATAAGCAGTCCAAGTTAAGGGTATAATAACAGGTTATGATTGTAAATAAATGCCCATCTTTTAACAATAAGAATATTATAATTGAGAATATAGAGATGTAATTTTAGTATAAAAATGAGTCTAGTCCTTAATAAATAAACTAGCCTTCCTCAGGAATAATAAAGTAGCCGTGATTAAGAGAAACAATGAGCACTTAGGGGCATTTTTATGGCCAAGTGACGCAGCGCAGCAGAGGAAGTCACCTTGCATCACAGGGAACGGGCGGGGATGAGCCATATTTATCCCAGTATTGAGCATTCCTGTCCTTTCCCCTACGTTGGTGGACAATGGGCTGCCTAGTATCAATGCAGTCTTGCACCATGGTTCTAGGGGGCCTCGATTCGGGTGGGATTGCTTTTGTGTATGAAGGGACACCTTCCTGCACAAAAAGAATCCCCTGAGGCTTTCTCCACTTTCTGTATGTGCTGCAAAATGCAGCACACATTGCAAGGGGAAACAAACGAGAAGAAATAAAGGTATTTCCCCTTGTTACACCTCACCTGGGGAGGCGTAGGTTTTTGGCGCATTCACATGTCTTGTAGTTCAGGTAAATCTGAGACTTAGTCAAGCGGCATCGATTTTGTTTGAGAACACCCTCACAAAACCCATGGAAATGGCTCCCTGGTGCAGCGTAATGCAAGGCAGCAGTTTTGCACTGCGTTGCATTACTCAAGATTTATGAAGCCAAGCAGGGCCATGCGCGGTGGCCTTCAGTGGCTTCATAAATCTCATTTTTCAGTTGTGTTACTTTTGCACCCCGCTGCTGGTGCAAGAGTGACACAAAGGGGCTTGTAAATATGTCCCCAAGTTCTAAGCAGCCAGCGCTGAAGATACAAAGTCAGTTTGTTAGACAGTGAAGTGTGAACGCCTTCGGTCCGGAGAGCACAAGAAAGTAGCGGCTGACGCATGACTGGAGATAGCCCTGTGCATACAGCAGCCTCCAGAGACCCCAAGGAGGAGGCAGGCCTCACTGTAACCAAGACAATCACTTAGAGCAGCATTTCCCTAAGCACTTTTGGAGGGTTGCAAAAGTCCAAGCAATAAATAAAAACCCATTTAAATGTTGTATTTATCCGCTCACGTTTGCTATGCTTTTAAGAGAGAGGTCAAATGTCAGGACATCTCATCTGACCAATTAATGCTTACTCGTTTAACATGCGGATTGGTGTTTACAAACTCTTCTCACTTTGCAGTCAGAGAAAGAAAAGTAAACTGAATTATGGGACAATTCTGCTGGGTTAAAGGGGTTGTGAAAAGAAAGGGTGTACTATGTCATTTTTGTATCACCGCAAAATGTAAATATATGTAAATGGGCTGTTCACATTCAGCAGTTAAGAAGCATAGTTTTTATAATTTTGAAGTGTGATGGAAACAAAGATTTTATTAGGATGAACATAAATCAAGATATTTTACTTAATTATGCACAAATGCTGAATATTCACTGAAATCGCATTCCCACACATTACTGTTCGAGTGTTAAATTGTTCCAGCACTAAAATGGTGTTTGTGAGCAAAGTTAGAGGCCATTTCAATGGAAAAAGTTCTGACTTTAAGCAACAGTAAGTGTTCTGTAAACAGCAGAAAAGATGCTGACTGTACATGACAGTGAATGTGCTGTCTGTAAACGACAGAAAATGCACTGTTTGTAAACAACATTAAATGTGCTGTATTTAAACAACGGTAAAAGTGCTGACTGTAAACAACAATGCTTCACTGTCTGGAAATTACAATGAATGCACTGTCTGTATAAACAGTAAATGCGTTGTCTGTAAACAACAGTGAATGTGCTGTCTGTATACGACAGTGAATGTGCTGTCTGTATACGACAGTGAATGCACTGTCTGTAAACAACAGTAAATGCGCTGTCTGTAAATGACAGTAAATGCGCTGTCTGTATACAACAGTGAATGGGCTATCTGTAAATGACACTGAATGCACTGTCTGTAAATGACTGTGAATGCGCTGTCTGTAAACAACAGATGAATGCGCTGTCTGTATATGACAGTGAATGTGCTTTCTGTAAACGACAGATGAATACGCTGTCTGTAAACGTCATAATGCGCTGTCTGTAAACGACAGATGAATGCCCTGTTGTATACAATAATGAATGTGCTGTCTGTAAACAACAGTGAATGTGCTGTCTGAAAATGACAGTGAATGCACTGTCTGTAAACGACAGAAAATGTGCTGTCTGTAAACGACAGATGAATGTGCTGTCAGTATACAACAGTAAATGTGCTGTCCGTATAGGACAGTAAATGCGCTGTCTACAAACGACAGTGAATGCGCTGTCTGTAAATGACAGATGAATGCGCTGTCTGTAAACAACAGTGAATGCCCTGACTGTAATCAACAGTGAATGCGCTGACTGTACACAACATTAAGGCCCTCATTCTGACCTTGGCGGGCGGCGGAGGCCGCCCGCCAAAGTCCCGCCGTCAGGTTACCGTTCCGCGGTCGAAAGACCGCGGCGGTAATTCTGACTTTCCCGCTGGGCTGGCGGGCGGTCGCCTTCAGGCCGCCCGCCAGCCCAGCGGGAAAGAGGCTTCCACGATGAAGCCGGCTCGGAATCGAGCCGGCGGAGTGGAAGCTGTGCGACGGGTGCAGTTGCACCCGTCGCGTATTTCACTGTCTGCGCAGCAGACAGTGAAATACATTTAGGGGCCCTCTTACGGGGGCCCCTGCAATGCCCATGCCAGTGGCATGGGCACTGCAGGGGCCCCCAGGGGCCCCGCGACCCCCCCTACCGCCATCCGGATCCCGGCGGTCGGACCGCCGGGATCTGGATGGCGGTAGGGGGGGTCGGAATCCCCTCGGCGGCGCAGCAAGCTGCGCCGCCTTGGAGGATTCAATGGGGCGGCGGTACACTGGCGGGAGCCCGCCAGTGTTGCCGGTCCGACCGCGGCTTTACCGCCGCGGTCGGAATCCCCATTGGAGCACCGCCGGCCTGTCGGCGGTGCTCCCGCGGTCCTCCGCCCTGGCGGTCTTTGACCGCCAGGGTCAGAATGACCGCCTAAATGTGCTGTATTTAAACAACGGTAAAAGTGCTGACTGTAAACAACAATGCTTCACTGTCTGGAAATTACAGTGAATGCGCTGTCTGTATAAACAGTAAATGCGTTGTCTGTAAACAACAGTGAATGCGCTGTCTGTAAACAACAGTGAATGTGCTGTCTGTATACAACAGTGAATGCACTGTCTGTAAACAACAGTAAATGCGCTGTCTGTAAATGACAGTAAATGCGCTGTCTTTATACAACAGTGAATGGGCTATCTGTAAATGACACTGAATGCGCTGTCTGTAAACGTCAGATAATGCGCTGTCTGTAAACGACAGATGAATGCTCTGTTGTATACAATAATGAATGTGCTGTCTGTAAACAACAGTGAATGTGCTGTCTGAAAATGACAGTGAATGCACTGTCTGTAAACGACAGAAAATGCGCTATCTGTAAATGACAGATGAATGCGCTGTCTGTAAACAACAGTGAATGCCCTGACTGTAATCAACAGTGAATGCGCTGACTGTACACAACATTAAATGTGCTGTATTTAAACAACGGTAAAAGTGCTGACTGTAAACAACAATGCTTCACTGTCTGGAAATTACAGTGAATGCGCTGTCTGTATAAACAGTAAATGCGTTGTCTGTAAACAACAGTGAATGCGCTGTCTGTAAACAACAGTGAATGTGCTGTCTGTATACAACAGTGAATGCACTGTCTGTAAACAACAGTAAATGCGCTGTCTGTAAATGACAGTAAATGCGCTGTCTGTATACAACAGTGAATGGGCTATCTGTAAATGACACTGAATGCGCTGTCTGTAAACGTCAGATAATGCGCTGTCTGTAAACGACAGATGAATGCTCTGTTGTATACAATAATGAATGTGCTGTCTGTAAACAACAGTGAATGTGCTGTCTGAAAATGACAGTGAATGCACTGTCTGTAAACGACAGAAAATGTGCTGTCTGTAAACGACAGATGAATGTGCTGTCAGTATACAACAGTAAATGTGCTGTCCGTATAGGACAGTAAATGCGCTGTCTACAAACGACAGTGAATGCGCTGTCTGTAAATGACAGATGAATGCGCTGTCTGTAAACAACAGTGACTGCCCTGACTGTAAACAACAGTGAATGTGCTGTCTGTAAATGACAGTGAATGCGCTGTATTTAAACAACGGTAAAAGTGCTGACTGTAAACAACAATGCTTCACTGTCTGGAAATTACAGTGAATGCGCTGTCTGTATAAACAGTAAATGCGCTATCTGTAAACGACAATGAATGCGCAGTCTGTAAACAACAGATGAATGCGCTGTCTGTAAACGACAGTGAATCAGCTGTCTGACTGCAAATAACAGTGAATGCGCTGTCTGTAAATGACAGTGAATGCGCTGACTGTAAACAACAGTGAATGCACTGTCTGTAAACGACAGTGAATGCACTGTCTGTATATGACAGTAAATGTGCTGTCTGTAAATGACAGTGAATGTGCTGTCTGTATACAATAGTGAATGCGCTGTCTGTATACAACAGTAAATGCGCTGACTGTCAACGACAATGAATGCACTGTCTGTATACGACAGTAAATGCGATGTCTGCAAATGACAGTGAATGTGCTGTCTGTAAACAATAGTAAATGCGCTGTCTGTAAACAACAATGAATGTGCTGTCTGTAAACAACAGATGAATGTGCTGTCTGACTGTAAACAACAGTGAATGTGCTGACTGTAAACAACAGTGAATGCGTTGTCTGTAAAAGACAGTAAATGCACTGTCTGTACACAACAGTAAATGTGCTGCCTGTAAATGACAGTGGAATGTGCTGTCGGTAAACAACAGTGAATGTGCTGTCTGTAAACTACAGTAAATGCGCTGTCTGTATACAACAGTAAATGTGCTGTCTGTGAATGACAGTGAATGCCATCTGTAAACAACAGTAAATGCGCTGTCTGTAAATGACAGATGAATGCGCTGTCTTTGTACGACAGTGAATGTGCTGTATGTATACGACAGTAAAAGCGCTGTCGGTAAATGACAGTGAATGCGCTGTCTGTAAATGTAGGAGGCTGGCCTGGCTTATTGTGGGTACCTTATGGTACTTACACTCTGTGCCAGGTCAAGTTATCCCTTATTAGTAGAATAGAGGTGTTTCTAGCAGCTTAGGCTGTTAGAGGTAGCTATGGCAAAACAGCTTAGGCTGAACTAGGGGACATGCAAAGCTCCTACTATACCACTTATATCATATAGCTCAATATCATAAGAAAACACAATACTCAGAGTTATTAAAATTAAAGGACAATATGCCAAAAGTATCTCAGAGGATACCCTCACTTAGGAGGTAAGTAATATACACAAATTATATGTACACAAACCCAAAACAGGTAACAGTAAGAAAAGTACTGCAAACAATGTAGAATCACAATAGGATGCAATAGGTAGACACAGGCCTAGGGGCAACACAAACCATATACTCCAAAAAGGGGAATGTGAATCACGAATGGACCCCAGGCCTATGGGAGGTCGTAGAGGATCACTGGAACTGTAAGAAAACAGTAACTGTGTCCAAAATACTCCACCCCAAGACCCTCAAAAGTAGGAGTAAAGTCACCCTACTACCCCAAAAAGACACAATAGTCGTGATAGGGGATTCTACAAGAACCACAAGCACCAGCAAAACACTGAAGATGGATTCCTGGACCTGAGGACCTGTAAAGGAAGGGGACCAAGTCCAAGAGTCACAAAAGTGTCCGGGGGGGGGCAGGAACCCACAAAACCCCGGATGAAGGTGCAAAAGGGCTGCCTCAGGGTGGAACTTCTCCTTTGGATGGAAGATGTCCCACGGCATGCTGGAGGTTGCAGAAGTGTTTCCAGGCAGAAATACCACAAACAAGCCTTGCTAGCTGCAAGAGTGGCAGTTGAGGATTTTGGGTACAGCTGGGGACCAGGAAGGACCAGGATGACGCCCTTTGGAGGAGGAGACAGAGGGGGCGCTCAGAAGCAGGCAGTTCTTGCATTCGTTATCTGAGGAATAGCCAAGAGGAGAGACCCTAAATAGCCAGAAAAGGAGGTTTGGCTATTAAGAAAGGATGCTTGGCTACTGAAAGAGGAGGGTTCTCTGATGTCACCTGCTGGCACTGGCCACTCAGAGCAGTCCAGTGTGCCCCAACACCTCTGAATCCAAGATGGCAGAGGTCTGGGATACACTGGAGGAGCTCTGGGCACCTCCCCTGGGAGGTACTGGTTAGGGGAGTGGTCACTCCCCTTTCCTTTGTCCAGTTTCGCCCCAGAGAAGGGCTGGGGGATCCTTGAACCGGTGTAGACTGGATTATGCAGAGATGGGCACCATCTGTGCCCATCAAAGCATTTCCAGGGGCTGGAGGAGGCTACTCCTTCCCAGCCCTTCACACCTATTTCAAAAGGGAGCGGGTGTAACACCCTCTCTCAGAGGAAATCCTTCGTTCTGCCTTCCTGGGACTGGGCTGCCCAGACCCCAGGGGGGCAGAAACCTGTCTGAGGGGTTGGCAGCAGCAGCAGCTGCAGTGGAAACCCCAGAAAGGCAGTTTGACAGTACCCAGGTTTTGTGCTAGAGACCCGGGGATGCATGGAGTTGTACCCCCAATACCAGAATGGTATTGGGGTGACAATTCCATGATCCTAGACATGTTACATGGCCATGTTCGGAGTTACCATTGTAACACTACATGTAGGTAGTTACCTACATGTAGTGCATGCGTGTAATGGTGTCCCCGCACTCACAAAGTCCGGGGAATTTGCCCTGAACAGTGAACGTTATTTCACTCAGGCTGCAGTGGCAGTCCTGTGTAAGAATTGTATGAGCTCCCTATGGGTGACAAAAGAAATGCTAAAGCCCATAGGGATCTCCTGGAACCCCAATACCCTGGGTTCCTAGGTACCATATACAAGGGAATTATAAGGGTGTTCCAGTGTGCCAATGAGAATTGGTAAAATTAGCCACTAGTCTGCATTGACAATTTTAAAAGCAGAGAGAGCATAAACACTGAGGTTCTGGTTAGCAGAGCCTCAGTGATACAGTTAGGCACCACACAGGGAACACATATAGGCCACAAACTTATGAGCACTGGGGTCCTGGCTAGCAGGATCCCAGGGACACATATCAAACACTCTGACAACATAGGGTTTTCACTATGAGCATTGGGCCCTGGCTAGCATGATCCCAGTGAGACAGTAAACACACCCTGACATATACTCACAAATAGGTGAAAAGTGGGGGTAACAAGGCTAGAAAGAGGCTACCTTCCTACAGTAAACAACAGTGAATGTTCTGTCTGTATACAACAGTAAATGTGCGGTCTGCAAATGACAGTGAATGCCCTTTCTGTAAACAACAGTGAATGCACCGACTGTACACAACAGTGGATACGTTGTCTGTAAACAACAGTGAATGCGCTGTCTGTAAACAACAGTGAACGTGCTGTCTGTAAATGACAGTGAATGCGCTGTCTGTAAACGACAGTGAATGCGCTATCTTGACCTCGGGTAGGTCGCTTCCCCGCCGCTGCAGCTCCACCTGCCCAGGCCCCTGCCATGTTTCTCTTGCATTTTATTTCCTCCATTTGGCGTTCTCCTCTTTGATTTCATTTTCTTTGCACTTTCTTTCCCGCCGCTGCCACCCGTGCGGCCCGCCCCCCCTGCTCCCATTTGCTGTCCTTCCCTCCTGCCTCCCACCTCCCAGCTGACCCCTCCTCCCCCCCTTGCTTCTTATGGCGGCCGCTGCACGGCCGCGCCGCTGGCGCACCAAAGGCATGCCCGTCTGCGCCCGTCTGCACCTGGTCTGCGCCCAGCGCCAGAACCCCTGGAACCCACCGCACTCAAAGCACCCAACTAAAATACGACGCCGCCTCCCTCAAAGCCCTCAACACCGGACAAACAGCCACCTGCTACTAAGCCATCCCTAAACGAACCCATGGGCCCTTCACCTGTCAAGCCTGCAAATACACATTCCTCCGATCCTGCAGACCACCCACCGACCCTCGCAACAACAACCACCTCAAGTGCATCCTCCTCAACACACGCTCCGTCCACAAACACGCCTTTGAACTATGGGACCTCCTGGACACAACAGCACCAGATGTCGCCTTCATCACAGAAACCTGGATGAAAACCTCCTCAGCCCCTGACATCGCCATAGCCATCCACGACGGCTACAAGATCGCCCGGAAGGACCGCATCAACCAAACCAGAGGAGGAATCGCCATCATCTACAGGAACACCATCAACATCACGACCACCACCGAAGAGACACCCCTCGCCGCCGAACACATACACTTCCAGATCCACACCGACCCCAAAAGCACCCTCAGAGGAACACTTGTCTACAGACCCCCGGGCCCACGCGCCCAATCAGCGAAACCATCGCAGACTTCATCAGCCCGCATGCCCTAGCCTCACCAGAATACATCCTCCTTGGGGACCTGGACTTCCACCTGGAAAAAAAAAATGACAACAACACCGCCACCCTGCTCGCCAACCTCGCCAACCTCGGACTCAAGCAACTGGTGAGCACCCCCACCCACACCGCTGGCCACACACTAGACCCCATCCTCTCCGCCAGCAACCACGTCTCCTTCAGCCACTCCTCCGGACTACACTGGACCGACCACAGATGCGTTCACTGCACCTTCAAACGAGAGACTCACCACCATCGCACACAACAAATCCCCCACAGACGCTGGAGCAAAATCTCCACAGAGCAGCTCCTCTCAACACTGAACCAAAACCCACCAGCCAACATCACTGACGCCAACAACGCAGCCCACAGCCTCACACAGTGGATCACCAACTGTGCTGAAAACCTCGCACCACTTAAAATCCCCCAAGGTGGGACCAGCTTCAGGAAAGCCCCATGGTTCACGGACGCCCTTAAAGAATCTAAGAAATCCTGCCGAACCCTCGAAAAAAAAGTGGCGCAGGGAACGAACCACAGAAAACATGACAGCCCTCAAAATCGCCACCCGTGAACACCACCAGCTGATCCGCTCCACCAAAAGGACGTCATTCAAAGAGCGACTAGACAACAACACCCACAACAGCAAGAAACTCTTCAACATCGCCAAAGAGCTCTCCAACCCCAGCGCCAGCTCCAACGACATCACACCCTCACAAGAACTCTGCAACTACCTCGCTACATTCTTCCACCGAAAGATTGCAGATCTACACGACAGCATTGGACCCCAGGCCCTGCCCCCTACCACCGAACCAGCAGCCCCCACCACTACACTCAGCTCCTGGACCCCTATCAGTTCAGAAGAGACCAGAAGCATCATGAACACCATCCACTCCGGCTCCCCTCGGACCCTTGCCCCATCACATCTTCAACAAAGCTGACTCCGTCATCGCCCCCCATCTCCGGAACCTCATCAACAGCTCGTTCGCATCAGCCATGTTCCCCGAGAGCTGGAAACACGCAGAAATCAACGCTCTCCTGAAAAAACCCATAGCAGACCCCATCGACCTGAAGAACGTCCGCCCCATCTCTCTTCTTCCATTACCAGCCAAGGTCATAAAGAAGACTGTCAATAAGCAGCTGACCGCTTTCCTCGAGGCTAACAATTCACTCGACCCATCCCAATCTGGATTCCGAGCCAACCACAGCACACAAACCGGCCTCATCGCAGTCACCGACGACATCAGGACTCTGATAGACAACGGAGAAACAACCGCCCTCATCCTCCTGGACCTCTCGGCTGCCTTCGACACCGTGTGCCATCACACCCTAATAACCCGCCTCCCCACCACTGGAATCCTAGGACAGGCCCTAGACTTGATCATCTTGTTCCTCTTCAACAGAACCCAGAGAGTCCTCCTCCCTCCCTTCCGCTCATAACCCACCAAGATCATCTGCGGCGTACCCCAAGGATCCTCGCTCAGCCCAACCCTCTTCAGTATCTACATGAGCCCCCTCGCCACCATTGCATGCAAACACCACATCAACATCATCTCCTACGCCGACGACACCCAGCTGATACTCTCCCTCACCAAACACCCAACCACCGCCAAAACCAACCTACAGGAAGGAATGAAAGACGTCGCGGAATGGATGAAGCTCAGCCGTTTAAAACTGAACTCAGACAAGACCTCATCCTCGGACAATCCCAATCCGCCTGAGACGACTCCTGGTGGCCCACGGCGCTGGGCACCGCACCAACCCACTCAGATCACTCACGCAACCTCGGATTCATCCTGGACCCCCTCCTCACAATGACCAACCAAGTCAACGCCTTCTCATCACAATGCTTCAACACCCTACGCATGCTCCGAAAAATCTTCCAATGGATCCCCGCCGAAACCAGAAAGACAGTTACCCATGCCCTCATCACAAGCCGACTAAACTACGGAAACACCCTATAATCAGGCACCACGCAAAGTTTCAGAAATGTCTACAACGCATACAGAACGCCTCCCCACGCCTCATCCTCGACATCCCTCGCCACGATCACATATCTGACCACCTGAAACACCTGCACTGGCTCCCCGTCAACAAAAGGATCACCTTCAGGCTCCTCACCCACGCACACAAAGCACTCCACAACATGGGCACCGAATACCTCAACAGCCACCTCTCGTTCTACACGCCCACCCGGCAGCTCCACTCAGCCAGCCTCGTCCTCGCCACCATCCCACGGATCCGCAGAACTACCGCCGGAGGAAGATCATTCACCTACCTGGCAGCCAAAGCATGGAACTACCTCCCCGCACCCCTAAGAACTAACCAGGACCATCTCGCCTTCAGGAAACTCCTCAAGACATGGCTTTTCGAGCAGCAGTAACTCCCCCGCCCCCCCTCCAGCGCCTTGAAACCCTCTCGGGTGAGTAGCGCACTCTATAAATGTACTGATTGATTGATTGTCTATTAACAACAGATGAATGCGCTGGCTGTAAATGACAGTGAATGCGCTGTCTGTAAATGACAATGAATGCGCTGTCTGTAAATGACAGTGAATGTGCTGTCTGTAAATGACAGTGAATGCTGTCTGTAAACAATAGTAAATGCGCTGTCTGTAAATGACAATGAATGCGCTGTCTGTAAACAACAGATGAATGCGCTTTCTCTAAATGACAGTGAATGCGCTGTCTGACTGTAAACAACAGTGAATGCGCTGTCTGTAAACGACAGTAAATGTGCTGACTGTAAACAACAGTGAATGCGCCGGCTGTAAACGACAGAGAATGCACTGTCTGTTCACAACAGTGAATGCGCTGACTGTAAATTACAGATGAATGTGCTGTCTGTAAACAACAGTGAATGCACTGTCTGTATACGATAGTAAATGTGCTGCCTGTATACGACAGTGAATGCGCTGAATTTTAAGCAACAGTGAATGTGCTGTCTGTAAACTACAGTAAATGACCTGTCTGTATACGACAGTAAATGCGCTGTCTGTAAACGACAGATGAGTGCGCTGTCTGTAAACGACAGATGAATGTGCTGTCTGTAAACAACAGTGAATGCTCTGACTGTAAACAACGGTGAATGCGCTGTCTGTATACAACAGTAAATGTGCTGTCTGCAAATGACAGTGAATGCCCGGTCTGTAAACAACAGTGAATGCACCGACTGTACACAACAGTGGATGCGCTGTCTGTAAACAACATTGAATGCGCTGTCTGTAAACAACAGTGAATGTGCTGTCCGTAAACGACGGTGAATGCGCTGTCCGTATACGACAGTAAATGCGCTGTCTGTAATGACAGTGAGTGCGCAGACTGTACACAACAGTGACTGCGCTGTCTATAAACAACAGTGAATGCACTGACTGTAAACAACAGTGAATGCGCTGTCTGTAAAAGACAGTGAATGTGCTGTCTGTATACAACAGTGAATGCTCTGACTGTAAACAACAGTGAATGTGCTGTCTGTAAACAACGGTGAATGCGCTGTCTGTAAACAACGGTGAATGCGCTGTCTGTATACGACAGTAAATGTGCTGTCTGCAAATGACAGTGAATGCCCGGTCTGTAAACAACAGTGAATGCACCGACTGTACACAACAGTGGATGCGCTGTCTGTAAACAACATTGAATGCGCTGTCTGTAAACAACAGTGAATGTGCTGTCCGTAAACGACGGTGAATGCGCTGTCCGTATACGACAGTAAATGCGCTGTCTGTAATGACAGTGAATGTGCTGACTGTACACAACAGTGAATGCACTGACTGTAAACAACAGTGAATGCGCTGTCTGTAAAAGACAGTGAATGTGCTGTCTGTATACAACAGTAAATGCGCTGTCTGTAAATGACAGTGAATGCGCTGTCTGTAAACAATAGTAAATGCGCTGTCTGTAAACAACAGTGAATGCGCTGTCTGTTAACAACAGATGAATGCGCTGTCTGTAAACAATAGTAAATGCGTTATCTGTAAACGACAATGAATGCGCTGTCTCTAAGCAACAGATGAATGTGCTGTCTCTAAACGACAGTGAATGCGCTGTCTGACTGCAAACACCAGTGAATTCGCTGTCTGTAAACAACAGTGAATGCTCTGATTGTAAACAACAGTGAATGCACAGTCTGTGCACGACAGAGGATGCGCTGACTGTAAATGACAGATGAATGCGCTGTCTGTAAACAACAGTGAATGCACTGTCTGTATACAACAGTAAATGTGCTGCCTGTATACGAAAGTGAATGCGATGACTTTTAAACAACAGTGAATGAGCTGTCTGTATACGATAGTAAATGCGCTGTCTGTAAATGACAGATGAATGCGCTGTCTGTAAATGACAGATAAATGCGCTGTCTGTAAACAACAGTGAATGCGCTGCCTGTATACAATAGTAAATGCGCTGTCTGTAAATGACAGATGAATGCGCTGTCTGTAAATGACAGATGAATGTGCTGTCTGTAAACAACAGTGAATGCGCTGCCTGTAAACAACAGTGAATTTGCTGTCTGTAAACAACAGTGCACTGCCAGACAATGCTTTGGTTACAGTAAAGAAGGTCCCTCATGTCCACCTTAAAGCTTATAACTGCTTCATTTCTTCTTTTTGGCACAATCAAACAATCTTAAAGTAAAACAAAAATAATTCAAACAGCACAAAACAAGATGATCCTTCCAGCCCGCTGAACCCTGACATCCTCTAGAGGAAGGGCACTTCACTGTTTGAAGAAGGAGGTAAGAGAGGGAAGGTAGGAACACCACCAATGTACCCAACCCCCAAACAAGGATCAGGCCTCAGATTTTAAACAAGAAGCCTGTTCACACTTTCCTCCGGAGTACTGCTTCTCTGTGTACTCTCTAGTAACACTGGCCCTAATCCTGCTGAAAGAAACCCAGTGTTCTTCAATCCAGGCCAGCTCAGACTACTTCAAACAGATTCTTTAGAACAAGAAACACAGGCCCAGGCACTGTTGGAACTAGCATGATCCATTCACACCTGGCAGGAGGAAGCAGGATGCACTCAGCTGCCGGCCTGAATGTGCAAACAAAACCACAATGTACAAGAAAAGTAAACTTCACTTTACTCTCACTTCTATAATTTCACTCAGAACCCTTTGGAAAGAAGAGATAAGCAGAGTGAGCAGAGCTTCCAAACAAACCTCATGAGGGAAGGACAAGGCACTGCTTATAACAAACCACATGAAGGAAGGACCAGGCACTGTTTACTAACAAACCACATGAGGGAAGGACCAGGCACTGCTTACTAACACACCACATGAGGGAAGGACCAGGCACTGCTTATAACAAACCACATGAAGGAAGGACCAGGCACTGCTTACTAACAAACCACATGAGGGAAGGACCAGGCACTGCTTACTAACAAACCACATGAAGGTAGGACCAGGCACTGCTTACTAACAAACCACATGATGGAAGAGCCAGGCACTGCTTATAACAAACCACATGAAGGAAGGACCAGGCACTGTTTACTAACAAACCACATGAGGGAAGGACCAGGCACTGCTTACTAACAAACCACATGAGGGAAGGACCAGGCACTGCTTACTAACAAACCACATGAAGGTAGGACCAGGCACTGCTTACTAACAAACCACATGATGGAAGAGCCAGGCACTGCTTATAACAAACCACATGAAGGAAGGACCAGGCACTGCTTACTAACAAACCACATCAAGGAAGGACCAGGCACTGCTTACTAACAAACCACATGAAGGATTGACCAGGCACTGCCTATTAGCAAACCACATGAGGGAAGGACCAGGCACTGCTTAATAACAAACCACATGAAGGCAGAGCCAGGCACTGCTTACTAACAAACCACATGAGGGAAGGACCAGGCACTGCTTATTAACAAACCACATGTAGGCAGAGCCAGGCACTGCTTATAACAAACCTCATGAAGGCAGAGCCAGGCACTGCTTATAACAAACCACAAGAATGAAGGACCAGGCACTGCTTATTAACAAACCAAATGAGGGAAGGACCAGGAATTGCTTATAACAAACCACATGAGGGAAGGATAAGGCACTGCTTATAACAAGCCACATGAGGGAAGGACCAGGCACTGCTTATAAAAAAACACATGAGGGAAGGACCAGGCACTACTTATAACAAACCACATGAGGGAAGGACCAGGCACTGCTTACTAACAGACCACATGAGGGAAGGACCAGGCACTGCTTATTAACAAACCACATGAAGGAAGGACCAGGCACTGCTTATTAACAAACCTCATGAAGGCAGAGCCAGGCAGTGCGTACTACAAACCACATGAAGAAAGGACCAGGCACTGCTTACTAACAAACCACATAAAGGCAGAGCCAGGCACTGCTTATAACAAACCACATGAAGGAAGGACCAGGCACTGCTTATTAACAAACCACATGACGGA
Organism: Pleurodeles waltl; assembly: GCF_031143425.1. NCBI lineage: Eukaryota > Metazoa > Chordata > Amphibia > Caudata > Salamandridae > Pleurodeles > Pleurodeles waltl. The sequence continues at coordinate 9,787,630 of NC_090438.1, read as the reverse complement.
AGGACCAGGCACTGCTTAATAACAAACCACATGAAGGCAGAGCCAGGCACTGCTTACTAACAAACCACATGAGGGAAGGACCAGGCACTGCTTATTAACAAACCACATGAAGGCAGAGCCAGGCACTGTTTATAACAAACCTCATGAAGGCAGAGTCAGGCACTGCTTATAACAAACCACAAGAAGAAAGGACCAGGCACTGCTTATTAACAAACCACATGAGGGAAGGACCAGGCACTGCTTATAACAAATCACATGAGGGAAGGATAAGGCACTGCTTATAACAAGCCACATGAGGCAAGGACCAGGCACTGCTTATAAAAAACCACATGAGGGAAGGACCAGGCACTACTTATAACAAACCACACGAGGGAAGGACCAGGCACTGCTTATTAACAAACCACATGAAGGAAGGACCAGGCACTGCTTATTAACAAACCTCATGAAGGCAGAGCCAGGCACTGCGTATAACAAACCACATGAAGGAAGGACCAGGCACTGCTTATAAACAAACCTCATGAAGGCAGAGCCAGGCACTGCTTACAACAAACCACATGAAGGAAGGACCAGGCACTGCATATTAACAAACCACATGAAGGAAGGACCAGGCACTGCATATTAACAAACCACATGAAGGAAGGACCAGGGACTGTGTATTAAAAAACCACATGAAGGAAGGACCAGGCACTGCTTATTAACAAACATCCCTGAAGGCAGGCCCAGGCACTGCAAATAAACAAATCTCATGAAGGCAGGACCAAGGACTGCTTATAACAAACCTCTCTGAAGGCAGAGCCAGGCACTGTTGCCAATCAAACCTCATGAAGGCAGGGTCAGCACTGCTTATAACCAAACCTCTCTGCAGGCAGGGCCAGCACTATTTGTAAATGAACCTCATGAGGGCGGAGCAAGGCACTGCTTATAAACAAACCTCATCAAGGCAGGGTCAGGACTGCTTATAAACAGACCTCATGAAGGCTGGGCCAGGCACTGTTTATAACAAACCAAATGAGGGAAGTACCAGGAACTGCTTATAACAAACCACATGAGGGAAGGATAAGGCACTGCTTATAACAAGCCACATGAGGGAAGGACCAGGCACTGCTTATAAAAAAACACATGAGGGAAGGACCAGGCACTACTTATAACAAACCACATGAGGAAAGGACCAGGCACTGCTTATTAACAAACCACTTGAAGGAAGGACCAGGCACTGCTTACTAACAAACCACATGAAGGCAGAGCCAGGCACTGCTTATAACAAACCACATGAAGGAAGGACCAGGCACTGCTTACTAACAAACCACATGAAGGAAGGACCAGGCACTGCTTATTAACAAACCACATGACGGAAGGACCAGCCACTGCTTAATAACAAACCACATGAAGGCAGAGCCAGGCACTGCTTACTAACAAACCACATGAGGGAAGGACCAGGCACTGCTTACTAACAAACCACATGAAGGAAGGACCAGGCACTGCTTACTAACAAACCACATGAAGGCAGAGCCAGGCACTGCTTATAACAAACCACATGAAGGAAGGACCAGGCACTGCTTACTAACAAACCACATGAAGGAAGGACCAGGCACTGCTTATTAACAAACCACATGACGGAAGGACCAGCCACTGCTTAATAACAAACCACATGAAGGCAGAGCCAGGCACTGCTTACTAGCAAACCACATGAGGGAAGGACCAGGCACTGCTTACTAACAAACCACATGAAGGAAGGACCAGGCACTGCTTACTAACAAACCACATGATGGCAGAGCCAGGCACTGCTTATAACAAACCACATGAAGGAAGGACCAGGCACTGCTTACTAACAAACCACATGAAGGAAGGACCAGGCACTGCTTACTAACAAACCACATTAAGGATTGACCAGGCACTGCTTCTTAACAAACCATATGAGGGAAGGACCAGGCACTGCTTAATAACAAACCACATGAAGGCAGAGCCAGACACTGCTTATAACAAACCTCATGAAGACAGAGCCAGGCACTGCTTATAACAAACCACAAGAAGGAAGGACCAGGCACTGCTTATTAACAAACCACATGAGGGAAGGACCAGGCACTGCTTATAACAAACCACATGAGGGAAGGATAAGGCACTGCTTATAACAAGCCACATGAGGGAAGGATCACGCACTGCTTATTAAAAAACCACATGAAGGAAGGACCAGGCACTGCTTATTAACAAACCACATGAGGAAAGGACCAGGCACTGCTTGCTAAGAAACCACATGAAGCACTGCTTACTAACAAACCACATGAAGGAAGGACCAGGCACTGCTTACTAACAAACCACATGAAGGAAGGACTAGGCACTGCTTATTAAAAAACCTCATGAAGGCAGAGCCAGGCACTGCTTATAACAAACCACATGAAGGAAGGACCAGGCACTGCTTGTTAACAACCCACATGAAGGAAGGACCAGGCACAGCTTATTAACAAACCTCATGAAGGCAGAGCCAGGCACTGCTTATAACAAACCACATGAAGGAAGGACAATGCACTGCTTAATAACAAACCGCATGAAGGCAGAGCCAGGCACTGCTTACTACAAACCACATGAAGGAAGGACCAGGCCCTGCTTATTAACAAACCACATGTAGGCAGAGCCAGGCACTGCTTACTAACAAACCACATGAGGGAAGGACCAGGCACTGCTTACTAACAAACCACATGAAGGAAGGACCAGGCACTGCTTACTAACAAACCACATGATGGCAGAGCCAGGCACTGCTTATAACAAACCACATGAAGGAAGGACCAGGCACTGCTTACTAACAAACCACATGAAGGATTGACCAGGCACTGCTTCTTAACAAACCATATGAGGGAAGGACCAGGCACTGCTTAATAACAAACCACATGAAGGCAGAGCCAGGCACTGCTTATAACAAACCTCATGAAGGCAGAGCCAGGCACTGCTTATAACAAACCTCAAGAAGGAAGGACCAGGCACTGCTTATTAACAAACCACATGAGGGAAGGACCAGGCACTGCTTATAACAAACCACATGAGGGAAGGATAAGGCACTGCTTATAACAAGCCACATGAGGGAAGGACCAGGCACTGCATATTAACAAACTACATGAAGGAGGGGCCAGGGACTGCGTATTAACAAACATCCCTGAAGGCAGTACCAGGCACTGCTTCTAAATAAACCACATGAAATCAGGACCAGGGACTGCTTATAACAAACCTCTCTGAAGGCAGTACCAGGCACTGTTGCCAATCAAACGTCATGAAGGCAGGGTCAGCACTGCTTATAACCAAACCTCTCTGCAGGCAGGGCCAGCACTATTTGTAAATGAACCTCATGAGGGCGGAGCAAGGCACTGCTTATAAACAAACCTCATCAAGGCAGGGTCAGCACTGCTTATAAACAGACCTCATGAAGGCAGGACCAGGCACTACCTATAAACAAATTTCATGAAGGCAGAGCCAGGCACTGCTTATAAACATACCTCCATGAAGGCAGCGACAGGCACTGCTTATTAACAAACCTCATGAAGGCTGGGCCTCCACTGCTTACTAACAAACCACATGAAGGAAGGACCAGGCACTGCTTACTAACAAACCACATGAAGGAAGGACCAGGCACTGCTTATTAACAAACCTCATGAAGGCAGAGCCAGGCACTGCTTATAACAAACCACATGAAGGAAGGACCAGGCACTGCTTATTAACAACCCACATGAAGGAAGGACCAGGCACTGCTTATAACAAACCACATGAAGGAAGGACAACGCACTGCTTAATAACAAACCACATGAAGGCAGAGCCAGGCACTGCTTACAACAAACCACATGAAGGAAGGACAAGGCACTGCTTATTAACAAACCACAAGAAGTAAGGACCGGGGACTGCTTATTAACAAACCACATGAATGAAGGACCAGGCATTGCTTATTAACAAACCACATGAGGGAATGACCAGGCACTGCTTATTAAGAACCACATGAAGGAAGGACCAGGCACTGCTTATTAACAAATCCCATGAAATCAGGACCAGTCACTGCTTATAAGGAAACCTCATGAAGGCAGGCTCAGGCACTGCAAATAAACTCATCTCATGAAGGCAGGACTAGAGAACGCTTATAACAAACCTCCATTGAGGCAGCGACAGGCACTGCTTATTAACAAACCATATGAAGGCTGGGCCAGGTACTGCTTACTAACAAACCACATGAAGGAAGGACCAGGCACTGCTTATTAACAAACCACATGAGGGAAGGACCAGGCACTGCTTACTAGAAACCACATGAAGCACTGCTTACTAATAAACCACATGAAGGAAGGACCAGGCACTGCTTACTAACAAACCACTTGAAGGAAGGACCAGGCACTGCTTATTAACAAACCTCATCAAGGCAGAGCCAGGCACTGCTTATAACAAACCACATGAAGGAAGGACCAGGCACTGCTTATTAACAACCCACATGAAGGAAGGACCAGGCACTGCTTATTAACAAACCTCATAAAGGCAGAGCCAGGCACTGCTTATAACAAACCACATGAAGAAGGACCAGGCACTGCTTACTAACAAACCACATGAAGGCAGAGCCAGGCACTGCTTACAACAAACCACATGAAGGAAGGACCAGGTACTGCTTATTAACAAACCACATGAGGGAAGGACCAGGCACTGCTTATTAAAAAAACACATGAGGGAATGACCAGGCACTGCTTATTAAAAAAACGCATGAGGGAATGACCAGGCACTGCTTATTAAAAAAACGCATGAAATCAGGACCAGTCACTGCTTATAAAGAAACCTCATGAAGGCAGGCTCAGGCACTGCAAATAAACAAATCTCATGAATGCAGGACCATGGACTTCCTAAAACAAACCTCTCTAAAGGCAGTACCAGGCACTGTTGCCAATCAAACCTCATGAAGTCAGGACCAGGCACTGCTTATAAACAAACCTCATGAAGGCAGAGCTAGGCACTGCGTATAACAAACCACATGAGGGAAGGACCAGACATTGCTTATTAAAAAACCACATGAGGGAATGACCAGGCACTGCTTATTAAAAAAACGCATGAAGGAGGGACCAGGCACTGCTTATTAACAAACCCCATGAAATCAGGACCAGTCACTGCTTATAAACAAATCTCATGAATGCAGGACCATGGACTTCCTAAAACAAACCTCTCTAAAGGCAGTACCAGGCACTGTTGCCAATCAAACCTCATGAAGTCAGGACCAGGCACTGCTTATAACCAAAGCTCTCTGCAAGCAGGGCCAGCACTATTTGTAAATGAACCTCATGAGGGCGGAGCAAGGCACTGGTTATAAACAAACTTCATCAAGGCAGGGTCAGGCACTGCTTACTAACAAACCACAAGAAGGAAGGACCAGGCACTGCCTATAAACAAACCTCATGAAGGCAGTGACAGGCACTGCTTAGAAACAAACCTCACAATAGAACGGTAAGCATTACATATAAACAAACGTCATGAAGGGGGGACCAGCAGTCCTTATGAATAAACCTCGTGAATGCAGGACCAGGCACTGCTTATAAACAAACTTCATGCAGGCAGGGCCAGGCACTGCTTATAAACAAACCTCCACAGAGGCTGGCCTGGCTTGTACTTACACCTTGCACCAGGCCCAGTTATCCCTTATTAGTGTATAGGGTGTCTAGCAGCTTAGGCTGATAGATAATGGTAGCTTAGCAGAGCAGCTTAGGCTGAACTAGGAGACGTGTGAAGCTCCTACTGTACCACTATTGTCATATGACAATATCATAAGAAAACACAATACACAGTTATACTAAAAATAAAGGTACTTTATTTTTATGACAATATGCCAAAGTATCTCAGTGAGTACCCTTAGTATGAGGATAGCAAATATACACAAGATATATGTACACAATACCAAAATATGCAGAAATACCAATAGAAAACAGTACAAACAATGTATAGTCACAATAGAATGCAAAGGGGGCACATAGGGATAGGGGCAACACAAACCATATACTCTAGAAGTGGAATGCGAACCACGAATGGACCCCAAACCTATGTGACCTTGTAGAGGGTCGCTGGGACTGTAAGAAAACAGTGAGGGTTAAAAAAATTGCCCACCCCAAGACCCTGAAAAGTGGGTGCAAAGTGCACCTAAGTTCCCCAAAGAGCACAGAAGTTGTGATAGGGGGATTCTGCCAGGAAGACAAACACCAGCAATGCAAGAACGATGGATTTCCAGACGAGAGTACCTGTGGAACAAGGGGACCAAGTCCAAGAGTCACGATCAAGTCGGGAGTGGGCAGATGCCCAGGAAATGCCAGGAAAATGCCAGCTGTGGGTGCAAAGAAGCTGCAACCGGATGGTAGAAGCTGTAGATTCTGCAAGAACGACAAGGGCTAGAAACTTCCCCTTTGGAGGATGGATGTCCCACGTTGTGAAGAGACTTGCAGAGGTGTTTCCGTGCAGAAAGACTGCAAACAAGCCTTGCTAGCTGCAAGGGTCACAGTTAGGGTTTGTGGATGCTGCTGTGGCCCAGGAGCGACCAGGATGTCGCCAATTGTGTGAGGAGACAGAGAGGGCGTCCAGCAAGACAAAGAGCCCACTCAGACGCAAGCAGCACCCGCAGAAGTGCCAGAACAGGCACTACAAAGAGGAGTGAACCGGAGCTCACCCGAAGTCACAAAGGAAGGTCCCACGACGCCGGAGGACAACTCAGGAGGTCGTGCACTGCAGGTTAGAGGTGTCCCCACATCGTTCAGGGCAAATTCCCCGGACTTTGTGAGTGCGGGGACACCATTTCACGCATGCACTATACATACTACCTATGTATAGCATCACAATGGTAACTCCGAATATGGCCATGTAACATGTCTGGCATTGGGGAGACAATTCAATGATCCCCCGAGTCTCTAGCACAGACCCGGGTACTGCCAAACTACCTTTCCCGGGGTTTCACTGCAGCAGCTGCTGCTGCCAACCCCTCAGACAGGTTTCTGCCCTCCTGGGGTCCAGCCAGGCCTGGCCCAGGAAGGCAGAACAAAGGCTTCCTCAGAGAGAGGGTGTTACACCCTCTCCCTTTGGTAAAGGTGTCAGGGCCTGGGAGGAGTAGCCTCCCCCAGCCTCTGGAAATGCTTTGATGGGCACAGATGGTGCCCATCTCTGCATAAGCCAGTCTACACCGGTTCAGGGATCCCCCAGCCATGCTCTGGCACAAAACTGGACAAAGGAAAGGGGAGTGACCACTCCCCTGAACTGCACCTCCCAGGGGAGGTGCCCAGAGCTCCTCCAGCATGCCCCAGACCTCTGCCATCTTGGATTCAGAGGTGTGCTGGCACACTGGACTGCTGTGAGAGGCCAGGGCCAGCAGGTGACGTCAGAGACTCCTTCTGATAGGCTCTTACCTGTGTTACTAGCCTATCCTCCTTCCTAGGTAGCCAAACCTCCTTTTCTGGCTATTTAGAGTCTCTGCTTTCGGGAATTCTTCAGATACCGAATGCAAGAGCTCACCAGAGTTCCTCTGCACTTCTCTCTTCGCCTTCTGCCAAAGGATCGACCGCTGACTGCTCAGGACACCTGCGAAACCGCAACAAAGTAGCCAAGACGACTACTGCAACCTTGTATCGCTTCATCCTGCCGGCTTTCTCCTCTGTTTCCTGGTGGTACATGCTCTGGGGGTATCCTGCCTCCTTCCTGCACCAGGAGCTCTGAAGAAATCTCCGTGGGTCGACGGAATCTTCCCCCTGCAACCGCAGGCAACAAAAGACTGCATCACCGGTCCTCTGGGTTCCCTCTCAGCACGACGAGCGTGGTCCCTGGAACTCAGCAACTCTGTCCAAGTGACTCCCACATTCCAGTGACTCTTCAGTCCAAGTGTGGTGGAGGTAAGTCCTTGCCTCCCCACGCTAGACTGCATTGCTGGGCACCGCGTGATTTGCAGCTGCTCCGGCTCCTGTGCACTCTTCCAGGATTTCCTTTGTGCACAGCCAAGCCTGGGTCCCCAACACTCTAACCTGCAGTGCACAACCTTCTGAGTTGTCCTCCGGCATCGTGGGACTCCCTTTTATGACTTCGGGTGGACTCCGGTTCACTCCTCTTCCAAGTGCCTGTTCCGGTACTTCTGCGGGTGCTGCCTGCTTCTGTGAGGGCTCCCTGACTTGCTGGGCGCCCCCTCTGTCTCCTCATCCAAGTGGTGACATCCTGGTCCCTCCTGGGCCACAGCAGCATTCAAAAACCCTAACCACAACCCTTGCAGCTAGCAAGGCTTGTTTGCGGTCTTTCTGCATGCGATCACCTCTGTAAGCTTCTTCACGACGTGGGACATCCATCCTCCAAAGGGGAAGTTGCTAGCCCTCTTCGTTCTTGCAGAATCCACAGCTTCTACCATCCAGTGGCAGCTTCTTTGCACCCTCAGCTGGCATTTCCTGGGTATCTGCCCTCTCTCGACATTGTCGCGACTCTTGGACTTGGTCCCCTTGTTTCATAGGTACTCAGGTCCGGAAATCCACTGTTGTTGCATTGCTGGTGTTGGTCTTCCATGCAGAAACCCCCTATCACAACTTCTGTGCTCTCTGGGGGTTATAGGTGCACTTTACACCTACTTTTCAGGGTCTTGGGGTGGGCTATTTTTCGAACCCTCACTGTTTTCTTACAGTCCCAGCGACCCTCTACAAGCTCACATAGGTTTGGGGTCCATTCGCGGTTCGCATTCCACTTTTGGAGTATATGGTTTGTGTTGCCCCTATACCTATGTGCTCCTATTGCAATCTACTGTAACTTTACATTGCTTGCATTACTTCCTTTTGCTATTACTGCATAATTTTTGTATTGTGTACATATTTCTTGTGTATATTTGGCATCCTCATACTGAGGGTACTCACTGAGATACTTTTGGCATATTGTCATAAAAATAAAGTACCTTTATTTTTAGTATATCTGTGTATTGTGTTTTCTTATGATGTTGTGCATATGACACCAGTGGTATAGTAGGAGCTTTGCATGTCTCCTAGTTCAGCCTAAGCTGCTCTGCTATAGCTACCTTCTATCAGCCTAGGCTGCTAGAAACACCTCTTCTACACTAATAAGGGATAACTGGACCTGGTGCAGAGTGTAAGTACCCCTTGGTACCCACTACAAGCCAGGCCAGCCTCCTAAACTCATGAAATGAGGACCAGGCACTGCTTATAAAAAAGAAACCTTATGAAGTCCTGGTCAGCACTGGTTATAAACAAACCTCATGAAGGAAGACCAGGTACTGCTTATAAACTGCTTATAAACAAACCTCATGAAGGCCGGGCCAGCACTGGCTATAAACAAACCTCATGAAGGCAGGACTAGGCACTGCTTATAAACAAATGTCCATAAAAGCATCCCCAGGCACTGCTTATAATCAAACCTCTTGAAAGCAGTACCAAGCACTGCTTAGATGCCAACCTGATGATGTAAGGTTTAGCATTACTTACAAACAAACCTTAGGAAGGCAGGTTCCACATTACTTATAAACAAACCTCATGAAGGCAGGTCCAGGCACTGCTTATAAACAACATTCATGATAATAATAATGGGAAGGATGTTTGTAAATTTGTATTTATGGTATAACTCTAACTCTACAACTTCTAATGTTTGTGTAGTTTCAGTTTGCTTTCTTGAGAAAAACAAAATACATTTGTAGTAATTGAAAGGTAGTGTTTGAATTATAAATGTATGTTATAACGTACAAGTTACTTACCTTCGGTAATGAAACATCTGGTAGAGACATACTCTAGTTGCAGATTCCTTACCTTATAATTTTCCCCCAGGCGTCGAAGATTTTTCTTCGAGCAATACCCTTGTGCATCGGCAGGTGTTGTTGGTTGACTCCGCGGTCAACGCTGACGTCGTGTTCGCCGTAATGACGTCGGGAGTAGTATATAGACGGCACCCCCGCACAGTGACGTCAGTTTCTTTTAACGACTTTCCACGCCAAAGCGCAGAGCCGCTAAGAACACTGAGATTGATGAGCCAGAGTGAAGGACCTGAAAGGGCGAATCCCTGTCCCTAGAAATCAGTTCGCAAGCGGGGAGGATGGGTGGGTGGTAAGGAATCTGCAACTAGAATTTGTCTCTACCAGATATTTTGTTACCGAAGGTAAATAACTTGTACATCTGATAGAGACTTCTAGTTACAGATTCCTTACCTTAGAATAGATACCTAAGAAATGCCATCCTCATTGGTGGGCTGAGAACCAAGATCATACTAGGAAGTCCTGCAGGACCGAACGACCAAAGTAGCCGACCCGACGGACCAGACTGTCCAGACTGTAGTTCTTAGCAAACGTGTGCAGGGAAGCCCACGTAGCTGCCTGGCAGATATCTAGGACATGAACTCTGCGTGTTAATGCAGTGGAAGCAGCATTTGCTCTGGTGGAATGAGCACACAAGCCTTCAGGAGGTTGCTTTTTGGCCAAGGCATAGCGCATTTTGATGCAAAGAAGCACCCATTGAGAGATGGTACGCTTTTGCACCGCCTTCCCTTTTTTCGTACCCACATATCCAACGAACAGTTAATCCTCCACCTGGAAATCTTTAGTACGATTGAGGTAGACCGCTAACGCTCTTTTTGGGTCCAGACGGTGGAGTCTCTCCTCCTCATGGGAAGGATGTGGGGGTGCATAGAAAGTAGGCAGTGATGGACTTGACTACATGAAAGGGTGTAACCACCTTAGGAAGGAAGGTAGCCCTAGTGCGCAACACTACTTTGTGAGGGTGCACAGATAAGTATGGAGGTTTTGAGGAAAGGGCCTGAAGCTCACTCACCCTGCGAGCAGAGGTGATAGCGACCAGAAAGACAGTTTTGAAGGTGAGGAGCCGCAAGGGTTAATTATGCATTGGCTTAAAGGGGGTACACATCAAATAACTAAGTACAAGTTTAAGGTCCCACTGAGGCATGATAAATGGAGTGGGAGGAAATAAATAGGTGAGCCCTTTTAGGAATTTACTCACAATAGGAGATTTAAAGAGTGAGGGCTGATCAGGTAGCCTAAGAAAGGCCAAAATGGAATGATAAATACCCTTTAAGGGTGCCCAAAGCAGAGCCCTGTTGGGCCAAAGGAAGAATGAACAGAAGAACCTCAGATAGAGGGGCGGAAAGGGGATCAAGAGATTTGTTGGTACACCATGCCACAAATTTATTCCAACGACAGGCGTATACAGTTTTGGTTGATGGACGCCTGGTTGCCAAGATAACATTGCAGACTTCGGGTGGAAGGGCAAAAGCCTTCAACTGGTGCCGCTCAATCTCCATGCATGAAGGCAGAGGTTGGACAGGTTCGGGCGAAGAACCGTCCCCTGTTGCTGCAACAGAAGATCCGCCCGAAGAGGCAGTTTCAGTGGAGGATCGATGGACATGCTCAATAGCTCTGGATACCATACTCTCTGTGCCCAGTACGGAGCCACCAAGATGACTTGAGCCCGGTCGTTCCTGTTTTTCTTGAGAACTCTGGGCAGAAGAGGAGTAGGCGTAAAGGAGGCCGGTGTTCCACTCAAGACAAAAAGCATCTCCGAGCGACTGCCTCCTTGGAAACTCCAACGCGCAAAACAGCTGACATTGCACGTTCTCTGCGGAGGCGAACAGATCTAACCAAGGCTCGCCCCACTGCTGAAAGAGACCTTGCACCACCTCCGGATGGAGATGCCATTCGTGATCGGCTGTGCCTCAACGGCTGAGTTCTCTCCTGATCTCCGCCTCTCCTATGTGGCTGCCCCAATCCAGAAGTGACATATCTGTCACTATAGATAGATCTGGTTGGGAAAAGGAGAGGGATCTGCCGTGGACCCAATGCGGATTCGAAAGCCACCACTGCAGGTCTTTCGCAATCCCCTCCGAGATCTGGACCAGGCCTGATGTTGCGCCCACTGGAACTTCAGGTCCCACTGCAGAGCCCGCATATGCCATCTGGCATGTGTCATTAGCAGGATGCAGGAGGCCATGAGGCCCAGCAGCCTCAGAGTTAGTCTGACCGAAACCCAAGACCGAGGCTGAAAGATCAGAATCATAGCCTGAATGTCTTGGACTCACTTTTTGGGAGGATGAGCACTGCACTGTGTCCAGAACTGCTCCGATGAAAGGGAGCGACTGAAAGGGAGTCAGGTGTGACTTCGGCATGTTTATAGTGAACCCCAGCGTGTGCAAGAGGTTCGCTGTAGTCTGAAGGTGGGAGATGACTTTCTGGGGTGAGTCCGCCTTCACAGTCAGTCGTCGATGTAGGGTAAGACTCAGACTCCTAACCTGTGCAGATGAGCTGCAACCACTGCCATCAATTTGGTGAACACCCGAAGGGCGCTGGTAAGGCCGAAGGGGAGCACGGTAAACTGAAAGTGCTCGTGACCTACCATGAAGCTTAGGTAACGTCTGTGGGCAGGCATTATGGGGATGTGGAAATAAGCGTCCTGCAAGTCCAACGCTACCATCCAGTCTCCTGGGTCCAAGGCAGAAAGAAACTGAGCCAGGGTGAGCATTTTGAATTTCTCCTTCTTGAGTAAGTAGTTTAGGTCCCAAAGGTCTACTATAGGACGTAAGTCCTTGTCCTTTTTTGGTATCAGAAAGTAGTGGGAATAACAACCATGACCTACTTCTGGCACAGGGACCTTTACTATAGCTCCCTTGACCAAGAGTGCTGTAACTTCCTGGAAGAGAAGTGCCAAATGATCCTCTGGAAGTTGATTGAAGTATGGTGGCATGGGTGGTGGAGCAGATTTGAAAGGGAGGTAGTAGTCCTTTCGAACGATCCGCAAAAACCACCTGTCCGTGGTGATGTTTTCCCAGTGGGGCACGTGATGGCGAATCCTGCCGCCAACTGGACGGGAGTGTGGGGATGGACTAGGAGGGTTTGGAGGCTGCAGCGGGTCAGAGGTAGACTGGGCAGATCTCTGGTTTCTAGTTCCACGGCCACGTGGGATTCCGCGGCCCCGGCAACTCAGAGGCTGAACACCTTGCGTGGCACGGTGGCTGGGTGGATGACGCGACAGGGAGCCCCTTCTGTGGCCACAAAAGGGGCGAAAAGCGGACTGTGGTGGGCAAGGGGCAGAGGAAAGACTGAAGGACTGAGCCGTAGCCCAGGAATCTCTCCAAGGCTGAGTCCGCTTTGTCTCCGAAGAGACGGGAGCCATCAAAGGGCATGTCCATGTCCATGAGTGACTGTTGGGCATCCCCAGAAAACCCAGAAGAACATAAGCAGGTGTGACATCGTAAGGCCACCGTCGTAGCAATCGATCTGCCCAGAGAGTGGGTATAGTGGCCCAAAAGGTATGGGATGTTCACAGACCGCAGCGCGAGACTGGAGGAAGAAAACAACTTCTTGCCATACTGTTCCAGTCTTTTGGATTCCCTATCCAGGGGTGAGGAAGGGAGTGTGCTGGAAGAAGAGGAAGCCTGGATAACAAGACTCTCAGGCGTGGGGTGTTGGGACAGGAAATTAGGGTATTTGGAGCAGGCCGATGGTGGTGAGCCCCTGTGTTGGGTTTGGACCATGTACCCAAAAGAACATCGGTGAGGGCTTCATTAAACGGCAAAAGGGGTTCTGAAGTAGAAGCCCCAGGCTGAAGCACCTCTGGAGGAGATTAAACCTGACCTCAACAGTGGGAAGCTCGAGACCAAGGACCTCAGCTGCCCTACTGCCCAGTCCATAGAAGGGTCATCCTGGTATTCATAAGGGTCCAGGGACCTCTCCAATTTCTCCCCATATTCGTATAAATAAGAAAAAGGGTCCGAATCTGACCTGGGGCGAATAGGCCCCATCGAAGGCAAAGGTGGCGGCGGCAGCCGATGCCGCTCCGATTCTGAGTCATCGGGGATATGAATTGGGTCCACGTTGGGAGCGTCAATAATGGACCCGGCGCTGGGGAAGGTCTCAAGGGTGTGACTGGCGTCGGTGTGGGTCCGCACATGGATCCGGAGGTGACCTCGGTGGCCGGAGACTAAGCCGCCGGCGCGGAACCCGAAGGCCCCTCTGCTGACCCCCTTGGGCCACAAGGCACCATACCCTTGACCCAAGGGTAGGTCGCTCCCCCTGCCGCTGCAGCTCCTCCAGCTCCTCCAGGTCCCTGAGTTCCTTAGACCCACCTCACAGTAAGTACCCCCCACCTCCCAGCCCCTCGCCCTGCCCCGCGCTACTCACCCTCTCTCCTGCTCCTGCTTCTTTTCCTCCTCTCTGTCTCTTCCTCCTCGCTCCTCCTCTGCAATCTTCTCCTGTACTCTTCTTCTCCCCGTCTTCTCTCTTCTTCTGTGCGCTCCTCAGCCTCTCCTCTCGCCTCTCCTCTTCTTCCTCATCTTCCTCTGTGTTCTTCTGTTCTTCTGTGTTCCTCTCTTCGGTTCTTCTGTGTTCTTCTGTTCTTCTGTGTTCTTCTCTTCGGTTCTTCTGTGTTCTTCCGGTCTTCTGTGTTCTTCTCTTCTGTTCTTCCGGTACTCTTCTGTTCTTCTGTGTTCTTCTCTTCTGTTCTTCCGGTCCTCTTCTGCTCTTCCGGTCCTCTTCTGTTCTTCTGTGTTCTTCTCTTCTGTTCTTCCGGTCCTCTTCTGTTCTTCTGTGTTCTTCTGTTCTTCTGTGTTCTTCTCTTCTGTTCTTCCGGTCCTCTTCTGTTCTTCTGTGTTCTTCTCTTCTGTTCTTCCGGTCCTCTTCTGCTCTTACGGTCCTCTTCTGTTCTTCTGTGTTCTTCTCTTCTGTTCTTCCGGTCCTCTTCTGTTCTTCTGTGTTCTTCTGTTCTTCTGTGTTCTTTTCTTCTGTTCTTCCGGTCCTCTTCTGTTCTTCTGTGTTCTTCTCTTCTGTTCTTCCGGTCTTCTTCTGTTCTTCGGTCCTCTCCGACTCCTGTCTCTTCCCGCCCCTGCCTCTGCCCTCCTGCTCCTGCCTCACCCCCCTCTATCTCTCCACCTATCTCTCACTATCACCCACATCTACCCTTTCGCTACCTGCCTCCCTCACTCCTTTACCTATCTCTCCACCTAACTCCCTCACTCACCCCCTCCTCCTATCTACCTATTTTTCTATCTCTCCACCTATCTCTCCATCTATCTATTTCCCTATCTCTCCCCCCGTCCCGACACCCCCTCTGTTACCTATCTCCCTATCCTCTCACTCTACCTCTCACCCTCACCCACCTCTACCACCCCCCCTCCCCTATCTTTTCAACCCTACTCCTATCTATCTCCCTATTCTCCTAAAACTCTAACACTCACCCCCCTCCACCCTTAAACCCCTCTCCCCCAGCTCTTCTCACTCTACCTGTCCCCCCTCCCTCGCGCTTTCCCGCCGCGACCTCCTGCATGCCCCCGCCCCCCAGCTCCCATTCGCCCCCAGCTGACCCCTCCCCCCCTCCTCCCTCTTATGGCCGGAGGCGCGCCAGAGGCAAGCCCGTCTGCACCCGTCTGTGCCCGTCCACGCCTGGCCCGCGCCCAGCGCCACGACCCCTGATCCCCAGCCCTCCCCTACCCCGCTGACCCGTTACGACCCCACCACCCTCCACGCCCTCAACCCCGGGCTCTCCAACACCTGCTTCCAAGCCCACCCCAAGCGCACCCATGGACCCTTCGCCTGTAACTCCTGCAAACGCATCTTCCACCACGCAACTACCACGACCACCAGCCCACGCGCCATCAACCACCTCAAGTGCATCCTGGTCAACGATCGCTCTGTCCACAAGCACGCCGTTGAACTCTGGGACCTCCTGGACTCCACAGCTCCGGACGTCGCCTTCTTCACGGAAACCTGGATGAACGCCTCATCAGCTCCAGACATCGCCACTGCCATCCCCGAAGGCTACAAGATCTCCAGAAAAGACCGCACCAACCAAGTAGGAGGAGGTATCGCCATTGTCTTCAAAGACTCCATCAGCGTCACCACCTCCACCGAAGACACCCCTCTCGCCGCTGAACATCTGCATTTTCAAATTCGCACCGACCCCAGGACCACCCTCAGAGGATCCCTCGTCTACCGTCCCCCCAGACCGCGCGCCCCTTTCAGCGACGCCATCGCCGACTTCATCTCCCCGCACGCCCTCGCCTCGCCGGACTACATCCTCCTAGACAAGCTCAACTTCCATCTGGAACAGAACAACGACCCCAACACCACCGCCCTGCTCGACAACCTCGCCAAACTCGGCCTCAAGCAACTGGTGAACACCGCCACCCACATCGCCGGACACACGCTCGACCCTATCTTCTCCGCCAGCAAACACATCTTCTTCAGCCACACCTCCGCTCTACACTGGACCGACCACAGCTGTGTCCACTTCACATTCCGACGCGAGACCCGCCATCTCCGCACTCAACCCATCCCTCGTCGACAGTGGAACAAGATCCCCGAAGAACAACTCTTCTCCGCACTCGCCGCCAACCAACCCACCCTCACCACCGACCCCAACGACGCAGCCCTCAGCCTCACAAACTGGATCTCCAACTGCGCAGACAACCTTGCTCCCCTCAAACGCACGCATCGACAGACCAACACCAAGAAACCTCTCTGGTTCTCTGACACTCTCAAAGAATCAAAGAAAACTTGTCGCACCCTCGAGAAGGCCTGGCGCAAGGACCACACCGCTGACAACATGACCGCCCTCAAGAACGCTACCCGCGAACACCACCACCTGATCCACGCTGCCAAAAGGAACTTTTTCACCGACAGACTGGACAAAAACAGCCACAACAGCAGAGAACTTTTCAGCATCGTCAAGGAGTTCTCCAACCCCAACGCCAACGCCAATGCCGTCACGACCTCACAGGATTTGTGCGAATCCCTCGCCACCTTCTTCCATCGCAAGATCAGCGACCTCCACGACAGCTTCGGACACCTGACCCAACCAAACATCATCGAACCAGCACCCCCAGCCTTCACCCTCAACGCCTGGACCCACATCAACACTGAAGAAACCAAATCCATCATGAACTCTATCCACTCCGGGGCCCCTTCGGACCCCTGCCCTCACTTCATCTTTAATAAAGCCGACGACATCATCACCCCGCACCTCCAGGCCGTCATCAACTCTTCTTTTTCTTCTGCTACCTTCCCCGAATGCTGGAAACACGCCGAAGTCAACGCCCTCCTAAAGAAACCTACGGCTGACCCGAGCGACCTGAAAAACTTCCGCCCCATCTCTCTCCTGCCTTTCCCAGCCAAGGTAATAGAGAAGACCGTCAACAAACAGCTGACCACCTTCCTGGAAAACAAGAACCTGCTCGACCCTTCACAAACCGGATTCCGAACCAACCACAGCACGGAAACCGCCCTCATCTCAGTCACAGACGACATCAGAACCATGATGGACAACGGTGAAACAGTCGCCCTCATCCTCCTCGACCTCTCGGCTGCCTTCGACACCGTCTGTCACCACACCCTAATCACCCGCCTCCGCTCCACCGGGATCCAAGGCCGGGCCCTGGACTGGATCGCCTCCTTCCTCTCAAACCGTTCCCAAAGAGTCTACCTCCCACCGTTCCGCTCAGACCCCACCAAGATCATCTGCGGCGTACCTCAAGGCTCATCGCTCAGCCCGACACTCTTCAATGTCTACATGAGCCCCCTCGCCAACATCGTACGCAAGCACAACATCATCATCACCTCCTACGCTGACGACACCCAACTTATACTCTCCCTCACCAAGGACCCTGCCAGCGCCAAGACCAACCTACAAGAAGGTATGAAGGACCGCGCAGATTGGATGAGGCTCAGCCGCCTAAAGCTGAACTCTGACAAAACGGAAGTCCTCATCCTCGGCAACACCCTGTACGCCTGGGACGACTCCTGGTGGCCCACGGCCCTCGGCACCGCACCGACCCCCACAGACCACGCCCGCAACCTCGGCTTCATCTTGGACCCCCTTCTCACCATGACCAAGCAAGTCAACGACGTGTCCTCTGCCTGCTTCCTCACCCTCTGCATGCTCCGCAAGATCTTCCGCTGGATCCCCGCCGACACTAGAAAAACCGTGACCCACGCCCTCGTCACGAGCCGCCTGGACTACGGCAACACCCTCTACGCTGTGACCACCGCCAAACTCCAAAATCGCCTGCAACGCATTCAAAACGCCTCGGCCCGCCTCATCCTCGACGTACCCCGCAACAGCCACATCTCCGCACACCTGAGACACCTGCATTGGCTCCCAGTCAGCAAAAGGATCACCTTTCGACTTCTTACCCACGCACACAAAGCCCTCCACAACAAGGGACCGGAATACCTCAACCGACGCCTCAGCTTCTACGTCCCCACCCGCCTCCTCCGTTCCTCTGGCCTCGCGCTCGCTGCCGTCCCTCGCATCCGCCGCTCCACAGCGGGTGGGAGGTCTTTCTTCTTCCTGGCAGCCAAGACCTGGAACTCCCTCCCCACCAGCCTCAGGACCACCCAGGACCACTCCGCATTCCGGAGACTCCTAAAAACCTGGTTTTTCGAGCAGCAGTAACACCCCCCCTTTCCCCTAGCGCCTTGAGACCCGCATGGGTGAGTAGTGCGCTTTATAAATGTTAATGATTTGATTTGATTTGATTTGATTTATCTAGACCTTTTTCTGATTACTAGTGTGTATATTTAGTGTATTACTTACCTCCTATTGGAGGGTTGCCCTTCTAGTAATTTGTGGTATTGTGTTCCAAAAATAAAGTACCTTTATTGTTGTGCAATTGTGTGTTTTCTTTCATGCGTGTAAGTGCTGTGTGACTATAGTGTTATTGCATGAGCTTTGCATTTCTCCTAGATTAGCCTTGGCTGCTCATCAACTACCATGCTACCTCTAGAGACATGCTACCTCTAGAGAGCCTGGCTTCTAGACACTGTCTACACTTCAGTAGGAGGGGATACCTGGACCTGGTATATGGTGTGGACCACACACCAGGCCATCTTCCTACATTAGTGGTGCAGAAATGGGATAAGCACTTGCAACTGCCTTACCACTCTGTCACTTAGTACTTTCCAAAGGAAAGACCACTAACTAGCTAGGGATCTACACTTATACCTAGTTTCAGGAACAGGTCTCTTGGGTTTGGGTAAGAGAAGGGTCTAGGCATAGCCCTTGCTCCAAACTTCAGGACAGAACACAATTCAGGCTATGGACTCTCCTTATAAGAGTCTCACCTTTCAGGAATTGAGGGAGAAGTGCATAGAAAGGAACCTGAAGACAGGGAGGAACCATAACATAAGTCTGATCCTAGGCCTTCCCTCCAGGGTGACCAAGACCATGCTGATGGCTAGGAGGAGAGGGAGGAGGATGTAGACTGTAGCCCCCCAGTATTAGAAAGAGAAGGTCTGGACACTGAGGAAGGTCGGGAGGGTCCCTCAGAGGATCACAGGGGAAGCCATGTTAGTAGGCCCCCCTTTGTGCCCAGAGGGCTAGTCCATAGGGTTAGTGAAACTAGGGACACATCCTCTGCCCACTCTCGTGTCACCTCAGTATCAGAGGGGACATGCTGCTCAACGGCAGAAGAAAACTCTGTAGACAGGGAGCTCAGGAAAATGAGGCTGAAGGAGCCAAGCTGTGGCTGCAACAGCAACAGCTAGTCCTTGATAAGGAAGCTTTGGCAGTAGAGATAGAGGCAGGGGTTGGGTTTAGTAACCCATGGTGGCAGCAGGAACATTGGTTTCAGGGAGCCTAGTGTCAGGGAGGACTCTTCTTACCCTAGAAACTTCAGTAAAGTTGTTGCACCCTACAAGGTGGGAGATGACATCAATGAGAGGTTCTCTGCTCTGGAGAGGTCCTGTAAAGTACAGAGGGTCTCTCAGAGGCAGCGGGCTGCTATCCTTTGGCTCTCTGTGAGAAGCTGGCCTGGTTTGCAGTGGGTACTAGAGGTACTTACACCATATGCCAGGTCCAGTGATCCACCTTAGTGAAATGTAGGCAATGTCTAGCAGCTTAGGCTGTCTAGAGGTAGCTGTAGCAGAGCAGCCAAGGCTGAACTAGGAGACATGCAAAGCTCCTGCAATACCACTATAGTCACACCGTACTTGTACACAAGAAAGACAATACTCATTGTTACCAAAAATAAAGGTACTTTATTTCAGTGACACAAGGCCAAAAATATCTTAGAGGCAATACTCCTTCTGGAGGTAAGTATTATGCACAATGTATACACTAGAGACCAAAATCAGGTACATAAACTAGTGCAAACAGTGAAAACACAATAGATTGCAATGGGCCCAGGGGCAACACAAACCATATACTAAAATAGTGGAATGCGAATGTCGGTTTCCTCCCTAGGCAAGTGTAGTGTGTAGAGGGGTGCTGGGAATGTAATAAAACACCAAAGGTAATTAAAATACCCCCCTCAGAGCCCAGGAAAACAAGAGTAAAGTACAGCAAGTTTCCTCAAAACACACTAGAAGTCATGCTAAAGCATTATTCAAAAACCAAGCAAGACTGCAAGACACCAATGATGGATTCCTGGACCTGAAGTCCTGTGAAGAGAAGAGGCCAAGTCCAGAAGTCGATGAAGAGTCCAGGAAGAACAGGAGCCCCTGCTAACCTGGATGTACGAAGAAAAAGTCAGAAATGCACCAAAGAAGACAGATGTGGGTTCCTGGTTGGTGCAGGAGACGTCCCACGTCGAGTAGAAGAATGCAGGATGGTTTTGGTCATAGGATTCTACCAACAAGCCTTGGCTCAAGCAAGAAACGCGTTTGGTGGGAAAAGGCACTGCCTGGGCCCAGGAGGGACCTGGTTGTCTCAACTCAGGCTGAGGAGAAAGGGGGGCTCTCAGCACTTCAGAGAGCCCTCAGAAGTCCAGGCAGCACCCACAGGAGTCCCAGAACATGGGGATAAACAGTTGCAAATGGTGGTCATCGAAGCACTACACCAAGAGATCCACAACGCCGGAGAACAACTCAGGGAGCTGAGTGTCACCGGATAGAGTACTGGAGACCTGGGCTATGCTGTACACAAAGGATTCTTGGAAGAAGTGCACAGAAGCCCAATGAGCTGTAAAACACATGGTACACAGGCTCACCGTCTGGCTTGGGAAGACAAGCTCTTACCTCCACCACATTTTGACAGCTGAACCTTTGGACAGTCAAGGTCACTTTGATCCACCACCTGTGTTCCAGGGAAAACGCTCATTGAGATGAGAGGAGACCCAGAGTACTGGTCGTCGCTGCAGCAGGGTGCCTGTTGAAGCAGGGAAGTGACTCTGTCACTCCACTGGAGATTCTTTCGGTCCTTCTGGTGAAGAATGGAGACAGAACATGCACAGTTTGGAAACTGTTGCAGTTGCTGGCAGGAGCTGAAGTGACAGAGTTGCAGTAGTCTTTTTTTGATACTTTGTTGCAGTTACAGTATACCTGGAGCAGTCTGCGGTTGATCCGATGATCAAAAGCTGAAGCAGGGGATGCAGAGGAGTCCTGGTGGAGTCTTGCAAATTGAATCTGAGGAAACACCCAGAGGAGAGATCCTAAATAACCCTGAGAGGGCGATTGGATACCTAACCAAGTATGGAACTATCAGGAGGGGTTTCTGACGTCACCTGCTGGCACTAGCCACTCAGATGCTCCCAGAGGGTCCCCACACCTTGGAATCCAAGATGGCTAAAGCCAGGGACACTCTGGAGGATCTGACCTCTTCCCACAAATTGAGAAAGAAGGAAGACAAATGCTTCCTAACAAGGAAAGCTCACACAGGGGGTGACAAAGACAAGAAAAAGGAAGCAGGTAAGTCTCAGGAAAAAGGTGACAAGAACAAACCTAAAGAGTGTTCATCAGGCCCACAAAATTCCTCTGGGGGTGGGTCTAAAACATCTTCCTCTTCCCATAACAAGAAGCCCTTGTGCTATGTCCTAAGAAAAGCACCAAGCCACCCACCACTACAAACCTTACCTCTACCACTAGTGCCCCTAGTAACAGCAATAGTGATGGGTCAGGTAACAATCACCATTCCAAGTGTGTAGCTGGGCTCACTTTAGGAAGTTTGGCGGGGCTGGCTTAGGGAGACTACTGGGGCTGTTTTAGTCTCAGATGGGGGCATTGATTTTGCCACCCTTTTGCTGCCTATCCTCTTAACATGGGTAAGTACAGGCAGCTACCCTTATTAAATGGTGTTCAGGCAGAGGCCTACAGTGACAATATGGCAACTGAAAAACTGGTGTCCCTTGAGCAACACCTACTAGGTCATCAGTACCCAGTGACTGATGCCCACAACAACACTGTGTGCAAACCCACAGCAGTTGTTGATTTCAGCTTTGAGGGAGTTACTGGCCCAAAGAAAGTTGTAGTGTCCACAGACCTACCTGTAGAATCGATATCCCACCTAGGCAGGTGTAGTGTGTAGCTGGGCACCCGGAGTGTAAGAAAACACCAAAGGTAAGTAAAATACCCCACGCCAGAGCCCAGGAAAGCAGAAGTAAAACACAGCAAGTTTCCTGAAACACACTAGACGTTGTGACAGAAGATAATGCAAGAACCAGAAGAGACTGCAAGACACCAACAATGGATTCCTGGACCTGAAGACCTGTGGAAGAAAGGAACCGAGTCCAAGAAGCACTGAAGAGTCCAGGGAGAACAGGAGCCCCTCTACCCTGGATGAAGGTGGAAAAGTGGAACCACCAGTGAGAAGGCAAAGTCAGTATTGCACCAAAGAAGACAGATGCATTCCTGGTTGGTGGAGAAGATGTCCCACACAGGATGGATGAATGCAGTCTGGTTTGCGTTGCTACATTCCGCCAACAAGCCTTGGCACCGCAAAGCTCGCGGTTAGCAGAAAATGGCGCTGCCCAGGACTAGGAGGGACCTGGTGTCCTCTACTCAGGAGGGGAAGATAGAGTAGGCTCTCAGCAACTCAGAGAGCCCTCAAAAGACCAGGCAGAGCGCACAGTAGTACCACAGCACGGGGAGGAGTTGCAAATGGCAGTCATCGTAGCACTACACAAAGGGATCCCACGCCGCCGTAGAACAACTCAGGGAGCTGAGCGTCGCAAGATAGAGTGCTTGGGATGTGGGCTAGCACATGCACAAAGGATTTCTTGGAAAATTACACAGAAGCCATAGGACCTACAAAACATGCAGTGCACAAGGGTACTGTCTGGCACGGGGAGGCAAGCTCTTATCTCCAGCAAATTTGGACAGCTGGACCTTTGGACAGTCGGGGTCACTTTAGTCTACATCTTTGCTCTAGGATCCACACGCATCATCAGGAGAGGGGATCCAGAGTACCGGTTGTCATTGTAGAGAGGTGCCTGCTGAAGCAGGGAAGTGACTCTGTCACTCCATGGGAGATTCCTTCAATTCTTCTGGTGCAGGCTGAAGACAGGTAGTCCTCAGAGGATGCACAGCCTGGAAACGTTTGCAGTTACTTTCAGGAGCTAGAGTTATAGAGTTGCAGTAGTCGCCTTGGATACTTTGTTGCAAGTTTTAGAGTTCCTGGAGCAGATTTGCGGTTGGTCTGATGATAGATAGTGAAGCAAAGGATGCAGAGGAGTCCTACTGGAGTCTTGCAATCTGAGGAAACACCCAGAGGAGAGACACCAAACAGCCCTGAGAGGGGGATCAGTCACCTAACCAGGTAAGCACCTATCAGGAGGGGTCTCCCGACATCACCTGCTGGCACTGGCCAGTCAGATGCTCCCTGAGTTCCCTGACCATCCTGAAAACAAGATGGCAGAACTCAGGGACACTCTGGAGGAGCTCTGGACACCACCCATGGGTTGGTGATGGATAGGGAAGTGGTCACTCCCCTTTCCTTTGTCCAGTTTTGCACCAGAGCAGGGACTGGGAGGTCTTTGAGACAGTGTAGCCTGGATCATGCAAGGAGGGCACCATCTGTGCCCTTCAAAGCATCTCCAGAGGCTCTGGGAGGATACTCCTCACATGCCTGCAACATCTATTTCCAAAGGGAGAGGGTGAAACACCCCTTTCCAAAAGGAAATGCATTGTTCTGCCTTCTGGGATTGAGCTGCTCCATCCCCAGGAGGGAAAAATCCTGTCCGTGAGGTGACAGCAGCTGGGGCTGCAGTGAAAACCTCAGAAGGCTGGTTTGGCATTACTGGGGATCTATGGTGGATCCCCCAGAGTGCATGGGATTGTAAAACCAATAGTGAAATCAGTATTTGGGTACTGTTCCCAGTTGTTAGACTCTTACATGGCCATATTCGGAGTTACCATTGTGAAGCTACACATAGGTATTGACCTATATGTGGTGCACGTGTAAAATGGTATCCCTGTACTCACGAAGTCCGGGAAAATGGGCCTGAATAACGTGGGGACGCCTCTTTTAGTGCAGGGGTGCCGTCACACACAGGTACTTGCCACCCAGCCTTCAGGGTTGGAAGACCTGATATATAGGTGACTTAAAAGTGAGCTGGTGCAGTGTCCATGACTGTGAAATAGTGCATGCACTATTTCACACAGGCTGCAATGGCATTCCTGTAGAAGCCTTTGTATGGGTTCCTTATGGGTGGCAAAAGAAAGGGTGCAGCTCATAAGGATCCCCAATGCCCTGGGTACCTATGTACCATGTACTAGGGACTTATAAGGGGGCAGTGTGCCAATTTGGAGTGAAATGTGGAGTCACTAAACTGTAAATTTAGAAACAGAGAGGGCATAAGCACTGGAGTTCTGGTTAGCAGCACTCCAGTGACAATTTAGAAAACAGTGAAACACACTGACAAGCAGGCCATAAACCATAAGCATTGGGGTCCTGACAAGCAGGATCCCAGTGACACAGTAAAAAAAACACTGACATCAGGCAGAAATTGGGGGTAACATGCCAAAAAGAGGGTAATTTCCCACACATGTGAATCACCTTAAGCCCTACTATGACAGGTCTGATATAACCTGTTCATGTCCACTTATGGGGGACAGGAAGAGGAGAGTGACACTCTCCCTGACCTCTTCTCCAACACTGCAGCTGATGGCTCAGTGGATGGGGTTGTCCTAGCAGAATGTCTTTCTGAATCTCAGAAGGAAGACTACAGGAACCTCCTAGGGCAGTTCTCAGATCTGTTTTCTCTGACATCTGGTCAGACAACATGGCGTGAACACACCATTGGATAGAGGGGACAGTTTGGGGTAAAATCTACAGGCAACCTAACCATGTGAGAGATTGCATCAAAGCAGAGGTGCAAAAGATACCTGTTTGGCACTCACTTCATTGTTCAAACAGACCACAAGCCCCTTCTATGGCTCAAACAGATGAAGGGATAAAACCTCAAATTGTTGAGGTGATCCATATCCTTACAGGGAATGGACTATACAGTGGAATGTAGACCTGGGAGTAACCACTCCAATGCAGATGGACTCTCCAGATATTTCCACTTAGACAATGAAGACTCATCTGTGCAAGGTTATCCTTCTTGTCCTTCATTTGGGAGTGTTGTGTGTGAAAGTGCCCTCTTTCTTGGCATGGTTACCCCCATTTTCTGCCTGTTGTCAGTGTGTTTGACTGTGCTCACTGGGATCCTGCTAACCAGGACCCCAGTGATTACACTCTCTCCCTCCTAACTTGGTAACTGTACCTTTTTCTTCCCACAATTGGCATACTGGTCTCCTCATGTAAGCCCCTAGTATATGGTAGCTAGGTACCCAGGACACTGGGGTACCAGGCGATCCCTATGGGCTGCAGCAGTTATTCTGCCACCCATAGGGAGCCTATGTAAAGGGTTCTGCAGGCCTGCCATTGCAGTCTGCATGAAACCGGTGCATGCACCCGTTTTCACTACAGGTCGCTGCTCCAGGTCACTATAAGTCACCCCTATGGTAGGCCCTCTCAGCCCAGAGGGCATGTTGTAGATACCTCTGTGTGAGGGCACCCAAGCACTAACAGAGGTACCCCCACAAACTCCAGGTCCATTTTTGGACTTTATGAGTGCGGGATGCCATTTTAAGCATGTACTGGAAATAGGTCACTACTTATGTCCAGCTACATAATGGTATCTCCGAACGTGGGCATGTTTGGTATCAAACATGTCAGAATCATACCCAATATGTTTGCAAGTATTGGAAGTATGATCCCATGCACTCTGGGGCTCCTTGGGGACCCCCAGCATTGCTACCAGCAGTCTTATAGGGTTTTCCAGGCAGCTCAAGCCCAAGCTGCTGCCACCCATCTGAGAGGTTTCTGCCCTCCTGCTACTTGATCTGATCAAGCCTAGGAAAGCAGAACAAAGGATTTCATTTTGGAGAGGGAGGTAACACCTTTGGAAATAGGTGTGACTGGCTTCGGAGAGGTAGCCTCCCCAAGCCACTGGCATGTTTTGAAGGGAACATTTGGTGCCCTCTATGCATAAACCAGTCCACACCAGTTCAGGGACCCCCAGTTCATGCTCTGGCGGGAAACTGGACAATGGAAAGTGGAGTAACCACTTCCCTGTCCATCACCACCCCAGGAATGGTGCTCAGAGCTCCTCCAGAACATCTCTGGGTTCTGCCATCTTGTTTCCAAGGTTGACAAGGAACTCTGGAAGCATCTGAGTGATGAAGCCAGGCAGGTGACGCCAGAACCCCCTCCTGATAGATGCTCATCTGGCTAGCTGACCAATCCACCTTTCAGGGCTATTTAGGGTGTCTCTCTTGTGAGGGACCTCAGATTCAGGTGGCAAGATTCCAGCAGGATTCCACTGCAACGTCCACTTTGACTTCTCGCCAATGGAATTGCAACCGGACCCCCAGCAACTTTGTTTCACGGCTCCTGACAGCTTTGCAACATTTCCCTGGCTGTGCATCCCCAGAACACAGCAAATTTCCAGCCTGCAGAAGAAGAAGAAGGAATCTTCCTTGGAGTGAAGGAGTTGCTCCCAGGCATCTGCAGACACCTGCTGCAACGACGACCGGTTGCATGGATCTCCCCTCATCTTGAGCTGTGTGGATCCTGCATCACAAGTGGTGGTGCAGAGTAGTCCTTTTGTTCCTCTCTGACAGCTGAGCAACTTTGACAGAGGTAATCCCCTGCCTTCCCACGCAGGACAGTACCCCCGTACACAGCATCTGCTAAGGCTTGTTTGCATCTCCTTTAAGGGTTTTTTAGATGATGTGTAGCTCCAGTCCCCAGCACTCCTTCCTGCGACGCTCAGCCCTCTGCGTGGTTCTCCTGTGGTGTGGGATC
Source organism: Pleurodeles waltl (assembly GCF_031143425.1). Taxonomy (NCBI): domain Eukaryota; kingdom Metazoa; phylum Chordata; class Amphibia; order Caudata; family Salamandridae; genus Pleurodeles; species Pleurodeles waltl. The sequence goes on along the minus strand of NC_090438.1, from coordinate 9,760,613 downwards.
CCTTTCTGTAGTGCTGCGTGGGCTCCTTCTGCAACTTCTGTGTCCCTGTCCTGTAGGACTCCTGTGGGTGTTCCCTCTGCTCCTGTGGACTTTCTACGATGCTGAGGGTCCTCTGTGACTCTCCCTCCTGGGTTGAGTTCTCCTGGACCTTGCTGGTCCCCGGCTGCACCACATTTCCACTAAAAGCAAATTTGCCTTTGCCAAGGCCTGTTGGTGGAATTTCTGCACCAACACCCAACTGAAATTTTTACTACAGCGTGGGACATCTTCTGCATCCATCAGGAACTCCTCTACGATTCCAGGGCTGCAGTGCTGACCTGTTCTTCATCACAGTCGACCAACTCCTGCAAGTACAGCGGGGTGGGTAATAGTTCCTACTCCTCCTGGACTCGACTGTGACTCTTGCACTTGATCCCCTCTCTCCACAGGTCTTCTTCTCCAGGAATCCATTGCTGGTTTCTGGTAGTCTTGTCTGGGTGTCTTTTTTTCTTCTTTTTCCTCATTTTGGGTGGTTTGGGGAAATTCCAATGATTTACTCCTGCTTTGCTGGGTGCTGGAGGTGCTGGGGGTACTGTGTTACTTACCTCTGTGGTTTTCAAGTACTCCCAGCTCCCCTATATACATGCCACTTACCTAGGTGGGGGTCCTGTGTCTGCATTCCATTTTTATTAATCTATGGTTTGTCATCCCTTATGGTCACTATTGGTTATTGCTATTTGCAATGTTATCTAACATTTTCTCTGCCTATTTCCGATTACTAGTGTATATATTTAGTGTATTACTTTCCTCCTATTGGAGAGTTGCCCTTCTAGTATTTCATGGTATTGCGTTCCAAAAATAAAGTACCTTTATTTTTGTACAACTGAGTGTTTTCTTTCATGTGTGCGAGTACTGTGTGACTGCCGTGTCATTGCATGAGCTTTGCATGTCTCCTAGATAAGCCTTGGCTGCTCATCCACAGCTACCTCTAGAGAGCCTGGCTTCTAGACACTGACTGCACTACACTTATAATGGAAATCTGGACCTGGTATAAGCTGTAAGTACCATAGGTACCCACCACACACCAGACCAGCTCCCTATAATCTCTCTCTCATTCAAGCAACAAAGTGCAGCAACTTGCCTTGCTACCTTTATTGAGTGAATTTTGAATAAACCTGCCCGATGATGTATTTGTTTTTAGGTGTTTCTTAGACCGAGGCAATTAAGTGAAGCCACAATACAAGCCAGCTTGCTAACTAAAGCCCATATTTATGGGAAAATGATGGAGTGTGACACTGCACCAAAATTGGCAGCACCGCGCTCCGACATTTTCACAACGCAGGGATGCGCTGTATTTAATTGATTGCGCACCCCTGTGTTGTCCTCTGCGCTGGCACTAAATTTAGCTGCCAACACCAATGCAGGCATGCTTGCAGCATCGTGCAAGGATGTCTGTGTTGAGGGGTGTGATTGTTTATGTGTGGCAAGGTGTCCCTTCCTGCACAAAATGTTTTACTAATGGCGGTTTGGCACTTCTGTGTGTGCTGCACAACGCAGCACACACAGAAGTGCCAAAGCGTCATTTTGAGATGATTGTTTATGTGCACAAAGGGACACCTTTCCACATAAACAATCATGTCTTGCATTTTGCTCTTTCTATGTGTGCTGCAGAATGCAGCACGCTTAGAAAAATCAGAGAACGAGAAGGAATAAAAGTATTCCTTCTAGTTGCGCCTTGCTTACGCCACCCGTGAGGTGGCGTTAGATTTTGGCGCTGCCTCAGATTTTTGGTGCTGCCTCAGGTTTACGAAACCTCTTAAATCTGAGGCAGCGTCAAAATTCAATGGCACGCACACAGCAACACCCGTTGCACGCCCTTCTGACGCAGAAACTGTGTTAGTGGGGCCCATATTTACATAGACGCGTATGCCACAAAAAAGTGCCATTACATCTCCTTGTAAATATGGAGCAGAGGTTAACGCCACTGGAACATCACGTAAAGTGACGCTCCAGTGGTGTTAGGGGCTCTTAAATATGCCCCTAATTTTATTAATTTTGACACAAAGGGGCAGATTTATGGTAAGTGGTGCTGCACAAAGTGCAGCGCAACTTTCCCTGCACCCCTTAGTACCCCCTTACCACCACCATGTGTGCACCATATTTAAAATACGGTGAACCATTGCGCAGGGTAGGGGGCAATAGCATCATTTATCATGATTTTACAAAATATTGCTGCTACTCCTGCAGAGTATATAGGGACCCATTATAAATAATGGAAGCCCCCTTTTAACGCCTGCTCAGAGATTGTCGTACAAAAAGTGTCGTACAAAATGATGCAAGGAAATCTCTTAGATTTCTTTGCGCCATCTTTTTGGCCCCCCTAACGGTGGAACAACCGCTTTGCATACGTTATGTCTGGCACAGGCATAATGTAGTGCAAAGAGTTACAAAGTGGCGCAATGCATGCATTGTGCTACTTTGTAAATATGGCGCTCGGATTTTGGCCTCTTTGGGCCACGTTAGTGTAAAAAACATGACGCTAATGTAGCGCAAGGCGGCACTAGAGGCTTTTAAATATGCCCCAAAGTCCTGACGCCATTTTTAGTAAGTAGTGCTTTGCGTCAAAATTCACAGGTGGTTGCGCCGGAATGGATCTGCACAAAGTTGCGTTTCACATACTTTACTCCAGTTTAGTAAACTTTCCAAACCAAATCAGGATTCCTGCTGGAAAGAAAATTGCGTTCGAGCATCACACGGGATTCTCATCACAAAAGTGACTCAACCCCTCAGTAGTGTAAGTAAATCTATCCCATAGAAGAGTTTGTATTTAGTCACCAGGTCTCAAGAGGGGCCAGCATCCTCTGTTCATGCCCACAGTCAGGTAATGAGCATCATTAACGCTCAGGTGAGGCACCTACCTAGATTATCAGGTTTGCTGTAGTCTCTAGGGACCCCCCTCTCGTCACCTGAACCTAGGAGCCCCATCCGATCCCCTGTGCAATTTACTTCACAGCAAAGCCAATTGAGACAGAATTGCCATTTGTGTAATTGTATGTCTTGAGAAGCCTGGGCCTGTAATGATGCCTGTGCCTTCTGGGTATTTCTGCCATCACACCTGAGACAGGGGGGCTCAGCCTGGCCTCAGATCTCCTGTGAGGAAACCTGAAGGGAAAGACACAATCTGTGCTTCAGGGTGATGTCTGCAGTTCACACAGCAGGACTGCTGTCAGTGGCCAGAGAGCTCACGTGTATTGTGCAGGAGTGCCTCAGATACTGCAAGTCACATTGGGCTGTACTCAAGCCTGCAGTGGTGTGCTTACAGAAACACAGCATGCTCTTTGCAAATCCCCTGTACCTCACACATTCCTACCACTATGAGTTATCCATCTGGACCTCACGCATCCAACCCCATTGAATTATTCACAAATTCCCTATGCATTCCTACCCTCCCCGAATTATCCACCTGTACCTCATACGTTCCTACTCTCCCTTAATTATTCAACCAGACCTGGTCCAATCCCAGCCCTAATTTATGCCCACATACCTCATGCATTCCTCGCTACCCTGGATCATCCACCCGTACTTTACACATTGCTAGGCAGCTTGATTTATCCATCTGTACATCAAGCATCCCTACACACAATGAAATATCCACCTCTACCTCAAGCATCCTTACACACTGTGAATTATTCACCTGTACCTCGAGCATCCCTACACACTGTGAATTTTCCATCTGTACCTAAAACATTCCTGCACACTATGAATTATCCACCTGTACCTCAAGCATCCCTACACACTGTGACTTATCCATCTGTACCTCAAGCATTCCTACAAACTGTGAATTATCCCCCAAGCATCCCTACACACTGTGAATTATCCATCTGTTCCTTATGCATCCCTACACTCTGTGAATCATCCACCTGTACCTCAAGCATTACTACACACTGTGAATTATCCATCTGTATCTCATGCATCCATAAACACTGTGAATTATCCATCTGTACCTGATGAGTCCCTACACACTGTGAATTATCCACATGTACCACAAACATCCCTACACACTGTTAATTATCCACCTGTATCTCAAGCATTCCTACACACTGTGAATTATCCACCTGTACCTTAAGCATCCCTACACACTGTGAATTATCCACCTGTACATCATGCATTTCTACACACTATGAATTATCCACCTGTACCTCAAGCATTCCTACACACTGTGAATTATCCATCTGTACCTCAAGCATTCCTACACACTGTGAATTATCCACCTGTACCTCAAGCATCCCTACGCATTTTGAATTATCCACCGGTAACTCAAGCATTCCTACACACTGTGAATTATACATCTGTACATCAAACATTCCTACACACTGTGAATTATCCACCTGTACCTCAAGCATCCCGACGCATTGTGAATTATCCACCTGTACCTCAAGCATCCCTACACACTGTGAATTATCCCCCTGTACCTCTTGTGTTCCTCGTCACCATAAACTATCCCCACATAGCTCATGCATTCCTCACCACCTTGGATTATCCAACTTATTTTATACATTGCCAGGTACCTTGATTTATCCATCTGTACCTCATGCATCCCTACACACTATGAATTATCCATCTGTACCTTATGGATCCCTACACACTGTGAATTATCCATCTGTACCTCAAGCATCACTACACACTGTGAATTATCCAAATGGTCCTCCTGTGTCCCTACACACTGTGAATCAACCACCTGTACCTCATGCATTCCTACACACTGTGAATTATCCACCTGTACCTCATGCATCCCTACACAGTGTGAATTATCCACCTGTACCTCAAGCATCCATACACACTGTGAATTATCCACCTGTGCCCCATGCATCCCTACACACTGTGAATTATGCACCTGTACCTCAAGCATCCCTACACACTGTGAATTATCCACCTGTGCCCCATGCATACCTACACACTGTGAATTATGCATCTGTACCTCAAGCATCCCTACACACTGTGAATTATCCACCTGTGCCCCATGCATACCTACACACTGTGAATTATGCATCTGTACCTCAAGCATCCCTACACACTGTGAATTATCCACCTGTACCTCATGCATCCCTGCACACTGTGAATTATCCACCTGTACGCCATGCATTCCTACACACTGTGAATTATCCACCTGTACCTCATGCATCCCTACACACTGTGAATTATGCATCTGTACCTCAAGCATCACTACACACTGTGAAATATCCACCTGTACCTCATGCATCCCTACACACTGTGAATTATCCACTTTTATCTCATGCATCCCTACAGACTATGAATTATCCATCTGTACCTCATTCATTCCTAGCCATCCTGATGTATCCACTTGTACCTCATTCATTCCTAGCCACCCTGACGTATCCACTTGTACTTCATTAATTCCAAACATTCTGACGTATCCTCCTGTACCTCATTCATTCCTAGCCATCCTGACATATCCACTTGTATTTCATTCATTCCTGGCCATCCTGACTTGTCCACCTGTACCTCATTCATTCCTAGCCTTCCTGACGTATCCATGCTTTGCTGCACCCTCTGACAACACATGACCCTCAACCTCTCACCTAAGGGAAAAGAAAGGTTTCTAACAGAATCGGCTTGGAAGATGTTTTAATAAAATGTAAGTTCCTGTAACAGCACTTAAAATGAGCATCTTGCAGAATGTACTGCACTGATATACTCTGCATGCGATTCAGGTGTGTGGAAGAAACCTCATAATCCCATCTATAGCTGTCCTTGTCCTGGCACAAGGCCTTCTATTCTTGTACCCCTTCCAGTCCTCATTCTTCCTGCATGTATGTCTTTTTCTATATATAGTGTGTTTCTATAATGTGGTAAATGCAGTCATCACTGAGTGGAGTGCTGCTGATTCTGAGAGTGGAGGGATTTTGTGTTCTTTAAAGTGGCACCCCTTCAACATCAACCTGAGTTTAAGAAGCATTTAGGGGTACCAAGGAATAGAGGGGTGTTGATGGGGAACGCCTGCTGTATAGCCTTTAGTTTTTTGCTCTTCTCCATCTCCTAGCTGAGGGTGTCCCAGTTGAGGGTGTGTCATTTTGTTAATGGGATGATCAGCACCCAGGTAGGTGGGGTCATGGTCAGAAGGCAGATTGGTAGGCAGGATGACCGTTGTTAAGCCGGGTGACGGTTGGCAGACAGGGTGATGGTTGGTAGGTTGGGTAACGGTTGGTAGACCAGGTGACGGCTGTTAGTCAGGGTGATGGTGGGTTGGCTGGGTGATGATTGGTAGGCAGGGTGATGGTTGTTAGGCGGGGTGATGTTTGGTATGCAAGGTGATGGTTGGTAGAAGGGGTGACGGTTGGTTGGCAGGGTGACAGTTGGTAGGCCAGGTGACGGTTGGTAGGCTGGGTGATGATTGGTAGGCCGGGTGACGGTTGGGGGGTTGATGTTTTTGTTGGCCAGGTAACATTTGGTAGGTGGGGTGACGGTTGGTAGGCATGGTGACGGTTGCCAGGCGAGGTGACATTGGTAAGTGGAGTGATGTTTGGTAGGCTGGGTGATGTTTGGTAGCTGGGGTGACGTTTGGCAAGCCGGGTGCCAGTTGGTAGGCGGGTTGGTAGGCAGGGTGACGGTTGGTAGGTGGGGTGATGGTTAGTGGGCCTAGTGACAGTTTGTAGGTGGGGTGACGGTTGGTAGGCAGGGTGACGTTTGGTAGGCGGGGTGAGGGTTGGTAGGCTGGGTGGCAGTTGGTTGGCGGGGTGACAGTTGGTAGGCTGAGTGATGGTTGGCAGGTGGGATGATAGTTGTGATGGCTTTGTAGAGGGTGCATTTCTTTTAGAAGCTTGACTGTGGTGCAGGCAGGAGGAGCCATAGAAATTCCCCTCAGGGGTATGGGGTGTGGCCATATTTATTCAGGCTCTGGATGAAATGCTGTGGCATGTAGAATACAGTTTAGGGTGGCTAGTGTGAAGGACTCTGGCAACAGCCTTACCAACTGCCACAAAGTTGGCAAGTAAGCACCATCCTCCATTGTTGAGTCTATGTTCAGGTCTTTCATGGACCCCTTATCTTCCAAATATCATTGACAAGGCTCATGAACAACGAAACCGAGGACTATGTACAGGGAGGGTAGCAAGTCACCTTGCTACCCTGTCCTGTGGCACAGATGAAGGGCAGAAATGTGTCCTATTTATCCAAAATGGTGCATTCCTGTCCTTTCCTCTGCGCTGCTGCATTTTTGACATCCACAGCACCAACACATCTTCCTTTCACCGTGGTGCAAGGGTGCCTGTGTTGAATGCAGGATTGTTTTTGTGAAGGAATGGACACCTTCCTGCACAAAAACAGTCCTGGGAGGCTCTTTCCTCTTTCCTCTTTCTGTGTGTGCTGCAGAATGCAGTGCACATAGATAGAGGACAAATTAAGAGAAATGAAGATATTTCTTCCTGTTGTGCCCCTCTTGGGGCGGCGTATCTTTTTTTTGCATTCCCAGGTTTACCAGGTTTACCAGGTTTGAGAAATCTTGAAATGTGTCAAAAGCCATGGGAGTTCTGTGGAATCAACAATGCAGTACTCTTATAATACATTCCTTTGTGTAGAGTAATGCAACCCAAATATTTGCCCTGGATTGTCTTACTACATATTTCTGAAGTCAATCAACGCCCTGCAAAGTGGCTTTGCCTGGCTACAAAAATATGACTTTGAGATTTGACCCACTCATGTACCACTTTGTGTGGTGCAAGCATGGCACAGCTCACTCGTAAATGTGCCCCTATGTGTTTCATATCCCTTGACTGATCAGACATACTTGTCCATACCATCAGAACCAGTGGGAAACATCTTAAAATTGAAAAAAATGATCTGTGCATCAGGAACTTCAGGCTCTTCATTTTGCTTCATACTTCGGTGGACAGGCCTCTTGCAAACCTTTGCGCCCCTCGCCACCACCAGCAATGACTTCTGTATGCCAGTCCAGCTCGTCCATGGAAAAGTCAACAGCAATAGGCAAATGCAACCTCCACTAGTCAGAAATTCATTGATTTAACCTCTGTTGGCGCCACGGTGGGGGCACTGAAAGGGAAGATGTAGGAGCTGGCAAATGAAGTGAAGTTTATCAGATCAGACATCGCTACACTCCAGTAATGGGTGGAACAGTGGAAAAATGACTTGATGACTTTGAATACTGCGTGACTGATGCCAGAACATATGACATGGACAAAAGCCTTGATTGACTTTGAGATTCTCTCCAGGCGAGAGATTCTAAGCCATTCCTGAAAGAAAAGAGAATAATTATAATGGTGACCTATTGAAAATATTCTTATCCAAAGCACTGTACATTGCATTTTCCAGTGGGGATCCAGAGGGCACACAGAATAAAGCCCCATGATTCCATGAATGCAGTGATTCCACACCCAATCATCACCTGCTTTGTGACACACTAGAATACCATAGGACACTTAGCACAGTGGATGTCCCCTTCTACACACATCACAAAAAAGACCTTTCTAGCTATCTCTACTCCTCTATTTGCACTGGCAGTTTCTGGCCCAATGCGCCCGGGCACTGCTCACCATTGAAGCTTTGAGAGTTCTTTCGATCCCTGTGATAACACATGTTTTCACCTCTTCCATTCTTAGAGGATCTCACTCACCCTCTCTCCCTTCACCCCCAGGGCCCCCTCTTTGACCATTCCAGTTCATCTCACCCTACGCTACTGGTTTTCTATGACAGGGAGATTAACTCACAACTGTGTCCTCTCATTACTCAATGTCATTGCTACCCCCATCTCTTCTCCTTCTCTCTGTCTGATGAGTGCCTCACTTACCCCCACTTTGGCCTAGTCCTATCACCCATAACACTGGTAACCTCAGAACACAGGCTTGTTTCCTTTAATGTTAATAGGCTATCAGATTTCAAAACATGGAAAAAATACTAAGCTATTTGTCAAGCAAGACTGGTGATAAATCTCTTCTTCCAGAGGCCTACCTAACCAACAGGATTTTGAGCTGCTAAAAAAAAGCTTGGTGGGAAAATTGATTACCAGTAGCCACACTAAAAAATCGTTTTCATTCAAACACCTTAAAACTTTGATAGACCCTAAAGGAAGATAAGTATTTGCTACATTAACCATAATGTACACAAGTTCAATCCTAGGATCTGTTTGTGCCTAAAACCAGTCCAAACATTGTTTCCCTCTGTTGCTGTCAACGCTTTTGCTGGATCTTGGCAAGACCAACATACTGATAGAACACATCGGGAACCTAGCTGTTGATTCATCCCTTGAGAGAACTAGCCAATGGGATAAACTAAATGCAAATGATAGGACAATGGTTAGAGACATCAGAAAGCATCATGGTTTGGTGGCTGTCTGGCAGCTCATAAATCCCTACACTTTTCCATCTTGTCCATAGATCACAAACTCCATCATGTATTTTGTCTTGACCTCAATGTACCTGATGCTCAATTTGTCTTCCTGTGAATTTCTTGAGAGCACTCACTAAACAATCATCAATTCTCTTAAAGCTGTGCCAGGGCCAACTCACAGCCGCATCCAGACTCCTGCACATGAACATGTCCAGAGACACACTCCCCCTGACAGAGATCCTCAAACCCTACATCAAATACTACCAGACAGAAATGCAAACTGTTACATTGGGGAAAATATTGTGGGCAGCTGGGAAAGCCTCTGTGTTGATGACAGAAAAAAACCTTTACAAATGAAAGGGAAATACAGTCACTGATGAAAGTCATGATAAAACATTGTACACCACAATATAACAATATAACAAATACCTGACTTACCAAATACACTTAACGTTGGACCACAAGAAATGTGCTCTTAACACCCTCCTCGTGACCAAAACTGACCATGCTTGTCTAGATTAAGATGGCACCCCTATGAACAGAGAGAAAAACCTGGTTGTCGATTGATAGCACATCTGCACCAAAGGGAAACCCAAATGGTAATACCAACCACATATAATGACCTTGCAGAGTAATACACCTACTCAACCATCACAGTGGAGGCTTGCTCCACCTTTAAAAGAACCTCAACTTATCTGAAAACCAAGACAGCTTCATATTATAGACAGATTCTTCTGATCACTCAAATATCCTGTTATTCAACAGAATCAGAAGCACTATTAGAAGGTATGATTACCATAAATAAAGTCTCATCAGTGGTCTGGGGGGGCAGATGGCTTGCTGAAAAACGTAATAGAATGAGCAAGACTGTAGTTGTAACTAAGCTGCATATGCAGAGGAGGAACCAACAAGAATCTTTACCCGGCTGACCAAAGTAATTAAACTGTTGATCTATAAATCAGACAAGGATCAATCACATTCATGTAGACATAAAGAGCCTGTCCATTGTGCTCCTGGACAGTCTTACAAAGGATATACTCTACCTCATTCATGAAGCACAAGCAGAATATATTGAACATTAATGAACACTTGTGAACCCTTTCACAGTGCATATGTCTTTCAGAAGACTCATGCGAACAAGCAAGTGTGCTTCACTCAGTGCAGAGAAGGCCCCCACGTGCATCATGTCATGACAACCCTTTAGGACTCTTGAGAGACCAGGCCTGCAGGAAGACTTTAATTCAAGTGTAAGTTGGCTTCACTGTTCTAAAGGTGCAGATGAACTGGAGAAGGGAAACCAGACATGATACCCCTTACCCCTTCTATTCAATTTTGCCTTAAAACCACAGACCACACCCATCTGTCAGACACTAGTGATCAACGTAATTACCACACCTGTGGTGGCCAACAATTTTCTCCATTTTTTCAGAGTAGAAAATAAACAGAGTAAGTGTGAACTACATCTTAATTTAAAGTTACCATAGCAGCACTGAATCCCTGTAGCCGGTCTTTGATCAGGGGCAATCATGGATCACTTGGTGCACCATGACCTTGGCCTGTTTCAGATTGCGGCCTTGCCTAGACCAGGAAGTGTGCCTGTTTTATGGTCTGCTGGGCCAATTTTTACTGTTCCCTGACATCAAAAGAAACATTGCCTGCATGAAGTGCAAATCCATGCACTCTTCCATACCTTGTATAACACGTATACAGTGTTTTTTTACAAGTTTAAAACTGCCCTAATATGTAAACATTGTGTAGTGTTCATCATTTATTCTCATTTGTGATAATGTAATGTTTTCAATAGTCTGTCTACTCTCTAAGTTCTTGTGGGGGTATTGTTAAAGTTCTTTTATGGAACGGGGCGCGAGGGACGATCGGAAACCAGGACAGGAGACGGTTGAAAAGTCCAAGTGCGCTGAGGTGATTAATTTGACATGATTTTTAATTTAATTTATTTTATTTTAAATAAATTCTACATACCTGAACTTGTGTTGATGTTTAGCTCACTTTATGTGGCAATGAGCTGAATCACCCTAGAAGTGAACCCAATCGGAAAGAACAATCGTACAGCTCCAGTAAGGTCAAGTCGGAGGGAATGATCGTGTCACAGGAAAGCAGTGAAGCATGACAGGAGATTGTAGTCACTTATTTAAACAGTAGGTGCTGCGTTATCCTGCTGTGTATTTAAGGGGCTTCCTCCACAATTCTGATAAGTACATCGGGTGTCCGTTAAAGTCCATAGCGGCCATCTTAAAACATCATACAAGTCTGCTCATCTGAGTGAAGATCGCGCAGTATAATGTGTTATTCAAGGCCTAAGGATGTTCAATACATTTTTCATGTACAATTTTCATTAACATATAACAAAGTAGCAGAGTTTATACGTGTGGCATATTTGCTATATAAAGACAGTGTTGGGATTCGAAGGGAGATCAACTTTTAAACACTTACCAGATGTTCATCTGGAGGATGGGGAAGAATTGGATGAATATGAAGAACCATTAAAAAAATTCATTACAAGATTTGATCCTCCACCAAGCCTGGTAGTAGTGAGACATACGTTTATCAGAAGGGAACAATAAACTGGTGAGGATGTGAATACATACATGTCAGTTCTAAGAAGTTCTGAATGTCATTTTGAAGCTTTTGGAGAACAGTTAATACATGATCAATTTACTTATAATTTATTGAAAAATCCATTAAACCAAAGTTACTATCTATGGGAGACCTGTCATTAAGTGATATAATTTGAGTCGCCAGGAGCATTGAAACTGTAATTAAATCAGCAAAAGAACTGGAAGACAAACATGATGAACATGTTAATGCGGTTATGCCTAAGGAGGATAAACGTAAAATGCCTAAAACAACATCTAATAACATGGAGCAAAACAAATAAAATTATTTCTTCAAACAAACAAATGTTTGCTTCAGATGTGGTTACCTGGCACATCAAAAAGTAGGAAAAACGTGCCCAACAAAGAATATCCAATGCAGACTGTGAAGCAAATGTGGTCATTTTATCAAAGTATGCCAGAGTATTAAGAGCAAATACACTAATGTAACAACAGTGTTTGATGAGCGTGAAGATAAGACAGGTGAGTTGATGCATGAGATGCAAGATATGGTGTTTGTTGTTGCGGATGGAGGTATAAAATGTGGAAGTCCCGAGCAGTGTGTGAATCCTCACAAATTAGCGAAAAATAATTAAGGTTATCAGTGGATTCTGGAGCCAGAATCACTATGATAACTCTGGAATTCTTTAAACCAAATTGGGCTGATCGCAAGTTGAATTCTCCTGATAGATCACCAGTTTCTTATGACTGAAGAAGGATTAATATGCAAGGATTGTTTGAGGACATTCTAGTATTCAAAGGGAGACAGATTTATGGGGGAATGTATGTAGCAGTCAAGGGATTGTATACATTGGGTTGGTTCCACCAAGGTTTGTTTGGTATGGTTTTATGTCCCAGTACAAGTGAGCAAGTGTCAGTAATAAGAGACGCTCCAGAAATTGAGAATTTGATAAATGATTTCCCAAAGGTTTTTTCTGGTGAGTTGGGAAAGATAAAGGGCTTTAAACACAAAAAAAATTAAAGTCCAAGCCATTCCTATCAAACACAAATTGAGAGGGTTACCTTTCAGTGTCAGGAATGAGTTAGAAAAAGAATTGGAGAGCTTGCACATTAAAGGCATCATTGAATCTGTTGAGTCCTCGCTCTGGCTCTCTCCTTTTGTGGTAACAAAAAAAGGACAATGGTAAACTGAGGGTGTGTGTAGATTTGAGAGGTCTCAATATAAAGATTTGGGTAGACTCACATCCTGTTCCAAAAATTAATGAAATGCTCTCTAGCATATCCAGAGAAAAGTTGTTTACAAAACTTGACATAGTGTCAGCTTACCAACAAGTATGATTAACACCCGATTCCTGTCATTTCACAGCATTTGTGTCTCTTGGGGTACATATCACTACTGTTGCATGTATTTGACCTTGCATCAGCAGCATCAGTCTTTCGAAGAATAATGACTACATTACTCAATGTTATCCAAAAAGTTTAAGTTTTTCAGGATGATGTGTTAATTCATGCATGTGATTTTCACAAACATGATGTGATTCTTCGCCAAGTACTTAAAGTCTTTGATGCTGCTGGTGTTGTACTAAAAATGGAGAAATGTCAGTTCTTAAAGACGTCTGTTGAATATCTTAGTCACACAATTTCAGAAGAGGGTGTATATTCTAAGTCAGATTTAGTGGAAGCAATTCAGAGTGCACCTTCCCCTCAGGATAAAGTGGAGGGGTTAAATCTTTTCTCGGACTATATGAGTTCTACTGCAGATTCATTCAAAATTTTGCAACTATGGATAGACCAATTTCTAAGTTGTTGAAAAACAAAAATGACTTCTTGTGGAGTTTTGAACGTGGATGTGTGTTTAACAATCTCAAAAAACAGTTATCTAAGGTTAATATTTTGCAATCTTATGACCCTAAGCTCAAATGTTGTTTCACTCTTGATGCCAACAAATTTGGTGTGGGAGGAAGTTAGTGGCGAGCATGAACACACTGTTGGTTTTGCTTCAAGAGTCCTCAAGGTAAATGAGTTACACTTTTCTGTAATAGAAAAAGATCTTTTGACACATTGGTGGGCCATTGAAAAAAATTAAATGCTATCTATGGGGCAGGGACTTTATCTTGCAAAAAAGACCATAAACCATTAGTGGCTATTCTCAACGGTACTAATAGTAGGAGAAGCACTCCAAGAATAGCTAGGTTTGTGTTAAGACTGATACAATTTGATTTGACTGTTATCACATTTCTGGTGGAAAGAATATGAGGGCTGATTACTCTAGGAGGCTGGCCTGGTTTGTAGTGGGTACCTTGGGAACTTACACCTCATACAAGTCCGGTTATCCCTTATTAGTGAAATGTAGTAGTGTTTGTAGGAAAGTAGCCTCTTTCTAGCCTTGTTACCCCCACTTTTGGCCTGTTTGTGAGTATATGTCAGGGTGTTTTTATAGTCTCACTGGGATCCCGCTAGCCAGGGCCCAGTCCTCATAGTAAAAACCCTATGTTGTCAGTGTGTTTGATATGTGTCACTGGGATCCTGCTAGCCAGGACCCCAGTGCTCATAAGTTTGTGGCCTGTATGTGTTCCCTGTGTGGTGCCTAACTTTCTGACTGAGGCTCTGCTAACCAGAACCTCAGTGTTTATGCTCTCTCTGCTTTCTTAAATTGTCACTGCAGGCTAGTGACTAATTTTACCAATTCTCATTGGCACACTGGAACAACCATATAATTCCCTTGTATATGGTACCTATGTACCCAGGGTATTGGGGTTCCAAGAGATCCCTATGGGATGCAAAAAAAATTTTGTCACCCATAGGGAGCTCAGACAATTCTTACACAGGACTGCCACTGCAGCCTGAGTGAAATAATGTCCACGTTCTTTCACAGCCATTTTTCACTGCACATAAGTAACTTATAAGTCACCTATATGTCTAACCCTCACTTGGTGAAGGTTAGGTGCCAAGTTACATAGTGTGGGCACCCTGGCACTAGCCAAGGTCCCCCCACATTGTTCAGGGCAAATTCCCCGAACTTTGTGAGTGCGGGGACACCATTACATGCGTGCACTACACATAGGTCACTACCTATGTGTAGTGTCACAATGGTAACTCTGAACATGGCCATGTAACATGTCTAAGATCATGGAATTGTCACCCCAATACCATTCAGTATTGGGGGGACAATTCCATGATCCCCCGGGTCTCTAGCACTGAACCCGTGTACTGCCAAACTGCCTTTCCGGGGTTTTCACTGCAGCTGCTGCTGCTGCCAACCCCTCAGACAAGATTCTGCCCTCCTGGGGTCTGGGCAGCCCTGGCCCAGGAAGGCAGAATAAAGGATTTCTACTGAGAGAGGGTGTTATACCCTCTCCTTTTGGAAATAGGTGTTAAGGGCTGGGGAGGCGTAGCCTCCCGCAGCCTGTGGAAATGCTTTGATGGGCACAGATGGTGCCCATCTCTGCATAAGCCAGTCTACACCGTTTCAGGGATTCCCCTAGCCCTGCTCTGGCGCGAAACTGGCCAAAGGAAAGGGGAGTGACTACTCCCCTGACCAGTACCTCCCAGTGAGGTGCCCAGAGCTCCTCCAGTGTGTCCCAGACCTCTGCCATCTTGGATTCAGAGGTGTTGGGGGCACACTGGACTGCTGTGAGTGGCTAGTGCCAGCAGAGACCCCCTCTGATAGGGTCTTACCTCTCTTGGTAGCCAAACCTCCTTTCTTGGTACCCAAACCTCCTTTTTTGGCTATTTAGGGTCCCTCCTCTAGGCTATTCCTCAGATAACGAATGCAAGAGCTCACCAGAGTTCCTCTGCACTTCCCTCTTCGACTTCTGCCAAGGATCGACCACTGACTGCTCCAGGACGCCTGCAAAACTGCAACAAAGTAGCAAGATGACTACCAGCAACATTGTAGCGCCTCATCCTGCCGGCTTTCTCAACTGTTTCCTGGTGGAGCATGCTTTGAGGGCTGTCTGCCTTCACCCTGCACTGGAAGCCAAGAAGAAATCTCCCGTGGGTCGACGGAATCTTCCCCCTGCTAATGCAGGCACCAAAAGACTGCATCACTGGTCCTCTGGGTCCCCTCTCATCCTGACAAGCATGGTCCCTGGAACACAGGAGCTAGACCCCCACAGTCCATTGATCCTTAAGTCCAAGTTTGGTGGAGGTAAGTCCTTGCATCCCCACACCAGACAGCAAACCTGTGTACTGTGTGATTTGCAGATGATCCAGCTTCTGTGCACTTCTCCAAGGATCCCTTTGTGCACAGCCTAGCCTGGGTCCCCAGCACTCTGTCCTGCAGTGCTCAACCCTCTGAGTTGGACTCCGACGTCGTGGGACCCTCCTTTTGTGACTCCATTTTCACAAATCTTCTAAGTGCCTGCTCCAGTACTTCTGCAGGTGCTACCTGCTTCTGCGTGGGCTCTCTGAGTTGCTGAGTGCCCCCTCTGTCTCCTCCTCCAAGGGGCGACATCCTGGTCCTTCCTGGTCCTTCCTGGTCCCCAGCAGCTCCCAAAAACCTCTACTGTGAGCCTTGCAGCTAGCAAGGCTTGTTTGTAGTATTTCTGTGTGGAAACACTTCTGCGACATCCAGGACGCCATGGGACATCTTCCATCCAAAGGAGAAGTTCCTAGCCCTTTTCGTTGTTGCTGAATTTTCGGCTTCTTACACCCAGAGGCAGCCCTTTTGCAGCTTCATCCGGGGTTTCCTGTTCTCCTGCCCCCCCTGGACACTATTACGGCTTTTGGACTTGGTCCCCTTGCCTTGCAGGTCCTCACGTCCAGGAATCCATCTTCAGTGTTTTGCTGGTGCTTGTGGTTCTCGCACGACTATTGTGTCTTTTCTGGGGTAGTAGGGTAAATTGATTCCTACTTTTCAGGGTCTTGGGGTGGGGTATCTTGGACACCCTGACTGTTTTCTTACAGTCCCAGCGACCCTCTACAAGCTCCCATAGGCCTGGGGTCCATTTGTGATTCGCATTCCACTTTTGGAATGTATGGTTTGTGTTGCCCCTAGACCTATGTTCACCTATTACATCCTATTGTGATTCTACATTGTTTGCACTACTTTTCTTACTGTTACTTACCTGTTTTGGGTTTGTGTACATTTAACTTGTGTATATTACTTACCTCCTAAGTGAGGGTATTCTCTGAGATACTTTTGGCATATTGTCATAAAAATAAAGTACCTTTATTTTGAGTGTATCTGTGTATTGTGTTTTCTTATGATATTGTGCATATGACACCAGTGGTATAGTAGGAGCTTTACATGCCTCCTAGTTCAGCCTAAGCTGCTTTGCCATAGCTAACTTCTATCAGCATAAGCTGCTAGAAACACCTCTATTCTACTAATAAAGGATAACTGGACCTGGCACAGGGTGTACCCACTATAAGCCAGGCCAGCCTCCTACAGTGGAAGAGTACCACACTGATGTCAGTGGGGTGCATGGCATCACTTGTGGTGGAAGAGGATCACTTTCTTAGCCCTGCGTTGTGTGCCACTACTAGTGGTGGAAGACGATCACACTTGTAGCATTGTGTTGCACAGCACTAGTTGTGGTGGAAGAGGACCACACTCATGGCTGAAGTTGCCAAACTGATGGTGTGCATGGCCAGTGAATAGCCAAAGAAGAATTTCAAACATCAACACTTATTTTCTTTCCCAGATTAAGTCCTGTGCTGATGGTGGCAAGATGGGGGGCATCAGAAGAGGAATATGTGGCCAGCCAAGGCCAAACAAATCAAGAGAAAACAAACAGAAAGGCCAGAAGGGTGGAGAAAAAAGGGATTAGGTGTGAAAAAACTATGAGACAATTGTAGGATCGAAGTGGCATGGAGGAGTGGTTTCTCCCCGATATGGATACATACCTCTATTTTGAAAAAACTGAGAGGGAATCAGAAGGAGAAAAGGAAGGGGTGGACTTCAGCTGGGAAAATCCAGCAAAACAGCCAGTGAGAAGAGACTGAATAGAAATGAGTATGGTTTGAACAAAATGTTATAAAAAGAATGAAATAAAAAGAATGGGCAAAGTAGGATTTGTCAATGTGGTGAATGCATTTAATTATGAAATGTGTTTGAGGATAGTTTTATTAGAACTTCTTTATCCATGTTGTTTCTCACCAAGATAAAAACAATAATCACTCTCATATTCCAATATTGTGAAGAGCAATACAAAATAACTGAGAAAAGGATCACTCAAGGGAAGCAGGAGGAAGGCGCCATCACTAGTGAGGTCACAAGAGAAATCTCTTACACGGCAGGTCTCTTTGGAGATTCGAAGGCACTGTCCCCAAAGACCTCACTCTGCTTGGTGATCCTTTAAACACCGCTGGTAGAGCGTGTGAGACGTGACAAGTGCTCTGGTCAGAAAGCTTGGGTGTGTCGGCCAGGCTAAGGTGTGTCGGCAAGCGGTGGGTAGGACTGGGAGCACCATTCACAGGCGGGAGCTAGCATTAGGCAACAGCAGGAGTGTGGTAGTGCTGCGTAAAGCTGATATCAATTTGAACATATTATTAATATTAGTGGTGGTGGTATTGGAACTAGTAGTAGTAATGTACTGGTTGAGATAGCAATAGCACTAATAGGAGGAGGAGGAGGAGGAAGTGTAGGGGCAGTGGTGGACTGGTAATGCAGACCAGCCCTCCGTGCATCTCCCTGGAGGGGCACGACGCAGTGCAATGCTGGGCTGTGTGAAAGTTGATGAGTAGTAGTAGTAGCAGTACTAGCAGTAGTAGCTGTAGGAGGAGTAGCAGGAGTGGTGACAGGAGCTGGAGACACTACAATGCTGGGCAGTATTAATGGTGATGACTGTGGAGTGGGAGGTCAGTGCCTGGGTTGGCTATAGCGTTGTCCTGGGGTGGGCACTATGCCACAAGCATCCTTGATATGAGTTCATAGGGAATAGTTAGCCAACCTCGAGTTGGAGTTGTGGCTTTTTTTGCTGCTGGCACCTATGAATGCACACTACGCTACCCGTCACTGGGCTCCACAGACACCAGGGTCCGACCTTGCATGACCCGACCTGACCTCATGTCATCCTGGGACAACTATAATTTGAAGCATGATCTAAAATCACTCCTTCCTTACTAGTCAAAAACCAAAGTATGTGCCTCACTTCTAAACCTGGACCTACGATGGGAGCGGCATGAAGAGGTAAGTCCCAACAAGACCAGTCCCGATGCTATTGAACCCTGAGGGCCTCATTCACAAGAATCTAATGCACCGGCATCGATGCACTGCCCTACGACCCCCTAACGACACCATGGATGCACTGTATTTACAATTTAGAGCTCCATGGCGCACATTTTCACAGCTGCATCAGAAATTCTGATGCATCTGTGGCGCTAAGCTCACGTATTACTAGACTAACATTAAAAAATTACCCTACTCCAGTATGAGACATGCTCCCAGGCCCCCATTGAGAGAAGACCTGTGTCAGTTTTACTCTTGCTCTGAGCAGGCAGTATCATTCAAATGCTGTGAAGTTGCAGAATGAAATGTTGTAAATTTTACTGCATCAGTTCTGCATGACTGTACCTGTGGGAATGCCTACCTTACATACATTATGCCTGGCGCAGGTATAATGTGACACACGTTTTTACAAACGGATGCACTGGCCCGATGCGTCAGTTTGTAAATGTGGAGCAGTGTAGAGCAAATGATGCAACAGTGGCACAAAGGTCCTGTAAATGAGGCCCTGGGTGTCATTGATGTTGGCTGCGAAATAGTCACTGCTCGCTGCCTATTGATCACAATAACTTATTGGAAATGTACTTTGCACAGCTTACATGTATTTTTGTTGGCAGAGAGATGAAGGGTATATTGGCGGCACACAAATGTAATAACGACCGAGTCTGATATTTTATGCCAATGCTAATTTTGATGGAAATCAAGCACACATTTCACAAAAAACTCTCTGTTTCTGATAATACATTGTTTCTCTTGCACCTATGCTGTGTTTGTAAAGCAGGACATGTCTTCTTGGCACTTCAGAGCAGGTGCCTCCAACCAGTCCTGAGCTTTCAGCAGCTCCCAGACCTCTTCAGAGGAGCCTGGATTCATTTGTAAATCAACACAGGTTCACCTTTCCTTTTAAGGTGTTTATTTTACATTATTATCATCAGGCTGCAGATAGCTGGGCCTGATGATGAGCAATGCTGGAGTCAGATGTTTGGCCTCGGCTGGGGCACAGAGGTGAAGAACTGAAGCACTGAGGAATGTAACTCTTAAATAAAGATCCTTGTCAATTCAGTATTGGATGGTGGGAACAAAATGATGGTTGTCAGTTGTCGCTTGCCTCCCCACGCAAGACAGTCCCCCCATGCACTGCGTTTTTTGCAGTTGCTAAGGCCTGTGTGCAACCTTCCACAAAGTTCTTCATGGATAGCACAGCTCAGGCCCCCAGCGCTCCATTCTGCAATGCACTGCTTCCTGGGTGGTTCTCTGGTGGCGTTGGATTCCTTTGTGTCATGCTGCATGGGCCTCCTATGCATGTTGCCTGGTATTCTGAGGGCTCTCTAAGTTGCTGAGAGCCCCCTATGGGCCCCCTTCCTGGGTAGAGGCCACCAGGTCCCTCCTGGTCCCGGGCAGCATCATTTTCCACTAACTGGGAGCTTTGCGTGTGCCAAGAATCCAGTGACAAAAACCAGGCTTCAACCATCCATCCGGTGTGCGACACCATCTGCACTAACCAAAAACCCACATCCATCTTCTTGGGTGCAGTACTGTCTGTTCTTTACCAGTGGTTCTTCTTTTACACCTTCACCCGGGTTAGCAGGGGCTCCTGTTCTCCCTGGACTCTTTAGAGCTTCTTGGACTCGTCCCCTTCTTCCACAGGTCTTCAGGTCCAGGAATCTATTGTTGGTGTCTTACAGTCTCTTCTGGTTCTTGCATTATCTTCTATCACAACTTCTTGTGTGTTCTATGAAAGATCCTGTGATTTACACCTACTTTCCTGGGCTCTGGGGTGGGGGCTATTACTTACTTACATTTGGTGTTTTCTAATACTCCCAGCGCCTCTCTACACACTACACTTGCACAGGTGGGAAACCGACATTCGCATTCTACTATTTTAGTGTATGGTTTGTGTTTCCCCAGGCCCATTTGTAATTATTGGGATTTTTACTATTTGTACTGTTTTATAACTGTTTACATACCTCTTTTTGGACACTAGTGTATATAGTGTGTATATTATTTACCTTCTAAGGGAGTATAGTCTCTAAGGTATATTTGGCAAGTTTGACATCAAAATAAAGTACCTTTTATTTGTACCACTAAGTATTTTCTTTCATGTGTTTAAGTACTGTATGACTGTAGTGAGATTGCATGATCTTGGCATGTCTCCTAGTTATGCCTTGGCTGCTCATCCACACTACCACTATAGACCCCGGCTTCTAGACACTGTCTACATACACTAATAAGGGATAACTGTCCCTGGTATAAGGTGTAAATACCTGTGGTACTCACTACAAACCTGGCCAGCCTCCTACAGTCTGACAGTTGCTTTCTGTTTTCTCTGGAGTCTCAATTGGAGTTTTTTGTTGATCCCGGCATAGAGTGCGTTGCCGTGGTCGAGTTTACTGCTGACAAGTGCCTGGGTGTTTGTTCTTCTTGCGTCACTGTGGATCTACTTGAAGATCTTGTGGAACAGGCAAGGGTTGGGGAAGCATGATGAGGAGACGGTATTGACTTGTCGGGCCATGGACAGTGATGAGCCACAAATGATGCCAAGGTTGTGGTAGTGGTTGGGCGGAGGAGAGGCAATTCCAAGGCTCCTGGGCCACCAGGAGTCATCCAAAGCAAAAGTGGCGGGGCCCAGGATGAGGATCTCCATCTTGTACATGTTGAGCTTGAGGCAGCTATCCCTCATCCAGTCTGCGACTGCCTTCATTTCACTGTGAAAGTTCTTTTTGGCTGTTGATGGTTTGTTGGTGAGGGAGAGAATTAACTGTGTGTCGTTGGAGTGTGAGATGATGTTGAGCCCGTGGTGTTTGACAATCTCGGAAAGTGTGGTCATATAGATGCTGAAGAGGGTAGGGCTCAGGGAGGAACCCTGTGGAACTCAGCATCTGGTTTCCATCGGCTTTGAGGTGAAAGGTTGGAGCCTGACTCTTGGTTTGGCTAGTAGGGAAAGAGTGGATCTACTCCAGGGCTTTTCCGAGGATGCCGGCATTGTGTAGTCTGGTGCAGAGGGTGAAGTGGGAGACGATAACAAAGGTAGCAGAGAGATCAAGGAGGATGAGGGCAGCTGTCTCACTGCAGTCCAGTAGGGTGCAGATGTCATCCGTGGCAGTTACAGTGCTGTGGTTGCTCCTTAATGAAGGTTGGGAGGGGTCAAGGATGTGGCTGGCTTCAATGAACTTGTGAGCAGTGAGTTGATTGCTTTTTTGATAACCTTGGCTAGAAAAGGAAGCAGTGAGATTGGACTGTAGTTTTTCAGCTCTGTTGGGTCTCCAGAAGGTTTGTTCAGGAGGGGTTTTATCTCTGCATGTTTCCAGGCATCCTGGAAGGTGGCTATTTCAATGGAGCTGTAGATAGTACTGCATAGTTCGGAATCAATGATGGCGCTGGTTTGATTGAAGATGTGGTGGGGCCTGGGTCCAAGGGTGCCACAGAGTGGGTGGTGGTCATGAGCTTAAGGGTTTCTTCCAGGCTGAGGAGGGTCCAGTGCTCCATGGTCAGTGGTGATAAGTGTCCGTTGTGGTGCTGGTGAGCGGGCCTTTACTTTCAAATCCTTCATAGATGTCCTGAATTGTCCGGTGGAAGAAGGTGACAAGTCTGTTGCAGAGGTCTTGGGAGGGTAGGATGTCTGTAGTGTCTGTGTCAGGCTTTGTGAGTTCCTTGACTATGGTGAATATGTCCTTGTTGTTGTGCACATTGGTGTTGATTCGCTACTGGATGGCTGATATTCTAATCAACCTGATGAATAGGTGGTGTGCTGTGACAGTGTCTTTGAAGGATTTGTGGTCTTTTGAGCTGTTGCTTCTTCTCCACTTTCTCTCAAGCTATCTGCATGCGTTCTTGGATTTTTGGAGGTTGATGGAGAACCAACTGGGTCTCCTGTGGTGTTGATTGTCAGCGGGTTTCCTTAGGGGGCTTAGGGTGTTGGCACAGTTGGTGAGACATTGGTGGAGGATGTGGGCCGAGGCATTGGCGTCCACGGTGTCTGGTGGTGGGGAGTGGTGGAGCACAGTGGTGAGCTGGGCTTCGGTGTCCTTGGTCCAGTTCCTGCATGATGGGTGGTGGGCATGGTGCTGTTTGACCATCTTGGTGAAGGAAAAGTGGATGCAGTGATGGTTGGTCCAGTGGTGTTCGAAGGTGTGTGAGAAAGAGATGTGTTTCCGGTAGAGAAGACAGGGTCGAGGGTATGTCCTGCTGAGTGCATGAGGAGGTTGACCAGCTGCTTGAATCTGAGTGTGGTGAGGTTTTACATGAAGGTAAAGGTGTTCAGGATGCTGTGGTTGTCGAGGTGAAAGTTGAGGTTGCCAAGGAGTATGTACTCCATTGAGGTAAGGGCATGGGGAGTGATGAAGCCAGCAGAGCTTTGTTGAAGGGTGGGCGGGGTTCAAAGGGTCTGTGGATGAGCGTTCTATGATTGTGGTCTTTGGATTAGTCTGGATCTGAAAGTAAAGGTGGTTGGCAACCGGGGTCTGGACATCGACGCTGGTCATGAGGCAGAGTGATTTTTTGTGGACTATGCCGATAACTCCTCCTATTCAGTTGATGCAGTCTTGGTATATCATCTTGTAGCCATCGGGGATGGCAGTGGTGCTGTCCAGAGCTGAGTAGGTGGTGATCCAGGTCTATGAAAAGAAGGCTACATCAGACGCGATAGAATCAAGGAGGTCCGAGACTTCTATTGTGTGCTTTATGATGGAGCAGGCGTTTAGTAGCATACAGCTGAAGTGTCCTGGAGGTCCAGGGGGAGGGGGGTTAGGGTGTGAGGACAGGTGAAGGTGCAGTTGCAGCAGGACAACGGTCCCGGGTGTCCTTGGGTGAGGCGTGATGGCAAGCGGTTGAGCCATTGTTGTTGAGGGCATGGAGGGTGCTACAGTCATATCTGTAGATGGAGCGTGAACCAGGGTCCGTGGTGCTGGTTGTGATCCAGACGCAGACAGGCGCAGGTGGATTGCCTTATGAAGGGGAGGAAAAAAGGAGGGGCCGCTCTGCTGGGAGGCGGTAGGGGAGAAATCAAGGCACTGGGAGCAGGGTGGAGCCGCAGGGTCGGCAGAGGAGGGACAGGGATCAGAGAACAGAGGAAAAAGGCAAAAAATGGTTGAAAAACAGAAAGAAAGTCAGAGAAGGGCACAGAAAAAGGCAGAAGGCAGCAGAGAGAGAGAGAGACAGAAGGCTACCACTAGCCACCAGGGATGAGACGCAGGCAGGAGCTTATAGGTGGAGGAGGGCCTTAAACACAACAAGCCAGGCAGGCTCAGAGTGTGAAGGGCAGCAACAGGAGAAGCTTCATGGGGGGAGCCATACTAACGCTGACCAGAGGTACATTGCATCAACTGAAGTGAAAAGTAAATGATGAGGGGGCATCATGCTCTCTGGTCGGGGATGTGACTTTACAGTCCACCTGGCTGGAAGTCCAGCACCTTTCCCACAATCCACTGCACCACAGAGAGCACTACAAATGAGACACCACAAAACCTGTATCTGCCATCATTACACCAGCAGCCAAGGGAGACATGGTAGCAAAGAAACCAAACAAGCAACACAGAAAGAAATGGTAGCAAAGAAACCAAACAAGCAACGCACAAACAAATGGTAAAAAAAGAAACAAAACCAGCAACCTAGGAGACATGGTATCCCAAAAGAAACAAAACCAGGAACACGTGGTACGAAAAACACACAACCTGCAACACAAGACATGATGGCAAAAAATTAAACCAGGCGCACGGGAAGACACTGTAGTAAAAAAGAAGCACAAGACGCAACACAGGAAGATGTGGTAGCAAAGATACAACCAGCAGCATAGGAAGACATGGTAGCAAAGACACACAACAAGCAGCACAGGCAAATGTGGTAGCAAAGACACACAACCATCAGCACAGAAAAATATGGTAGCAAAGACACAACCAGCAACACAGGAAGACATGGTAGCAAAAAATAAAACTAGCAATACAAGAAGACACAATAGCAAAGAAGCACAACTAGCAGCACAGGGCAAACAGGGCAAACATGGTAGCAAAGACATACAACCAGCAGCACAGGAAGACATGGTAGCAAAAAAATAAAACCGTCAACATAGAAAGGCATGGTTGCAAATAAACAAAGACAGCAACATGGGAAGACACTATAACAAAGAAACAAAGCCAGCAGCACAGGAAGACATGGTAGAAAAGACACAAAAACAGCAACAAGGAAGACAAGGTAGAAAATAAACAAAACCGGCAACACAGGAAGACATGGTAGCAAAGGAACAAAGCCAGCAGCATGGGTGGACGTGGTAGAAAGGAAACAAAACCAGCAACACAGGAAGACATGGTGAAGTACCCTCTTTCCTGACATGGTTACCCCCATTTCCTGCCTGTTGTCAGTGTGTTTGACTGTGTCTAGTGGGAGTTTTGCTCTCCCCTCTAAATTGTACCTTTTTCTTCCCGCAATTGGCATACTGGTCCCCTTATGTAAGTCCCTAGTGTATGATACCTAGGCATTGGAGTTCCAAGGGAACCCTATGGGCTGCAACTGTTATTCTGCCACCCACTGGGGGGAGCCAATGCAAAGGGTTCTGCAGGTCTGCCATTACAGCCTGGGTGAAATGGTTGCATGAACCCGTTTTCACTACAGGTCATTGCACCACGTAACTGTAAATAACCCATATGGTAGGCCCTCCCAGCCCAAAGTGCAGGGTGCAGGTACCTGTGTGTGAGGATGCCCCTGCACTAGCAGCGGTGCCCCCAAAAACTCCAGATCCATTTTCCTGGACTTTGTGAGTGCGGGGACACCATTTTACCAGTGTACTGGACATAGGTCACATATGTCTAGCTACATAATGGTAACTCCGAACCTGGGCATGTTTGGTCTCAAACATTTTGGAATCATACCCCAATACTGTTGCAAGTATTGGAAGTATGGTTCCATGCACTCTGGGGTCTCCTTAGAGGACCACCAACAGACAGGTTTCTGCCCTCCTGCTGCTTGTTCTGATCAAGCCCAGGAAAGCAGAACAAAGGATTTCCTTTAGTAAATAGGTGTGACTGGCTTGGGAGGAGTAGCCTCCCCAAGCCACTGGTTTGCTTTGAAGGGCACGTTCAGTGCCGTCCATGCATAAACCAGTCCACATCGGTTCAGGGACCCCCAGTCCCTGCTCTGCCATGAAACTGGACAATAGAAAGGGTAGTGACCACTCCACTGTCCATCACCACCCTAGGGGTGGTGCTTAAAGCTCCTCCAGAGGGTCCCTGGGTTCTGCCATCTTGTTTCCAAGGTTAACATCGGACTCTGGGAGCATCTGAGTGGCTAGGACAGGCAGGTGATGTCACAGCCCCCTCCTGATAGGTGCTTACCTGGTTAGGTGACCAATCCCCCTTTTAGGGCTATTTATGGTCTCCCTCTTAGCTGGGCCTCAGATTCAGCTTGCAAGATTCCAGCAGGATTCCTCTGCAACCTGCACTTTAACTTCTAGCCACTGGAACCGTGACTGGACCCTCCAAGAACGGACAGATGCTGCTACTACGAAGAAGACTCTTCTGCAACTTTCTCCTGCCAGCTTTGCAACATTTCCCCACCCATGCATCCTCAGAAGACTTCAACTCGTCAGCCTGCACAAGAAGAATAAGGAATCTCCCTTGGAGTGAACGAGTCACTCCCCTGCATGCACCTACAACAAGCGATGACTGGCTGTGTGGATCTCCCCTCATCTTGAGCTGCATGGATCCCGCATCACAGGTAGTGGTCCAGAGTAGTCTTCTTGGTCCTTTCTGTGAGCTGTCCAAATTTGGGGAAGGTAAGCCCTTGCCTTCCAATGCAGGACAGTACCCCCATACACCAGATCTCTTGGAGCTGCCAATGCTTTTTTGCATCTCCTCCAATGGATCTTTGGGCAACATGTAGCTCCAGCCCCCAGCACTCTGTCCTTCCTTCTCTCCGGCTCTCCGGTGGCGTGGGATCCTCTTTTGTGGTGCTCCATGGGCTTCTTCTGTGACTCCTGTGTCCCCATCCTGTGGGGCTCCTGTGGGTGCTGCCTCTGCTTCTGTGGCCTTTCTGTGTTGCTGAGAGTCCCCTGTGATTCCCCATCCTGGTTTGCATCCTCCTTGGTCTTGGTGGTCCCCGTCAGCAGCACTTTTCCACAAACCATGAGTTTGCCTTTGCCAAGGCTTGTTGGTGAAATTTCTGCATCAACATCCATCTGCAATCTTCCAGCATGAGACATCATCTTCATCTGTCAGGAACTCTTCTACAGCTCCAGGGCTGCAGTGGTGACCTGTTCTTCATCACCGTCAACCAACCACTGCAACTACAGCTGGGTGTGTAGTAGCTTCTACTCCTCTTAGACTCCACTGTGACTCTTGAACTTGGTCCCCTCTCACCACAGGTCTTCTTTCTTCAGGAATGCACCTCTGGTTTTCTTGCAGGCTTCTCTGGGTGTCTTATTTTTCTTCTTTGCTTCCTTTTGGGTGGTTTGGGGAAAATCCAGTATTTTACTTCTGCATTCCTGGTCGCTGGGGGTACTGTGTTACTTACCTTTGTGGTTTACTAGTACTCCCAGCTCCCCTCTACACATTCTATTTACCTAGGTTGGGCTCCTGTGTTCACATTCCATTTT
Organism: Pleurodeles waltl; assembly: GCF_031143425.1. Taxonomy (NCBI): domain Eukaryota; kingdom Metazoa; phylum Chordata; class Amphibia; order Caudata; family Salamandridae; genus Pleurodeles; species Pleurodeles waltl. The sequence goes on along the minus strand of NC_090438.1, from coordinate 9,732,949 downwards.
TTTAGTATATGGTCTGTGCTCTCCCTAGGGTCACTATTGGTTATTGCTATTTGCACTGTTTTCTAACAATTTCTATGCCTATTTCTGATTATAAGTGTGTATATTTAATGTATTACCTACCTCCTATTGGAGGATTGCACTTCTAGTATTTTGTGGTGATTTGTTCCAAAAATAAAGTACCTTTATTTTTGTACAACTGAGTGTTATCTTTCACATGTGTAAGTGCTGTGTGACTACAGTGGTATTGCATGAGCTTTGCATGTCTCATAGATAAGCCTTGGCTGCTCACCTACAGCTACCTCTACAGAGCCTGGCTTCTAGACACTGTCTACACCTTGACCTGGTATAGGGTGAGAGTGTAAGTACCTTGGGAACCCATCACACACCAGGCCAGCTTCCTACATATGGTGACAAGGAAACAAAATCAGCCTCACAAGAGGACTGTTTAATAATTCTGAATTCAACCAAAAAGTCTAAACACTTCTCATGAAAATGGAGGCAAAATAGTGGACAGGTTCTTGAAGTAGTTAGTTAATAATCCTCAAAATACCAGAAACATTTGTGACTTGTTTGTCCCTCCTAAGTTATCAGATAGTCATTTTTTTAATCACACTTAAGTCAGCAGGAACAATTACCACTGGAGAAGTAATTGGAAACTAATTTTCAAATCATCCTCAACACATCAAGGTGGGTGTTCCAGAGGGCTCTTCACTGAGCCCTGCCCTTTTCAACATCTATATGGCCCCTCTCATTTCACTAATTGCTTCATATGTGTAGGAAACTGGCCCTCTATATCGCGTACTAAAAAGAAGTACACTGTGCAGAGTTCAGTGGATCCCCAGTTGGTTTGGAGAGGCAATGGTAGACAGGACTAGTGCTCTAATTTGTGGTAGTATGGGCGAGCAGTTAGACTTATCAGAGGGTAGTGCTAAGCAGTTGTTGTATTCAGAGAGTCAATAGACATACTCAAAGAATAAATCCAGACCAATTTGGAAAATAAACACTTGTTTTAATATATACATTAAACCCAACAACGTTGTTACAAGGTTATTATGTTTTTAAGCATCAATACTTTTCAATAGCAAAACTCAACACAGTGCAATTTCAGAGTTCTTCAATGTTAACCTATGGAAGGAAAACACATTCAACAAGCAAGTACTTATGATGACTCACAGGACCAATCTTGGAGACTTAAGGAGAGTGCTGGGCAAGGGTCAGGACCACACCAACAGGTCACTTTGGGCGGCACTGGGGTGACCTGGTGCAAGGGTGCAGTATGCGTCAGGTGCCCAATATATTTCAATGGGTATTTCGTCTCAGTGGGTTGAGGATTCATGCTCAGACACAGGGGCCAGTCGGAGACAACCAACAGGTAGGTCGCAAATGTGGGGTGCTCAGGGACGTAGGTGCACCATAGGTATGCTTCTCAAAGGCCCAGTGGTGACATATGAAGGGGTGTCCTTTGGCAATGGGTTTCCTTGTCCTGGAGCACTCGCTGCTGGGGGGTCCTGTGGCCTGAGGCTGAAGGCGTCATCAAGGAGTCCAGGAAGGGTGAAACCACAAGTGGATTCAAATGCAGGAGTGCTGGGGAATAATGTTGGCACCAGGAGTCTACTTCAACCTGGGCTGGTAGCAACGGATGAAGTGGTTGCTGCAGATGTCAGGTTTTTGTCAGCGGAAGATGGGGCTTTTGTGCAGAGGCTGCAGAAATCTTTAGGTAGTACAGGAGGGTTGAAACCACAAAGGACTCAAGCTCTGGGCAGCTGGGGAACCTTGTTGGCACTGGTGGTCTTCTTTCCCTCGGGTTGTGGACAACAGGTGCAGTGGTGGCTTCAGGTTTGGGTCTTTGCTTTTCTATGGGCTGTATAGTGCTTTCCTGGGAGTTGGTTGGAGAGCCGGTCTGCTGCCTTTGGGTGAATTCAATCTTTTTTCAAAGGCAGGCAGGCAGTATTCCCAGGTTTCTGGAGGGTTAGCTGCATGATGATGCCTCTTTTAGTGCAGAGTCTGCAGAGGAGTGCAGACAGGCCGGCGGGGTTGGTACTAGGTCAGCTGCTTCTTCTCCTGTTCTGAAGGTGCATCTCTTCTTTGTCCTCTTCTTCTTAGGTCATCAGAATATTAGATCTAGGGCTCAGAGGTACCACCTAAATATTCAATTTAGGGGCATTACAGGGAGCGGTGCACTAGAATTTTTGTGGGGACACATAGGGTCTCTAGTTTGGTGTCCAAAAGCCTTGCAGTCATGAAACCAAGCCTTTTTGGAATCCCAGTTTTTCCATTTGCACCCACCCTTAGATTGTGAGGAGTCTCAGGGCCCACCCTCCAGTGCAGGTTCTTGGGGGCCTTTAGAAGACTCTTTGCTTTTATATTTGTTCTGGTTATCCTCTTTCTCTTGTAGGGGTGTTGTGGCTTCTTTCTTGTGGTCCCCCTACCAGTGGAAGGTTTGGTCACCCTTGTTTTGACTAAGTGGTCTGCCAAATCCTGAGGAAAAAGTTGACCTAGGTTTACCAGATATTGTTGTAACTTCCTAGGACACAATTACTCAACAGATGCACTTTCATCTCTGAATTGTAAAGCCCCTCATAATCATGCAATCCCAGCACTTTCCCGAGAACATTTCCCAAAGGAGTGGGCCCTAATGCTGTTTGTCAGGCTTTCTGGCAACACAGACTGTCTCATAGACTATGGACCATTTAGTGATATCATCACCTTTCTCATATTTGGGGCCATTCCCTTTGGGGATTTTAGGGTCAAAGTGCTTTACTCAATCCCCAGTTATAAAATTGCTGCCACCATTCATGGATGCGAAACCCATATCTTTTTTATCCTGTCTTCCGGGGCCATTCTCCCAGCTAATTTCTCTAAAAGAATTTCCTCTTCAGAGAGCATCTCTCTGGACCTTGAAGAACCTGAGTCCTCCTCAATACTTGGGTACGGATTCCACTCTTTCAAGTGATAAAGGGTACAGTTTCTCCTCACTCACGCTGCCCTGATCTACAGGGTCAGTAGTTTCATCAGCGGGATGGGCCTGCTCATGCATTGCCAGTAGCTCCTGGAGCTTTAGAGAGATATGGTTTGGGCCTGTTTTAATTGTGTACCCTTTGCAGAAGACCCTTGACTGTTTGTGAGCCCCTCATCCACATCCTCTGTGGTACTCATTTTGGTGTAAAAGTTAAGACCTTTCTAAGCAAAAAATCATAACACACATTTTACAGTCCTAACTAAAGTAAGTTATTGTCGGGCAGATTTAAGAGCCCCTTTTGCCATAATATTGCCACATTAGCATCATCTTTTTGAGGCTAATGTGGCGATATTATGTCAAAAACACCTCACCAGATTTACAAAGTGGTGCAATGCATGCATTGCGCCACTTTGTAACTCCTTACACCACATTATGCCTGCACCAGGCATAATATATGCAAGGGGGCATTCCCATTAAATCTAAAAGATTTCTTTGTGTCATTTTATGGCATTTTTAACACCTGCTCAGAGCAGGTGTTAAAAGGGGGCACCCCTTTATTTTTAATGGGCCCCTGTAGGAGGCTGGCCTCGCTTATAGTGGGTACCAATGATACTTACACCTTGTGCAAGGTCCAGTTATCCCATATTAGTAGATTAGCAGTGTTCTAGCAGCTTAGGCTGATAGAGGTAGGAATAGCAGAGCAGCTTACCTAGGAGACATGCAAATCTCCCACTATACCACTTATATCATATAGGTACTATATCAGCAGAAAGACAATACTCAGGGTTACCAAAAATAAAGGTACTTTATTTTAGTGACAATGTGCCAAAAAATATCTCGGAAGATATACTCCCTTAGGAGGTAAGTAAAATACATAAAATATACACACAAACCAAAATCAGGTAAGTAACACAGTCAGAAAATAGTGCAAACACTGTAGAATACAATAGGATGCAATAGGCCTAGGGGCAACACAAACCATATACTAAGAAAGTGGAATGCGAACCACAAATGGACCCCGAGGCTAGTGTAGTGTGTAGAGGGTCGCTGACAGTGTAGGAAAACACTAAGGGGCATATTTATACTCTGTTAGCGCCGAATATGCATCAAAATTATTGACGCACAATCGGCGCAAACCCTGCCCCATATTTATACTTTGACGTCCGACCCCGCAGGCGTCAAAATTCCACCATGTGCGTAATTTTTTGGAAGGGGGAACCAGCCTTGCGTTAATTATATGCAAGGTAGACGTTCCCTTCCAAAAAATTACTTTAAGGCCTGTGCCCCTTATTTATACTCTGGCGTCATTTTGACACACAGGAGAGGGTGGGCCTTAAAAAAACGGCGCACAGCCTGATGGGAGCTGTTTTTTAATGCCTGGGTCAGGGCAGGCGTTAAGGGACCTGTGGGCTCGGAAGGAGCCCAGAGGTGCCCTCCCCTGCCCCCAGGGACACCCCCAGCCACCCTTGCCCATCCCAGGAGGACACCCAAGGATGGAGGGACCCATCCCAGGGAAGAAAAGGTAAGTTCGGGAAAGTATTTTTTTCTGATTTGGGCCCCCCTTCATGCCACTATGCCCAATGAACATTTTTTGCTAAGACAGGAGTCATGTCAATGGAGGCTGGGTGTAAAATAAAATGGCGCAAATCCGGTTTGAGGCCTGAATTTTGCCTCAGACCTGACTTGCACCGTTTTTTGACGCACAACCCCCATTTTCCCATACGCCGGCGCTGCCTGGTGTGAGTCATTTTTTTTGACGCACAGCAGTCCGCAGCGCCGGCTAACGTCATTCCATTAATAAGGCGTCCGGATGGCGCGTTGGAATGGCGTTAGCCAGCGGTAAAATTTTTGACGCACAACTGCGTTGGCGCAGTTGTGTGTCAAAAATTATAAATATGGGCCTAAGGGTATCCAAGATACCCCACCCCAAGACCCTGGAAAGTAGGAGTAAAGTACTACTATTTCCCCAGAAACTCACTAAAGTTGTGATAGAGGATTTTGCAAAGACCACAACAGACTGCAAAGCACTGAAGTCGGATTCCTGAACCTGAGGACCTGCAAAGGAAGGGGACCAAGTCCAAGAGTCGTGAAAGTGTCCCAGGAGGTAGGAGCCCACAAAACCCCGGATAAAGGTGCAAAATGACTGCCTCCGGATGGAAGAAGCTAAAAACGAAAGGTGCTAGGAAATTCTCCTTTCTGCAGAAGAGTCCCACGGAGTGCTGGAGGATGCAGAGTTGCTTACTTGGCAAAATACCGCAAATAAGCCTTAGTAGCTGCAAGAGTCACAGTTGAAGAAAGAGGGTGCTGCCTGGGCCCAGGAAGGACCAGGATGTCGCCACTTGGGAGAGGAGACAGATGGGGCCCTCAGCAACATAGAGATTCCATGCACAAAAAGGTAGCACCCGCAGAAGTCCTTGAACATGGGTTCAAGAAGTCTGAACATGGTGGTCATTTCAACACTCCAAAAGAGGGTCCCATGACACCGGAGATCAACTCAGGGAGCTGAGCATCACTGGACAAAGTGCTGGGGAAATAGGCTTGGCAATGCATGAAGGATTTTGTGGAAATGTGCACAGAAGCCCTTGTAGCTGCAGTTAACGTTGTGCACAGGATTACTGTCTGGAGAGGGGAGGCAAGGTTTTACCTCCTCCAAATTTGGACAGTTGGACTACTGGACAGTCTGGATCACTTGGGTCCACCACCTGTGTTCCAGAGGCCACACTCGTCAGGATGAGAGGGGTCCCACAGTACCGGTGACACTGCCTGCTGAAGCAGGGGAAAGATTCCGTCAACCCACAGGAGATTTCTTTGTGGCTTCCAGTGCAGGATGAATGCAGGCAACCCCCAAAGAATGCACCACCAGGAAACAGTTGAGAAAGCCGACAGAATTAGGCGCTACAATGTCAATGGTAGTCTTCTTGCTACTTTGTTGTAGTTTTTCAGGTGTCCTGGAGCAGTCAGCAGTCGATCCTTGGCAGCTGTCAAAGAGAGAGGTGCAGAGGAACTCTGGTGAATTATTGCAAATCGTTATCTGAGGAAAAGCCCACTGGAGAGACCCTAAATAGCCCTCAGAGGAGCATTGACCAGCTAGTCAGGTAAGCACCTATCAGGAGGGGTCTCTGACTTCACCTGCTGGCACTGTCCACTTAGAGGCCTCCATTGTGCCCTCACACCTTTGGATCCAAGATGGCGGAGGTCTGGAACACACTGGAGGAGCTCTGGGCACCACCCCTGGGGTAGTGATGGACAGGGGAGTGGTCACTCCCCTTTCCGTTGTCCAGTTTTGCATCAGAGCAGGGACTGGCGGTTCCCTGAACTGGCAAAGACTGGCTTATGCAAGGAGGGAACCATCTGTGCCCTTCAAAGCATTTCCAGAGGTTGGGAGAGGCTACTCCTCTCAGGCCCTTAGCACCTATTTCCAAAGGGATTGGGTGTAACACCCTCTCTCAGAGGAAATCCTTTGTGCTGCCCAGACCCCAGGAGGGCAGAAACCTGTCTGAGGGTTGGCAGCAGCGGTAGCTGCAGAGAAAACACCAGAGAGCTAGTTTGGCAGTACCCGTGGTCCTTGCTGGAACCCCGGGGATGCATGGGATTGGCAAGCCAATACCAGATTTGGCATGGGGGACAATTCCATGATCTTAGACATGTCACATGTCCTAGCCCTCCTCCCACAGCCCCTGAGCACCCCTGCCACAGCCTCACAACCCCCAGGCCCTAGCACCCTTCCCACATCACCTGAGCACCCCTGCCACAGCCTCACAACCCCCAGGCCCTAGCCCACCTCCTGCAGCCCCTGAGCACCCCTGCCACAGCCTCACACCCCCCAGTCCCTAGCCCCCCTCCCACAGCCCCTGAGCACCTCTGCCACAGCCTCACAACCCCCAGGCCCTAGCCCCCCTCCCGCAGCCCCTGAGCACCCCTCCCACAACCTCACAACCCCCAGTCCCTAGCCCTCCTCCCGCAGCCCCTGAGCATACCTGCCACAGCCTCACAACCCCCAGTTCCTAGCCCTCCTCCTGCAGCCCCTGAGCACAACTGCCCCAGTCTCACAAACCCACAACCCCCTAGCCCACCTCCTGCAGCTCCTAAGCACCCCTGCCAAAGCCTCACAACCCCCAGGCCCTAGCCCCCCTCCCACATCTCCTGAGCACCCCTGCCACAGCCTCACAACCCCCAGGCCCTAGCCCCCTTCCCACAGCCCCTAAGCACCTCTGACAAAGCCTCACAACCCCCAGGCCCTAGCCCCCCTCCTGCAGCCCCTGGGCACCCCTCCAACAGCCTCACAACCCCCAGTCCCTAGCCCCCCTCCCACATCTCCTGAGCACCCCTGCCACAGCCTCACAACCCCCAGGCCCTAGCCCACCTCCTGCAGCCCCTGAGCACCCCTGCCACAGCCTCACACCCCCCAGTGCCTAGCCCCCCTCCCACAGCCCCTGAGCACCCCTGCCAAAGCCTCAGAACCCCCAGGCCCTAGCCCCCTCCCGCAGCCCCTGAGCACCCCTCCAACAGCCTCACAACCCCCAGTCCCTAGCCCACCTCCTGCAGTGCCTGAGCACCCCTGCCACAGTCTCACAACCCCCAGGCCCTAGCCCCCCTCCTGCAGTCTCTGAGTCCCCCTCCCACAGCCTCACAACCCCCAGGCCCTAGACCCTCTCCCGCAGCCCCTGAGCACCCTGCCACAGCCTCACAACCCCCAGTCCCTAGCCCACCTCCTGCAGTGCCTGAGCACCCCTGCCACAGTCTCACAACCCCCATGCCCTAGCCCCCCTCCTGCAGTCCCTGAGTCCCCCTCCCACAGCCTCACAACCCCCAGTCCCTAGCCCTCCTCCCGCAGCCCCTGAGCACACCTGCCACAGCCTAACAACCCCCAGTCCCTAGCCCTCCTCCCGCAGCTCCTGAGCAAACCTGCCACAGCCTCACAAACCCCAGTCCCTAGCCCTCCTCCGCAGCCCCTGAGCACACCTGCCACAGCCTCACAAACCCACACCCCCTAGCCCACCTCCTGCAGCTCCTGAGCACCCCTGCCACAGCTTCACAACCCCAGGCCCTAGCCCCCCTCCCACATCTCCTGAGCACCCCTGCCACAGCCTCACAAACCCATAGCCCCCTACCCACATCCTGCAGCTCCTGAGCACCCCTGCCACAGCCTCACAACCCCCAGGCCCTAGCCCCCCTCCTGCAGCTCCTGAGCACCCCTCCCACAGCCTCACATCCCCCAGCCCCTAGCCCCCCTCCCGCAGCCCCTGAGTCCCCCTGCCACAGCCTCACAAACCCACAGCCCCCTAGTCCACCTTCTGCAGCTCCTAAGCACCCCTGTCACAGCCTCACAAACCCATAGCCCCTAGCCCACCTCCTGCAGTCCCTGATTCCCCCTGCCACAGCCTCACAACCCCCAGGCCCTAGCCCCCTCCTGCAGTCCCTGAGTCCCCCTGCCACTGCCTCACAACCCCCAGAACTTAGCCCCCATCCCACAGCTCCTGAACACCCATGCCACAGCCTCACAACCCCCAGTCCCTAGCCCCCCTCCCACAGCTTCTGAGCACCCATGCCACAGCCTCACAAACCCATAGCCCCCAAGCCTACCTCCTGCAGCCCCTGAGCACCCCTGCCACAGCCTCACAACCCCCAGTCCCCTAACCTCCTCCCACAGCCCATGAGTCCCCTGCCACAGCCTCACAACCCCCAGGCCCTAGCTCCCCTCCCGCAGCCCCTAAACACGCCTGCCACAGCCTCACAACCCACAGTCCCCTAACTGCCTCTCTCATTCCCGGAGTCCCCTGCCACAGCCTCACAAACCCCGGGCCCTAGCCCCCCTCCCGCAGCCCCTGAGCACCCCTGCCACAGCCTCACAAACCCACAGCCCTCCAGCTCACCCTGCCACAGCCTCTCACCCCCAGTCCCTAGCCCTCCTCCCACAGCTCCTGAGCACCCCTGCCACAGCCTCACAACCCCCAGGCCCTAGCCCACATCCTGCAGCCCCTGAGCATCCCAGCCACAGCCTCACACCACCCCAGTCCCTAGCCCTCCTCCCACATCTCCTGAGTCCCCCTGCCACAGCCTCACAGCCCCCAGGGCCTAGCCCACCTCCTGCAGCCCCTGAGCACCCCTGCCACAGCCTCACACCCCCAGTCCCTAACCCTCCTCCCACAGCTCCTGAGCACCCCTGCCACAGCCTCACAAACCCATAGCCCCCTAGCCCTCCTCCCGCAGCCCCTGAGCACACCTGCCACAGCCTCACAAACCCACAGCCCCCTAACCTCCTCTCACAGTTCCTGAGTCTCCCTGCCACAGCCTCACAATCCCCAGTCCCTAACCCTCCTCCCACAGCTCCTGAGTCCCCCTGCCACAGCCTCACAACCCCCAGTCCCTAGCCCTCCTACCACTGCTTCTGAGCACCCCTGCCCCAGCCTCACCCCCCCAGTCCCTAGCCCCCCTCCTGCAGCCCCTGAGTCCCCCTGCCACAGCCTCACAAACCCATAGCCCCCTAGCCCCACTCCCGCAGCCCCTGAGCACCCCCGCCACAGCCTCACAAACCCACAGCCCTCCAGCTCACCCTGCCACAACCTCTCACCCCCCAGTCCCTAGCCCTCCTCCCACAGCTCCTGAGCACCCCTGCCACAGCCTCACAACCCCCAGGCCCTAGCCCACCTCCTGCAGCCCCCTGCCACAGCCTTAAAACCCCCAGTCCCTAGCCCCATCCTGCAGTCCCTTAGTCCCCCTGCCACAGCCTCACAAACCCACAGTCCCCTAACCTCCTCGCACAGTCCCTGAGTCCCCCGCCACAGCCTCACAATCCCCAGTCCCTAACCCTCCTCCCACAGCTCCTGAGCACCCCTGCCACAGCCTCACACCACCCCAGTCCCTATCCCTCCTTCCACATCTCCTGAGTCACCCTGCCACAGCCTCACAACCCCCAGTCCCTAGCCCTCTTCCCACAGCTCCTGAGCACCCCTGCCACTGTCTCACAACCCCCAGGGCCTAGCCCACCTCCTGCAGCCCCTGAGCACCCCTGCCACAGCCTCACACCCCCAGTCCATAACCCTCCTCCCACAGCTCCTGAGCACCCCTTCCACAGCCTCACAAACCCATAGCCCCCTAGCCCTCCTCCCGCAGCCCCTAAGCACACCTGCCACAGCCTCACAAACCCACAGCCCCCTAACCTCCTCTCACAGTCCCTGAGTCTCCCTGCCACAGCCTCACAACCCCCAGTCCCTAACCCTCCTCCCACAGCTCCTGAGTCCCCCTGCACAGCCTCACAACCCCCAGTCCCTAGCCCTCCTACCACTGCTTCTGAGCACCCCTGCCTCAGCCTCACACCGCCCAGTCCCTAGCCCCCCTCCTGCAGCCCCTGAGTCCCCCTGCCACAGCCTCACAAACTCATAGCCCCCTAGCCCCACTCCTGCAGCCCTTGAGCACCCCTGCCACAGCCTTACCCCCCAGTCCCTAGCCCCCCTCCCACATCTCCTGAGCACCCCTGCCACAGCCTCACACCCCCCAGTCCCTAGCCCCCCTCCCACAGCTCCTGAGCACCCCTGCCACAGCCTCACACCCCCAGTCCCTAGCCTCCCTCCCACAGCTCCTGAGCACACCTGCCACAGCCTCACAAACCCATAGCCCCCTAGCCCACCTCTTGCAGCCCCTGAGTCCCCCTGCCACAGCCTCAAAACGCCAGTCCCCTAACCTCCTCCCACAGCCCCTGAGTTCCCCTGCCACAGCCTCACAACCCCCAGTCCCTAGCCCCCCTCCCGCAGTCCCTAAGTCCCCCTGCCACTGCCTCACCACCCCAGTCCCTAGCCGTCCTCCCGCAGCCCCTGAGCACACCTGCCACAGCTTTACAAACCCACAGCCCCCTAACCCTCCTCCCGCAGCCCCTGAGTCCTCCTGCCGCAGCCTCACAACCCCCTGGCTCCAGCCCGCCTCCTGCAGCCCCTGAGCACCCCTGCCACAGCCTCACAACCCCCAGGCCCTAGCCCCCCTCTCACAGTCCCTGAGTGTCCCTGCCACAGCCTCACACCCCCCAGTCCCTAGCCCCCCTCCTGCAGTCCCTGAGATCCCCTGCCACAGACTCACATCCCCCAGGCCCCAGCCCCCCTCCCACAGCTCCTGAGCACCCCTGCCACAGCCTCACAACCCCATAGCCCCCTAGCCCACCTCCTGAAGCCCCTGAGCACCCCTGGCACAGCCTCGCCCCCCCCAGTCCCTAGCCCCCCTCCTACAGCTCATGAGCACCCCTGCCACAGCCTCACAAACCCATGGCCCCCTAGTCCACCTCCTGCATCCCCTGAGTCCCTCTGCCACAGCCTCACAACCCCCAATCCCCTAACCTCCTACACAGCCCCTGAGTCCCCTGCCACAGCCTCAAAACCCCACGTCCCTAGCCCCCCTCCCACAGTCACTAAGTCCCCCTGCCACAGCTTCACACCCCCAGTCCCCAGCCCTCCTCTCGCAGTCCCTGAGTCCCCCTGCCACAGCCTTAAAAATCCCCAGTCCCTAGCCCCATCCTGCAGTCCCTTAGTCCCCCTGCCACAGCCTCACAAACCCACAGCCCCCTAACCTCCTCTCACAGTCGCTGAGTCCCCCGCCACAGCCTCACAATCCCCAGTCCCTAGCCCTCCTCCCACAGCTCCTGAGTCCCCCTGCCACAGCCTCACAAACCCTCAGCCCCCTAGCCCCCTCCCACAGCCCCTGAGTCCCCTTGCCACAGCCTCACAAACCCACAGCCCCCTATTCCCTTCCCACAGCCTTTGAGTCCCTCCGCTACATCCTCACAAACCCACAGTCCCCTAGCCCCTTCCCACAGCCCCTGTGTCCCCCTACCACAGCCTCACAAACCCACAACCCCAGCCCCCTCTCACAACCCCTGAGTCCCCCTTCCACAACCTCACAAACCCACATTGCCTTAACCCCCTCCCACAGCCCCAGCTCCTCTGTCCCCCTGCCACAGCCTCACAAACCCACAGCCCCAATCTCCCCTCCTGCAGTCCCTGAGTCCCCCTGCCACAGCCTCATAAAGCCACAGCCCCTAGCCCCATTCCCACAGCCCCTGAGTCCCCCTGCCACAGCCTCATAAAGCAACTGTCCCTAGCCCCCTCCCACAGCCCCTGAGTCCCCCTGCCACAGCCTCACAAACCAATATCCCCTAGCCCCCTCCCACAGCCCCTGAGTCCCTCTGCCACAGCCTCATAAACCCATAGCCTCCTAGTCCCCTCCCACAGCCCCTGAGACCCCCTGCCACAGCCTCACAAACCCACAGCCCGCTAGCTCCCTCCCTCCCACAGCCTCACAGCCCCCTAGTCTCCTGCCTACCCAGAGCCGACCATCCCACAGACCTTAAGTCCCGCCCCCTCCCACAGATCCACAGCCCCCACCTCTCACAGCTCAACAGCCCCCAGTAACCCATGTGCACAGGGCTCCAGTCTTTTGTGCCATAGAAGTCTGATGTACACAGAGCTTCCATGGTTTGTGTCATACAATTCACATGTACACAGGTGTTATACAAGTCACAGGTACAAAGGGCTCTCGTGGTTTGTGCCACACAAATCACATGTACACGGCGCTCTCCTGGTTTGTGTCACATAAATCACATGTGCACAGGTGTCATAAAAGTCACAAGTACACAGGGCTCCTGTTGTTTGTGTCATACAAGTCACGTGCACAGAGCTGTCATCGGCGCTTAGAGAATATAATTGGAGAGGTTCATAAGTATGCCAACATGTATGCTGGGGGCCCCCGCACCGTGCGTCATTATGTTATAAGGATACCAACCTTGTCTTCTGTTTGAATTTATAGCCCCAGGGATGAACTCCAAATTATGCAGCAGGGGTGACTAAATTATGCAGCAAGAAAATGTAATTATGCACATTTATTTTATAGCATTAATTCATTTTTTTCCTTTTTAACCACGGTAATACTCTTTGGGTGAATATTTCACCTTGACTGCGCTTGGAGCTGAAAGGAAAATTACCCATTTTCCCAGAACCTTTGGTGATTCCCTCAAGCGTGTCCAATCATCATTGGCGCTGTCCCACTCTCATACCAGGGGTAACCAGGGCCATCTCCGAGGCCCCGCACCTGTCACCCACCCCGGGGTTAACCATCACTGCTCAGCCTGAGGTATCCGTGCCAGCGCAGCAGTCATGCTCAAATGTCATCTCTTTACTCCGTGCACTGTGCCCGAAGGGGATTTGCTTTTTCCAGATTATGTGTTTCTCACTCTTTATGTTCCTAAAGCATACTAATACAGTGCAAATTGTGAACTAAGTCGCCTTCCGGTCTGGGTGAGTTCAGACTGTGAGAAGACATTCCCAAGGGGTACTTACACCTTGCACCAGGTCCAGGTATCCCTTATTAGTGTAGAGGAGGTGTTTCTAGCAGCTTAGGCTGATAGAAGGTAGCTATAGCAGAGCAGCTTAGGCTGAACCAGGAGACATGCAAAGCTCCTACTATACCACTGGTGTCATATGCACAATATCATAAGAAAACACAATACACAGATATAATAAAAATAAAGGTACTTTATTTTTATGACAATATGCCAAAATAATCTCAGTGAGTACCCTCAGTATGAGGATGCCAAATATACACAAGATATATGTACACAATACTAAAAATATGCAGTAATAGCAAAAGGAAGTAATGCAAGCAGTGTGAAGTTACAATAGATTGCAATAGGAGCACATAGGTATAGGGGCCACACAAACCATATACTCCAAAAGTGGAATGCGAACCACGAATGGACCCCAAACCTATGTGACCTTGTAGAGGGTCGCTGGGACTGTAAGAAAACAGTGAGGGTTAATAAAATAGCCCAACCCAAGACCTTGTAAGGTAGGTGTAAAGTGCACCTACAAACCCCAGAGAGCACAGTAGTCGTGATAGGGGGATTCTGCAAGGAAGACCAACACCAGTAATGCAACAACAGTGGATTTCCGGACCTGAGTACCTGTAAGAGAAGGGGACCAAGTCCAAGAGTCGCGACAGTGTCGAGAGTGGGCAGATGCCCAGGAAATGCCAGCTGAGGATGCAAGGAAGCTGCCACCGGGTGGAAGAAGCTTGGTGTTCTTCAAGAACAAAGAGGACTAGGAACTTTCCCTTTGAAGGATGGATGTCCCACGTTGGGAAGAAGCTTTCAGAGGTGTTCCCATGCAGAAAGACTGCAAACAAGCCTTTCTAGCTGCAAGGGTCGCGGTTAGGGTTTTTGGATGCTGTTGTGGCCCAGGAGGGACCAGGATGTCGTCACTTGGATGAGGAGACAGAGGAGGTGCACAGCAAGTCACGGAGCCCTCACAGAAGCAGCCAGCACCCGCAGAAGTACCGGAACAGGAACTTGGAAGAGGAGTAAACTGGAGTCCACCCGAAGTCAGAAAAGGGAGTCCCACGATGCCGGAGGACAACTCAGAAGGTTGTGCACTGCAGGTTAGAGTGTCGGGGACCCAGGCTTGGCTGTGCACAAAGGAAATCCTGGAAGACAACTCAGGAGCTGGAGCAGCTGCAAATCACGCGGTACCCAGCAATGCAGTCTAGCGCGGGGAGGCAAGGACTTACCTCCACCAAACTTGGACTGAAGAGTCACTGGACTGTGGGAGTCACTCGGACAGAGTTGCTGAGTTCCAGCGACCACGCTCGTCGTGCTCAGAGGGGACCCAGAGGACTGGTGATGCAGTCTTTTGTTGCCTGCGGTTGCAGGGGGAAGATTCTGTCGACCCACAGGAGATTTCTTCAGAGCACCTGGTGCAAGAAGGAGGCATGCTACCCCCAGAGCATGCACCACCAGGAAACAGGCGAGAAAGCCGGCAGGATGAAGCGATACAAGGTTGCAGTAGTCGTCTTTGCTACTTTGTTGCGGTTTTGCAGGCGTCCTGAGCAGTCAGCGGTCGATCCTTTGGTGGAAGGTGAAGAGGGAGATGCAGAGGAACTCTGGTGAGCTCTTGCATTCGGTATCTGAAGAATTCCCCAAAGCAGAGACCCTAAATAGCCAGAAAAGGAGGTTTGGCTACCTAGGAAGGAGGATAGGCTAGTAAGAAAGGTAAGAGCCTATCAGAAGGAGTCTCTGACGTCACCTGCTGGCCCTGGCAACTCAGAGCAGTCCAGTGTGCCAGCACACCTCTGAATGCAAGATGCCAGAGTTCTGGGGCTCGCTGGAGGAGCTCTGGGCACCTCCCTTGGGAGGTGCAGGTCAGGGGAGTGGTCACTCCTCTTTGCTTTGTCCAGTTTCGCGCCAGAGCAGGGCTGGGGTATCCGTGAACTGGTGTAGACTGGCTTATGCAGAGATGGGCACCATCTGTGCCCTTCAAAGCATTTCCAGAGGCTGGGGGAGGCTACTCCTCCCCAGCCCTGACACCTATTTCCAAAGGGAGAGGGTGTAACACCCGCTCTCTGAGGAAGTCCTTTGTTCTGCCTTCCTGGGCCAGGCCTGGCTGGACCCCAGGAGGGCAGAAACCTGTCTGAGGGGTTGGCAGCAGCAGCAGCAAAACCTCAGGAAAAGGCAGTTTGGCAGTACCTGGGTTCTGTGCTAGAGACCCGGAGGATCATGCAATTGTCTCCCCAATGCCACAATGGCACTGGGGTGACAATTCCATGATCCTAGACATATTACATGGCCATGTTCGGAGTTACCATTGTGACGCTGTACATAGGTAGAGACCTATGTACAGTGCAAGGGTGTAATGGTGTCCCCGCACTCACAAAGTCTGGGGCATTTGCCCTGAACGATGTGGGGGCACCTTGGCTAGTGCCAGGGTGCCCTCACACTAAGTAACTTTGCACCTAACCTTCACCAGTTGAAGGTTAGACATATAGGTGACTTATAAGTTACTTAAGTGCAGTGGTAAATGGCTGTGAAATAACGTGGACGTTATTTCACTCAGGCTGCACTGGCAGGCCTGTGTAAGATTTGTCAGATCTCCGTATGGGTGGCAAAAGAAATGCTGCAGCCCATAGGGATCTCCTGGAACCCCAATACCCTGGGTACCTCAGTATCATATACTAGGGAATTATAAGGGTGTTCCAGTATGCCAATGTGAATTGGTGAGATTGGTCACTAGCCTGTTAGTGGCAATTTGTACAGCAGAGAGAGCATAACCACTGAAGTCCTGGTTAGCAGAGCCTCAGTGAGACAGTTAGGCATCACACAGGGAACACATACATATAGGCCACAAACTTATGAGCACTGGGGCCCTGGCTAGCAGGGTCCCAGTGACACATAACAAACACACTGACAACATAGGGTTTTCACTATGAGCACTGGGCCCTGGCTAGCAAGATCCCAGTGAGACAGTGAAAACACCCTGACATTTACTCACAAACAGGCCAAAAGTGGGGGTAACAAGGCTAGAAAGAGACTACTTTCTCACACACAGGCAAAAACAAACTGACACATAAGTAAACAAGCATTTGCAATGCAACGTGTCTCGCGTTTGCTCGTGTTAGAGCTGATAGCGTTGTAAACTCCTAATCTGACTTTTCACTGGTAATGAAACCTATCAGCAAAAGTGCAATTATGTACGTAACCAGAAGAAGTGCAATTAACTGTGTAACAGGGTCGATATTATGTAAAGCGCTCGACTTCTGCCAAGCGAGATCGCACTGGGAAAATAGAGAAAAAGTAGTCCACGAGCCGGATGGAAAACAGCGAGCCTTGCATGTTTTCTGTACTTGGGCGATGCGCTCGAGGAGGGCTATCCACCTGAAAAGGCATGACGTATGCATGCCTTCCACTAATGAAATCAAGCAGATTCTAACAGGCAAGCCCCAGAGCCAATGAAAGACACTGACGTGACGTGGACAGGGCTCCGAGCCCTTTTTAATTCCTAAAGCGTCTCGCTTAGGAAACGCATGCAGCGCAGGATCGACCCTAAAAAACATGTGACTGTCCACTCTAAATAAAGCAAATGCCTTACCTTCCATGGAGCCTACTCTGTTGGACGAGGTTGTGTGCTGAAGGAGTAAATTTTACACTATTGGTGTAAAATGTCCTATGCTGACTCAAAACCGGACGGGCGGGCCTTGAGTTTGCCAGACAGGGTACTGCGTCACCGTTGCAACAGAGTAACTTTCCGTCAAACTTTAAGTAAACCCCAGAGGTCACCTAATGCCAATCAATACAGACTCTGGTCCTCATGCAAATAGTCCATCCTGAACCCTGGTCATTTCACACCTCCACACTGCAGCCCACTGCTTTTGTAAGTTGTGAAATTTGTGATTCACCACCCCCTCCCCCCACCGCAAATCTCATTGTCTAAGTTACGCCCCTGTAAACACAAGACGCTCTCAGACCTTGCCCGGTCCTTATACATTTTTTTTACAAAAACTGTTCATCTTAGTGCTTCGAAGCAGTGGGCCCACGGCAGTAAAGACTACACAAATACACGTAGCCATCAGTAGTATGAGCGTGTGGTATTCACGAGAGGGACTGTCCGGCACATATCAGAATAACTTACTAAGTGGCTGGGAGCAGCAGTTTCTCTCTTTCACCAACTCCCTCTTCCCGAGTGTTAGAAATGGGGTTTCTGGTTGGCTAGGGTATGCACCTCAGCCAGGTAGAACTTACCCGCTCTAGTCAGGGCAAGGGAGTTACTCGTCCAAGATAACCCCTGCTCACCCCCTTGGTAGCTTGGCACGAGCAGTCAGGCTTAACCCGGAGGCAATGTGTAAAGCTTTTGCACAACACACACAACACATGTGACACAATATATACTCCACAAAGGAAACACAACACCAGATTTAATGAAAATATACTGTATTGTACACAACGCAATTGTGAGAAAGTAGCCTCTTTCTAGCCTTGTTACCCCCACTTTTGGCCTGTTTGTGAGTGTATGTCAGGGTGTTTTCACTGTCTCACTGGGATCCTGCTAGCCAGGGCCCAGTGTTCATAGTGAAAACCCTATGTTTTCAGTATGTTTGTTATGTGTCACTGGGACCCTGCTAGTCAGGACCCCAGTGCTCATAAGTGTGACTGAATGTGTTACCTGTGTAGTGACTAACTGTCTCACTGAGGCTCTGCTAATCAGAACCTCAGTGGTTATGCTCTCTCATTTCTTTCCAAATTGTCACTAACAGGCTAGTGACCAATTTTACCAATTTACATTGGCTTACTGGAACACCCTTATAATTCCCTAGTATATGGTACTGAGGTACCCAGGGTATTGGGGTTCCAGGAGATCCCTATGGGCTGCAGCATTTCTTTTGCCACCCATAGGGAGCTCTGACAATTCTTACACAGGCCTGCCACTGCAGCCTGAGTGAAATAACGTCCACGTTATTTCACAGCCATTTTACACTGCACTTAAGTAACTTATAAGTCACCTATATGTCTAACCTTTACCTGGTAAAGGTTAGGTGCAAAGTTACTTAGTGTGAGGGCACCCTGGCACTAGCCAAGGTGCCCCCACATTGTTCAGAGCCAATTCCCTGAACTTTGTGAGTGCGGGGACACCATTACACGCGTGCACTACATATAGGTCACTACCTATATGTAGCTTCACAATGGTAACTCCGAATATGGCCATGTAACATGTCTATGATCATGGAATTGCCCCCTCTATGCCATCCTGGCATTGTTGGTACAATTCCATGATCCCAGTGGTCTGTAGCACAGACCCTGGTACTGCCAAACTGCCCTTCCTGGGGTTTCACTGCAGCTGCTGCTGCTGCCAACCCCTCAGACAGGCATCTGCCCTCCTGGGGTCCAGCCAGGCCTGGCCCAGGATGGCAGAACAAAGAACTTCCTCTGAGAGAGGGTGTGACACCCTCTCCCTTTGGAAAATGGTGTGAAGGCAGGGGAGGAGTAGCCTCCCCCAGCCTCTGGAAATGCTTTGTTGGGCACAGAGGTGCCCAATTCTGCATAAGCCAGTCTACACCGGTTCAGGGGACCCCTTAGCCCTGCTCTGGCGCGAAACTGGACAAAGGAAAGGGGAGTGACCACTCCCCTGACCTGCACCTCCCCTGGGAGGTGTCCAGAGCTCCTCCAGTGTGCTCCAGACCTCTGCCATCTTGGAAACAGAGGTGCTGCTGGCACACTGGACTGCTCTGAGTGGCCAGTGCCACCAGGTGACGTCAGAGACTCCTTGTGATAGGCTCCTTCAGGTGTTAGTAGCCTATCCTCTCTCCTAAGTAGCCAAACCCTCTTTTCTGGCTATTTAGGGTCTCTGTCTCTGGGGAAACTTTAGATAACGAATGCATGAGCTCAGCCGAGTTCCTCTGCATCTCTCTCTTCACCTTCTGATAAGGAATCGACTGCTGACCGCGCTGGAAGCCTGCAAACCTGCAACATAGTAGCAAAGACGACTACTGCAACTCTGTAACGCTGATCCTGCCGCCTTCTCGACTGTTTTCCTGCTTGTGCATGCTGTGGGGGTAGCCTGCCTCCTCTCTGCACCAGAAGCTCCGAAGAAATCTCCCGTGGGTCGACGGAATCTTCCCCCTTCAACCGCAGGCACCAAAAAGCTGCATAACCGGTCCCTTGGGTCTCCTCTCAGCACGACGAGCGAGGTCCCTCGAATCCAGCGACTCTGTCCAAGTGACCCCCACAGTCCAGTGACTCTTCAGCCCAAGTTTGGTGGAGGTAAGTCCTTGCCTCACCTCACTGGGCTGCATTGCTGGGAACCGCGACTTTGCAGCTACTCCGGCCCCTGTGCACTTCCGGCGGGAATCCTTTGTGCACAGCCAAGCCTGGGTCCACGGCACTCTAACCTGCATTGCACGACTTTCTAAGTTGGTCTCCGGCGACGTGGGACTCCTTTGTGCAACTTCGGCAAGCACCATTTCACGCATCCTCGTAGTGCTGGTTTCTGGCACTTCTCCGGGTGCTACCTGCTTCAGTGAGGGCTCTTTGTCTTGCTCGACGTCCCCTCTCTCTTCAGGTCCAATTTGCGACCTCCTGGTCCCTCCTGGGCCCCGGCAGCGTCCAAAAATGCCAAATGCACAATTTGCGACTAGCAAGGCTTGTTGGTATCCTTCCAGCGGGAAAACACTTCTGCACGACTTGGCAAGGCGAGAGGAATCCGTCCTCCAAAGGGGAAGTCTCCAGCCCTTTTCGTTCCTGCAGAAACCTCAGCTTCTTCTGTCCAGTCGAAGTTTCTTTGCACCCGCAGCTGGCATTTCCTGGGCATCTGCCCATCTCCGACTTGCTTGTGACTTTTGGACTTGGTCCCCTTGTTCCACAGGTACCCTAGATTGGAAATCCACAGTTGTTGCATTGCTGGTTTGTGTCTTTCCTGCATTATTTCTCTAACACGACTTCTTTGTCCTTAGGGGAACTTTAGGGCACTTTGCACTCACTTTTCAGGGTCTTGGGGAGGGTTATTTTTCTAACTCTCACTATTTTCTAATAGTCCCAGCGACCCTCTACAAGGTCACATAGGTTTGGGGTCCATTCGTGGTTCGCATTCCACTTTTGGAGTATATGGTTTGTGTTGCCCCTATCCCTATGTTTCCCCATTGCATCCTATTGTAACTATACATTGTTTGCACTGTTTTCTAAGACTATACTGCATATTTTTGCTATTGTGTATATATATCTTGTGTATATTTCCTATCCTCTCACTGAGGGTACACTCTAAGATACTTGGCATATTGTCATAAAAATAAAGTACCTTTATTTTTAGTACAACTGTGTATTGTGTTTTCTTATGATATTGTGCATATGACACTAGGTGGTACTGTAGTAGCTTCACACGTCTCCTAGTTCAGCCTAAGCTGCTCTGCTAAGCTACCATTATCTATCAGCCTAAGCTGCTAGACACCCTATACACTAATAAGGGATAACTGGGCCTGGTGCAAGGTGCAAGTACCCCTTGGTACTCACTACAAGCCAGTCCAGCCTCCTACATTGGTTGTGCAGTGGTGGGATAAGTGCTTGAGACTACTTACCACTCTTGTCATTGTACTTTTCATAAGAGAAAAATATACAAAACAAGGTCAGTGTATATACACATAGCCAAAAAGTTTTGCATTTCCTCTTTTCACTCTTTTCTAAGTGCTGAAAAGTACTCCTAAAACTTTCAAAAAGTTCTTAAAAGTTTAAAAAGTTTTTTTCTGTCTTTCCAAAAAGTTCTGAAAACTTTTTTCTCTTTTTCTATCACTTTAACTCTCTCTAAAAAATGTCTGGCACAGGCCAAAGTGTTGATCTGTCCAAACTTGCATATGACAACCTTAGCTGGAAAAGAGCAAGGAGTCTCTGTATAGAGAGAGGTTTGAGTGTAGGGAAAAATCCTTCCTTGGAACTGTTACTTAACATGCTTAGAGAACAGGATAAGGCCATAGGTGCACCATCTGTTGAAAAAGTACCTAATAGTTCCCAATCTGATTCAGGGACTCCCCCAGGAAAAGATTCAGGAAAGAAACTTCCTAGCCTGCCCATTACTAGACAATCTAGCATAGATGGTAATGATGATGAGCCACACCAAATAAATAGTGTTGTCTCACATCATAGCAAAAGCATTTATTCTCACCATACTGGTAGTAATGTTTCTGTAAACCAAGCTGTTAGGGTGCCTTCTGTAAGGGACAGGTCTCCTTCTGTTCATTCCCATCATAGCTCTGTTTCTAGAAATGTCCCTCCCACCAACCCTGATGACAGAATGTTAGAGAGGGAACTCAATAAGTTGAGGGTGTAACAAACCAGACTGAAGCTTAAAAAGCAACAGCTGGATTTGGATAGACAGTCTTTTGAATTTGAGAAGGAAAGACAGAAGTTGGGTTTAGATACCCATGGTGGCAGCAGCAGTATTCCCCATAGTCATCCTGCAAAAGAGCATGATTCCAGGAATCTGCACAAGATAGTTCCCCCTTATAAGGAGGGGGATGACATTAACAAGTGGTTTGCTGCACTTGAGAGGGCCTGTGTTGTACAGGATGTCCCTCAAAGGCAGTGGGCTGCTATCATATGGCTATCATTTAGTGGAAAAGGTAGGGATAGGCTCCTTACTGTGAAAGAAAATGATGCTAATAATTTCCAAGTTCTTAAGAATGCACTCCTGGATGGTTATGGCTTAACCACTCAACAGTACAGGATAAAGTTCAGAGAGACCAAAAAGGAGTCTTCACAAGACTGGGTTGATTTCATTGACCATTCAGTGAAGGCCTTGGAGGGGTGGTTACATGGCAGTAAAGTTACTGATTATGAAAGCCTGTATAACACAATCCTGAGAGAGCATATACTTAATAATTGTGTGTCTGATTTGTTGCACCAGTACCTGGTAGACTCTGATCTGACCTCTCCCCAAGAATTGGGAAAGAAGGCAGACAAATGGGTCAGAACAAGGGTGAGCAGAAAAGTTCATACAGGGGGTGACAAAGATGGCAATAAGAAGAAAGATGGTGAAAAATCTCAAGATAAGCATGGGGATAAGGGTAAAACCAAAGATCCCACTTCAAATCTTAAACACTCTTCAGAGGGTGGGGATAAAACAAATTCTTCCTCTTCTTCTCAACCTGCACACATTAAAAAGCCTTGGTGCTTTGTGTGTAAAAACAGAGGCCATAGGCCAGGGGATAAGTCCTGTCCAGGTAAACCCCCTGAGACTACCACCACTAATACATCAAGCTCTAGTGCCCCTAGCAGTAGTGGTACTAGTGGTGGGACTGCTGGCAACAGTCAAGTTAAGGGTATAGTTGGGTTCACTTTTGGGTCCATAGTAGAAACTGGGGTAGTCAGTCCCAAGACAGTTTCTGTCACACCTAGTGGCATTGGCCTTGCCACACTGGCTGCTTGTCCCCTTACAATGGATAAGTACAGGCAGACAGTTTCAATAAATGGTGTTAAGGCCTTGGCCTACAGGGACACAGGTGCCAGTATCACTTTGGTGACTGAAAACCTAGTGCACCCTGATCAACACATCATTGGACAACAGTATAAGATTATTGATGTCCATAACTCCACTAAGTTTCTTCCCTTAGCTATAATTCAGTTTAGTTGGGGTGGAGTTACTGGCCCTAAGCAGGTGGTGGTATCACCTAGCTTACCTGTAGACTGTCTCTTAGGTAATGACCTAGAGGCCTCAGGTTGGGCTGATGTAGAGTTTTATGCCCATGCAGCCATGCTGGGCATCCCTGAGGAATTGTTCCCTCTCATTTCTACTGAAATGAAAAAGCAAAGGAGAGAAGGCCTGAAAACTCAGGATCCCTCTCCATCAACAGGTAAAAAGGGTATCACAGTATCCCCTAACCACCCTGCCATTCAGGATAGCATTCCTGTGGTGGGAGAAACCTCTCCTGGGGTGGCACCTGTTCCAAGGGAATCATCAGCTGGCAAAGCTGGACTCCCTGAGGTAGAAGTACCTCTCTGTGGGATAACTAACATTGGTGAGAAAAAGAGCACCATTTTAGTTAACAAGGAGCATCCCTCCAACCCTCCCAGAGAAACCTTAGTGAAGAAACCCTGCACTGCCTCACAACACTTAGGACAGCATCCCTGCCCTAGTGTGGAGCTCATAGGACAGCATCCCTGCCCTGCTCCAACTCAAGAGAAACAGCATCCCTGTTCTCTCTTCCAGCCATATGGACAAAGTTTTTGCCCAGCTATGGCTTTTCTGAGACAGCATCCCTGTCTGGCATTTCCATCACTACAAATAGGTTCAGTGGACAATTCCCACTGCTCTAAACTAAAACTTACTGATAGAAACTCTGAAAATACATCTTCACATTGTTGCTTAGCTAAAAAACTTCAAACAGGGTGGTTTACATCCCCACAGGGAAGTAACCATATAGTGGATGATAAAGGGAGTAACCAGTCTATTGCAGAGCTACTCTCTACTTATCACCACTTAGACAATAAAGTCTCAACTGGCCAAGGTTAGCCTTATTGTCCTTCGTTTGGGGGGGGTTGTGTGAGAAAGTAGCCTCTTTCTAGCCTTGTTACCCCACTTTTGGCCTGTTTGTGAGTGTATGTCAGGGTGTTTTCACTGTCTCACTGGGATCCTGCTAGCCAGGGCCCAGTGTTCATAGTGAAAACCCTATGTTTTCAGTATGTTTGTTATGTGTCACTGGGACCCTGCTAGTCAGGACCCCAGTGCTCATAAGTGTGCCTGAATGTGTTACCTGTGTAGTGACTAACTGTCTCACTGAGGCTCTGCTAATCAGAACCTCAGTGGTTATGCTCTCTCATTTCTTTCCAAATTGTCACTAACATGCTAGTGACCAATTTTACCAATTTACATTGGCTTACTGGAACACCCTTATAATTCCCTAGTATATGGTACTGAGGTACCCAGGGTATTGGGGTTCCAGGAGATCCCTATGGGCTGCAGCATTTCTTTTGCCACCCATAGGGAGCTCTGACAATTCTTACACAGACCTGCCACTGCAGCCTGAGTGAAATAACGTCCACGTTATTTCACAGCCATTTTACACTGCACTTAAGTAACTTATAAGTCACCTATATGTCTAACCTTTACCTGGTAAAGGTTAGGTGCAAAGTTACTTAGTGTGAGGGCACCCTGGCACTAGCCAAGGTGCCCCCACATTGTTCAGAGCCAATTCACTGAACTTTGTGAGTGCGGGGATACCATTACACGCGTGCACTACATATAGGTCACTACCTATATGTAGCTTCACCATGGTAACTCCGAATATGGCCATGTAACATGTCTATGATCATGGAATTGCCCCCTCTATGCCATCCTGGCATTGTTGGTACAATTCCATGATCCCAGTGGTCTGTAGCACAGACCCTGGTACTGCCAAACTGCCCTTCCTGGGGTTTCACTGCAGCTGCTGCCAACCCCTCAGACAGGCATCTGCCCTCCTGGGGTCCAGCCAGGCCTGGCCCAGGATGGCAGAACAAAGAACTTCCTCTGAGAGAGGGTG
Source organism: Pleurodeles waltl (assembly GCF_031143425.1). Classification (NCBI taxonomy): domain Eukaryota; kingdom Metazoa; phylum Chordata; class Amphibia; order Caudata; family Salamandridae; genus Pleurodeles; species Pleurodeles waltl. The sequence continues at coordinate 9,708,183 of NC_090438.1, read as the reverse complement.
TGACACCCTCTCCCTTTGGAAAATGGTGTGAAGGCAGGGGAGGAGTAGCCTCCCCCAGCCTCTGGAAATGCTTTGTTGGGCACAGATGTGCCCAATTCTGCATAAGCCAGTCTACACCGGTTCAGGGGACCCCTTACCCTCTGCTCTGGCGCGAAACTGGACAAAGGAAAGGGGAGTGACCACTCCCCTGACCTGCACCTCCCCTGGGAGGTGTCCAGAGCTCCTCCAGTGTGCTCCAGACCTCTGCCATCTTGGAAACAGAGGTGCTGCTGGCACACTGGACTGCTCTGAGTGGCCAGTGCCACCAGGTGACGTCAGAGACTCCTGTGATAGGCTCCTTCAGGTGTTAGTAGCCTTTCCTCTCTCCTAGGTAGCCAAACCCTCTTTTCTGGCTATTTAGGGTCTCTGTCTCTGGGGAAACTTTAGATAACGAATGCATGAGCTCAGCCGAGTTCCTCTGCATCTCCCTCTTCACCTTCTGATAAGGAATCGACCGCTGACCGCGGTGGAAGCCTGCAAACCTGCAACATAGTAGCAAAGACGACTACTGCAACTCTGTAACGCTGATCCTGCCGCCTTCTCGACTGTTTTCCTGCTTGTGCATGCTGTGGGGGTAGTCTGCCTCCTCTCTGCACCAGAAGCTCCGAAGAAATCTCCCGTGGGTCGACGGAATCTTCCCCCTGCAACCGCAGGCACCAAAAAGCTGCATTACCGGTCCCTTGGGTCTCCTCTCAGCACGACGAGCGAGGTCCCTCGAATCCAGTGACACCGTCCAAGTGACCCCCACAGTCCAGTGACTCTTCAGCCCAAGTTTGGTGGAGGTAAGTCCTTGCCTCACCTCGCTGGGCTGCATTGCTGGGAACCGCAACTTTGCAAGCTACTCCGGCCCCTGTGCACTTCCGGCGGAAATCCTTCGTGCACAGCCAAGCCTGGGTCCACGGCACTCTAACCTGCATTGCACGACTTTCTAAGTTGGTCTCCGGCGACGTGGGACTCCTTTGTGCAACTTCGGCGAGCACCGTTTCACGCATCCTCGTAGTGCCTGTTTCTGGCACTTCTCCGGGTGCTACCTGCTTCAGTGAGGGCTCTTTGTCTTGCTCGACGTCCCCTCTCTCTGCAGGTCCAATTTGCGACCTCCTGGTCCCTCCTGGGCCCCAGAATCGTCCAAAAACGCCAAACGCACGATTTGCGTGTAGCAAGGCTTGTTGGCGTCCATCCGGCGGGAAAACACTTCTGCACGACTCTCCAAGGTGTGTGGAATTCATCCTCCAAAGGGGAAGTCTCTAGCCCTTGTCGTTCCTGCAGTATTCACAGTTCTTCAGCCTAGTAAGAGCTTCTTTGCACCAACCGCTGGCATTTCTTGGGCATCTGCCCATCTCCGAGTTGCTTGTGACTTTTGGACTTGGTCCCCTTGTTCCACAGGTACCCTCAGTCAGGAATCCATCGTTGTTGCATTGCTGATTTGTGTTTTCCTTGCATTTTCCCTCTAACACGACTATTTTGTCCTTAGGGGAACTTTGGTGCACTTTGCACTCACTTTTCAGGGTCTTGGGGAGGGTTATTTTGCTAACTCTCACTATTTTCTAATAGTCCCAGCGACCCTCTAGAAGGTCACATAGGTTTGGGGTCCATTCGTGGTTCGCATTCCACTTCTGGAGTATATGGTTTGTGTTGCCCCTATCCCTATGTTTCCCCATTGCATCCTATTGTAACCATACATTGTTTGCACTGTTTTCTAAAACTATACTGCATATTTTTTCTATTGTGTATATATATCTTGTGTATATTTCCTATCCTCTCACTGAGGGTACACTCTAAGATACTTTGGCATATTGTCATAAAAATAAAGTACCTTTATTTTTAGTATAACTGTGTATTGTGTTTTCTTATGATATTGTGCATATGACACTAGGTGGTACTGTGGTAGCTTCACACGTCTCCTAGTTCAGCCTGAGCTGCTTTGCTAAGCTACCATTATCTATCAGCCTAAGCTGCTAGGCACCCTATACACTAATAAGGGATAACTGGGCCTGGTGCAAGGTGCAAGTACCCCTTGGTACTCACTACAAGCCAGTCCAGCCTCCTACATTGGTTGTGCAGTGGTGGGATAAGTGCTTTGAGACTACTTACCACTCTTGTCATTGTACTTTTCATAAGAGAAAAATATACAAAACAAGGTCAGTGTATATACACATAGCCAAAAAGTTTTGCATTTCCTCTTTTCACTCTTTTCTAAGTGCTGAAAAGTACTTCTAAACTTTCAAAAAGTTCTTAAAAGTTTAAAAAGTTTTTTCTGTCTTTCCAAAAAGTTCTGAAAACTTTTTTCTCTTTGTCTATCACTTTAACTCTCTCTAAAAATGTCTGGCACAGGCCAAAAAGTTGAACTGTCCAAACTTGCATATGATCACCTTAGCTGGAAAGGAGCAAGGAGTCTCTGCATAGAGAGAGGTTTGAGTGTAGGGAAGAATCCTTCTTTAGAACTGTTAATTAATATGCTTAGAGTACAGGATAAGGCCATAAGTGCCCAATCTGTAGAAAAAGTAGCTAATGGTTCTCAATCTGATCCAGGGACTCCCCCAGGAAAAGGTTCAGGAAAGAAACTTCTCAGCCTGCCCATTACTAGACAGTCTAGCATAGTTGGTACAGAGGTTGAATCACATCATACTGATGATGTGCTCTCACATTATACTGGTAGCCAAGCTGTTAGCGTGCCCCTTGTAAGGGACAGGTCTCCTTCTGTTCATTCCCATCATACCTCTGTATCTAGAAATGTCCCTCCCACCCACCCTGATGACAGATTGTTAGAAAGGGAGCTCAATAGATTGAGAGTGGAACAAACCAGACTGAAGCTCAAGAAGCAACAGCTGGATTTGGATAGACAGTCTTTAGAAATAGAGAGGGAAAGACAGAAAATGGGTTTAGATACCCATGGTGGCAGCAGCAGTATTCCCCATAGTCATCCTGCAAAAGAGCATGATTCCAGGAATCTGCATAAGATAGTTCCCCCTTACAAGGAGGGGGATGACATTAACAAGTGGTTTGCTGCACTTGAGAGGGCCTGTGTTGTACAGGATGTCCCTCAAAAGCAGTGGGCTGCTATCCTATGGCTATCATTTACTGGAAAAGGTAGGGATAGGCTCCTTACTGTAAAAGAAAATGATGCTAACAATTTCCAAGTTCTTAAGAATGCACTCCTGGATGGTTATGGCTTAACCACTGAACAGTACAGGATAAAGTTCAGAGATACCAAAAAGGAGTCTTCACAAGACTGGGTTGATTTCATTGACCATTCAGTGAAGGCCTTGGAGGGGTGGTTACATGGCAGTAAAGTTACTGATTATGAAAGCCTGTATAACACAATCCTGAGAGAGCATATACTTAATAATTGTGTGTCTGATTTGTTGCACCAGTACCTGGTAGACTCTGATCTGACCTCTCCCCAAGAATTGGGAAAGAAGGCAGACAAATGGGTCAGAACAAGGGTGAACAGAAAAGTTCATACAGGGGGTGACAAAGATGGCAATAAGAAGAAAGATGGTGAAAAATCTCAAGATAAGCATGGGGATAAGGGTAAAACCAAAGATCCCACTTCAAATCTTAAACACTCTTCAGAGGGTGGGGATAAAACAAATTCTTCCTCTTCTTCCCAACCTGCACACATTAAAAAGCCTTGGTGCTTTGTGTGTAAAAATAGAGGCCATAGGCCAGGGGATAAGTCCTGTCCAGGTAAACCCCCTGAGCCTACCACCACTAATACATCAAGCTCTAGTGCCCCTAGCAGTAGTGGTACTAGTGGTGGGACTGCTGGCAACAGTCAAGCAAAGGGTGTAGTTGGGTTCACTTATGGGTCCATAGTGGAAACTGATGTAATCAGTCCCAAGACAGTTTCTGTCACACCTAGTGGCACTGGCCTTGCCACACTGGCTGCTTGTCCCCTTACAATGGATAAGTACAGGCAGACAGTTTCAATAAATGGTGTTGAGGCCTTGGCCTACAGGGACACAGGTGCCAGTTTCACTTTGGTGACTGAAAACCTAGTGCCTCCTGAACAACACATCATTGGACAACAGTATAAGATTATTGATGTCCATAACTCCACTAAGTTTCTTCCCTTAGCTATAATTCAGTTTAGTTGGGGTGGAGTTACTGGCCCTAAGCAGGTGGTGGTATCACCTAGCTTACCTGTAGACTGTCTCTTAGGTAATGACCTAGAGGCCTCAGGTTGGGCTGATGTAGAGTTTTATGCCCATGCAGCCATGCTGGGCATCCCTGAGGAATTGTTCCCTCTCATTTCAAGTGAAATGAAAAAGCAAAGGAGAGAAGGCCTGAAAACTCAGGAACCCTCTCCATCAACAGGTAAAAAGGGTATCACAGTATCCCCTAACCACCCTACCATTCAGGATACCATTCCTGTGGTGGGAGAAACCTCTCCTGGGGTGGCACCTGTTCCAAGGGAATCATCAGTTGGCAAAACTGTACTCCCTGAGGTGGAAGTACCTCTCTGTGGGATAACTAACATTGGTGAGAAAAAGAGCACCATTTTAGTTAACATGGAGCATCCCTCCAACCCGCCCAGAGAAACTTTAGTGCAGAAACTCTGCACTGCCTCACAACACTTAGGACAGCATCCCTGCCCTAGTGTGGAGCTGATAGGACAGCATCCCTGCCCTGCTCCAACTCAAGAGAAACAGCATCCCTGTTCTCTCTTCCAGCCATATGGACAAAGTTTTTGCCCAGCTATGGCTTTACTGAGACAGCATCCCTGTCTGGCATTTCCATCACTACAAATAGGTTCAGTGGACAATTCCCACTGCTCTAAACTAAAACTTACTGATAGAAACTCTGAAAATACATCTTCACATTGTTGCTTAGCTAAAAAACTTCAAACAGGGTGGTTTACATCCCCACAGGGAAGTAACCATATAGTGGATGATAAAGGGAGTAACCAGTCTATTGCAGAGCTACTCTCTACTTATCACCACTTAGACAATAAAGTCTCAACTGGCCAAGGTTAGCCTTATTGTCCTTCGTTTGGGGGGGGGGGTTGTGTGAGAAGGTAGCCTCTTTCTAGCCTTGTTACCCCCACTTTTGGCCTGTTTGTGAGTGTATGTCAGGGTGTTTGTCACTGTTTTCACTGTCTCACTGGGATCCTGATAGCCAGGCCTCAGTGCTCATAGTGAAAACACTATGGTTTCAGTATGGTTGTTATGTGTCACTGGGATCCTGCTGGTCAGGACCCCAGTGCTCATAGGTTTGTGGCCTATATGTATGTGTCACTGGGACCCTGTCACACAGGGCCCCAGTGCTCATAGGTGTGCATGTATATGTTCCCTGTGTGGTGCCTAACTGTCTCACTGAGGCTCTGCTAACCAGAACCTCAGTGGTTATGCTCTCTCATTACTTTTAAATTGTCACTAACAGGCTAGTGACTAATTTTACCAATTCACATTGGCTTACTGGAACACCCTTATAATTCCCTAGTATATGGTACTGAGGTACCCAGGGTATTGGGGTTCCAGGAGATCCCTATGGGCTGCAGCATTTCTTTTGCCACCCATAGGGAGCTCTGACAATTCTTACACAGGCCTGCCACTGCAGCCTGAGTGAAATAACGTCCACGTTATTTCACAGCCATTTTATACTGCACATAAGTAACTTATAAGTCACCTATATGTCTAACCTTTACCTGGTGAAGGTTGGGTGCACAGTTACTTAGTGTGTGGGCACCCTGGTGTAGGAAAGTACCATTTTGCTTGGCATGTTACCCCCATATTTCACTGTATATATGTTGTTTTAGTTGTATGTGTCACTGGAACCCTGCCAGCCAGGGCCCCAGTGCTCATAAGCGTGCCCTGTATGTGTTCCCTGTGTGATGACTAACTGTCTCACTGAGGATCTGCTAACCAGAACCTCAGTGGTTATGCTCTCTCATTTATTTCCAAATTGTCACTAACAGGCTAGTGACCAATTTCACCAATGTTACATTGGCATACTGGAACACCCTTATAATTCCCTAGTATATGGTACTGAGGTACCCAGGGTATTGGGGTTCCAGGAGATCCCTATGGGCTGCAGCATTTCTTGTGCCACCCATAGGGAGCTCTGACAATTCTTACACAGGCCTGCCATTGCAGCCTGAGTGAAATAATGTCCACGTTATTTCACAGCCATTTACCACTGCACTTAAGTAACTTATAAGTCACCTATATGTCTAACCTTTACCTGGTAAAGGTTGGGTGCTAATTACTTAGGGGGTGATTCCAACCATGGCGGTCGGTGATAAAGCAGCGGCCAACCCGCCAACAGGCAGGCGGGCCAAAAAATGGAATTCTGACCCTGGCGGGAACCGCCAACACAGCCCGCCACCTTAACACTCCGACCGCCACGGCGGGACACACAAACAGCGCGGCGGTCACCGCCAACAGGCAGGCGGCAGACAATGTACCGCCCACACTATCACAACTCACCAATCCGCCACCTTTTCCGGGGCGGGAGCCCCGCCGATAAAAACACGGCGGAAACAGACTACGAACGGGAAAACGCTCACCGAAACACACTCCACGAGGACGGAGAACAGCATGGAACCCGAATTAAACATCCTACCAGCTATTGTCTTCCTGCTCATCTACCACGAGTACGAACGCCGGCGCAGACGACAACTGTGAGTACTGCACCTACGACACAGGGGAGGGGGGAGGAGGAAAGCTTACGGGCACACACATATGCGACCCCCCCCCCCAACTATCTACACACCAATGCAGAGCACCAAGTCACAGTGACACCATCCAAACCCCCCGGAATAATGCAAAGACATAATTAAAGTGAGAAACAAAATTTATGTATAAAATAGGTTCTTTGAAGTCATGGTAAAATAGCAATATGAATTGTAAAAAATCAAGTAAGAACATTGCGAAACCGATAAACATAGGCAATAAGTCCTGCACAGTCACTTAAATTTCCACTGTCCGTGGCCCAAAGTGTATCAACACATGGGCAAAGCCCACACAGGAGACCTGAGTCCGTTGGAGAGAACACTGCTGGGGCATCAGATGACAAAACTACAGGCACCTCAGGGGGAAGGGAAGGGGGGGCACCTCAGCCACATGAGTCCACAACGCCAGATCCACGAAGGGTCCACCATGCCCACTGTGCCATCCTGGGGAGTGCAAAGCCACAGTCTCACAAGTCTCTACAGTGGGTGGTCTGCCCACTGTGCCATCCTGGGGAGTGCAAAGCCACAGTCTCACAAGTCTCTACAGTGGGTGGTCTGCCCACTGTGCCATCCTGGGGAGTGCAGAGACACAGGCCATCAGGTGGATTACAGACTCCACAGGTAATGGAGGAGGCAGGGTGCCCCGAGTGCAGCGTGAACACTAGCTCGACACAGAACCGGCACTGTCAATTGGCCAGCGGTGCTTGACAGGAAGGGCCCAGCGGAGCGGTGCTTGAGACGGCGGGCCCAGCGGAAAGGTGCTTGACAGGAAGGGCCCAGCGGAGCGGTGCTTGAGACGGCGGGGGCCCAGCGGAGCGGTGCTTGACAGGAAGGGCCCAGCAGAGCGGTGCTTGAGACGGCAGGGCCCAGCGGAGCGGTGCTTGAGACGGCGGGGCCCAGCGGAGCGGTGCTTGAGACAGCGGGACCCAGCGGAGAAGTGCATGAGACGGTGGGGCCCAGCAGGGCGGTGCTTGACAGGAAGGTCCCAGCGGAGCGGTGCTTGAGACGGCGGGCCCAGCGGAGCGGTGCTTGACAGGAAGGGCCCAGCTGAGCGGTGCTTGACAGGAAGGGCCCAGCGGAGCGGTGCTTGAGACGGCGGGGCCCAGCAGAGCGGTGCTTGAGACGGCGGGGCCCAGCGGAGCGGTGCTTGACAGGAAGGGCCCAGCGGAGCGGTGCTTGACAGGAAGGGCCCAGCGGAGCGGTGCTTGAGACGGCGGGGCCCAGCGGAGCGGTGCTTCACAGGAAGGGCCCAGCAGAGCGGTGCTTGAGATGGCGGGGCCCAGCGGAGCGGTGCTTGACAGGAAGGGCCCAGCGGAGCGGTGCTTGAGACGGTGGGGCCCAGCGGAGCGGTGCTTGACAGGAAGGGCCCAGCGGAGCGGTGCTTGAGACGGCGGGGCCCAGCGGAGCGGTGCTTTACAGGAAGGACCCAGCAGAGCGGTGCTTGACAGGAAGGGCCCAGCGGAGCGGTGCTTGAGACGGCGGGGCCCAGCGGAGCGGTGCTTGAGACGGCAGGGCCCTGTTCAGCGGTGCCTATCTTCACGGCGGGGCCCTGTTCAGCGGTGCCTTTCTTCACGGCGGGGCCCTCTTCAGCGGTGCCTTTCTGCACGCCAGGGCCCTCTTCAGCGGTGCCTTTCTTCACGGCGGGGCCCTCTTCAGAGGTGCCTTTCTTCACGGCGGGGCCCTCTTCAGAGGTGCCTTTCTTCACGGCGGGGCCCTGTTCAGCGGTGCCTTTCTGCACGGCGGGGCCCTCTTCAGCGGTGCCTTTCTGCACGGCGGGGCCCTCTTCAGCGGTGCCTTTCTTCACAGCGGGGCCCTCTTCAGCAGTGCCTTTCTGCACGGCGGGGCCCTCTTCAGTGGTGCCTTTCTGCACGGCGGGGCCCTCTTCAGCGGTGCCTTTCTTCACGGTGGGGCCCTCCTAGGCGGTGCCTTTCTTCACGGCGGGGCCCTCTTCAGCGGTGCCTTTCTGCACGGCGGGGCCCTCTTCAGCGGTGCCTTTCTGCACGGCGGGGCCCTCTTCAGCGGTGCCTTTCTGCACGGCGGGGCCCTCTTCAGCGGTGCTTGTCCAGTCATTCAAGGGAGCCAGACCTGGCCAGGACTCCCTGCTTAGTCGCCCTCCGACCGTGCAGTTGCTGGACCCTTCTGTGACGGAGTCCTGGGCCCGTGGGTGTCCTCCCTCACACCCGGGATGGGGCTTGTGGGGCCCTCCTGGTCCGCGCCCCTGCTGGCTGACTTCTCCGCCCTGCTGCCCTTGCCCTCCTTCGATGAGGCTCTCTGGCCCTTGCCTCCCCTGGATGTTGTGGCAGGTGACGGCCCAGGACTTTGCTCCTTGGGGGCAGCCGTGTCAGTCTTCTCGCGGCGGCCCTTGATTTTACGGGTCCTCTTTCCAGGGGGGGGCTGGCTGTCCCCTTGCTGCTGGCCGATGTATCAGTGCTGGGAAAGGGTGGACTCCAAAACCCGTGCACAATGGTGACACTTGAAGCAGGGCTGGTGGTGGCTGAGGTGCTCTTGGGACTCTTACCAGATGGAGGGGGTGGGTCAGGTGTGCAAAGAGGTTAAGTTTGGAGAGGTAAAGTTTTTTAGGACCAATGTAAAGGGTAGGTGTAGTGGGAATGGGAGTGGAGGAAGAGGATGAGGTTGTAGGAGAGTCAGGTGTGCTGTCTTTGGGTGCAGGTGCTTGTGACGTAGGCTGTCGTGAGGTGGTTGGCTGTTGGGTGGGTGGCTGCCTGCATTTGTGTGTCTTGGAAGAGGGGGTGACAGACACAGTGGGAGAGGACACAGGGGACGTGTAAATGGCAGTGGGGGTGGTGACTGCACATGTGCGGACTGTACTGGAGGGTGTGCTGGTGATGGAAGTACTGGCTGATGGTGGTGTGCATGCAGGTGTGAGTGGAGACGTCACAGGGAGGGAGGAGGGAGACGAGGAGGAGGGGGACACAGAGGTGGTAGTGACTGTTGGCATGTCTGCATCTGGGTGTTGCTTGGGAGAATGCTTGTGTGATCTGTGGTGCTTATGTCTGGATGAGCTGCCCTTGGGTGTTGAGGTGTGTGCAGGCTGGTCTGATGGTGTGGATGGGATAGGCTGAGGAACAGGAGACAGAGACAGGGTGGAGGCAGTTAGAAGAGGGAGGCTGGAAACAGGGACAATGGCTGCCGTCAGTGCTGAGGCCAGAGCATTGAACAATCGTTGATGGGCAGCCTGACCCGAATGAATGCCCTCCAGGTATGCATTGCTCCGATGCACCTCCCTCTCTACCCCCTGGATGGCATTCAAAAGGGTAGACTGCCCAACAATGATGGTCTGTAGGAGGTCAATGACCTCCTCACTGAGGGCAGCAGGGGTAACAGGGGCAGGGCCTGAGGTGCCTGGGGCGAAGGAGATGCCCGCCTTCTTGGGCGAGCGGGCACGGAGCGAAGGCTGAGGGGCTGCTGGGAGGGCGGAGCTGGTGCGCTGGGGAGCTCCCTTCCGAGGACGTGTCGGTGTCGCTGGTGTCACCACGGGTCCCCGTTGTGGTGCTCCCCTCGCCCTCCGTATCACTGGTGACCTCGGTGTCTGTACCATGGCCCACCGGGGCCTTGTGAGTTGCAGCTCCCTCGTGCTCCGATGCCAATTCTCCTCCGCCTGATGATGCTAATGCACACATGCACAAGAAGATAAAGAAAAAGGGTGGGGGGAGAAATAAAAACAGGTTGAGTGCATGCATTGTCAACACCGTTGGCGGAGAGGACAGACACAGGAGCCTCATGCACTACGCTGCGCAATCGGGGTACACTACTCAGTACTTGTGACTACGCCAACAGGTCTATGGACAACAAATGCGCACATGGGTGATGCTGGACCATCGATTGCTGTACTTGGCACCCTACAGAGGTGGGGGGCGGGGGCACAGGGCCATGCCTAAAGGAGGGAACTACACTACAGAAAGCGCCCTGGCCTAATGTCACCCACAGCCCTCCTCCCCCACCCAGACGCCTCCACTGCGTGTAAAGATAGCAGAATGTGCTGGTACTCACCCCCTTGTGTATGCTGTGATGTCGTCATGCGCCCATCCAAATCGGGGTAGGCCACCGCCAGGATCCGGGACATCAGGGGGGTCAATTGGCGGCTGGCACCCCTCCTACGTTGGGAGGCCATCCCCAGCAGTGACTCGGCGTTCTTCCTGGTCCCACGGCGGATGTCCTCCCACCTCTTTCGGCAGTGGGTGCCCCGTCTGTTGTGGACCCCCAGGGCCCGGACTTCCTTGGCGATGGCACGGGAGGACCCCATCCACAAGTTTCTCCAACTCTTCAGAGGTGAAGGCAGGGGCCCTTTCCCCAGTCGCAGCAGCCATTGTCTCTTCCAGACCGAGGTCACAGCAGCACTTGCAGTATAGGTCCTCTCCTGTGGATGATCAGGTCTCGAGTGATTAATCAGATAGAAAATGGCGGTCACGCCCGCGGCGGTGCGTGCCGCCGCGGTGCGTGCCGCTACCGCCGGCGCACCTCGTCATTGGCTCCTGAAACCCATAGGGTTCAATGTTAACCAATGCGGCTTCGCACTGCGGTCTTCGACCGCCTACCGCCACGGTGTGCCACGCCAGCGCATTGACCTCACATCCCACTGTCACACTTCTCAGGTCAGGTAGCCGCCATTTCAAGGGCCCACATGGCTTAATTTCTACAGCGTCACACAGGCCTAGGCCTTGCATTGCCACTCATACAAGCCATTCAATGCATAGCGATTCGTGTACTGTGCAAGCTGTGGTTACGTACCTGTGGGTTGCTTGACTCTGTACTCCATGTTGTCCTTCCTAGGCACCGTCCGCTGGGACTTGCGAGGAGAAGGAGGAATCCTCCCGTGTACCGACCGCTGGTGGACCTGTCGACAATGGAAGAACGACATATTATACTTCGATACCGACTTGACCGAGCCACTATACATGAACTGTGTGCCCAGCTGGAGCCAGCCCTGATGTCCCCCATCCGCCAACCCACAGGAATTCCCCCTCTGGTGCAGGTTCTGTCAGTCCTCCATTTTTTGGCAAGTGGGTCTTTTCAGACAACAGTGGCCATGTCATCAGGGATGTCTTAGCCTATGTTTTCTAAGATTTTATCCAGAGTGTTGTCTGCCCTGATGAAATACATGCGGAGCTACATTGTTTTCCCTGAGGAGGGTGATTTGGCCACTGTGAAGGGTGATTTCTATGCCCTTGGACATATCCCCAACATCATTGGTGCCATTGATGGGACCCATGTGGCTTTAGTACCCCCAAAAGACAATGAGCAGGTGTACAGAAACAGAAAAAATTACCATTCGATGAATGTGCCAGTGGTCTGTTTGGCTGACCAGTACATCTCCCATGTAAATGCCAAGTTCCCTGGGTCAGTGCATGACGCGTATGTTATGCGAAATAGCAGCATCCCTTATGTGATGGAACAGCTACAGAGACAACGTGTGTGGCTAATAGATGACTCTGGTTACCCCAACCTGCCTTGGCTATTGACCCCAGTGAGGAATCCCCGGACCAGGGCAGAGGAACGGTACAATGAGGCCCATGGGCGAACTAGGAGGATCATAGAAAGGACCTTCGGGGTCCTGAAGGCCAGGTTCAGGTGCCTGCATATGACAGGTGGATCCCTAATGTACTCACCAAAGAAGGTGTGCAAGATCATCGTGGCCTGCTGTATGCTTCACAATCTTGCATTGCGACGCCAGGTGCCTTTCCTGCAGGAGGATGCTCCAGATGGTGGCGTTGTAGCAGCTGTGGAGCCTGTGGAGAGTGAAGAGGAGGAAGACGACGGGGACGACACGGACAACAGGGACACAGTTATACAACAGTACTTTCAGTAGCACACAGGTAAAAATCACCCACGCCATTTTACATTTACTTCAGGCCTCCTGCATCTCTACTTTCTGTGTTTCCCCCCAGTTCCTTTTAACAGATTTTTGACTTTCCCTTCCCTTTTCAGAGCTGTATGACCCACTGCGTGACTTCTGCTTTGTTTACCCATGGACTAAAGCTCATTGACATTGGTATGTTGTCATCACAATGTAACTGAACATTATTGAACCGTTATGTGTAATACATTTGTTAAGAATACAAGCAGACTCCTGATTTTTGAAGTGCAATTAGTGATTTATTTTTAGTGCTACATATAGGTCCATGATAGTAAAACGGTGAGGGGTGGGGGTGGAGTAATGTCCATGGCAGAGTCCAGTTCTCAGTTTCACAGGTGCATTGTCCATATGCCTGTGGAAGGATGGAGCAGGGGCTGTTTAAGGTTGGACAGGGTGACAATGTGGGACAGTGGGATGACATCAGGGGGTATCTTATGCTGGCGGGGGTCTTTGCATCCTACTCTGTCTTCTTTTGTGATCTCAGTTTCCTCTTGTGGGGTGGTTGTTCTTCAGCAGGAGGTGGGGTTCTGGTGGCCTGTCATTGTGTGGGGGCCTCCTGTCCACTAGCGCCGGCGGAGGTGGTAGGCTGTTCCTGGTCCAGGCTAGTGACAGGGGCCCTTTGTGGTGCCACATGGTCCCGCAATGTGGTGACTATCTGGTTGAGGGCCAGGACTATGGTCCCCATTGCGGAACCAATGTTCCTGAGTTCGTCTCTGAACCCCATGTACCGTTCCTCTTGCTGTGCCTGGATCTCCTGGAACCTGGCCAGTACCGTCGCCATCGTCTCCTGGGAGTGGTGGTATGCTCCCATGATGGTGGTGAGGGCCTCTTGGAGAGTGGGTTCCCTGGGCCTGTCCTCCCCCCCCCTGTCGCACTGCAGCCCTCCCAGTTTCCCTGCTTCCCCGGGCCTCTGTCCCCTGGACGGTGTGCCCACTACCACTGCCCCCAGGTCCCTGTTGTTGTTGGGGTGGTGGGTCAGCCTGGGTGCCCTGTAGTGGCGGACACACCGCTGATTGACGCGTCCTGGAGACAGAGGCATGGGCCCGCTGGGTGGGAGCTGTGCTGATATTCCCAGAGGGGGTTAGGTCTGCTGTGGCCTGTGTCTGTGTGTGAGGAACCGACTGTCCAGAGGTCCCCGATGGTCCGGGCTGGTCATCAGGTTCTAGATCGACAGAGCTGCTGTCATCACTGTGGGCCTGCTCTGGGGGTGGGATGGACAAATCTGGACCCTCCTGGCCGGTGTGTTGGCGTTCGGGCCCTGCAGGGGTAAAAGAGTATGGTTATTGCTTCTGTGTGTGCCATGGCGTGCGATTTGTGGGTGCCCTTGTCCCCCAGTGCTGGCATTCCCTTGTGGGAGGAGTTGTGAGGGTGGTTTGTGGGGGGGATGGGTATGTGCAGTGGTCATGCATAGGTGATGGGTGTCCATGGTTTGTGTTGGCATTCAGGGTTTGGTGTTGGGTTGGGTGGGTTGTGCTGGTGAGACATTGGCAGGGAGGATGTGTGCTGGGGGGTTGGGGGTGAGGGTGGGGGTGTGGGTTGGCATGCTGGTGGTTGGGGGGGGGTGAAGTAGTTGAGATTAGACTTACCAGAGTCCATTCCTCCGGCTACTCCAGCGAGGCCGTCAGGATGCAGGATGTTAAAGACCTCTTGCTCCCATGCTGTGAATTCGGGTGGAGTGGGTCTTCGCCAGTCTTCTGCACAGCGATGTTGTGTCTTGACACCATCGACCGCACCTTCCCCCGTAGGTCGTTCCAGCGCTTTCGGATGTCTTCCCGATTTCTGGGATGCTGTCCCACAGCGTTGACCCTGTCGACGATCCTTTGCCATAGTTCCGCCTTCCTGGCTATTGTGGTGCGCTGCACCTGTGTGCCGAAGAGCTGGGGCTCTACCCTTATTATTTCCTTCACCATGACCCTGAGTTCTTGGTCCGAGAACCTGGGGTGTCTTTGGGGTGCCATGGGGTGGTGTGGATGAGGTGTGGGGTGCTGTTTGTGGTGATGTGAGTGGTGGTGTGTGGTGATGTGTGCGTAGATGTGGTGTGGGTGATGATGTTGGGTTCCTGTGTGTGTTGTGGTTTGCGTTCCCTGTGCTCTCTCTCTGTGTATTGCGCCTTGTCGCTGAATTTCGATTTGTGGGGGTTTGTGGGTGATGTGGGTGTGTGTTTTATATGGTGATGGGTGTGTGGGAGTGGTGTGTGTATGTGTATCAGGTGTGTGTATTTTGAGTTGTCCAATGTGGCTGTGTTTTGTATGTGTGTGTGTATTTTGACCGCAGCGGTGTGTACCGCCAATGGAATACCGCGGTTGAAAGACCGCCGCGTGGATTCGTGGGTCGTAATGGCATGGGCGTGTTTGTGTTGGCGTGACGGTGGAGGTTTGGTCATCTCCAGTTTATCGCTGCCCGCTGATGAGGCGGCCTTCCGTGGCTGTCGGGTTTTTGGCGGTTTGCCAGTTGGAGGTCAGAATGACCGTGGCGGTTTACCGCGGCGGTATAATGGCGGACTTCTGACCGGCGGTAAGGGCCTTTTACTGCCGAGGTCAGAATCACCCCCTTAGTGTGTGGGCACCCTGGCACTAGCCAAGGTGCTCCCACATTGTTCAGGGCAAATTCCCCGGACTTTGTGAGTGCGGGGACACCATTACACGCGTGCACTATACATATGTCACGACATATGTATAGCGTCACAATGGTAACTCCGAACATGGCCATGTAACATGTCTAAGATCATGGAATTGTCACCCCAATGCTATTCTGCCATTGGGGAGACAATTCCATGATCTCCCTGAGTCTCTAGCACAGACCCGGGGTTTCACTGCAGCTGCTGCTGCTGCCAACCCCTCAGACAGGTTTCTGCCCTCCTGGGGTCCAGCCAGGCTTGGCCCAGGAAGGCAGAACAAAGGAATTCCTCAGAGAGAGGGTGTTACACCCTCTCCCTTTGGAAAAAGGTATCAGGGCTGGGGAGGAGTAGCCTCCCCCAGCCTCTGGAAATGCTTTCATGGGCACAGATGGTGCCCATTTCTGCATAAGCCAGTCTACACCGGTTCAGGGATCCCCCAGCCCTGCTCTGGCGCGAAACTGGACAAAGGAAAGGGGAGTGACCACTCCCCTGACCTCCACCTCCCCTGGGAGGTGTCCAGAGCTCCTCCAGTGTGCTCCAGACCTCTGCCATCTTGGAAACAGAGGTGCTGCTGGCACACTGGACTGCTCTGAGTGGCCAGTGCCAGCAGGTGACGTCAGAGACTCCTTCTGATAGGCTCCTACAGGTGTTACTAGCCTATCCTCTCTCCTAAGTAGCCACACCTCCTTTTCTGGCTATTTAGGGTCTCTGTTTTGGGGAATTCTTTAGATAACGAATGCAAGAGCTCATCAGAGTTCCTCTGCATCTCTCTCTTCACCTTCTGCCAAGGAATCGACCGCTGACTGCTCTGGACCCCTGCAAAACTGCAACAAAGTAGCAAAGATGACTACTGCGACCTTGCAATGCTGATCCGGCCGCCTTCTCGACTGTTTTCCTGGTGGTGCATGCTGTGGGGGTAGTCTGCCTCCTCTCTGCACTAGAAGCTCCGAAGAAATCTCCCGTGGGACGACGGAATCCTCCCCCTGCAACCGCAGGCACCAAGAGACTGCATCACCGGTCCTCTGGGTCCCCTCTCAGCACGACAAGCGTGGTCCCTGGAGCTCAGCAACTCTGTCCAAGTGACTCCCACAGTCCAGTGACTCTTCAGTCCAAGTTTGGTGGAGGTAAGTCCTTGCCTCCCCATGCTAGACTGCATTGCTGGGTACGGCATGATTTGCAGCTGCTCCGGCTCCTGTGCACTCTTCCAGGATTTCCTTTGTGCACAGCCAAGCCTGGGTCCCAGACACTCTAGCCTGCAGTGCACAACCTCCTGAGTTGTCCTCCGGCGTCGTGGGACCTTCTTTTGTAACTTCAGGTGAGCTCCAGTTCACTCCACTTTGTAGTGCCTCTTCTGGCACTTCTGCGGGTGCTGCTTGCTTCTGAGTGGGCTCTTTGTCTTGCTGGACCCCCCCTCTGTCTCCTCACGCAATTGGCGACATCCTGGTCCCTCCTGGGCCACAGCAGCATCCAAAAACCCTAACCACGACCCTTGCAGCTAGCAAGGCTTGTTTGCGGTCTTTCTGCACGAATACACCTCTGCAAGCTTCTTCATGACGTGGGACATCTATCCTCCAAAGGAGAATTTTCTAGCCCTCTTCGTTCTTGCAGAATCCACAGCTTCTACCATCTAGTGGCAGCTTCTTTGCACCCACAGCTGGCATTTCCTGGGCATCTGCCCACTCCCGACTTGATCGTGACTCTTGGACTTGGTCCCCTTGTTCCACAGGTACTCTTGTCTGGAAATCCATTGTTACTGCATTGCTGGTATTGGTCTTCCTTGCAGAATTCCCCTATCACGACTTCTGTGCTCTCTGGGGAACATAGGTGCACTTTGCACCCACTTTTCAGGGTCTTGGGGTGGGCTATTTTTCTAACCCTCACTGTTTTCCTACAGTCCCAGCGACCCTCTACGAGCTCACATAGGTTTGGGGTCCATTCGTGGTTCGCATTCCACTTCTAGAGTATATGGTTTGTGTTGCCCCTATACCTATGTGCTCCCATTGCATTCTATTGTGACTATACATTAGTTGCACTGTTTTCTATTGCTATTACTGCATATTTTGGTATTGTGTACATATATCTTGTGTATATTTGTTATCCTCATACTGAGGGTACTCACTGAGATACTTTGGCATATTGTCATAAAACTAGGGTACCTTTATTTTTAGTATATCTGTGTATTGTGTTTTCTTATGATATTGTGCATATGACACCAGTGGTATAGTAGGAGCTTCACACGTCTCCTAGTTCAGACTAAGCTGCTCTGCTAAGCTACCTTTTCTATCAGCCTAAGCTGCTAGACACCTCTTCTACACTAATAAGGGATAACAGGACCTGGTGCAGAGTGTATGTGCCCCTTGGTTCCACTACAAACCAGGCCAGCCTCCTACATTGGTTGTGCGGCAGTGGGATAAGTACTTGCAACTAATTACCACTTTGTCATTTTGTACTTTTCATAAGAGAAAAATATACAAAACAAGTTCAGTGTATGTACACCTAACCAAAAAGTTTTGCTTTTCTTCTCTTACTCCTTTGCTAAGTACTGAAAAGTACCTCTAAAACTTTCAAAAAAATCTTTAAAAGTTTTAAAAGTTTTTTTCTGTTCCTTAAAAAGTAGTGAAACTTTTTATTTCTTTTTCTGTCCCTTAAACATTTTCTATTATGTCTGGAACAGATCAAACTCTGGATCTTTCCAGAATTGCTTATGACCACCTTAGCTGGAAAGGAGCAAGGAGTCTCTGCATTTAAAGAGGTTTAGGGGTAGGGAAGAATCCCTCAAGAGATTTGTTAGTTAATATGCTCATTGAACAGGATAAGACCACAGTTGGCACATCTGGTGAGAAATTAGCTGATGGTTCACACTCTGATTCTGGGGCACCCCCAGTAAAAAGGGTTAGAAGGGAACCTTCCCAACCTGCTCAGTAGCAGGCCACCTAGCAGGGTTGGTACTGATGTGAGTTCTCATCATAGTATAGAGGTTACTCCTTTAGGCCAGGTTGTTAGAGTGCCATCTGTTAGGGACAGGTCTCCCTCTGTTCATTCACACCATTCTTCTGTGTCAAAGCATGCCCAACCCACCGACCCTGAAGACAGAATGTTAGAAAGGGAACTCAATAGATTGAGAGTGGAAGAATCCAGACTGAAGCTCAAGAAGTAACAGCCGGATCTAGACAGACAAGCATTTGTCTTAGAAAAAGAAAGACAGAGGTTGGGGTTTGTACCCCATGGTGGCAGCAGCAGTATTACAGATAGTAATCCTGTATAAGAGCACGATTCTAGGAATCTGCACAAGATAGTACCCCCTTACAAGGAGGGGGATGACATTAAAAAGTGGTTTGCTGCACTTGAGAGGGTCTGTGTTGTACAGGGGGTCCCTCAAAGGCAGTGGGCTTCTATCATATGTCTATCTTTCAGTGGAAAGGGTAGGGATAGGCTCCTTACTGTTAAGGAAAGTGATGCCAATAATTTTACAGTTCTTAAGAATGCACTCCTAGATGGTTATGGCTTAACGACTGAACAGTACAGGATCAAGTTCAGAGAAACCAAAAAGGAGTCTTCACAAGACTGGGTAGACTTTGTTGACCATTCAGTGAAGGCCTTGGAGGGGTGGTTACATGGCAGTAAAGTTTCTGACTATGAAAGCCTGTATAACTTAATCCTGAGAGAGCATATTCTTAATAATTGTGTGTCTGATTTGTTGCACCAGTATCTAGTGGACTCAGATCTGACCTCTCCACAAGAATTGGGAAAGAAGGCAGACAAATGGGTCAGAACAAGAGTGAACAGAAAAGTTCATACAGGTGGTGACAAGGATGGCAAGAAGAAAGATGGTAAGAAATCTCAGGATAAGCATGGGGATAAGGGTAAAACCAAAGATCCTTCTTCAAATCCTAAACACTCTTCAGGGGGTGGGGTTAAAACAAATTCTTCCTCTTCTTCTCAACCCACACACCTTAAAAAGCCTTGGTGCTTTGTGTGTTAAAACAGAGGCCATAGGCCAGGGGATAAGTACTGTCCAGGTAAACCCCCTGAGCCTACCACCACTAATACATCAAGCTCTAGTGCCCCTAGCAGTAGACGTACTAGTGGTGGGACTGCTGGCAACAGTCAAACTAAGGGTGTAGTTGGGTTCACTTATGGGTCCATCATAGAAACTGGGGTAGTCAGTCCCAAGACAGTTTCTGTCACACCTAGTGGCATTGGCCTTGCCACACTGGCTGCTTGTCCCCTTTCAATGCATAAGTACAGGCAGACAGTTTCAATAAATGGTGTTGAAGCCCAGGCCTACAGGGACACAGGTGCCAGTATCACTTTGGTGACTAAAAACCTTGTGGCTCCTGAACAACACATAATTGGACTACAGTATAAGATTACTGATGTCCATAACTCCACTAAGTTTCTTCCCTTAGCTATAGTTCAGCTTAGTTGGGGTGGAGTTTCTGGCCCTACGCAAGTGGTAGTATCACCTAGCTTACCTGTAGGCTGTCTCTTAGGTAATGACCTAGAGGCCTCAGGTTGGGCTGATGTAGAGTTTTATACCCATTCAGCCATGCTGGGTATCCCTGAGGAACTGCTCCCTCTCATTTCTACTGACATGAAAAAGCAAAGGAGAGAAGGCCTGAAAAATCAGGATCCCTCTCCAACAACAGGTAAAAAGGGTATCACAGTATCCCTAACCACCCTGCCATTCAGGATACCATTCCTGTAGTAGGAGAAACCTCTCCTGGGGTGGCACCTGTTCCAAGGGAATTATCAGCTGGCATAGCTGTACTCCCTGAGGTAGAAGTACCTCTCTGTGGGATAACTAACATTTTGTGAGAAAAAGAGCACCATTTTAGTTAACATGGAGCATCCCTCTAACCCTCCCAGAGAAACTTTAGTGCAGAAACTCTGCACTGTCTCACAACACTTAGGACAGCAACCCTGCCCTAGTGTGGAGCTCATAGGACAGCATCCCTGCCCTGCTCCAACTCAAGAGAAACAGCATCCCTGTTCTCTCTTCCAGCCATATGGACAAAGTTTTTGCCCAGCTATGGCTTTACTGAGACAGCATCCCTGTCTGGCATTTTCATCACTACAAATAGGTTCAGTGGACAATTCCCACTGCTCTAAACTAAAACTTACTGATAGAAACTCTGAAAATGTATCTTCACATTGTTGCTTAGCTAAAAAACTTCAAACAGGGTAGTTTACATCCCCACAGGGAAGTAACCATATAGTGGATGATAAAGGGAGTAACCAGTCTATTGCAGAGCTACTCTCTACTTATCACCACTTAGACAATGAAATCTCAACTGGCCAAGGTTAGCCTTATTGTCCTTCGTTTGGGGGGGGGGGGGTTGTGAGAAAGTAGCTTCTTTCTAGCCTTGTTATCCCCACTTTTGGCCTGTTTGTGAGTGTATGTCAGGGTGTTTTCACTGTCTCACTGGGATACCGCTAGCCAGGGCCCAGTGCTCATAGTGAAAACCCTATGTTTCCAGTATGTTTGTTATGTGTCACTGGGACCCTGCTAGCCAGGACCCCAGTGCTCATAAGTTTGTGACCTATATGTATGTGTTCCCTGTGTGATGCCTAACTGTCTCACTGAGGCTCTGCTAACCAGAACCTCAGTGGTTATGCTCTCTCTGTACAAATTGTCACTGACAGGCTAGTGACCAATTTCATCAATTCATATTGGCATACTGGAACACCCATATAATTCCCTAGTATATGGTACTGAGGTACCCAGGGTATTGGGGTTCCAGGAGATCCCTATGGGCTGCAGCATTTCTTTTGCCACCCATAGGGAGATCTGACAATTCTTACACAGGCCTGCCAGTGCAGCCTGAGTGAAATAATGTCCACGTTATTTCACAGCCATTTACCACTGCACGTAAGTTACTTATAAGTCACCTATATGTCTAACCTTTACCTGGTAAAGGTTGGGTGCTAAGTTACTTAGTGTGTGGGCACCCTGGCACTAGCCAAGGTGCCCCCACATTGTTCAGTGCAAATTCCCCGGACTTTGCGAGTGCGGGAACACCATTACACGCGTGCACTATACATATGTCACTACCTATGTATAGCGTCACAATGGTAACTCCGAACATGGCCATGTAACATGTCTAAGATCATGGAATTGTCACCCCAATGCCATTCTGGCATTGGGGAGACAATTCCATGATCCCCCAAGTCTCTAGCACAGACCCGGGTACTGCCAAACTACCTTTCCCGGGGATTCACTGCAGCTGCTTGTGCTGCCAACCCCTCAGACAGGTTTCTGCCCTCCTAGGGTCCAGCCAAGCCTGGCCCAGGAAGGCAGAACAAAGGACTTTCTCAGAGAGAGGGTGTTACACCCTCTCCCTTTGGAAATAGGTACCAGGGCTGGGGAGGAGTAGCCTCCCCCAGCCTCTGGAAATGCTTTGATGGGCACAGATGGTGACCATCTCTGCATAAGCCAGTCTACACCGGTTCAGGGATCCCCCAGCCCTGTTCTGGCGCAAAACTGAACAAAGGAAAGGGGAGTGACCACTCCCCTGACCTGCACCTCCCAGGGGAGGTGCCCAGAGCTCCTCCAGCGTGCCCCAGACCTCTGCCATCTTGGATTCAGAGGTGTGCTGGCACACTGGACTGCTCTGAGTGGCCAGGGCCAGCTGGTAATGTAGGAGGCTGGACTGGCTTGTAGTGAGTACCAAGGGGTACTTGCACCTTGCACCAGGCCCAGTTATCCCTTATTAGTGTATAGGGTGTCTAGCAGCTTAGGCTGATAGATAATGGTAGCTTAGCAGAGCAGCTTAGGCTGAACTAAGAGACGTGTGAAGCTACTACAGTACCACTTAGTGTCATATGCACAATATCATAAGAAAACACAATACACAGTTATACTAAAAATAAAGGTACTTTATTTTTATGACAATATGCCAAAGTATCTTAGAGTGTACCCTCAGTGAGAGGATAGGAAATATACACAAGATATATATACACAATAGCAAAAATATGCAGTATAGTCTTAGAAAACAGTGCAAACAATGTATAGTTACAATAGGATGCAATGGGGAAACATAGGGATAGGGGCAACACAAACCATATACTCCAGAAGTGGAATGCGAACCACGAATGGACCCCAAACCTATGTGACCTTGTAGAGGGTCGCTGGGACTATTAGAAAATAGTGAGAGTTAGCAAAATAACCCTCCCCAAGACCCTGAAAAGTGAGTGCAAAGTGCACTAAAGTTCCCCTAAGGACAAAGTAGTCGTGTTAGAGGAATAATGCAGGAAAGACACAAACCAGCAATGCAACAACTGTGGATTTCCAATCTAGGGTACCTGTGGAACAAGGGGACCAAGTCCAAAAGTCACAAGCAAGTCGGAGATGGGCAGATGACGAACGAAAAGGGATAGAGACTTCCCCTTTGGTGGACGG
This sequence comes from Pleurodeles waltl, assembly GCF_031143425.1. Taxonomy (NCBI): domain Eukaryota; kingdom Metazoa; phylum Chordata; class Amphibia; order Caudata; family Salamandridae; genus Pleurodeles; species Pleurodeles waltl. The sequence goes on along the minus strand of NC_090438.1, from coordinate 9,685,577 downwards.
ATCCCTCTCGCCTTGGAGAGTCGTGCAGAAGTGTTTCCCCGCCGGAAGGACGCCAACAAGCCTTGCTACACGCAAATCGTGCGTTTGGCGTTTTTGGATGCTGCTGGGGCCCAGGAGGGACCAGGAGGTCGCAAATTGGACCTGCAGAGAGAGGGGACGTCGAGCAAGACAAAGAGCCCTCACTGAAGCAGGTAGCACCCGGAGAAGTGCCAGAAACAGGCACTACGAGGATGCGTGAAACAGTGCTCGCCGAAGTTGCACAAAGGAGTCCCACGTCGCCGGAGACCAACTTAGAAAGTCGTGCAATGCAGGTTAGAGTGCCGTGGACCCAGGCTTGGCTGTGCACAAAGGATTTCCGCCGGAAGTGCACAGGGGCCGGAGTAGCTGCAAAGTCGCGGTTCCCAGCAATGCAGCCCAGCGAGGTGAGGCAAGGACTTACCTCCACCAAACTTGGGCTGAAGAGTCACTGGACTGTGGGGGTCACTTGGACAGAGTCGCTGGATTCGAGAGACCTCGCTCGTCGTGCTGAGAGGAGACCCAAGGGACCGGTGATGCAGCTTTTTGGTGCCTGCGGTTGCAGGGGGAAGATTCCGTCGACCCACGGGAGATTTCTTCGGAGCTTCTGGTGCAGAGAGGATGCAGGCTACCCCCACAGCATGCACAAGCAGGAAAACAGTCGAGAAGGCGGCAGGATCAGCGTTACAGAGTTGCAGTAGTCGTCTTTGCTACTATGTTGCAGGTTTGCAGGCTTCCAGCGCGGTCGTTTCCTTATCAGAAGGTGAAGAGAGAGATGCAGAGGAACTCGGCTGAGCTCATGCATTCGTTATCTAAAATTTCCCCAGAGACAGAGACCCTAAATAGCCAGAAAAGAGGGTTTGGCTACCTAGGAGAGAGGAAAGGCTACTAACACCTGAAGGAGCCTATCAGCAGGAGTCTCTGACGTCACCTGGTGGCACTGGCCACTCAGAGCAGTCCAGTGTGCCAGCAGCACCTCTGTTTCCAAGATGGCAGAGGTCTGGAGCACACTGGAGGAGCTCTGGACACCTCCCAGGGGAGGTGCAGGTCAGGGGAGTGGTCACTCCCCTTTCCTTTGTCCAGTTTCGCGCCAGAGCAGGGGCTAAGGGGTCCCTGAACCGGTGTAGACTGGCTTATGCAGAATTGGGCACATCTGTGCCCAACAAAGCATTTCCAGAGGCTGGGGGAGGCTACTCCTCCCCTGCCTTCATACCATTTTCGAAATGGAGAGGGTGTCACACCCTCTCTCAGACCAAGTTCTTTGTTCTGCCATCCTGGGCCAGGCCTGGCTGGACCCCAGGAGGGCAGCTGCCTGTCTGAGGGGTTGGCAGCAGCAGCAGCTGCAGTGAAACCCCAGGAAGGGCAGTCTGGCAGTACCAGGGTCTGTGCTACAGACCACTGGGATCATGGAATTGTACCAACAATGCCAGGATGGCATAGAGGGGGCAATTCCATGATCATAGACATGTTACATGGCCATATTTGGAGTTACCATGGTGAAGCTACATATAGGTAGTGACCTATATGTAGTGCACGCGTGTAATGGTGTCCCCGCACTCACAAAGTTCAGTGAATTGGCTCTGAACAATGTGGGGGCACCTTGGCTAGTGCCAGGGTGCCCTCACACTAAGTAACTTTGCACCTAACCTTTACCAGGTAAAGGTTAGACATATAGGTGACTTATAAGTTACTTAAGTGCAGTGTAAAATGGCTGTGAAATAACGTGGACGTTATTTCACTCAGGCTGCAGTGGCAGGCCTGTGTAAGAATTGTCAGAGCTCCCTATGGGTGGCAAAAGAAATGCTGCAGCCCATAGGGATCTCCTGGAACCCCAATACCCTGGGTACCTCAGTACCATATACTAGGGTGCCCATTTCTGCATAAGCCAGTCTACACCGGTTCAGGGACCCCTCAGCCCTGCTCTGGCGCGAAACTGGACAAAGGAAAGGGGAGTGACCACTCCCCTGACCTGCACCTCCCCTGAGAGGTGCCCAGAGCTCCTCCAGTGTGCTCCAGACCTCTGCCATCTTGGAAACAGAGGTGCTGCTGGCACACTGGACTGCTCTGAGTGGCCAGGGCCAGCAGGTGACGTCAGAGACTCCTTCTGATAGGCTCCTTTAGATGTTGCTAGCCTATCCTCTCTCCTAAGTAGCCAAACCCTCTTTTCTGGCTATTTAGGGTCTCTGCTTTGGGGAATTCCTTAGATAACGAATGCAAGAGCTCATCAGAGTTCTTCTGTATCTCTCTCTTCACCTTCTGCCAAGGAATCGACTGCTGACCGTGCTGGAAGCCTGCAAAACTGCAACAAAGTAGCAAAGACGATTACTGCAACTCTGTAACGCTGATCCTGCCACCTTCTCAACTGTTTTCCTGGTGGTGCATGCTGTGGGGGTAGTCTGCCTACTCTCTGCACTAGAAGCTCCGAAGAATTCTCCTGTGGGTCGACGGAATCTTCCCCCTGCTACCGCAGGCTCCAAAGAACTGCATCACCTGTCCCCTGGGTCTCCTCTCAGCACGACGAGCGAGGTCCCTTGAATCCAGCAACTGTGTCCAAGTGACTCCCACAGTCCAGTGACTCTTCAGTTCAAGTTCGGTGGAGGTAAGTCCTTGCCTCCCCACGCCAGACTGCATTGCTGGGAACCGCGTCTTTTGCAGCTACTCCGGCCTCTGTGAACTTCCGGTGGAAATCCTTTGTGCACAGCCAAGCCTGGGTCCACGGCACTCTAACCGGCATTGCACGACTTTCTAAGTTGTCCTCCGGCGGCGTGGGACTCCTTTGTGCAACTTCTGGTGAGCACCATTTCACTCCTCTTCGTAGTGCCTGTTCTGGCACTTCTGCGGGTGCTGCCTGCTTCTGAGAGGGCTCCTTGTCTTGCTTGACGCCCCCTCTGTCCCCAGACGTAATTGGCGACATCCTGGTCCCTTCTGGGCCACAGCAGCATCCAAAAATCCTAACCGCACAATTTGCAGCTAGCAAGGCTTGTTGGCGGTCTTTGTAGGAGGCTGGACTGGCTTGTAGTGAGTACCAAGGGGTACTTGCACCTTGCACCAGGCCCAGTTATCCCTTATTAGTGTATAGGGTGTCTAGCAGCTTAGGCTGATAGATAATGGTAGCTTAGCAGAGCAGCTTAGGCTGAACTAGGAGACGTGTGAAGCTACTACAGTACCACAAGTGTCACTTGCACAATATCATAAGAAAACACAATACACAGATATACCAAAAATAAAGGTACTTTATTTTTATGACAATATGCCAAAGTATCTCAGAGTATACCCTCAGTATGAGGATAGCAAATATACACAAGATATATGTACACAATACCAAAAATATGCAGTATAGTCTTAGAAAACAGTGCAAACAATGTATAGTTACAATAGGATGCAATGGGGACACATAGGGATAGGGGCAACACAAACCATATACTCCAAAAGTGGAATGCGAACCACGAATGGACCCCAAACCTATGTGACCTTGTAGAGGGTCGCTGGGACTATTAGAAAATAGTGAGGGTTAGAAAAATAGCCCACCCGAAGACCCTGAAAAGTGAGTGCAAAGTGCAATAAAGTTACCCAAAGGACCAAGAAGTCGTGATAGGGGAATTCTGCAGGAAAGACACAAACCAGCAATGCAACAACAATGGATTTCCAGTCGAGGGTACCTGTGGAACAAGGGGACCAAGTCCAAAAGTCACAAGTAAGTCGGAGATGGGCAGGTGCCCAGGAAATGCCAGCTGTGGGTGCAAAGAAGCTGCTACTGGACAGTAGAAGCTTAGGTTTCTGCAGGAACGACAAGGGCTAGAGACTTCCCCTTTGGAGGAAGAATCCCACACGCCATGGAGAGTCGTGCAGAAGTGTTTTCCTGCCGAAAGACCACCAACAAGCCTTGCTAGCTGCAAATCGTGCGGTTAGTGTTTTTGGATACTGCTGTGGCCCAGGAGGGACCAGGATGTCGCCAATTGCGTCAGGGGACTAAGGGGGTGTCGAGCAAGACAACGAGCCCTCTCAGCAGCAGGCAGCTCCCAGAGAAGTGCCAGAAATAGGCACTACAAGGATGCGTGAAATGGTGTTCACCCGAAGTCGCACAAAGGAGTCCCACGTCGCCGAAGACCAACTTATAAAGTCATGCAATTCAGGTTAGAGTGCCGTGGACCCAGGCTTGGCTGTGCACCAAGGATTTCCACCAGAAGTGCACAGAGGCCGGAGTAGCTGCAAAAGTCGTGGTTCCCAGCAATGCAGTCTGGCGTGGGAAGGCAAGGACTTACCTCCACCAAACTTGGACTGAAGAGTCACTGGACTGTGGGAGTCACTTGGACACAGTTGCTGGATTCAAGGGACCTCGCTCGTCGTGCTGAGAGGAGACCCAGGGGACCGGTGATGCAGTTCTTTGGTGCCTGCGGTAGCAGGGGGAAGATTCCGTCGACCCACGGGAGATTTCTTCAGAGCTTTTAGTGCAGAGAGGAGGCAGACTACGCCCACAGCATGCACCACCAGGAAAACAGTCAAGAAGGCGGCAGGATCAGTGTTACAGAGTTGCAGTAGTCGTCTTAGCTACTTTGTTGCAGTTTTGCAGGCTTCCAGCGCGGTCAGCAGTCGATTCCTTGGCAGCAGGTGAAGAGAGAGATGCAGAGGAACTCTGATGAGCTCATGCATTCGTTATCTAAGGAAATCCCCAAAGCAGAGACCCTAAATAGCCAGAAAAGAGGGTTTGGCTACTTTGGAGAGAGGATAGGCTAGCAACACCTGAAGGAGCCTATCAGAAGGAGTCTCTGACGTCACCTGGTGGCACTGGCCACTCAGAGCAGTCCAGTGTGCCAGCAGCACCTCTGTTTCCAAGATGGCAGAGGTCTGGAGCACACTGGAGGAGCTCTGGACACCTCCCAGGGGAGGTGCAGGTCAGGGGAGTGGTCACTCCCCTTTCCTTTGTCCAGTTTCGCGCCAGAGCAGGGCTAAGGGGTCCCTGAACCGGTGTAGACTGGCTTATGCAGAAATGGGCACCAAATGTGCCCATGAAAGCATTTCCAGAGGCTGGGGGAGGCTACTCCTCCCCTGCCTTCACACCATTTTCCAAAGGGAGAGGGTGTAAGACCCTCTCTCAGAGGAAGTCCTTTGTTCTGCCATCCTGGGCCAGGCCTGGTTGGACCCCAGAAGGGCAGAAACCTGTCTGAGGGGTTGGCAGCAGCAGCAGCTGCAGTGAAACCCCTGCAAAGGCAGTTTGGCAGTACCAGGGTCTGTGCTACAGACCACTGGGATCATGGGATTGTGCCAACTATGCCAGGATGGTATAGAGGGGGCAATTCCATGATCATAGACATGTTACATGGCCATATTCGGAGTTACCATTGTGAAGCTACATATAGGTAGTGACCTATATGTAGTGCACACGTGTAATGGTGTCCCCGCACTCACAAAGTCCGGGAAATTTGCCCTGAACGATGTGGGGGCACCTTGGCTAGTGCCAGGGTGCCCTCACACTAAGTAACTTTGCACCTAACCTTTACCAGGTAAAGGTTAGACATATAGGTGACTTATAAGTTACTTAAGTGCAGTGTAAAATGGCTGTGAAATAACGTGGATGTTATTTCACTCAGGCTGCAGTGTAAGAATTGTCAGAGCTCCCTATGGGTGGCAAAAGAAATGCTGCAGCCCATAGGGATCTCCTGGAACCCCAATACCCTGGGTACCTCAGTACCATATACTAGGGAATTATAAGGGTGTTCCAGTAAGCCAATGTAAATTGATAAAATTGGTCACTAGCCTGTTAGTGACAATTTGAAAGAAATGAGAGAGCATAACCACTGAGGTTCTGGATAGCAGAGCCTCAGTGAGACAGTTAGTCACTAAACAGGTAACACATTCAGGCACACTTATGAGCACTGGGGCCCTGGCTGGCAGGGTACCAGTGACACATACAACTAAAACAACATATATACAGTGAAAAATGGGGGTAACATGCCAGGCAAGATGGTACTTTCCTACACAACCCCCCCCAAACGAAGGAGAATAAGACTAGTCATTCCCTGATGAGTCTTCATTGTCAAAGTGGAAATATCTGGAGAGTCCATCTGCATTGGAGTGGCTACTCCCAGGTCTATATTCCACTGTATAGTCCATTCCCTGTAGGGATATGGACCACCTCAACAATTTAGGATTTTCACCTTTCATTTGTTTTAGCCAAAGTAGAGGTTTGTGGTCTGTCTGAACAATGACGTGAGTGCCAAACAGGTATGGCCTCAACTTCTTCAGAGCCCAGACCACAGCAAAGGCCTCCCTCTCTATGGCAGACCAACGCTTTTCTCTAGGAGTCAACCTCCTACTAATAAAAGCAACAGGTTGATCCGGGCCCTCAGAATTAAGTTGTGATAGGACTGCCCCTACTCCTAATTCAGATGCATCAGTTTGGACATAGAATTTTTTAGAGTAACAAGAGCTATTCAGGACAGGTGCAGAGCAAATGGCCTGCTTCAGCTCCTCAAAAGCTTTCTGACAGTTTGCTGTCCATAATACCTTTTTAGGCATTTTCTTGGATGTGAGGTCATTAAGAGGGGCTGCCATGGAGCCATAGTTCTTAATGAACCTCCTGTAATACCCAGTGAGGCCTAGGAAGGCTCTCACCTGAGTTTGAGTAGTAGGGGGAACCCAATCAATAATTGTTTGGATTTTCCCCTGTAGTGGTGCAATCTGTTCTCCACCAACAAGGTGTCCCAGATAAACCACCTTACCCTGCCCTATCTGGCACTTTGAAGCCTTGATAGTGAGGCCTGCCTTTTGCAGGGCCTCTAAAACTTTCCATAGGTGGACGTGATCATCCCAGCTGGAGCTAAAGACAGCTATATCGTCCAAATATGCTGCACTGAAAGCTTCCAGCCCTTGCAGGACTGTGTTCACCAACCTCTGAAAAGTGGCAGGTGCTTTTTTCATTCCAAAAGGCATTACTGTGAACTGGTAATGACCTCCAATGGATGAAAATGCAGTTTTAGGTTTAGCATCTTCTGATAATTTGATCTGCCAATACTCTGCAGTCAAATCAAAAGTGCTTAGATACTTGGCAGATGCCAGTGTATCTATGAGCTCATCTGCCCTGGGTATAGGGTGAGCATCAGTTTTGGTTACCTGGTTAAGACCTCTGTAGTCTACACAAAACCGCATTTCCTTCTTTCCATCTTTGGAATGGGGTTTTGGTACAAGTACCACAGGAGAAGCCCATGGACTTTCAGAGTGCTCAACCACTCCCAGTTCTAACATTTTCTGCACCTCTTGCTTTATGCAGTCTCTGACATGGTCAGGCTGCCTATAGATCTTACCTTTGACAGGCAAGCTGTCTCCAGTATCTATAGTGTGCTCACACCAAGAAGTGGTACCTGGCACAGTAGAGAAGAGTTCAGAAAACTGACCCAGGAGATTTATGCAATGGTCTTTCTGCTCAGCAGTAAGACAATCAGCCAAAACTACCCCTTCCACAAGAGCATCTTGTTCTGTGGAAGAGAAGAGATCAGGAAGAGGATCACTGTCTTCTTCCTGTCCCTCATCAGTTGCCATGAGCAGGGTGAGATCAGCCCTGTCATAGTAGGGTTTCAGGCGATTGACATGGAGCACCCTAAGGGGACTCCTGGCAGTGCCTAAGTCAACTAAGTAGGTGACTTCACCCTTTTTCTCAACAATTGTGTGGGGTCCACTCCATTTATCTTGGAGTGCTCTTGGGGCCACAGGCTCCAAGACCCACACTTTCTGTCCTGGTTGGTACTGAACCAAAACAGCCTTCTGGTCATGCCATTGCTTCTGGAGCTCTTGGCTGGCATGAAGGTTTTTACTGGCCTTTTTCATGTACTCAGCCATCCTTGATCTGAGGCCAAGTACATAATCCACAATATCTTGTTTTGGAGCTTTTAAAGGTTGTTCCCAACCCTCCTTGACAAGTGTTAGTGGACCCCTAACAGGGTGTCCAAAGAGTAGTTCAAAGGGGCTGAAGCCCACTCCTTTCTGGGGTACCTCCCTGTAGGCAAAAAGGAGGCATGGTAACAGGATATCCCATCTCCTGCGGAGTATTTCAGAGTGACCCATAATCATGCCTTTGAGAGTTTTATTAAATCTTTCCACCAGTCCATTTGATTGTGGATGATAGGGTGTGGTGAACTTGTATGTCACCCCACACTCCTTCCACATGGCCTTCAAGTAAGCAGACATGAAATTGCTTCCTCTGTCTGAAACTACCTCTTTTGGGAAGCCCACCCTGGAAAAGATTCCCAGGAGGGCCTTTGCCACTGCAGGAGCTGTAGTGGTCCTTAGAGGAATTGCTTCAGGATATCTTGTGGCATGGTCCACTACCACCAAGATAAACCTATTGCCTGAAGCCGTAGGAGGGTCAAGGGGGCCAACTATGTCAACCCCTACCCTTTCAAAGGGAACCCCAACCACAGGCAGTGGAATAAAGGGTGTCTTTGGTGTGCCACCTGTCTTGCCACTGGCTTGACAGGTTTCACAGGACTTACAAAATTCCTTTGTGTCCTCAGACATTCTAGGCCAATGAAACAAGGGAACAAGCCTGTCCCAAGTTTTCATTTGCCCCAAATGTCCAGCTAGGCGAATGTCGTGGGCAAGAGTTAGGAGGAACTTTCTGTACTCCAGAGGAATCACTAATCTCCTGGCAGCTCCAGGTTTAGGATCCCTTGCCTCAGTGTACAAGAGGTTGTCCTCCCAGTAAACTCTGTGAGAGTCACTGACATCCCCATTAGCTTGTTTGACAGCTTGCTGTCTTAGACCCTCTAGTGTGGGACAGGTTTGCTGTGCCACACTCAGCTCCTCCCTGGCAGGCCCCCCTTCACCCAAAAGCTCAGCAGTGTCTGCTTCCAGCTCCTCTGGTGTAGGTTCTGCACAGGGTGGAAATTCTTCTTCCTCAGAAGTAGAATCCACTGTAGAGGGAGGGATAGTAGGTAGTGCTTTACTTCTACTAGCCCTAGCTTTAGGGAGCACTTGGTCCATTGTTCCAGGATCCAAGCTTCCCTGTCCTTTTTGCTTTTTGGCCTGAGCCCTGGTTAAAGCAAAAATATGCCCTGGGATGCCCAGCATTGCTGCATGGGCCTCCAACTCCACATCTGACCAAGCTGATGTCTCCAAATCATTTCCTAGTAGACAGTCTACAGGTAAATCTGAGGCTACCACAACTTTCTTTGGACCAGTAAACCCTCCCCCCCCCCCCAGTTGAGATTTACAACAGCCATGGGGTGGTTAAGTGTGTTGTTGTGAGCATCGGTTACTTGGTACTGGTGACCAAGTAGATGTTGTTCAGGGTGGACCAGTTTCTCTATCACCATTGTGACACTGGCACCAGTGTCCCTGTAGGCCTGAACCTCAACACCATTTATTAGGGGTAGCTGCTTGTACTTATCCATGTTAAGGGGACAAGCAACCAAGGTGGCTAAATCAATAGCCCCCTCAGAGACTAACACAGCCTCTGTGGTCTCCCTAACAAGACCAACCCCAACTAAGTTACCAAAGGTGAGCCCAGCTACTCCCTTAGATTGGCTATTAGTAGCTTTGCTCCCACCACCACTGCTATTAGTAGGGACACTAGGTGTAGCAGTAGGGGTTGTAGTGGTAGGAGGCTTGGTGCTTTTCTTTGGTCAACTGGGATCTGTTGTCCAATGGCCTTTTATTTTACATAAATAGCACCATGGTTTCTTTTCTTTGTTTTGATTAGAAGAGGATTTGGGCCCACCACCCCCACCAGAGTGTTTCTGTGGGCCTGATGAAGACTCATTTTTAGATTTGTCCCCACCCTTGTCAGAAGACTTACCATCCTTCTTCTTGTTGCCATCTTTGTCACCCCCTGTATGAACTTTTCTGTTCACCCTTGTTCTGACCCATTTGTCTGCCTTCTTTCCCAATTCTTGGGGAGAGGTCAGATCAGAGTCCACCAAGTACTGGTGCAACAAATCAGACACACAATTATTAAGAATATGCTCTCTCAGGATCAAGTTATACAGGCTGTCTGTAGGAAAGTACCATCTTGCCTGGCATGTTACCCCCATTTTTCACTGTATATATGTTGTTTTAGTTGTATGTGTCACTGGGACCCTGGTATCCAGGGCCCCAGTGCTCATAAGTGTGCCTGACTGTGATACCTGTGTAGTGACTAACTGTCTCACTGAGGCTCTGCTAATCAGAACCTCAGTGGTTATGCTCTCTCATTTCTTTCAAATTGTCACTAACAGGCTAGTGACCAATTTTACCAATTTACATTGGCTTACTGGAACACCCTTATAATTCCCTAGTATATGGTACTGAGGTACCCAGGGTATTGGGGTTCCAGGAGATCCCTATGGGCTGCAGCATTTCTTTTGCCACCCATAGGGAGCTCTGACATTTCTTACACAGGCCTGCCACTGCAGCCTGAGTGAAATAACGTCCACGTTATTTCACAGCCATTTTACACTGCACTTAAGTAACTTATAAGTCACCTATATGTCTAACCTTTACCTGGTAAAGGTTAGGTGCAAAGTTACTTAGTGTGAGGGCACCCTGGCACTAGCCAAGGTACCCCCACATTGTTCAGGATCAATTCCCCCGACTTTGTGAGTGCGAGGACACCATTACACGCGTGCACTACATATAGGTCACTACCTATATGTAGCTTCACAATGGTAACTCCGAAAATGGCCATGTAACATGTCTATGATCATGGAATTGCCCCCTCTATGCCATCCTGGCATAGTTGGCACAATCCCATGATCCCAGTGGTCTGTAGCACAGACCCTTGTACTGCCAAACTGCCTTTCCTGGGGTTTCACTGCAGCTGCTGCTGCTGCCAACCCCTCAGACAGGTTTCTGCCCTCCTGGGGTCAAGCCAGGCTTGTCCCAGGATGGTAGAACAAAGGACTTCCTCTGAGAGAGGGTGTTACACCCTCTCCCTTTGGAAAATGGTGTGAAGGCAGGTGAGGAGTAGCCTCCCCCAGCCTCTGGAAATGCTTTCATGGGCACAGATGTGCCCAATTCTGCATAAGCCAGTCTACACCGGTTCAGGGACCCCTTAGCCCCTGCTCTGGCGCGAAACTGGACAAAGGAAAGGGGAGTGACCACTCCCCTGACCTGCACCTCCCCTGGGAGGTGTCCAGAGCTCCTCCAGTGTGCTCCAGACCTCTGCCATCTTGGAAACAGAGGTGCTGCTGGCACACTGGACTGCTCTGAGTGGCCAGTGCCACCAGGTGACGTCAGAGACTCCTTCTGATAGGCTCCTTCAGGTGTTAGTAGCCTTTCCTCTCTCCTAGGTAGCCAAACCCTCTTTTCTGGCTATTTAGGGTCTCTGTCTCTGGGGAAACTTGAGATAACGAATGCATGAGCTCAGCCGAGTTCCTCTGCATCTCTCTCTTCACCTTCTGATAAGGAAACGACCGCTGACCGCGCTGGAAGCCTGCAAAACTGCAACATAGTAGCAAAGCAAAGACGACTACTGCAACTCTGTAACGCTGATCCTGCCGCCTTCTCGACTGTTTTCCTGGTGGTGCATTCTGTGGAGGTAGTCTGCCTCCTCTCTGCACTAGAAGCTCCGAAGAAATCTCCCGTGGGTCGACTGAATCTTCCCCCTGCAACCGCAGGCACCAAAAAGCTGCATTACCGGTCCCTTGGGTCTCCTCTCAGCACAACGAGCGAGGTCCCTTGAATCCAGCAACTCTGTCCAAGTGACTCCCACAGTCCAGTGACTCTTCAGTCCAAGTTTGGTGGAGGTAAGTCCTTGTCTCCCCACGCCAGACTGCATTGCTGGTAACTGCGACTTTTGCAGCTACTCCGGCCCCTGTGCACTTTCGGCGGAAATCCTTTGTGCACAGCCAATCCTGGGTCCACGGCACTCTAACCTGCATTGCACGACTTTTTAAGTTGGTCTCCGGCGACGTGGGACTCCTTTGTGTAACTTCGGGTGAGCACTGTTTCACGCATCCTCGTAGTGCCTGTTTCTGGCACTTCTATGGCTGCTACCTGCTGTTGAGAGGGCTCCTTTTCTTGCTCGACATACCCTCTACCTCCTGGCACAATTTGCAACATCCTGGTCCCTCCTGGGCCACAGCAGCGTCCAAAAATGCTAACTGCACGATTTGCAGCTAGCAAGGCTTGTTGGCTTTCTTTCGGCGGGAAAAGACTTCTGCACGACTCTACACGGCAAGAGGGATCAGTCCTCCAAAGGGGAAGTCTCTAGCCCTTTTCGTTCCTGCAGAATCCTCAGCTTCTTCTGTCTAGTACAAGCTTCTTTGCACCCACAGCTGGCATTTCCTGGGCATCTGCCCATCTCCGATTTGCTTGTGACTTTTGGACTTGGTCCCCTTGTTCCACAGGTACCCTCGACTCGAAATCCATCGCTGTTGCATTGCTGGTTTGTGTCTTTCCTGCATTATTCCTCTATCATGACTTCATTGTCCTTTGGGGAACTTTAGTGCACTTTGCACTCACTTTTCAGGGTCTTGGGGTGGGCTATTTTTCTAACCCTTACTATTTTCTAATAGTCCCAGCGACCCTCTACAAGGTCACATAGGTTTGGGCTCCATTCGTGGTTCGCATTCCTCTTTTGGAGTATATGGTTTGTGTTGCCCCTATCCCTATGTGTCTCCTTTGCATCCTATTGTAACTATACATTGTTTGCACAGTTTTCTAAGACTATACTGCATATTTTTGGTCCTGTGTACATATAACTTGTGTATATTTGCTATCCTCATTCTGAGGGTACACTCTGAGATACTTTGGCATATTGTCATAAAAATAAAGTACCTTTATTTTTAGTATAACTGTGTATTGTGTTTTCTTATGATATTGTGCAAGTGACACTTATGGTACTGTAGTAGCTTCACACGTCTCCTAGTTCAGCCTAAGCTGCTCTGCTAAGCTACCATTATCTATCAGCCTAAGCTGCTAGACACCCTATACACTAATAAGGGATACCTGGGCCTGGTGCAAGGTGTAAGTACCCCTTGGTACTCACTACAAGCCAGTCCAGCCTCCTACACTGTCATAATCAGTAACTTTACTGCCATGTAACCCCCCCTCCAAGGCCTTCACTGAATGGTCAATGAAATCAACCCAGTCTTGTGAAGACTCCTTTTTGGTCTCTCTGAACTTTATCCTGTATTGTTCAGTGGTTAAGCCATAACCATCCAGGAGTGCATTCTTAAGAACTTTGTAATCATTGGCTTCATTTTCTTTCACAGTAAGGAGCCTATCCCTACCTTTTCCACTAAATGATAGCCATAGGATAGCAGCCCACTGCCTTTGAGGGACATCCTGTACAGCACAGGCCCTCTCAAGTGCAGCAAACCACTTGTTAATGTCATCCCCCTCCTTGTAAGGTCGAACTATCTTGTGCAGATTCCTGGAATCATGCTCTTTTGCAGGATGACTATGGGGAATACTGCTGCTGCCACCATGGGTTTCTAAACCCAATTTCTGTCTCTCCTTCTCTACTTCTAAGGTCTGTCTATCCAAATCCAGCTGTTGCTTCTTGAGCTTGAGTCTGGTTTGTTCCACTCTCAATCTATTGAGCTCCCTTTCTAACAATCTGTCATCAGGGTGGGTGGGAGGGACATGCCTAGAAACAGAAGTATGGTGAGAATGGACAGAAGGAGACCTGTCCCTTACAGAGGGCACCCTAGCAGCTTGGCTAACAGAAACATCACTTCTACTGTGGTGAGAATGAATGCTCTTGCTATGATGTGAGACAACACTATCTGTATGGTGTGACTCTTCATCATTACCAACTATGCTAGACTGTCTAGTAATGGGAAGGCTAGGAAGTTTCTTTCCTGAATCTTTTCCTAGGGGAGTCCCAGGATCAGATTGGGAACCATTAGCTACTTTTTCAACAGATGGGGCACTTTTGGCCTTATCTTGTTCTCTAAGCATGTTAAGCAACAATTCCAAGGAAGGATTCTTCCCTACACTCAAACCTCTTTCTATACAGAGACTCCTTGCTCCTTTCCAGCTAAGGTGGTCATATGCAAGTTTGGACAGATCAACATTTTGGCCTGTGCCAGACATTTTAGAAAGAGTTCAAGTGACAGAGAAAGTGAAGAAAAAGTTTTTCAGAACTTTTAGAAAGACAGAAAAAAAAACATTTTAAACTTTTTAGAACTTTTTAGCAAGTTTAGAAGTACTTTTCAGCACTTAGAAAAGAGTGAAAAGAGGAAATGCAAAACTTTTTAGTTATGTGTACACACACTGAACTTGTTTTGTATATTTTTCTCTTATGAATAGTACAATGACAAGAGTTGTAAGTAGTCTCAAAGCACTTATCCCACCGCTGCACAACCAATGTAGGAGGCTGGACTGGCTTGTAGTGAGTACCAAGGGGTACTTGCACCTTGCACCAGGCCCAGTTATCCCTTATTAGTGTATAGGGTGTCTAGCAGCATAGGTTGATAGATAATGGTAGCTTAGCAGAGCAGCTTAGGCTGAACTAGGAGACGAGTGAAGCTCCTACAGTACCACTAGTGTCACTTGCACAATATCATAAGAAAACACAATACACAGATATACTAAAAATAAAGGTACTTTATTTTTATGACAATATGCCAAAGTATCTCAGAGTGTACCCTCAGTATGAGGATAGCAAATATACACAAGATATATGTACACAATACCAAAAATATGCAGTATAGTCTTAGAAAACAGTGCAAACAATGTATAGTTACAATAGGATGCAATGGGGACACATAGGTATAGGGGCAACACAAACCATATACTCCAAAAGTGGAATGCGAACCACGAATGGACCCCAAACCTATGTGACCTTGTAGAGGGTCACTGGGACTATTAGAAAATAGTGAGGGTTAGAAAAATAGCCCACCCCAAGACCCTGAAAAGTGAGTGCAAAGTGCACTAAAGTTCCCCAAAGGACATAGAAGTAGTGATAGGGGAATTCTGCTGGAAAGACACAAACCAGCAATGCAACAACAATGGATTTGAAGTCGAGGGTACCTGTGGAACAAGGGGACCAAGTCCAAAAGTCACAAGTAAGTCGGAGATGGGCAGGTGCCCAGGAAATGTCAGCTGTGGGTGCAAAGAAGCTGCTACTGGACAGTAGAAGCTTAGGTTTCTGCAGGAACGACAAGGGCTAGAGACTTCCCCTTTGGAGGACGGATCCCTCACGCCGTGGAGAGTCGTGCAGAAGTGTTTTCTCGCCGAAAGACCACCAACAAGCCTTGCTAGCTTCAAATCGTAAGGTTAGTGTTTTTGGATGCTGCTGTGGCCCAGGAGGGACCAGGATGTCGCCAATTGCGGAAGGTGACAGAGGGGGCGTCAAGCAAGACAAGGAGCCCTCTCAGCAGCAGGCAGCACCCGGAAAAGTGCCAGAAATAGGCACTATGAGGATGCGTGAAACGGTGCTCACCCGAAGTCGCAGAAAGGAGTCCCACGTCGCCGGAGACCAACTTAGAAAGTCGTGCAATGCAGGTTAGAGTGCCGTGGACCCAGGCTTGGCTGTGCACCAAGGATTTCCGCCGGAAGTGCAAAGAGGCCGGAGTAGCTGCAAAAGTCGCGGTTCCCAGCAATACAGTCTGGCGTAGGGAGGCAAGGACTTACCTCCACCAATCTTGGACTGAAGAGTCACTGGACTTTGGGAGTAACTTGGACACAGTTGCTGGATTCAAGAGACCTCGCTCGTCGTGCTGAGAGGAGACCCAGGGGACCGGTGATGCAGTTCTTTGGTGCCTTAGGTAGCAGGGGGAAGATTCCGTCGACCCACGGGAGATTTCTTCGGAGCTTCTAGTGCAGAGAGGAGGCAGACTTCCCCCACAGCATGCACCACCAGGAAAACAGTCGAGAAGGCGTCAGGATCAGCGTTACAGAGTTGCAGTAGTCGTCTTAGCTACTTTGTTGCAGTTTTGCAGGCTTCCAGTGCGGTCAGCAGTCGATTCCTTGGCAGAAGGTGAAGAGAGAGATGCAGAGGAACTCTGATGAGCTCATGCATTCATTATCTAAGGAAATCCCCAAAGCAGAGACCCTAAATAGCCAGAAAAGAGGGTTTGGCTACTTAGGAGAGAGGATAGGCTAGCAACACCTGAAGGAGCCTATCAGAAGGAGTCTCTGACTTCACCTGGTGGCACTGGCCACTCAGAGCAGTCCAGTGTGCCGGCAGCACCTCTGTTTCCAAGATGGCAGAGGTCTGGAGCACACTGGAGGAGCTCTGGACACCTCCCAGGGGAGGTGCAGGTCAGGGGAGTGGTCACTCCCCTTTCCTTTGTCCAGTTTCGCGCCAGAGCAGGGCTAAGGGGTCCCTGAACCGGTGTAGACTGGCTTATGCAGAAATGGGCACCAAATGTGCCCATGAAAGCATTTCCAGAGGCTGGGGGAGGCTACTCCTCCCCTGCCTTCACACCATTTTCCAAAGGGAGAGGGTGTAAGACCCTCTCTCAGAGGAAGTCCTTTGTTCTGCCATCCTGGGCCAGGCCTGGTTGGACCCCAGGAGGGCAGAAACCTGTCTGAGGGGTTGGCAGCAGCAGCAGCTGCAGTGAAACCCCTGAAAATGCAGTTTGACAGTACCAGGGTCTGTGCTACAGACCACTAAGATCATGGGATTGTGCCAACTATGCCAGGGTGGTATAGAGGGGGAAATTCCATGATCATAGACATGTTACATGGCCATATTCGGAGTTACCATTGTGAAGCTACATATAGGTAGTGACCTATGTGTAGTGCATGCGTGTAATGGTGTCCCCGCACTCACAAAGTCCGGGGAATTTGCCCTGAACGATGTGGGGGCACCTTGGCTAGTGCCAGGGTGCCCTCACACTAAGTAACTTTGCACCTAACCTTTACCAGGTAAAGGTTAGACATATAGGTGACTTATAAGTTACTTAAGTGCTGTGTAAAATGGCTGTGAAATAACGTGGACGTTATTTCACTCAGGCTGCAGTGGCAGGCCTGTGTAAGAATTGTCAGAGCTCCCTATGGGTGGCAAAAGAAATGCTGCAGCCCATAGGGATCTCCTGGAACCCCAATACCCTGGGTACCTCAGTACCATATACTAGGGAATTATAAGGGTGGGTGTTCCAGTAAGCCAATGTAAATTGGTAAAATTGGTCACTAGCCTGTTAGTGACAATTTGAAAGAAATGAGAGAGCATAGCCACTGAGGTTCTGGATAGCAGAGCCTCAGTGAGACAGTTAGTCACTACACAGGTAACACATTCAGGCACACTTATGAGCACTGGGGCCCTGGCTGGCAGGGTCCCAGTGACACATACAACTAAAACAACATATATACAGTGAAAAATGGGGGAAACATGCCAGGCAAGATGGTACTTTCCTACAGTCTTTCTTCACGAAAATACTTCTGCACAACTCTCCACGGCGTGTAGCATCCATCCTCCAAAGGCAAAGTTTCTAGCCCTTGTCGTTCCTGCAGAATCCTCAGCTTCTACTGTCCAGTAGCAGCTTCTTTGCACCCACAGCTGGCATTTCCTGGGCATCTGCCCATCTCTGACTTGCTTGTGACTTTTGGACTTGGTCCCCTTGTTCCACAGGTACCCTCGACTGGAAATCCATCGTTGTTGCATTGCTGGTTTGTGTCTTTCCTGCAGAATTCCCTTATCACGACTTCTATGTCCTTTGGGATACTTTAGTGCACTTTGCACTCACTTTTCAGGGTCTTGGGTGGTCTATTTTTCTAACCCTCACTGTTTTCTTACAGTCCCAGCGACCCTCTACAAGGTCACATAGGTTTGGGGCCCATTCGTGGTTCGCATTCCATTTTTGGAGTATATGGTTTGTGTTGCCCCTATCCCTATGTGTCCCCATTGCATCCTATTGTAACTATACATTGTTTGCACTGTTTTCTAAGACTATACTGCATAATTTTGGTATTGTGTACATATATCTTGTGTATATTTGCTATCCTCATACTGAGGGTACTCACTGAGATACTTTGGCATATTGTCATAAAAATAAAGTATGTTTATTTTTAGTATATCTGTGTATTTCTTATGATATTGTGCAAGTGACTCTAGTGGTACTGTAGGAGCTTCACTCGTCTCCTAGTTCAGCCTACGCTGCTCTGCTAAGCTACCATTATCTATCAGCCTAAGCTGCTAGACACCCTATACACTAATAAGGGATACCTGAGCCTGGTGCAAGGTGTAAGTACCCCTTGCTACTCACTACAAGCCAGTCCAGCCTCCTACACTAGTTCAACCTAAGCTGCTCTGCTAAGCTACCTTTTCTATCAGCCTAAGCTGCTAGACACCCCTCTACACTAATAAGGGATACCTGGGCCTGGTGCAAGGTGTAAGTACCCCTTGGTACTCACTACAAGCCAGTCCAGCCTCCTACAGAGGGCCCTACCAATTCACCTTAATGCCCTTTGGTTTGAAAAATGCACCTGCCACTTTTCAGAGGTTGGTGAATACTGTCCTGCAAGGGTTGGAGGCTTTTAGTGCAACATATCTGGACGATATAGCTGTCTTTAGCTCCACCTTGGATGATCACCTGGTCCACCTGTGGAAAGTTTTGGAGGCCCTGCAAAAGGCAGGCCTCACTATCAAGGCTTCAAAGTGCCAGATAGGGCAGCAGAAAGTGGTTTATCTGGGACACCTGGTAGGTGGAGAACAGATTGCACCACTTCAGGGGAAAATACAAACTATCACAGATTGTGTTCCCCTTACAACACAGACCCAGGTGAGAGCCTTCCTAGGCCTCACTGTGTATTACAGGAGATTTATTAAGAATTATGGCTCCATTGCAGCCCCACTTAATGTTCTAACTTCCAAGAAAATGCCTAAAAAGTTAATGTGGACAGCGAGCTGTCCGAAAGCTTTTGAGGAGCTGAAACAGGCCATGTGTACTGCACCTGTCCTAAAAGGCCCATGTTACTCCAAGAAATGCATTGTTCAAACTGATGCATCTGAATTAGTGGTAGGGGCAGTCTTATCACAACTCAATTCTGAGGGCCAGGATCAGCCTGTTGCTTTTATCAGCAGGAGGTTGACCCCTAGAGAAAAGCGTTGGTCTGCCATAGAGAGGGAGGCCTTTGCTGTGGTCTGGCCACTGAAGAAGTCGAGGCAAAACCTGTTTGGCACTCACTTCATTGTTCAGACAGACCACAAACCTCTATTTTGGCTAAAACAAATGAAAGGTGAAAACCCTAAATTGTTGAGGTGGTCCATATCTCTACAGGGGATGGACTATACAGTGGAACATAGACCTGGGAGTACTCACTCCAATGCAAATGGACTCTCCAGATATTTCCACTTCGACAATGAAGACTCATCAGGTCATGGCTAGTCTTATTGTCCTTCGTTTGGGGGGGGGGATGGGTTGTGTAGGAAAGTACCATCTTGCCTGGCATGTTACCCCCATATTTCACTGTATATATGTTGTTTTAGTGTATGTGTCACTGGGACACTGCCAGCCAGGGACAGGGCTCATAAGTGTGCCCTGTATGTGTTCCGTGTGCTAACCAGAACCTCAGTGGTTATGCTCTCTCTGCTTTCTAAATTGTCACTAACAGACTAGTGACCAATTTCACCAATTCACATTGGCATACTGGAACACCCAAGCCAGGCTTGTCCCAGGATGGTAGAACAAAGGACTTCCTCTGAGAGAGGGTGTTACACCCTCTCCCTTTGGAAAATGGTGTGAAGGCAGGGGAGGAGCAGCCTCCCCCAGCCTCTGGAAATGCTTTCATGGGCTCTTTGGTGCCCATTTCTGCATAAGCCAGTCTACACCGGTTCAGGGACCCCTTAGCCCTGCTCTGGCACGAAACTGGACAAAGGAAAGGGGAGTGACCACTCCCCTGACCTGCACCTCCCCTGGGAGGTGTCCAGAGCTCCTCCAGTGTGCTCCAGACCTCTGCCATCTTGGAAACAGAGGTGCTGCTGGCACACTGGACTGCTCTGAGTGGCCAGTGCCACCAGGTGATGTCAGAGACTCCTTCTGATAGGCTCCTTCAGGTGTTGCTAGCCTATCCTCTCTCCTAGGTAGCCAAACCCTCTTTTCTGGCTATTTAGGGTCTCTGTCTCTGGGGAAACTTTAGATAATGAATGCAAGAAGTCATCAGAGTTCCTCTGCATTTCTCTCTTCACCTTCTGTCAAGGAATCGACTGCTGACCGCACTGGAAGCCTGCAAAACTGCAACATAGTAGCAAAGCAAAGACGACTACTGCAACTCTGTAACGCTGATCCTGCCGCCTTCTCGACTGTTTTCCTGGTGGTGCATTCTGTGGAGGTAGTCTGCCTCCTCTCTGCACTAGAAGCTCCGAAGAAATCTCCCGTGGGTCGACTGAATCTTCCCCCTGCAACCGCAGGCACCAAAAAGCTGCATTACCGGTCCCTTGGGTCTCCTCTCAGCACAACGAGCGAGGTCCCTTGAATCCAGCAACTCTGTCCAAGTGACTCCCACAGTCCAGTGACTCTTCAGTCCAAGTTTGGTGGAGGTAAGTCCTTGTCTCCCCACGCCAGACTGCATTGCTGGTAACTGCGACTTTTGCAGCTACTCCGGCCCCTGTGCACTTTCGGCGGAAATCCTTTGTGCACAGCCAATCCTGGGTCCACGGCACTCTAACCTGCATTGCACGACTTTTTAAGTTGGTCTCCGGCGACGTGGGACTCCTTTGTGTAACTTCGGGTGAGCACTGTTTCACGCATCCTCGTAGTGCCTGTTTCTGGCACTTCTATGGCTGCTACCTGCTGTTGAGAGGGCTCCTTTTCTTGCTCGACATACCCTCTACCTCCTGGCACAATTTGCAACATCCTGGTCCCTCCTGGGCCACAGCAGCGTCCAAAAATTCTAACTGCACGATTTGCAGCTAGCAAGGCTTGTTGGCTTTCTTTCGGCGGGAAAAGACTTCTGCACGACTCTACACGGCAAGAGGGATCAGTCCTCCAAAGGGGAAGTCTCTAGCCCTTTTCGTTCCTGCAGAATCCTCAGCTTCTTCTGTCCAGTACAAGCTTCTTTGCACCCACAGCTGGCATTTCCTGGGCATCTGCCCATCTCCGATTTGCTTGTGACTTTTGGACTTGGTCCCCTTCTTCCACAGGTACCCTCGACTCGAAATCCATCGCTGTTGCATTGCTGGTTTGTGTCTTTCCTGCATTATTCCTCTATCATGACTTCATTGTCCTTTGGGGAACTTTAGTGCACTTTGCACTCACTTTTCAGGGTCTTGGGGTGGGCTATTTTTCTAACCCTTACTATTTTCTAATAGTCCCAGCGACCCTCTACAAGGTCACATAGGTTTGGGCTCCATTCGTGGTTCGCATTCCTCTTTTGGAGTATATGGTTTGTGTTGCCCCTATCCCTATGTGTCTCCTTTGCATCCTATTGTAACTATACATTGTTTGCACAGTTTTCTAAGACTATACTGCATATTTTTGGTCCTGTGTACATATAACTTGTGTATATTTGCTATCCTCATTCTGAGGGTACACTCTGAGATACTTTGGCATATTGTCATAAAAATAAAGTACCTTTATTTTTAGTATAACTGTGTATTGTGTTTTCTTATGATATTGTGCAAGTGACACTTATGGTACTGTAGTAGCTTCACACGTCTCCTAGTTCAGCCTAAGCTGCTCTGCTAAGCTACCATTATCTATCAGCCTAAGCTGCTAGACACCCTATACACTAATAAGGCATACCTGGGCCTAGTGCAAGGTGTAAGTACCCCTTGGTACTCACTACAAGCCAGTCCAGCCTCCTACACTGTCATAATCAGTAACTTTACTGCCATGTAACCCCCCCTCCAAGGCCTTCACTGAATGGTCAATGAAATCAACCCAGTCTTGTGAAGACTCCTTTTTGGTCTCTCTGAACTTTATCCTGTATTGTTCAGTGGTTAAGCCATAACCATCCAGGAGTGCATTCTTAAGAACTTTGTAATCATTGGCTTCATTTTCTTTCAGAGTAAGGAGCCTATCCCTACCTTTTCCACTAAATGATAGCCATAGGATAGCAGCCCACTGCCTTTGAGGGACATCCTGTACAGCACAGGCCCTCTCAAGTGCAGCAAACCACTTGTTAATGTCATCCCCCTCCTTGTAAGGTCGAACTATCTTGTGCAGATTCCTGGAATCATGCTCTTTTGCAGGATGACTATGGGGAATACTGCTGCTGCCACCATGGGTTTCTAAACCCAATTTCTGTCTCTCCTTCTCTACTTCTAAGGTCTGTCTATCCAAATCCAGCTGTTGCTTCTTGAGCTTGAGTCTGGTTTGTTCCACTCTCAATCTATTGAGCTCCCTTTCTAACAATCTGTCATCAGGGTGGGTGGGAGGGACATGCCTAGAAACAGAAGTATGGTGAGAATGGACAGAAGGAGACCTGTCCCTTACAGAGGGCACCCTAGCAGCTTGGCTAACAGAAACATCACTTCTACTGTGGTGAGAATGAATGCTCTTGCTATGATGTGAGACAACACTATCTGTATGGTGTGACTCTTCATCATTACCAACTATGCTAGACTGTCTAGTAATGGGCAGGCTAGGAAGTTTCTTTCCTGAATCTTTTCCTAGGGGAGTCCCAGGATCAGATTGGGAACCATTAGCTACTTTTTCAACAGATGGGGCACTTTTGGCCTTATCTTGTTCTCTAAGCATGTTAAGCAACAATTCCAAGGAAGGATTCTTCCCTACACTCAAACCTCTTTCTATACAGAGACTCCTTGCTCCTTTCCAGCTAAGGTGGTCATATGCAAGTTTGGACAGATCAACATTTTGGCCTGTGCCAGACATTTTAGAAAGAGTTCAAGTGACAGAGAAAGTGAAGAAAAAGTTTTTCAGAACTTTTAGAAAGACAGAAAAAAAAACATTTTAAACTTTTTAGAACTTTTTAGCAAGTTTAGAAGTACTTTTCAGCACTTAGAAAAGAGTGAAAAGAGGAAATGCAAAACTTTTTAGTTATGTGTACACACACTGAACTTGTTTTGTATATTTTTCTCTTATGAATAGTACAATGACAAGAGTTGTAAGTAGTCTCAAAGCACTTATCCCACCGCTGCACAACCAATGTAGGAGGCTGGACTGGCTTGTAGTGAGTACCAAGGGGTACTTGCACCTTGCACCAGGCCCAGTTATCCCTTATTAGTGTATAGGGTGTCTAGCAGCATAGGTTGATAGATAATGGTAGCTTAGCAGAGCAGCTTAGGCTGAACTAGGAGACGAGTGAAGCTCCTACAGTACCACTAGTGTCACTTGCACAATATCATAAGAAAACACAATACACAGATATACTAAAAATAAAGGTACTTTATTTTTATGACAATATGCCAAAGTATCTCAGAGTGTACCCTCAGTATGAGGATAGCAAATATACATAAGATATATGTACACAATACCAAAAATATGCAGTATAGTCTTAGAAAACAGTGCAAACAATGTATAGTTACAATAGGATGCAATGGGGACACATATGTATAGGGGCAACACAAACCATATACTCCAAAAGTGGAATGCGAACCACGAATGGACCCCAAACCTATGTGACCTTGTAGAGGGTCACTGGGACTATTAGAAAATAGTGAGGGTTAGAAAAATAGCCCACCCCAAGACCCTGAAAAGTGAGTGCAAAGTGCACTAAAGTTCCCCAAAGGACATAGAAGTAGTGATAGGGGAATTCTGCTGGAAAGACACAAACCAGCAATGCAACAACAATGGATTTGAAGTCGAGGGTACCTGTGGAACAAGGGGACCAAGTCCAAAAGTCACAAGTAAGTCGGAGATGGGCAGGTGCCCAGGAAATGTCAGCTGTGGGTGCAAAGAAGCTGCTACTGGACAGTAGAAGCTTAGGTTTCTGCAGGAACGACAAGGGCTAGAGACTTCCCCTTTGGAGGACGGATCCCTCACGCCGTGGAGAGTCGTGCAGAAGTGTTTTCTCGCCGAAAGACCACCAACAAGCCTTGCTAGCTTCAAATCGTAAGGTTAGTGTTTTTGGATGCTGCTGTGGCCCAGGAGGGACCAGGATGTCGCCAATTGCGGAAGGTGACAGAGGGGGCGTCGAGCAAGACAAGGAGCCCTCTCAGCAGCAGGCAGCGCCCGGAAAAGTGCCAGAATTAGGCACTATGAGGATGCGTGAAACGGTGCTCACCCGAAGTCGCAGAAAGGAGTCCCACGTCGCCGGAGACCAACTTAGAAAGTCGTGCAATGCAGGTTAGAGTGCCGTGGACCCAGGCTTGGCTGTGCACCAAGGATTTCCGCCGGAAGTGCACAGAGGCCGGAGTAGCTGCAAAAGTCGCGGTTCCCAGCAATACAGCCTGGCGTAGGGAGGCAAGGACTTACCTCCACCAATCTTGGACTGAAGAGTCACTGGACTTTGGGAGTAACTTGGACACAGTTGCTGGATTCAAGAGACCTCGCTCGTCGTGCTGAGAGGAGACCCAGGGGACCGGTGATGCAGTTCTTTGGTGCCTGCGGTAGCAGGGGGAAGATTCCGTCGACCCACGGGAGATTTCTTCGGAGCTTCTAGTGCAGAGAGGAGGCAGACTTCCCCCACAGCATGCACCACCAGGAAAACAGTCGAGAAGGCGTCAGGATCAGCGTTACAGAGTTGCAGTAGTCGTCTTAGCTACTTTGTTGCAGTTTTGCAGGCTTCCAGTGCGGTCAGCAGTCGATTCCTTGGCAGAAGGTGAAGAGAGAGATGCAGAGGAACTCTGATGAGCTCATGCATTCATTATCTAAGGAAATCCCCAAAGCAGAGACCCTAAATAGCCAGAAAAGAGGGTTTGGCTACTTAGGAGAGAGGATAGGCTAGCAACACCTGAAGGAGCCTATCAGAAGGAGTCTCTGACTTCACCTGGTGGCACTGGCCACTCAGAGCAGTCCAGTGTGCCGGCAGCACCTCTGTTTCCAAGATGGCAGAGGTCTGGAGCACACTGGAGGAGCTCTGGACACCTCCCAGGGGAGGTGCAGGTCAGGGGAGTGGTCACTCCCCTTTCCTTTGTCCAGTTTCGCGCCAGAGCAGGGCTAAGGGGTCCCTGAACCGGTGTAGACTGGCTTATGCAGAAATGGGCACCAAATGTGCCCATGAAAGCATTTCCAGAGGCTGGGGGAGGCTACTCCTCCCCTGCCTTCACACCATTTTCCAAAGGGAGAGGGTGTAAGACCCTCTCTCAGAGGAAGTCCTTTGTTCTGCCATCCTGGGCCAGGCCTGGTTGGACCCCAGGAGGGCAGAAACCTGTCTGAGGGGTTGGCAGCAGCAGCAGCTGCAGTGAAACCCCTGAAAATGCAGTTTGGCAGTACCAGGGTCTGTGCTACAGACCACTAAGATCATGGGATTGTGCCAACTATGCCAGGGTGGTATAGAGGGGGAAATTCCATGATCATAGACATGTTACATGGCCATATTCGGAGTTACCATTGTGAAGCACTCACAAAGTCCGGGGAATTTGCCCTGAACGATGTGGGGGCACCTTGGCTAGTGCCAGGGTGCCCTCACACTAAGTAACTTTGCACCTAACCTTTACCAGGTAAAGGTTAGACATATAGGTGACTTATAAGTTACTTAAGTGCTGTGTAAAATGGCTGTGAAATAACGTGGACGTTATTTCACTCAGGCTGCAGTGGCAGGCCTGTGTAAGAATTGTCAGAGCTCCCTATGGGTGGCAAAAGAAATGCTGCAGCCCATAGGGATCTCCTGGAACCCCAATACCCTGGGTACCTCAGTACCATATACTAGGGAATTATAAGGGTGGGTGTTCCAGTAAGCCAATGTAAATTGGTAAAATTGGTCACTAGCCTGTTAGTGACAATTTGAAAGAAATGAGAGAGCATAGCCACTGAGGTTCTGGATAGCAGAGCCTCAGTGAGACAGTTAGTCACTACACAGGTAACACATTCAGGCACACTTATGAGCACTGGGGCCCTGGCTGGCAGGGTCCCAGTGACACATACAACTAAAACAACATATATACAGTGAAAAATGGGGGTAACATGCCAGGCAAGATGGTACTTTCCTACAGTCTTTCTTCACGAAAATACTTCTGCACAACTCTCCACGGCGTGTAGCATCCATCCTCCAAAGGCAAAGTTTCTAGCCCTTGTCGTTCCTGCAGAATCCTCAGCTTCTACTGTCCAGTAGCAGCTTCTTTGCACCCACAGCTGGCATTTCCTGGGCATCTGCCCATCTCTGACTTGCTTGTGACTTTTGGACTTGGTCCCCTTGTTCCACAGGTACCCTCGACTGGAAATCCATCGTTGTTGCATTGCTGGTTTTTGTCTTTCCTGCAGAATTCCCTTATCACGACTTCTATGTCCTTTGGGATACTTTAGTGCACTTTGCACTCACTTTTCAGGGTCTTGGGTGGTCTATTTTTCTAACCCTCACTGTTTTCTTACAGTCCCAGCGACCCTCTACAAGGTCACATAGGTTTGGGGCCCATTCGTGGTTCGCATTCCATTTTTGGAGTATATGGTTTGTGTTGCCCCTATCCCTATGTGTCCCCATTGCATCCTATTGTAACTATACATTGTTTGCACTGTTTTCTAAGACTATACTGCATAATTTTGGTATTGTGTACATATATCTTGTGTATATTTGCTATCCTCATACTGAGGGTACTCACTGAGATACTTTGGCATATTGTCATAAAAATAAAGTATGTTTATTTTTAGTATATCTGTGTATTTCTTATGATATTGTGCAAGTGACTCTAGTGGTACTGTAGGAGCTTCACTCGTCTCCTAGTTCAGCCTACGCTGCTCTGCTAAGCTACCATTATCTATCAGCCTAAGCTGCTAGACACCCTATACACTAATAAGGGATACCTGAGCCTGGTGCAAGGTGTAAGTACCCCTTGCTACTCACTACAAGCCAGTCCAGCCTCCTACACTAGTTCAACCTAAGCTGCTCTGCTAAGCTACCTTTTCTATCAGCCTAAGCTGCTAGACACCCCTCTACACTAATAAGGGATACCTGGGCCTGGTGCAAGGTGTAAGTACCCCTTGGTACTCACTACAAGCCAGTCCAGCCTCCTACAGAGGGCCCTACCAATTCACCTTAATGCCCTTTGGTTTGAAAAATGCACCTGCCACTTTTCAGAGGTTGGTGAATACTGTCCTGCAAGGGTTGGAGGCTTTTAGTGCAACATATCTGGACGATATAGCTGTCTTTAGCTCCACCTTGGATGATCACCTGGTCCACCTGTGGAAAGTTTTGGAGGCCCTGCAAAAGGCAGGCCTCACTATCAAGGCTTCAAAGTGCCAGATAGGGCAGCGGAAAGTGGTTTATCTGGGACACCTGGTAGGTGGAGAACAGATTGCACCACTTCAGGGGAAAATACAAACTATCACAGATTGTGTTCCCCCTACAACACAGACCCAGGTGAGAGCCTTCCTAGGCCTCACTGTGTATTACAGGAGATTTATTAAGAATTATGGCTCCATTGCAGCCCCACTTAATGTTCTAACTTCCAAGAAAATGCCTAAAAAGTTAATGTGGACAGCGAGCTGTCCGAAAGCTTTTGAGGAGCTGAAACAGGCCATGTGTACTGCACCTGTCCTAAAAGGCCCATGTTACTCCAAGAAATGCATTGTTCAAACTGATGCATCTGAATTAGTGGTAGGGGCAGTCTTATCACAACTCAATTCTGAGGGCCAGGATCAGCCTGTTGCTTTTATCAGCAGGAGGTTGACCCCTAGAGAAAAGCGTTGGTCTGCCATAGAGAGGGAGGCCTTTGCTGTGGTCTGGCCACTGAAGAAGTCGAGGCAAAACCTGTTTGGCACTCACTTCATTGTTCAGACAGACCACAAACCTCTATTTTGGCTAAAACAAATGAAAGGTGAAAACCCTAAATTGTTGAGGTGGTCCATATCTCTACAGGGGATGGACTATACAGTGGAACATAGACCTGGGAGTACTCACTCCAATGCAGATGGACTCTCCAGATATTTCCACTTCGACAATGAAGACTCATCAGGTCATGGCTAGTCTTATTGTCCTTCGTTTGGGGGGGGGGATGGGTTGTGTAGGAAAGTACCATCTTGCCTGGCATGTTACCCCCATATTTCACTGTATATATGTTGTTTTAGTGTATGTGTCACTGGGACACTGCCAGCCAGGGACAGGGCTCATAAGTGTGCCCTGTATGTGTTCCGTGTGCTAACCAGAACCTCAGTGGTTATGCTCTCTCTGCTTTCTAAATTGTCACTAACAGACTAGTGACCAATTTCACCAATTCACATTGGCATACTGGAACACCCTTATAATTCCTGAGTATATGGTACTGAGGTACCCAGGGTATTGGGGTTCCAGGAGATCCCTATGGGCTGCAGCATTTCTTTAGCCACCCATAGATAGATCTGACAATTCTTACACAGGCTTGCCACTGCAGCCTGAGTGAAATAACGTCCACGTTATTTCACAGCCATTTACCACTGCACTTAAGTGACTTATGTCACCTATATGTCTAACTTTCACCTGGTAAAGGTTGGGTGCTAAGTTACATAGTGTGTGGGCACCCTGGCACTAGCCAAGGTGCCCCCACATCGTTCAGTGCAAATTCCCCAGACTTTGTGAGTGCGGGGACACCATTTCACACGTGCACTATACATAGGTCACTACCTATGTATAGCGTCACAATGGTAACTCCGAACATGGCCATGTAACATGTCTAAGATCATGTAATTGTCACTCCAATGCCATTCTGGCATTGGGGAGACAATTCCATGATCCCCCCTGTCTCTAGCACAGACCCGCGTACTGCCAAACTACATTTCCCGGGGTTTCACTGCAGCTGCTGCTGCTGCCAACCCCTCAGACAGATTTCTGCCCTCCTGGGGTCCAGCCAGGCCTGGCCCAGGAAGGCAGAACAAAGGACTTTCTCAGAGAGAGGGTTTTACACCCTCTCCCTTTGGAAAAAGGTGTCAGGGCTGGGGAGGAGTAGCCTCTCCCAGCCTCTGGAAATGCTTAGATGGGCACAGATGGTACCCATCTCTGCATAAGCCAGTCTACACCAGTTCAGGGATCCCCCAGCCCTGCTCTGGTGCGAAACTGGACAAAGGAAAGGGGAGTGACCACTCCCCTGACCTGCACCTCCCAGGGGAGGTGCCCAGAGCTCCTCCAGCATGCCCCAGACCTCTGCCATCTTGGATTCAGAGGTGTGCTGGCACACTGGACTGCTCTAAGTGGCCAGGGCTAGCAGGTGACGTCAGAGACTCCTTCTGATAGGCTCTTATCTGTGTTACTAGCCTATCCTCCTTCCTAGGTAGCCAAACCTCCTTTTCTGGCTATTTAGGGTTTCTGCTTTGGGGAATTCTTTAGATCACGAATGCAAGTGCTCATCATAGCTCCTCTGCATCTCTCACTTCACCTTCTGCCAAAGGATCGACCGCCTACCGCTCAGGACGCCTGCAAAATCGCAACAAAGTAGCAAAGAAGACTACTGCAAACTTGCATCTCTGATCCTGCCGCCTCCTCGACTGTTTCCTGGTGGTGCATGCTCTGGGGGTAGCCTGCCTCCTTCTTGCACCAGGAGCTCTGAAGAAATCTCCTGTGTGACGACGGAATCCTCCCCCTGCAACCGCAGGCAACAAAAGACTGCATCACCTGTGTAGGAAAGTACCATCTTGCCTGGCATGTTACCCCCATATTTCACTGTATATACGATGATTTTGTGTATGTGTCACTGGGACCCTACCAACCAGGGTCCCAGTGCTCATAAGTGTGCCCTTTATGTGTTCCCTGTGTGATGACTAACTTTCTCACTGGGCTCTGCTAACCAGAACCTCAGTGGTTATGCTCTCTCTGCTTTCTAAATTGTCCCTAACAGGCTAGGGACCAATTTCACCAATTCACATTGGCATACTGGAACACCCTTATAATTCCCTAGTATGTGGTACTAAGGTACCCAGGGTATTGGGGTTCAGGAGATCCCTATGGGCTGCAGCATTTTTTTGCCACCCATAGGGAGCTCTGACAATTCCTACACAGGCCTGCCACTGCAGCCTGAGTGAAATAACATCCACGTTATTTAACAGCCATTTACCACTGCACTTAAGTAACTTATAAGTCACCTATATGTCTAACCTTCACCTGGTGAAGTTTGGGTGCTAAGTTACTTAGTGTGTGGGCACCCTGGCACTAGCCAAGGTGCCCCCACATCGTTCAGTGCAAATTCCCCAGACTTTGTGAGTGCGGGGACACCATTTCACGCCTGCACTATACATAGGTCACTACCTACGTATAGCGCCACGATGGTAACTCCGAACATGGCCATGTAAAATGTCTAAGATCATGGAATTGTCACCCCAATGCCATTCTTGCATTGGGGAGACAATTCCATGATCCCCCATGTCTCTAGCACAGACCCGGGTACTGCCAAACTTCCTTTCCCGGGGTTTCACTGCAGCTGCTGATGCTGCCAACCCCTCAGACAGGTTTCTGCCCTCCTGGGGGCCAGCCAGGCCTGGCCCAGGAAGGCAGAACAAAGGACTTCCTCAGAGAGAGGGTGTTACTTCCTCTCCCTTTGGAAAAGGGTGTCAGGGCTGGGGAGGAGTAACCTCCCCCAGCCTCTGGAAATGCTTTGATTGGCACAGATGGTGCCCATCTCTGCATAAGCCAGCCTTCACCGGTTCAGGGATCCCCCAGCCCTGCTCTGGCGCAAAACTGGACAAAGGAAAGGGGAGTGACCACTCCCCTGACCTGCACCTCCCAGGGGAGGTGCCCAGAGCTCCTCCAGTGTTCTCCAGCCCTCTGCCATTTTGGAAACAGAGGTGTTGCTGGCACACTGGACTGCTCTGAGTGGCCAGAGCCAGCAGGTGACGTCAGAGACTCTTTCTGATAGGCTCTTACCTGTGTCGCTAGCCTATCCTCCTTCCTAGGTAGCCAAACCTCCTTTTCTGGCTATTTAGGGTCTCTGCTTTGGGGAATTCTTTAGATAACGAATGCAAGTGATCATCCAAGTTCCTCTGCATCTCTCTCTTCACCTTCTGCCAAAGGATCGACCGCTGACTCCTCAGGATCCCTGCAAAACCGCAACAAAGTAGCAAAGACGACTACTGCAACCTTGTATCGCTTCTCCTGCCGCTTTCTTGCCTGTTTCCAGGTGGTGCATGCTCTGGGGGTAGCCTGCCTCCTCTCTGCACCAGGAGCTCTGAAGAAATCTCCAGTGGGACGACGGAATCTTCCCCCTGCAACCGCAGGCAACAAAAGACTGCATCACCGGTCCTCTTGGTCCCCTCTCAGCACGACGAGCGTGGTCCCTGGAACTCAGAAACTCTGTCCAAGTGACTCCCACAGTCCAGTGACTCTTCAGTCCACGTTTGGTGGAGGTAAGTCCTTGCCTCCCCACGCTAAACTGCATTGCAAGGTACCGCATGATTTGCAGCTGCTCCGGCTCCTGTGCACTCTTCCAGGATTTCCTTCGTGCACAGCCAAGCCTGGGTCCCTGACACTCTAACCTGCAATGCACAACCTTCTGAGTTGTCCTCCGGCATCGTGGGACTCCCTTTTCTGACTTCGGGTGGACTCCGGTTCACTCCTCTTCCAAGTGCCTGTTCCGGTACTTCTGCGGGTGCTGCCTGCTTCTGTGAGGGCTCTACTGACTTGCTGGGCATCCCCTCTGTCTCCTCACCCAAGTGGCAACATCCTGGTCCCTCCTGGGCTACAGCAGCATCCAAAAACCCTAACCGTGACCCTTGCTGATAGCAAGGCTTGTTTGCGGTCTTTCTGCATGGCAACACATCTGCAAGCTTCTTCACGACGTGGGACATCCATCCTCCAAAGAGGAAGTTTCTAGCCCTCTTCGTTCTTGCAGAATCCACAGCTTCTACCATCCGGTGGCAGCTTCTTTGCACCCTCAGCTGGCATTTCCTGGGCATCTGCCTACTCTCGACACTGTTGCGACTCTTGGACTATGTCCCCTTGTTTCACAGGTACTCAGGTCCGGAAATCCACTTTGG
This sequence comes from Pleurodeles waltl, assembly GCF_031143425.1. Taxonomy (NCBI): domain Eukaryota; kingdom Metazoa; phylum Chordata; class Amphibia; order Caudata; family Salamandridae; genus Pleurodeles; species Pleurodeles waltl. Next base: position 9,653,703 of record NC_090438.1, on the reverse strand, counting down.
TTGCTTTGATGGTGTTGGTCTTCCTTGCAGAAACCCCCTATCACGACTTCTGTGCTCTCTTGGGGTTATAGGCGCACTTTACACCTACTTTTCAGGGTCTTGGGGTGGTCTATTTTTCTAACCTTCACTATTTTCTTGGGTCCCAGCGACCCTCTAAAAGCTCACATAGGTTTGGGGTCCATTCGTGGTTCGCATTCCACTTTTGGAGTATATGGTTTGTGTTGCCCCTATACCTATGTGCTCCTATTGCAATCTACTGTAACTTTACATTGCTTGCATTACTTCCTTTTGCTATTACTGCATATTTTTGGTATTGTGTACATATATCTTGTGTATATTTGGCATCCTCATACTGAGGGTACTCACTGAGATACTTTTGGCAAAATGTCATAAAAATAAAGTACCTTTATTTTTAGTATATCTGTGTATTGTGTTTTCTTATGATATTGTGCATATGACACCAGTGGTATAGTAGGAGCCTAAGCTGCTAGAAACACCTCTTCTACACCAATAAGGGATAACTGGACCTGGTACAGAGTGTAAGTACCCCTTGGTACCCACTTCAAGCCAGGCCAGCCTACAGTAAAGGCCAGGTTTAGGTGCCTCCATATGACAGGTGGATCCCTATTCTACTCACCAAAGAAGGTGTGTCAGATCATCGTGGCCTGTTGTATGCTTCACAACTTGGCTTTGCGACAACAGGTGCCTTTTCTGCAGGAGGATGGTCGAGATGGCGATGTTGTTGTAGCTGTGGAGCCTGTGGACAGTGAAGACGAGGAAGCAGAGGAAGAAGACATGGACAACAGGGACTCAGTGATCTAGCAATATTTCCAGTGAAACACAGGTAAGAATACAGACCTGCCTACTACATGTACTTAAACACTACTGCCTCTCTACTGTCTGTCGTTTTCACGCAGTGTATGGTCACTGAGTTGTCACTTTCCCTTACGGTTTCACAGATCTGGGTCCCAGAGTGTGCCATCTGCTTTGATTCCTCATGGACTAGAGCTGTGTGACATAGGTATGTTGAAATTACAAATGAAAGAGCTTTTTGCCACAGTAATTGCTAATATAGTATTCGAAATCACAGACTGACTCCAGATTGTTTTGTGCTTTAAGGGTGTTTATTTTAGTGCTCAAAATTGGAGGGGGTAGAAAAATGGTGAGGGGTGATGGCGGAGGAATGTCCATGGCAGAGTCCAGTCTATTAGTCTCACAGGTGCATTGCCCAAATGGGATAGGAAGTGGAGCTGGGGCAGTTTAAGGATGGTAACTATATAAAGGTACACTGTTCCAAAAATAGAGAAAAGGAAGACGAAAACAGGGAAGACCTGTAATCTCAGGAGCAAGAGCCCTCAAGCATCACTCTGGATGGCTAGCATCATCATCGGGAATAGCTCCTCACTAGGCCGGCGCTGCAATGCCTAGTGGGCACCCCGAAGTGGGGGCTCTCAGACGAATTTTGAGATAGTGACTAGAAAATTCAATAGTGCAAAATGAGGGTGCCTTAGGTCACCACCCAAAACAGAAAAGAGGAAAAAAGGTTTAAAATTGGTTATTCATCCATTAACTTCATCATTTAATCAGTCAAGTATGACAAGGATGAAGACCAAGGTTAAAAACAAGGATCTCATTTCTTGGCGGGGTCTTGGCATCGTTCTCTGTCTTGTTCCTGGATCTCAGGGACCGTTTGCGAGGTGGTTCTCCCTCTGCAGGGGTTGAGGTGCTGGTGTGGTGGTCCTGTGGCGGTGCCTCCTGTCCACTAGCGCCGGTGGAGGTGGTGGGCAGTTCATCATCCAGGCTAGTGTCAGGGGCCCCTTGTAGTGGCACGGTGTCCCTCCTGGTGTTGAGTACTTCCTTCAGCACCCCTACGATGGTGCCCAGGGTGGAATTGATGGTTCTGAGTTCCTCCCTGAAGCCCATATACTGTTCCTCCTGCAGGCGCTGGCTCTCCTGAAACTTGGCCAGTACCATTGCCATCGTCTCCTGGGAGTGGTGGTAGGCTCCCATGATGGAGGAGAGGGCCTCCTGGAGAGTGGGTTCCCCGGGCCTGTCCGCCCCCTGTCGCTCAGCAGCCCTCCCAGATCCCCTGTGTTCCTGGGCCTCAGTCCCCTGGACCGTGTGCCCACTACCACTGCCCCCAGGTCCCTGCTGTTGTTGGGGTGGTGGGTTAGCCTGGGTTCCCTGTAGTGGTGGACCCACTGCTGATTGACGTGTCCTGGGGACGGAGGTATTGGCCCGCTGGGTGGGTGCTGTGCTGGTGTTTCCAGAGGGTGGAAGCTCTGTGGTGGCCTGTGACTGGGTTTGGGCAACCGACTGTCCTGAGGTCCCCGATGGGCCGGGCTGGTCATCTAGATCCAGTTGGACAGAGGTGCTGTCATCACTGTGGGCCTCTTCTGTTGGTGGTGTGGACATGTGTGGACCCTCCTGTCTGGTGACGTTGGGTAGGGGTCATTCAGGGGTATAAAAGGATGTTTATTACATTTGTGTGTGGCATGGTGTGCAATGGGTTGGTGACCATGTACCCCAGTGCTTGCAATCCTGTGTGGGACCTTGTGTGATGATGGTTTAGGGGGTGTATGGGTATGTGCAGTGGGCATGCTTTAGTGATTGGTGTTCATGCTTTGTTGTTGCATGCAGGGCTTGGTGTTAGGATGTGTGGTTTGTGATGTCGGGACATTTGTGAGGAGTTAGAGTGATGTGGGTGAGGGTGGGGGTATGTGCTGGCATGCGGGTGGGGGAAGTAATAGTTAAGATTTGACTTAGCAGAGTCCATTCCTCCACCTACTCCTGCGAGGCCCTCAGGATTCATAATCGCCAAGACCTGCTCCTCCCATGTTGTTAGTTGTGGGGGAGGAGGTGGGGGTCCGCCGACAGTCCGCTGAACCGCCAGGTGGTGTCTGGAGACCACGGAACGCACCTTCCCCCGTAGGTCGTTCCACCTCTTCCTGATGTCCTCCTAATTTCTTGGGTGCTGTCCCACTGCATTGATCCTGTCCACTATTCTTCGCCATAGCTCCATCTTCCTTGCAATTGAGGTGTGCTGCACCTGTGATCCGAATAGCTGTGGCTCTAAACGGACGATTTCCTCCACCATGACCCTGAGCTCCTCCTCCGAGAACCTGGGGTGTTGTTGCCGTGCCATGGGGTGGTGTAAGTGATGTGTGGGGTGGTGTGTGGGGTGATAAGTGTGCTGATATGTAATGGTGTGTAGTGTGAGGTACGTGGATGTTCTGTAGGTGATGGTGTTGTGTGCCTGTGGATGCTTGTATTGTTGATGGTGGTGTCTCTCTCTAGCCTTCGTTCGTGCTTTGTGTTTGTAAGGGTGTTTGGGTGATGTGGGTGTGTGTTTTATATAGTATTGGGTGTGTGGGAGTGGTGTGTGTATATGTATCAGGTGTGTGTATTTTGAATTGTCCAATGTGGATGTGTTTTGTAAATGTGTGTGTATTTTGAGCGCGGCGGTGTGTACCGCCAATGGAATACCGCGGTTGAAAGACCGCCGCTTGGATTCGTGTGGGCGTATTTCTGTTGGCGTGACGGTGGAGGTTTTGTTTTTGCCAGTTTATCACTGACCTTTGGTGTGGCGGACTTGTGTGGGTGTCTGAATTTTGGCAGATTCCGTCCTGTGGGTCACAATAGCTGTGGCGGTCTTTCGCGTCCGCGGCGGTGTGTTGGCTGTCTTCTGCACGGCGGTACGCAGCTTTTACCACCAGTGTTGTAATGAGGGCCTAAAGGCTTAGCACATCTCCTGGACTAGCAAAACTGCTCGACCAGCTACCTTAGAAACTGAAGCATTAGGTGGTCTAATTTTTATCTCTGGAAACCAATGTGTGGTTGCTTGGACCCCTTGCACAGTGTGCCTAGTTTTGCACACTACATGGAGGGGCAGCCTCCTAGAGAGAGGCATAAACAGAGGACAAGAAATGTGCATAAAGGCACAAACAGAGGGCAAAACATAAGCAGAAATGCACAAATAAAGACCAAGAAATGAGCAGAAAATGGTCAAAGAGGAATAAATAGAGGACAAGAAATGTGCAGAAAGTCACAAACAGACGGCAAGAGGTGAGTAGAAAGGCACAAACAAAGGCAAGAAATGAGCAGAAAACAGGCAGAGAAGCAGTAAAAGAAGGCAAGAAACAGGCAGAGATGGATAAACAGAAGGCAAGAAACAAACATAAAGGCAGAAACAGAGGGCAAGGCATGGGGCAGGCTGATTATAGAGGGTTGACAGAAAGTTCCAGCCATGTCGGGTGTGGTTGGATTCACATAAAGTTATTAAAATAACTTTATATTTAAAACAAACATTGACATTTTCTGGAAAAAACAAAGCCCCGTGGACCTCCCTGGGGAGGAGGTGGTCCCTTGGGCTGTGGGGGTGCTGGGGTGCACCCCACATACGATTACTTAGATGTCTGAGGGAGGTGGTAGTCCCTGGGGCTGCAGCGGCCATGAAGCGCCCTGCATTATATTAGTTTAAAACCCCAGGGAGGTGGTGGTCTCTGGGGCTGCTGGGGGAGGGGGGAGATAGGTGTCTCCCCTGCATTCATTTGCTTAGATGCCCTGGGGAGGAGGAGGTCCCTAGGGCTGTGGGGGGCTGGGTTGCCCCCTGCATTCATTCAATTAGATGCCCCAGGAAGGTGTTTGTTCCAGAGGCTGCAGGGGGGCCAGGCAGACCCCATATTCATTTACTTAGATGTCCCAGGGAGGTTGCGCTCCCTGTGGCATTAGGGGGGCCACGCAGTCCCCCTGCACACAGAATATCTTTGGCTCAGGGGACTGCACCTCCCTGGGGTCAAAATATCAATGCCCCCAGGACCACCCTGGGGTTTCCTTACAAGAACCATGGCAGCCAGCACTTGTTTTTTTTAAATAAGATTTCCAATGATTTTGTGATGTCAAAATCACAGCAAATATTTTTGTGAAAAAGTGTTTTTTTGATCTGGGAGGGTTCTTCAGGGACCCCAGCACCAGAGCTAATGGGTCAAGGTAATTCTAGTCTTACTTTTTTGGGGGACTCGGCAGGGAGTGTCGGCAGCCAAATCATAGTTCTGTAGCTCTGCAACTCTGTGCATGAGCTCTCATCCTTCGCAAAGTCGTCACAAAGAGTTATCGACCACAGATATAGGATTTGTTTCCCCTTTAATATCTCAAAATTTCTATGGTCTTTTTAAGCTATAGTAATTTTCATTACTGTACATTAATCCAACCCCCTCCTACATGGCCTTCTGCGGTGCGCGGCGGCGGTTGCCCACAGGGCCAACCCCCATAAGCACCCAACCTTACACCGTGCACGGCCTTTACCCAATGTGCAGCAGAGGTTGCCCACAAGACCTGGCCTGCAGCAAGACCCTGCAGCCAAACACCCAACCCATGCAGTGCACAGCCCCTTGGCCATGCGTAGCAGGAGTAGGCCACAACCTCTCTGGGTTTGAGAATAAGTGTGAGAGAGTGTATCTGGGAGTGAGGGTGGCTATGCAAGTGTGTTTCTGGGTGCGTACATCAGTGTTTTAATGGGTGAATCAGGGTTTGCCCGGGTCTGTGAATGGGTGCATGACAGTGCCAGTGGGTCTGTGAGTGGGTGTAGGTGGCTGGGCTGGCTTATAGTGGGTACCTGATGGTACTTACACCTTGTGCCAGGTCCAGTTATCCCTTATTAGTAGATTAGTAGTGTTCTAGCAGCTTAGGCTGATAGAGGTAGCTATAGCAGAGCAGCTTAGGCTGAACTAGGAGACATGCAAAGCTCCTACCATACCACTTACATAATATAGAACTATATCATCAGAATCACAATAGTCAGAGTTAATAAAAATAAAGGCACTTTATTTTAGTGACAATGTGCCAAAAATATCTCAGAAGATATACTCCCTTAGGAGGTAAGTAAAATACACAAAACATACACACAAACCAAAATCAGGTAAGTAAACAGTTAGAAAAGTAGTGCAAACACTGTTGAATACAATAGGATGCAATAGGCCTAGGAGCAACACAAACCATATACTAAGAAAGTGGAATGCAAACCACTTATGGACCCCGACCTAGTGTAGGGTGTAGAGGGTCGCTGGGAGTGTAAGAAAACACTTAGGGTGCCCAAGATACCCCACCCCAAGACCCTGAAAAGTAGGAGTAAAGAGACCCTACTTTCCCAGAAACACACTAAAGTCGTGATAGGAGATTCAGCAAAGATCACAACTGACTGCAAAGCACTGAAGACAGATTCCTGGACCTGAGGACCTGTAAAGGAAGAGGACCAAGTCCAAGAGTCACAAAAGTGTCCACGGGGGGCAGGAGCCCACTAAACCCCGGATGAAGGTACAAAATGGCTGCCTCTGGGTGGAAGAAGCTGAAGATTCTGCAACAACAGAAGGTGCCAGGAACTTCTCCTTTCCACAGAAGATGCCCCACGGAATGCTGGAGGATGCAGCATTGTTTCTTTGAAGAAAGACTGCAAACAAGACATGCTAGCTGCAAAGATCACGGTTAAAGAAAAAGGGTGATGCCCGGGCCCAGGAAGGACCAGGAGGTCGCCACTTGGAAGAGGAGACAGAGGGGGCCCTCAGCAATACAGAGAGCCCATGCACAAGAAGGCATCACCCGCAGAAGTACTTGAACATGGGTTCAAGAAAACTGAGCATGGCAGTCATCTCAACACTACAAAAGAGGGTCCCACAAAGCTGGTGGTCTACTCAGCAAGTTGAGCATTGCAGGACAGAGTGCTGGGGACCTGGACTAGGCTGTGCATGAAGGATTCCTTGCAAAAGTGCACAGAAGCCCTAGCAGCTGCTGTTCACGCAGTACACAGGATTACTGTCTGGAGAGGGGAGGCAAGGACTTACCTCTGCAAAATTTGGACAGATGGACCACTGAACTGTCAGGGTCACTGGGATCCACCACCTGTGTTTCAGGGACCATGCTAGTCATGATGAGAGGGGACCCAGAGGACCAGTGAAGCTGAAGTTTGGTGCCTGAATTAGCAGGGGGAAGATTCCGTCAACCCACTGAAGATTTATTCTTGGCTTCCAGTGCAGGGTGAAGGCAGACAGCCCCCAGAGCATGCACCACCAGGTAACAGTCGAGAAAGCCAACAGGATTAGGCGCTACAATGTCGCTGGTAGTCTTCTTGCTACTTTGTTGCAGTTTTGCAGGCGTCCTGGAGCAGTAAGCGGCAGAAGTTGAAGAATTCGAAGAGGGAGATGCAGAGGAACTCTGGTGAATTTTTGCAAAATGTTATCTGAGGAAAAGCCCACAGGAGAGACCCTAAATAGCCCTCAGAGGAGGATTGGCCACCTAGTCAGGTAAGCACCTATCAGGAGGGGTATCTGACATCACCTGCTGGCACTGGCAACTCAGAGGTCTCCATTGTGCCCTCACACCACTGGATTCAAGATGGCAGAGGTCTGGGACACACTGGAGGAGCTCTGGGCACCACCCCTGGGGTGGAGATGGACAGTGAAGTGGTCACTCCCCTTTCCTTTGTCAATTTTCACGCCAGAGCAGGGGCTGGGGGTTTGCTGAACCGGTCCCTTCAAAGCATTTCCCAGAGGCCTGTAGAGGCTATGCCTCTCAGGCCCTTAACACCTATTTCCAAAGGGAGAGGGTGTAACACCCTCTCTCAGAGGAAATCCTTTGTTCTGCCTTCCTGGAACTGGGCTTCCCAGACCCCAGGAGGGCAGAAGGCTGTCTGTGGGTTGGCAGCAGCAGTAGCTGCAGAGAAACCCCCAGAGAGCTGGTTTGACAGTACCTGGGGTCCATGGTGGAGCCCTGGGAATGCATGGGATTGGCACCCCAATACCAGATTTGGCGTGGAGGGACAATTCCATGATCTTAGACATGTTACCTGGCCATATTCGGAGGAACCATTGTGAAGCTAGGTATTGACCTATATGTAGTGCATGCGTGTAATAGTGTCCCCGCACTCACAAAGTCTGGGGAAATTGCTCTGAACTATGTGGGGGCACCTTGGCTAGTGCCAGGGTGCCCTCACACTTAGTAACTTTGCACCTAACCTTCACTAGGTGAGGATTAGACATGTAGGTGACTTATAAGTCACTTAAGTGCAGTGTAAAATTGCTGTGAAATAACATGGACGTTATTTCACTCAGGCTGCAGTGGCAGTCCTGTGTAAGATTTGCCTAAGCTCCCTATGGGTGGCAAAAGAAATACTGCAGCCCATAGGGATCTCCTGGAACCCCAATACCCTGGGTACCTAGGTACCATATACTAGGGAGTTATAAGGGTGTTCCATTTTTCCAATTAGAATTGGGGAAAATGGTCACTAGCCTATAGTGCCAAATTTAAAGACAGAGAGAGTATCAGCACTGAGGTTCTGATTACCAGAGCCTCAGTGACACAGTTAGTCACTACACAGGGACACACATTCAGGCCACAAACTATGAGCACCGGGGTCCTACATAGCAGGATTCCAATGACACAGGGAAAAACAAACTCACATACAAGTAAAAATGGGGGTAACATGCCAGGTAAGATGGTACTTTCCTGTAGTGGGTATGTAAGAGTCTGAGTGGGTCTGTGAGTGGGTGAGTAACTGTCTGAGTGGATCTGTAATTTTCTGCATGAGGGTATGTGAGAAAGTAGCCTCTTTCTAGCCTTGTTACCCCCACTTTTGGCCTGTTTGTGAGTGTATGTCAGGGTGTTTTCACTGTCTCACTGGGATCCTGCTAGCCAGGGCCGAGTGCTCATAGTGAAAACCCTATGTTTTCAGTATGTTTGTTATGTGTCACTGGGACCCTGCTAGTCAGGACCCCAGTGCTCATAAGTTTGTGGCCTATATGTATGTGTTCCCTGTGTGATGCCTAACTGTCTCACTGAGGCTCTGCTAACCAGAACCTCAGTGGTTATGCTCTCTCTTTCCAAATTGTCACTAACAGGCTAGTGACCATTTTTACCAATTTACATTGGCTTACTGGAACACCCTTATAATTCCCTAGTATATGGTACTGAGGTACCCAGGGTATTGGGGTTCCAGGAGATCACTATGGGCTGCAGCATTTCTTTTGCCACCCATAGGGAGCTCTGACAATTCTTACACAGGCCTGCCACTGCAGCCTGAGTGAAATAACGTCCACGTTATTTCACAGCCATTTTACACTGCACTTAAGTAACTTATAAGTCACCTATATGTCTAACCTTTACATGGTAAAGGTTAGGTGCAAAGTTACTTAGTGTGAGGGCACCCTGGCACTAGCCAAGGTGCCCCCACATTGTTCAGAGCCAATTCCCTGAACTTTGTGAGTGCGGGGACACCATTACACGCGTGCACTACATATAGGTCACTACCTATATGTAGCTTCACAATGGTAACTACGAATATGGCCATGTAACATGTCTATGATCATGGAATTGCCCCCTCTATGCCATCCTGGCATAGTTGGCACAATCCCATGATCCCAGTGGTCTGTAGCACAGACCCTGGTACTGCCAAACTGCCCTTCCTGGGGTTTCACTGCAGCTGCTGCTGCTGCCAACCCCTCAGACAGGCATCTGCCCTCCTGGGGTCCAGCCAGGCCTGGCCCAGGATGGCAGAACAAAGAACTTCCTCTGAGAGAGGGTGTGACACCCTCTCCCTTTGGAAAATGGTGTGAAGGCAGGGGAGGAGTAGCCTCCCCCAGCCTCTGGAAATGCTTTGTTGGGCACAGATGTGCCCAATTCTGCATAAGCCAGTCTACACCGGTTCAGGGGACCCCTTAGCCCTGCTCTGGCGCGAAACTGGACAAAGGAAAGGGGAGTGACCACTCCCCTGACCTGCACCTCCCCTGGGAGGTGTCCAGAGCTCCTCCAGTGTGCTCCAGACCTCTGCCATCTTGGAAACAGAGGTGCTGCTGGCACACTGGACTGCTCTGAGTGGCCAGCGCCACCAGGTGACGTCAGAGACTCCTTCTGATAGGCTCCTTCAGGTGTTAGTAGCCTATCCTCTCTCCTAGGTAGCCAAACCCTCTTTCCTGGCTATTTAGGGTCTCTGTCTCTGGGGAAACTTTAGATAACGAATGCAAGAGCTCATCCGAGTTCCTCTGCATCTCTCTCTTCACCTTCTGCCAAGGAATCGACTGCTGACCGCGCTGGAAGCCTGCAAACCTGCAACATAGTAGCAAAGACGACTACTGCAACTCTGTAACGCTGATCCTGCCGCCTTCTCGACTGTTTTCCTGCTTGTGCATGCTGTGGGGGTAGCCTGCCTCCTCTCTGCACCAGAAGCTCAGAAGAAATCTCCTGTGGGTCGACGGAATCTTCCCCCTGCAACCGCAGGCACCAAAAAGCTGCATTACCGGTCCCTTGGGTCTCCTCTCAGCACGACGAGCGAGGTCCCTCGAATCCAGCAACTCTGTCCAAGTGACCCCCACAGTCCAGTGACTCTTCAGTCCAAGTTTGGTGGAGGTAAGTCCTTGCCTCACCTCACTGGGCTGCATTGCTGGGAACCGCGACTTTGCAGCTACTCCGGCCCCTGTGCACTTCCGGCGGAAATCCTTTGTGCACAGCCAAGCCTGGGTGCACGGCACTCTAACCTGCATTGCACGACTTTCTAAGTTGGTCTCCGGCGACGTGGGACTCCTTTGTGCAACTTCGGCAAGCGCAGTTTCACGCATCCTCGTAGTGCCTGTTTCTGGCACTTCTCTGGGTGCTACCGGCTTCAGAGAGGGCTCCTTGTCTTGCTCGACGTCCCCTCTCTCTGCTGGTCCAATTTGCGACCTCCTGGTCCCTTCTGGGCCTCAGCAGCGTCCAAAAACGCTAACTGCACGATTTGCAGCTAGCAAGGCTTGTTGGCGTTCTTTCGGCGGGAAAACACTTCTGCACGACTTTCCACGGCGAGAGGGATCCGTCCACTAAAGGGGAAGTCTCTAGCCCTTTTCGTTCCTGCAGAAACCTCAGCTTCTTCTGTCCAGTAGAAGCTTCTTTGCACCCGCAGCTGGCATTTCCTGGGCATCTGCCCACCTCCGACTTGCTTGTGACTTTTGGACTTGGTCCCCTTGTTCCACAGGTACCCTAGATTGGAAATCCACAGTTGTTGCATTGCTGGTTTGTGTCTTTCCTGCATTATTCCTCTAACACGACTTCTTTGTCCTTAGGGGAACTTTAGTGCACTTTGCACTCACTTTTCAGGGTCTTGGGGAGGGTTATTTTTCTAACTCTCACTATTTTCTAATAGTCCCAGCGACCCTCTACAAGGTCACATAGGTTTGGGGTCCATTCGTGGTTCGCATTCCCCTTTTGGAGTATATGGTTTGTGTTGCCCCTATCCCTATGTTTCCCCATTGCATCCTATTGTAACTATACATTGTTTGCACTGTTTTCTAAGACTATACTGCATATTTTTGCTATTGTGTATATATATCTTGTGTATATTTCCTATCCTCTCACTGAGGGTACACTCTAAGATACTTTGGCATATTGTCATAAAAATAAAGTACCTTTATTTTTAGTATATCTGTGTATTGTGTTTTCTTATGATATTGTGCATATGACACTAAGTGGTACTGTAGTAGCTTCACACGTCTCCTAGTTCAACCTAAGCTGCTCAGCTAAGCTACCATTATCTATCAGCCTAAGCTGCTAGACACCCTATACACTAATAAGGGATAACTGGGCCTGGTGCAAGGTGCAAGTACCCCTTGGTACTCACTACAAGCCAGTCCAGCCTCCTACAGGGTATGAGTGGGGTTGTGAGTGAGTCCACAAGCATCTGAGTCAGTCTGTGAGTGGGTGTGTAAGTGTCTGAGTGGGTGTGTGTGGGAAAAAGAGACCGAAAGAGCGAGAGAAACAGAGAGAGGGAGCGAGATAGGGAAATGTTTAGTTTTTGATGTATGATATACTCCAAATGAGATATTTCTGCATAATTGGGAAAGAAAAATGCATTTGTCTTTTAAAAACACTAAAATCACCTTTCAGTATGAGTATGCGACCTTAACTCTTGAGCTATTCTTTTTTTTACTTTTCTTTTAGCCATTTATGGGCACCGCGGGTGTAGCTTCAAGACCTCCCCTGAGGTCCCTGGATGTTTTTAAAATGTTGTTTGTTATCTGCCCTTAACTGGTTATCTAGGATTGCTTGAGGAGCCTCAAGCCTTCAACTGCATTCCAATTGCTCCAGCAAGCAGGCAGCTGCTTTAAATAGCAGATTGGTGCTTGCTGGAGCAATGCTTTCTGACAGCGGGACCTGTTTGACAGATCCCACTGTCAGAAAGCAGACGTTGTTTGGTTTGACTTGTCACGGCAAACAGATATGTCCTGGGGTGGGCACCCCAGCACATAGCAGGAGACAGTTGTGGGGGGGGGTGGTCCCCTGGGCCATCAGTCGGTCTATGAGGAAGGCCACATGGCCCCCCTCCAATGAGAATAGCCCCAGGGAGGTAGTGGTACCCGGGCTTGGGGGTCTGAAACAGACACCCGTCATTTCTTTTAATCATAGCCCTCGGGAAGTGTTTTTTCCCGGGGCTGAGGGGGGGCTGCACAGCCCCCCCCATGCTGAATATTTACAAAGCCCCAGGGAGGTGGTGGTCTCCGGGACTATGGGGGATGCAGGCAGCCTCCCACATGCATGTAATGAATTTAGCCCCAGAGAGGTGGTGATCCACGGGTCAGGGGGGCGTGTTCATCTAATTTTATGCTTTGCCCCAGGGAGGTGGCAGTCCCTGGGGCTGATTAAAAAATGTTCACCGGATCTGCGGAACCGCTGCAAATCACTGAAAATTAAAACAAAAATGCTTTTTAGCCCTGAGGGAGGTCCCTCTGGGACCTCCCCCCCCACCAGAGCTAAGAGGTTAGGGTGTCTGTACCCTGGCCCCTTTTCTTTATTTTTAATTTTTTTCCTGGGACTCAGCACAAGATTGGGAGGGGTTGCAAATCCGTTACGTCCCTCAATATACAATCTTATTTTCACCTTAATTTCTCAAAAACTACTGAACGGATTTGCATTAAAAGAAAAAAAAACTCTTTCTGGCCAGGACCTACCTTTCTTCTAAATTTGGTGTAATCCCGTCCATTAGGTTCAGTGCTATCGCTGTTCAAAATCCCTATGGAAAAATTAATTGGGAAAAAGTGTTTTGGGACCCCACTCCTTTTTCTGAGCACCCCCACTTGCTGTAGTTTAGCAGCGATTAAATTAAGCATTAGCAGAGACATCTTGTATTTAGCAACTGTTGTGAACATTTGGGGGAATCCATTTTGTATTCATGGCAGCCATTTTCTCTGCGGTTTTCCACCCACAATCAGCAGGGTTGGTGGAAAGGTATAATGCTACTTTGAAGCTGAAGTTAGCGAAGATACAGGCTTCCACATCCTTAACTTGGCCGGATGTATTACTGTTGCCATTATTGTCTATTAGGTCAGTGCCACAGTCCTTATTAAGTGGTATTTGGAAGGCCAATGAACATTTGGGGAGTTCCTAAGACAAATTCTGTATATGATGTACCTTGTGTCCTGATGAATGATTATTTGGCACAGATAACCAACAATTTGGTTTCTATTCATCAACAGGTTCGAGAAGCACTTCCTGACAGATCTACAGGTGAAGGCCATGAACCCCGACCTGGTGACCAGGTGATGATTAAGTCCTTTGAAAGATCAAGCAGTTTGGAACCAAGGTGGCGAGGCCCAGAACAGGTGCTCCTTGCGACAAGGACAGCAGTTCGAGTGATGAACCAAAAGAATTGGGTCCATAGTAGTCACTGCAAAAGAGTGCTACCTACCTTGGTGGAACCTGCTGTGCTGACCGATCATCAAGAGATTTTGACTACGGAGAAAAGCCGTGCTATATCACCTGACGAATATGCGGAGTACTTCCCGGACCATACGATTTCTGGAGTGTCGCGATATAATTTGAGACCGAGGAAAGATTCTGTAGTGCTGGAGAAAACTGGTTGAGCTACCGCCCTGGGTTAGTGAAACGGAGAGCCAATGTGGCAAGGGGGGGATCAGCCATGCATTAGAGTAGTGACACCCGTCTTGGCCCGTGGTGAAGAAATCAGCGGCTGCCCAGGGATAAGAGCTCCAACGATTGTTTTTAATTCATTTCTGAAAGGGTTGATTATCACTGTTGCTAAAATGAATAACAAACTGATCATTAGTACTATGGGGTTTGTTGTTGTTTTGGTGATTATAGCAATAATCACTTGTTTGCTGAAAAGAAGTCTCCTGCTCGTGAGTTTTTTGTTGCCACTACTCCAGTACCAGAGGATCACTATTACTTTACGCTTCCCTATCAGGAGCAGAAGCACCATCAATCGTACTTCAATAATACTTTCATTCAGATGTTGCATCATACTCATAATGCTACAAATACTACTAACTGCTGGGTATGTGGAATGATACCTGCGCATCAAAAGAAAGGAGGAACACCTTTCATTCCTCTTCCTTTTTCGCACAATGGTTCTTGTCAAGCTTGGTACACGCTTTTGTTTGCATCTGGAAAACGTACAGAGGGCGGACTTATTTTTCACCTTAATGAAGTATGCTACCAAGACAAAGATGGGTATCCCCAAGCCAAAGGAACTAAATGGGAATGGGACGAGTATCAACCGGACAATGTTTCAATACCATATGTCTTCACAAATATACGAGACTCTGACAAGAAAGAACAATTTGTTATTTCTGTTACAAAAACTAAAGCAGATTTATGTATACGTAGCATTGGGCGAATTCCAGTGGGGATAAGCGATTGTACCTTGATATAACTATTAAGGGTGTAAATAATAGTAGTTTTACAGCTTCACATAATACATATTTTGTTTGTGGTAACTATGGATATTACCAACTACCTGTTGGAAGGTCAGGTGTGTGTAATGATTGCAATATTTTTCACATGCTGTATCTGTATTCAGTGTGGTCCAATGTTCTGCTCCATGTGTATTACTGCTTGTATGCCTACCAAAAGAAATGTTACAGAAATGAAAGCACAACATATGTTAAATAAGGAAATAGCTGAAATGATGAGCATATACAAGATGAATATTTAGATTATCCCAGAAAGACGAATGTCTTCAGCTTATGCTGAAAGGGTCGTCTGTTGTAGTTTAGCAGCGATTAGATTAAGCATTAGCAGAAGACATCTTGTATTTAGCAACTATTGTGAACATTTGGATCACTACGAACCTTTCAAGACAGCAGCTGACAAGACTGGAAAATGTTTCTGAAAAGTTTTCTGAAGGTTTGTGAAGCGCTGCCATAGGTATAGGCAAAGAAAAAAATGATTTTTTATTTAGAGCTTAGGGTCCAGATTTACAAGGTCCTTGCACCCCTTAGCGCCACATTTGCGCTACAATAGCATCAAAAAATGATTCTATTGCCCCTAACAAGTGCCATGGTGTGGCGTAATGTAAACACAGCGCTACCATGGTGGCGTTAGGGGCAGCAAGATTTACACTTTCTTGTAAATATGATCATAGGTCCTAACAATAACTACCTAGTGGCGACTGCCACTAGGTACAATATAACTATATATAACTATATAACTATATATATATATATTTATTTATATATACATATAAAAGGCACACATATAGATGTATACATGTAGAGTTACTGTATTTTATCTTTGCGTAAACCTTTGATGTTGCTTGATATAAAACCTTCAAGAGAACAGCAAACCTGGCTAAGTTTCGGCGTACCAAGTATTGCGCAGAGATCCGCATGGCGAAACGTATAATAGCAGGGAACAGTAAATGAGGGTTTACTAGATTAACTTCAATAGAAAGTCCAGTTCTCCACTACAGCAAAAACTACTGAAAGGAATTAAACCAAACTTAACAAGAAACGTATTTATACTTTTTTAGCGCCGCATTTGCGCCGCTTTTTGATGCAAAAACGGCACAAACTTACAAAATACAATTGTATTTTGCAAGTTTGCACTGTTTCTGCGTAAAAAAATGACGCAAATGCGGAGCTAAAAAAGTATAAATGTGGGCTAGATGTTTCCTCAGAGTAGTGTCTTTGTGTAGGTCTATTATTTCATTTTTTTTAAATTAGCGTTACAACAATGTTGTGATGGGCTTCAAATGATCAAAATATATAGCTGTCATGACTGTTCATTGACAGTTCTGTGACACTAGTGTGCAAAATGTTCATGGACGAACATTTAATATAGAAATATATCCCATTGGATGACACAGCGTTATATCCCTTCATCTATTTTGTGTTTGTAGACTCAGACAAGGTTTCATGAACCAGAAAAATAAAGTGAAAAATTGTACTCTTAGGTGATACCCAAAGTCCATTTTTCAATTGGATTAAACAATTTTGGTAAACTAATGATTATTTGATACTTTTGTAAGATTCTCAATGGAAGCTTGTGAGTCAAAAACATGAAGTTCCACATTAATAAAATGTATGTATGTATGTATACGATTTTACTAAAGTGCAAACCTAGCCAAAGGCAGCGGAGCATTGTACATGGTCAAAGGCAATAAGTAATGGATAGGAAGCTGGGTTGTGGACAGTTAATGCACTTTGTTGCAATATTCTTTAAAGAGGTGAGTCTTCAATTCTTTCTTAAATTGGAACAGGGCTGTGGCGGTCCTAATGGATACAAAGGTGCTATTCTGGATCCTGAGTGCATAGATGGAAAAAGGCCCATTGTTTTCTTTTTGATTTTGTTCACTTCTTAATCTGCAGTCTGATGGTGTCCTGGCTGTGGTTTTGTCAGAATCACCAGAGGTGGCTGAGAGCTAAGTGGGGGTGATGTTTTTGTAAGTGATGTAGCTGGTTCTGAAGATGATGTGGCTGGCGAGAGGACCTAATGGGGTTCCATCAGGGAGGGGGCGATGTGTTGATATCTCTCCAGGCCCTGAATGAGGCCAGAAGCGTAACTAAACTTCAGGGCCCCCCGCTGTGGTTCCGTCTGGAGGGTCTCCACATGACAATCTGTCCTTCCATGTGACTTCACTGCAGTTGTATAGGGTTCAACTTCATACTGACCAGCAGCCACAGTGCAATGTGATGGTCCAGCAATACCCCTTACTGCTGCTGTGATCTGCCCAGGGGGAAGGGTGGATAACACCATGTGCGAACTGAAGAAGGAGAGCAGAGCCTTAATCCCAAATGTTAATCCCCGGCCTCTTGTGAAAAAATCCTTACACTTTACGCATGTCCATTTTGTGGCCTCTGTAACTGCCCACACTGCTCAGGAAACCAAACATGAGCTGAAAAACGGAATGTGCTGGTGGATATAAGGTTCCTGGAGACTTCCACATTCACCAAAACCCTTATTTTTTAACTCCTCCCATAATCATCAGTGCAGCCAGTGACTACCTCTCGTCTGCACACTCTTGCATTGTGTCACGGGTCCTCCTTATTTTCAGCTACCTGCAGAATGTGCACATCAGGTCCTACTATACATCCTCCAAAAACCAATGCCTGCTGCCCAAAATTTAGGTGCTCCTCAGCTCCATTTTTAAATGATGGAAAAGTAAACCAGGGCCATATATTGAGATAGAAGATACTTCAGAGCACATTTATAATTTATTCATGCATTCTGGTACAACAAGGGAACTTGCTGTGCTGCATTGCATGAAAGGGAGAGAGCAGAAATGCTCCATATTTACAAAGATATATAGCATTTCTGCACTGCCCTTGTGCACTGGATGCTGCCTAACACAGACACAGGCACCCTTGTACCTGGTCCAAGGGTGCCTGCATTACTATCAGGATCATTTTTGTACAGAAAGGGGGACCTTCTGTCACAAAAACAATCCTTGGAGGCATTTTCCTCTTTCTATATCTGCTGCAGAATGTAGCGCAGATGGAAAGAGTAGGTAATGAGGGGAATTAAAGATATTTCTCCTCGTTACATCTGTGTCTGGAGTGCACCATATTTTGGCACAAAGTCATGTTTACAAGTCTTTGTAAATCTGGGCTTGTGTCAAAATACATGGGTGGATGACTGGGAATGACCATGCTCTGCCCATTTAATGCTAAACTGATCCAGGAAATCCCTGGGTAGTGCTAGTCGCTTCCTTGTGTTACTTTGTGTTTTTTAAATCACGCAAACCAATGCAAATTTTCTTTGCAAAGTTTAATAAATGCTACAAATGACATTGCATTGTGGTTGTGCCACAAAAGTGATGCAAACCTGATGCAAATGTGGGCTTCTATGTAATTAAATATGATGACAAACATGGGCTCCGTGTTATGTTATGTTATGATATGCAGAGTGTAAATCAAGCCTTGACCCGGGATGTTACCCTGACACTGAGCATGAGTGAGTCTAGCTAAATCTTTGTCCTAGGGGGACAACTTAAAAGCCAGGTCTCCAGCTTCTTGCTGAATTCAAGATGCGAGGAGACTCTTATGTGTTATGACAGGAAGTTCCACACCTGAGGAGCAAGGAAGGAGAAGGCTCAACAGCTGATCGTTTTTTCTGTATGCATGGGATATGTGCAAGCAGGAGTCCAGGCAAGGTGAGGTGTCTGGAAGATTTGTGAAAGCAGATGTCATTGTTGAGGTATGAAAGGCCAGTGTTATGTAGTGCCTTAAAAGTGTGGGTAAGGAGTTTGAATTGTGCTAGTTTGTGTAAGGGGAGCCAGTCGAGCTCCTTCAGGTGTGGAGTGATGTGAGCTTATTCCTTCAGCGTACAATAGATACAAATATACATCGAGGTCTTGGACTTTGTTATGATCGATAAAAGACTTGTTGGATGAGACAACGATTTTACAGTTGAAGTTGCCTCCATGATCAGTGTGGCAGAGATAAGTCCTCAATCATATTGGGAGAGAAAATGTCCCCACATTTTGTGTTCTCCCTCACTGTGGTTGTGAAGAGCTAATGTAGTAGTAAAAACCTGGCCAGACATTTTGCCAGTGGTGGATGGTGGAGTTATGACCACTAACAGTGCCCTCAGATTGTACCAACAAATACAGTGTCAGCGCTGACATATCTACTCTCACTAACATGGTAGCTGGGTTACATCTTCAAGTATTTTCAAAATACTACATTTATATTTTGAAGAAAGTCTTTCATAGACTTCTGCTAGACATGCTGACCCACAAGCCATCCCCGGTTGGGAAATCTGACTTCTTTATTGACAGAATTATCCTCCCACCTTGGCAGACCCACTAGCAGAGCTGGAGGAAGTACAGACCTACACATCCAATGTACAATAAATTTACAAAAATGCGGGTCAGCCATTAGAGGTGCAGATGGAATCTGGCGTTTATTGGCAGGATGACAGCTGCCACCCTCCTCTAAATGAGGGCCTTATTCAAAATCTGATAATCATACTTTTCTGAAACAGAATCAGAGAATTAAGTTCACTCCCAGATCTCCCTCTTCTTTGCAAAATCATGACTAGAGGCCATCCGCTTTGCTTGGCTCACATGATAGTGCATTGAATCTGTATTTCAGAGAAGGGTTCACCTGCTCAGTTTGTCATGAGGCCCCAGCAGACAGCATCCCAACCACCACATATAGTTAGGGGTCCTGTGAGATAAGGTGGCCCGCACTATGTGTGTTGATTACTTTTTAAACTTTTTCTTGACCCTGCAATCCCTCATAGCGGATGTAAGATACGGAAACAATGTGGCATTCACTAAAGTCTAACAGCTGAAGATGTATATATGTTTTTGAACAAACAGCATTTGGGTAAGGAAAAAGAAATGAAAGTTACAGATACTATGATCCACTCAGCTAATGGTAATTATCTCTTTCTAGGTTTGCGCATCTCAATGGAGAATGAAACCTCTGTTAATAACTTCATCTTCTCTGGGTTCTCCCACCTTCTCAGGTACCAGGGTTTTCTCTTTGTGGGTTTCTTATTCATTTATCTCCTCACATTGATGGGCAATATTCTAATATTTACTCACATCTGTGTGGACACCCATCTTCACACACCAATGTATTTCTTCCTTGGAAACTTGTCTGTCCTGGATTTCTGTTACTCATCGGCCACTATTCCACAAATATTGCACAACCTGCTAATGGAAAAGAAAGTGATTTCCTTCCAGGCCTGCATGTCTCAGCTCTTCTTCCTGACCACCTGTGCTGGTGCTGAGTCCATCCTTCTGGCTGTGATGGCATATGACCGATTTGTTGCTATCTGTGCTCCTTTGCGTTACTTAGCAGTCATGAGAAGAGGAAGGTGTATCCAACTAGCTACTTGTCCTTGGGCAATTGGGATTCTCAACTCTGCCCTTCACACTGTCCTGACCAGCTCATTATCTTTCTGTGCTTCTAACGTCGTTCAGCATTTCTTCTGTGATGTACCCCAACTCCTGAAGCTTTCATGTGTGGACACAAGCCTCAATAACACTGTGCTCCATGTGGTGACAGTGTTCGTCGGCTTAAGTCCATTCCTCCTGATCATCATCTCCTACTTCAACATCCTATCTTCCATCATGAAGATCCGCTCACCGGAGGGAAGGTGGAAGACCTTCTCCACCTGTGGGTCACACCTGACGGTGGTCTTCCTCTACTATGGAACTGCTAACTTTAACTACAATCGTCCTACCGATGGCTACTCGGTTCACATTGACACCCTGGCTTCTGTGCTCTTCTGTATGGTAACACCGATGCTGAACCCCATCCTGTACAGTCTGCGGAATAAGGAGGTGATGGGAGCTCTGAGGAGAACTGTGCACAGACTTCACCTCCTTACAGAAGCTTAAGATGTTCTCTGCAGAGTAACAATGTGTCTATGTATTGTGGATACAATAAAATATGGACACAATATGATTGTATCAGTTGTTTATAACTGCAGAGGTAAATGTACTTAGAAAGCTTGTTCTGGGAAATTATTCTCTACAAAACTGATTCACAAATGTTCCAATTTAAGTGACATTCCCAGTGTGTCCTATCAATTTGGTAAATGCTTTCCATTTAAAAACACATCTGGAAGCTTCCTGTATGGATTCCTTGTTTTACACTTAGGGTTTCAAGCCCCCATATCTTCGCTCTTCTGGCTAGGCTACCCATCTTAGTATTATTTGGAGGGGAGGAGTGGCCCAACTTTCAATTCCTTCACTTATCCTACTCCGTTTCACTTATCCTACTCCGCTGCTAGTTCCCCTGCTCTTTTCCCCATATTATATTTGTTACTTTACTCCTTCCCTCTACCCATGCTTACACCACAGTACATCCAAGCCCATCCTCTAGTATCTTTGGACCTACCTGTACTTCAGTGCCCTCACCAATATCTTAATATATATATCCCTGAATAAACTAAAACCCATCTAGCTATACCTTAGTATCTTAATCTCTACCATAATGAATATCTCTATATATACTCTAGTACCTCTACTCCTGCCTACATCGTAGTATTGTATACTCTAATATCACTCCCAATGGATATAATCCAGTGCTTTTACTCCCACTATAACTCTGCACATCTGTCCCTTCTTATCTCTGGACCCGTTATGTAAACTGGTAAACTCTATCCATCTGCTTATACCGTGGTAACCTGTAAGCACCTGTGCCCTGGTACAGATCTGCTGCTGCGTGCACTTTAGTACCTCTACCTCTTCCATCCCTACCTATGGCTCCTACATATATCCTGTTACCTCAACCCTCCTTGCACAGTAGGACTCTACTGCTGTCTGTAAGTTATATATCCCTCTGGGGCGTCAGTAGTCCCTCTAACCCTGTCTTAGGACCAGAGACCTCCGCCTCTGCCTCTATTGTTCCTCTTCTGACACATTAACACACACGGGTATTTATTTTTGTTGTGAATGTGGGATGTGAAAGAGGCAGATAGAAGAAGGGATTCAAGGATGGGCATTTTAATACCAACACACACCCAAAAAAGAGTGAGACAAATGTTACTCACAAAACACAGGTCCAGCCATGCCTTGAGGTAAATGAAGCACCACACAAGGCCCTGATAGGTGCTGCAACACAGGCCCATAAAAAACAAACAAGCCACCAATAACAACTGGAAAAAATAGGAAATAATGAAAAAATGTCTTTTTAACTTTCCACATTTTTTATAGATTTTTACAAATGTTTTAAAATATTTAACTTATAATTTTTTATACAAGTATATTACATCAAAGCATAGAACACACCGACCACATCTGCTAACACAAGAGGGGAGGTACATATATCTACAGGCAACTCCCATTACAACAACCAACCACCTGCTGGCTGACCACATAAGACAGTAACTCGCACTCCAGACAACTTTTTTACTTTCACGTCAGTGAATATGTTTATGGCTTTCTCCTACGTTCTGAGTTATAATTATGTGAGGAGAAGAGAGAGGGGTTACCAGTGAAGGATCGATAACTTTGGCATGGCAACAGAAGCACAGAAGTCACTATTGATCTGGTTAAAGATTGGGATCACTAGCTTCATTAATACAGCCTGCTCCCAGGGTATCCCTGACAATGTCAAAATACTGGCTGTGTCCTATTTCATATCCATTGCGTTAGACCTGACGGCCTTAGGGTGGTCATCCCCCAATGTTTTGCCTGCCTCCCTTCATTTTCTGACCCTGATTTTGCTGGTTTTTGGAATCTTGCACTCAACCACTGCTGTCCAGTGCTAAAGTGCATGGGTTCTCTCCCATAAACATGGTAACATTGGTTCTTACCCAATTGGCATATTTATTTTATTTGTAAGTTCCTAGTAAAGTGCACTACATGTGCTAGGGTCAGTAAATTAAATGCTACTCGTGGGCCTGCAGCACTGATTGTGCCACCCACATAGGTAGCCCCTTAACCATGTCTCAGGCCTGCAATTGCAAGGCCTGTAAGTGTAGTTTCACTGCCACTTCAACTTGGCATTTAAAGCTACTTGTCAAGCCTTAAACTCCCCTTTTCTACATATAAGTTACACCTAAGGTAGGCCGTAGGTCACCCGTAGGGCAGGGTGCTATGTAGGTAAAAGGCATGACATGTACTTATGTGTTTTACATGTGCTGGTAGTGAAAAACTCATGAATTAGTTTCCACGACTGTGAGGCCTGCTCCTCTCTTAGACTAGTATTAGAATTGCAACCATATACTCTTAAGTGGTAGATTCTGATCTGGAAGTGGTAGCCATGTCTTGTTTGGCATTGCCAGAATGGTAATAGAAAATCCTGTTTACTGGTGAAGTTGGATTTGATATTACTATTTTAGAAATGCAACATTCAGAACACGGGCATTTCTCTGCACTTACTGCCATCTGTGCCTTACAGCCTGTCTCCAATCCATGTCTGGTCTGTGCTGGTTGACAGCCTCCCTTGTGCATTCAACCCAGACAACCATAAACACAGGGCACTCAGTCACATCTACATTAATCGGCATACTGACTGGGTCTCCCTGGGCAATAAGGGTGGAAGGGCCCTCTTTTACATTTCAAAGGCCAGTGCCCTACCTTCACACAAAGGATAACCCCCACAGACAGGGCAGCAAGAGAAACACTCTGTGTAGTCTCCCCCACTTCAAAAGCATTTTGGGTGCATATATACTGGGTCCCTGACCCCACCGAATCAGACACTTCTAGATCTACACCTGAACTCTGTCAGAGGAGCTGCCTGCCTGCCCAAAGTACTCCTCTTGATGCTTTGCTGAGAAGGAGTCCTGCTCTGCTGTTGCCCTTCTGCCTGCTGCCCTCTGACTGTGCTGGAAGGGCTCTTCCTTCCCCAAAAGTGCTCTCCAAGGGCTTGGCTTGAGCTTGTCTCCTGTTCTGAAGTCTCAGGGACAGCAAAGACTTCATCTAGTAGCTTTCAGCTAGCTTTCGCACTTCAGCGATTCAAGGAATGACTTCAGTTATGCCAGAATTGATGCCACGGCCTGCTCCCGCTCCATGGACATCGCTGCATGCAACGATCGTGGCATGCAATGCAAGTCTGACGTTGCCATGACACCACTGACGTCATGCAGTGTGATCCTCACACTGCGCAGTCTACTCATCACGTCTTGATTGACAGGATTAATCGACCTCGCCAGGTCACAAGGAACCAATGCGTTGCGACCGACACCAATGGAGTCATCTTAAACTCATCAATATCAATGCTTGCACTAGATACTGTGAAGTATCAGCAGACAAGTGCACCACTTCATCTCAATGCCTCAGCCATGAGAGGAAAGGCAAAGGATAAAAGAGGTATTTGATACAAATTATGTGAATGCAGAGATATATATATAGGAACAGGAGGCGATAACAAAATGTAAATTTATATAAACAAGATATTTGAAATATCATTCAAAAGATGTGGTTAGAGTAAAGATTATAAGACACATGAGTAAAGATCAGATTGTTCATGGATTTACCTAATCATGGTAGTAGGGCCCAGTAGCCCCTCTTAATGATCTCACTAGTAAGAAGATGCCTAAAAAGGTATTGTGGACAGCTAGCTGTCAGAAAGCTTTTGAGGAGCTCAAACAGGCCATGTGCTCTGCACCATTCCTAAAAAGCCCATGTTACTCCAAGAAATTAATTGTTCAAACTGATGCATCTGAATTAGGGGTAGGGGCAGTCTTATCTCAACTGAATTCTGAGGGCCAGGATCAACCAGTTGCTTTTATCAGCAGAAGTTTGACCCCTAGAGAAAAGCGTTGGTCTGCCATAGAAAGGGAGGCCTTTGCTGTGGTCTGGGCACTGAAAAAGTTGAGACCATACCTGATTGGCACTCACTTTATTGTTCAGACAGACCACAAACCTCTACTTTGGCTAAAACAAATGAAAGGTGAAAACCCTAAATTGCTGAGGTGGTCCATATCTCTACAGGGAATGGACTATACAGTGGAACATAGACCTGGGAGTACCCACTCCAATGCAGATGGACTCTCCAGATATTTCCACTTAGACAATGAAGACTCATCAGGTCATGGCTAGTCTTATTGTCCTTCGTTTGGGGAGGGGGGTTGTGTAGCAAAGTACCATCTTGCCTGGCATGTTACCCCCATATTTCACTGTATGTTTGTTGTTTTAGTCTATGTGTCACCGGGACCCTGCCAGGCAGGGCCCCAGTGCTCATAGTATGTGCCTGTATGTGTTCCCTGTGTGGTGCCTAACTGTATCACTGAGGCTCTGCTAACCAGAACCTCAGTGGTTATGCTCTCTCTGCTTTCCAAATTTGTCACTGCAGGCTAGTGACTAAAATTACCAATTCACATTGGCATACTAGAACACCCTTATAATTCCCTATTATATGGTACTGAGGTGCCCAGGGTATTGGCGTTCCAGGAGATCCCTATGGGCTGCAGCATTTCTTTTGCCACCCATAGGGAGCTCTGACAATTCTTACACAGGCCTGCCACTTCAGCCTGAGTGAAATAACGTCCACGTTATTTCACAGCCATTTACCACTGCACTTAAGTAACTTATAAGTCACGCTGAGAGGGGACCCAGAGGACCGGTGATGCAGTCTTTTGTGGCCTGCGGTTGCAGGGGGAAGATTCCGTCGACCCACAGGAGATTTCTTTCAGAGCTCCTGGTGCAAGAAGGAGGCCGGCTACCCCCAGAGCATGCACCACCAGGAAACAGGCGAGAAAGCCAGCAGGATGAAGCGATACAAGGTTGCATTAGTTGTCTTTGCTACTTTGTTGCGGTTTTGCAGGCGTCCTGAGCAGTCAGCGGTCGATCCTTTGGCAGAAGGTGAAGAGGGGGGTGCAGAGGAACTCTGATGAGCTCTTGCATTCGGTATCTGAAGAATTCCCCAAAGCAGAGACCCTAAATAGCCAGAAAAGGAGTTTTGGCTACCTAGGAAGGAGGATAGGCTAGTAACACAGGTAAGAGCCTATCAGAAGGAGTCTCAGATGTCACCTGCTGGCCCTGGCCACTCAAAGCAGTCCAGTGTGCCAGCACACCTCTGAATCCAAGATGGCGGAGGTCTGGGGCACGCTGGAGGAGCTCTGGGATCCTCCCCTGTGAGGTGCAGGTCAGGGGAGTGGTCACTCCCCTTTCCTTTGTCCAGTTTCGCTCCAGAGCAGGGCTGTGGGATCCCTGAACCGGTGTAGACTAGCTTATGCAGAGATGGGCACCATCTGTGCCCCTCAAAGCATTTCCAGAGGCTGGGGGAGGCTACTCCTCCCCAGCCCTGACATCTTTTTCCAAAGGGAGAGGGTGTAAAACCATCTCTCTGAGGACGTCCTTTGTTCTGCCTTCCTGGGCCAGGCCTGGCTGGACCCCAGGAGGGCAGAAACCTGTCTGAGGGGTTGGCAGCAGCTGCAGTGAAACCCCGGGAAAGGTAGTGTGGCAGTACCCGGGTCTGTGCTAGAGACTCGGGGGATCATGGAATTATCTCCCCAATGCCATAATGGCATTGGGGTGACAATTCCATGATCTTAGACATGTTACATGGCCATGTTCGGAGTTACCATTGTGACGCTATACATAGGTAGTGACCTATGTATAGTGCACGCGTATAATGGTGTCCCCGCACTCACAAAGTCTGGGGAATTTTCCCTGAACGATGTGGGGGCACCTTGGCTAGTGCCAGGGTGCCCACACACTAAGTAACTTAGCACCCAACCTTTACCAGGTAAAGGTTAGACACATAGGAGACTTATAAGTTACTTAAGTGCAGTGATAAATGGCTGTGAAATAACGTGGACGTTATTTCACTCAGACTGCAGTGGCAGGCCTGTGTAGGAATTGTCAGAGCTCCCTATGGGTGGCAAAAGAAATGCTGCAGCCCATAGGGATCTCCTGGAACCCCAATACCCTGGGTACCTCAGTACCATATACTAGGGAATTTTAAGGGTGTTCCAGTATGCCAGTGTGAATTGGTGAAATTGGTCACTAGCCTGTTAGTGACAATTTGTACAGAGAGAGCATAACCACTGAGGTTCTGGTTAGCAGAGCCTCAGTGAGACAGTTAGGCATCACACAGGGAACACATACATATAGGTCACAAACTTATGAGCACTGGGGTCCTGGCTAGCAGGGTCCCAGTGACACATAACAAACATACTGGAAACATAGGGTTTTCACTATGAGCACTGGGACCTGGCTAGCAGGCTCCCAGTGAGACAGTGAAAACACCCTGACATATACTCACAAACAGGCCAAAAGTGGGTGTAACAAGGCTAGAAAGAGGCTACTTTCTCACCCCCCCCCCAAAAACAAAGGACAATAAGGCTAACCTTGGCCAGTTGAGACTTTATTGTCTAAGTGCTGATAAGTAGAGAGTAGCTATGCAATAGACTGGTTAATCTCTTTATGATCCATTATATGGTTACTTCCCTGTGGGGATGTAAACCACCCTGTTTGAAGTTTTTTAGCTAAGCAACAATGTGAAGATATATTTTCAGAGTTTCTATCAGTAAGTTTTAGTTTAGAACAGTGGGAATTTTCCACTGGACCTATTTCTAGTGATGAGAATGCCAGACAGGGATGCTGTCTCAGAAAAGCCATAGCTGGGCAAAAACTTTGTCCATATGGCTGGAAGAGAGAACAGGGATGCTGTTTCTCTTGAGTTGGAGCAGGGCAGGGATGCTGTCCTATGAGCTCCACACTAGGGCAGGCATGCTGTCCTAAGTGTTGTGAGGCAGTGCAGAGCTTCTGCACTAAAGTTTCTCTGGGAGGGTTGGAGGGATGCTCCATGTTAACTAAAATGGTGTTCTTTTTCTCACCAATATGAGTTATCCCACAGAGAGGTACTTCCACTTCAGGGAGTACAGCTATACCAGCTGATGATTCCCTTGGAACAGGTGCCACCCCAGGAGAGGTTACTCCCACCACAGAAATGGTATCCTGAATGGTAGGGTGGTTAGGGGATACTGCGATACCCTTTTTACCTGTTGTTGGAGAGGGATCCTGAGTTTTCAGGCCTCTCCTTTGCTTTTTCATTTCAGTAGAAATGAGAGGGAACAATTCCTCAGGGGTACCCAGCATGGCTGCATGGGTATAAAACTCTACATCAGCCCAACCTGAGGCCTCTATGTCATTACCTAAGAGACAGTCTACAGGTAAACTAGGTGACACTACCACCTGCTTAGGACCAGTAACTCCACCCCAACTAAGCTGAACTATAGCTAAGGGAAGAAACGTAGTGGAGTTATGAACATCAATAATCTTATACTGTTGTCCAATGATGTGTTGTTCAGGAGCCACTAGGTTTTCAGTCACCAAAGTGATACTGGCACCTGTGTCCCTGTAGGCCTGGGCCTCAACACCATTTATTGAAACTGTCTGCCTGTACTTATCCATTGTAAGGGGACAAGCAGCCAGTGTGGCAAGGCCAATGCCACTAGGTGTGACAGAAACTGTCTTGGGACTGACTACCCCAGTTTCTATGATGGACCCATAAGTGAACCCAACTACACCCTTAGTTTGACTGTTGCCAGCAGTCCCACCACTAGTACCACTACTGCTAGGGGCACTAGAGCTTGATGTATTAGTGGTGGTAGGCTCAGGGGCTTTACCTGGACAGGACTTATCCCCTGGCCTATGGCCTCTGTTTTTACACACAAAGCACCAAGGCTTTTTAATGTGTGCAGGTTGTGAAGAAGAGGAAGAATTTGTTTTATCCCCACCCCCTGAAGAGTATTTAGGATTTGAAGAAGGATCTTTGGTTTTAACCTTATCCCCATGCTTATCCTGAGATTTCTCACCATCTTTCTTCTTGCCATCCTTGTCACCACCTGTATGAACTTTTCTGTTCACTCTTGTTCTGACCCATTTGTCTGCCTTCTTTCCCAATTCTTGGGGAGAGGTCAGATCTGAGTCCACTAGATATTGGTGTAACAAATCAGACAAACAGTTATTCAGAATATGCTCTCTCAGGATCAAGTTATACAGGCTTTCATAGTCAGAAACTTTACTGCCATGCAACCACCCCTCCAAGGCCTTCACTGAATGGTCAACAAAGTCTACCCAGTCTTGTGAAGACTCCTTTTTGGTTTCTCTGAACTTAATCCTGGACTGTTCAGTGGTTAAGCCATAACCATCCAGGAGTGCATTCTTTAAAACTGTAAAATTATTGGCCTCACTTTCCTTCACAGTAAGGAGCCTATCCCTACCCTTTCCACTGAAAGTTAGCCATAGGATAGCAGCCCACTGCCTTTGAGGGACCCCCTGTACAATACAGCCCCCCTCAAGTGCACAAATCACTTGTTAATGTCATCCCCCTCCTTATAAGGGGGAACTATCTTATGCAGATTCCTAGAATCATGTTCTTTCACAGGATTACTATCTGTAATACTGCTGCTTCCACCATGGGGTCCTAACCCCAACATCTCAATCTTTTGAGTTTCCTTTCTAACAATCTGTCATCAGGGGGGGTGGTTTGGGCATGCTTTGACACAGAACAATGGTGTGAATGAACAGAGGGAGACCTGTCCCTAACAGTTGGCACTCTAACAACCTGGCCTGCATGAATGACATCCCTACTGTGATCAGAGCTCACATTAGTACCAGTGATGCTAGGTGGCCTGCTAAGGGGCAGGTTGTAAAGAATACCATCTAACATTCTTACTGGGGCTACCCCAGAATCAGAGTGTGAATTTCTCACCTGATGTGCTACCTAAGGCCTTATAATTTTCAATGAGCATATTAATCAACAATTCTCTAGAGGGATTCTTCCCTACCCCTAAACCTCTATCAATGCAGAGACTCCTTGCACCTTTCCAGCTAAGGTGGTCATAAGCAGTGCTGGCCAGATCAAGAGTTTGACCTGCACCAGACATGATAGAAAAAGGTTTAAGGGACAGAAAAAGAAAGAAAAAGTTTCAGAACTTTTTAAGGAAACAGAAAAAACGTTTTCAACTTTTAAGAAACTTTTTGAAAGTTTAGAGGTACTTTTCAGCACTTAGCAATAGAGTAAGAAAAGTTCAAAATGACAAAGTGGTAAGTAGTTGCAAGTACTTGTCCCACCGCTGCACAACCAATGTAGGAGGCTGGCCTGGTTTGTAGTGAGTACCAAGGGGTACTTACACTCTACACCAGGTCCAGGTATCCCTTATTAGTGTAGAAGAGGTGGCTAGCAGCTTAGGCTGATAGAAAAGTGTAGCTTAGCAGAGCAGCTTAGGCTGAACTAGGAGACATGCAAAGCTCCCACTATACCACTGGTGTCATATGCACAATATCATAAGAAAACACAATACACAGATATACTAAAAATAAAGGTACTTTATTTTTATGAAAATATGCCAAAAGTATCTCAGTGAGTGTAGGAAAGAACCATCTTGCCTGGCATGTTACCCCCATTTTTCACTGTATATATGTTGTTTTAGTTGTATGTGTCACTGGGACCCTGTTCTCCAGGGCCCCAGTGCTCATAAGTGTGCCTGAATGTGTTACCTGTGTAGTGACTAACTGTCTCACTGAGGCTCTGCTAATCAGAACCTCAGTGGTTATGCTCTCTCATTTCTTTCAAATTGTCACTAACAGGCTAGTGACCAATTTTACCAATTTACATTGGCTTTCTGGAACACCCTTATAATTCCCTAGTAGATGGTACTGAGGTACCCAGGGTATTGGGGTTCCAGGAGATCCCTATGGGCTGCAGCATTTCTTTTGCCACCCATAGGGAGCTATGACAATTCTTACACAGGCCTGCCACTGCAGCTTGAGTGAAATAACGTCCACGTTATTTCACAGCCATTTTACACTGCACTTAAGTAACTTATAAGTCACCTATATGTCTAACCTTTACCTGGTAAAGGTTAGGTGCAAAGTTACTTAGTGTGAGGGCACCCTGGCACTAGCCAAGGTGCCCCCACATTGTTCAGGGCCAATTCCCTGAACTTTGTGAGTGCGGGGACACCATTACACGCGTGCACTACATATAGGTCACTACCTATATGTAGCTTCACAATGGTAACTCCGAATATGGCCATGTAACATGTCTAAGATCATGGAATGGCCCCCTCTATGCCATCCTGGCATTATTGGGACAATTCCATGATCCCAGTGGTCTGTAGCACAGACCCTGGTACTGCCAAACTGCCTTTTCTGGGGTTTCACTGCAGCTGCTGCTGCTGCCAACCCCTCAGACAGGGTTCTGCCCCCCTGGGGTCAAGCCACGCTTGTCCCAGGATGGCAGAACAAAGGACTTCCTCTGAGAGAGGGTGTTACACCCTCTCCCTTTGGAAAATGGTGTGAAGGCAGGGGAGGAGTAGCCTCCCCCAGCCTCTGGAAATGCTTTCTAGGGCACAGATGTGCCCAATTCTGCATAAGCCAGTCTACACCGGTTCAGGGACCCCTTAGCCCCTGCTCTGGCACGAAACTGGACAAAGGAAAGGGGAGTGACCACTCCCCTGACCTGCACCTCCCCTGGGAGGTGTCCAGAGCTCCTCCAGTGTGCTCCAGACCTCTGCCATCTTGGAAACAGAGGTGCTGCTGGCACACTGGACTGCTCTGAGTGTCCAGTGCCACCAGGTGACGTCAGAGACTCCTTCTGATAGGCTCCTTCAGGTGTTAGTAGCCTATCCTCTCTCCTAGGTAGCCAAACCCTCTTTTCTGGCTATTTAGGGTCTCTGTCTCTGGGGAAACTTTAGATAACGAATGCAAGAGCTCATCCGAGTTCCTCTGCATCTCTCTCTTCATCTTCTGATAAGGAATCGACTGCTGACCGCGCTGGAAGCCTGCAAACCTGCAACATAGTAGCAAAGACGACTACTGCAACTCTGTAACGCTGATCCTGCCGCCTTCTCGACTGTTTTCCTGCTTGTGCATGCTGTAGGGGTAGTCTGCCTCCTCTCTGCACCAGAAGCTCCGAAGAAATCTCCCGTGGGTCGACGGAATCTTCCCCCTGCAACCGCAGGCACCAAAAATCTGCATTACCGGTCCCTTGGGTCTCCTCTCAGCACGACGAGCGAGGTCCCTTGAATCCAGCAACTCTGTCCAAGTGACTCCCACAGTCCAGTGACTCTTCATTCCAAGTTTGGTGGAGGTAAGTCCTAGCCTCCCCACTCCAGACTGCATTGTTGGTAACCGTGACTTTTGCAATTTCTCCGGCACCTGTGCACTTCCGGTGGAAATCCTTTGTGCACAGCCAAGCCTGGGTCCACAGCACTCTAACCTGCATTGCACGACTTTCTAAGTTTGTCTCCGGCGACGTGGGACTCCTTTGTGCAACTTCGGCAAGCACTGTTTCACGCATCCTTTTAGTGCCTGTTTCTGGCACTTCTCCGGGAGCTACCTGCTGCTGAGAGGGCTCCTTGTCTTGCTCGACGTCCCCTCTTCCTCCTGGTCCAATTTGCGACCACCTGGTCCCTCCTGGGCCACAACAGTGTCCAAAAATGCTAACCGCACGATTTGCAGCTAGCAAGGCTTGTTGGCATTCTTTTGGCGGGAAAGCACTTCTGCACGACTTTTCAAGGCGAGCGGGATCTGTCCACCAAAGGGAAAGTCTCTAGCCCTTTTCGTTCTTGCAGAAACCTTTGCTTCTTCTGTCCAGTAGAAGCTCCTTTGCACCCACAGCTGGCATTTCCTGGGCATTTGCCCATCTCCGACTTGCTTGTGACTTTTGGACTTGGTCCCCTTGTTCCACAGGTACCCTAGATTGGAAATCCACAGTTGTTGCATTGTTGGTTTGTGTCTTTCCTGCATTATTCCTCTATCACTACTTCTTTGTCCTTGGGGGAACTTTAGTGCTCTTTGCACTCACTTTTCAGGGTCTTGGGGTGGGCTATTTTTCTAACCCTCACTATTTTCTAATAGTCCCAGCGACCCTCTACAAGGTCACATAGGTTTGGGGTCCATTCGTGGTTCGCATTCCACTTTTGGAGTATATGGTTTGTGTTGCCCCTATCCCTATGTGTCTCCATTGCATCCTATTGTAACTATACATTGTTTGTACTGTTTTCTAAGACTATACTGCATATTTTTAGTACTGTGTATATATAACTTGTGTATATTTGCTATCCTCACTCTGAGGCTACACTCTGAGATACTTTGGCATATTGTCATAAAAATAAAGTACCTTTATTTTTAGTATAACTGTGTATTGTGTTTTCTTATGATATTGTGCAAGTGACACTTGTGGTACTGTAGTAGCTTCACACGTCTCCTAGTTCAGCCTAAGCTGCTCTGCTAAGCTACCATTATCTATCAGCCTAAGCTGCTAGACACCCTTTACACTAATAAGGGATACCTGGGCCTTGTGCAAGGTGTAAGTACCCCTTGGTACTCACTACAAGCCAGTCCAGCCTCCTACATTGGTTGTGCAGCGGTGGGATAAGTGCTTTGAGACTACTTACCACTCTTGTCATTGTACTTTTCATAAGAGAAAAATATACAAAACAAGTTCAGTGTATGTACACATAGCTAAAAAGTTTTGCATTTCCTCTTTTCACTGTTTTCAAAGTGCTGAAAAGTACTTCTAAACTTTCAAAAAGTTCTTAAAAGTTTAAAAAGTTTTTTTCTGTCTTTCCAAAAAGTTCTGAAAACTTTTTTCTCTTTTTCTATCACTTTAACTCTCTCTAAAAATGTCTGGCACAGGCCAAAATGTTGATCTGTCCAAACTTGCATATGATAACCTTAGCTGGAAAAGAGCAAGGAGTATCTGTGTAGAGAGAGGTTTGAGTGTAGGGAAGAATCCTTCCTAGGAACTGTTAATTAACATGCTTAGAGAACAAGATAAGGCAATAAGTGCCTCATCTGTTGAAAAAGTACCTAATAGTTCCCAATCTGATTCAGGGACTCCCCCAGGAAAAGATTCAGGAAAGAAACTTCCTAGCCTGCCCATTACTAGACAGTCTAGCATAGTTGGTTCTGAGGTGGAGTCACATAATCCAGATGATGTGCTCTCAAATTACACTGTCAGCCAAGCTGTTAGAGTGGCTTCTGTAAGGGACAGGTCTCCTTCTGTTCATTCCCATCATACCTCTGTATCTAGGAATGTCCCTCCCACCAACCCTGATGACAGAATGTTAGAGAGGGAACTCAATAAGTTGAGGGTGGAACAAACCAGACTGAAGCTTAAAAAGCAACAGCTGGATTTGGATAGACAGTCTTTTGAATTAGAGAAGGAAAGACAGAAGTTGGGTTTTGAAACCCATGGTGGCAGCAGCAGTATTCCCCATATTCATCCTGTAAAAGAGCATGATTCCAGGAATCTGCACAAGATAGTTCCCCCTTATAAGGAGGGGGATGACATTAACAAGTGGTTTGCTGCACTTGAGAGGGCCTGTGTTGTACAGGATGTCCCTCAAAGGCAGTGGGCTGCTATCCTATGGCTATCATTTAGTGGAAAAGGTAGGGATAGGCTCCTTACTGTGAAAGAAAGTGATGCCAATAATTTCCAAGTTCTTAAGAATGCACTCCTGGACGGTTATGGCTTAACCACTGAACAATACAGGATAAAGTTCAGAGAGACCAAAAAGGAGTCTTCACAAGACTGGGTTGATTTCATTGACCATTCAGTATAGGCCTTGGAGGGGTGGTTACATGGCAGTAAAGTTACTGATTATGACAGCCTGTATAACTTGATCCTGAGAGAGCATATTCTTAATAATTGTGTGTCTGATTTGTTGCACCAGTACTTGGTGGACTCTGATCTGAACTCTCCCCAAGAATTGGGAAAGAAGGCAGACAAATGGGTCAGAACAAGGGTGAACAGAAAAGTTCATACAGGGGGTGACAAAGATGGCAACAAAAAGAAGGATGGTAAGTCTACAGACAAAGGTGGGGACAAATCTAAAAATGAGTCTTCATCAGGCCCACAAAAACACTCTGGTGGGGGGTGGTGGGTCCAAATCCTCCTTTAATCAGAACAAGGAAAAGAAACCATGGTGCTATTTATGTAAGATAAAAGGCCATTGGACAACAGATGCCAGTTGTCCAAAGAAAGGCACCAATGCTCCTACCACTACAACCCCTACTGCTACACCTAGTGTCCCTACTAATAGCAGTGGTGGTGGGAGAAAACCTACTAATAGCCAATCCAAGGGAGTAGCTGGGCTCACTATTGGTAACTTAGTTGGGGTTGGTCTTGTTAGGGAGACCACAGAGGCTGTGTTAGTCTCTGAGGGGGCTATTGATTTAGCCACCTTAGCTGCTTGTCCCCTTAATATGGATAAGTACAAGCAGCTACCCCTAATAAATGGTGTTGAGGTTCAGGCCTACAGGGACACTGGTGCCAGTGTGACTATGGTCATAGAGAAACTGGTCCACCCTGAACAACACCTACTTGGTCACCAGTACCAAGTAACCGATGCTCACAACAACACACTTAGACACCCCATGGCTGTTGTTAATCTCAACTGGGGGGGGGTTACTGGTCCAAAGAAAGTTGTGATAGCCACAGATTTACCTGTAGACTGTCTACTAGGAAATGATTTGGAGACATCAGCTTGGTCAGATGTGGAGTTGGAGGCCCATGCAGCAATGCTGGGCATCCCAGGGCATATTTTTGCTTTAACCAGGGCTCAGGCCAAAAAGCAAAAAGGACAGGGAAGCTTGGATCCTGGAACAATGGACCAAGTGCTCCCTAAAGCTAGGGCTAGTAGAAGCAAACCACTTCCTACTATCCCTCCCTCTACAGTGGATTCAACTTCAGAGGAAGAAGAATTCCCTCCCTTTGCAGAACCTACACCAGAGGAGCTTGAAGCAGATACTGCTGAGCTTTTGGGTGAAGGGGGGCCTGCCAGAGAGGAGCTGAGTGTGGCACAGCAAACCTGTCCCACATTAGAGGGTCTGAGACAGCAAGCTGTCAAACAGGGTAATGGGGATGTCAGTGACTCTCACAGAGTTTACTGGGAGGACAAGCTCTTGTACACTGAGCATAGGGATCCTAAACCTGGAGCTGCCAGGAGATTAGTGATTCCTCAGGAGTACAGAAAGTTCCTCCTAACCCTGGCACATGACATTCCCCTAGCTGGGCATCTAGGACAAATGAAAACTTGGGACAGGCTTGTTCCCCTGTTTCATTGGCCTAGAATGTCTGAGGACACAAAGGAATTTTGTAAGTCCTGTGAAACCTGTCAAGCCAGTGGCAAGACAGGTGGCACCCCAAAGGCACCCCTTATTCCACTGCCTGTGGTTGGGGTTCCCTTTGAAAGGGTAGGGGTTGACATAGTTGGCCCCCTTGACCCTCCTACTGCTTCAGGCAATAGATTCATCTTGGTGGTAGTGGACCATGCCACAAGATACCCTGAAGCTATTCCTTTAAGGACCACTACAGTTCCTGCAGTGGCAAAGGACCTCCTGGGAATATTTCCAGGGTGGGCTTCCCAAAGGAAGTAGTATCAGACAGGGGAAGCAATTTCATGTCTGCATACTTAAAGGCCATGTGGAAGGAGTGTGGTGTAACTTATAAATTCAATTCACCCTATCATCCACAAACAAATGGACTGGTTGAGAGATTTAACAAAACTCTCAAAGGCATGATTATGGGACTCCCTGAAAAACTCCGCAGGAGATGGGATATCCTTCTACCATGCCTCCTTTTTGCCTACAAGGAGGTACCCCAGAAAGGAGTGGGCTTTAGCCCCTTTGAACTTCTTTTTGGACACCCTGTTAGGGGTCCACTAACACTTGTAAAGGAGGGTTGGGAACAACCTTTAAAAGCTCCTAAGCAGGATATTGTGGATTATGTACTTGGCCTCAGATCAAGGATGGCTGAGTATATGAAAAAGGCCAGTAAGAACCTTCAAGCCAGCCAAGAGCTCCAGAAGCAATGGCATGATCAGAAGGCTGTTTTGGTGCAGTACCAACCAGGACAGAAAGTGTGGGTCTTGGAGCCTGTGGCCCCAAGAGCACTCCAAGATAAATGGAGTGGACCCCACACAATTGTTGAAAAAAAGGGAGAAGTCACCTATTTAGTTGACTTAGGCATTGCAAGGAGTCCCCTTAGGGTACTCCATGTAAACCGCCTGAAACCCTACTATGACAGGGCTGATCTCACCCTGCTCATGGCAACTGATGAGGGACAGGAAGAAGACAGTGATCCTCTATCTGATCTCTTCTCTTCCACAGAACAAGATGCTCTTGTGGAAGGTGTAGTTTTGGCTGATTGTCTTACTGCTGAGCAGAAAGAGGATTGCATAAATCTCCTAGATCAATTCTCTGAACTTTTCTCTACTGTGCCAGGTACCACTTCTTGGTGTGAGCACACTATAGATACTGGAGACAGCTTGCCTGTCAAAAGTAAGATCTATAGGCAGCCTGACCATGTCAGGGACTGCATAAAGCAAGAAGTCCAGAAAATGTTAGAACTAGGAGTGGTTGAACACTCTGAAAGTCCATGTGCTTCTCCTGTGGTACTTGTACCAAAACCCCATTCCAAAGATGGAAAGAAGGAAATGAGGTTTTGTGTAGACTATAGAGGTCTCAACCTTGTAACCAAAACTGATGCTCACCCTATACCCAGGGCAGATGAGCTCACAGATACACTGGCATCTGCCAAGTATCTAAGCACTTTTGATTTGACTGCAGGGTATTGGCAGATCAAATTGTCAGAAGATGCTAAACCTAAGACTGCATTTTCAACCATTGGAGGACATTACCAATTCACAGTAATGCCTTTTGGTTTGAAGAATGCACCTGCCACTTTTCAGAGGCTGGTGAACACAGTCCTGCAAGGGCTGGAAGCTTTCAGTGCAGCATATCTGGACGATATAGCAGTCTTTAGCTCCAGCTGGGATGATCACCTGGTCCACCTATGGAAAGTTTTGGAGGCCCTGCAAAAGGCAGGCCTCACTATCAAGGCTTCAAAGTGCCAGATAGGGCAGGGTAAGGTGGTTTATCTGGGACACCTTGTTGGTGGGGAACAGATTGCACCACTACAGGGGAAAATCCAAACAATTATTGATTGGGTTCCCCCTACCACACAAACTCAGGTGAGAGCCTTCCTAGGCCTCACTGTGTATTACAGGAGGTTCATTAAGAACTATGGCTCCATTGCAGCCCCTCTTAATGACCTCACTTCAAAAAAGATGCCTAAAAAGGTATTATGGACAGCAAACTGTCAGAAAGCTTTTGAGGAGCTGAAGCAGGCCATGTGCTCTGCACCTGTCCTGAAAAGCCCTTGTTACTCTAAAAAATTCTATGTCCAAACTGATGCATCTGAATTAGGAGTAGGGGCAGTCCTATCACAACTTAATTCTGAGGGCCAGGATCAACCTGTTGCTTTTATTAGTAGGAGGTTGACCCCTAGAGAAAAGCGTTGGTCTGCCATAGAGAGGGAGGCCTTTGCTGTGGTCTGGGCTCTGAAGAAGTTGAGGCCATACCTGTTTGGCACTCACTTCATTGTTCAGACAGACCACAAACCTCTACTTTGGCTAAAAACAAATGAAAGGTGAAAATCCTAAATTGTTGAGGTGGTCCATATCCCTACAGGGAATGGACTATACAGTGGAACATAGACCTGGGAGAAGCCACTCCAATGCAGATGGACTCTCCAGATATTTCCACTTAGACAATGAAGACTCATCAGGTCATGGCTAGTCTTATTGTCCTTCGTTTGGGGGGGGGTTGTGTAGGAAAGTACCATCTTGCCTGGCATGTTACCCCCATTTTTCACTGTATATATGTTGTTTTAGTTCTATGTGTCACTGGGACCCTGTTCTCCAGGGCCCCAGTGCTCATAAGTGTGCCTGAATGTTACCTGTGTAGTGACTAACTGTCTCACTGAGGCTCTGCTAATCAGAACCTCAGTGGTTATGCTCTCTCATTTCTTTCAAATTGTCACTAACAGGCTAGCGACCAATTTTACTAATTTACATTGGCTTTCTGGAACACCCTTATAATTCCCTAGTATATGGTACTGAGGTACCCAGGGTATTGGGGTTCCAGGAGATCCCTATGGGCTGCAGCATTTCTTTTGCCACCCATAGGGAGCTCTGACAATTCTTACACAGGCCTGCCACTGCAGCCTGAGTGAAATAACGTCCACGTTATTTCACAGCCATTTTACACTGCACTTAAGTAACTTATAAGTCACCTATATGTCTAACCTTTACCTGGTAAAGGTTAGGTGCAAAGTTACTTAGTGTGAGGGCACCCTGGCACTAGCCAAGGTGCCCCCACATTGTTCAGGGCCAATTCCCTGAACTTTGTGAGTGCGGGGACACCATTACACGCGTGCACTACATATAGGTCACTACCTATATGTAGCTTCACAATGGTAACTCCGAATATGGCCATGTAACATGTCTAAGATCATGGAATGGCCCCCTCTATGCCATCCTGGCATTATTGGGACAATTACATGATCCCAGTGGTCGGTAGCACAGACCCTGGTACTGCCAAACTGCCTTTTCTGGGGTTTCACTGCAGCTGCTGCCAACCCCTCAGACAGGGTTCTGCCCCCCTGGGGTCAAGCCAGGCTTGTCCCAGGATGGCAGAACAAAGGACTTCCTCTGAGAGAGGGTGTTACACCCTCTCCCTTTGGAAAATGGTGTGAAGGCAGGGGAGGACTAGCCTCCCCCTGCCTCTGGAAATGCTTTCTTGGGCACAGATGTGCCCAATTCTGCATAAGCCAGTCTACACCGGTTCAGGGACCCCTTAGCCCCTGCTCTGGCGCGAAACTGGACAA
The DNA here is from genome assembly GCF_031143425.1 of Pleurodeles waltl. NCBI lineage: Eukaryota > Metazoa > Chordata > Amphibia > Caudata > Salamandridae > Pleurodeles > Pleurodeles waltl. The sequence continues at coordinate 9,614,356 of NC_090438.1, read as the reverse complement.
AGGAAAGGGGAGTGACCACTCCCCTGACCTGCACCTCCCCTGGGAGGTGTCCAGAGCTCCTCCAGTGTGCTCCAGACCTCTGCCATCTTGGAACCACTAGTGTCACTTGCACAATATCATAAGAAAACACAATACACAGATATACTAAAAATAAAGGTACTTTATTTTTATGACAATATGCCAAAGTATCTCAGTGAGTACCCTCAGTATGAGGATAGCAAATATACACAAGATATATGTACACAATACCAAATATATGCAGTATAGCAATAGAAAACAGTGCAAACAATGTATAGTCACAATAGGATGCAATAGGGGCACAAAGGGATAGGGGCAACACAAACCCTATACTCTAGAAGTGGAATGCGAACCACGAATGGACCCCAAACCTATGTGACCTTGTAGAGGGTCTCTGGGACTGTAAGAAAACAGTGAGGGTTAGAAAAATGGCCCACCCCAAGACCCTGAAAAGTGGGTGCAAAGTGCACCTAAGTTCCCCAAAGAGCACAGAAGTAGTGATAGGGGAATTCTGCAAGGAAGACTAACACCAGCAATGCAACAACAATGTATTTCCTGACGAGAGTACCTGTGGAACAAGGGGACCAAGTCCAAGAGTCACGATCAAGTCGGGAGTGGGCAGATGCCCAGGAAATGCCAGCTGTGGGTGCAAAGAAGCTGCCAACGGATGATGGAAGCTGTGGATTCTGCAAGAACGACAAAGGCTAGAAACTTCCCCTTTGGAGGATGGATGTCTCACGTCGTGAAGAGTCATGCAGAGGTGTTTCCGTGCAGAAAGACCGCAAACAAGCTTTGCTAGCTGCAAGGGTCATGGTTAGGGTTTTTGGATGCTGCTGTGGCTCAGGAGGGACCAGGATGTCGCCAATTGCGTGAGGAGACAGAGGGGGCATCCATCAAGACAAAAAGCCCACTCAGATGCAAGCAGCACCTGCAGAAGTGCTGGAACAGGCACTACGAAGTAGAGTGAACCAGAGCTCACCCGAAGTCACAAAGGAGGGTCCCACGACGCCGGAGGACAACTCAGGAGGTCGTGCACTGCAGGTTAGAGTGCCGGGGACCCAGGCTTGGCTGTGCACAAAGGAAATCCTGGAAGAGTGCACAGGAGCCGGAGAAGCTGCAAAACACGTGGTTCCCAGCAATGCAGTCTAGCGTGGGGAGGCAAGGACTTACCTCCACCAAACTTGGACTGAAGAGTCACTGGACTGTGGGAGTCACTTGGTCAGAGTTGCTGAGTTCAAGGGAGCTCTCTCGTCGTGCTGAGAGGAGACCCAGAGGACCGGTGATGCAGTTCTTTGGTGCCTGCGGTTGCAGGGGGAAGATTCCGTCGACCCACTGGAGATTTCTTCGGAGCTTCTAGTGCAGAGAGGAGGCAGACTACCCCCACAGCATGCACCACCAGGAAAACAGTCGAGAAGGTGGTAGGATCAGCGTTACAAGGTTGCAGTAGTCGTCTTTGCTACTTTGTTGCAGTTTTGCAGGCTTCCAGCACGGTCAGCAGTCCATTCCTTGGCAGAAGGTGAAGAGAGAGATGCAGAGGAACTCTGATGAGCTCTTGCATTTGTTATCTCAGGAATTCCCCAAAGCAGAGACCCTAAATAGCCAGAAAAGGAGGTTTGGCTACTTAGGAGAGAGGATAGGCTAGCAACACCTGGAGGAGCCTATCAGAAGGAGTCTCTGACGTCACCTGCTGGCACTGGCCACTCAAAGCAGTCCAGTGTGCCAGCAGCACCTCTGTTTCCAAGATGGAAGAGGTCTGGAGCGCACTGGAGGAGCTCTGGACACCTCCCAGGGGAGGTGCAGGTCAGTGGAGTGGTCACTTCCCTTTCCTTTGTCCAGTTTCGCGCCAGAGGAGGGCTGGGGGATACCTGAACCGGTGCTGACTGGCTTATGCAGAGATGGGCACCATCTGTGCCCATGAAAGCATTTCCAGAGGCTGGGGGAGGCTACTCCTCCCCAGCCCTGACACCTTTTTCCAAAGGGAGAGGGTGTGACACCCTCTCTCTGAGGAAGTCCTTTGTTCTGCCTTCCAGGGCCAATCCTGGCTGGACCCCAGGAGGGCAGAAACCTGTCTGAGGGGTTGGCAGCAGCAGCAGCTGTTGTAGTTTGGACTCTTGCTCTGAGCAAGACTGCTAGTCTCAGGATGACAGTACTTTCGTTTGTAGGTGACTAAGTTTCTCCCTACAACTAGTTGTAACTGTTGTCCAAACCTTACCGGCTTACTAGCAGTACCTCACCAGAAACGCAATAGTAAAAGGTGATTTGTAGCAGTCGCTTACGCATGGACTCAAAGCAAGATCTCTCAGGGTTGTCGTGGTTAAACGGAAATTACCCTTTTCTCACAGATTTATTATGTCTCATACAAACAAAGGCAATAACACAGATGCAGTGAAGTTATAATAGTTTTTATTCAACATAACTGCAATTTGTGATAAGTTACATGAACTGCAATGATTAGGATAATGAATATACCAAGCAACAGTATTGTGAAGAGGAGAGTCATTGTTATAAAGACCCCCACCATTATGCAATTTATGAAAGAAATATATGTATATGTATAAAATGGAATAAGCCCTAATACCATAAGGAGAGTAGGTCTCTCCTACCTAAAAGGAGAGCAGGGTTTGTTAAACCTAATCTGCCAAAGCCGTGTCCATGAGAGGAGCCCCCAACCCTCGATACCTTGGAATGAGGTCTCTATCTGAGACTCCGCAGGGACACGAAGACTGGGTCAGCGTCAAGATGACTGCAGCATTGGTATCAGCGATGGTGGCGATGCCCTCTGGTCGGAATCCCTCTGATTATCTGTCTAAAAGTGTGTTGTATTTATACAGATCTACAAGGCCCCCTGATATAAGTGTTATTCATAACAATAGATAACAGGCATGCTTGGGACGGCAATTAATATCAACAATCCCTCGAAAGTATAGAGAGGGAAAATCCCTAAGTGTGAATGCCTACTGTATGTTTGTCTTTCGTGCTTGATCTTGACGCCTTGGCGCAGTGACACTGATAATAGAACCCATAACAAGTGGCCTAACTATAAACAAGGCCGCCATCTTAACGGAAATAAATAATTAAATGGACTAAGATAGAGCAAGCTAAGTAGGTTAAAAGTCACTGGGTGACGGGGGCAAAAGTTTACAAGCCTACCGCTAAGCTAACTCCTGTTATCCCGTAAAAACAAACTAGGATTCACTACACCCTCCCCATTGCCGTAACAGGTATGATGAAGGTAAAGAAACCCAACCGCTAAAAAAGCTGCTACTGAACTAAAAGCCAAAAAATAAAAACGAAAACTCAAGCTAAAAAATGTTGTGTGGTAAAATTCATTAAAAAAACATACAGAGATGTTAATATCAAACATGACAAGTATAGCAAACTTTTAGTATAATTGCTAGATTTTAGAACCGGGAACTGGCAAGCAAATACATCAATTTATGTGCTATATGCAGGATCTTGAAGAATGTCATCGAAGTCACCATTCAAGGATCTCAAAAACGAGTCAACACCATCTGAAGTGAAATCGAGAGCTGGACGGACAAACGGATCCACAGAGCAGAAGTGAGCCACATTCATCGGTGTATCGACACTCGCTGCAGCGTCCTCATCCATGTTAGATCTTATAACAGAAGGCTCATAGGTGGCCTCGCGGAGCAACCTCAGTCTCAAGGGACATGACCGTGTATGAACCCTCATCGGGACATCAGCAGTTCGTGGTCCACAGGAGATGTCAGTGCAACAGCAAGACAGACCATAGGCAGATGTTCTAAGAGACACCATATGCAGCGGAACACCGGTTGTACACACCAGAGTGGAGGCCGGAATGACAATGACCAGTCAAACTCCAGTTCCACCAGCAAAGGTGTACCGAAGATCCGAACCATGCGATCACGGCACAGCGGGGTTGACGGGAGCGGCTCCATTGCTCTGTGTCGCTGGAAAAAAACAACCACCGGGAATCAGAAAAAATAGTAGTAGTTGTCCGCCAATTAAAGCCAAAATAATTGGAAAGTCACCAAACACACTGGAAAAGAGAGAATGGATGGCTGATGGGATGACTCCGAAGACAGTCTGGAAGATGGACACGAAACCAGACCCAACAGCCTTAAAGAAATGAACAATCCCAGTTGTGCTTGAAGCATTGAATATTCTGGATACCAACTCTCCAAAGTGTTTGGGGAAATCGGTATTTAAAAAGACCTCCTGTTCGCCGTTCAGACATCGATACTCAAAGGGCAACTCCCACTCTTCCTTAATAAAGCTATCTCCTAGCCGTTCACATCGTCCCACTGCAAGATGTTTCAGGCAGGTCGAGAAACGAAAGGTTGAAAACGGTAAATTAATAATGCCGTGTAAGAGCCAGATAGTTGAAGGACTCTGCTACTGTGAAGGGCAACTTATCTAATTTTTCTACTTGAAGCAAGGTGAAACGAGACTCCCTTTTAGCAATTGTCTCTTGTTCCCTGGAAAAATTAAAAGCAGCAAATAGTTCACTCCCATTAATGTATTTCCATGGAATGTGGCCACTTCTCAGCCTCTGCAATGTCCAACCCAGCTGCATGATGGAACGTAGCTGTGTTTGCCCATGATATAACTGGGACAAATCAGTCTGAGTGATATCAATAGCAGATGACACTATATTCGACAGTGAATAAATCCTGTTGATAACGTGTTCATGCCATTGTCGACAACAGCCAATGTTTTTTCCAAATTCTTCTTATCAAGTTGCCTTAAACGTGCAACAGCCTCAGTTTGAGAAAGCTTCCAAATCTCATTATACATAGCATATAAAAACCGTTTCGAACGTTGTTTCCTGGGACCTAATAGGAAATCTTGTAAATCTATACTGTCAGAAAGAGTGTTCAGGTGTTGTTTAACCGCTGTTAAAGTGTTCGTCTGCACCCATTGCTGGCACAGCTTACCCACACTGTATGTTGTAATTATACCAGTATGTTGACCTGATAGAAAGCGAGGGTCTGGCCTATGAATGGAAAAACCCCCTGAAGAGTTCAAAAAACGCCTTTGACACTCATCAGTGTCGGTGGGCCATACCAACCATCCCCCGGGACGGGAAAGTGAAGAATTATAAGCACCAGCCTTAACCAATGCATCTAGCCTGTCCTCTGAAACATTAAGAAAGTGTTGCCAATCTCTAAATTTTGTCGGTGTAGGAATATTGGGCATGTTTAGATCTTTAATTTTTGCTAACCCCAGACATGAGGTCTGCTCAACAGTGTCATTCCAAAAAATCATTTGCACAGGAATTAAGCAAGCTCGAAACAAAGCCTCCCTACCCTGTATTTGCCAATCTTGTGTTCCCTATACACTCTTCAAATCGATAGTGTTCTTCCAATATTCATAACCCTCAACCGAGAGTCGGGAAACAAAGGGATCTGAATAAATCAGTTTTGTATCTGTTAGCAAGAGTTTCCTAAATTGTGTTGTAGGTAATTTAAAAAGTTATGATTCAGCTTTCTTCGTATCATGCCCAGAAAAGTATGTGAATTTGTCACTGTAATACTTTGGACTCCCCACCCGTGGTGTTGAACAGTGTTCCCATTGTGTGTAGTTAAAGAGAGGCCTATATCTAGTTGCACGGTGCAGGTAGTGATGTCCCCAATTGTTATAGCAGAACATTTCCCCATAATTCATTGTAAAATCATATACATCATCACTTCCAAAAGCGGAGTAGTCCTTCATTTCAGTTAGCATGGAATCAACTGTTTGGACATCCCAATCATCAGAGACAACATTAGGTGTAATAACATCAGACATAGAAATCTTGAACATGCATGGTATTTGAATTATCTCTGTAGGCCCGTATATATCGAACGGAACCTTGTCCCAAACAATCCCATCAGGAATTGGAATAGCTGTAATATTGACAGGGGACAAATCCCGTCGGACCTTATGTGATGAATGATGTGGTGTTAAAATTACATCAACAGGCTCCACTGAGGAGCGATCAGCAATATAGTGACCATTAATTAGTAAAAAGAAAACAGTCACAAAACCAATCCACAAAAATAATGCAATAAATGTCAAACAGAACCAGAGATAGTTCCATTGATATATCAATTAGTTCTTCTTAAGCCATCAATAGAATTTGCTACCTCTGGAAAGTTTGTCAGTCTCAGTTGAGGATGAATCTGAAGAAAAATCATCAATGTCCACAAAATAGCCAGAGGAAGTTTCCGCAAACACAGGACCCATCGAATTCTCATCCACTGCTCGTGGAGGTTCTTGATAGACAACGTTATCAGTCGTGGAAGTGTTTGTGTAAAATACAGCCAAATCCTGTAGCGGGGTGTTCTCCGAAGTTGTTACTGGAACCAACAAAAGTTCATTTTCCGCCCTCCCCATGGTTGAGGAAGTGTCTAGAACAGCAGCTGACATAGTTGCATAGTCAGTAGTAGCGATAGTCATCCTACTATGTAGAGGGATGTCCTGTTGGGTAGTGAGAGGGGATCGGGAACTACCCAAGGAATCTCCTGGTCTACTGTGAAGAATCGGCCACATGGTGTAATTTGATGTCATCAATGGAGATGAATCTGTTTGATTTGGAACCAGACAACGGTGGAAGGATGACAGTCCTGGTGCCTTTTATCCCCAAGACCGGTACAGGTGTTCTGTATGATGGACCAAACTCTTTTTTCACAGCGATCTTCTCACAAACCAGATCCCCAACGTTAGGAATCCAACCAGTCGAAGTTTTCGCCAAGTCCTTTATTCCCAAGGTGGCAGCACTTGCAGATGATTTATCATCACGGAATTGTTGAAGCTCCTGTAAAACAGCGAGACGTTCTTTTATGTCAAATGGTGTTTCTGCTGCCACCATACCAGGGGCATCAAGATCGGGGACATACATAGTTGTCCCAAAGAGAAGCTCATATGGAGACTTTCCCCCCAAGGACCGTCTTGGCAGATTATTCAGTGCTCTCTGGACCTCATATAGGTGATGTAACCAACTGCGGCCTGAACCTAATACTCAAGCTGTTAAGGACTGCTTTAGATCACGATTCCACCTCTCCACGACCGAATTTCCCTCGGGATGGTATGGTGAGGAGTAATGGTGTTCAACACCCATCGTCCTCATGGTGTCCCTGAAAGCCTTAGAGGCAAATGCAGGGCCCTGGTCCGAATGGAATGCTGCAACCGCATATGTACCGATAAAGATCAGCAAATCTTTTATAACAGTCCGGGCGTCAGCTGACCGCTGTGGCCATACCTACAGGAATCTAGAACAGGAATCTACAGCCACTAAAATGTATTTGTATGCACCATCTGGTTGCAAGGGACCACAATGGTCCAGGTACACACAATGTAGTGGCTTGTCTGACACTAAGAGAGATGTCTGCAGAGGGCGTTTGATATTTGAGACCTTAATCTGCTGACAAATGTCACAGCAAAGGACATACTGTTTAGTGCGCCTGCATAGACCAGGCCACCAGTACCGTTGTTGTAGAATGGTGATAGTGGCCTGTATACCAGCATGTGCAGAAGCGACACCCTCATGTGCAGCTGTAATCAGTTCCAATCTTTGGTCTTCATTTGGGATCACTCGATCACCAACATCAGGAAATGTTGCAAAAGCAACATTCTGTGCACTGATATGAAAGGTATAGTTCGTAGGGTATCCTTTCGGAAGGGTCTTGCCTGCAGCCGAGGCTTTAACGGCAATCAGTATTTCATTATCCAACTTCGTCCGAGAACGAGTCACTGCAGCCACAGAAGCCGTAGCTACTGATGCTTTGGCTGCTTCGTCAGCCAATGTATTACCGGCATCATGTATTCCTACACGATGGTGCCCTAATGTATGAACTACATGGACACATGGCAGCTTATCCTTAAGATCAGCCACCCTTCCTGTAGGAGGCTGGACTGGCTGGTAGTGAGTACCAAGGGGTACTTGCACCTTGCACCAGGCCCAGTTATCCCTTATTAGTGTATAGGGTGTCTAGCAGCTTAGGCTGATAGATAATGGTAGCTTAGCAGAGCAGCTTAGGCTGAACTAGGAGACGTGTGAAGCTACTACAGTACCACCTAGTGTCATATGCACAATATCATAAGAAAACACAATACACAGTTATACTAAAAATAAAGGTACTTTATTTTTATGACAATATGCCAAAGTATTTTAGAGTGTACCCTCAGTGAGAGGATAGCAAATATACACAATAGCAAAAATATGCAGTATAGTCTTAGAAAACAGTTCAAACAATGTATAGTTACAATAGGATGCAATGGGGAAACATAGGGATAGGGGCAACACAAACCATATACTCCAAAAGTGGAATGCGAACCACGAATGGACCCCAAACCTATGTGACCTTGTAGAGGGTCGCTGGGACTATTAGAAAATAGTGAGAGTTAGAAAAATAACCCTCCCCAAGACCCTGTAAAGTGAGTGCAAAGTGCACTAAAGTTCCCCTAAGGACAAAGAAGTCGTGTTAGAGGAATAATGCAGGAAAGACACAAACCAACAATGCAACAACTGTGGATTTCCAATCTAGGGTACCTGTGGAACAAGGGGACCAAGTCCAAAAGTCACAAGCAAGTCGGAGATGGGCATATGCCCAGGAAATGCCAGCTGCGGGTGCAAAGAAGCTTCTACTGGACAGAAGAAGCTGAGGTTTCTGCAGGAACAGAAAGGGCTAGAGACTTTCCCTTTGGTGGACGGATCCCGCTCGCCGTAGAGAGTCGTGCAGAAGTGTTTTCCCGCCGAAAGAACGCCAACAAGCCTTGCTAGCTGCAAATCGTGCTGTTAGCATTTTTGGATGCTGCTGTGGCCCTGGAGGGACCAGGAGGTCGCAAATTGGACCAGGAGAGAGAGGAGACGTCGAACAAGACAAGGAGCCCTCTCAGCAGCAGGTTGCACCCAGAGAAGTGCCAGAAACAGGCACTACGAGGATGCATGAAACAGTGCTCACCCGAAGTCGCACAAAGGAGTCCCACGTCGCCGGAGACCAACTTAGAAAGTCGTGCAATGCAGGTTAGAGTGCCGTGGACCCAGGCTTGGCTGTGCACAAAGGATTTCCGCAGGAAGTGCACAGGGGCCGGAGTAGCTGCAAAAGTTGCAGTTCCCAGCAATGCAGCCCAGCGAGGTGAGGCAAGGACTTACCTCCAGCAAACTTGGACTGAAGAGTCACTGGAATGTGGGGGTCACTTGGACATAATCGCTGGATTCGAGGGACCTCGCTCGTCGTGCTGAGAGGAGACCCAAGGGACCGGTAATGCAGCTTTTTGGTGCCTGTGGTTGCAGGGGGAAGATTCCGTCGACCCACGGGAGATTTCTTCGGAGCTTCTGGTGCAGAGAGGAGGCAGACTACCCCCACAGCATGCACAAGCAGGAAAACAGTCGAGAAGGCGGCAGGATCAGCGTTACAGAGTTGCAGTAGTCGTCTTTGCTACTATGTTGCAGGTTTGCAGGCTTCCAGCGCGGTCAGCAGTCGATTCCTTGGCAGAAGGTGAAGAGAGAGATGCAGAGGAACTCGGATGAGCTCTTGCATTCGTTATCTAAAGTTTCCCCAGAGACAGAGACCCTAAATAGCCAGAACAGAGGGTTTGGCTACTTAGGAGAGAGGATAGGCTAGCATCACCTGAAGGAGCCTATCACAAGGAGTCTCTGACATCACCTGGTGGCACTGGCCACTCAGAGCAGTCCAGTGTGCCAGCAGCACCTCTGTTTCCAAGATGGCAGAGGTCTGGAGCACACTGGAGGAGCTCTGGACACCTCCCAGGGGAGGTGCAGGTCAGGGGAGTGGTCACTCCCCTTTCCTTTGTCCAGTTTCGCGCCAGAGCAGGGCTAAGGGGTCCCCTGAACCGGTGTAGACTGGCTTATGCAGAATTGGGCACATCTGTGCCCAACAAAGCATTTCCAGAGGCTGGGGGAGGCTACTCCTCCCCTGCCTTCACACCATTCTCCAAAGGGAGAGGGTGTCACACCCTCTCTCAGAGGAAGTTCTTTGTTCTGCCATCCTGGGCCAGGCCTGGCTGGACCCCAGGAGGGCAGATGCCTGTCTGAGGGGTTGGCAGCAGCAGCAGCTGCAGTGAAACCCCAGGAAGGGCAGTTTGGCAGTACCAGGGTCTGTGCTACAGACCACTGGGATCATGGGATTGTGCCAACTATGCCAGGATGGCATAGAGGGGGCAATTCCATGATCATAGACATGTTACATGGCTATATTCGGAGTTTACCATTGTGAAGCTACATATAGGTAGTGACCTATATGTAGTGCACGTGTGTAATGGTGTCCCCGCACTCACAAAGTTCAGGGAATTGGCTCTGAACAATGTGGGGACATCTTGGCTAGTGCCAGGGTGCCCTCACACTAAATAACTTTGCACCTAACCTTTACCAGTTAAAGGTTAGACATATAGGTGACTTATAAGTTACTTAAGTGCAGTGTAAAATGGCTGTGAAATAACGTGGACGTTATTTCACTCAGGCTGCAGTGGCAGGCCTGTGTAAGAATTGTCAGAGCTCCCTATGGGTGGCAAAAGAAATGCTGCAGCCCATAGTGATCTCCTGGAACCCCAATACCCTGGGTACCTCAGTACCATATACTAGGGAATTATAAGGGTGTTCCAGTAAGCCAATGTAAATTGGTAAAATTGGTCACTAGCCTGTCAGTGACAATTTGAAATAAATGAGAGAGCATAACCACTGAGGTTCTGGTTAGCAGAGCCTCAGTGAGACAGTTAGGCACCACACAGGGAACACATACATATAGGTCACAAACTTATGAGCACTGGGGTCCTGACTAGCAGGGTCCCAGTGACACATAACAAACATACTGAAAACATAGGGTTTTCACTATGAGCACTGGGCCCTGGCTAGCAGGATCCCAGTGAGACAGTGAAAACACCCTGGCATACACTCACAAACAGGCCAAAAGTGGGGGTAACAAGGCTAGAAAGAGGCTACTTTCTCACACAACCCCCCCCCCAAACGAAGGACAATAAGGCTAACCTTGGCCAGTTGAGACTTTATTGTCTAAGTGGTGATAAGTAGAGAGTAGCTCTGCAATAGACTGGTTACTCCCTTTATCATCCACTATATGGTTACTTCCCTGTGGGGATGTAAACCACCCTGTTTGAAGTTTTTTAGCTAAGCAACAATGTGAAGATGTATTTTCAGAGTTTCTATCAGTAAGTTTTAGTTTAGAGCAGTGGGAATTGTCCACTGAACCTATTTGTAGTGATGGAAATGCCAGACAGGGATTCTGTCTCAGAAAAGCCATAGCTGGGCAAAAACTTTGTCCATATGGCTGGAAGAGAGAACAGGGATGCTGTTTCTCTTGAGTTGGAGCAGGGCAGGGATGCTGTCCTATGAGCTCCACACTAGGGCAGGGATGCTGTCCTAAGTGTTGTGAGGCAGTGCAGGGTTTCTGCACTAAAGTTTCTCTGGGAGGGTTGGAGGGATGCTCCATGTTAACTAAAATGGTGCTCTTTTTCTCACCAATGTTAGTTATCCCACAGAGAGGTACTTCTACCTCAGGGAGTACAGCTTTGCCAGCTGATGTTTCCCTTGGAACAGGTGCCACCCCAGGAGAGGTTTCTCCCACCACAGGAATGGTATCCTGAATGGTAGGGTGGTTAGGGGATACTGTGATACCCTTATTACCTGTTGATGGAGAGGGATCCTGAGTTTTCAGGCCTTCTCTCCTTTGCTTTTTCATTTCAGTAGAAATGAGAGGGAACAATTCCTCAGGGATGCCCAGCATGGCTGCATGGGCATAAAACTCTACATCAGCCCAACCTGAGGCCTCTAGGTCATTACCTAAGAGACAGTCTACAGGTAAGCTAGGTGATACCACCACCTGCTTAGGGCCAGTAACTCCACCCCAACTAAACTGAATTATAGCTAAGGGAAGAAACTTAGTGGAGTTATGGACATCAATAATCTTATACTGTTGTCCTATGATGTGTTGATCAGGGTGCACTAGGTTTTCAGTCACCAAAGTTATACTGGCACCTGTGTCCCTGTAGGCCAAGGCCTCAACACCATTTATTGAAACTGTCTGCCTGTACTTATCCATTGTAAGGGGACAAGCAGCCAGTGTGGCAAGGCCAATTGCACTAGGTGTGACAGAAACTGTCTTGGGACTGACTACCACAGTTTCTATGATGGACCCATAAGTGAACCCAACTACACCCTTTGCTTGACTGTTGCCAGCAGTCCCACCACTAGTACCACTACTGCTAGGGGCACTAGAGCTTGATGTATTAGTGGTGGTAGGCTCAGGGGGTTTACCTGGACAGGACTTATCCCCTGGCCTATGGCCTCTGTTTTTACACACAAAGCACCAAGGCTTTTTAATGTGTGCAGGTTGGGAAGAAGAGGAAGAATTTGTTTTATCCCCACCCTCTGAAGAGTGTTTAAGATTTGAAGTGGGATCTTTGGTTTTACCCTTATCCCCATGCTTATCTTGAGATTTTTCACCATCTTTCTTCTTATTGCCATCTTTGTCACCCCCTGTATGAACTTTTCTGTTCACCCTTGTTCTGACCCATTTGTCTGCCTTCTTTCCCAATTCTTGGGGAGAGGTCAGATCAGAGTCTACCAGGTACTGGTGCAACAAATCAGACACACAATTATTAAGTATATGCTCTCTCAGGATTGTGTTATACAGGCTTTCATAATCAGTAACTTTACTGCCATGTAACCACCCCTCCAAGGCCTTCACTGAATGGTCAATGAAATCAACCCAGTCTTGTGAAGCCTCCTTTTTGGTCTCTCTGAACTTTATCCTGTATTGTTCAGTGGTTAAGCCATAACCATCCAGGAGTGCATTCTTAAGAACTGTAAAATTATTGGCATCACTTTCTTTCACAGTAAGGAGCCTATCCCTACCTTTTCCACTAAATGATAGCCATAGGATAGCAGCCCACTGCCTTTGAGGGACATCCTGTACAACACAGGCCCTCTCAAGTGCAGCAACCCACTTGTTAATGTCATCCCCCTCCTTATAAGGGGGAACTATCTTGTGCAGATTCCTGGAATCATGCTCTTTTGCAGGATGACTATGGGGAATACTGCTGCTGCCACCATGGGTTTCTAAACCCAACTTCTGTCTTTCCTTCTCTAGTTCAAAAGACTGTCTATCCAAATCCAGCTGTTGCTTTTTAAGCTTCAGTCTGGTTTGTTCCACCCTCAACTTATTGAGTTCCCTCTCTAACATTCTGTCATCAGGGTTGGTGGGAGGGACATTCCTAGATACAGAGGTATGATGGGAATGAACAGAAGGAGACCTGTCCCTTACAGAAGCCACCCTAACAGCTTGGTTAACAGAAACATTACTACCAGTATGGTGAGAATAATTGCTTTTGCTATGATGTGAGACAACACTATTTATATGGTGTGGCTCCTCATCATGACCAACTATGCTAGACTGTCTAGTAATGGGCAGGCTAGGAAGTTTCTTTCCTGAATCTTTTCCTGGGGGAGTCCCTGAATCAGATTGAGAACTATTAGGTACTTTTTCAACAGATGAGGTACCTATGGCCTTATCCTGTTTTCTAAGCATGTTAAGTAACAGTTCCAAGGAAGGATTCTTCCCTACACTCAAACCTCTCTCTATACAGAGACTCCTTGCTCTTTTCCAGCTAAGGTTGTCATATGCAAGTTTGGACAGATCAACATTTTGGCCTGTGCCAGACATTTTTAGAGAGAGTTAAAGTGATAGTAAAAGATAAAAAGTTTGTCAGAGCTTTTAGAAAGACAGAGAAAAAAAAACTTTTAAAACTTTTTAGAACTTTTTAGAAAGTTAGAAGTACTTTTCAGCACTTAGAAAAGAGTGAAAAGAGGAAATGCAAAACTTTTTGGCTATGTGTATTTACACTGACCTTGTTTTGTATATTTTTCTCTTATGAAAAGTACAATGACAAGAGTGGTAAGTAGTCTCAAAGCACTTATCCCACCACTGCACAACCAATGTAGGAGGCTGGACTGGCTTGTAGTGAGTACCAAGGGGTACTTGTACCTTGCACCAGGCCCAGTTATCCCTTATTAGTGTATAGGGTGTCTAGCAGCTTAGGCTGATAGATAATGGTAGCTTAGCAGAGCAGCTTAGGCTGAACTAGGAGACGTGTGAAGCTACTACAGTACCACTTAGTGTCATATGCACAATATCATAAGAAAACACAATACACAGTTATACTAAAAATAAAGGTACTTTATTTTTATGACAATATGCCAAAGTATCTTAGAGTGTACCCTCAGTGAGAGGATAGGAAAAATACACAAGATATATATACACAATAGCAAAAATATGCAGTATAGTCTTAGAAAACAGTGCAAACAATGTATAGTTACAATAGGATGCAATGGGGAAACATAGGGATAGGGGCAACACAAACCATATACTCCAAAAGTGGAATGCGAACCACGAATGGACCCCAGACCTATGTGACCTTGTAGAGGGTCGCTGGGACTATTAGAAAATAGTGAGAGTTAGAAAAATAACCCTCCCCAAGACCCTGAAAAGTGAGTGCAAAGTGCACTAAAGTTCCCCTAAGGACAAAGTAGTCGTGTTAGAGGAATAATGCAGGAAAGACACAAACCAGCAATGCAACAACTGTGGATTTCCAATCTAGGGTACCTGTGGAACAAGGGGACCAAGTCCAAAAGTCACAAGCAAGTCGGAGATGGGCAGATGCCCAGGAAATGCCAGCTGCGGGTGCAAAGAAGCTTCTACTGGACAGAAGAAGCTGAGGTTTCTGCAGGAACGAAAAGGGCTAGAGACTTCCCCTTTGGTGGACGGATCCCCCTTGCCGTGGAGAGTCGTGCAGAAGTGTTTTCCCGCCAAAAGAACGCCAACAAGCCTTGCTAGTTGCAAATCGTGCGGTTAACATTTTTGGACGCTACTGAGGCCCAGAGGGGACCAGGAGGTCGCAAATTGGAAAAGCAGAGAGAGGGGATATCGAGCAAGACAAGAAGTCCTGTCTGAAGCCGGTAGCACCCAGAGAAGTGCCAGAAACAGGCACTACAAGGATGCGTGAAACGGTGCTCGCCGAAGTTGCACAAAGGAGTCCCACGTCGCCGGAGACCAACTTAGAAAGTCGTGCAATGCAGGTTAGAGTGCGGTGGACCCAGGCTTGGCTGTGCACAAAGGATTTCCGCCAGAAGTGCACAGGGGCCGGAGTAGCTGCAAAGTCGCGGTTCCCAGCAATGCAGCCCAGCGAGGTGAGGCAAGGACTTACCTCCACCAAACTTGGACTGAAGAGTCACTGGACTGTGGGGGTCACTTGGACAGAGTCGCTGGATTCGAGGGACCTCGCTCGTCGTGCTGAGAGGAGACCCAAGGGACCAGTAATGCAGCTTTTTGGTGCCTGCGGTTGCAGGGGGAAGATTCCGTCGACCCACGGGAGATTTCGCCGGAGCTTCTGGTGCAGAGAGGAGGCAGTCTACTCCCACAGCATGCACAAGCAGGAAAACAGTCGAGAAGGCGGCAGGATCAGCGTTACAGAGTTGCAGTAGTCGTCTTTGCTACTATGTTGCAGGTTTGCATGCTTCCAGCGCGGTCAGCAGTCGATTCCTTGGCAGAAGGTGAAGAGAGAGATGCAGAGGAACTCGGATGAGCTCTTGCATTCGTTATCTAAAGTTTCCCCAGAGACAGAGACCCTAAATAGCCAGAACAGAGGGTTTGGCTACTTAGGAGAGAGGATAGGCTAGCAACACCTGAAGGAGCCTATCACAAGGAGTCTCTGACATCACCTGGTGGCACTGGCCACTCAGAGCAGTCCAGTGTGCCAGCAGCACCTCTGTTTCCAAGATGGCAGAGGTCTGGAGCACACTGGAGGAGCTCTGGACACCTCCCAGGGGAGGTGCAGGTCAGGGGAGTGGTCACTCCCCTTTCCTTTGTCCAGTTTCGCGCCAGAGCAGGGCTAAGGGGTCCCCTGAACCGGTGAAGACTGGCTTATGCAGAATTGGGCACATCTGTGCCCAACAAAGCATTTCCAGAGGCTGGGGGAGGCTACTCCTCCCCTGCCTTCACACCATTCTCCAAAGGGAGAGGGTGTCACACCCTCTCTCAGAGGAAGTTCTTTGTTCTGCCATCCTGGGCCAGGCCTGGCTGGACCCCAGGAGGGCAGATGCCTGTCTGAGGGGTTGGCAGCAGCAGCAGCTGCAGTGAAACCCCAGGAAGGGCAGTTTGGCAGTACCAGGGTCTGTGCTACAGACCACTGGGATCATGGGATTGTGCCAACTATGCCAGGATGGCATAGAGGGGGCAATTCCATGATCATAGACATGTTACATGGCTATATTCGGAGTTTACCATTGTGAAGCTACATATAGGTAGTGACCTATATGTAGTGCACGTGTGTAATGGTGTCCCCGCACTCACAAAGTTCAGGGAATTGGCTCTGAACAATGTGGGGACACCTTGGCTAGTGCCGGGGTGCCCTCACACTAAGTAACTTTGCACCTAACCTTTACCAGTTAAAGGTTAGACATATAGGTGACTTATAAGTTACTTAAGTGCAGTGTAAAATGGCTGTGAAATAACGTGGACGTTATTTCACTCAGGCTGCAGTGGCAGGCCTGTGTAAGAATTGTCAGAGCTCCCTATGGGTGGCAAAAGAAATGCTGCAGCCCATAGGGATCTCCTGGAACCCCAATACCCTGGGTACCTCAGTACCATATACTAGGGAATTATAAGGGTGTTCCAGTAAGCCAATGTAAATTGGTAAAATTGGTCACTAGCCTGTCAGTGACAATTTGAAATAAATGAGAGAGCATAACCACTGAGGTTCTGGTTAGCAGAGCCTCAGTGAGACAGTTAGGCACCACACAGGGAACACATACATATAGGTCACAAACTTATGAGCACTGGGGTCCTGACTAGCAGGGTCCCAGTGACACATAACAAACATACTGAAAACATAGGGTTTTCACTATGAGCACTGGGCCCTGGCTAGCAGGATCCCAGTGAGACAGTGAAAACACCCTGGCATACACTCACAAACAGGCCAAAAGTGGGGGTAACAAGGCTAGAAAGAGGCTACTTTCTCACACAACCCCCCCCCCCAAACGAAGGACAATAAGGCTAACCTTGGCCAGTTGAGACTTTATTGTCTAAGTGGTGATAAGTAGAGAGTAGCTCTGCAATAGACTAGTTACTCCCTTTATCATCCACTATATATAGTTACTTCCCTGTGGGGATGTAAACCACCCTGTTTTAAGTTTTTTAGCTAAGCAACAATGTGAAGATGTATTTTCAGAGTTTCTATCAGTAAGTTTTAGTTTAATGCAGTGGGAATTGTCCACTGAACCTATTTGTAGTGATGGAAATGCCAGACAGGGATGCTGTCTCAGAAAAGCCATAGCTGGGCAAAAACTTTGTCCATATGGCTGGAAGAGAGAACAGGGATGCTGTTTCTCTTGAGTTGGAGCAGGGCAGGGATGCTGTCCTATGAGCTCCACACTAGGGCAGGGATGCTGTCCTAAGTGTTGTGAGGCAGTGCAGGGTTTCTGCACTAAAGTTTCTCTGGGAGGGTTGGAGGGATGCTCCATGTTAACTAAAATGGTGCTCTTTTTCTCACCAATGTTAGTTATCCCACAGAGAGGTACTTCTACCTCAGGGAGTACAGCTTTGCCAGCTGATGTTTCCCTTGGAACAGGTGCCACCCCAGGAGAGGTTTCTCCCACCACAGGAATGGTATCCTGAATGGTAGGGTGGTTAGGGGATACTGTGATACCCTTATTACCTGTTGATGGAGAGGGATCCTGAGTTTTCAGGCCTTCTCTCCTTTGCTTTTTCATTTCAGTAGAAATGAGAGGGAACAATTCCTCAGGGATGCCCAGCATGGCTGCATGGGCATAAAACTCTACATCAGCCCAACCTGAGGCCTCTAGGTCATTACCTAAGAGACAGTCTACAGGTAAGCTAGGTGATACCACCACCTGCTTAGGGCCAGTAACTCCACCCCAACTAAACTGAATTATAGCTAAGGGAAGAAACTTAGTGGAGTTATGGACATCAATAATCTTATACTGTTGTCCTATGATGTGTTGATCAGGGTGCACTAGGTTTTCAGTCACCAAAGTTATACTGGCACCTGTGTCCCTGTAGGCCAAGGCCTCAACACCATTTATTGAAACTGTCTGCCTGTACTTATCCATTGTAAGGGGACAAGCAGCCAGTGTGGCAAGGCCAATTGCACTAGGTGTGACAGAAACTGTCTTGGGACTGACTACCACAGTTTCTATGATGGACCCATAAGTGAACCCAACTACACCCTTTGCTTGACTGTTGCCAGCAGTCCCACCACTAGTACCACTACTGCTAGGGGCACTAGAGCTTGATGTATTAGTGGTGGTAGGCTCAGGGGGTTTACCTGGACAGGACTTATCCCCTGGCCTATGGCCTCTGTTTTTACACACAAAGCACCAAGGCTTTTTAATGTGTGCAGGTTGGGAAGAAGAGGAAGAATTTGTTTTATCCCCACCCTCTGAAGAGTGTTTAAGATTTGAAGTGGGATCTTTGGTTTTACCCTTATCCCCATGCTTATCTTGAGATTTTTCACCATCTTTCTTCTTATTGCCATCTTTGTCACCCCCTGTATGAACTTTTCTGTTCACCCTTGTTCTGACCCATTTGTCTGCCTTCTTTCCCAATTCTTGGGGAGAGGTCAGATCAGAGTCTACCAGGTACTGGTGCAACAAATCAGACACACAATTATTAAGTATATGCTCTCTCAGGATTGTGTTATACAGGCTTTCATAATCAGTAACTTTACTGCCATGTAACCACCCCTCCAAGGCCTTCACTGAATGGTCAATGAAATCAACCCAGTGTTGTGAAGACTCCTTTTTGGTCTCTCTGAACTTTATCCTGTATTGTTCAGTGGTTAAGCCATAACCATCCAGGAGTGCATTCTTAAGAACTGTAAAATTATTGGCATCACTTTCTTTCACAGTAAGGAGCCTATCCCTACCTTTTCCACTAAATGATAGCCATAGGATAGCAGCCCACTGCCTTTGAGGGACATCCTGTACAACACAGGCCCTCTCAAGTGCAGCAACCCACTTGTTAATGTCATCCCCCTCCTTATAAGGGGGAACTATCTTGTGCAGATTCCTGGAATCATGCTCTTTTGCAGGATGACTATGGGGAATACTGCTGCTGCCACCATGGGTTTCTAAACCCAACTTCTGTCTTTCCTTCTCTAGTTCAAAAGACTGTCTATCCAAATCCAGCTGTTGCTTTTTAAGCTTCAGTCTGGTTTGTTCCACCCTCAACTTATTGAGTTCCCTCTCTAACATTCTGTCATCAGGGTTGGTGGGAGGGACATTCCTAGATACAGAGGTATGATGGGAATGAACAGAAGGAGACCTGTCCCTTACAGAAGCCACCCTAACAGCTTGGTTAACAGAAACATTACTACCAGTATGGTGAGAATAATTGCTTTTGCTATGATGTGAGACAACACTATTTATATGGTGTGGCTCCTCATCATAACCAACTATGCTAGACTGTCTAGTAATGGGCAGGCTAGGAAGTTTCTTTCCTGAATCTTTTCCTGGGGGAGTCCCTGAATCAGATTGAGAACTATTAGGTACTTTTTCAACAGATGAGGTACCTATGGCCTTATCCTGTTCTCTAAGCATGTTAAGTAACAGTTCCAAGGAAGGATTCTTCCCTACACTCAAACCTCTCTCTATACAGAGACTCCTTGCTCTTTTCCAGCTAAGGTTGTCATATGCAAGTTTGGACAGATCAACATTTTGGCCTGTGCCAGACATTTTTAGAGAGAGTTAAAGTGATAGTAAAAGATAAAAAGTTTGTCAGAGCTTTTAGAAAGACAGAGAAAAAAAAACTTTTTAAACTTTTTAGAACTTTTTAGAAAGTTAGAAGTACTTTTCAGCACTTAGAAAAGAGTGAAAAGAGAAAATGCAAAACTTTTTGGCTATGTGTATTTACACTGACCTTGTTTTGTATATTTTTCTCTTATGAAAAGTACAATGACAAGAGTGGTAAGTAGTCTCAAAGCACTTATCCCACCACTGCACAACCAATGTAGGAGGCTGGACTGGCTTGTAGTGAGTACCAAGGGGTACTTGTACCTTGCACCAGGCCCAGTTATCCCTTATTAGTGTATAGGGTGTCTAGCAGCTTAGGCTGATAGATAATGGTAGCTTAGCAGAGCAGCTTAGGCTGAACTAGGAGACGTGTGAAGCTACTACAGTACCACTTAGTGTCATATGCACAATATCATAAGAAAACACAATACACAGTTATACTAAAAATAAAGGTACTTTATTTTTATGACAATATGCCAAAGTATCTTAGAGTGTACCCTCAGTGAGAGGATAGGAAATATACACAAGATATATATACACAATAGCAAAAATATGCAGTATAGTCTTAGAAAACAGTGCAAACAATGTATAGTTACAATAGGATGCAATGGGGAAACATAGGGTTAGGGGCAACACAAACCATATACTCCAAAAGTGGAATGCGAACCACGAATGGACCCCAGACTTATGTGACCTTGTAGAGGGTCGCTGGGACTATTAGAAAATAGTGAGAGTTAGAAAAATAACCCTCCCCAAGACCCTGAAAAGTGAGTGCAAAGTGCACTAAAGTTCCCCTAAGGACAAAGTAGTCGTGTTAGAGGAATAATGCAGGAAAGACACAAACCAGCAATGCAACAACTGTGGATTTCCAATCTAGGGTACCTGTGGAACAAGGGGACCAAGTCCAAAAGTCACAAGCAAGTCGGAGATGGGCAGATGCCCAGGAAATGCCAGCTGCGGGTGCAAAGAAGCTTCTACTGGACAGAAGAAGCTGAGGTTTCTGCAGGAACGAAAAGGGCTAGAGACTTCCCCTTTGGTGGACGGATCTCTCTTGCCTTGCAGAGTCGTGCAGAAGTGTTTTCCCGCCGGAAGGACGCCAACAAGCCTTGCTAGTTGCAAATCGTGCGTTTGGCGTTTTTGGACGCTGCTGGGGCCCAGGAGGGACCAGGAGGTCGCAAATTGGACCTGAAGAGAGAGGGGACGTCGAGCAAGACAAAGAGCCCTCACTGAAGCAGGTAGCACCCAGAGAAGTGCCAGACACAGGCACTACGAGGATGCATGAAACAGTGCTCGCCGAAGTTGCACAAAGGAGTCCCACGTCACCGGAGACCAACTTAGAAAGTCGTGCAATACAGGTTAGAGTGCCGTGGACCCAGGCTTGGCTGTGCACAAAGGATTTCCGCCGGAAGTGCACAGGGGCCGGAGTAGCTGCAAAGTCGCGGTTCCCAGCAATGCAGCCCAGCGAGGTGAGGCAAGGACTTACCTCCACCAAACTTGGACTGAAGAGTCACTGGACCGTGGGGGTCACTTGGACAGAGTCGCTGTATTCGAGGGACCTCGCACGTCGTGCTGAGAGGAGACCCAAGGGACCGGTAATGCAGCTTTTTGGTGCCTGCGGTTGCAGGGGGAATATTCCGTCGACCCACGGGAGATTTCTTCGGAGCTTCTGGTGCAGAGAGGAGGTAGACTACCTCCACAGCATGCACAAGCAGGAAAACAGTCGAGAAGGCGGCAGGATCAGCGTTACAGAGTTGCAGTAGACGTCTTTGCTACTATGTTGCAGGTTTGCAGGCTTCCAGCGCGGTCAGCAGTCGATTCCTTATCAGAAGGTTTAGAGAGAGATGCAGAGGAACTCGGATGAGCTCTTGCATTCGTTATCTGAAGTTTCCCCAGAGACAGAGACCCTAAATAGCCAGAAAAGAGGGTTTGGCTACCTAGGAGAGAGGATAAGCTACTAACACCTGAAGGAGCCTATCAGCAGGAGTCTCTGACATCACCTGGTGGCACTGGCCACTCAGAGCAGTCCAGTGTGCCAGCAGCACCTCTGTTTCCAAGATGGCAGAGGTCTGGAGCACACTGGAGGAGCTCTGGACACCTCCCAAGGGAAGTGCAGGTCAGGGGAGTGGTCACTCCCCTTTCCTTTGTCCAGTTTCGCGCCAGAGCTGGGGCTAAGGGGTCCCTGAACCGGTGTAGACTGGCTTATGCAGAATTGGGCACCTCTGTGCCCAACAAAGCATTTCCAGAGGCTGGGGCAGGCTACTCCTCCCCTGCCTTCACACCATTTTCCAAAGGGAGAGGGTGTCACACCCTCTCTCAGAGGAAGTTCTTTGTTCTGCCATCCTGGGCCAGGCCTGGCTGGACCCCAGGAGGGCAGCTGCCTGTCTGAGGGGTTGGCAGCAGCAGCAGCTGCAGTGAAACCCCAGGAAGGGCAGTTTGGCAGTACCAGGGTCTGTGCTACAGACCACTGGGATCATGGAATTGTACCAACAATGCCAGGATGGCATAGAGTGGGAAATTCCATGATCTTAGACATGTTACATGGCCATATTCGGAGTTACCATTGTGAAGCTACATATAGGTAGTGACCTATATGTAATGCACGCGTGTAATGGTGTCCCTGCACTCACAAAGTTCAGGGAATTGGCTCTGAACAATGTGGGGGCACCTTGGCTAGTGCCAGGGTGCCCTCACACTAAGTAACTTTGCACCTAACCTTTACCAGGTAAAGGTTAGACATATAGGTGACTTATAAGTTACTTAAGTGCAGTGTAAAATGGCTGTGAAATAACGTGGACGTTATTTCACTCAGGCTGCAGTGGCAGGCCTGTGTAAGAATTGTCAGAGCTCCCTATGGGTGGCAAAAGAAATGCTGCAGCCCATAGGGATCTCCTGGAACCCCAATACCCTGGGTACCTTAGTACCATATACTAGGGAATTATAAGGGTGTTCCAGTAAGCCAATGTAAATTGGTAAAATTGGTTACTAGCCTGTTAGTGACAATTTGAAAGAAATGAGAGAGCATAACCACTGAGGTTCTGATTAGCAGAGCCTCAGTGAGACAGTTAGTCACTACACAGGTAACACATTCAGGCACACTTATGAGCACTGGGGCCCTGGAGAACAGGGTCCCAGTGACACATACAAATAAAACAACATATATACAGTGAAAAATGGGGGTAACATGCCAGGCAAGATCGTACTTTCCTACACAACACCCCCCCCAAACGAAGGACAATAAGACTAGCCATGACCTGATGAGTCTTCATTGTCTAAGTGGAAATATCTGGAGAGTCCATCTGCATTGGAGTGGCTACTCCCAGATCTATGTTCCACTGTATAGTCCATTCCCTGTAGGGATATGGACCACCTCAATAATTTAGGATTTTCACCTTTCATTTGTTTTAGCCAAAGTAGAGGTTTGTGGTCTGTCTGAACAATGAAGTGAGTGCCAAACAGGTATGGCCTCAACTTCTTCAGAGCCCAGACCACAGCAAAGGCCTCCCTCTCTATGGCAGACCAACGCTTTTCTCTAGGGGTCAACCTCCTACTAATAAAAGCAACAGGTTGATCCTGGCCCTCAGAATTAAGTTGTGATAGGACTGCCTCTACTCCTAATTCAGATGCATCAGTTTGGACATAGAATCTTTTAGAGTAACAAGGGCTTTTCAGGACAGGTGCAGAGCACATGGCCTGCTTCAGCTCCTCAAAAGCTTTCTGACAGTTTGCTGTCCATAATACCTTTTTAGGCATCTTTTTGGAAGTGAGGTCATTAAGAGGGGCTGCAATGGAGCCATAGTTCTTAATGAACCTCCTGTAATACCCAGTGAGGCCTAGGAAGGCTCTCACCTGAGTTTGTGTAGTAGGGGGAACCCAATCAATAATTGTTTGGATTTTCCCCTGTAGTGGTGCAATCTGTTCCCCACCAACAAGGTGTCCCAGATAAACCACCTTACCCTGCCCTATCTGGCACTTTGAAGCCTTGATAGTGAGGCCTGCCTTTTGCAGGGCCTCCAAAACTTTCCATAGGTGGACCAGGTGATCATCCCAGCTGGAGCTAAAGACAGCTGTATCGTCCAGATATGCTGCACTGAAAGCTTCCAGCCCTTGCAGGACTGTGTTCACCAGCCTCTGAAAAGTGGCAGGTGCATTTTTCAAACCAAAAGGCATTACAGTGAACTGGTAATGTCCTCCAATGGTTGAAAATGCAGTCTTAGGTTTAGCATCTTCTGACAATTTGATCTGCCAATACCCTGCAGTCAAATCAAAAGTGCTTAGATACTTGGCAGATGCCAGTGTATCTATGAGCTCATCTGCCCTGTGTATAGGGTGAGCATCAGTTTTGGTTACCAAGTTGAGACCTCTATAGTCTACACAAAACCGCATTTCCTTCTTTCCATCTTTGGAATGGGGTTTTGGTACAAGTACCACAGGAGAAGCCCATGGACTTTCAGAGTGCTCAACTACTCCTAGTTCTAGCATTTTCTGCACCTCTTGCTTTATGCAGTCCCTGACATGGTCAGGCTGCCTATAGATCTTACTTTTGAGAGGTAAACTGTCTCCAGTATCTATAGTGTGCTCACACCAAGAAGTGGTACCTGGCACAGTAGAGAAGAGTTCAGAAAACTGACCCAGGAGATTTATGCAATGGTCTTTCTGCTCAGCAGTAAGACAATCAGCCAAAACTACACCTTCCACAAGAGCATCTTGTTCTGTGGAAGAGAAGAGATCAGGTAGAGGATCACTGTCTTCTTCCTGTCCCTCATCATTTGCCATGAGCAGGGTGAGATCAGCCCTGTCATAGTAGGGTTTCAGGCGGTTTACATGGAGTACCCTAAGGGGACTTCTTGCAGTGCCTAAGTCAACTAAATAGGTGACTTCTCCCTTCTTTTCAACAATTGTGTGGGGTCCACTCCATTTATCTTGGAGTGCTCTTGGTGCCACAGGCTCCAAGACCCACACTTTCTGTCCTGGTTGGTACTGCACCAAAACAGCCTTCTGATCATGCCATTGCTTTTGGAGCTCTTGGCTGGCCTGAAGGTTTTTACTGGCCTTTTTCATGTACTCAGCCATCCTTGATCTGAGGCCAAGTACATAATCCACAATATCCTGCTTAGGAGCTTTTAAAGGTTGTTCCCAACCCTCCTTTACAAGTGTGAGTGGACCCCTAACAGGGTGTCCAAAAAGAAGTTCAAAGGAGCTAAAGCCCACTCCTTTCTGGGGTACCTCCCTGTAGGCAAAAAGGAGGCATGGTAAAAGGATATCCCATCTCCTGCGGAGTTTTTCAGGGAGACCCATAATCACGCCTTTAAGAGTTTTGTTAACCCCTTCGCTGCCAGGCCTTTTCCCCCTCCTGTGCCAGGCCATTTTTTGCCTATTTGGGGCAGTTCGCGCTTAGGCCCTCATAACTTTTTGTCCACATAAGCTAACCAAGCCAAATTTGTGTCCTTTTTTTCCAACATCCTAGGGATTCTAGAGGTACCCAGACTTTGTGGGTTCCCCTGAAGGAGGCCAAGAAATTGGCCAAAATACAGTGAAAATTTTGTTTTTTTTTTTAAAAATTGAAAAAGTGGCTGCAGAAGAAGGCTTGTGGTTTTTCCCCTGAAAATGGCATCAACAAAGGGTTTGCGGTGCTAAACTCAGCAGCTTCCCAGCTTTCAGGAACAGGCAGACTTGAATCAGAAAACCCAATTTTTCAACACAATTTTGGCATTTTACTGGGGCATACCCCATTTGTGCAATTTTTTGTGCTTTCAGCCTCCTTCCAGTCAGTGACAGGAATGGTCATGAAACCAATGCTGGATCCCAGAAACCTAAACATTTCTGGAAAGTAGACAAAATTCTGAATTCAGCAAGGGGTCATTTGTGTAGATCCTACAAGGGTTTCCTACAGAAAATAACAGCTGAAAAAGAGAAATATTGAAATTGAGGTGAAAAAACCATCAATTTTTCTCTACGTTTTACTCTGTAACTTTTCCCTGCAATGTCAGATTATGGAAAGCAATATACCGTTACGTCTGCTGGACTCCTCTGGTTGCGGGATATATAGGGTTTGTAGGTTCATCAAGAACCCGAGGAACCCAGAGCCAATAAATGAGCTGCACCCTGCAGTGCGTTTTCATTCTATACCGGGTATACAGCAATTCATTTGCTGAAATATAAGGAGTAAAAAATTGCTATCAAGAAAACCTTTGCATTTCCAAAAAGGGCACAAGATAAGGTGTTGAGGAGCAGTGGTTATTTGCACATCTCTGAATTCCGGGGTGACCATAGTAGCACGTGAATTACAGGGAATTTCTCAAATAGATGTCTTTTTTACACACACTCCTATATTTGGAAGGAAAAAATGTAGAGAAAGACAAGGGGCAATAGTACTTGTTTTGCTAATCTATGTTCCCCCAAGTCTCCCGATAAAAATGGTACCTCACTTGTGTGGGTAGGCCTAGCACCCGCGACAGGATATGCCCCAAAACACAACGTGGACACATCACAGAAAACAGAGCTGTTTTTAGCAAAGTGACTACCTGTAGATTTTGGCCTCTAGCTCAGCCGCCACCTAGGGAAACCTACCAAACCTGTGCATTTCTGAAAACTAGAGACCTAGGGGAATCCAAGGAGGGGTGACTTGTGTGGCTCGGACCAGGTTCTGTTACCCAGAATCCTTTGCAAACCTCAACATTTGGCTAAAAAAACACATGTTCCTCACATTTCTGTGGCAGAAAGTTCTGGAATCTGAGAGGAGCCACAAATTTCCTTCCACCCAGCGTTCCCCCACGTCTCCCGATAAAAATGATACCTCACTTGTGTGGGTAGGCCTAGCACCCGCGACAGGATATGCCCCAAAACACAACGTGGACACATCACAGAAAACAGAGCTGTTTTTAGCAAAGTGACTACCTGTAGATTTTGGCCTCTAGCTCAGCCGCCACCTAGGGAAACCTACCAAACCTGTGCATTTCTGAAAACTAGAGACCTAGGGGAATCCAAGGAGGGGTGACTTGTGTGGCTCGGACCAGGATCTGTTACCCAGAATCCTTTGCAAACCTCAAAATTTGGCTAAAAAAACACATGTTCCTCACATTTCTGTGGCAGAAAGTTCTGGAATCTGAGAGGAGCCACAAATTTCCTTCCACCCAGCGTTCCCCCACGTCTCCCGATAAAAATGATACCTCACTTGTGTGGGTAGGCCTAGCGCCCGCGACAGGATATGCCCCAAAACACAACGTGGACATATCACAGAAAACAGAGCTGTTTTTAGCAAAGTGACTACCTGTAGATTTTGGCCTCTAGCTCAGCCGCCACCTAGGGAAACCTACCAAACCTGTGCATTTCTGAAAACTAGAGACCTAGGGGAATCCAAGGAGGGGTGACTTGCGGGGCTCGGACCAGGTTCTGTTACCCAGAATCCTTTGCAAATCTCAAAATTTGGCTACAAAAACACATGTTCCTCACATTTCTGTGGCAGAAAGTTCTGGAATCAGAGAGGAGCCACAAATTTCCTTCCACCCAGCGTTCCCCCACGTCTCCCGATAAAAATGATACCTCACTTGTGTGGGTAGGCCTAGCGCCCGCGACAGGATATGCCCCAAAACACAACGTGGACATATCACAGAAAACAGAGCTGTTTTTAGCAAAGTGACTACCTGTAGATTTTGGCCTCTAGCTCAGCCGCCACCTAGGGAAACCTACCAAACCTGTGCATTTCTGAAAACTAGAGACCTAGGGGAATCCAAGGAGGGGTGACTTGCGGGGCTCGGACCAGGTTCTGTTACCCAGAATCCTTTGCAAACCTCAAAATTTGGCTAAAAAAACACATGTTCCTCACATTTCTGTGGCAGAAAGTTCTGGAATCTGAGAGGAGCCACAAATTTCCTTCCACCCAGCGTTCCCCCACGTCTCCCGATAAAAATGATACCTCACTTGTGTGGGTAGGCCTAGCGCCCGCGACAGGATATGCCCCAAAACACAACGTGGACATATCACAGAAAACAGAGCTGTTTTTAGAAAAGTGACTACCTGTAGATTTTGGCCTCTAGCTCAGCCGCCACCTAGGGAAACCTACCAAACCTATGCATTTCTGAAAACTAGAGACCTAGGGGAATCCAAGGAGGGGTGACTTGTGTGGCTCGGACCAGGTTCTGTTACCCAGAATCCTTTGCAAACCTCAAAATTTGGCTAAAAAAACACATGTTCCTCACATTTCTGTGGCAGAAAGTTCTGGAATCTGAGAGGAGCCACAAATTTCCTTCCACCCAGCATTCCCCCACGTCTCCCGATAAAAATGATACCTCACTTGTGTGGGTAGGCCTAGCGCCCGCGACAGGATATGCCCCAAAACACAACGTGGACACATCACAGAAAACAGAGCTGTTTTTAGCAAAGTGACTACCTGTAGATTTTGGCCTCTAGCTCAGCCGGCACCTAGGGAAACCTACCAAACCTGTGCATTTCTGAAAACTAGAGACCTAGGGGAATCCAAGGAGGGGTGACTTGCGGGGCTCGGACCAGGTTCTGTTACCCAGAATCCTTTGCAAATCTCAAAATTTGGCTACAAAAACACATGTTCCTCACATTTCTGTGGCAGAAAGTTCTGGAATCAGAGAGGAGCCACAAATTTCCTTCCACCCAGCGTTCCCCCACGTCTCCCGATAAAAATGATACCTCACTTGTGTGGGTAGGCCTAGCGCCCGCGACAGGATATGCCCCAAAACACAACGTGGACATATCACAGAAAACAGAGCTGTTTTTAGCAAAGTGACTACCTGTAGATTTTGGCCTCTAGCTCAGCCGCCACCTAGGGAAACCTACCAAACCTGTGCATTTCTGAAAACTAGAGACCTAGGGGAATCCAAGGAGGGGTGACTTGCGGGGCTCGGACCAGGTTCTGTTACCCAGAATCCTTTGCAAACCTCAAAATTTGGCTAAAAAAACACATGTTCCTCACATTTCTGTGGCAGAAAGTTCTGGAATCTGAGAGGAGCCACAAATTTCCTTCCACCCAGCGTTCCCCCACGTCTCCCGATAAAAATGATACCTCACTTGTGTGGGTAGGCCTAGCGCCCGCGACAGGATATGCCCCAAAACACAACGTGGACATATCACAGAAAACAGAGCTGTTTTTAGAAAAGTGACTACCTGTAGATTTTGGCCTCTAGCTCAGCCGCCACCTAGGGAAACCTACCAAACCTATGCATTTCTGAAAACTAGAGACCTAGGGGAATCCAAGGAGGTGTGACTTGTGTGGCTCGGACCAGGTTCTGTTACCCAGAATCCTTTGCAAACCTCAAAATTTGGCTAAAAAAACACATGTTCCTCACATTTCTGTGGCAGAAAGTTCTGGAATCTGAGAGGAGCCACAAATTTCCTTCCACCCAGCGTTCCCCCACGTCTCCCGATAAAAATGATACCTCACTTGTGTGGGTAGGCCTAGCGCCCGCGACAGGATATGCCCCAAAACACAACGTGGACACATCACAGAAAACAGAGCTGTTTTTAGCAAAGTGACTACCTGTAGATTTTGGCCTCTAGCTCAGCCGCCACCTAGGGAAACCTACCAAACCTGTACATTTCTGAAAACTAGAGACCTAGGGGAATCCAAGGAGGGGTGACTTGTGTGGCTCGGACCAGGTTCTGTTACCCAGAATCCTTTGCAAACCTCAAAATTTGGCTAAAAAAACACATGTCCCTCACATTTCTGTGGCAGAAAGTTCTGGAATCTGAGAGTAGCTACAAATTTCCTTCCACCCAGCGTTCCCCCAAGTCTCCCGATAAAAATGATACCTCACTTGCGTGGGTAGGCCTAGCGCCCGCGACAGGAAACACCCCAAAGCGCAACGTGGACACATCCTAAATTTTGGAAAAAAACAGAGGTGTTTTTTGCGAAGTGCCTACCTGTAGATTTTGGCCTCTAGCTCAGCCGGCACCTAGGGAAACCTACCAAACCTGTGCATTTCTGAAAACTAGAGACCTAGGGGAATCCAAGGAGGGGTGACTTGCGGGGCTCGGACCAGGTTCTGTTACCCAGAATCCTTTGCAAACCTCAAAATTTGGCTAAAAATACACATGTTACTCACATTTCTGTGGCAGAAAGTTCTGGAATCTGAAAGGAGCCACAAATTTCCTTCTACCCAGCGTTCCCCCAAGTCTCCCGATAAAAATGATACCTCACTTGCGTGGGTAGGCCTAGCGCCGGCGACAGGAAACACCCCAAAGTGCAACGTGGACACATCCTAAATTTTGGAAAAAAACAGAGGTGTTTTTTGCGAAGTGCCTACCTGTAGATTTTGGCCTCTAGCTCAGCCGGCACCTAGGGAAACCTACCAAACCTATGCATTTCTGAAAACTAGAGACCTAGGGGAATCCAAGGAGGGGTGACTTGTGTGGCTCGGACCAGGTTCTGTTAACCAGAATCCTTTGCAAACCTCAAAATTTGGCTAAAAAAACACATGTCCCTCACATTTCTGTGGCAGAAAGTTCTGGAATCTGAGAGGAGCCACAAATTTCCTTCTACCCAGCGTTCCCCCAAGTCTCCCGATAAAAATGATACCTCACTTGTGTGGGTAGGACTAGCGCCCACGAAAGGAAAGGGCCCAAAACACAACGTGGACACATCACATTTTTTTATAAAAAGCAGTGCCTACCTGTGGATTTTGGCCTGTAGCTCAGCCGACACCTGAGGAAACCTAGCAAACCAGTGCATTTTTGAAAACTAGAAACCCAGGGGAATCCAAGATGGGGTGACTTGCGGGGCTCTGACCAGGTTATGTTACCCAGAATCCTTTGCAAACATCAAAATTTGGCCCAAAAAACACTTTTTCCTCTCATTTCGGTGACAGAAAGTTCTGGAATCTGAGAGGAGCCACAAATTTCCTTCCACCCAGCGTTCCCCTAAGTCTCTCGATAAAAATGGTACATCACTTCTGTGGGTAGGCCTAGCGCCCACAAAAGGAAATGGCCCAAAACACAACGTGGACACAACATATTTTTTCACAGAAAACAGAGGTGTTTTTTGCAAGGTGCCTACCTGTGGTGTTTGGCCTGTAGCTCAGCCGGCCCCAGGGGGGGGGGGGGGGCAGAAATGCCCTAAAATAAATTTGCCCCCCCAACCCCCACCCTCCCCCGCCGGGAGCGACCCTTGCCTACGGGGTCGCTCCCCCTGCGTGACATTGGCACCAAAAAACAAATCCCCGGTGCCTAGTGGTTTCTGCCCCCTTGGGGGCAGGTTGACCTAAACTCAGCCAATCTGCCCCCAAGGGGGGCAAAAATGGCCTAAATACAATTTGTCCCCCAGGGGAGCGACTTTTGCCTGATGGGTCGCTCCCCATCTCTAAAAAAAAAAACAAAGAAAAAAAAAAAGAAAAAAAAGAAAAATTCCCCTGGCGCCTAGAGGTTTCTGCCCCCCCCCCCCCGGGGGCAGATCAGCCTAATAATAGGCCGATCTGCCCCCCGGGGGGCAGAAATGGCCTAAAATAAATTTGCCCCCCCAACCCCCCCCCCCCCCCCGGGAGCGACCCTTGCCTACGGGGTCGCTCCCCCTGCGTGACATTGGCGCCAAAAAACAACTCCCCGGTGCCTAGTGGTTTCTGCCCCCTTGGGGGCAGATTGACCTAAAATTGGCCAATTTGCCCCCAGGGGGGCAGAAATGGTCTAAATACAATTTGCCCCCCCAGGGGAGCGACCCTTGCCTGATGGGTCGCTCCCCATCTCTAAAAAAAGAAACAACAAAAAAAAAAAAAACACAAAAAAAAAATTGCCCTGGCGCCTAGAGTGTTCTGCCCCCCCCCCCGGGGGCAGTTCGGCCTAATAATAGGCCGATCTGTCCCCCGGGGGGGCAGAAATGGCCTAAAATAAATTTGCCCCCCCAACCCCCACCCCCTCCCCGGGAGCGACCCTTGCCTACGGGGTCGCTCCCCCTGCGTGACATTGGCGCCAAAAAACAAATCCCCGGTGCCTAGCGGTTTCTGCCCCCTTGGGGGCAGATTTACCTAAAATTGGCCAATCTGCCCCCAGGGGGGCAGAAATGGTCTAAATACAATTTGCCCCCCCAGGGGAGCGACCCTTGCCTGATGGGTCGCTCCCCATCTCTAAAAAAAGAAACAACATAAAATAAAAACACACAAAAAAAATTGCCCTGGCGCCTAGAGTGTTCTGCCCCCCCCCCGGGGGCAGTTCGGCCTAATAATAGGCCGATCTGTCCCCCGGGGGGGCAGAAATGGACTAAAATAAATTTGCCCCCCCAACCCCCACCCCCCCCCCCCGGGAGCGACCCTTGCCTACGGGGTCGCTCCCCCTGCGTGACATTGGCGCCAAAAAACAAATCCCCGGTGCCTAGTGATTTCTGCCCCCTTGGGGGCAGATTGACCTAAAATTGGCCAATCTGCCCCCAGGGGGGCAGAAATGGTCTAAATATAATTTGCACCCCCAGGGGAGCGACCCTTGCCTGATGGGTCGCTCCCCATCTCTAAAAAAAGAAACAACAAAAAAAAAAAACACAAAAAAAAAATTGCCCTGGCGCCTAGAGTGTTCTGCCCCCCCCCCCCCCGGGGGCAGTTCGGCCTAATAATAGGCCGATCTGTCCCCCGGGGGGGCAGAAATGGCCTAAAATAAATTTGCCCCCCCAACCCCCCCCCCCCCGGGAGCGACCCTTGCCTACGGGGTCGCTCCCCCTGCGTGACATTGGCGCCAAAAAACAAATCCCCGGTGCCTAGTGGTTTCTGCCCCCTTGGGGGCAGATTGACCTAAAATTGGCCAATCTGCCCCCAGGGGGGCAGAAATGGTCTAAATACAATTTGCCCCCCCAGGGGAGCGACCCTTGCCTGATGGGTCGCTCCCCATCTCTAAAAAAAGAAACAACAAAAAAAAAAACACAAAAAAAAAATTGCCCTGGCGCCTAGAGTGTTCTGCCCCCCCCCGGGGGCAGAAATGGCCTAAAATAAATTTGCCCCCCCAACCCCCACCCCCCCCCCCGGGAGCGACCCTTGCCTACGGGGTCGCTCCCCCTGCGTGACATTGGCGCCAAAAAACAAATCCCCGGTGCCTAGTGGTTTCTGCCCCCTTGGGGGCAGATTGACCTAAAATCGGCCAATCTGCCCCCAGGGGGCAGAAATGGTCTAAATACAATTTGCCCCCCAGGGGAGCGACCCTTGCCTGATGGGTCGCTCCCCATCTCTAAAAAAAAAAAAAGAACAAAAAAAAAAAACACAAAAAAAAAATTTGCCCTGGCGCCTAGAGGTTTCTTCCCCCCCTGGGGGCAGATCGGCCTAATAATAGGCCGATCTGCCCCCAGGGGGGGCAGAAAAGGCCTTCCCAAAAAATTGCCCCCCCTGGGAGCGACCCTTGCCAAAGGGGTCGCTTTGTTGCGTGACATTCGCGCGCAAAAACAAACTCCCTGGTGTCTAATGGTTTCTGCCCCCCTTGGGGGCAGATTGGCCTTATCAAAATAGGCCAATCTGCCCCCAAGGGGGGCAGAAATGGCCTAAATATATATTGCCCCGTAGGGGAGCGACCCTTGCCTAAGGGATCGCTCCCCACCTAAAAAAAAAAGAATTCATCACAAAAAAAAAAAAAAAAAAAAAAGGTCCCTGGTGCCTAGAGGTTTCTGCCCCCCCTGGGGGCAGATCGGCCTAATAATAGGCCAATCTGCCCCCAGGGGGGGCAGAAAAGGCCTTCCTAAAAAAATGCCCCCCTGGGAGCGACCCTTGCCCAAGGGGTCGCTCCCTTTTGCCAATTTCAAGAAAAAAAAAAAAATCCCTGGTGTCTAGTGGGGTTTCAAAAGCCGGATTGCAAGCAATCCGGCTTTTGAAACCTGTGAGAGACTTCAAAGGGAAGGAAATACATTTCCTTCCCTTTGAAGCCTCTCGGGGCCTCTCCCATGGGATTGAAAAAGAAATGCAAAAGCATTTCTTTTTCAATCGCGCTGGAAGCTCTGCTTCCAGCGCGATGGGGGAGACCCTGTGACTAATCAGCGCGCGCTCGCGCGCTGACGTCACAGGGGGGGTTGGGGGGGTCGGGGGTGGGAGGGGAAGGGCTTCCCCTTCCATCCCTGACTTGGGGGGGTGGGGGGGAACCCCACAGAGGGAGCGAGAGCGCTCCCTCTGGGCTCTGTGCACAGGACGTAATGGTTACGTCCTGGGCACAGCAGCACTGTGCCTCAGGACGTAACCATTACGTCCTGGGCACAGAAGGGGTTAAATCTCTCCACCAGTCCATTTGTTTGTGGATGATAGGGTGTGGTGAACTTGTAAGTTACCCCACACTCCTTCCACATGGCCTTTAAGTATGCAGACATGAAATTGCTTCCCCTGTCTGATACTACTTCCTTTGGGAAGCCCACCCTGGAAAATATTCCCAGGAGGGCCTTTGCCACTGCAGGAGCTGTAGTGGTCCTTAAAGGAATAGCTTCAGGGTATCTTGTGGCATGGTCCACTACCACCAAGATGAATCTATTGCCTGAAGCAGTAGGAGGGTCAAGGGGGCCAACTATGTCAACCCCTACCCTTTCAAAGGGAACCCCAACCACAGGCAGTGGAATAAGGGGTGCCTTTGGAGTTCCACCTGTCTTGCCACTGGCTTGACAGGTTTCACAGGACTTACAAAATTCCTTTGTGTCCTCAGACATTCTAGGCCAATGAAACAGGGGCACAAGTCTGTCCCAAGTTTTCATTTGTCCTAGATGCCCAGCTAGGGGAATGTCGTGTGCCAGTGTTAGGAGGAACTTTCTGTACTCCTGAGGAATCACTAATCTCCTGGCAGCTCCAGGTTTAGTATCCCTATGCTCAGTGTACAAGAGGTTGTCCTCCCAGTAAACTCTGTGAGAGTCACTGACATCCCCATTAGCCTGTTTGACAGCTTGCTGTCTTAGACCCTCTAATGTGGGACAGGTTTGCTGTGCCACACTCAGCTCCTCTCTGGCAGGCCCCCCTTCACCCAAAAGCTCAGCAGTGTCTGCTTGAAGCTCCTCTGGTGTAGGTTCTGCACAGGGAGGGAATTCTTCTTCCTCAGAAGTAGAATCCACTGTAGAGGGAGGGATAGTAGGAAGTGCTTTGCTTCTACTAGCCCTAGCTTTAGGGAGCACGTGGTCCATTGTTCCAGGATCCAAGCTTCCCTGTCATTTTTGCTTTTTGGCCTGAGCCCTTGTCAAAGCAAAAATATGCCCTGGGATGCCGAGCATTGCTGCATGGGCCTCCAACTCCACATCTGACCAAGCTGATGTCTCCAAATCATTTCCTAGTAGACAGTCTACAGGTAAATCTGTGGCTACCACAACTTTCTTTGGACTAGTAACCCCCCCCCCAGTTGAGATTAACAACAGCCATGGGGTGGCTAAGTGTGTTGTTGTGAGCATCGGTTACTTGGTACTGGTGACCAAGTAGGTGTTGTTCAGGGTGGACCAGTTTCTCTATGAGCATAGTCACACTGGCACCAGTGTCCCTGTAGGCCTGAACCTCAACACCATTTATTAGGGGTAGCTGCTTGTACTTATCCATATTAAGGGGACAAGCAACTAAGGTGGCTAAATCAATAGCCCCCTCAGAGACTAACACAGCCTCTGTGGCCTCCCTAACAAGGCCAACCCCAACTAAGTTACCAATAGTGAGCCCAGCTACTCCCTTGGATTGGCTATTAGTAGGTTTGCTCCCACCACCACTGCTATTAGTAGGGACACTAGGTGTCGCAGTAGGGGTTGTAGTGGTAGGAGGCTTGGTGATTTTCTTTGGACAACTGGCATCTGTTGTCCAATGGCCTTTTACTTTACATAAATAGCACCATGGTTTATTTTCCTTGTTCTGATTAAAAGAGGATTTGGGCCCACCACCCCCACCAGAGTATTTTTGTGGGCCTGATGAAGACTCATTTTTAGATTTGTCCCCACCCTTGTCAGAAGACTTACCATCCTTCTTTTTGTTGCCATCTTTGTCACCCCCTGTATGAACTTTTCTGTTCACCCTTGTTCTGACCCATTTGTCTGCCTTCTTTCCCAATTCTTGGGGAGAGGTCAGATCAGAGTCCACCAAGTACTGGTGCAACAAATCAGACACACAATTATTAAGAATATGCTCTCTCAGGATCAAGTTATACAGGCTTTCAAAGTCAGTAACCTTACTGCCATTTAACCACCCCTCCAAGGCCTTCACTGAATGGTCAATGAAATCAACCCAGTCTTGTGAAGACTCCTTTTTGGTCTCTCTGAACTTTATCCTGTATTGTTCAGTGGTTAAGCCATAACCATCCAGGAGTGCATTCTTAAGAACTTGGAAATTATTGGCATCACTTTCTTTCACAGTAAGGAGCCTACCCCTACCTTTTCCACTAAATGATAGCCATAGGATAGCAGCCCACTGCATTTGAGGGACATCCTGTACAACACAGGCCCTCTCAAGTGCAGCAAACCACTTGTTAATGTCATCCCCCTCCTTATAAGGAGGAACTATCTTGTGCAGATTCCTGGAATCATGCTCTTTTACAGGATGACTATGGGGAATACTGCTGCTGCCACCATGGGTTTCTAAACCCAACTTCTGTCTTTCCCTCTCTATTTCTAAAGACTGTCTATCCAAATCCAGCTGTTGCTTTTTAAGCTTCAGTCTGGTTTGTTCCACCCTCAACTTATTGAGTTCCCTTTCTAACAATCTGTCATCAGGGCTGGTGGGAGGGACATTTCTAGATACAGAGGTATGATGGGAATGAACAGAAGGAGACCTGTCCCTTACAGAGGCCACCCTAACAGCTTGGCTGACAGTGTAATGTGAGAGCACATCATCTGTATGATGTGACTCCACCTCCTTACCAACTATGCTAGACTGTCTAGTAATGGGCAGGCTAAGAAGTTTCTTTCCTGAACCTTTTCCTGGGGGAGTCCCTGGATCAGATTGAGAACCATTAGCTACTTGTTCAACAGATGGGGCACTTATTGCCTTATCTTGTTCTCTAAGCATGTTAATTAACAATTCCAAGGAAGGATTCTTCCCTACACTCAAACCTCTCTCTATGCAGAGACTCCTTGCTCCTTTCCAGCTAAGGTGATCATATGCAAGTTTGGACAGATCAACATTTTGGCCTGTGCCAGACATTTTTAGAGAGAGTTAAAGTGATAGAAAAAGAGAAAAAAGTTTTCAGAACTTTTTAGAAAGACAGAAAAAAAACTTTTTAAACTTTTAAGAATTTTTTGAAAGTTTAGAAGTACTTTTCAGCACTTAGAAAACAGTGAAAAGAGGAAATGCAAAACTTTTTAGCTATGTGTACACACACTGAACTTGTTTCGTATATTTTTCTCTTATGAAAAGTACAATGACAAGAGTGGTAAGTAGTCTCAAAGCACTTATCCCACCACTGCACAACCAATGTAGGAGGCTGGACTGGCTTGTAGTGAGTACCAAGGGGTACTTGCACCTTGCACCAGGCCCAGTTATCCCTTATTAGAGTATAGGGTGTCTAGCAGCTTAGGCTGATAGATAATGGTAGCTTAGCAGAGCAGCTTAGGCTGAACTAGGAGACGTGTGAAGCTACTACAGTACCACAAGTGTCACTTGCACAATACCATAAGAAAACACAATACACAGTTATACTAAAAATAAAGGTACTTTATTTTTATGACAATATGCCAAAGTATCTCAGAGTGTACCCTCAGAGTGAGGATAGCAAATATACACAAGTTATATGTACACAGTATTAAAAATATGCAGTATAGTCTTAGAAAACAGTGCAAACAATGGATAGTTACAATAGGATGCAATGGAGACACATAGGGATAGGGGCAACACAAACCATATAGTCCAAAAGTGGAATGCGAACCACGAATGGACCCCAAACCTATGTGACCTTGTAGAGGGTCGCTGGCACTATTAGAAAATAGTGAGAGTTAGAAAATTAGCCCTCCCCAAGACCCTGAAAAGTGAGTGCAAAGTGCACTAAAGTTCCCCCAAAGACAAAGAAGTCGTGATAGAGGAATAATGCAGGAAAGACACAAACCAATAATGCAAAAACTGTAGATTTCCAATCTAGGGTACCTGTGGAACAAGGGGACCAAGTCCAAAAGTCACAAGCAAGTCGGAGATGGGCATATGCCCAGGAAATGCCAGCTGTGGATGCAAAGAAGCTTCTACTGGACAGAAAAAGCTGAGGTTTCTGCAGGAACGAAAAGGGCTAGAGACTTCCCCTTTGGTGGACGGATCTCACTCGCCGTGGAGAGTTGTGCAGAAGTATTTTCCCGCCGAAAGAACGCCAACAAGCCTTGCTAGCTGCAAATAGTGCGGTTAGCGTTTTTGGATGCTGCTGTGGCCCAGGAGGGACCAGGAGGTCACAAATTGGACCAGGAGGTAGGGAGGACGTCGAGCAAGACAAGGAGCCCTCTTAGCAGCAGGTAGCTCCCAGAGAAGTGCCAGAAACAGGCACTAGAAGGATGCATGAAACGGTGCTTGCCTGAAGTTACACAAAGGAGTCCCACGTCGCCGGAGACCAACTTAGAAAGTCGTGCAATGCAGGTTAGAGTGCCGTGGACCCAGGCTTGGCTGTGCACACAGGATTTCCACCGGAAGTGCACAGGGGCCGGAGTAGCTGCAAAAGTTGCGGTTCCCAGCAATGCAGTCTAGCGAGGTGAGGCAAGGACTTACCTCCACCAAACTTGGACTGAAGAGTCACTGGACTGTGTGGGCCACTTGGACACAGTTGCTGGATTCGAGGGACCTCGCTCGTCGTGCTGAGAGGAGACCCAAGGGACCAGTAATGCAGCTTTTTGGTGCCTGCGGTTGCAGGGGGAAGATACCGTCGACCCACGGGAGATTTCTTCGGAGCTTCTAGTGCAGAGAGGAGGCAGACTACCCCCACAGCATGCACCACCAGGAAAACAGTCGAGAAGGCGGCAGGATCAGCGTTACAGAGTTGCAGTAGTCGTCTTTGCTACTTTGTTGCAGTGTTGCAGACTTCCAGCGCGGTCAGCAGTCGATTCCTTGGCAGAAGGTGAAGAGAGAGATGCAGAGGAACTCTGAGGAGCTCTTGCATTCGTTATCTAAAGTTTCCCCAGAGAGAGAGACCCTAAATAGCCAGAAAAGAGGGTTTGGCTACCTAGGAGAGAGGATAGGCTACTAACACCTGAAGGAGCCTATCAGAAGGAGTCTCTGACGTCACCTGGTGGCACTGGCCATTCAGAGCAGTCCAGTGTGCTGGCAGCACCTCTGTTTCCAAGATGGCAGAGGTCTGGAGCACACTGGAGGAGCTCTGGACACCTCCCAGGGGAGGTGCAGGTCAGGGGAGTGGTCACTCCCCTTTACTTTGTCCAGTTTCGCGCCAGAGCAGGGGCTAAGGGGTCCCTGAACCAGTGTAGACTGGCTTATGCAGAATTGGGCACATCTGTGCCCAAGAAAGCATTTCCAGAGGCTGGGGGAGGCTACTCCTCCCCTGCCTTCACACCATTTTCCAAAGGGAGAGGGTGTAACACCCTCTCTCAGAGGAAGTCCTTTGTTCTGCCATCCTGGGACAAGCCTGGCTTGACCCCAGGGGGGCAGAAACCTGTCTGAGGGGTTGGCAGCAGCAGCAGCTGCAGTGAAACCCCAGGAAAGGCAGTTTGGCAGTGCCAGGGTCTGTGCTACAGACCACTGGGATCATGGAATTGTCCCAATAATGCCAGGATGGCATAGAGGGGGCAATTCCATGATCTTAGACATGTTACATGGCCATATTCGGAGTTACCATTGTGAAGCTACATATAGGTAGTGACCTATATGTAGTGCACGCGTGTAATGGTGTCCCCGCACTCACAAAGTTCAGGGAATTGGCCCTGAACAATGTGGGGGCACCTTGGCTAGTGCCAGGGTGCCCTCACACAAAGTAACTTTGCACCTAACCTTTACCAGGTAAAGGTTAGACATATAGGTGACTTATAAGTTACTTAAGTGCAGTGTAAAATGGCTGTGAAATAACGTGGACGTTATTTCACTCAGGCTGCAGTGGCAGGCCTGTGTAAGAATTGTCAGTGCTCCCTATGGGTGGCAAAAGAAATGCTGCAGCCCATGGGGATCTCCTGGAACCCCAATACCCTGGGTACCTTAGTACCATATACTAGGGAATTATAAGGGTGTTCCAGTAAGCCAATGTAAATTGGTAAAATTGGTCACTAGCCTGTTAGTGACAATTTGAAAGAAATGAGAGAGCATAACCACTGAGGTTCTGATTAGCAGAGCCTCAGTGAGACAGTTAGTCACTACACAGGTAACACATTCAGGCACACTTATGAGCACTGGGGCCCTGGAGAACAGGGTCCCAGTGACACATACAACTAAAACAACATATATACAGTGAAAAATGGGGGTAACATGCCAGGCAAGATGGTACTTTCCTACAACTCCTAAAACAAAAGTTCACTTCAGCCCCAATTCTGAAACATCCTGATCCTGACTTGCCCTTTTTTGTTGAAGCGGATGCTTCACAAGTAGCTTTAGGAGGAGTTCTCTCTCAACGAGATGCAGTAGATGGCCAGTTACATCCTATAGCCTTCTATTCCAAAAAGTTATTGCCAGCTGAACAAAATTACACTGTGGCTGAAAGGGAACTACTAGCTATCAAAGTAGCCTTTCCAGAATGGAGGCACCATTTAATGGGAGCCAAGTACCCAGTTAGAATCTTTTCTGACCATAAGAACCTACAGTTTTTTGGATCACTTAAAGCACTAACACCACGTCAGATGCGCTGGTTAAATTTTTTTAGCACATTTGACTTTGTTATAACCTATAGACCAGGTGCACAACAAATTCAATTTGATGTGTTATCTAGATACGGACATACCTCAGACATGAAACAAGATAAAATAGGAGAACCCATTATTCCTCCCCAAAAGTTGTTGGCACCTGTACAACAGAAGGATTTCATCACAGATCTATATAATGCACACATGCAAATAGCACCTCAGGATTGGTTAAAGGATTCCCATAACACAATACAACGAGGTTTATTGTATCACAACAACATGCTGTTAGTGCCCACCTCTGAATTACAAACACAGGTGATAATTTGGCATCACGCCTCACCGTTGGCAGGTCATCCTGGTTGGGTAAAAACCCTGGAAAATGTGCAAAAACACTTTTGGTGGGACACTATAAGAAAGGACATTAAGCAATTTGTCACTACCTGTCCAATTTGTGCAAGACATAAATCTTCTCATAAGGCTCCTGACGGCTTGTTAATACCAATGCCAACACCCAAACAACCTTGGCACACTGTGAGCGTAGACTTTATTGTAGGTTTACCACCTGTAAAATCCCACACAACAGTGTTGGTTATAGTGGATTTTTTATCTAAAATGGCACATTTTGTACCATTGCGGAAATTACCCACGGCGGCAGAATTTGCAGATATTTTTATAAGGGAAATTGTGCGTTTACATGGTTTGCCAAGCAAAGTGGTGTCATACCGAGGGAGCCAGTTCAACTCCAGATTTTGGAAAAAAAATATGTGAAAAACTGAAAATAGATGTGGCCTTATCCACTGCTTTCCACCCAGAGACAGATGGACAGACTGAACGACTGAACCAAACCTTACTTCAAAAGCTACGTTGTTTATTGGCTGATTATTCTAGTGAATGGTTGGAAGCTCTCCCTGTAGCAGAGTTTGTTTATAATAATACTGAGCATTCAGCTCTACTTTACTCACCATTCTATTTCTTGCAGGGGTATCATCAAAGAGCTATACCCATTTTGTTAGAAGATTCCCTGTTGCCTACAGTAACGGATAGACTAACGAGGTTAGGTGACATACAAGACAAAGCCAGGAAACATTTATTAAAGTACAAGGAAAGCATGAAAAGACAAGCAGACAAACACAGGTCTGAGGCCCCAATGTATAAA
This sequence comes from Pleurodeles waltl, assembly GCF_031143425.1. Taxonomy (NCBI): domain Eukaryota; kingdom Metazoa; phylum Chordata; class Amphibia; order Caudata; family Salamandridae; genus Pleurodeles; species Pleurodeles waltl. The sequence goes on along the minus strand of NC_090438.1, from coordinate 9,572,701 downwards.
ATTGGTGACAAGGTATGGCTCTCCACAAAGAACCTAAACATAGAGGGATCCCGAAAGCTGCAACCACGTTTCATTGGACCCTTTAGTATAACTGCCATAGTAAACCCGGTAACAGTAAAATTAGATTTACCAAAAGAATATCCAGTACATACTACATTCCATGTGTCCTTGCTTAAGCCGTACAACTCAAAAACCCGACCTGAACCACCACCTCCACCCATACCAATTAAGGGAAATCTGGAATATGAAGTGAAAAGCATAAAAGACTCAAAAAGAAGTAGTGGACGTCTGTTTTATTTAGTAGAATGGAAAGGATATGATGAATCTGAGAATTCATGGGAACCAGCATCATATGTACATGCCCCACAGCTGATTAGACGGTTTTATTTAAAAAATCCAGGAAAACCCCGTCCTGTAGGAGGGCCTTTGAGGGGGGCAACTGTTAGGGTTTGTACACAGCAAAGAGCATGTCCCCTCTCACTGCACTAGTGGGTTCTGTAATAGCTCCCTTTTAAACTTACTATTGAAAGCCTTTCTTGTTATCTCACCTTCCCCCCCCCCCAGGCTTCTGTGTATGTTGTTTAATGTGCTGTTTTGTTTACACATTGGGCCTTGCTTTTACCAAGGCTTCTTTAAAACACTCCTCCCTAGGCGATGTGTTAATCCAACTCATTTGCATAATAACTGAAACTCTGCACACCTTTCAAGAGCATGTGCAGCATGTGAGGACCACACCCAGCTCTTCAAACCACACCCAGCTCTGCACACCTTCCAAGAACATGTGCAGCATGTGAGGACCACACCCAGCCCTTCAAACCACACCCAGCCCTGTCTATAAAAGGCATCCCCCGAGCCTCACCCAGTGCTTGTGCTCGTCTACCTCCCGCTTACCTGAGAACAGATCCCTCGGCGCTGGCACTCCTGCTCTTTACAGACTTTCATTGACTTCAATGGGCGCAGCTTCTGGCTCTTCCTTCTTCCGGTTTCCGGTTCCTCCTTGCTTCAGCCTCTCTCCTATGAGTAACCTGCAAAAGAGAAAGAAGACAAGGTTAGACTGATCAGTATCTCTTGCCAGCAACAAGTAAGTGCAAAACCTTTTATTACCTGAAAGAACTTTGACAACAATTTCTGGATTTGTGTATAGACAATTTGAAACGAAATACCTTCCACGAACATTGTGATTCAAACTCTTTGTTACAATAATATTTTGCTGAACTTTGTGAAGCAAACATTGTTTTTTCTCATGGAACTTTTAAGAATCGAACAGTGGAAACCATTAACAGCAAGGCAAACAGTAAATAAAGGACTTGCACAAATTACATGCTGTGTTTTGATGTAAAAGTACAGTATTTGTTTTATAAAAGATTCTGGAAATATGGGAAAAGTGAGTCTGCTATTGGGAATTTAGGCTTTAGTTATATTATGATGAATGTTTGATATTGGTAATTCTGATAATGGTATTTGTTTAATGTTTTAGAAGCTTTACAGTAATAGAAAATACATCCCAGAGCAGTAACACATTCCAAACCTGGAAACTAGAGACCAGGATACAAGAGGTACTTTTAGAAGAGAATTTCTAATAAATAAAGGGATAGTCAGGAACCCATTTAGGAATAGGTTGCACTTATCTGTTCTTTGTTTATGTTTCATTAGGCACCAGTTTCTACAGAAGTCAGAAAGGGCCGCAGATTTGTGTAGCACTTCAACAGTGGAAACGCAAGAACGGTGTTGTCTCTCTTTTTTATTTTATCCACTTCCCCCCTTCCCTTGAGCTTCTGTTCTTAGTGCACTGTTTTAAAAACTAGTGTGCTGGAACAAGCAGTTTCAGGGTGGGGTCGGATTGTCTTCAACCTCCATCAGAACTGAACAAGAACTCAGGTGAGCTGGGTTTTGACGGACACAGGCCCCCCTTCACCCAAAAGCTCAGCAGTGTCTGCTTCCAGCTCCTCTGGTGTAGGTTCTGCACAGGGTGGAAGTTTTTCTTCCTCAGAAGTTGAATCCACTGTAGAGGGAGGGATAGTAGGTAGTGTTTTACCTTTACTAACCCTAGCTTTAGGAAGCACGTGGTCCATTCTTCCAGGATCCAAGTCACCCTGTCCTTTTTGCTTTTTGGCCTGAGCCCTGGTTAAAGCAAAAATATGCTCTGGAATGCCCAGCATTGCTGCATGAGCCTCCAACTCCACTTCTGCCCAAGCTGATGTCTCTAAATCGTTCCCTAGTAGACAGTCTACAGGTAAATCTGAGGCAACCACAACTTTCTTTGGACCAGTAACCCCCCCAGTTGACATTCACAACAGCCATGGGGTGGCTAAGAGTGTTGTTATGAGCATCAGTCACTGGGTACTGGTGACCAAGTAGGTGTTGTTCAGGGTGGACCAGTTTCTCTATTACCATGGTAACACTGGCACCTGTGTCCCTGTAGGCCTGAACCTCAACACCATTTATTTGGGGTAGTTGCTTGTACTTATCCATATTAAGGGGACAAGCAACCAAGGTGGCCAAATCAATGGCCCTCTCAGAGACTAGTGGTAGTAGGCTTGGTGCTTTTCTTTGGACAACTGGGATCAGTTGTCCAATGGCCTTTTATTTTACATAAATAGCACCATGGTTTCTTTACTTTGTTTTGATTTGAAGAGGATTTGGGCCCACCACCCCACCAGAGTGTTTTTGTGGGCCTGATGAAGACTCATTTTTAGATTTGTTCCCACCCTTGTCAGAAGACTTACCATCCTTCTTCTTGCCATCCTTGTCACCCCCTGTATGAACTTTTCTGTTCACCCTTGTTCTGACCCATTTGTCTGCCTTCTTTCCCAATTCTTGGGGAGAGGTCAGATCAGAGTCCACCAGGTACTAGTGTAACAAATCAGACACACAATTATTAAGAATATGCTCTCTCAGGATTAAGTTATATAGGCTTTCATAGTCAGAAACTTTACTGCCATGTAACCACCCCTCCAAGGCCTTCACTGAATGGTCAACAAAGTCTACCCAGTCTTGTGAAGACTCCTTTTTGGTTTCTCTGAACTTGATCCTGTACTGTTCAGTGGTTAAGCCATAACCATCAATGAGTGCATACTTAAAAACTTTAAAATCATTGGCATCACTTTCCTTAACAGTAAGGAGCCTATCCCTACCCTTTCCATTGAAAGATAGCCATAGGATAGCAGCCCACTGCCTTTGAGGGACATCCTGTACAACACAGGCCTTCTCAAGTGCTGCAAACCACTTGTTAATGTCATCCCCCTCCTTATAAGGGGGAACTATCTTGTGCAGATTCCTAGAATCATGCTCTTTTACAGGATTACTATCTGTAATACTGTTGCTGCCACCATGGGGTCCAAACCCCAACCTCTGTATTTCTTTTTCTAAGTCAAATGCTTGTCTATCTAAATCCAGCTGTTGCTTCTTGTACTTCAGTCTGGATTCTTCCACTCTTAATCTATTGAGCTCCCTTTCTAACATTCTGTCTTCGGGAGGGTGACTTGGGCATGCCTTGACACAGAAGAATGGTGAGAATGAACAGAGGGAGACCTGTCCCTAACAGATGGCACTCTAACAACCTGGCCTAAAGGAGTAACCTCTATACTATGATGAGAACTCACATCAGTACCAGCCCTGCTAGGTGGTCTGCTAATGGGCAGGTTGGGAAGGTTCCCTTCTAACTCCTTTACTAGGGGTGCCCCAGAATCAGAGTGGGAGCCATCAGCTAATTTCTCACCAGAAGTGCCAACTAAGGTCTTATCTTGTTCAATGAGCATATTAACTAACAGTTCTCTAGAGGGATTCTTCCCTACCCCTAAACCTCTTTCAATGCAGAGACTCCTTGCTCCTTTCCAGCTAAGGTGATCATAAGCAAGTTTGGTCAGATCAACAGTTTGACCTGTGCCAGACATTATAGAAAAGGTTTAAGGGACAGAAAAAGAAAGAAAAAGTTTCATAACCTTTTAAAGAACAGAAAAAAAACTTTAAAAACTTTTTAAGAACTTTTTGAAAGTTTTAGAGGTACTTTTCAGCACTTAGCAAAAGAGTAAGGGAAGAAAAGCAAAACTTTTTGGTTAGGTGTACATACACTGAACTTTCTTTGTATATTTTTCTCTTATGAAAAGTACAAAATGACAAAGTGGTAAGTAGTTGAAAGTACTTATCCCACCACTGCACAACCAATGTAGAAGGCTGGCCTGGCTTGTAGTGGGTACCAAGAGGTACTTACACCTTGCACCAGTTTCAGGTATCCCTTATTTGTGAAGAGGGGTGTCTAGCAGCTTAGGCTGATAGAAAAGATAGCTTAGCAGAGCAGCTTAGACTTAACTAGGAGACGAGTGAAGCTCCTACAGTACCACTAGTGTCACATGCACAATATCATAAGAAAACACAATACACAGATATACTAAAAATAAAGGTACTTTATTTTTATGACAATATGCCAAAGTATCTCAGTGAGTACCCTCAGTATGAGGATAGCAAATATACACAAGATATATGTACACAATACCACAATATGCAGTAATAGCAATAGAAAACAGTGCAAACAATGTATAGTCACAATAGAATGCAATGTGGGCACATAGGGATGGGGCAACACAAACCATATACTCTAGAAGTGGAATGCAAACCACAAATGGACCCCAAACCTATGTGACCTTGTAGAGGGTCGCTGGGACTGTAAGGAAACAGTGAGGGTTAGAAAAATAGCCCACCCCAAGACCCTGAAAAGTGGGTGCAAAGTGCACCTAAGTTCCCCAAAGAGCACAGAAGTCGGGATAGGGGAATTCTGCAAGGAAGACCAACACCAGCAATGCAACAATGATGGATTTCCTGACGAGAGTACCTGTGGAACAAGGGGACCAAGTCAAAGAGTCACGATCAAGTCGGGAGTGGACACATGCCCAGGAAATGCCAGCTGTGGGTGCAAAGAAGCTGCCACCGGATGGTAGTAGCTGTGGATTCTGCAAGAACGACAAGGGCTAGAAACTTCCCCTTTGAAGGATAGATGTCCCACGTCGTGAAGAGCCGTGCAAACGTGTTTCCGTGCAAAAATACCACAAACAAGCCTTACTAGCTGCAAGGGTCGCAGTTAGGGTTTTTGGACGCTGCTGTGGCCCAGGAGGGACCAGGATGTCGCCAATTCCGTGAGGAGTCAGAGGGTGCATCCAGCAAGACAAAGAGCCCACTCAAAAGCAAGCAGCACCCGCAGAAGTGCCGGAACAGGCACTACGAAGTGGAGTGAACCGGAGCTCACCTGAAGTCACAAAGAAGGGTCCCACGACGCCGGAGGACAACTCAGGAGGTCATTCACTGCAGGTTAGAGTGCCGGGGACCCAGGCTTGGCTGTGCACAAAGGAAATCCTGGAAGAGTGCACAAGAGCCAGAGTAGCTGCAAAACACGCGGTTCCCAGCAATGCAGTCTAGCGTGGGGAGGCAAGGACTTACCTCCACCAACCTTGGACTGAACAGTCACTGGACTGTGGGAGTCACTTGGACAGAGTTGCTGAGTTCAAGGGACCTCACTCGTCGTGCTGAGAGGAGACCCAGAGGACCGGTGATGCAGTTCTTTGGTGCCTGCGGTTGCATGGGGAAGATTCCGTCGACCCACAGGAGATTTCTTCGTAGCTTCTAGTGCAGAGAGGAGGCAGACTACCCCCACAGCATGCACCACTAGGAAAACAGTCGAGAAGGTGGCATGATCAGCGTTACAAAGTCGCAGTAGTAGTCTTTGCTACTTTGTTGCAGTTTTGCAGGCTTCCAGCGCGGTCAGCAGTCGATTTCTTGGCAGAAGGTGAAGAGAGAGATGCAGAGGAACTCTGAGGAGCTCTTGCATTCATTATCTAAAGAATTCCCCAAAGCAGAGACACTAAATAGCCAGAAAAAGAGGTTTGGCTACTTAGGAGAGAGGATATGCTAGCAATACCTGGAGGAGCCTATCAGAAGGAGTCTCTGACGTCACCTGCTGACACTGGCCACTCAGAGCAGTCCAGTGTACCAGCAGCACCTCTGTTTTCAAGGTGGCAGAGGTCTGGAGCACACTGGAGGAGCTCTGGGCACCTTCCAGGGGAGGTGCAGGTCAGGGGAGTGGTCACTCCCCTTTCCTTTGTCCAGTTTCGCGCCAGAGCAGGGCTGGGGGATCCCTGAACCGGTGTAGACTGGCTTGTGCAGAAATGGGCACCATCTGTGCCCATTAAAGCATTTCCAGAGGCTGGGGGAGGCTACTCCTCCCCAGCCCTAACATCTTTTTCCAAAGGGAGAGGGTGTAACACCCTCTCTTTGAGGAAGTCCTTTGTTCTGCCTTCCTGGCCCAGGCCTGGCTGGACCCCAGGAGGGCAGAAACCTGTCTGAGGGGTTGGCAGCAGCAGCAGCTGCATTGAAACCCCGGGAAAGGTAGTTTGGCAGTAGCCGGGTCTAAGCTAGAGACTCGGGGGATCATGGAATTGTCTCCCCAATGCCAGAATGGCATTGGGGTGACAATTCCTTGATCTTAGACATGTTACATGGCCATGTTCGGAGTTACCATTGTGACGCTATACATATGTTGTGACATATGTATAGTGCACACGTGTAATGGTGTCCCAGCACTCACAAAGTCTGGGGAATTTGCCCTGAACAATGTGGGAGCACCTTGGCTAGTGCCAGGGTGCCCACACACTAAGTAACTTAGCACCCAACCTTTACCAGGTAAAGGTTAGACATATAGGTGACATATAAGTTACTTGAGTGCAGTGGTAAATGGCTGTGAAATAACGTGGATGTTATTTCACTCAGGCTGCAAGGGCAGGCCTGTGTAAGAATTGTCAGAGCTCCCTATGGGTGGCAAAAGAAATGCTGCAGCCCATAGGGATCTCCTGGAACCCCAATACCCTGGGTACCTTAGTACCATTTACTAGGGAATTATAATGGTGTTCCAGTATGCCAATGTAAATTGGTGAAATTGGTCACTAGCCTGTTAGTGACAATTTGAAAAGAAATGAGAGAGAATAACCACTGAGGTTCTGGATAGCAGAGCCTCAGTGAGACAGTTAGTCATAACACAGGTAACACATACAGGGCACACTTATGAGCACTGGGGCCCTGGCTAGCAGGGTCCCAGTGACACATACAACTAAAACAACATATATACAGTAAAATATGGGGGTAACATGCCAGGCAAGATGGTACTTTCCTACAGTGGGCCCATATTTACATAGAAGCGTATGCCACAAAAAGTGGCATTACATCTCCCTGTAAATATGGAGCAGAGGTTAGTGTCACTGGAGCATCACGTAAAGTGACGCTCCATTGGCGCTAGGGGCTCTTAATATGCCCCTAATTTTACTAATTTTGACACAAAGGTGCAGATGTATGGTAAGTGGTGCTGCACAAAGTGCAGCACCACTTTCCCTGCACCCCTTAGTACCCCCTTACCACCACCATGTGTGCGCCATATTTAAAATACGGTGCACCATTGCTCAGGGTAGGGGGCAATAGCATCATTGTAGGAAAGTAGCCTCTTTCTAGCCTTGTTACCCCCACTTATGGCCCGTTTGTGAGTATATGCCAGGGTGTTTTTACTGTCTCACAGGAATCCTGCTAGCTAGGGCCCAGTGCTCATAGTGAAAACACTATGTTATCAGTGTGTTTGTTATGTGCTAGCCAGGACCCCAGTGCTCATATGTTTGTGGCCTATATGTGTTCCCTGTGTGGTGCCTAACTGTCTCACTGAGGCTCTGCTAACCAGATCCTCAGTGGTTATGCTCTCTCTGCTTTCCAAAATTGTCACTACAGGCTAGTGACTAAATTAACAAATTCACATTGGCATACTGGAACACCCATATAATTCCCTAGTGTATGGTACTGAGGTACCCAGGGTATAGGGGTTCCAGGAGATCCCTATGGGCTGCAGCATTTCTTTTACCACCCATAGGGAACTCAGACACTTCTTAAACAGGCCTGCCACTGCAGCCTGAGTGAAATAATGCCCACATTATTTAACAGCCATTTTAAACTGCACATAAGTAAGTTATAAGTCACCTATATGTCTAACCTTTACCTGGTGAAGGTTGGGTGCCAAGTTACTTAGTGTGTGGGCACCCTGGCACTAGCCAAGGTGCCCCCACATTGTTCAGGGCAATTTCACCGGACTTTGTGAGTGCGGGGACAACATTACACGCGTGCCCTACACATAGGGCACCACCTATGTGTAGCGTCACAATGGTAACTCCGAACATGGCCATGTAACATGTCTAAGATCATGGAATTGTCACCCCAATACCATTCTGGTATTGGGGAGACAATTCCATGATCCCCCGGATCTCTAGCACAGAACCCGGGTACTGCCAAACTGCCTTTCCGGGGTTTCACTGCAGCTGCTGATGCTGCCAACCCCTCAGACAGGTTTCTGCCCCCCTGGGGTCCAAGCAGCCCTGGCCCAGGAACGCAGAACAAAGGACTTCCTCAGAGAGAGGGTGTTACACCCTCTCCCTTTGGAAAAGGTGAGAAAGGCTGGGGAGGAGTAGCCTCCCCCAGCCTCTGGAAATGCTTTGATGGGCACAGATGTTGCCCATCTCTGCATAAGCCAGTCTACACCGGTTCAGGGATTCCTCAGCCCTGCTCTGGCGTGAAACTGGACAAAGGAAAGGGGAGTGACCACTCCCCTGACCTGCAACTCCCAGGGGAGGTGCCCAGAGCTCCTCCAGTGTGCCCCAGACCTCTGCCATCTTGGATTCAGAGGTGTTGCTGGCACACTGGACTACTCTGAGTGGCCAGTGCCAGCAGGTGACGTCAGAGGCTCCTTCTGAGAGGCTCTTACCTCTCTTAGTAGCCAATCCTCCTTCCTAGGTAGCCAAGCCTCCTTTTCTGGCTATTTAGGGTCTCTGCTTTTGGGATCTCGCCAGAAAACGAATGCAAGAGCTCACCAGAGTTCCTATGCGTCTCCCTCTTCACCATCTGCCAAAGGATCGACCGCTGACTGCTCAGGACGCCTGCAAAACTGCAACAAAGTAGCAAGACGACTACCAGCAACATTGTAGCGCCTCATCCTGCTGGCTATCTCGACTGTTTCCAGGTGGTGCATGCTCTGGGGGTAGCCTGCCTCCTCTCTGCACCAGGAGCTCTGAAGAAATCTCCCGTGGGTCAACGGAATCTTCCCCCTGCAACCGCAGGCACCAAAAGACTGCATCACCAGTCCTCTGGGTCCCCTCTCAGCACGACGAGAGTGGTCCCTGGAACTCAGCAACTCTGTCCAAGTGACTCCCACAGTCCAGTGACTCTTCAGTCCAAGTCTGGTGGAGGTAAGTCCTTGTCTCCCTACGCTAGACTGCATTGCTGGGTACCGCATGATTTTCAGCTGCTCTGGCTCCTGTGCACCCCTCCAAGATTTCCTTTGTGCACAGCCAAGCCTGAGTTTCCGGCACTCCGTCCTGCAGTGCTCAACCCTCTGAGTTGGCCTACGACGTTGTGGGGCCTTCCTTTGCAACTCTGTGTGGACTCCAGTTCACAAATCTTCTATGTGCCTGTTCGGGTTCTTCTGCGGGTGCTGCCTGCTTTTGTAGGAGCTTTCTGAGTTGCTGAGAGCCCCCTCTGTCTCCTCCTTCAAGGGGCGACATCCCAGCCCTTCCTGGTCCCCAGCAGCACCCAAACACCTCTCCCTCGACCCTTGCAGCTAGCAAGGCTTGTTTGTGGTATTTCTGCATGGGAACACGTCTGCAACCTTCAGCACGCCGTGTGACATCTTCCATCCAAAGGAGAAGTTCCTGGCTCTCTTCGTTGTTGCAGAATCCTAAGCTTCTTCCATCCAGAGGCAGCTTCCTTGCACCTTCATGCAGGGGTTTCCTGGGCTCCTGCCCCCCTTGACACTATCGTGACTCTTGGACTTGGTCCTCTTGCCTTGCAGGTCCTCAGGTCCAGGAATGCACCTTCAGTGCCTTGCTGGTGTTTGTTGTTTTTGCAGAATCCCCCTATCACGACTATTGTGTCCTTTTGGGGAAGTAGGTGTACCTTACTCCTACTTTTCAGGGTCTTGGGGTGGGGTATCTTGAACACCCTAACTGTTTTCTTACAGTCCCAGCGACCCTCTACAAGCTCCCATAGGCCTGGGGTCCATTCATGATTCGCATTCCACTTTTGGAGTATATGGTTAGTGTTGCCCCTAGACCTATGCTTGCCTTTTGCAACCTATTGTAATTCCTCACTGTTTGCATTACTTTTCTGACTCTTACTTGCCTGTTTTGGGTTTGTGTACATAGGACTTGTGTATATTTTTTACGTTCTTACTGAGGGTACTCACTGAGATCCTTTTAGCATATTGTCATAAAAATAAAGTACCTTTATTTTTAGTAACACTGTTTATTGTGTTTTCTTATGATATTGTGCATATGATATAAGTGGTATAGTAGGAGCTTTACATGTCTCCTAGTTCAGCCTAAGCTGCTTTGCCATAGCTACCTTCTATCAGCCTAAGCTGCTAGAAAGACCTCTATTCTACTAATAAGGAATAACTGGACCTGGCACAGAGTGTAAGTACCTTTGATACCCACTACAAGCCAGGCCAGCCTCCTACATGTACCTCAAGCATCCCTACACACTTTGAATTATCCACCTGTACCTCAAGCATTCCTACACACTGTGAATTATCCACCTGTACCTCAAGCATCCCTACACACTGTCAATTATCTACCTGTACCTCATGCATTCCTACACACTGTGAGTTATCCACATGTATCTCATGCGTCCCCACACTCAATGAATTACCCACCTGTACCTCAAGCATTTCTACTCACTGTGAAATATCCACCTGTACCTCATGCATCCCTACACACTATGAATTATCCATCTGTACCTCATGCATCCCTAAAGACTGTGAATTATCTATCTGTACCTCATGCATCCCTACACACTGTGAATTATCCACCTGTGCCTCAAGCATCCTTACACACTGTGAATTATCCACCTGTACTTCAAACATTCCTACACACTGTGAATTATCCACCTGTACCTCAAGCATTACTACACACTGTCAATTATCCACCTGTACCTCAAGCATCCCTACACACTGTGAATTATCCACCTGTAGCTCAAGCGTTCCTACACACTATGAGTTATCCACATGTATCTCACGCCTCCCTACACACTATGAATTATCCAACTGTACCTCAAGCATCCCTACACACTGTGAATTATTCACCTCTACCTCAAGCATCCATACACACTGCAAATTATCCACCTGTACCTCAAGCACCCCTACACACTGTGAATTATCCACCTGTACCTCAAGCATCCCTACACATTGTGAATTATCCACCTGTACCTCAAGCAGTACTACACACTGATAATTATCCACCTGTACCTCAAGCATTCCTACAGACTGTGAATTACCCACCTGTACTTCAAGCATTCCTGCACACTGTGAATTATCCACCCGTACCTCAAGCATCCCTACACACTGTGAATTATCCACCTGTACCTCAAGCATCCCTATACACTGTGAATTATCCACCTGTACCTCAAGCATTCCTACACAATGCAAATTATCCACCTGTACCTCAAGCATTCGTACACACTGTGAATTATCCAACTGTACCTCAAGCTTCCCTACACACTGTGAGTTATCCACCTGTACCTCAAGCATCCCTACACACTGTGAATTATCCACCTGTACTCAAGCATTCCTACACATTGTGAATTATCCACCTGTACCTTAAACATCCCTACAAACTGTGAATTATCCACCTGTACCTCAAGTATTCCTACACACTGTGAATTATCCAACTGTACCTCAAGCATTCCTACACACTGTGAATAATCCACCTGTACCTCAAGCATTCCTACACACTGTGAATTATCCACCTATACCTCAAGCATTCTTACACACTGTGAATTATCCACCTGTACCTCAAGCATTTCTACACACCCTGAGTTATCCACCATTACCTCACGCATCCCTACACACTGTGAATTATCCACCTGTACCTCAAGGAACCCTACACACTGAATTATTCATCTGTACCTCATGCATCCCTACACACTGTGAATTATCCACCTGTACTCAAGCATTCCTACACTGTGAATTATCCACCTGTACCTTAAACATCCCTACAAACTGTGAATTATCCACCTGTACCTCAAGCATTCCTACACACTGTGAATTATCCAACTGTACATCACACATCCATACACACTGTGAAATATCCACCTATACCTCAAGCATCCCTAGTCACTGTGAATTATCCACCTATACCTCAAGCATCCCTACACACTATGAATAATCCACCCGTACCTCAAGCATTCCTACACACTGTGAATTATCGACCTGTACCTCAAGCATTGCTACACACTGTGAATTATTCACCTCTACCTCAAGCATCGATACACACTGTGAGTTATCCACCATTACCTCATGCATCCCTACACACTGTGAATTATCCACCTGTACCTTGTGTTCCTCGTCACCCTGAATTATCCTCCCATACTGCATGCATGCCTCACCACCTTGGTTTATCCAACATACTTTGTACATTGCTAGGCACCTTGATTTATCCATCTGCACCTTATGCATCCCTACACACTGTGAATTATCCAGCTGTACCTCAAGCATGCCTATACAATGTGAATTATCCACCTGAACCTCAATCATCTCTACACAATGTGAATTATTCACCTGCACCTCAAACATTCCTACACACTGTGAATTATCCCCCAAGCATCCCTACACACTGTGAATTATCCACATGTACCTCAAGCATTCCAACACACTGTGAATTATCCACCTGTACCTCAAGTATCCCTATACAGTGTGAATTATCCACATGTACCTCATGCATCCTTACACACTATCAATTATCCATCTGTACCTTATGCACCCCTACACACTGTAAATTATCCATCTGTACCTCAAGCATTACAACTCACTGTGAATTATCCAACTGTACCTCCTGTCTCCCAACACACTGTGAATTATCCACCTGTACCTTAAGCATCCCTACACAATGTGAATTATCCACCTGTACCTCAAGCATACCTACACACTGTGAATTATCCACCATTACCTCATGCATCCCTACACACTGTGAATTATCCACCTGTACCTCAAGGAACCCTACACACTGTGAATTATCCATCTGTAGCTCAAGCACTCTTACACGCTGTGAATTATCCACCTATACCTCATGCATTTCTACACACTCTGAATTATCCACCTGTACCCCATGCATCCCTACACACTATGAATTATCCACCTGTACCTCAAGCATTCCTACCAACTGTGAATTATCCATCTGTACCTCAAGCATCCCTATACAATGTGAATTATCTTCCTGTACCTTAAGCATCCCTACCCATTTTGAATTATCCACCTGTACCTCTTGTGCTCCTCGTCACCCTGAATTATCCCCCCTAGCTCATGCATTCCTCACAACCTTGGATTATCCAACGTACTTTATACATTGCTAGGCACCTTGATTTATCCATCTGTACCTCATGCATCCCTACACACTATGAATTATCCATCTGTACCTTATGGATCCCTACACACTGTGAATTATCCATCTGTACCTCAAGCATCACTACACAATGTGAATTTCCAACTGGTCCTCCTGTGTCCCTACTCACTGTGAATTATCCACCTGTACCTCATGCATTCCTACACACTGTGAATTATCCACCTGTACCTTATGCATCCCTACACACTGTGAATTATCCTCCTGTACCTCAAGAATCACTACACACTGTGAATTATCCACCTGTACCCCGTGCATCCCTACACACTGTGAATTATGCATCTGTAGCTCAAGCATCACTACACACTGTGAAATATCCATCTGTATCTCATGCATCCCTACACACTGTGAATTATCCACCTGTACCTCATGCATCCCTACACACTGTGACTTATCCACCTGTATCTCATGCATCCCTACACACTGTGAATTATCCACCTGTGCCTCAAGCATAACTACACACTGTGAATTATCCACCTGTACCTCAAGCATCACTACACACTGTGAATTATCCACCTGTACCCCATGGATCCCTACACACTGTGAACTATGCATCTGTACCTGAAGCATCCCTACACACTGTGAATTATCCACCTGTACCTCATGCATCCCTACAGACTGTGAATTATCCACCTGTACCTCATGCATCCCTACACACTGTGAATTATGCATCTGTACCTCAAGCATCACTACACACTGTGAAATATCCACCTGTACCTCATGCATCCCTACACACTGTGAATTATCCACCTGTATCTCATGCATCCCTACACACTGAATTATCCACCTGTATCTCATGCATCCCTACACACTGTGAATCATCCACCTGTATCTCATACATCCCTACACACTATGAATTATCCATCTTTACCTCATTCATTCCTAGCCATCCTGATGTATCCACTTGTACCTTATTCATTCCGGGCCATCCTGACATATCCACTTGTACTTCATTCATTCCTAGCTATTCTGACGTATCCTCCTGTACCTCATTCATTCCTAGTCATCCTGACGTATCCACTTGTACTTCATTCATTCTTAGCCATCCTGACGTATCCACTTGTACCTCATTCATTCCTAGCCATCCTGACGTATCCACTTGTACTTCATTCAGTCCTAGCCATCCTTACTTGTCCACCTGTACCTCATTCATTCCTAGCCATCCTGACGTATCCATGCTTTGCTGCACCCCCTGACAACACATGACCCTCAAATTCTCACCTGAGGGAAAAGAAAGGTTCCTAACAGAAACAGCTTGGAAGATGTTTTAATAACATGTAAGTTCCTGTGGCAGCACTTAAAATGAGCATCTTGTAGAATGTACTGCACTGATATGCTCTGCATGTGATTCAGGTGTGTGGAAGAAACCTCATAATCCCATCTATAGCTGTCCTTGTCCTGGCACAAGATCTTCTATTCTTGTATCCCTTCCAGTCCTCATTCTTACTGCATGTATGTCTTTATCTATATATGGTGTGTTTCTATAATGTGATAAATGCAGTCATCCCTGAGTGGAGTGCAGCTGGTTCTGAGAGTGGAGGGATGTTGTGTTCTTTAAAGTGGCAACTCTTCAACATCAACCTGAATTTCAGAAGCGTTTGGGGGTACCAAGGAATAGAGGGGTGTTGATGGGGAACGCCTGCTGTACAGTCTTTAGTTTTTTGCTCTTCTCCATCTCCTAGCTGAGGGTGTCCCAGTTGAGGGTGTGTCATTTTGTTAATGGGATGATCAGCACCCAGGTAGGTGGGGTCATGGTCAGAAGGCAGATTGGTAGGCGAGATGACCATTGTTAAGCCGGGTGACGGTTGGTAGACGGGGTGACGGTTGGTAGGCTGGGTAACGGTTGGTAGACCGGGTGACGGTTGTCAGGCAGGCAGGGTGATGATTGTTAGGCGGGGTGATGATTGGTATGCGGGGTGACGGTTGGTAGGTGGGGTGACAGTTGGTAGAAGGGGTGACGGTTGGTTGGCAGGGTGACAGTTGGTAGGCCAGGTGACGGTTGGTAAGCTGGGTGATGATTGGTAGGCCGGGTGATGGTTAGCGGGAGGGGTAACATTGGTAAGTGGAGTGATGTTTGGTAGGCTGGGTGATGTTTGGTAGGTGGGGTGACGGTTAGTAAGCGGGGTGCCAGTTGGTAGGCGGGCTGGGAGACAGGGTGACGGTTGGTAGGTGGGGTGATGGTTGGTGGGCCTAGTGATGGTTTGTAGGCGGGTTGATGTTTTAGTTGGCCAGGTAACATTTGGTAGGTGGGGTGACAGTTGGTAGGTGGGTGATGGTTGGTAGGCCGGGTGACGGTTAGCAGGAGGGGTGACATTGGTAAGTGGAGTGATGTTTGGTAGGCTGGGTGATGTTTGGTAGGAGGGGTGACGGTTGGTAAGCGGGGTGCTAGTTGGTAGGCGGGCTGGTAGGCAGGGTGATGGTTGGGAGGCAGGGTGATGGTTGGTGGGCCTAGTGACGGTTTGTAGGTAGGGTGACGGTTGGTAGGTGGGGTGAGGGTTGGTAGGCTGGGTGGCAGTTGGTTGGCGGGGTGACAGTTGAAAGGCCGGGTGACGGTTGGCAGGTGGGGGATAGTTGTGATGGCTTTGTAGAGGATGCAGTTCTTTTAGAAGCTTGACTGTGGTGCAGGCAGGAGGACCCACAGAAATCCCCTCAGGGGTATGGGATGTGGCCATATTTATTCAGGCTCTGAATTAAATGCTGTGGCATGCAGAGTACAGTTTAGGGTGGCTAGTGTGAAGGACTCTGGCAAAAGCCTTACCAACTGCCACAAAGGTGGCAAGTAAGCACCATCCTCTCTTGCTGAGTCTATGTTCAGGTCTTTCATGGACCCCTTATCTTCCAAATATCATTGACAATGCTCATGAACAACGAAACCGAGGATTATGTGCAGGGAGGGCAGCAAGTCACCTTGCTACCCTGTCCTACGGCACAGGCAACGGGCAGAAAAGTGTCCTATTTATCCAAAACGGTGCATTCCTGTCCTTTCCTCTGTGCTGCTGCATTTTTGACATCCACAGCACCAACACATCATCCTTTCACCATGGTGCAAGGGTGCCTGTATTGAATGCAGGATTGTTTTTGTGAAGGAAGGATTGTGTACCTTCCTGCACAAAAAACAATCATGGGAGGCTCTTTTCTCTTTCTATGTGTGCTGCAGAATGCAGTACACATAGATAAAGGAGAAAGTAGGAGAAATGAAGATATTTCTGCCTGCTGTGCCCCTCTTGAGGAGGCGCGTCTTTTTTGTGCATTCCCAGGTTTGTCAGATTTGAGAAATCTGGAAATGAGTCAAAAGCCATGGGAGTTGTGTGGGAACAACAATGCAGTATTCTTATAATACCTTCCTTTGTGTAGAGTAATGCAACCCAAAGATTTGCCCTGGATTGTCTTACTACATATTTCTGAAGTGAATCAATGCCCTGCAAAGTGGCTTTGCGTGGCTTTCAAAAATATGACTTTGAGATTTGACCCACTCATGTACCACTTTGTGTGGTGCAAGCATGGCACAGCTCTCTAGTAAATGTGCCCCTATGTGTTTTATATTCCTTGACTTGATTTAACCTCTGTTGGCGCCACGGTGGGGGCACTGAAAAGGAAGATGTAGGAGCTGACAAATGAAGGCGAAGTGAAGTTTATCAGATCAGACATCGCTACACTCCAGTAATGGGTGGAACAGTGGAAAAATGACTTGATGACTTTGAATACTGCGTGACTGATGCCAGAACATATGACATGGACAAAAGACTTGATTGACTTTGAGATTCCCTCCAGGCGAGAGATTCTAAGCCATTCCTGAAAGAAAATAGAATAATTATAATGGTGACCTATTGAAAATATTCTTATCCAAAGTACTGTCCATTGCATTTTCCAGTGGGGATCCAGAGGGCACACAGAATAAAGCCCCATGATTCCATGAATGCAATGAATCCACACCCAATCATCACCTGCTTTGTGACACACTAGAATACCATAGGACACTTAGCACAGTGGATGTCCACTTCTACACACATCACAAAAAAGACCTTTCTAGCTATCTCTACTCCTCTATTTGCACTGGCAGTTTCTGCCCCAATGCTCCCGGGCACTGCTCACCATTGAAGCTTTGAGAGTTATTTCGATCCCTGTGATAACACATGTTTTCACCTCTTCCATTCTTAGAGGATCTCACTCACCCTCTCTCCCTTCACCCCCAGGGCCCCATCTTTGCCCATTCCAGTTCATCTCACCCTACGCTACTGGTTTTCTATGACAGGGAGATTAACTCACAACTGTGTCCTCTCATTACTCAATGTCATTGCTACCCCCATCTCTTCTCCTTCGCTCTGTCTGATGAGTGCCTCACTCACCCCCACTTTGGCCTAGTCCTACAACCCATAACATTGGTAACCTCAAAACACAGGCTTGTTTCCTTTAATGTTAATAGGCTATCAGATTTCAAAAAATTGAAAAAATACTAAGCTATTTTGTGAGAAAGTAGCCTCTTTCTAGCCTTGTTACCCCCACTTTTGGACTGTTTGTGAGTATATGTCAGGGTGTTTTCACTGTCTCACTGGGATCCTGCTAGCCAGGGCCCAGTGCTCATAGTGAAGACCCTATGTTGTCAATATGTTTGTTATGTGTCACCGGGATCCTGCTAACCAGGACCACAGTGCTCATAAGTTGTGGACTATATGTGTTCCCTGTGTGATGCCTAACTGTCTCACTGAGGCTCTGCTAATCAGAACCTAAGTGGTTATGCTCTCTCTGCTTTCCAAATTTGTCACTAACAGGCTAGTGACTAAATTTACCAATTCACATTGGCATACTGGTACACCTATATAATGCCCTTGTATATGGTACTGAGGTACTCAGGGTATTGGGGTTCCAGGAGATCCCTATGGGCTGCAGCATTTCTTTTGCCACCCATAGGGAGCTCTGACAATTCTTACACAGGACTGCCACTGCAGCCTGAGTGAAATAATGCCCACGTTATTTCACCGCCATTTAACACTGCACATAAGTAACTTATAAGTCACCTATATGTCTAACCTTCACCTGGTGAAGGTTGAGTGCAAAGTTGCTTAGTGTGTGGGCACCCTAGCCAAGGTGCCCCCACATTGTTCAGGGCAATTTCCCCGGATTTGAGAGTGCGGGGACACCATTACACACGTGCACTATACATGAGTCACTACCTATGTATAGCACCACAATGGTAACTCTGAACATGGCCATGTAACATGTCTAAGATCATTGAACTGTCACCCCAATACCATTCTGGTATTGGGGAGACAATTCCATGATACCCCCGGTCTCTAGCACAGAACCCAGGTACTGCCAAACTGCCTTTCCGGGGTCTCCACTGCAGCTACTGCTGCTGCCAACCCCTTTCTGCCCCCCTGGGGTCCAGGCAGCCCTGGCCCAGGAAGGCAGAACAAAGGACTTTCTCAGAGAGAGAGTGTTACACCCTCTCCCTTTGGAAAAGGTGAGAAATGCTGGGGAGGAGTAGCCTCCCCCAGCCTCTGGAAATGCTTTGATGGGCACAGATGGTGCCCATCTCTGCATAAGCCAGCCTACACCGATTCAGGGATCCCCCAGCCCTGCTATGGCCCGAAACTGGACAAGGGAAAGGGGAGTGACCACTCCCCTGACCTGCACCTCCCAGGGGAGGTGCCCAGAGCTCCTCCAGCATGCCCCAGACCTCCGCCATCTTGGATTCAGAGGTGTTGCTGGCACACTGGACTGCTCTGAGTGGCCAGCGCCAGCAGGTGACGTCAGAGGCTTCTTCTGATAGGCTCTTACCTCTCTTGGTAGCCCATCCTCCTAACCTGGTAGCCAAAACTCCTTTTCTGGCTATTTAGGGTCTCTGCTTTGGGGAATTCTTCAGATAACGAATGCAAGAGCTCATCAGAGTTCCTCTGCATCTCCCTCTTCACCTTCTGACAAATGATTGACCGCTGACTGCTCAGGACGCCTGCAAAACCGCAACAAAGTAGCAAGACGACAACTAGCAACCTTGTATTGCTTCATCCTGCCGGCTTTCTCGACTGCTTCCAGGTGGTGCATGCTCTGGGGGTAGCCTGCCTCCTCTCTGCACCAGGAGCTCTGAAGAAATCTCCCGTGGGTCGACGGAATCTTCCCCCTGCAACCGCAGTCAACAAAAGACTGCATCACCGGTCCTCTGGGTCCCCTCTCAGCACAATGAGCATGGTCCCTGGAACTCAGCAACTCTGTCCAAGTGACTCCCACAGTCCAGTGACTCTTCAGTCCAAGTCTGGTAGAGGTAAGTCCTTGCCTCCTCACGCTAGACTGCATTGCTGGGTACCGCATGAATTGCAGCTGCTCCGGCTCCTGTGCACTCTTCCAGGATTTCCTTCGTGAACAGCCAAGCCTGGGTCCCCCACACTCTAACCTGCAGTGCACAACCTTCTGAGTTGTCCTCCAGCATCGTGGGACTCCCTTTTGTGACTTCAGGTGGACTCTGGTTCACTTTTCTTCTAAGTGCCTGTACAGGTACTTCTGCGGGTGCTGCCTGCTTCTGTGAGGGCTCCCTACGTTGCTGGGTGCCCCCTCGGTCTCCTCATCCAAGTGGCGACATCCTGGTCCCTCCTAGGCCACAGCAGCACCCAAAAACCCTAACTGCGACCCTTGCCGGTAGCAAGGCTTGTTTGTAGTCTTTCTGCGTGGGAATACCTCTGAAAGCTTCTTCACGACGTGGGATATGCATCCTCCAAAGGGGAAGTTCCTAGTCCTTTTCTTTCTTGCAGAACTCCAAGCTTCTTCCAACAGGTGGCAGCTTCCTTGCACCCTCAGCTGGCCTTTCCTGGGCTCCTGCCCACTCTCGACACTGTCGCGACTATTGGACTTGGTCCCCTTGTCTTACAGGTACTCATGTCCGGAAATCCACTGTGTGGTGCCTAACTGTGTCACTGAGGCTCTGCTAACCAGAACCTCAGTGCTTATGCTCTCTCTGTCTTTAAAAATTGTCACTGCAGGCTAGTGACCATTTTTACCAATTCTGATTGGCACACTGGAACACCCTTATAATCCACTAGTATATGGTACCTAGGTACCCAGGGTATTGGGGTTTCAGGAGATCCCTATGCAGCATTTCTTTTGCCACCCAGAGGGAGCTCAGACAATTCTTACACAGGACTGCCACTGCAGCCTGAGTGAAATAACGTCCATGTTATTTCACAGCCATTTTACACTGCACTTAAGTAACTCATAAGTCACCTATATGTCTAACCATCACCTAGTGAAGGTCAGGTGCAAAGTTACTAAGCATTAGCCAAGGTGCCCCAACATTGTTCAGGGCAATTTGCCCGGACCTTGTGAGTGCAGGACACCATTACATGCGTGCACTACATATAGGTCACTACCTATATGTAGCTTCACAATGGTAACTCCGAATATGGCCATGTAACATGTCTAAGATCATGGAATTGTCCCTACATGCCAAATCTGGTATTGGGGTGCCAATCCCATGCATCCCTGGGGCTCCAACATGGACCCCGGGTACTGCCAATCCAGCTCTCTGGGGTTTTCAATGCAGCTAACGCTGCTGCCAACCCTCAGACAGGCTCCTGCCCTCCTGAGGTCTGGGCAGCCCAGTCCCAGGAAGGCAGAACAAAGGATTTCCTCTGAGAGAGGGTGTTACACCCTCTCCCTTTGGAAATAGGTGTTAAGGGCCTGAGAGGAGCAGCCTCTCCAGGCCTCTGGAAATGCTTTGAAGGGCACAGATGGTGCACTCCTTGCATAAGCCAGTCTACACCGGTTCAGGAATCCCCCAGCCCCAGCTCTGGTGCGAAACTAGACAAAGGAAAGGGGAGTGACCACTCCCCCGTTCATCACCACCCCGGGGTGGTGCCCTGAGCTCCTCCAGTGTATCCCAGACCTCTGCCATCTTGAATGCAGCGGTGAGGGCACAAGGGAGGCCTCTGAGTGGCCAGTGCCAGTAGGTGATGTCAGAGACCCCTCCTGATAGGTGCTTACCTGACTAGGTGGCCAATCCTCCTCTGAGGGATAACTAGGGTCTCTCCTGTGGGCTTCTCTTCAGACAACGAATGCAAGAGCTCACCAGAGTTTCACTGCATCTCCCTCTTCGACCTCTGCAAATAATCAACTGCTAACTGCTCCAGGACACCTGCAAAACTGCAACAAAGTAGCAAGAAGACTACAAGCAACATTGTAGCGCCTAATCTTGCCGGCTTTCTCAACTGTTTCCTGGTGGTGCATGCTCTGAGGGCTGTCTGCCTTCACCCTGCACTGGAAGCCAAGAAGAAATCTCCGATGGGTCGACGGAATCTTCCCCCTGCCAACGCAGGCACCAAACTTCTGCATCACCAGTCTTCTGGGTCCCCTCTCATCTTGACGAGCATGGTCCCTGGAACACAGGAGCTGGATCCAAGTGACCCGGAGAGTCCAGTGGTCCATCTGTCCAAATTGGTGGAGGTAAGTCCTTGCCTCCCCACGCCAGACAGTAATCCTGTGTACTGTATGGACTGCAGCTGCTAGGGCTTCTCTGCACTCAAGCAAGGATTCCTTCATGCACAGCATAGCCCAGGTCCCCAGCACTCCGTCCTGCATTACTCAGCTCTCTGAGTTGACCACCAGCTTCGTGGGACCCTATTTTGTTGTATTGAGATGACCGCCATGCTCAGATTTCTTGAATGCCTGTTCAAGTGCTTCTGCAGGTGCTGCCTGCTTCTGCATGGACTCTCTCTGTTGCTGAGAGCCCCGTCTGTCTCCTCCTCCAGGTCCTTCCTGGGCCTGTGCAGCACCCATTATCTTCAACCACGACTCTTGCAACTAGCAAGGCTTGTTTGTGGTCTTTCTGCATGAAATTAACTCTGCATCCTCCATCATGCCGTGGGACATCTTCTGACCAAAGGAAAAGTTCCTGGCACCTTCCGTTGTTGTAGAATCTTCGGCTTCTTCCACCCGGAGGCAGCCCTTTTTGCACCTTCATCCGGGGTTTAGTGGGCTCCTGCCCCCCCTGGACACTTGCGTGACTCTTGGACTTGGTCCCCTTCCTTTACAGGTCCTCAGGTCCAGAAATCCGTCTTCAGTTCTTTGCAGTCAGTTGTTGCCTTTGCAGAATCCCCTATCTCGACTTTACTGTCTTTCTGGGGTAGTAGGGTAACTTTCCTCCCACTTTTCAGGGTCTTGGCGTGGGGTATCTTGGACACCCATAGGCCTATATTTATACTTTTTTAGTGCCGCATTTGCGCCCTTTTTTTTACACAAAAGCGGCGCAAACTTACAAAATACAATTGTCATTGGGATTACAAATGATGTGAGATCTTGAGACCCATCATCTTGTTCCAACTGATGATACACAGTTCAAAATTCAAAGGCATAAAACATTTGGCATCAGAAAAGGTAGAAATAATTTATTTGGTACTATTTGTTAAGTCTACAAGTCAAATATCAGTATCCCCTTCATGTGTTCTAGCTATGGGGATCGGGGGCAAATGACTCTGTAGGATCCACTGGTTCAATGACCCCTAATTTGCACACCTTTTCTAGTTCACTGGTCACTGCATCCTTAACGTTCAGAGGAATTCATCTTACCTTAGCCACAACTAAAACTGGATTTTTTTCTCAATTTTATTTGGAGTTTATATCCTAAATGTTTGCTTAGTTGGTACTGAAAGAATCACTGAAACTCCCTCACAAATGTGTAGTTGTTTGATACTAGTTCTTCAACTTGAACGTGTGGATCCTGGCTAGGATTCAAGCTCACAACCAAAATGCCTTGATGATCACACCCTAACAGGTCACCAACCACATGTGATACACATCTTTTCCCAACAGTACACGTTTCCAACTTCAGTATGCGTTTCAGAGTACCGTGGCATCTTAATTAATAAACCATCATAACCACCACTTTCTTGATAGTCTTCCCATTCAGGAAGCACGTTTCAAAAGTCCTTTGAAATTATACTGGATGGACAGAAAGAATCAAATTTAATTTGGAACCTTACAAAATTGATCACTACAACCTCAGCCGGATAGGCACTGGGTATGACTTTAACTTGCAGAATGACTTCCTGACAAACTTCTGAAGGCTCGCCCTTAGAAACCTTCTTCCCTTTACTTGTGCAACACTTACTGAAGTGACTCTTCCTACCACAGGCATATCGTGTAAGAGACCATGAATTGTCATTGGCCCAATGTCCTCCCATTCCACACTTAAATCAATGTGCTTCTGAACTCTGTATCAGACGTTTTAGGAAGTAACTTGATTTTAAGCATACACACCTCGCCTTCATTGTGGATGTCATATCCTTCTCTGTTCTCAGTACTTCCATGCATATGTTCTTGTTTTGCCACCAGTGGTACTTCTTCCATAAGTGGGTCATCCACAGCTCTTCTTAAATTATAGCATTATTACATCTTAAAACAAATTGTTCACTCATTCTTCCTTCAGTAGGTTCCCCAAACTTGTAGCTTGTTGTAAGTCTGAGGAAGCTAGTGAAAACAATCTTCAGCCGACTCAGGTTTCCCTTGCCTACTCAATCCAAAAATGACACCTTACCAAGACGGTATGTTGTCTTGGATGGTAGTGTAAATCCAGTTTAGTTTTTTAATAGCGGTTTCATCGTCATTCAGATTTCTATGCTCATCCCTTGATAATGCAGGTACATTCTTTAACTCTTGTCATTCCACACCTAGGCAATGTGTACAACAATGCATGTTTTCTTTCTGAACTTAAGTTGGTACCACAAACTTGTGTGTAATTGCCATTAACCTACTTCCATTTGTTCCACTTGAGATTTCATTCACCAGTGGATGTTAGAAAAAAGTGGAGCAGAAACATTCTGCATGTTCCTCAAATTCTACAGCATGAATTGTCGCTTGGTAAACTGACCATAATGCTACTGCTGTAAGAACCATCTAACTAACTCTGATCTTGATAGAACTGGAGGTTATTTGTGGCAACTACCGACTTCCATAAAGTTACCCAGTACCCTTGATCTATTACTTAGGCCCATATTTATACTTTCTGGCACAAACCTGCGTTAGCGAAGATTTGCGTCAAAAAGTATAGCGCCGGCTAGCGCCATTCCTGGACGCCAGCCGGGCGTCATATTTAAGCTATGACGCTAGCTGGCCCTAAGACCCGATTAGCGATAACATTTTTGACACTAACCGGGTAGGGGAGGTGTGGGGAAAACTGGTGGTTGTGTGGGAAACAATGGTGCTAGTCAGCTTTGAGTCAAAAAAATTACTCTAACCTGACTAGCGTAATTGTTTTGACGCACAACCACCATGGACATGACTCCTGTCTTAGTAAAGACAGGAATCATGCCCCCCAGCCCAATGGCCATGCCTAGGGGACTTATGTCCCCTGGGCATGGCCATTGGGCACAGTGCATGTAGGAGGGCCCAAGCTTGGCCCCCCTTGGCACTTTAAAAAAACCAATTAAAATACTTACCTGGACTTTCCTGTGATGGGCCCCCCCATCCTTAGGTGTCCTCCAGGTGTGGGTGGGAGTGACCCTGGGGGCAGGGAAGGGCACCTGCTGGCTGTTTCCATGGTCTCTGACCATGGAAAAAGGCCCACAGGTCTCCTAACACCTGCCCTGACCAAGGCGTTACATAATGGTGCCAAGAAGGGTTAGCGCCATTATTTAAGGCCCTCCTTCTCCTGTGTGTGATTTTTGCACAGGAGGATAAATAAGGCGATAGGGCCTTTGAGTCATTTCTTGCCCTGGAGCACCTACCTTGCATCTCATTGATGCAAGGTAGCCTTTCACGGTAAACAAAATATGCTAACTCCATAACTTTGGCTTTAGACGGGTCTAGCGCCAAAGTATAAATATGGAGATAGGTTTGCGTCGAATTAGCGTTAAAAAAATAAAATGACACTCATTTGACACAAACAGAGTATAAATATGACCCTTAGTGTACTCGCTCATCCTGAGTGCACCTACACAAATACATTTGTGTGCCCTTTAAAATGTAAGTAACCACTTCTCCTTGAGTCTCACTCTGACCGGTCAGCAAATAATAACTGAGAAAAATCATGCTGCTCTTTTGATACTTTGCTTTAACAGTATTTCATATGTAGCCATATGAGCCACAGAACCATATAAAATGGCTGAAATGTCATCAATTTTGCACTACTAAATGCTTCCTATTTTGTAACTGACCTCCATACTGAAGAATGTATACAGAAACTTCCCACTGTTTCCAAACATCTTTCACTCAATATCACTTGGTCTTTTCTCTGTGAGATACCACTAAGTCCTTTTCAATGTGAATTATGTCTTACTCCATGGATAGAAATTTCACCCTGTCTCAAAATGGCCACCATGTATGAGCGTAATGATGTCTACCCAGTAAATCAACAGCTGCAGTGAACTGAAAGACATCTGTACCGAAGCAGGACTTGCACATGCACAACCACCCCTAGCGTGTTTCAAAACTCACTTTGCCTTGTCGCGTGGGCTCTCATTATCCTAAATGAGACTACTGGATTTCTAGGCAGCAGGATCGATAACGGTGTGGGGGACTGAGTCTGACCCACGTGTAAGGAACTCTGTCACCCTAAATCCGGTTTTTGCTCCGGCTAACTAGCAGTGCCTCATTTCTCCCATGGGGAAGAGATGATTGGGCAGCCGAGCGCATGACATCTTTGGAACTTCTCAGGGAAGTCGTGGTCACTCAGATCCAAACCAACTCTCTCATTTACAATATGGTCTCATGTACAAATGACAAAGACAGTATAAGTTTTATATAATGATTTAATAAAACGACTGTATTTTAGATAATAAGGCGTGAGCCGCAATAACCAGAACAATACAACATAGTAGGATTGAAATAGTCACCAGGAGAATAAAACATAAGAACAAAGCTATCATATTGCCTAACAGTTTCTACTCTCCCTCTGCTTGTTCTATTTAGAGCACAGCATGTTAAGCTTCTAGCTTGCCTTTCCGAATCACCAGGGAGACATGAGCCCTCATACCTGAGCAAAGGCCTGTGATCTGGTTCAGCATCTGCAACGAGGCAGTCAGCGTCTAGTTGTGGTTCCCTGGGCGGAATCTCCCTCTTGCATGTATTGGGACAAGGAAGTGATTTTATAACTAACATGTCATCGTGATCACAAAATGTCCCTACGCAGGAATGCCAAATCTAAACTCCTACCACGTCTATCGGCAATGTACCAGACTGTATCCTTGACTGAAGCACAGAGTGAATATGTTATGAAGAACTCTAGTGCTGAAGTAGGCAAAACAGTGTGATATGAATAAAAAACAACACCGTAGAACTGGCTATTTTGTAAAATAACAGTACGAAGCCTAATAAAAAGTATTTAGAGCAAAGTGCACAGAGGCTCTAAGCTGTCAGCAAATGAATAAAATACATTCAGGGCAAAGTGCACAAAGGCCTAAAGCCTGAAGCTAATGCGCAAAATATACGTAAAACTAACCACACTACACCCTCCCCTTGTCGGTAGCAAGTGGTTCCAATAATATAAAAACATGCCCCAAATATAAACAATATATTTTGACAAGGTAAGAAGACAATAAAGTCATAAATTTAGGAAACATGTGACGAGAAAGCCAAATTCAATATAGTGTCAATTTTGCCTAAGGAAAAAAAAAATCCAATTGTCAGACAGAAGCAATAGAACGTAGGAGCTCCTCCACTTCGAAATATGTTAATATCGGAAGATCCACGCCACAAAGTACCATGGAGCAGGTGTGTTCCAAAGCCCCAAAATCATTCAGGGTGGCACCCCGTGCAGGGCCAATGAAAGAGACAATACCATCTTCTTCCAGGAAGGGAATCTCATAAACCGCCTCACGAAGCAAACGCAACCGTAGTGCACAAGTCTGGGAATGAGCCCTAATCGGGAACATCAACAGATCAGGATCGACCACTGGAGAGCGCTGCAGTTAGAGACAGAAAGCCAGTGCATGTTCAAATGAGCACCAAAGGCACCGAAACACGGGTTGCACACAATCCAAAACCGGTCTTAATGACAGAGATCAGTCACACTCCAAATGTCCCAGGAGTGTAGCTCCAAAATGCTGTATCATGCGTTCACGACACAGCTGCACTGACGGGAGCAGCAATATAGGATCTCGTCGTGGCGGGACAGCCATTGCGAAAAAATAGCAACAATAGTAAGACTCCAGCCAACAAAGCCAAAGTAATCGGGAAACCCCCAAAAATGCTTCCGAAAATAGAGTGTATAGCCGAAGGTATCAAACCGAATATGGAAGAGAAGGTGTGAGCGAAACCAACACCAACGGCTTTGAAAAAATGAGCAATACCAGCAGTGCTGGATGCATTAAATATACGTCCCACAAGTTCACCGAAGTGACTTGGAAAGTTAGTATTCAAAAGGGACTGTATCTCCGCCGACGACCTTGCCACCTGAAGTGCTTAGGTCTCGCTAGCAGATGTAAGGGCCACATGCTTTTGAAACAATAAAGCTTTCAGCCAACTCAACTTGTCGAAATCAACCTTGGAAGTAGCAATATGAGGCCAGATGTCCGCTACCTCCCTAATTTGAGTGGGGGGAAACAACACATTCCCGCAGCACGTAACGGCCTTGTTGACAATGACAACGTAAACTATTCCGGCACGCATGCCACAGCAGCGTTCGCTGTTAAGAACAATGTAACTGCCGTTAGAAAGCATCTGGAAAGTGTTTTTAATAACCGGGACTGGAACACCCTTCAAATAACAAGCTAAGTTAGCAATCGAAGCGTTACACGCTCCGTGCAAGGACAGCTGTTTACAAACCATGGAATGGCTGACAGAAGCTTCGCATTCGCTACCGCTAAGAAAAACCTCCCTCAAACCATTAACACATCTGTATTGAAAGGGAAGCTCCCACACCTCGTGTATGTAACTGTCTCCCAATAGTTCATATCTACCCACCGGAATGTGCTTCAAACAAGAAGTAAATTGCAGAGTGGAGATAGGCAAATTAATAACCCCATGAATCAACCATTCAGCTGACGGAATCTCAGCCACAGTAAAAGGCAGTTTCTCCAATTTCTCAATATTCAACATAACATATGTCGCTTACCGTGTCTGACTCTGCCCATGATATAAAGAAGACACGTCTGATTTAATAATATCAATAGCAGAGGAAACAATGCTGTCAATCGTGTAAACACGGTCAGAAAGGGTATGCATGCCATTATCAACAACAGATAAAGGGGGTTATTCTAACTTTGGAGGAGGTGTTAATCCGTCCCAAAAGTGACGGAAAAGTGACGGATTTACCACCAGCCGTATTACGAGTCCATTATATCTTATGGAACTCGTAATACGGCTGGTGGTATATCCGTCACTTTACCGTCACTTTTGGGACGGATTAACACTCCTCCAAAGTTAGAATAACCCCCAAAGTCTGCAACAGATTTTCTTGATCAATCCGCCTCAACCGGGCTGCAGCCTCCTGTTGTGAAAGTTTCCAAATCTCATTATAAACTTCATATAAAAACCTTTTCTTCCGTGGCACCTTGGGACCTGACAAAAATTCTTGTAAATCAGTACCATTAGACAGTAACACAAGATGTGACTTAACCGCATCCAGCGTGGATGACTTCAACCATTGTTGACAAAGCTTCCCCACGCTGTACGTAGTTATAATATCAGCATGTTCTGGTGAAATGTAACGAGGGTCTGCCCTACTAGTCCTGAACCCCCCTGAAGAGGTGACAAAACGTTGATGACACTGATTAGTGTCTACAGGCCATAATAACCACCTGCCCGGATGTAACGATGAAGTGTTAAGCGTACCATTCTGGACCCAATGCGTAAATTCACTAAAAGTAGCATTCACATAGTGCTGACAGTTGTTTAATTTGGAAGGGACAGGTATACTAGGCAAAGTGAACTCTCTAATCGACGCCAAGCCCAAACAGCTAGTCTGTTGTACCGTGTCATTGAGGAAAATCATTTGACCCCAAACACTTTTCAAGTCAACAGTCTTTAACCAGTATTCAAATCCCTCGACCGAAAGTTTAGATACAAACAAATTTGAATATAGTAATTTAGTATCGGTCAATAAAATTTGCTTATTAGAATACGGTGCAACTTTAAAATAGTAAGACTTAGCATTCCGCTGATCATGCCCAGAAAAATATCCAAATTTATCATTATACGTTTTCGAACTCCCTTGTGGAGGAGTCGAGCAATGTTCCCATTGCACATAATTAAATATGGACTTAGGGCTACTAGCTTTATGAATAAAGTGGTGTCCATAATAGTTGTAGCAAAACATGTCACCATGATTATCTCTAAATTGGTAAGCACCTTCATCGTCATAGACAGTATAATATTGCAAATCCTTCAGCATAGAATCTACAGTCTTCACATCCCAATCATCAGAGACAATGCCTGGGATAACAATATCATTCATTGATAACTTGAGGACATACGGTATTTGAATCAATTCAGTGGGACCATATATATCAAACATTACTTTATCCCACACAATCCCATCCGGAATCGGTATTGTAGAAATGTTCACATTGGACAAGTCTCTTCGAACCATATGAGACGAAAAATGTGGTCTCAACACAGTCTCCACGTGCTCAATGTCAGATCGATCAGGAAGAAAATGACCATGTATTACTAGAAAAAAAGTAACCACAAATCCCAACCATAAAAAAAGAGTAATTACAGCCATAAAAAGCCAAAAATAGTTTCAAGGAAAAACAAAATATGTACGTTTAAGCCAACGTAGCAGCTTACGTGGACCTCGGACAGAAGACATCGAGGACGAGGAGCTGGACACTGCTTCATCAGCATCGTTGAAGCAGCCAGAGACAGTTCTTGCAAAAGGTGCAACTGTGAACAAATAAGCAGATGGAGGCTCTCTCCTAGGCACGCTATAAACCACATGTTCAGAACATCAGTAGAACGTAGAGCAACTTGATCAAAAGATTCCCTATTAATCGTTGACTGTGGAACAATCGCAAGATCATCTTCCACCCTCCCCAAGCTCGGAGAGGAAACAGCGTCGGTGTAAATCACCTGCAGCGGGACTTCTTCCCCAGTAGTGAGAGGGATGCCGGAACTACTGGGTGTCCCTCTTGGTCTGCTGTGCAGAATCGGCCACATGTTGTAACTTGACATTATCAATGGAAACAAAACGATTTCCTTTGGCCCCTTGCAGCAGCGGTAAAATCACAGTTCTCGTGCCGCTCACCCCTAACACAGGGACAGGTGCTCGATAAGAAGGACCAAATTCTTTCTTTACTGCAACCTTTTCACGCACCAGATCCCCAGTCCTAGGTATCCAACCAGTAGGTGTTACTGGCTCATCCTTAATTCCTGAGGAGGCAGCACTTGCAGAAGAGTTATCTTCACGGAATTGTTGGAAATCCTGCAAAACAGTGAAACGATCATTTATGTCAAAGGGCGTATCTGCCGCCTCCACACCAGGACCATCTAGATCAGGAACATACATTCATGTTCCAAACAGGCACTCATATGAAGTACAACCCCCCAGTGACCGTCTAGGCAAGTTATTAAGTGCTCTCTGTACTCCATATAGGTGGGCTAGCCAACCACGACCCGTACCTATAACTCTGGCCGTTAAGGATTGCTTTAAATCACGATTTAAACGCTCCACAACAGAATTTCCCTCGGGATGAAATGGAGACGAGAATTGGAGCTGGACCCCCAACGAAGCCATGGTGTCCCTGAATGCCTTAAAGGCGAAAGCAGGGCCCTGGTCCGAATGAAAAGCCGCAACTGCAAATGTATCGACAAAGATGCGCAAATCTTTAATAACAGTCCGAGCGTCAGCCGAGCGTTGAGGCCATACCCACACAAATCTGGAGCACGAATCTACAGCAACCAATATATATTTGTATGCACTATACGGTGTCAGTGGACCACAATGGTCCAAGTACACACACTGTAACGGTTTGTTTGAAATCAGAAGGGGCGTCTGCTGCGGGCGTCTAGCCGACGATTCTTTAATTTGTTGACATACGTCACAACAAAGGACATACTGCTTCGTCTCTTTATAGAGACCAGGCCACCAGTAACGAGCCTGTAAAAGTGAAATCGTGGCAGCCACGCCAGCATGTGCAGATGCCACCCCTAAATGTGCTGCAGAAATTAATCGAGGTCTCTCACTTTTATTGGGTATTTCACGTACGCCAATGCCTGGAATATTAACAACAGCATTTAGCGCACCACTCAAGCAGTAACTATATTTAGAAGGAAATCCTTTAGGAAACGGCGTGCCATCAGCCCTAGCTTTTATGGCAGCCGAAATCTCTGTGTCTGGTTTGGAACTCGAACGAGTCACTGCGGCCACAGTGGCGACAGCCACTGCCGACTTTGCGGCTTCATCAGCCAAAGTATTCCCAGCAACGTGTATTCCAAAGCGCTGGTGTCCAAGTGTATGCACAACATGGACCTTAGGAAGCGTTTCTTTCAGATCCGCAACCTTACCCCACAACAATTTATGTTTAATGGTGTTGCCTTTAGAATCTCTGAACCCATTCAACTTCCAATAGTGCAGATATTCATTGAAAGACTGAACACAGTAGTAGGAGTCACAGACCAGCAAGGTCAAAATCGCCGGATCCGCGTGCTCCAACGCTAACAAAAGAGCTTTGAGCTCAGCCAGCTGCGCCGTGCAATCTCCCAAGGTTTTAGTATAAGTATGTCGGGGGCAGAACACTTCCCCCTCCATAGTGCCGCTCACCACCACACATGCAGCAGAATACTGTTGTTTAGTCCCAACCGCTGGTTGCGCAGAGCCATCGGTATACTTGACCACTTGATATTGGTCAATAGGCAATGTGCCAGCAGGAACTGGGTTCTCTATTTCATATTGAAGAAATTCTTGAGTCTGCAGCTTAGGGTCAAATATGTAATCTACATCAGTGGCTGTCAAAGACGTAGCCCATTGTATCCATCGCGGGTGTAAAGCTTTTGAATTAGGAACACTCGGTTTTGTAACAGCCTCTAAGGCCGGAATCGGGGAAACGACAATAATGCGTTGGCCCTGGGCAAGCGGTCTTTCTTTGATCACAGCCATCTGTACTGCAGTGAGTATTTTCTCAGTCTGTGCAAATCGTTGTTCTGCAGCAGAATACAAGTGGGACTTGTATGCAATCGGGACTGTCTCACCCTCATTAAAGGTGACATACGTAAACCCAACAGCCCCAGGTATCACCCTGATGACTAAATGTGTCTTATTGTACCGTGTGTGTAAGTGTTTAACCGCTAAGAGATCAGTCTGTAACTCTCGCAGTATGTGTGTATGTTCAATCGTCCAAAATCTACTCGAAAAATTTGGGCGAATCAGTTCGTATAATGGTTTTATACGCGTAGCATATTCAGGAATGTAAGTTCTGCCAAAATTCAGAAACCCCAACAATGACTGGAGCTTCTGAACCGTATTAGGAGGCTGCAGTAAAGCACATTTCTCCAAAAAATGTGGTGCTAGGCTCTTGCCCTCACTTGATAACTCATATCCCAGGAAAATGACGCTGAGGAAGGCAATCTTTGATTTCTTAAAATTAAACTTATAGCCAATTTCAGCAAATCACACAACAATGCGCGATACGCGCCTTAGATGTTGCAGAATCTCATCGTCTGTCAAATATATGTCATCAACATATGATAACGCCTCAGGGTCCAACTCGTGCAGTACCTCAGTCACACGAGCCGAAAAGAGTCCTGGGCTATTCTTATACCCCTGAGGCAAACGACAAAAAAATTTCTGAGAGCCAAACGCACTGAAACTTGTATAGTCCCGACTTTCGGGCGCTATATTTTGGCAGAAAAATCCATTCGAGATATCCAACGTAGTTTTGTATTTCTTACGCACTATATTATTCATAAGCGCTGCGCTATGTGAATTTTGTATTGCATATGTGCATGTATGACTATTCAAATGTCTGTAATCCACCACTATCCTATATGAATGGTGCGGCTTAGCAACCGGAAATAAGGGATTATTCATTGGCGAGACACAGGGCTCAATGACACCCTGGTACTCCAATTGTGTAAGAATTTTCCTAACCGATGCCCTTGCCTCAAATTTAATAGGATGCTGCGGCTGTGGCTGAGGTTCGCCCTTTATTGGAATGACATGATAAGGTGATTGCTTATCCCACCCCACATTATTTCTATATAGGGCGGGGGCCTGTGCTAGAGCCCATGATTTACTATAGGACTCCGCTAGTTCTCTTGGAACAAGTGGTGAGAAGGAAGGTGTAATAACCTCCTCCCCCACCGGACAGTCGCGAACAAAGTCAGGTGGCCAATCTTGTTCGGCCAATAGAACATCATATGATTTTACCACATGGTCCCAAAAAATGGCGTGTACAATGCGGTCAATGTCCCCTTCTAATTGTAGAGTCACTAGATATACTCGATCAGGATCAGAGACTCGCATATCCGCCGTTTCAACTTGTATGAAGTCATCAGTTGCTTTCACCTCCAGATGCTCTAGAAGACTCCGGCGAACTATTGTGACCTCTGCCGCGCTGTCTAACAGTGCTAATGCCCATGTCTTGTTCGTCAAGAGAACTCTCTTCTTGAGCGGCATGTCTAACAGAGACTGCTGCCACTTTTTTCTTTTTAAATTGTTGTTTTTTCTGCAGCGGTTTCTCTTCTTGTTTAACAGAAACCTCCGCTGAGCGTTGTGAATCCTGTCTCAGTTTCACGTACTCCGTTCTCCGCTCTGACCGCCCACCTCTCTCACTTCTCTTCTCTGAGGAGTCCTGAAAGGAACGAGATTGGCGTGTATCAGTATATTGATATCTATCAGGCGTTTTTAAATTATCCCTTTTTCTGAGATTATACCGCACTAGTGCTACAGCCTCCCCCTTGAGATTACTCAGAATAATAGAAGAAACTGCGTCAAAATTGCCCAACAATTGCATGCCCAAATCCAAGGCAGGGGCAGCCCCATATTCATCTTGAATTTGTTTAAGCACTTCCGGTAAATTAGCCAAAGTCGGTGTACCGTGTGCTGTACTGTAGAGCACGGCAAACACCGTGCCCCAAGTATTACAAAGGTCCACCGGAGGAACCATCCCATACGGCAAACACATCGTCAAAATTCTATGTTTATCCTGAGGTCCCGTATGGGGAAATACTGCTTCCAGCGTATTAATCTTTTGCGCCAGCCAAAATGGAGTCTCCTCACGTTTAGCCGGTTCCTTACCCATAACTGAGTGTACAGTGGCCGGATTGATTCCCGGAACCACTGCTTGTGGGTGCGCCGGAGCAGCACGTGCTGCATCAGTATTTAATGTCTGCATCACAAACTGAACCAGTCTTCTGTATGTTGTTGCTAAGTCTATATATAAACGACGCACTTCAGCCACTGCCAAATTTGCAACCGCAGGATATGGTGTGTAAGTAGCCAATAAAGGCCAGGTTGGACCATCATTACTCAGTCAACCTAACCTAACTTGTGCTACTGTGTGTGGGAGGGCGCCATCAAGCCAATTATGGTGTTCTTGATAAGATAAAGGTATCTCTAAGTATGCATAAACCCTGTATTGTCCAGGGACATTCGCAACCGTGTATTCGTGAAAAGTATTTGTACCCCCATCAGCTGCTGGAAAT
This sequence comes from Pleurodeles waltl, assembly GCF_031143425.1. Lineage (NCBI taxonomy): Eukaryota > Metazoa > Chordata > Amphibia > Caudata > Salamandridae > Pleurodeles > Pleurodeles waltl. The sequence continues at coordinate 9,537,674 of NC_090438.1, read as the reverse complement.
ATGGCCCAAGAATAAAAAAGTTCTGTTCTATAGGCTGCATGGGCGTCCACCAAAAAAGTGACCGGACCCCCCTGGACTGTTAGTCCATGTGCTATCAGATGACCCGTGAGCGGATGTCGCATATTAAGCGCTATATTCACTACATTAGGATTCGCCATTTGGTTAAAAAAAAATAGCACTAGGTCAGAGAAGGCACACCAATATCGGGGTTTTTCCTTTCAAAGTTCAAGCTTGAACAACCAACCACTAAGCAATAGGATGTACCTATCCCGTGGTGGCGGAAACCCTCAGCCCCACGGACGTCTCCGCGTACGGAACCGAGGAGTCAAAATATATATGAGACCGAGAGTCAGTCGGACCTAAACATTAGAGCCAGACCAATCGTTGGCGGCGCCATGTCGCATAGGCTCTCATTATCCTAAATGAGACTACTGGATTTCTAGGCAGCAGGATCGATAACAGTGTGGGGGACTGAGTCTGACCCACGTGTAAGGAACTCTGTCACCCTAAATCCGGTTTTTGCTCCGGCTAACTAGCAGTGCCTCATTTCTCCCATGGGGAAGAGATGATTGGGCAGCCGAGCGCCTGACATCTTTGGAACTTCTCAGGGAAGTCGTGGTCACTCAGATCCAAACCAACTCTCTCATTTACAATATGGTCTCAAATACAAATGACAAAGACAGTATAAGTTTTATATAATGATTTAATAAAACAACTGTATTTTAGATAATAAGGCGTGAGCCGCAATAAGCAGAACAATACAACATAGTAGGATTGAAATAGTCACAAGGAGAGTAAAACATAAGAACAAAGCTATCATATTGCCTAACAGTTTCTACTCTCCCTCTGCTTGTTCTATTTAGAGCACAGCATGTTAAGCTTCCAGCTTGCCTTTCCGAATCACCAGGGAGACATGAGCCCTCATACCTGAGCAAAGGCCTGTGATCTGGTTCAGCATCTGCAACGAGGCAGTCAGCGTCTAGTTGTGGTTCCCTGGGCGGAATCTCCCTCTTGCATGTATTGGGACAAGGAAGTGATTTTATAACCAACATGTCATCATGATCACAAAATGTCCCTACGCAGGAATGCCAAATCTAAACTCCTACCACGTCTATCGGCAATGTACCAGACTGTATCCTTGACTGAAGCACAGAGTGAATATGTTATGAAGAACTCTAGTGCTGAAGTAGGCAAAACAGTGTGATATGAATAAAAAACAACACCGTAGAACTGGCTATTTTGTAAAATAATAGTACGAAGCCTGATAAAAAGCATTTAGAGCAAAGTGCACAGAGGCTCTAAGCTGTCAGCAAATGAATAAAATACATTCAGGGCAAAGTGCACAAAGGCCTAAAGCCTGAAGCTAATGCGCAAAATATACGTAAAACTAACCACACTACAGCCTTAATTATTTATTTAAGTCTGACACATATACCACGCATTGGATGTTAGTGTGTTGAATCTTAATCCCTCTCTGCAGCTCAAAATGTACCTGCATTTCACCTTCCTGTAATCCATTGGGTTGGAAGAACATAGACAGTTAGGAGATTATTCTTTTGTGCTGAAGTGTCCAAATCAGCCAGATCCCACCGTGATCATCACAAATTGTGATGTTGCTGTCCACATACATAAAAGGAATTGGAGTCTGGCTCTCTTCATGTGCCATTTATTCAGACACCCAACAACACCTTCAAGTGGCAGCTTCTTTCTCTTGGCCTTACACAGTACTACATCCCACGGAATCATGGACATTCTGCTCCGCGTGCTACAGTCATGCATTGGCAGAGTATGGCTCAAGCACCAGTGGCTCCCCTGGACATATATAATGCAGCATCTGCTTGTGATTGCTTTAAGCGTCTGGTGTTTATTTTTTAGAGTAATCCATAGTGTTATGTCTCAGAAAGAGATGCAATATTACAATCATCAATCTCCCAGTCTCCCTAAAGAATGCATGGGCCAGGGTTGCTGATCCCAATAAAAGGATGGTGCTTTTCTCTGCAGCTCCAAGTTTACATAAATCACTGAAAGAACAGGGAAACAAACAAACGGGGATTCATTCTCCAAGACTGACTGTACCGAGGCACAAGATAAAACATTATTGATCATCATCTGAACTACCCACTTGCAGTATGCAGCTGCAAAATTAGAGAAATTAAAGAAATCAAAGTTGAGACTTGCATAAAAATGCAGTTCATCAATGCTCCTTGGATCTACACAAACCAGTCACTAAGAGTTGGATACAACCTTCTTTGTCAAGAAATGCTGTCTTTTCTTTCTCTAAAAGGGCTGGCACATGTGTTCTTGCACATCAGGGTTAGCATCAAGACTAATGGACCTTCATGTGTGCGATTCTGGATGATCCTAGATATGGGTTTTCAATAGGATTTTGAGTAAAACTCACTGTAGTCTTCAACAGTCCACTAGGAATAGCTTTAACGGAAGAATGCACATTTCTTCTACATAATCTTCATGATTAAATTTTGAAAAAAAAGATTTTTTCAGACTTTCCAGTTTTTATTTGACTTACAAATTCCAGCTGGGTTGATAAAAGACTGGCCAGGTGGTACTCTAACAAGGAGCAGCTTTGCCAGCCTCCCCCCTCTGCCCTCTCATGCCAGTCCATCCACCAGCTGCTTTATTTCTATGTTCTTCAGCTGCTCTAAGGGTGATAAAGCCTTGCAGAGGTGAGGCTTGGGACAAAGATGTGGACAACAGGCTACAAACCTTGCTAACATGACAGGCAATCACTTAAAGTCTACTCTGAAACTACTTGAATGCTAAATAACACATTTTATAATAATAATAATAATAATGATCAAATGTATAGCTGTCAGTTGGAATTATGCGATGTGTAGAACTTAATCACCTATACCTTAAGATCCAGCCAACATTCATATCGGAGCACACATTCACTAGAGTCTGCAGATAAGTCATATTATCAGAGATGAGCAGTAATGGGGCACCTCTCAGCACTGAAAGAGGAGCACAACGGAGCACCCTGAGTATGAATAGAGAATAGTGATAGTGATGGTAGGGGAAGTGGAAAGTCTGAGAGGAAATGTAGAGTATTCCCTAAAGGAATGTGAGAGTCATAGCACCAACATCCCAACCATTTAATTAGGATGAGTAGGAAAATAGGAACGTTCCTCACATCCCAACCATCAATTTCAAGAATGTTTATCCACAGCTCGTGCATGCTTTCTGGACATCCCTTTGAGTTCTCAGCATGGACTGGCTTCACAATACTTTAATCACTTTGGGGTACTCTCCTGTACATGTTTAGTGGCATCAGCGTTGGGTTATGATGTCATGAGGCCACCCTGTGAGAGGATGCCTCTTTTTGCATGGTTAGCCCACACTTTTTACCTGACGTTGATGTGTTCATCGAAGTTGTCAATGCCCAGGGCCCCTGCTAAACAGGTTCCCTGGGCCAGAGCTGTTTCCCTAAAACTGTTGTGATGCTTTGCACAATTGGTTACACTCTTAAATACCCCTGTAAGTCCCTAGTAAAGGTGTACCCCAGTACCCAGGGCAAGAGATATTAAGAGTAGGCCCCTGGGGGCAGCAGCACTGATTGTGCCACCACAAGGGCCCTGCACCCAGATGCACCCAGCATTGCCAATGCAGGCTGAGTGAACTGGGGTAACCCCAAAAGGATAAATTCAACATGGCACACTCTCTGTGTGCCCTGTCCACCATACACTGAATATGTTATGGGTAAGTCTCCCCCTAGCAGGCCTTTCCGCCCTACGGCAGGGTGCACCATACTGTATGTGAGGGCATAGCTGCATGAGCAGTATGCCCCCACTGTGTCATTGCAAAAGCTGGGGCATAGTGAGTGAACAGGTCCACAGTTACATTATGGCCACTCTGTGCCCTGGTTGTTTGGTATCAAAGAAATCAGAATATTACATCTAAACTGATACCGGTATTGGATGTAACCTTAAATGTACCAAGGGGCCACCTTAGAGGTACCTCATGCAAAAGCTAACTCTAACTAGCAAAGTTGCTGGCTGGTTCCATCCAGCTGCCACTCAAGACAGCCAATTTACAAACCTGGGGGAGAGCCCTGGCTCTCTGGTTTGTGAGACAATGCCCTTCCTGGGTGGAGGAGCTAACACCCACTCCCTCAGGAATGTCTAACACCCTTGCGGTGAGCATCAAAGGGCTACAGCCCCTGAATGACCCTCCAGGCCAGCTGCTTAGCAGCAGAGGGCTTCCCCCTTTGCAAACTCCCGCTTTTGGCGGTAGCAAAGGCGCGAAAGCAGACGAAGCGTAGGAGGAGTGACCTCACTGAGCATGCGAAGTGGACCCTCTGATTCAGATTTCTCCATCTTGGAATGGAGAGAAACAACCAATGAGGTTCATGGAAGTGACCCTTCCCACAGGAAGTGATCACTATAGTGGGTGTAGCCATCCAAGGGTAAGTGCCCCATTGGACACTACCAGATTCCCCCTAAAACACCCACTAAATTCAGTATTTAGGGGGCTCCCCTAGACCAAGTTTTTAGATTTGAAAACTATTTGAAAAATATTTGAAAAGGATTTGAAAAGGACTCGAAGAAGATTCCAAGAAGACAAGAAAACCAGCACCAGAGAAACCATCAGGACGAGAACTGAGGACCTGCTGCACCAGAAGAGGCGCCAAGTCCCCTGCTTGCTGCACCAGAGTCCTGACAATCGCGACAGCGGAGGAGCTGAACACTGGACTGACCCCAGGAAACCCAGGGGACCTCCAGGCTTAAAGGATCACCCCAGATCTCCCTCCTGAGGGAAGGCATCACACATGAAAAGCAAGTAAATTGCAAAAAGACCAAGAAGCCAGTGAAGGACACTCACTGAATCGCGGATATCTCAGCGACCGGAAGTCACAGTTGGACCCAACAACACACAGGCGACAGTCCAGAAGTGCCCCACAACTGTCCCGACTTTGGTGGCGCTGCTACCCCTGGTGGCCATGTGTAGGAAAGTACCATCTTGCCTGGCATCTTACCCCCATTTTTCACTGTATATATGTTGTTTTAGTTGTATGTGTCACTGGGACCCTGGGCCCCAGTGCTCATAAGTGTGCCTGAATGTCTTACCTGTGTAGTGACTAAGTGTCTCACTGAGGCTCTGCTAATCAGAATCAGTGGTTATGCTCTCTCATTTCTTTCCAAATTGTCACTGACAGGCTAGTGACCATTTTTACCAATTTACATTTTGCTTACTGGAACACCCTTATAATTCCCTAGTATATGGTACTGAGGTACCCAGGGTATTGGGGTTCCAGGAGATCCCTATGGGCTGCAGCATTTCTTTTGCCACCCATAGGGAGCTCTGACAATTCTTACACAGGCCTGCCACTGCAGCCTGAGTGAAATAACGTCCACGTTATTGCACAGCCATTTTACACTGCACTTAAGTAACTTATAAGTCACCTATATGTCTAACCTTTACCTGGTAAAGGTTAGGTGCAAAGTTACTTAGTGTGAGGGCACCCTGGCACTAGCCAAGGTGCCCCCACATTGTTCAGAGCCAATTCCCTGAACTTTGTGAGTGCGGGGACACCATTACACGCGTGCACTACATATAGGTCACTACCTATATGTAGCTTCACAATGGTAACTCCGAAATATGGCCATGTAACATGTCTATGATCATGGAATTGCCCCCTCTATGCCATCCTGGCATAGTTGGCACAATCCCATGATCCCAGTGGTCTGTAGCACAGACCCTGGTACTGCCAAACTGCCCTTCCTGGGGTTTCACTGCAGCTGCTGCCAACCCCTCAGACAGGCATCTGCCCTCCTGGGGTCCAGCCAGGCCTGGCCCAGGATGGCAGAACAAAGAACTTCCTCTGAGAGAGGGTGTGACACCCTCTCCCTTTGGAAAATGGTGTGAAGGCAGGGGAGGAGTAGCCTCCCCCAGCCTCTGGAAATGCTTTGTTGGGCACAGATGTGCCCAATTCTGCATAAGCCAGTCTACACCGGTTCAGGGACCCCTTAGCCCCTGCTCTGGCGCGAAACTGGACAAAGGAAAGGGGAGTGACCACTCCCCTGACCTGCACCTCCCCTGGGAGGTGTCCAGAGCTCCTCCAGTGTGCTCCAGACCTCTGTCATCTTGGAAACAGAGGTGCTGCTGGCACACTGGACTGCTCTGAGTGGCCAGTGCCACCAGGTGACGTCAGAGACTCCTGCTGATAGGCTCCTTCAGGTGTTAGTAGCCTATCCTCTCTCCTAGGTAGCCAAACCCTCTTTTCTGGCTATTTAGGGTCTCTGTCTCTGGGGAAACTTTAGATAACGAATGCAAGAGCTCATCCGAGTTCCTCTGCATCTCTCTCTTCACCTTCTGCCAAGGAATCGACTGCTGACCGCGCTGGAAGCCTGCAAACCTGCAACATAGTAGCAAAGACGACTACTGCAACTCTGTAACGCTGATCCTGCCGCCTTCTCGACTGTTTTCCTGCTTGTGCATGCTGTGGGGGTAGTCTGCCTCCTCTCTGCACCAGAAGCTCCGAAGAAATCTCCCGTGGGTCGACGGAATCTTCCCCCTGCAACCGCAGGCACCAAAAAGCTGCATTACCGGTCCCTTGGGTCTCCTCTCAGCACGACGAGCGAGGTCCCTCGAATCCAGTGACTCTATCCAAGTGACCCCCACAGTCCAGTGACTCTTCAGTCCAAGTTTGGTGGAGGTAAGTCCTTGCCTCACCTCGCTGGGCTGCATTGCTGGGAACCGCGACTTTTGCAGCTACTCCGGCCCCTGTGCACTTCCGGTGGAAATCCTTTGTGCACAGCCAAGCCTGGGTCCACGGCACTCTAACCTGTATTGCACGACTTTCTAAGTTGGTCTCCGGCGACGTGGGACTCCTTTGTGCAACTTCGGCGAGCACCGTTTCACACATCCTCGTAGTGCCTGTTTCTGGTACTTCTCCAGGTGCTACCTGCTTCAGAGAGGGCTCCTTGTCTTGCTCGACATCCCCTCTCTCTGCTGGTCCAATTTGCGACCTCCTGGTCCCTCCTGGGTCTCAGCAGTATCCAAAAACGCTAACCGCACGATTTGCAACTAGCAAGGCTTGTTGGCGTTCTTTCGGCAAGAAAATACTTCTGCACAACTCTCCACAGCAAGAGGGATCCGTCCACCAAAGGGGAAGTCTCTAGCCCTTTTTGTTCCTGTAGAAACCTCAGCTTCTTCTGTCCAGTAGAAGCTTCTTTGCACCCGCAGCTGGCATTTCCTGGGCATCTGCCCATCTCCGACTTGCTTGTGACTTTTGGACTTGGTCCCCTTGTTCCACAGGTACCCTAGATTGGAAATCCACAGTTGTTGCATTGCTGGTTTGTGTCTTTCCTGCATTCTTCCTCTAACACGACTTCTTTGTCCTTAAGGGAACTTTAGTGCACTTTGCACTCACTTTTCAGGGTCTTGGGGAGGGTTATTTTTCTAACTCTCACTATTTTCTAATAGTCCCAGCGACCCTCTACAAGGTCACATAGGTTTGGGGTCCATTCGTGGTTCGCATTCCACTTTTGGAGTATATGGTTTGTGTTGCCCCTATCCCTATGTTTCCCCATTGCATCCTATTGTAACTATACATTGTTTGCACTGTTTTCTAAGACTATACTGCATATTTTTGCTATTGTGTATATATATCTTGTGTATATTTCCTATCCTCTCACTGAGGGTACACTCTAAGATACTTTGGCATATTGTCATAAAAATAAAGTACCTTTATTTTTAGTATAACTGTGTATTGTGTTTTCTTATGATATTGTGCATATGACACTAGGTGGTACTGTAGTAGCTTCACACGTCTCCTAGTTCAGCCTAAGCTGCTCTGCTAAGCTACCATTATCTACCAGCCTAAGCTGCTAGACACCCTATACACTAATAAGGGATAACTGGGCCTGGTGCAAGGTGCAAGTACCCCTTGGTACTCACTACAAGCCAGTCCAGCCTCCTACACCATGATAGAGCAATACCCTGGGTCCTGGTCAGCTGACATCGGACCAGGAGAAAAACAGCTCTCCCAGAGCTAACAAAGGATCAGGAGGAAGACCCAGACAAGGGACTTCAGGAACACCCCGGACCCCTGACCAGAGTGCCTCCGTTGTCCTGCAAGCGGCCCTTAAAGAGACTTACCTCCCGCTCCAGAGGACTCCATTGCTCACAGCATCCAAGACCTCCAAAACGCCCTGCACATGGCCGCCCTGAGCTGCAGTGGCAACCGGTGGTGAGGGTCCCCTCTCCAGATGATGAGCATGGATTCAGCAACACAGGTGGTGGACTAAAGTGACCCCGACAGACCCAAGGTCCAACTTTGGTGGAGGTAAGAGCTTGCCTCCACACGCAAGAGACTACCCCTGTTCACCGCGTGACTTGCAGTTACCAAGGCTTGTGTGCAACCTTCCAAGAAGTTCTTCCGGCATAGCACAGCTTAGGAACCCAGCACTCCATGCTGTGACACACAGCTTCCTGAGTGGTTGTCCGGCATCCTGGGATCCCTTTGTGTTGTGCTGCGTGGGCCTACATTTGCACCATCTTTTTTCCCGTGCTGTTGGACTCTTGTGCATGCTGCCTGCTCTTCTGAGGGCTCTCTGAGTTGCTGAGAGCCCTCTCTGTCTCACGCTCCTGGGTAGAAGCCACCTGGTCTCTCCTGGTCCCAGGCAGCACCATTGTCTGCTAACCACAAGCTTTGTATGTGTCAAGGATTGTTGGTGAAATCCAGTAATGCAAACCACCCTGCAATCCTCCATCCAGCATGAGACATCTTCTGCACCAACCAGGAACCTGCATCTGTCTTCTTGGGTGCATAAATGACTTTGGGGGTCATTCCTACCCTGGCGGTCTATGACCGCCAGGGCAGGTGACAGAGGAAGCACCGCCAACAGGCTGGCGGTGCTTCTGTGGGCATTCTGACCGCGGCGGTACAGCCGCGGTCAGAAACGGGAAACCGGCGGTGTCCCACCGGTTTCCCGCTGCCCCAGGGAATCCTCCATGGCGGCGCTGCTTGCAGCGCCGCCATGGGGATTCCGACCCCCTTACCGCCATCCTGTTCCTGGCGGTTTTCACCGCCAGGAACAGGATGGCGGTAACGGGTGTTGTGGGGCCCCTGGGGGCCCCTGCAGTGCCCATGGCATGGGCACTGCAGGGGCCCCCTAACAGGGCCCCACATTGATTTTCAGTGTCTGCCTAGCAGACACTGAAAATCGTGACGGGTGCAACTGCACCAGTCGCACACCAGCAACTCCGCTGGCTCCATTTGGAGCCGGCTTCCTCGTTGCTGGTGCTTTCCCGCTGGGCGGGCGGGCAGCCTTTTGGCGGTCGCCCGCCAGCCCAGCGGGAAAGCCAGAATGACCGCCGCGGTCTTTTGACCGCGGTACGGTCTTCTGGCAGTTCCCGCTTGGCGGGCGGCGACCGCCGCCCGCCAAACTAGGAATGACCCCCTTTGTCTTCTCACCAGTGGCTCTTTTTTTGCACCTAGATCCCTGATTAGCAGGGGCTCCTGTTCTCCCTGGACTCTTCAGTGCTTCTTGGACTTGTTCCCCTTCTTCCACAGGTCTTGAGGTCCAGGAACCCATTGTTGGTGTCTTGCAGTCTCTTTCAATTATGACTTCTTGTTTCAAGAAACTTACTGTGATTTACTCCTGTTTTCCTGGGCTCTGGGGTGGGTTATATTACTTACCTTTGGTGTTTTCTTACACTCCCATAGCCCCTCTACACATTACACTTGCCTAGATGGGAAACTGACTTTCGCATTCCACTATTTTAGAATATGATTTGTGTTCCCCCCCAGGCCCATTGCAATCTATTGTTATTTTCACTATTTGCACTGTTTGCACTGTTTTCTGACTGTGCACGTACCTGTTCTAGTATATGTATTGTGTATATTACTCACCTCCTAAGGGAGTATAGTCTCTAAGGTATTTTTGGCATTTGTGTCACCAAAATAAAGTACCTTTATTTTCATAACACTGAGTATTTTCTTTCATGTGTGTAAGTACTGTGTGACTACGGTGGTATTGCAAGAGCTTTGCATGTCTCCTAGTTCGGCCTTGGCTTTTCTGCTACAGCTACCCCTTGACAGCCTGGCTTCTAGACACTGACTACATTTCACTAATAAAGCATAACTGGACCTGGCCCAGGGTGCAAGTACCACAAGGTACCCGCTATAAGCCAGGCCAGCCTCCTACAATGGAAGAGGACCATACTGATGTCACTGGGGTGCATGGCATCACTTGTGGTGGAAGAGGATCACTTTCATAGCCCTGCGTTGTGTGCCACTACTTGTGGTGGAAGACGATCACACTTGTAGCATTGTGTTGCACAGCACTAGTTGTGGTGGAAGAGGACCACACTCATGGCTGAAGTTGCTAAACTAATTGTGGGCATGGTCAGCGAATAGCCAAAGAAGAATTTCAGACACCAGCACTTCTTTTCTTTCCCAGATTAAGGGGGTTATTACAACTTTGGAGGAGGTGTTAATCCGTCCCAAAAGTGACGGTAAAGTGACGGATATACCACCAGCCGTATTACGAGTTCCATAGGATATAATGGACTCGTAATACGGCTGGTGGTATATCCGTCACTTTACCGTCACTTTTGGGACGGATTAACACCTCCTCCAAAGTCGTAATAACCCCCTAAGTCCTGTGCTGATGGTGGCAAGATGGGGGGCATCAGAAGAGGAATATGTGGCCAGCCAAGGCCAAACAAATCAAGAGAAAACAAACAGAAAGGCCACAAGGGTGGAGAAAAAGGGATTAGGTGTGAGAAAACTATGAGACAATTGTAGGATCAAAGTGACATGGAGGAGTGGTTTCTCCCCGATATGGAGAAATACCTCTAGTTTGAAAAACTGAGAGGGAATGAGAAGGAGCAAAGGAAGGGGTGGATTTCAGCTGGGAAAATCCAGCAAAACAGTCAGTGAGAACAGCCTGAATATAAATGAGTATGGTTTGAACAAAATGTTATAAAAAGAATTAAATAAAAAGAATGGGCCAAGTAGGATGTGTCAATGTGGTGAATGCATTTAATTATGAAATGTGTTTGAGGATAGTTTTATTAGAACTTCTTTATCCATGTTGGTTTCTCACCAAGATAAAAACAATAATCACCCTCATATTTCAATATTGTGAAGAGCAATACAAAATAACTGAGAAAAGGATCACTCAAGGGAAGGAGGAGGCAGACGGCATCACTAGTGAGGTCACAAGAGAAATCGCTTACACGGCAGGTCTCTTTGGAGATTCAAAGGCCACTGTCCCCAAAGACCACACTCTGCTTGGTGAGCCTTTAAACACCGCTGGTAGAGCGTGTGAGACGTGGCAAGCGATCTGCTTAGAAAGTTTGGGTGTGTCGGCCAGGCTAAGGTGTGTCGGCAAGCGGTGGGGTAGGACTGGGAGCACCATTCACTGGCGGGAGCTAGCATTAGGCAACCGCAGGAGTGTGGTGGTGCTGCGTAAAGCTGATATCAATGAAAACGTATTATTATTATTAGTGGTGGTGGTATTGGAGCTAGTAGTAGTAATATACTGGTTAAGATAGCAATAGCACTAATAGTAGGAGGAGGAGCAATTAGTGGGGCAGTGGTGGACCGGTAATGCAGACCAGCCCTCCGTGCATCTCCCTGCAGGGGCACGAGGCAGTGCAATGCTGGGCTGTGTGAAAGGTGATGAGTAGTAGTAGTAGCAGTACTAGCAGTAGTAGCTGTAGGAGGAGTAGCAGGAGTGGGTGACAGGAGCTGGAGACACTACAATGCTGGGCAGTATTAATGGTGATGACTGTAGAGTGGGAGGTCAGTTCCTGGGTTGGCTATAGGGTTGTCCTGGGGTGAGCACTATGCCACAAGCATCCTTGATATGAGTTCATAGGGAATAGTTAGCCAACCTCGAGTTGGAGTCGTGGCATTTTTTACTGCTGGCACCTATGAATGCACACTACGCTACCCGTCACTGGGCTCCACAGACACCAGGGTCCGACCTTGTATGACCCGAACTGACCTCATGTCATCCTGGGACAACTATAATTTGAAGCATGAACTAAAATCACTCCTTCTTTACAGATGAAAAACTAAAGTATGTGCCTCACTTCTAAACCTGGACCTACGATGGGAGCGGCATGAAGAGGTAAGTCCCAACAAGAACAGTCCCGATAGTATTGAACACTGAGGGCCTCATTTACAAGAATCTAATGCACCGGCATCTATGCACTGCCCTACGACCCCCTAACGACACCATGGATGCACTGTATTTACAATTCAGAGCTCCATGACGCATGTTTTCACTGCTGCATCAGAAATTCTGATGCATCTGTGGCGCTAAGCTCATGTATTGCTGAACTTGCATAAAACAATTGCCGTACTCCAGCATGAGACATGCTCCCAGGCCCCCATTGTGTCAGTTTTATGCTTGCTCTAAGCAGGTGGTAAAATTCAAACGTGAGGAAGTTGCAGAATGACACAGTGAAATGTTGTAAATTTTACTGCATCAGTTCTGCATGACTGTACCTGTGGGAATGCCTACCTTGCATACATTATGCCTGGCGCAGGTATAATGTGACACACGTTTTTACAAACTGAAGCACTGGCCGGATGCGTCAGTTTGTAAATGTGGAGCAGTGTAGAGCAAATGATGCAACAGTGGCGCAAAGGCTCTGTAAATGAGGCCCTGGTTGTCATTGATGCTGGCTGAGAAATAGTCACTGCTCGCTGCCTATTGATTACAATAACTTATTGGAAAGGTACTTTGCACAGCTTACATGTATTTTTGTTGGCACAGAGATCAAGGGTATATTGGCGGCACACAGATGTAATAACGACTGAGTCTGATATTTTATGCCAACGCTAATTTTGATGGAAATCAAGCACACATTTCACAAAACATTCTCTGTTTCTGATAATACATTGTTTCTCTTGCACCTATGCTGTGTTTGTAAAGCAGGACATGTCTTCTTGGCACTACAGAGCAGGTGCCTCCAACCAGTCCTGAGCTTTCAGCAGCTTCCAGCCTGGATTCATTTGTAAATCAACCCAGATTCACATATCCTTTTAAAGTGAAGGGAAGGCTGTGCTTATTTTACATTGTTATCATCAGGCTGCATGTAGTAGGGCATGACAAGGACCCAGGGCACAGAGGTAAAGTCACAGAGGTAAAGGTCACAGAGGTAAAGGTCTTTGTCCACTCAGTATTGGATGGTGGGAACAAAATGATGGTCGTCCATGCTTTTAAATCAGAGAAAATCAAAATGAAAAGTTACCTTGTTATTATGTTATTTGTTTTTACATTTTCTGAAATTATTTTTCAAAGTGTTGCATTTACAAATAGCAGGCCTCTTGCTCCCAGTGGGCAGTAGAACACTGAGCCATATTTATAACTGAAAAAATACAGTCATTTCTTAAATGAGTGCAGGAAAATCCCACATTATGAACAATTTTGCACCTTAAATTTCTCCAATTTAATAAATGGTTGTATTTTATTCAACCAACGGTGTTACGTATGGCAAAAGGAATGTCCTGTGCCACAATTACATATGACAAAGGCTCTCAGTTACCCATGCAAATTTGTCCCATTCCTATGCACACATGTTCATGCTTCACTAAAGACCACAATTTCATGGATGCACATGGCAGCCCTTTCATACAGCTCTGAGTTCAAGTATGTGGTTCAAACCATAGTATCTGGCTATGTCCAGTGCAGCTCCTGCACCTTAGGGGTGGGGCTGGCATGATGTGGGCACATCTCCTAATCTGCCTTATTCTCCCACCTTTAAAGTAAGGTCAGGACAGGGGTCGTCATCTCTGCTATCCAGAGAAACCTGGGTTGCATTACAAAGGTGGCTAGGCCTTTGAAGCTTCCTGCCCTGGATTGTCCATCCTGCCTGGGTGAGGTGCTAACACCCTTCTCCCCCTCCTCAGAGCAGGCTTTTGACTCTGGCCCTCGAGAGTGCTGGCTCTCACCTTCGGGGGGTCAGAAAGGCAGATATGGTGGCTGCACTGGTCAGGACAGTCAGTGAACACACCTGTAGCTGGTACATTTTCAGGGAGCACCTCTAAGGTGCCCTCTGGTTGCAGGTATTGGTGAATCCAACACTGGCATCTGTGTGGGCTCACCAATACGCGATCTTTAATACCAAACATCCCCATCTTCAATGAAGCCATCATGTAGCTTTGGAACTTGTAGTGACCAGTGTCCAGCACATGAATTTAAAATGACACTCCTGGTCACTTACTATGTCTGAGATTTGACAAAGACATAGCAGTGGCATATCTGCTTGTGCAGATATGCCCTCTTTTAGAAATGGGGTCTTTGGTTGGCAGTCAGGTTATCCCCTGTCCAAGCAAGGACCCCCACTCTAGTCAGGGTAAAGGGGAATCACCCTCAGCTAACCCCCACTCACCCACTTGGTAGCTTGGCACAAGCAGGCAGCCTTAACTTCAGAAGCAATGTGTAAAGTATTTGTACCAACACAAACAGTAATACAGTTCACCACTACAAATTGACACAACACAGGTTTACAAAATAGGTAATATTTATGTGAACAAAACAAGACCAAAACAACAAAAATCCAACATACACAAGTCAAGATATGCATTCTCAAAAGAATAAGAGTCTTAGGGCCAGATGTAGCAAGGCATTAGCTAATGCCCGCATGCGATGCAGAAACGCATTTTGCGAGTTGGAACCGACTCGCAAAATACGTTTCCGACTCGCAAATAGGAAGGGGTGTTCCCTTCCTGTTTGCGACTCGCACCGCGTTGTAAGTTGATTTGCGACCGCGAAAGCGGTCGCAAATCAACTTGCAGTTACCATCCACTTGAAGTGGATGGTAACTCATTCGCAAACGGGAAGGGGTCCCCATGAATGATCACAAAATTATTTTTTCAGAGCAGGCAGTGGTCCTATGGACCACTGCCAACTCTGAAAAAAAACTGAAACAAAAGGTTTCAGTATTTTTTCTATGTGCAGCTCGTTTTTTTAAAGCAGTCACGGACATGGTGGTCTGCTGTGTCCAGCAGGCCACCATCCCAGTGAGTGCCCAGACTCGCTATTGGGTCGCAAACTGCGACCCACCTCATTAATATTAATGAGGTGGGTCTTTGCGACCCAATAGCGAGTCACAGAAGGTGTCTGAGACACCTTTCTGCATAGCAAATTGCGAGTTGCAATTTGCTAGTCGCTCGGACTCCCAAATTGCAAGTCGCAATTTGCTGTCTACATACATCTGGCCCTTAATCCTTAGAAAACAGAGAGAATGCTGTTGTTACACAAAGTACCTGGTTCGCGTCATAAATAAAGCATCATGGGCAAGCATGCATCGGAAAAGGGTAGCGATGCTTCGATTCCTTACTCACAAGTGAGGCTGTGCATCGTTTCCTTCTCTGGTCGAGTTGGCGATGTGTCGCTTTTCCCCTCACAAGGGAGCGATGCATCGATTTTTGGACGGTCCACCTCGGATCCGCGCAGAGTCAGGCTGAGTTGGACACCCATAGACGATGCATGAAAAATCCAGTCACCCGGTGTTAGAAAACCATGCTGTGTGGGATTTGCGTTGTTATCAGCCTCCATAAGAGGGTGTTGCGCGTCGTTTCTCCAGCCATGTTGCATTGATCTCCCAGCCCAGATGCAGGTGGAGCGTTGATTTCAGCCGCGAAGCCGGCGGCACATTGTTTATAAGCTGCGTCATGGAAGGTTTGTCGTAAATTTCCCCGCACAGTGTTCTGTGCATGCATTTTCATTTCTTGTCTGCCAGCTTCACCTTTCAAGGGCCCAGGAACTGGATAGGGCACCACTTGGCAGGACAGGAGTCTCAGCAGAGAGTCCAGGTGCTGGCAGTGGAAGTCTTTGATGGCCCTGAGACTTTAACAACAGGGGGAAAGCTCAGTTCAAGCCCTTGGAGATTATTCTCAATCAGGAATGCACAACAAAGTCCAGTCTTTGCCCCCTTTTACAGGCAGAAGCAGCAACTGCTGGATAGCCCAGCAAAGCACAGTCACAGGCAGGGGCAGCACTTCTCCTCATCTCTTCAGCTCTTCTCTTGGCAGAAGTTCCTCTTGATTCCAAAAATTATCTAATTTTCAGGGGATTTGGGTCCACTACTTATACCCCTTTCTGCCTTTGAAGTAGGCAAACTTCAAATGAAAGTCTCTCTTATTTGTAAGATCCTGTCTTGCCCATGCCAGGCCACAGACACACACCAGGGGGTTGGAGACTGCATTGTGTGAGGACAGGCATAGCCCTTTCAGGTGTGAGTGACCACTCCTCCCCTCCCTCCCAGCACAGATGGCTCATCAGGATATGCAGGCTAGACCCCAGCTCCCTTTGTGTCACTGTCTAGAGAAGAGGTGCAAACAGCCCAGCTGTCAAACTGACCCAGACAGGGAATCCACAAACAGGCAGAGTCACAGAATGGTTTAAGCAAGAAAATGCCTATTTTCTAAAAGTGGCATTTTCAAATACACAATCTAAAAACAAACTTTACTAAAAGTTGTATTTTTAAATTGGGAGTTCAGAGTCCTTAAGCTTTCATATTTCTATCTGCTCCCAAAGGGAATCTGCAATTCAATAATATTTAAAGGCAGCCCTCATGTTAACCTGAGAGAGAAAGGTCTGGCACAGTGAAAACCGAATTTTGCTGTATTTCACTGTCAAGACATATAAAACACATTAGTATATGTCCTACCTTAAACATACACTGCACCCTGCCCATGTGGCTACCTATGGCCTGCCTTAGGGGTGCCTTGCATGTGGGAAAGGGAAGGTTTAGGCCTCACAAGTGGGTACACTTGCCAGATTGAATTGGCATTTAAAAACTGCACACATACGCACTGCAGTGGCAGGTCTGAGCCATGTTTACAGGGCTACTAATGTGGATGGGACAACCATTGCTGCAGGCCCACTGGTGGCATTTGATTTACAGGCCATGGGCACCTCTAGTGCACCGTACTAGGGACTTACTAGTAAATCAAATATGCCAATCACGGAAAGCCAATTACACATACATTGTACATAGGAGCACTTGCACTTCAGCACTGGATAGCAGTGGTAAATTGCCTAGAGTAATAAAAACAGCAAAAAAAGAGTCCAGCACACATCAACAACCTGGGAAACAGAGGCAAAAAGTTGGGGGAGACCACGCCAAGGATGCCAAGTCTAACACTCTCACTTGTAATGTAATGCACCCTGCCTTAGGGCTGAAGGTCTGCTAGAGCGGTGACACATATAGTGCAAGCAGTGTTAGGGGACAGCTGTGTACCACGTCCTGTTTTCACTTTTGGTTGCACCAAGACACGCGCAGCCTGCAATGGCAGCCTGTCATGTGCTTGGTGAGGGGTCACTTAGGATGGCAACATTTGTGCTGCAGCCTGTAGGGTCCCACTTTAGTACCCCAGGCCCTCGGTGCCAGTGGTGACATTTACTAGGGACTTATAGAGGGTGCTAGCAGTTTTGCCAATTTGTAAAAATGACTCTTCATTTAGGGGAAGGAGATCTGGCACTTGAGACCTGGTTAG
This sequence comes from Pleurodeles waltl, assembly GCF_031143425.1. Lineage (NCBI taxonomy): Eukaryota > Metazoa > Chordata > Amphibia > Caudata > Salamandridae > Pleurodeles > Pleurodeles waltl. Next base: position 9,520,189 of record NC_090438.1, on the reverse strand, counting down.
CAGGAGCCCAGTGCAAATTCAGTCAACATTACAGCAAAACTAGGCAAAAGGTGGGGGCTGCCCATGCCAAAAGTGGCACCTTTCTACAATATGGAATTGCCACACCCTCATATGCTGATGACACCCAAATCATTTTTGTCCTTAGATAAAGGCTTATTTATTTCATAAGTCAACTTCTAGAATTGCTTTGCCAATATCATTTCATGGATGCAGATTAACCATCTTAAATGTAATTCCAACAAGACAGAAGTGCTTCTTTTTGGCAAATCCAACCTCTTTTCTCCCATAAAATGGCGGCCAAACTCTGCCCCCCTCAGCCGTAGTAAAGATTGCAAAAAACTGTGGGGTCGACACCAACCAGTCCTTCCTTTCACAAGACCCTCAGGTGCAGGTAGGGTGCTTCAATCTCATCAAATCTTTACAAAAATCCCTCCCCTTCCTGCCTCTGGCCGAAAGGGAATCAAACTTTGCCCTAATCACATCTAGATTCGAGTATTTTAACATCTCAGCGACAACCTGATGATGGTGCAAACCGGTTCTACAGCTTCCCAAGGAGACCTCTGCATTGGCTGCCTGTTTAGAAAAGGATCCGTTTTCAAATACTTGTGCTGGTTTTCAGCGCCTTGAAGTCTGCTGGCATTAAATACCTTACACCTCAGGTCCGACACTATCGACCCCAGCAGCCCCCCTAGAGGTGGAAGGTCCTTCCCTGCTCTGGACTCCAAGGCGTGGAACCTGCTCTCCAGCTCTCTGGCTTCCAAGGAATGTGAGGAAACTTTTAAAAAAGGATTCAAAGCCTGTCTCTCCCTAGCCCCTGATTCATTCTGTAGTTCATTAATATAATTTGTATCACTTCATTATTACAGGAATTGTAGCAGTCCTCAGTTCGGCACCACGAGGCGCTCTTTTGAATGACAGTTGTGCTTTACAAGTACTTTGTTTCATTCATTCAATCATTCGTTCAATCATCACCCTAGGTTCAAGACTTGGCGATGACTCTAAGAGCATAATGACGTGTGAGGATGAAAACTTAGCTCTGCGCTATGTTGACGATCATCCGATGACTCAGGGATGGTTTGACAGGAGTCAGTCAGGGGGTCCGTGACTGGCACCCGAGAGCCCAAGGGGCCGGATATGGGCCGGAAGTAAATCCCCTATGAGGCAGTGTCAGCGCCCTGAAGGATGAACAGCTGCTCAGCATCACTGCTCCAGTCACAGCCACACAGATCCTGTGAGAGGGCACCGCAGATCTCCTATAGAGAGCCGCAGTCACCAAAGTATCTTTCGTGAAATGACATCCTTGTGTAGGGGACAGGTGACAGCAGTGTGCTTTAAACGCCCGATAGACGCTCCAAGAAAATGCAGCCTCAAAAGATCATACTGCAGCGTAAATAGATTTTTTTTTGAACAGACGAATTTTCCTTGAGTTTCAAAAAAACAGGCTGCATTTCAATAAAAGAAAACGGTGCATACTGTGGTAGACAGGGAGCATGTTTCACCCGCTTCACACGAGGCACCGAGGGGTGGCCACTCCTGGAGTCTGAAACTCCACAATGGCCACAAACATTCTGACGTGCACTGCGGTAAACACCCCACACAACCCAACAGCCCTCCAGCTCACCCTGCCACAGCCTCACCCCCCGTGCGGCCCCAGAGCACACCTGCCACAACCGCACAACCCCCAGGCCCTAGCCCCCCTCCCACAGCTCCTGAGCACCCGTGCCACAGCCTCACACACCCCAGGCCCTAGCCCACCTCCTGTAGCCCCTGAGCACCCCTCCCACAGCCTCACACCCCCCAGTCCCCAGCCCCCCTCCCACAGCCCCTGAGCACCCCTGCCACAGCCTCACACCCACCAGTCCCTAGCCCACCTCCTGCAGCCCCTGAGCACCCCTGCCACAGCCTCACAAAACAAGAGCACCCTAGCCCACCTCCTGCAGCCCCTGAGTCCCCCTGCCACAGCCTCACAAACCCACAGCGCCCTAACTCCTCCCACAGCCCCTGAGTCCCCCTGCCACAGCCTCACACCCCCCAGTCCCTAACCCTCCTCCTACAGCTCCTGAGCACCCCTGTACCCGGCCTCACACCCCCCCAGGCCCTAGCCCCCCTCCCACAGCTCCCGACCACCCCTACCACACCCTCACAGACCTGAGGCCCTAGCCAACCTCCTGCAGCCCCTGAGCACCCCTGCCACAGCCTCACAACTCCCAGGCCCTATCCCCCCTCCCACATCTCCTGAGCACCCCTGCCACAGCCTCACACTCCCAGTCCCTAGCTCCCCTCCCACAGCCCCTGAGCACCCCTGCCACAGCCTCACACCGCCCAGTCCCTAGCCCACCTCCTGCAGCCCCTGAGCACCCCTGCCACAGCCTCACACCCCCCAGTCCCTAGCCCCCCTTCCACAGCCCCTGAGCACCCCTGCCACAGCCTCACAACCCCCAGGCCCTAGCCCTCCTCCCGCAGCCCCTGAGCGCCCCTGCCACAGCCTCACAAACCCATAGCCCCCTAGCCCTCCTGCCGCAGCCCCTGAGCACACCTGCCACAGCCTCACAAACCACAGGCCCCAGCCCCCCTCCTGCAGTCCCTGAGCACCCCTGCCACAGCCTCACAACCCCCAGGCCCTAGCCCTCCTCCCACAGCCCCTGAGCACCCCTGCCACAGCCTCACAACCCCCAGGCCCTAGCCCTCCTCCCGCAGACCCTGAGCACACCTGCCACAGGCTCACAACCCCCAGGCCCTAGCCCACCTTCTGCAGCCCCTGAGCACCCATGCCACAGCCTAACACCCTCCAGTCCCTGGCCCCCTCCCACAGCCCCTGAGCACCCCTGCCACAGCCTCACAACCCCCAGGCCCTAAACCTCCTCCCGCAGCCCCTGAGCACCCCTGCCACAGCCTCACAAACCCATAGCCCCCTAGCCCTCCTCCCGCAGCCCCTGAGAACACCTGCCACAGCCTCACAACACCCAGGCCCTAGCCCCCCTCACACAGCTCCTGAGCACCCCTGCCACAGCCTCACAAACCCCTAGCCCCCTAGCCCACGTCATGCAGCCCCTGAGCACCCCTGTCACAGCCTCACAAACCCACAGTGCCCTAACCTCCTCCCACAGCCCCTGAGTCCCCCTGCCACAGCCTCACACCCCCCAGTCCCTAGCCCTCCTCCCACAGCTCCTGAGCACCCCTGCCACTGCCTCACACCCCCCAGTCCCTAGCCCCCCTCCCACAGCTCCTGAGTACCCTTGCCACAGCCTCACACCCCCAGGCCCTAGCCCACCTCCTGCAGTCCCTGAGTCCCCCTGCCACAGCCTCACAACCCCCAGTCCCTAGCCCTCCTCCCACACTCCCTGAGTCCCCCTGCCACAGCCTCACAACCCCCAGGCCCTAGCCCCCCTCCCACAGCTCCTGAGCACCCCTGCCACAGCCTCACAAACCAAGAGCACCCTAGCCCACCTCCTGCAGCCCCTGAGTCCCCCTGCCACAGCCTCACAAACCCACAGCGCCCTAACCTCCTCCCACAGCCCCTGAGTCCCCCTGCCTCAGCCTCACCCCCCAGGCCCTAGCCCACCTCCTGCAGCCCCTGAGCACCCCTGCCACAGCCTCACACCCCCAGTCCCTAACCCTCCTCTCACAGCCCCTGAGCCCCCCTGGCACAGCCTCACAACCCCCAGTCCCTAGCCCCCCTCCAGCAGTCCCTGAGTCGCCCTGCCACGGCCTCACCCCCCCCCCCAGGCCCTAGCCCACCTCCTGCAGCCCCTGAGCACCCCTGTCACAGCCTCACACCCCCAGTCCCTAACCCTCCTCCTACAGCCCCTAAGCACCCCTGCCACAGCCTCACACCCCCCAGGCCCTAGCCCCCCCTCCCACAGCTCCTGAGCACCCCTGCCACAGCCTCACCCCCCCCAGACCCTAGCCCTCCTCCCACAGCTCCTGAGCACCCCTGCCACAGCCTCACACCCCCAGTCCCTAACCCTCCTCCTGCAGCCCCTGAGCACCCCTGCCACAGCCCCACACCCCCCAGTCCCTAGATCGCCTACCACAGCTCCTGAGCACCCCTGCCACAGCCTCACAAACCCCAGGCCCTAGCCCCCCTCCCACAGCTCCGGAGCACCCCTGCCACAGCCTCACAAACCCATAGCCCCCTAGCACCCCTCCCACATCTCCTGAGCAACCCTGCCACAGCCTCAAAACCCCCAGTCCCTAGCCCCCTTCCCGCAGTCCCTGAGTCCCCCACCACAGCCTCACAACCCCCAGTCCCTAGCCCTCCTCCCACAGCTCCTGAGCACCCCTGCCACAGCCTCACAACCCCCAGTGCCTAGCCCCCTCCCGCAGCCCCTGAGCACCCCTGCCACAGCCTCACAAACCCAGAGCCCCCCTCCCACAGTCCCTGAGTTCCCCTGCCACAGCCTCACAACCCCGGAGCCCCCTAACCTCCTCTCACAGCCCCTGAGCCCCCCTGGCACAGCCTCACAACCCCCAGTCCCTAGCCCCCCTCCAGCAGTCCCTGAGTCCCCCTGCCACGGCCTCACCCCCCCCAGGCCCTAGCCCACCTCCTGCAGCCCCTGAGCACCCCTGTCACAGCCTCACACCCCCCAGGCCCTAGCCCCCCCCTCCCACAGCTCCTGAGCACCCCTGCCACAGCCTCACACCCCCCAGTCCCTCCTCCCACAGCTCCTGAGCACCCCTGCCACAGCCTCACACCCCCCAGTCCCTAACCCTCCTCCTGCAGCCCCTGAGCACCCCTGCCACAGCCTCACAAACCCAGAGCACCCCTCCCACAGTCCCTGAGTTCCCCTGCCACAGCCTCACACCTCCAGTCCCTAACCCTCCTCCTACAGCCCCTAAGCACCCCTGCCACAGCCTCACACCCCCCAGGCCCTAGCCCCCCCTCCCACAGCTCCTGAGCACCCCTGCCACAGCCTCACACCCCCCAGTCCCTAGCCCTCCTCCCACAGCTCCTGAGCACCCCTGCCACAGCCTCACACCCCCCAGTCCCTAACCCTCCTCCTGCAGCCCCTGAGCACCCCTGCCACAGTCTCTCACTCCCCGGTCCCTAACCCTCCTCCCACAGCTCCTGAGCACCCCTGCCACAGCCTCACACCCCCCAGTCCCTAGCCCTCCTCCCGCAACCCCTGAGCACACCTGCCACATCCTCACAAACCCACAGCCTCCTAGCTCACCTCCTGCAGTCCTGAGGCACCCTTCCACAGCCTCACAAACCCACAGCGCCCTAACCTCCTCCCACAGCCCCTGAGTCCCCCTGCCACAGCCTCACAACCCCCAGTCCCTAGCCCTCCTCCCACAGCTCCTGAGCACCCCTGCCACAGCCTCACACCCCCAGTCCCTAGCCCTCCTCCCACAGCTCCTGAGCACCCCTGCCACAGCCTCACCTCCCCCAGTCCCTAGCCCTCCTCCCACTGCTCCTGAGCACCTGTGCCACAGCCTCACCCCCTCAGTACCTAGCCCTCCTCCCGCAGCCCCTGAGTCCCCCTGCCACAGACTCACAACTCCCAGCCCCTAGCTCCTCTCCCACAGCTCCTGAGCACCCCTGCCACAGCCTCACACCCTCAGTCCCTAGCCTCCCTCCCACAGCTCCTGAGCACACCTGCCACAGCCTCACACCCCCAGTCCCTAGCCTCCCTCCCACTGCTCCTGAGCACACCTGCCACAGCCTCACAAACCCACAGCCCCCTAGCCCTCCTCCCGCAGCCCCTGAGTCCCCCTGCCACAGACTCACAACCCCCAGCCCCTAGCCCCTCTCCCACAGCTCCTGAGCACCCCTGCCACAGCCTCACACCCCCAGTCCCTAGCCTCCCTCCCACAGCTCCTGAGCACACCTGCCACAGCCTCACCCCCCAGTCCCTAGCCTCCCTCCCACAGCCCCTGAGTCCCATGCCACAGCCTCACAAACCCACAGCCCCCTAGCCCTCCTCCCGCAGCCCCTGAGTCCCCCTGCCACAGCCTCACAACCCCCAGACCCTAGCCCACCTCCTGCTGCCCCTGAGCACCCCTGCCACAGCCTCACACCCCAAAGTCCCTAACCTTCCTCCTGCAGCCCCTGAGCACCTCTGCCACAGCCTCACACCCCCAGTCCATAACTTTCCTCCTGCAGCCCCTGAGCACCCCTGCCACAGCCTCATACACCCCAGTCCCTAGCCCCCCTCCCACAGCTCCTGATCACCCCTGCCACAGCCTCCCACACCCCAGTTCCTAGCCTATTTCCTGCTGCCCCTGAGTCTCCCTGCCACAGACTCACAACCCCCAGTCCCTAGCCCCCCTCCCACAGCTCCTGAGCACCCCTGCCACAGCCTCACCCCCAGTCCCTAGCCTCCCTCCCACAGCTCCCTCCCACACCTGCCACAGCCTCACAAACCCATAGCCCCCTAGCCCACCTCCTGCATCCCCTGAGTCCCCCTGCCACAGCCTCACAACCCCCAGTCCCTAGCCCCCCCGCAGTCCCTAAGTCCCTCTGCCACAGCCTCACACCCACAGCGCCCTAACCTCTTCCCACAGCCACTGAGTCCCCCTGCCACAGCCTCACACCCCCAGGCCCTAGCGCACCTCCTGCAGCCCCTGAGCACCCCTGCCACAGCCTCACACCCCCAGTCCCTAACCCTCCTCCTACAGCCCCTGAGCACCCCTGCCACAGCCTCACAACCCCCAGGCCCTAGCCCCCCTCCCACAGCTCCTGAGCACCCCTACCACAGCCTCACACCCCCCAGTCCCTAGCCCTCCTCCCACAGCTCCTGAGCACCCCTGCCACAGCCTCACACCCCCCAGTCCCTAACCCTCCTCCTGCAGCCCCTGAGCACCCCTGCCACAGCCTCACCCCCCAGTCCCTAGACCCCCTCCCACAGCTCCTGAGCACCCCTGCCACAGCCTCACACCCCCTAGTCCCTAACCCTCCTCCTGCAGCCCCTGAGCACCCATGCCACAGCCTCACACCCCCAGTCCCTAACCCTCCTCCCACAGCTCCTGAGCACCCCTGCGACAGCCTCACACCCCCCAGTCCCTAGCCCTCCTCCCGCAACCCCTGAGAATACCTGCCACAGCCTCACCCCCCCAGTCCCTAGCCCTCCTCCCTCGGCCCGAGCACCCCTGCCACAGCCTCACAAACCCCAGGCCCTAGCCCCCCTCCCACAGCTCCTGAGCACCCCTGCCACAGCCTCACAAACCCATAGCCCCCTAGTCCCCCTCCCACATCTCCTGAGCAACCCTGCCACAGCCTCACAACCCCCAGTCCCTAGCCCCCTTCCCGCAGTCCCTGAGTCCCCCACCACAGCCTCACAACCCCCAGTCCCTAGCCCTCCTCCCACAGCCCCTGAGCACATCTGCCACAGCCTCACAACCCCCAGGCCCTAGCCCACCTCCTGCAGCCCCTGAGCACCCCTGCAACAGCCTCTCAAACCCACAGCCCCCTAGCCCACCTCCTGCAGCTCCTGAGCACCCCTGCCACAGCCTCACAACCCCCAGGCCCTAGCCCCCCTCCTGCAGCCCCTAAGCACCCCTCCCACAGCCTCACATCCCCAAGCCCCTAGCCCTTGACTGCAGCCCCTGAGTCCCCCTGCCACAGCCTCACAAACCCATAGCCCCCTAGCCCACCTCCTGTAGCTCCTGAGAGCCCCTCCCACAGCTCCTGAGCACCCCTCCCACAGCCCCCTCGCCCCCCCTCCCACAGCCTCACACCCCCAGTCCCTAGCCCCCCTCCTGCTGCCCCTGAGTCTCCCTGCCACAGCCTCACAACCCCCAGTCCCTAGCCCCCCTCCCACAGCTCCTGAGCACCCCTGCCACAGCCTCACCCCCCCAGTCCCTAGCCTCCCTCCCACAGCTCTCTCCCACACCTGCCACAGCCTCACAAACCCATAGCCCCCTAGCCCACCTCCTGCATCCCCTGAGTCCCCCTGCCACAGACTCACAACCCCCAGCCCCTAGCCCCTCTCCCACAGCTCCTGAGCACCTCTGCCACAGCCTCACACCCCCAGTCCCTAGCCTCCCTCCCACAGCTCCTGAGCACACCTGCCACAGCCTCACACCCCCAGTCCCTAGCCTCCCTCCCACAGCCCCTGAGTCCCATGCCACAGCCTCACAAACCCACAGCCCCCTAGCCCTCCTCCCGCAGCCCCTGAGTCCCCCTGCCACAGCCTCACAACCCCCAGACCCTAGCCCACCCCCTGCTGCCCCTGAGCACCCCTGCCACAGCCTCACACCCCAAAGTCCCTAACCTTCCTCCTGCAGCCCCTGAGCACCTCTGCCACAGCCTCACACCCCCAGTTCATAACTTTCCTCCTGCAGCCCCTGAGCACCCCTGCCACAGCCTCATACACCCCAGTCCCTAGCCCCCCTCCCACAGCTCCTGATCACCCCTGCCACAGCTTCCCACACCCCAGTCCCTAGCCCCCCACCTGCTGCCCCTGAGTCTCCCTGCCACAGACTCACAACCCCCAGTCCCTAGCCCCCCTCCCACAGCTCCTGAGCACCCCTGCCACAGCCTCACCCCCAGTCCCTAGCCTCCCTCCCACAGCTCCCTCCCACACCTGCCACAGCCTCACAAACCCATAGCCCCCTAGCCCACCTCCTGCATCCCCTGAGTCCCCCTGCCACAGCCTCACAACCCCCAGTCCCTAGCCCCCTCGCAGTCCCTAAGTCCCTCTGCCACAGCCTCACACCCACAGCGCCCTAACCTCTTCCCACAGCCCCTGAGTCCCCCTGCCACAGCCTCACACCCCCAGGCCCTAGCGCACCTCCTGCAGCCCCTGAGCACCCCTGCCACAGCCTCACACCCCCAGTCCCTAACCCTCCTCCTACAGCCCCTGAGCACCCCTGCCACAGCCTCACACCCCCCAGGCCCTAGCCCCCCTCCCACAGCTCCTGAGCACCCCTACCACAGCCTCACCCCCCCAGTCCCTAGCCCTCCTCCCACAGCTCCTGAGCACCCCTGCCACAGCCTCACACCCCCCAGTCCCTAACCCTCCTCCTGCAGCCCCTGAGCACCCCTGCCACAGCCTCACCCCCCAGTCCCTAGACCCCCTCCCACAGCTCCTGAGCACCCCTGCCACAGCCTCACACCCCCCAGTCCCTAACCTTCCTCCTGCAGCCCCTGAGCACCCATGCCACAGCCTCACACCCCCAGTCCCTAACCCTCCTCCCACAGCTCCTGAGCACCCCTGCGACAGCCTCACACCCCCCAGTCCCTAGCCCTCCTCCCGCAACCCCTGAGAATACCTGCCACAGCCTCACCCCCCCAGTCCCTAGCCCTCCTCCCTCGGCCCCTGAGCACCCCTGCCACAGCCTCACAAACCCCAGGCCCTAGCCCCCCTCCCACAGCTCCTGAGCACCCCTGCCACAGCCTCACAAACCCATAGCCCCCTAGTCCCCCTCCCAAATCTCCTGAGCAACCCTGCCACAGCCTCACAACCCCCAGTCCCTAGCCCCCTTCCCGCAGTCCCTGAGTCCCCCACCACAGCCTCACAACCCCCAGTCCCTAGCCCTCCTCCCAAAGCCCCTGAGCACATCTGCCACAGCCTCACAACCCCCAGGCCCTAGCCCACCTCCTACAGCCCCTGAGCACCCCTGCAACAGCCTCACAAACCCACAGCCCCCTAGCCCACCTCCTGCAGCTCCTGAGCACCCCTGCCACAGCCTCACAACCCCCAGGCCCTAGCCCCCCTCCTGCAGCCCCTAAGCACCCCTCCCACAGCCTCACATCCCCAAGCCCCTAGCCCTTGACCGCAGCCCCTGAGTCCCCCTGCCACAGCCTCACAAACCCACAGCCCCCTAGCCCACCTCCTGTAGCTCCTGAGAGCCCCTCCCACAGCTCCTGAGCACCCCTCCCACAGCCCCCTCGCCCCCCCTCCCACAGCCTCACACCCCCCAGTCCCTAGCCCCCCTCCTGCTGCCCCTGAGTCTCCCTGCCACAGCCTCACAACCCCCAGTCGCTAGCCCCCCTCCCACAGCTCCTGAGCACCCCTGCCACAGACTCACCCCCCCAGTCCCTAGCCTCCCTCCCACAGCTCCCTCCCACACCTGCCACAGCCTCACAAACCCATAGCCCCCTAGCCCACCTCCTGCATCCCCTGAGTCCCACTGCCACAGCCTCACAACCCCCAGTCCCTAGCCCCCCTCCCGCAGTCCCTAAGTCCCCCTGCCACAGCCTCACACCCACAGCGCCCTAACCTCCTCCCACAGCCCCTGAGTCCCCCTGCCACAGCCTCACACCCCCAGGCCCTAGCCCACTTCCTGCAGCCCCTGAGCACCCCTGCCACAGCCTCACACCCCCAGTCCCTAACCCTCCTCCTACAGCCCCTGAGCACCCCTGCCACAGCCTCACACCCCCCAGGCCCTAGCCCCCCCTCCCACAGCTCCTGAGCACCCCTACCACAGCCTCACACCCCCCAGTCCCTAGCCCTCCTCCCACAGCTCCTGAGCACCCCTTCCACAGCCTCACACCCCCCAGTCCCTAACCCTCCTCCTGCAGCCCCTGAGCACCCCTGCCACAGCCTCACCCCCCCAGTCCCTAGACCCCCTCCCACAGCTCCTGAGCACCACTGCCACAGCCTCACACCCCCCCAGTCCCTAACCCTCCTCCTGCAGCCCCTGAGCACCCATGCCACAGCCTCACACCCCCAGTCCATAACCCTCCTCCCACAGCTCCTGAGCACCCCTGCGACAGCCTCACACCCCCCAGTCCCTAGCCCTCCTCCCGCAACCCCTGAGAATACCTGCCACAGCCTCACCCCCCCAGTCCTTAGCCCTCCTCCCTCAGCCCCTGAGCACCCCTGCCACAGCCTCACAAACCCCAGGCCCTAGCCCCCCTCCCACAGCTCCTGAGCACCCCTGCCACAGCCTCACAAACCCATAGGCCCCTAGTCCCCCTCCCACATCTCCTGAGCAACCCTGCCACAGCCTCCCAACCCCCAGTCCCTAGCCCTCCTCCCACAGCCCCTGAGCACATCTGCCACAGCCTCACAACCCCCAGGCCCTAGCCCACCTCCTGCAGCCCCTGAGCACCCCTGCCACAGCCTCACAAACCCACAGCCCCCTAGCCCACCTCCTGCAGCTCCTGAGCACCCCTGCCACAGCCTCACAACCCCAAGCCCCTAGCCCCCGACCGCTGCCCCTGAGTCCCCCTGCCACAGCCTCACAAACCCACAGCTCCCTAGCCCACCTCCTGTAGCCCCTGAGAGCCCCTCCCACAGCTCCTGAGCACCCCTCCCACATCCCCCTCGCCCCCCTCCCACAGCCTCACACCCCCCAGTCCGTAGCCCTCTTCCAGCAGCTCCTGAACACCCCTGCCACAGCCTCACAACCCCCAGGCCCTAGCCACCCTCCCACATCTCCTGAGCACCCCTGCCACAGCCTCACAAACCCATAGCCCCCAGCCCACCTCATGCAGTCCCTGAGTCCCCCTGCCACAGCCTCACAACCCCCAAGCCCTAGCCCCCTCCCACATCTCCTGAGCACCCCTGCCAGAGCCTCTCAAACCCATAGCCCCTAGCCCTCCTCCTGCATCCCCTGAGCTCACCTGTCACAGCCTCACACCCCCCAGTCCCGAGCCCTCCTCTCGCAGCTCCTGAGCTCCCCTGCCACAGCCTCACAACCCCCAGGCCCTAGCCCCCCTCCCACATCTCCTGAGCACCCCTGCCACAGCATCACAACCCCATAGCCCCCTAGCCCACCTCCTGCAGTCCCTGAGTCCCCCTACCACAGCCTCACAATCCCCAGACCCTAGCCCCCATCCTGCAGTCCCTGAGTCCCCCTGCCACAGCCTCACAACCCCCAGGCCCTAGCCCCCCTCCCACAGCTTCTGAGCACCCCTGCCACAACCTCCCAAACCCCAGTCCCTAGCTCCACTCCCACAGCTCCTGAGCACCCCTGCCACAGCCTCACAAACCCATAGCCCCCTAGCCCACCTCCTGCAGCCCCTGAGCACCCCTGCCACAGCCTCACAACCCCCAGGCCCTAGCCCCCCTCCCAAATCTCCTGAGCAGCCCTGCCACAGCCTCACAACCCCATAGCCCCCTAGCCCACCTCTTGCACTCCCTGAGTCCCCTGCCACAGCCTCACAACCCCCAGTCCCTAGCCCCCTCCCACATCTCCTGAGCACCTCTGCCACAGCCTCACAACCCCCAGTCCCCTACACTCCTCCCACAGCCCCAGAATCCCCTGCCACAGCCTCACAACCCCCAGGCCCTAGCCCCCCTCCCGCAGCCCCTGAGCACCCCTGTCACAGCCTCACAACCCCCAGTCCCCTAACCTCCTCCCACAGCCCCTGAGTCCCCTGCCACTGCCTCACAACCCCCAGTCTCTAGCCCTCCTCCCACAGCTTCTGAGCACCCCTGGCACAGCCTCACAACCCCCAATGCCTAGCCCCCCTCCTGCAGCCCCTGAGCACCCCTGCCGTAGCCCCACAATCCCAGAACCCCCCTCCCACAGTCCCTGAGTTCCCCTGTCACAGCCTCACAACCCCAGAGCCCCCTAACCTCCTCTCACAGCCCATGAGTCTTCTTACCACAGCCTCACAACCCCCAGTCCCTAGCCCCCCTCCCGCAGTCCCTGAGCACCCCTACCACAGCCTCGCAAACCCTCAGACCCCTAACCTCCTCTCACAGCCCCTGAGTCTCCCTGCCACAGCCTCACAACCCCAGTCCCTAGCCCTCCTCCCACAGCTCCTAAGTCCCCCTCCCACAGCCTCACAAACCCACAGCCCCCTAGCCACATTTCACAGCCCCTGAGTCCCACTCACACTGCCCCTTAGTCCCCCTGCCACAGCCTCACAAACCCACAGCCCCCTAGCCCTCTCCCACAGCCCCTGAGTCTCCCTGCCACAGCTGCACAAACTCAGAGCCCCCTAGACCCCTCCACAGCCCCTGAGTCCCCCTTTCACAGCTTCACAAACCCACAGCCCTTACCATGTCCCACAGCCCCTGAGTCCCCCTCCCACAGCCTCACAAACCCACAGCCCCCTAGCCACCTCCCACAGCCCCCTAGACCTCTCCCACAGCCTCCTGCCACAGGCTCACAAACCCACAGCCCCCTAGCCTCCTCCCACAGCCCTTGAGTCCCCCTGCCTTACCTAACAAACCCACTTCCCCCTAGACTCCTCCTGAACCGCCTGAGTCCCCTTGTCACAGCCTAACACACTCACAGCCCCTAACCCCCTCGTACAGCCTTTGAGTCCCTCTGCTACAGCCTCACAAACCCACAGTCCTGTAGCCCCTTCCCACAGCCCCTGAGACCCCCTGCCACAGCCTCACAAACCCACAACCCCTAGCCCCCTTCCACAGCCCCTGAGTCCCCCTTCCACAACCTCACAAACCCACATCGCCTTAGCCCCCTCCCACAGCCCCTCTGTCCCCCTGTCACAGCCTCATAAAGCCACAGCCCCTTGCCTCCCACAGCCCATGAGTCTCCCTGCCACAGCCTCACAACCCCCAGTCCCTAGCCCCCCTCCTGCAGTCCCTGAGCACCCCTGCCACAGCCTCACAAACCCACAGACCCCTAACCGCCTCTCACAGCCCCTGAGTCTCCCTGCCACAGCCTCACAACCCCAGTCCCTAGCCCTCCTCCCAGAGCTCCTGAGTCCCCCTTCCACAGCCTCACAAACCCACAGCCCCCTAGCCACGTTTCACATCCCTTGAGTCCCACTCACGCTGCCCCTGAGTCCCCCTGCCACAGCCTCACAAACACACAGCCCCCTAGCCCTCTCCCAAAGCTCCTGAGTCTCCCTGCCACAGCCGCACAAACCCACAGCCCCCTAGCCCCCTCCCACAGCCCCTGAGTACCCCTGTCACAGCCTCACAAACCCACAGCCGCCTATCCTCTGCCCACAGCCAGAGTCGCCCTGCCACAGCCTCACAAACCAACAGCCCTTAGCCATGTCCCACAGCCCCTGAGTCCCCCTCCCACAGCCTCACAAACCCACAGTCCCCTAGCCACCTCCCACAGCCCCCTAGACCCCTCTCACAGCCCCCTGCCACAGGTTTGCAAACCCACAGCCCCCTAGCCACGTTTCACAGCCCCTGAGTCCCACTCACGCTGCCCCTGAGTCCCCCTGCCACAGCCTCACAAACCCACAGCCCCCTAGCCCTCTCCCACAGCTCCTGAGTCTCCCTGCCACAGCCGCACAAACCCACAGCCCCCTAGCCCCCTCCCACAGCCCCTGAGTACCCCTGTCACAGCCTCACAAACCCACAGCCGCCTATCCTCTGCCCACAGCCAGAGTCGCCCTGCCACAGCCTCACAAACCCACAACCCCTAGCCCCCTTCCACAGCCCCTGAGTCCCCCTTCCACAACCTCACAAACCCACATCGCCTTAGCCCCCTCCCACAGCCCCTCTGTCCCCCTGCCACAGCCTCATAAAGCCACAGCCCCTTGCCCCCCACAGCCCATGAGTCTCCCTGCCACAGCCTCACAACCCCCAGTCCCTAGCCCCCCTCCTGCAGTCCCTGAGCACCCCTGCCACAGCCTCACAAACCCACAGACCCCTAACCGCCTCTCACAGCCCCTGAGTCTCCCTGCCACAGCCTCACAACCCCAGTCCCTAGCCCTCCTCCCACAGCTCCTGAGTCCCCCTCCCACAGCCTCACAAACCCACAGCCCCCTAGCCACGTTTCACAGCCCCTGAGTCCCACTCACGCTGCCCCTGAGTCCCCCTGCCACAGCCTCACAAACCCACAGCCCCCTAGCCCTCTCCCACAGCTCCTGAGTCTCCCTGCCACAGCCGCACAAACCCACAGCCCCCTAGCCCCCTCCCACAGCCCCTGAGTACCCCGTCACAGCCTCACAAACCCACAGCCGCCTATCCTCTGCCCACAGCCAGAGTCGCCCTGCCACAGCCTCACAAACCCACAGCCCTTAGCCATGTCCCACAGCCCCTGAGTCCCCCTCCCACAGCCTCACAAACCCACAGTCCCCTAGCCACCTCCCACAGCCCCCTAGACCCCTCTCACAGCCCCCTGCCACAGGCTCGCAAACCCACAGCCCCCTAGCCTCCTCCCACAGCCCTTGAGTCCCCCTGCCACAACCTCACAAACCCACTTCCCCCGAGCCTCCTCCTGCACCGCCTGAGTCCCACTTTCACAGCCTAACAAACTCACAGCCCCTAACCCCCTCCTATAGCCTTTGAGTCCCTCTGCTACAGCCTCACAAACCCACAGTCCTGTAGCCCCTTCCCACAGCCCCTGAGTCCCCCTGCCACAGCCTCACAACCCCACAACCCCTAGCCCCCTTCCACAGTCCCTGAGTCCCCCTTCCACAACCTCACAAACCCACATCGCCTTTATCCCCCTCCCACAGCCCCTCTGTCCCCCTGCCACAGCCTCACAAACCCACAGCCCCAATCTCCCCTCCCGCAGCCCCTGAGTCCACCTGCCACAGCCTCATAAAGCCACAGCCCCTAGCCCCCTCCCACAGCCCCTGAATCCCCCTGCCACAGCTTCATAAAGCCACAGCCCCTAGCCCCCTCCCACAGCCCCTGAGTCCACCTGCCACAACGCACAAACCCACAGCCCCTTGCCTCCTCCCACACCCCCTGAGTCCCCCTGTCACAGCCTCACAAACTCACAGCCCCTAGCCCCCTCCTACAGCCTCTGAGTCCCCCTGCTACAGCCTCACAAACCCACAGTCCCATAGCCCCTTCCCACAGCCCCTCAGTCCCCCTGCCACAGCCTCACAAACCCACAGCCCCTGAGTCCCCCTTCCACAACCTCACAAACCCACAGCCTCTAGGCCCCCTCCCATAGCCCCTCTGTCCCCCGGCCACAGCCTCACAAACCCACAGCCCCAAGCTCCCCTCTCGCAGCTGCAGAGTTCCCCTGCCACAGCCTCATAAAGCCACAGTCCCTAGCCCCTCCCACAGCTCCTGTGTCCCCCTGCCATAGTCACACAAACCCACAGCTCCCTAACCCCCTCCTACTGCCCCTGAGTCCCCCTGCCACAGCATCACAAACTCATAGCCCCTAACCCCCTCCCACAGCCCCTGAGTCCCCTGCCACAACTTCACAAACCCACCGCCCATTATCCCCTGCCCACAGCCCCTGAGTTCCCCCTGCCACAGCCTCAGTACCCCACAGTCCCAAGCTTCCCTCCTGCAGCTCCTGAGTCCCCCTGCCACAGCCTCACAAACCCACAGCCCCTAGCTTCCTCCCACAGCCCCTGAGTCCTCCTTCCACAACCTCACAAACCCACAGCTCCTTAGCCACTCCCACAGCCCCTGAGTCCCCCTGCCCCAGCCTCATAAACCCACAGCCCCTAGCCTCCTCCCACAGCCCCTGAGTCCCCCTGCCCCAGCCTCACAAACACACAGCCCCTAGCCCCCTCCCAAAGCCCCTTAGTCCCCCTGCCACATCCTCACCAACACACAGCCCCCTAACCTCCATCGCAGCCTCTGAGTCCCCCTGCCACAGCCTCACCAACACACAGCCCCCTAACCTCCATCGCAGCCTCTGAGTCCCCCTGCCCCAGCCTCACAAACCCACAGCCCCTAGCCCCCTCCACAGCCCTGCGTCCCCCTGCCAAAGTCTGACAAACCCACAATCCCTGAGTCCCCCCTGCCACAGCATCACAAACCCACAGCCCCCTAACCTCCTCCCACAGCCCCTGAGTCCCCCTGCCACAGCCTCACAAACCCACAGCCCCCTAGCCCCCGCCCTCAGCCTCTGACTGCCCCTGCTACAACCTCACAATCCCACAGTACCAAGCTCTCCTCCCACAGCCCCTGAGTCCCGCTGCCACAACCTCACAAACCCACAGCCCCCTAACCCACCTCCTGCAGCTCCTGAGCACCCCTACCACAGCCTCACAACCCCCAGGCCCTAGCCCCCCTCCTGCAGCCCCTAAGCACCCCTCCCACAGCCTCACATCCCCAAGCCCCTAGCCCCCGACCGCAGCCCCTGAGTCCCCCTGCCACAGCCTCACAAACCCACAGCTCCCTAGCCCACCTCCTGTAGCCCCTGAGAGCCCCTCCCACAGCTCCTGAGCACCCCTCCCACAGCCCCCTCGCCCCCCTCCCACAGCCTCACACCCCCCAGTCCGTAGCCCTCTTCCAGCAGCTCCTGAACACCCCTGCCACAGCCTCACAACCCCCAGGCCCTAGCCACCCTCCCACATCTCCTGAGCACCCCTGCCACAGCCTCACAAACCCATAGCCCCCAGCCCACCTCATGCAGTCCCTGAGTCCCCCTGCCACAGCCTCACAACCCCCAAGCCCTAGCCCCCTCCCACATCTCCTGAGCACCCCTGCCAGAGCCTCTCAAACCCATAGCCCCTAGCCCTCCTCCTGCATCCCCTGAGCTCACCTGTCACAGCCTCACACCCCCCAGTCCCTAGCCCTCCTCTCGCAGCTCCTGAGCTCCCCTGCCACAGCCTCACAACCCCCAGGCCCTAGCCCCCCTCCCACATCTCCTGAGCACCCCTGCCACAGCATCACAACCCCATAGCCCCCTAGCCCACCTCCTGCAGTCCCTGAGTCCCCCTACCACAGCCTCACAACCCCCAGACCCTAGCCCCCATCCTGCAGTCCCTGAGTCCCCCTGCCACAGCCTCACAACCCCCAGGCCCTAGCCCCCCTCCCACAGCTTCTGAGCACCCCTGCCACAACCTCCCAAACCCCAGTCCCTAGCTCCACTCCCACAGCTCCTGAGCACCCCTGCCACAGCCTCACAAACCCATAGCCCCCTAGCCCACCTCCTGCAGCCCCTGAGCACCCCTGCCACAGACTCACAACCCCCAGGCCCTAGCCCCCCTCCCAAATCTCCTGAGCAGCCCTGCCACAGCCTCACAACCCCATAGCCCCCTAGCCCACCTCTTGCACTCCCTGAGTCCCCTGCCACAGCCTCACAACCCCCAGTCCCTAGCCCCCCTCCCACATCTCCTGAGCACCTCTGCCACAGCCTCACAACCCCCAGTCCCCTACACTCCTCCCACAGCCCCAGAATCCCCTGCCACAGCCTCACAACCCCCAGGCCCTAGCCCCCCTCCCGCAGCCCCTGAGCACCCCTGTCACAGCCTCACAACCCCCAGTCCCCTAACCTCCTCCCACAGCCCCTGAGTCCCCTGCCACTGCCTCACAACCCCCAGTCTCTAGCCCTCCTCCCACAGCTTCTGAGCACCCCTGGCACAGCCTCACAACCCCCAATGCCTAGCCCCCCTCCTGCAGCCCCTGAGCACCCCTGCCACAGCCCCACAATCCCAGAACCCCCCTCCCACAGTCCCTGAGTTCCCCTGTCACAGCCTCACAACCCCAGAGCCCCCTAACCTCCTCTCACAGCCCATGAGTCTCCTTACCACAGCCTCACAACCCCCAGTCCCTAGCCCCCCTCCCACAGTCCCTGAGCACCCCTACCACAGCCTCACAAACCCTCAGACCCCTAACCTCCTCTCACAGCCCCTGAGTCTCCCTGCCACAGCCTCACAACCCCAGTCCCTAGCCCTCCTCCCACAGCTCCTAAGTCCCCCTCCCACAGCCTCACAAACCCACAGCCCCCTAGCCACATTTCACAGCCCCTGAGTCCCACTCACACTGCCCCTTAGTCCCCCTGCCACAGCCTCACAAACCCACAGCCCCCTAGCCCTCTCCCACAGCCCCTGAGTCTCCCTGCCACAGCTGCACAAACTCAGAGCCCCCTAGACCCCTCCACAGCCCCTGAGTCCCCCTTTCACAGCTTCACAAACCCACAGCCCTTACCATGTCCCACAGCCCCTGAGTCCCCCTCCCACAGCCTCACAAACCCACAGCCCCCTAGCCACCTCCCACAGCCCCCTAGACCTCTCCCACAGCCTCCTGCCACAGGCTCACAAACCCACAGCCCCCTAGCCTCCTCCCACAGCCCTTGAGTCCCCCTGCCTTACCTAACAAACCCACTTCCCCCTAGACTCCTCCTGAACCGCCTGAGTCCCCTTGTCACAGCCTAACACACTCACAGCCCCTAACCCCCTCGTACAGCCTTTGAGTCCCTCTGCTACAGCCTCACAAACCCACAGTCCTGTAGCCCCTTCCCACAGCCCCTGAGACCCCCTGCCACAGCCTCACAAACCCACAACCCCTAGCCCCCTTCCACAGCCCCTGAGTCCCCCTTCCACAACCTCACAAACCCACATCGCCTTAGCCCCCTCCCACAGCCCCTCTGTCCCCCTGTCACAGCCTCATAAAGCCACAGCCCCTTGCCTCCCACAGCCCATGAGTCTCCCTGCCACAGCCTCACAACCCCCAGTCCCTAGCCCCCCTCCTGCAGTCCCTGAGCACCCCTGCCACAGCCTCACAAACCCACAGACCCCTAACCGCCTCTCACAGCCCCTGAGTCTCCCTGCCACAGCCTCACAACCCCAGTCCCTAGCCCTCCTCCCACAGCTCCTGAGTCCCCCTTCCACAGCCTCACAAACCCACAGCCCCCTAGCCACGTTTCACATCCCCTGAGTCCCACTCACGCTGCCCCTGAGTCCCCCTGCCACAGCCTCACAAACCCACAGCCCCCTAGCCCTCTCCCAAAGCTCCTGAGTCTCCCTGCCACAGCCGCACAAACCCACAGCCCCCTAGCCCCCTCCCACAGCCCCTGAGTACCCCTGTCACAGCCTCACAAACCCACAGCCGCCTATCCTCTGCCCACAGCCAGAGTCGCCCTGCCACAGCCTCACAAACCAACAGCCCTTAGCCATGTCCCACAGCCCCTGAGTCCCCCTCCCACAGCCTCACAAACCCACAGTCCCCTAGCCACCTCCCACAGCCCCCTAGACCCCTCTCACAGCCCCCTGCCACAGGTTTGCAAACCCACAGCCCCCTAGCCACGTTTCACAGCCCCTGAGTCCCACTCACGCTGCCCCTGAGTCCCCCTGCCACAGCCTCACAAACCCACAGCCCCCTAGCCCTCTCCCACAGCTCCTGAGTCTCCCTGCCACAGCCGCACAAACCCACAGCCCCCTAGCCCCCTCCCACAGCCCCTGAGTACCCCTGTCACAGCCTCACAAACCCACAGCCGCCTATCCTCTGCCCACAGCCAGAGTCGCCCTGCCACAGCCTCACAAACCCACAACCCCTAGCCCCCTTCCACAGCCCCTGAGTCCCCCTTCCACAACCTCACAAACCCACATCGCCTTAGCCCCCTCCCACAGCCCCTCTGTCCCCCTGCCACAGCCTCATAAAGCCACAGCCCCTTGCCCCCCACAGCCCATGAGTCTCCCTGCCACAGCCTCACAACCCCCAGTCCCTAGCCCCCCTCCTGCAGTCCCTGAGCACCCCTGCCACAGCCTCACAAACCCACAGACCCCTAACCGCCTCTCACAGCCCCTGAATCTCCCTGCCACAGCATCACAACCCCAGTCCCTAGCCCTCCTCCCACAGCTCCTGAGTCCCCCTCCCACAGCCTCACAAACCCACAGCCCCCTAGCCACGTTTCACAGCCCCTGAGTCCCACTCACGCTGCCCCTGAGTCCCCCTGCCACAGCCTCACAAACCCACAGCCCCCTAGCCCTCTCCCACAGCTCCTGAGTCTCCCTGCCACAGCCGCACAAACCCACAGCCCCCTAGCCCCCTCCCACAGCCCCTGAGTACCCCGTCACAGCCTCACAAACCCACAGCCGCCTATCCTCTGCCCACAGCCAGAGTCGCCCTGCCACAGCCTCACAAACCCACAGCCCTTAGCCATGTCCCACAGCCCCTGAGTCCCCCTCCCACAGCCTCACAAACCCACAGTCCCCTAGCCACCTCCCACAGCCCCCTAGACCCCTCTCACAGCCCCCTGCCACAGGCTCTCAAACCCACAGCCCCCTAGCCTCCTCCCACAGCCCTTGAGTCCCCCTGCCACAACCTCACAAACCCACTTCCCCCGAGCCTCCTCCTGCACCGCCTGAGTCCCACTTTCACAGCCTAACAAACTCACAGCCCCTAACCCCCTCCTATAGCCTTTGAGTCCCTCTGCTACAGCCTCACAAACCCACAGTCCTGTAGCCCCTTCCCACAGCCCCTGAGTCCCCCTGCCACAGCCTCACAAACCCACAACCCCTAGCCCCCTTCCACAGTCCCTGAGTCCCCCTTCCACAACCTCACAAACCCACATCGCCTTTAGCCCCCTCCCACAGCCCCTCTGTCCCCCTGCCACAGCCTCACAAACCCACAGCCCCAATCTCCCCTCCCGCAGCCCCTGAGTCCACCTGCCACAGCCTCATAAAGCCACAGCCCCTAGCCCCCTCCCACAGCCCCTGAGTCCCCCTGCCACAGCCTCATAAAGCCACAGCCCCTAGCCCCCTCCCACAGCCCCTGAGTCCACCTGCCACAACGCACAAACCCACAGCCCCTTGCCTCCTCCCACACCCCCTGAGTCCCCCTGTCACAGCCTCACAAACTCACAGCCCCTAGCCCCCTCCTACAGCCTCTGAGTCCCCCTGCTACAGCCTCACAAACCCACAGTCCCATAGCCCCTTCCCACAGCCCCTCAGTCCCCCTGCCACAGCCTCACAAACCCACAGCCCCTGAGTCCCCCTTCCACAACCTCACAAACCCACAGCCTCTAGGCCCCCTCCCATAGCCCCTCTGTCCCCCGGCCCCAGCCTCACAAACCCACAGCCCCAAGCTCCCCTCTCGCAGCTGCAGAGTTCCCCTGCCACAGCCTCATAAAGCCACAGTCCCTAGCCCCTCCCACAGCTCCTGTGTCCCCCTGCCATAGTCACACAAACCCACAGCTCCCTAACCCCCTCCTACTGCCCCTGAGTACCCCTGCCACAGCATCACAAACTCATAGCCCCTAACCCCCTCCCACAGCCCCTGAGTCCCCTGCCACAACTTCACAAACCCACCGCCCATTATCCCCTGCCCACAGCCCCTGAGTTCCCCCTGCCACAGCCTCAGTACCCCACAGTCCCAAGCTTCCCTCCTGCAGCTCCTGAGTCCCCCTGCCACAGCCTCACAAACCCACAGCCCCTAGCTTCCTCCCACAGCCCCTGAGTCCTCCTTCCACAACCTCACAAACCCACAGCTCCTTAGCCACTCCCACAGCCCCTGAGTCCCCCTGCCACAGCCTCATAAACCCACAGCCCCTAGCCTCCTCCCACAGCCCCTGAGTCCCCCTGCCCCAGCCTCACAAACACACAGCCCCTAGCCCCCTCCCAAAGCCCCTTAGTCCCCCTGCCACAGCCTCACCAACACACAGCCCCCTAACCTCCATCGCAGCCTCTGAGTCCCCCTGCCCCAGCCTCACAAACCCACAGCCCCTAGCCCCCTCCACAGCCCTGCGTCCCCCTGCCAAAGTCTGACAAACCCACAATCCCTGAGTCCCCCCTGCCACAGCATCACAAACCCACAGCCCCCTAACCTCCTCCCACAGCCCCTGAGTCCCCCTGCCACAGCCTCACAAACCCACAGCCCCCTAGCCCCCGCCCTCAGCCTCTGACTGCCCCTGCTACAACCTCACAATCCCACAGTACCAAGCTCTCCTCCCACAGCCCCTGAGTCCCGCTGCCACAACCTCACAAACCCACAGCCCCCTAGCCCCCTCCCACAGCCCCTGAGACCCCCTGCCACAACCTCACAAACCCACAGCCCCCTAGCTCCCTCACCCAGCCTCACAGCCCCCTAGTCCCCACTGCCAAGAGCCCCCCATCCCACAGACCTTAATTCCCACCCCCTCCCACAGATCCACAGCCCCCACCTCTCACAGCTCAACAGCCCCCAGTATCCATGTGCACAGGGCTACAGTCTTTTGTGCCATAGAAGTCTGATGTACACAGGGCTCCCATGGTTTGTGTAATACAATTCACATGTACACAGGTGTTATACAAGTCACAGGTACACAGGGCTCTCGTGGTTTGTGCCACACAAATCACATGTACACGGGTCTTTCCTGGTTTATGTCACATAAATCACATGTGCACAGGTGTCATAATAGTCACAAGTACACAGGGCTCCTGTTGTTTGTGTCATACAAGTCACATGTGTGCATGGCTCTCATGGTTTGTGCCATACAAGTCACATGTTCACAGGCCTCTCGTGGTTTGTGTCACATAAATCACATGTACACCGTTGTCATACAAGTCACAGGTACACAGAGCCCCTTCCGGTTTGTGTAATACAAGACACATGTGCACAGAGCTGTCATAGTATACAGACTATAGTGGGAGAGTGTAGGAGGCTGGCCTGGTTTGTAGTGGGTACTAAGGGGTACTTACACTCTGCACCAGGTATCCCTTATTAGTGTAGAAGAGGTGTCTAGCAGCTTAGGCTGATAGAAAAGGTAGCTTAGCAGAGTAGCTTAGGCTGAACTAGGAGACATACAAAGCTCCTACTATACCACTGGTGTCATATGCACAATATCAGAAGAAAACACAATACACAGATATACTAAAAATAAAGGTACTTTATTTTTATGACAATATGCCAAAAGTATCTCAGTGAGTACCCTCAGTATGAGGATAGCAAATATAGACAAGATATATGTACACAATACCAAAAATATACAGTAATAGCAATAGAAAGCAATGCAAGCAATGTACAGTCACAATAGATTGCAATGAGAGCACATAGGTGTAGGGGCAACACAAAACCATATACTCCAAAAGTGGAATGCGAACCATGAATGGACCCCAAACCTATGTGAGCTTGTAGAGGGTCGCTGGGACTGTAAGAAAACAGTGAGGGTTAGAAAAATAGCCCACCCCAAGACCCTGAAAAGTAGGTGTAAAGTGCCCCTAAGTTCCCCAGAGAGCACAGAAGTCGTGATAGGGGAATTCTGCAAGGAAGACCAACACCAGCAATGCAACAAGGGTGGATTTCCGGACGAGAGTACCTGTGGAACAAGGGGACCAAGTCCAAGTGTCGTGACAAAGTCGAGATTGGGCAGATGCCCAGGAAATGCCAGCTGAGGATGCAAAGAAGCTGCCACCGGATGGTAGAAGCTGTGGATTCTGCAGGAACGAAGAGGACTAGGAACTTCCCCTTTGGAGGATGGATGTCCCACGTCGTGAAGAAGCTTGCAAGGTGTTCCCACGCAGAAAGACCGCAAACAAGCCTTGCTATCTGCAAGGGTTGCGGTTAGGGTTTTTGGATGCTGCTGTGGCCCAGGAGGGACCAGGAAGTCGCCAATAGCGTGAGGAGACAGAGGGGGCGCCCAGCAAGACAAGGAGCCCTCACAGAAGCAGGCAGCACCCGCAGAAGTGCCGGAACAGGCACTACCAAGAGGAGTGAACCGGAGCTCACCCTAAGTCACAAAAGAAGATCCCACGACGCCGGAGGACAACTCAGGAGGTTGTGCACTGCCGGTTAGAGTGTCAGGAACCCAGGCTTGTCTGTGTACAAAAGAAATCCTGGAAGAGTGCACAGGAGCCGGAGCAGCTGCAAATCATACAGTACCCAGCAATGCAGTCTAGCGTGGTGAGGCAAGGACTTACCTCCACCAAACTTGGACTGAAGACTCACTGGACTGTGGGAGTCACTTGGACAGAGTTGCTGAGTTCCAGGGACCACGCTCGTCGTGCTGAGAGGGGACCCAGAGGACCAGTGATGCAGTCTTTTGTTGCCTGCGGTTGCAGGGGGAAGATTCCGTCGACCCACAGGAGATTTCTTCGGAGCTTCTAGTGCAGAGAGGAGGCAGACTACCCCCACAGGATGCACCACCAGGAAAACAGTCGAGAAAGCGGCCGGATCAGCGATACAAGGTTTGCTACTTTGTTGCGGTTTTGCAGGCGTCCAGAGCAGTCAGCGGTCGATTCCTTGGCAGAAGGTGAAGAGAGAGATGCAGAGGAACTCTGATGAGCTCTTGCATTTGTTATCTAAAGAATTCCCCAAAGCAGAGACCCTAAATAGCCAGAAAAGGAGGTTTGGCTACCTAGGAAGGAGGATAGGCTAGCAACACAGGTAAGAGCCTATCAGAATGAGTCTCTGACGTCACCTGCTGGCCCTGGCCACTCAGAGCCATCCAGTGTGCTAGCAGCACCTCTGTTTCCAAGATGGCAGAGGTCTGGAGCACACTGGAGGAGCTCTGGGCACCTCCCAGGGAGGTGCAGGTCAGGGGAGTGGTCACTCCCCTTTCCTTTGTCCAGTTTCGCGCCAGAAGAGAGCTGAGGGGTCCCTGAACCGGTGTAGACTGGCTTATGCAGAGATGGGCACCATCTGTGCCCATGAAAGCATTTCCAGAGGCTGGGGGAGGCTACTCCTCCTCAGCCCTGACACCTTTTTCCAAAGGGAGAGGGTGTAACAACCTCTCTCTGAGGAAGTCCTTTGTTCTGCCTTCCTGGGCCAAGCCTGGCTGGACCCCAGGAGGGCAGAAACCTGTCTGAGGGGTTGGCAGCAGCAGCAGCTGCAGTGAAACCCCTGAAAGGCAGTTTGGCAGTACCCGGGTCTGTGCTAGAGACTCGGGGGATCATGGAATTGTCTCCCCAATGCCAGAATAACATTGGGGTGACAATTCCATGATCTTATACATGTTACATGGCCATGTTCGGAGTTACCATTGTGACGCTGTACATAGGTAGTGACCTATGTACACTGCACGCATATAAAGGTGTCCCCGCACTCACAAAGTCTGGGGAATTGGCCCTGAACAATGTGGGGGAACCTTGGCTAGTGCCAGGGTGCCCACACACTAAGTAACTTAGCACCCAACCTTTACCAGGTAAAGGTTAGACATATAGGTGACTTATAAGTTACTTAAGTGCAGTGGTAAATGGCTGTGAAATAACGTGAACGTTATTTCACTCAGGCTGCAGTGGCAGGCCTGTGTAAGAATTGTCAGAGCTCCCTATGGGTGGCAAAAGAAATGCTGCAGTCCATAGGGATCTCCTGGAACCCCAATACCCTGGGTACCTCAGTACCATATACTAGGGAATTATAAGGGTGTTCCAGTATGCCAATGTGAATTGGTGAAATTAGTCACTAGCCTGTTAGTGACAATTTAGAAAGAAATGAGAGAGCATAACCACTGAGGTTCTGATTAGCAGAGCCTCAGTGAGACAGTTAGTCACTACACAGGTAACACATTCAGGCACACTTATGAGCACTGGGGCCCTGGGTTACCAGGGTCCCAGTGACACATACAACTAAAACAACATATAGACAGTGAAATATGGGGGTAACATGCCAGGCAAGATGGTACTTTCCTACAGAGAGCTTCATAAATATGCCCACATGTATGCTGGTGGGCCCCGCACTGTGCGTCATTATGTTATAAGGATACCAACCGTGTCTTCTGTTTGAATTTATAGCCCCAGGGATGAACTCCAAATTATGCAGCAGGGGTGACTAAACTATGCGGCAAGAAAATGTAATTATGCAAAAAAAATTTATAGCATTACTTCATTTTTTCATTTTTAACCACGGTAATACTCTTTGGGTGAATATTTCACCTTGACTGCGCTTGGAGCTGAAAGGAAAATGACCCATTTTCCCAGAACCTTTGGTGATTCCCTCAAGCGTGTCCCATCATCATTGGCGCTGTCCCACTCTCATACCAGGGGTAACCAGGGCCATCTCCGAGGCCCCGCACCTGTCACCCACCCCGGGGTTCACCATCACTGGTCACCCTGAGGTGATCCGTGCCAGCACAGCAGTCATGCTCACATGTCATCTCTTCACTCCGTGCACTGCGCCCGAAGGGGATTAGCTTTTTCCAGATGATGTGTTTCTCACGCTTTATGTTCCTAAAGCATACTAATACAGTGCACATCGTGAACTGAGACGCCTTCAGGTCTGGGTGAGTTCAGACTGAGTAGACATTTATGATGGGCACGACTGAGTCCAGAGGCTGAGCGCAGAGCTGGGTACTCACAGTGCCCGCCAGTGGGCCATGAAGGTGTGCAGACACAATGCACCGCCATTCCTTGGCCTCTCAGGAGACCACACAGAGCGATGCTCCTGTAATACGAGCTGTAAATTAAAGCGCTCCCTTTGAGCAATGGTGCTGGTGCTCAGCATGGGCACTTCTAGCTCAATGCCAGCTCGTATGACCGCCCGCCACACGGTGGCGGTGTTTCTCTAATTTTGTCTGGAGCACAACAAAAGGTGTTCAATAATTAAATATACATTTAAATCACTAATATCTGCCGCCCAAAGCTTTAAGAATGTCTTAGGTGGCAACCATTATTCATTTATAATTTGTATTTAAATTCTGAATCGTCACACTTGTGTGAGTGTGATGGATAGTTATGATGGTTCTGTCATTGACACCGATTGTGGGCAAAGGGTGGTGCAAACTGCAGTGGCCTCCTGACAAGGGCCCTGGCACTTCTTTTTTTTTTTTCAAATGAACCACTGCCACAATGAGAGCTACAATCTGTGGGAATCACACATCATGAAAACACATAGGCATTAGAAGTGTTAAAGAGCACATGGGGGCTCATTTACAAGGGCTTTGTGCCATTGTTGAGTCATTTTTTCATTTATGCAACAGTGGCTCAATCAATGCTTTACACTGTTTCACATTTACAAACTGACGCATTCGACACAATGCATCAGTTTGGAAAGCTTTGCGTCACATTATACCTGCGCCAGATATAATGTACGCAAGGTAGGCGTTCCCACAGAAAAAGCCACACAGAACTGACGCAGTGAAACTTACATTTTACTGCTTTGTTTGGCAACTTCACTGCCTCATAATTTCAACAGCTGCTTATAGCAGGTGTTAAACTACTGCAGGGCTTTCCTGTATGGGGTGCTTCCTCGCATTGACAGAGTAGCGTAATTTTTTTTTACGCTAGTCCAGCAGTGCATCAGTTTAGCACCACAGATGCATCAGAATTTTTGACGCATCTGTGAAAACATGCACCATGAAGCTCTGAATTGTAAATACAGTTCATCCTTGGCATTAATATGGGGTTTTAGAGCAACACAGGAAATCTGACACATTGGAGCCGATGCGTCAGATTCTTGTAAATGAGGCCCTTTGTCTGTAGGATGCAAAGCCAGGATTAAAATGATATTCAGTGGTTGAATGTGTAATAAGAGATTATTATCCAAGGGAACCCTTTTTAAGAATCTTGGCGTGACAAACGATTGAGGTTAAAAGCAAGCTACGCCTACAGTTTGCCCGCAGCGCGTTGATGCTGGGTCGTGCCTCACTGCGCTATACTAGAAGGCTTGTGACATATTAGCTGCAGATAACAGAAGGATCTGTGTTAAAAGGAGTAGCTCGTAACCTACTGAGCGATACACACAGTAAAACTGAGGTGGGCAATTCTAGCCAGAACCAAGCCATGAAAATATTTTCCAAGTACATCATGCACAAAATCGTCTCAACATACGATGAGGTGTCTTTTTAACACATGGGAACATTTTACTTTAACACACCAAATGGTATCAATCAATCAATCACAGACATTTATAAAGCGCTCTACTTACCCGTTAGGGTTCCAAGGCGTTGAGGGGGGGTGGGTGACTGCTACTGCTCGAAGAGCCAGGTCTTGAGGAGTCTTCTGAAGGCGAGTAGGTCTTGAGTCTGTCGGAGGTAGGTAGGGAGCGTGTTCCAGGTCTTGGCGGCGAGGTAGGAGAAGTATCTGCCGCCGGAGGTGGTTCGTTGGATGCGGGGGACGGTGGCGAGGGCGAGGCTCGCGGATCGCAGTTGGCGGGTCGGTGTGGAGAAATTGAATCTGTTTTTGAGGTAGGTGGTACCGGCGTTGTGGAGTGCTTTGTGTGCGTGGGTGAGGAGCTTGAAGGTGACCCTCTTGTCGACGGGAAGCCAGTGGAGCTCTTTGAGGTGTGGGGTGATGTGGCTGTGGCAGGGTGCGCTGGTGATGAGTCGGGCTGAGGCATTTTGGATGCGTTGAAGTAGTTGGAGGTGTTTTGCTGGGATTCCTGCATAGAGTGCGTTGCCATAGTCTAATCTGCTGCTGACGAGGGCGTGGGTCACTGTCTTCCTGATGTCGGTCGAGATCCACTTGTAGATCATGCAGAGGGTGCGGAGGGTGTTGTAGCAGGAGGAGGTGACGGCCCTGACTTGTCTGTCCACGGAGAGTGAGGAGTCGAGGATGAATCCCAAGTTGCGGGCGTGGTCGGTGGGCGTCGGAGCTGTTCCAAGGGTGGTGGGCCACCACGAGTCATCCCAGGCGGAGGGGGATGTCCCGAGGATGAGGATTTCTGACTTGTCGGTGTTCAGTTTCAGGCGGCTATTTCTCATCCAGTCGGCGACTGCTTTCATTCCTTCGTGGAGGTTGGTTTTGGCGGTGGCAGGGTCGTTGGTGAAGGAGAGGATGAGCTGGGTGTCGTCGGTGTAGGTGATGATGTTGAGGTCATGACGGCGGGCCACTTGTCCGAGGGGGGCCATGTAGATGTTGAACAGCGTCGGGCTCAGGGAGGAGCCCTGGGGGACGCCGCAGATGATGTTGTTGGCTTATGAGTGGAAGGGTGGGAGGCGGACGGTCTGTGTTCTGCCGGAGAGGAAGGATGAGGTCCAGGCTAGGGCTTTTTCCTGGATTCCGGCTTCTTGGAGGCGTGATAGTAGGGTGCGGTGGCAGACCGTGTCGAAAGCCGCTGAGAGCTCTAGGAGGATGAGGGCGGAGGTTTCACCGTGGTCGAGTTGGCGTCTGATGTCATCTGTGGCGGCGATGAGGGCGGTCTCGGTGCTGTGGTTGCGTCTAAATCCGGTTTGCGAGGGGTCGAGGATGTTGTTATCTTCGATGTGGCGTGTCAGTTGAAGGTTGACGATCTTTTCTGCGACTTTCGCTGGGTAGGGGAGGAGGGAGATGGGGCGGAAGTTCTTGAGGTCTTTGGGGTCGGCTTTGGGTTTCTTGAGGAGGGCGTTGATGCCTGCGTGCTTCCAGCTTTCCGGGAAGGTGCCTGTTTCAAAGGAGGCGTTGACAATCTTGCGGAGTTGGGGCGCGATGATAGAGTCAGCTTTGTTGAAGATGTGGTGGGGGCAGGGGTCAGTCGGTGATCCGGAATGGATGGAGTTCATGATTTTCTGTGTTTCGTCTACGTTGGACCAGGCGGTGATGGGGTTGGCGATGCTTGGGTTCGAGGTGGTGACGGAGGTGGGCGTGGTCGGGGTGTTGAAGCTGCTGTGGATGTCGGCGATCTTGCTGTGGAAAAAAACAGCGAGGGAGTCGCAGAGTTCCTGAGAGGGCGGGATGTCGTTGATGTTGGCGCTGGGGGTGGACAGTTCCTTTACGATGCGTAAGAGCTCTTTGCTGTCGTGTGCGTTGTTGTCTAGGTGGTCTGTGAAGGAGGACCACTTGGTGGTCCTGATGAGGTGGTGGTTTTGGCGGGTGGCGTCTTTGAGGGTTGCGTGGTTGTCCGGTGTGCGTTCTTGGAGCCATTTCTTTTCCAGTTTCCTGCAGGCGCGTTTGGAGGCCAGGAGTTTGTCGGTGAACCAGGAGGCTTTCTTGCTGGCGAGGTTGCTGGGGGGTTTCTTCAGCAGGGCGAGGATGTTGGCGCAGTTGTTGATCCATTGTCTGAAGTTGCAGGCCGCGGTGTCTGCGTTGGTGGGCTCGTTTGGCGGGTTCTGGGAGAGGGTGCTGAGAGGCTGTTCTTCGGTGACTTTGCCCCAGTTGCGGCGGGGGAGTTGGCGGCTGTGGTGGTGTGCTGTGTTTTTGTTGTAGGTGAAGTGGATGCAGCGGTGGTCAGTCCAGTAGGGTTCGGTGGTGTCGTTGAAGGTAACGTGGTCGCTGGTGGAGAAGATGGTGTCCAGTGTGTGTCGGGTGGGTTGGTGACGTGACGAGTTGTCTGAGTCCGAGGTTCGTGAGGTTGCTGATCAGCGTGGTGGAGTTGTGGTCGTTGTTGTTCTCAAGGTGAAGGTTGAGGCCCCCGAGGAGGATGTAGTCCTTGGAGGCGAGTGCGTGGGTGCTTGCGAGGTCGGCGATGACGTCGCAGAACTGGGCCCGTGGTCCGGGGGGTCTGTAGATGAGCATTCCTCTGAGGGTGGTGTTGGGGTCGGTGTGGATCCGGAAGTGTAGAAGCTCGGCGGTGTTGAAGTGGTCGTCGGTGTGGGTGGTGATCTTGAGGGTGGACTTGTGGATGATGGCGAGTCCTCCTCCGTAGCCGTTGGTGCGGTCCCCGCAGGAGATCTTGTGTCCGTCTGGGATGGCGATTGCGATGTCTGGCGCGGATGAGTCGTTCCACTATGTCTCGGTCAAGAAGGCTACATCCGGGGCGGTGCTGTCGAGCAGGTCCCAGAGAACCACGGCGTGTTTGCGTGCGGAGCGGGTGTTGAGGAGTATGCAGCGGAGGTGGTTCGGTCTGGCGGTTGTTGGTTTGCGGGTTCGGTCGCAGGTGAAGTGGCAGTTGCGGCAGGTGAAAGGTCCGTGGGTGTGCTTCGGGCGGCTTGGTAGCAGTGTTGGTCTCGGCCGTTGTTGAGTGCGTGGAGGGAAGCAGCGTCGTAGCTGAGACTGGGTGGTGTGCGGTGCGGAGTGCGAGGTCCAGGGGTTCTGGAGCTGGGCACGGTCCAGGTGCGGACGGGCGCAGACGGGCTTGCCTCCGGCGCCCCCGCTGCACGCGGTTGCGCAGCGACCTGCATTAAGAGGGGGTGGAGGGAGGGAGGAGGAGCTGGAGGTGGGAGGGGGCCGGGGCCGAAGCGGCGGGAAAACAGGGGAGGGAGTGGCGAGTGGGGAGGGGGGGTGAGAAATAACGCTATGTAGCTAGAGGGGAGGGGTAGGTGGGAGGGCAGGGGGTGTAGAGTAGGAGAAAATAGTCAGGGAAGCGGGCGGATGGCGCTGGATTGGGGCCGTTGGGGTCAGAGGAGGAGGGAGATGCGCTAGGGGAGAGAGCAAAGATGCAGTACAAAGCGCACAGAGAGGACAAAAAATAACGTGACTACTATGCAACAAATACTAGGACAACCAGAGGCAGCACAAAGGGCACAAATTGAAATAACAGAGATAATGCAGTGAATACAGTGGGCACAAACAGAGAAAAACGGAGAAAAAAACAGACACGACAGAAGCAAACCTTACTGCCCACCACTGGGCCACCAGGGATGAGGTGCAGGCGGGAGCCTGCGGGTGGAGGAGGGCCTCGAACACGGGCAAGAGCGGCAGTCAGGGACAGAGCACCTGCAGGGTGCGCTGCGCGGCGTGGGGAGCGTCCTGTCCTGACAACAAGGTCACTGCATCAGGAGGTATTTAATAAAGGTGAATGTGTTTAAGCATGAACTGGGAAACACTCCTGCCCCCGCCATGAAGAAACAGTTGATGATGAACTAAGAGGCAAGTGGAGGATGACGTGGAGCTCACGGGTGGCCTGGGTGCTTCCCATCCGTAGCAGCGCTTTGTACCCAGTTAAACACCGCACACGTCCCTGTGCAGCCTTTATCCTGCAGTGACAACCAACACATCGGAGGCTCCGTGAAATAAGCTATCTGCCCAGGACCCTACAATGTGGTCAAGCAGGGAAGCTGGGATTGATACCAGATGCTCACACAATCCAGGATCTCTTTTCAGCATCGGACCTTAACAATTTGCTTTAACTCTAGGGGTGAGATTAGAGCGCAGGAATCCAGTTGCATCGGGTCTGATGTTGTGTCAGAGCTTGTCTCGGGACAAAGGGTGAGCACACTACAACAGACGGAAAGTATATTTCATGATTTTCTACGACAGAAACAAAAAAGGTTTCTGGCAAGACAATGGTGGTCATTCTGACCCTGGCGGTCTTTGACCGCCAGGGCGGAGGACCGCGGGAGCACCGCCGACAGGCCGGCGGTGCTCCAATGGGGATTCCGACCGCGGCGGTAAAGCCGCGGTCGGACCGGCACCACTGGCGGGGTCCCGCCAGTGTACCGCGGCCCCATTGAATCCTCCGCGGCGGCGCAGCTTGCTGCACCGCCGCGGGGATTCCGACCCCCCCTACCGCCATCCAGATCCCGGCGGTCGGACCGCCGAGATCCGGATGGCGGTAGGGGGGGTCGCGGGGCCCCTGGGGGCCCCTGCAGTGCCCATGCCACTGGCATGGGCATTGCAGGGGCCCCCGTAAGAGGGCCCCTACATGTATTTCACTGTCTGCTGCGCAGACAGTGAAATACGCGACGGGTGCAACTGCACCCGTCGCACAGCTTCCACTCCGCCGGCTCGATTCCGAGCCGGCTTCCTCGTGGAAGCCTCTTTCCCGCTGGGCTGGCTGGCGGTCTGAAGGCGACCGCCCGCCAGCCCAGCGGGAAAGTCAGAATTACCGCCGCGGTCTTTCGACCGCGGAACGGTAACCTGACGGCGGGACTTTGGCGGGCGGCCTCCGCCGCCCGCCAAGGTCAGAATGAGGGCCAATGACTCTTCGGATACTGTTCTGACACTTGCCGGGCACAGTGACTCTTGCATGCACAGCGGAAGCAGCTGCAGGGAAGGCCAATCAGCCCTTGACTCCTCCTCCCTTAAAGTCTGCGTAGCTCCACACTGCATGAGGCAATGATGATCCAAAATAAACAAGCATTTGCAATGCAACGGGTCTCGTGTTTGCTCATGTTCTAGCTTCTAGCGTTGTAAACTCCTAACCCGACTTTTCACCTGTCAGCAAAAGTGCATTTATGTACGTAAGCCGAAAAAGTGCATTTAACTATGTAAAGCTCTCGACTTCTGCCAAGCGAAATCGCGCTAGTAAATTAGACAAAAAGTAGTCCACGAGCCGGACAGAAAACGGCGAGCCTCGCATGTTTTCTGTACTTGGTCGATGCGCTTGAGGAGGGCTAGCCACAGGAAAAGGCATGACGTATGCATGCCTTTGACTAATGAAAGCAAGCAGATTTAAATAGGCAAGCCCACTAACCAATGAAAAACACTGACGTGACGTTGACAGGGCTCTGATCCCTTTTCTAAACCCTAAAGCGTCTCGCTGCGATACGCATGCGCGAGCACATGCAACGCAGGCTCAACCTTAAAAACAAGCATTTTCAATGCAACGGGTCTCGCGTTTCCTTGGGCTAGAGCTATTACTTTTGTAAACTCCTAACCAGACTTTTATTGCCACACAAATTAAAAGAAAAAAATCGGAGCACGATAGCACTATGTAAATTACAGCACGATCACGCTGAGTGGAAAATAAACAGATAAAGTAGTCCGGACACCATGCTGAAAGCATCGAAGCTCGTATGTTTTCAGTAGTTTACCGGTGCTGTGTAGGTGGGCTAAACACCGGAAAAGGCATGACGTATGCATGCCTTTCACGAATGAAAGCAAGCAGATCTTTAAAGGCAAGCCCACAAACCAATGAAAGTGACTGACTTGACATGGTGTGGTTGGAAGCCCAAAGAGAGATTACAGCATGGGACGGAGCGCTTTGTGCTCGCCCATAAAAAGCTACCTTTAGCGATCGCTTACCCAAACCAGTGCTGTACCATACACGCTTCTGCACAAAGCCCCAGGGAGGCAGGCAGGCTCTGTGAACCATGTAATGTGGCATGAGGGATTTACGCCCAAATCCTATCGGGCAGTATTCTGTTCTCTCAGGGCTCAAAGGAGGACATGAAAGCGAGCAAACATGTCTGTTTTATGTTTATTCTAAGATTGTGAGCAAGTAATGAGGCAGGAGGGCTGAGGGATGGGAGAACCAGGCACAAGGCGGAGTGGGAAGGGCTGCAATGACTTATGGCTCCATGGAAACCAGAAGCAACTTACAATTAAACCAAAAAAACATACAAATTAACCAAAAAACATGGTATGAACTGATCCCAATGTGCATCGCAGTATACATGACGGACTCACAATGCAAATAAAGCACAGGGTAATGAATAGTGAAAATCAGTAAATTTACAAAGGGGCATAAAACACATGGGCATCTATTTTGAAAGTAAAGAGCAGTTTTGAAAAATGGTGAGAAACACAAAAAAAGCTATCAGTAGTAATTGCATACCCAAACCAGTGCTGTGCCTGACACACGTCTGCCGGTGAAGCAGTCTATGTGAAACAAGTAATGTGGCGGATGGGTTTATGGCCACTGTAGGAAAGTACCATCTTGACTGGCATGTTACCCCCATATTTCACTGTATATATGTTGTTTTAGTTGTATGTGTCACTGGGACCCTGCCAGCCAGGGCC
Organism: Pleurodeles waltl; assembly: GCF_031143425.1. NCBI lineage: Eukaryota > Metazoa > Chordata > Amphibia > Caudata > Salamandridae > Pleurodeles > Pleurodeles waltl. The sequence continues at coordinate 9,485,271 of NC_090438.1, read as the reverse complement.
CCAGTGCTCATAAGTGTGCCCTGTATGTGTTACCTGTGTTATGACTAACTGTCTCACTGAGGCTCTGCTATCCAGAACCTCAGTGGTTATGCTCTCTCATTCTCTTTCCAAATTGTCACTAACAGGCTAGTGACCAATTTCAACAATTTACATTGGCATACTGGAACACCCTTATAATTCCCTAGTATATGGTACTGAGGTACCCAGGGTATTGGGGTTCCAGGAGATCCCTATGGGCTACAGCATTTCTTGTGCCACCCATAGGGAGATCTGACAATTCTTACACAGGCCTGCCAGTGCAGCCTGAGTGAAATAACATCCACGTTATTTCACAGCCATTTACCACTGCACTTAAGTAACTTATAAGTCACCTATATGTCTAACCTTTACCTGGTATAGGTTGGGTGCTAAGTTACTTAGTGTGTGGGCACCCTGGCACTAGCCAAGGTGCTCCCACATTGTTCAGGGCAAATTCCCCGGACTTTGTGAGTGCGGGGACACCATTACACGCGTGCACTATACATATGTCACAACATATGTATAGCGTCACAATGGTAACTCCGAACATGGCCATGTAACATGTCTAGGATCATGGAATTGTCACCCCAATGTCATTCTGGCATTGGGGAGACAATTCCATGATCCCCCGAGTCTCTAGCTCAGACCCGGGTACTGCCAAACTACCTGTCCCGGGGTTTCACTGCAGCTGCTGCCAACCCCTCAGACAGGTTTCTGCCCTCCTGGGGTCCAGCCAGGCCTGGTCCAGGAAGGCAGAACAAAGGACTTCCTCAGAGAGAGGGTGTTACACCCTCTCCCTTTGGAAAAAGGTGTCAGGGCTGGGGAGGAGTAGCCTCCCCCAGCCTCTGGAAATGCTTTGATCGGCACAGATGGTGCCCATCTCTGCATAAGCCAGTCTGCACCAGTTCACGGATCACTCAGCCCTGCTCTGGCGCGAAACTGGACAAAGGAAAGGGGAGTGACCACTCCCCTGACCTGCACCTCCCCTGGGAGGTGCCCAGAGCTCCTCCAGTGTGCTCCAGACCTCTGCCATCTTGGAAACAGAGGTGCTGCTGGCACACTGGACTGCTCTGAGTGGCCAGTGCCAGCAGGTGACGTCAGAGACTCCTCCTGATATGCTCCTTCAGGTGTTGCTAGCCTATCCTCTCTCCTAAGTAGCCAAACCCTCTTTTCTGGCTATTTAGGGTCTCTGCTTTGGGGAATTCCTTAGATAACAAATGCAAGAGCTCATCAGAGTTCCTCTGCATCTCTCTCTTCACCTTCTGCCAAGGAATCGACTGCTGACCGTGCTGGAAGCCTGCAAAACTGCAACAAAGTTGCAAAGATGACTACTTCGACCTTGTAACGTTGATCCTGCCGCCTTCTCAACTGTTTTCCTGGAGGTTCATGCTGTAGGGGTACTCTGCTTCCTCTCTGCACTAGAAGCTCCGAAGAAATCTCCCGTGGGTCGACGGAATCTTACCCCTGCAACCGCAGGCACCAAAGAACTGCATCACTCGTCCTCTGGTTCTCCTCTCAGCACAACGAGCGAGGTCCCTTGAACTCAGCAACTCTGTCCAAGTGACTCCAACAATCCAGTGACTCTTCAGTCCAAGTTTGGTGGAGGTAAGTCCTTGCCTCCCCACGTTAGACTGCATTGCTGGGAACCGCGTGTTTTGCAGCTACTCCGGCTCCTGTGCACTCCACGAAGATTTCCTTTGTGCACAGCCAAGTCTGGGTCCACGGCACTCTAACCGGCATTGCACAACCTCCTGAGTTGTCCTCCGGCGGCGTGGGACTCTCTTGTGTAACTGCGGGTGAGCACCGTTTCACTACACATCGTAGTGCCTTTTCTGGCACTTCTGCGGATGCTGCTTGCTTCCGAGAGGGCTCCTTGTCTTGCTGGACGCCCCCTATGTCCCCTCACGCAACTGGTGACATCCTGGTCCCTCCTGGGCCACAGCAGCATCCAAAAACCCTAACCGCAAGCTTTGCAGCTAGCAAGGATTGTTTGCGGTCTTTCTGCGGGAAAACACTTCTGCACGACTCTTCACGACGTAGGAAATCCATCCTCCAAAGGGGAAGTTTCTAGCCCTTGTCGTTCTTGCAGAATCCTCAGCTTCTACCATCCAGTGGCAGCTTCTTTGCACCCACAGCTGGCATTTCCTGGGCATCTGCCCACTCCCGACTTGATCGTGACTTTTGAACTTGGTCCCCTTGTTCCCCAGGTACTCTCGTCTGGAAATCCATTGTTGTTGCATTGCTGATGTTGGTCTTTCCTGCAGAATTCCCCTATCATGACTTCTTTGCTCTTTGGGGAACTTAGGTGCACTTTGCACCCACTTTTCAGGGTCTTGGGGTGGGCTATTTTTCTAACCCTCACTGTTTCTTTACAGTCCCAGCGACCCTCTACGAGGTCACATAGGTTTGGGGTCCATTCGTGGTTCGCATTCCACTTCTAGAGTATATGGTTTGTGTTGCCCCTATCCCTATGTGCCCCCGTTGCATTCTATTGTGACTATACATTGTTTGCACTGTTTTCTATTGCTATTACTGCATATTTTGGTATTGTGTACATATATCTTGGGTATATTTGCTATCCTCATACTGAGGGTACTCACTGAGATACTTTGGCATATTGTCATAAAAATAAAGTACCTTTATTTTTAGTATATCTGTGTATTGTGTTTTCTTATGATATTGTGCAAGTGACACTAGTGGTATTGTAGGAGCTTCACTCGTCTCCTAGTTCAGCCTAAGCTGCTCTGCTAAGCTACCATTTTCTATCAGCCTAAGCTGCTAGACACCCCTATACACTAATACGGGATACCTGGGCCTGGTGCAAGGTGTAAGTACCCCTTGGTACTCACTACAAGCCAGTCCAGCCTCCTACATTGGTTGTGCAGCGGTGGGATAAGTACTTTGCAACTACTTACCACTTTTGTCATTGTACTTTTCATAAGAGAAAAATATACAAAACAAGTTCAGTGTATGTACACCTAACCAAAAAGTTTTGCTTTTCTTCTCTCACTTCTTTTCTAAGTACTGAAAAGTACCTCTAAACTTTCTAAAAAGTTCTTAAAAAGTTTTAAAAGTTTTTTTCTGTCTTTCAAAAAGTTCTGAAAAACTTTTTTCTCACTTTTTCTATCCCTTAAACACTGTCTAAAATGTCTGGTACAGGCCAAACTCTTGATCTGTCCAACATAGCTTATGATAACCTTAGCTGGAAGGAAGCAAGGAGTCTCTGCCTAGATAGAGGTTTAGGGGTAGGGAAGAATCCCTCAAGACAACTGTTGGTTAATATGCTCATTGAACAAGATAAGACCTTAGTTGGCACTTCTGTTGAGAAATTAGCTGACGGTTCCCACTCTGATTCTGGGGCACCCCTAGCAAAAGATTTGGGAGGGAATCTTTCCAACCTGCCCCCTAGCAAGCCACCTAGCATAGCAGGTACTGATGTGACCTCACATCACAGTAAGAGTGTTCCTTCTCATCATAGTAGGAGTGTTACTTCTGTTACCCAGGTTGTTAGAGTACCATCGGTTAGGGCCAGGTCTCCTTCTGTTCATTCTCAGCATACTTCTGTTTCTAGACATGCCTCACCCACCCACCCTGATGACAGAATGTTAGAAAGGGAGCTCAATAGATTGAGAGTGGAACAATCCAGACTGAAGCTCAAGAAGCAACAGCTGGATTTAGATAGGCAGTCCTTGGAGATAGAAAGAGAAATACAGAAATTGGGGTGTGAACCCCATGGTGGCAGCAGCAGTATTTCTAATAGTCATCCTGCAAAAGAGCATGATTCTAGGAATCTGAATAAGATAGTCCACCCTTACAAGGAGGGGGATGACATTAACAAGTGGTTTGCTGCACTTGAGAGGGCCTGTGTGGTACAGGAGGTCCCTCAAAGGCAGTGGGCTGCTGTCCTCTGTCTATCTTTCAGTGGAAAGGGTAGGGATAGGCTCCTTACTGTTAAAGAAAGTGATGCCAATAATTTTACAGTTCTTAAGAATGCAGTCCTAGATGGTTATGGCTTAACCACTGAACAGTACAGGATGAAGTTCAGAGAAACCAAAAAGGAGTCTTCACAAGACTGGGTAGACTTTGTTGACCATTCAGTGAAGGCCTTGGAGGGGTGATTACATGGCAGTAAAGTTTCTGACTATGAAAGCCTGTATAACTTAATCTTGAGAGAGCATATTCTTAATAATTGTGTGTCTAATTTGTTACACCAGTATCTGGTGGACTCTGATCTGACCTCTCCCCTAGAATTGGGAAAGAAGGCATACAAATGGGTCAGAACAAGGGTGAACAGAAAAGTTCATACAGGGGGTGACAAAGATGGCAAGAAGAAGGATGGTAAGTCTTCTGACAAGGGTGGGGACAAATCTAAAAATTAGTCTTCATCAGACCCACAAAAACACTCTGGTGGGGGTGGTGGGCCCAAATCCTCTTCAAATCAAAACAAAGAAAAGAAACCATGGTGCTATTTATGTAAAATAAAAGGCCATTGGACAACAGATCCCAGTTGTCCAAAGAAAAGCACCAAGCCTCCTACCACTACAACCCCTGCTGCTACACCTAGTGCCCCTAGTAATAGCAGTGGTGGTGGGAGCAAACCTACTAATAGCCAATCCAAGGGAGTAGCTGGGCTCACTTTTGTTAACTTAGTTGGGGTTAGTCTGATTAGGGAGACCACAGAGGCTGTGTTAGTCTCTGAGGGGGCTATTGATTTAGCCACCTTGGTTGCTTGTCCCCTTAACATGGTTAAGTACAAGCAACTACCCCTAATAAATGGTGTTGAGGTTCAGGACTACAGGGACACAGGTGCCAGTGTTACAATGGTAATAGAGAAACTGGTCCACCCTGAACAACACCTACTTGGTCACCAGTACCAAGTAACCGATGCTCATAACAACACTCTTAGCCACCCCATGGCTGTTGTGAATCTCAAATGGGGGGGGGTTACTGGTCCAAAGAAAGTTGTGGTTGCCTCAGATTTACCTGTAGACTGTCTATTAGGGAATGATTTAGAGACATCAGCTTGGGCAGAAGTGAAGTTGGAGGCTCATGCAGCAATGCTGGGCATTCCAGGGCATATTTTTGCTTTGACCAGGGCTCAGGCCAAAAAGCAAAAAGGACAGGGTGTCTTGGATCCTGGAAGAATGGACCAAGTGCTCCCTAAAGCTAGGGTTAGTAAAGGTAAAACACTACGTACTATCCCTCCCTCTACAGTGGATTCTAATTCTGAGGAAGAAGAATTTCCACCCTGTGCAGAACCTACACCAGAGGAGCTGGAAGCAGAAACTGCTGAGCTTTTGGGTGAAGGGGGGCCTGCCAGGGAGGAGCTGAGTGTGGCACAGCATACCTGTCCCACACTAGAGGGTCTAAGGCAGCAAGCTGTCAAACAAGCAAATGGGGATGTCAGTGACTCACACAGAATTTACTGGGAGGACAACCTCTTGTACCCTGAAGCAAGGGATCCAAAACCTGGAGCTGCCAGGAGATTGGTGATTCCTCAGGAGTACAGAAAGTGCCTCCTAACTCTAGCCCACGACATTCCCTTAGCTGGACATTTGGGGCAAGTGAAAACTTGGGACAGGCTTGTTCCCTTGTTTCATTGGCCTAGAATGTCAGAGGACACAAAAGAATTTTGTAAGTCCTGTGAAACCTGTCAAGCCAGTGGCAAGACAGGTGGCACTCCAAAGGCACCCCTTATTCCACTGCCTGTGGTTGGGGTTCCCTTTGAAAGGGTAGGGGTGGACATAGTTGGCCCCCTTGACCCTCCTACTGCTTCAGGCAATAGATTTATCTTGGTGGTAGTGGACCATGCCACCAGATATCCTGAAGCAATTCCTCTAAGGACCACTACAGCTCCTGCAGTGGCAAAGGCCCTCCTGGGAATCTTTTCCAGGGTGGGCTTCCCAAAAGAGGTAGTATCAGACAGGGGAAGCAATTTCATGTCTGCTTACTTAAAGGCCATGTGGAAGGAATGTGGTGTGACATACAAGTTCACCACACCCTATCATCCACAAACAAATGGACTGGTTGAGAGGTTTAATAAAACTCTCAAAGGAATGATAATGGCACTCCCTGAAAAACTCCACAGGAGATGGGATATCCTGTTACCTTGCCTCCTTTTTGCTTACAGGGAGGTACCCCAAAAAGGAGTGGGCTTCAGCCCCTTTGAACTCCTATTTGGACACCCTGTGAGAGGTCCTCTAACACTTGTTAAGGAGGGTTGGGAACAACCTTTAAAAGCTCCAAAGCAAGACATAGTGGACTATGTACTTGGCCTCAGATCTAGGATGGCTGAGTACATGAAAAAGGCCAGTAAAAACCTTCAGGCCAGCCAAGAGCTCCAAAAGCAATGGCAAGACCAGAAGGCTGTTTTGGTTCAGTACCAACCAGGGCAGAAAGTGTGGGTCTTGGAGCCTGTGGCTGTGAGAAAGTAGCCTCTTTCTAGCCTTGTTACCCCCACTTTTGGCCTGTTTGTGAGTGTATGTCAGGGTGTTTTCACTGTCTCACTGGGATCCTGCTAGCCAGGGCCCAGTGCTCATAAGTTTGTGGCCTATATGTATGTATTCCCTGTGTGGTGCCTAACTGTCTCACTGAGGCTCTGCTAACCAGAACCTCAGTGGTTATGCTCTCTCATTTATTTCAAATTGTCACTAACAGGCTAGTGACCAATTTTACCAATTTACATTGGCTTACTGGAACACCCTTATAATTCCCTAGTATATGGTACTGAGGTACCCAGGGTATTGGGGTTCCTGGAGATCCCTATGGGCTGCTGCATTTCTTTTGCCACCCATAGGGAGCTCTGACAATTCTTACACAGGCCTGCCACTGCAGCCTGAGTGAAATAACGTCCACGTTATTTCACAGCCATTTTACACTGCACTTAAGTAACTTATAAGTCACCTATATGTCTACCCTTTACCTGGTAAAGGTTAGGTGCAAAGTTACTTAGTGTGAGGGCACCCTGGCACTAGCCAAGGTGCCCCCACATTGTTCAGAGCCAATTCCCTGAACTTTGTGAGTGCGGGGACACCATTACACGCGTGCACTACAAATAGGTCACTACCTATATGTAGCTTCACAATGGTAACTCCGAATATGGCCATGTAACATGTCTATGATCATGGAATTGCCCCCTCTATACCATCCTGGCATAGTTGGCACAATCCCATGATCCCAGTGGTCTGTAGCACAGACCATGGTACTGCCAAACTGCCCTTCCTGGGGTTTCACTGCAGCTGCTGCTGCTGCCAACCCCTCAGACAGGCATCTGCCCTCCTGGGGTCCAGCCAGGCCTGGCCCAGGATGGCAGAACAAAGAACTTCCTCTGAGAGAGGGTGTGACACCCTCTCCCTTTGGAAAATGGTGTGAAGGCAGGGGAGGAGTAGCCTCCCCCAGCCTCTGGAAATGCTTTGTTGGGCACAGATGTGCCCAATTCTGCATAAGCCAGTCTACACCGGTTCAAGGGACCCCTTAGCCCTGCACTGGCGCGAAACTGGACAAAGGAAAGGGGAGTGACCACTCCCCTGACCTGCACCTCCCCTGGGAGGTGTCCAGAGCTCCTCCAGTGTGCTCCAGACCTCTGCCATCTTGGAGACAGAGGTGCTGCTGGCACACTGGACTGCTCTGAGTGGCCAGTGCCACCAGGTGACGTCAGAGACTCCTTCTGATAGGCTCCTTCAGGTGTTAGTAGCCTATCCTCTCTCCTAGGTAGCCAAACCCTCTTTTCTGGCTATTTAGGGTCTCTGTCTCTGGGGAAACTTTAGATAACGAATGCATGAGCTCAGCCGAGTTCCTCTGCATCTCTCTCTTCACCTTCTGATAAGGAATCGACTGCTGACCGCGCTGGAAGCCTGCAAACCTGCAACATAGTAGCAAAGACGACTACTGCAACTCTGTAACGCTGATCCTGCCGCCTTCTCGACTGTTTTCCTGCTTGTGCATGCTGTGGGGTTAGCCTGCCTCCTCTCTGCACCAGAAGCTCCGAAGAAATCTCCCGTGGGTCGACGGAATCTTCCCCCTGCAACCGCAGGCACCAAAAAGCTGCATTACCGGTCCCTTGGGTCTCCTCTCAGCACGACGTCCCTCGAATCCAGCGATTCTGTCCAAGTGACCCCCACGGTCCAGTGACTCTTCAGTCCAAGTTTGGTGGAGGTAAGTCCTTGCCTCACCTCGCTGGGCTGCATTGCTGGGAACCGCGACTTTGCAGCTACTCCGGCCCCTGTGCACTTCCGGCGGAAATCCTTTGTGCACAGCCAAGCCTGGGTCCACGGCACTCTAACCTGCATTGCACGACTTTCGAAGTTGGTCTCCGGCGACGTGGGACTCCTTTGTGCAACTTCGGCGAGCACCGTTTCACGCATCCTCGTAGTGCCTGTTTCTGGCACTTCTTCGGGTACTACGTGCTTCAGTGAGGGCTCTTTGTCTTGCTCGACGTCCCCTCTCTCTTCAGGTCCAATTTGCGACCTCCTGGTCCCTCCTGCGCCCCAGCAGCGTCCAAAAATGCCAAACGCACGATTTGCAGCTAGCAAGGCTTGTTGGCGTTCTTTCGGCGGGAAAGCACTTCTGCACGACTCTCCACGGCGAGTGGGATCCGTCCATCAAAGGGAAAGTCCCTAGCCCTTTTTGTTCCTGCAGAAACCTCAGCTTCTTCTGTCCAGTCAAAGCTTCTTTGCACCCGCAGCTGGCATTTCCTGGGCATCTGCCCATCTCCGACTTGCTTGTGACTTTTGGACTTGGTCCCCTTGTTCCACAGGTACCCTAGATTGGAAATCCACAGTTGTTGCATTGCTGGTTTGTGTCTTTCCTGCATTATTCCTCTAACACGACTACTTTGTCCTTAGCGGAACCTTAGTGCACTTTGCACTCACTTTTCAGGGTCTTGGGGAGGGTTATTTTTCTAACTCTCACTATTTTCTAATAGTCCCAGCGACCCTCTACATGGTCACATAGGTTTGGGGTCCATTCGTGGTTCACATTCCACTTTTGGAGTATATGGTTTGTGTTGCCCCTATCCCTATGTTTCCTCATTGCATCCTATTGTAACTATACATTGTTTGCACTGTTTTCTAAGACTATACTGCATATTTTTGCTATTGTATATATATATCTTGTGTATATTTCCTATCCTCTCACTGAGGGTACACTCTAAGATACTTTGGCATATTGTCATAAAAATAAAGTACCTTTATTTTTAGTACAACTGTGTATTGTGTTTTCTTATGATATTGTGCATATGACACTAAGTGGTACTGTAGTAGCTTCACACGTCTCCTAGTTCAGCCTAAGCTGCTCTGCTAAGCTACCATTATCTATCAGCCTAAGCTGCTAGACACCCTATACACTAATAAGGGATAACTGGGCCTGGTGCAAGGTGCAAGTACCCCTTGGTACTCACTACAAGCCAGTCCAGCCTCCTACATTGGTTGTGCAGTGGTGGGATAAGTGCTTGAGACTACTTACCACTCTTGTCATTGTACTTTTCATAAGAGAAAAATATGCAAAACAAGGTCAGTGTATATACACATAGCGAAAAAGTTTTGCATTTCCTCTTTTCACTCTTTTCTAAGTGCTGAAAAGTACTTCTAACTTTCTAAAAAGTTCTTAAAGGTTTAAAAAGTTTTTTTTCTGTCTTTCCAAAAAGTTCTGAAAACTTTTTTCTCTTTTTCTATCACTTTAACTCTCTCTAAAAAATGTCTGGCACAGGCCAAAATGTTGATCTGTCCAAACTTGCATATGACAACCTTAGCTGGAAAAGAGCAAGGAGTCTCTGTATAGAGAGAGGTTTGAGTGTAGGGAAGAATCCTTCCTTGGAACTGTTACTTAACATGCTTAGAGAACAGGATAAGGCCATAGGTGCCTCATCTGTTGAAAAAGTACCTAATAGTTCTCAATCTGATTCAGGGACTCCCCCAGGAAAAGATTCAGGAAAGAAACTTCCTAGCCTGCCCATTACTAGACAATCTAGCATAGATGGTAATGATGATGAGCCACACCATATAAATAGTGTTGTCTCACATCATAGCAAAAGCATTTATTCTCACCATACTGGTAGTAATGTTTCTGTAAACCAAGCTGTTAGGGTGGCTTCTGTAAGGGACAGGTCTCCTTCTGTTCATTCCCATCATAGCTCTGTTTCTAGAAATGTCCCTCCCACCAACCCTGATGACAGAATGTTAGAGAGGGAACTCAATAAGTTGAGGGTGGAACAAACCAGACTGAAGCTTAAAAAGCAACAGCTGGATTTGTATAGACAGTCTTTTGAATTAGAGAAGGAAAGACAGAAGTTGGGTTTAGATACCCATGGTGGCAGCAGCAGTATTCCCCATAGTCATCCTGCAAAAGAGCATGATTCCAGGAATCTGCACAAGATAGTTCCCCCTTTTAAGGAGGGGGATGACATTAACAAGTGGTTTGCTGCACTTGAGAAGGCCTGAGTTGTACAGGATGTCCCTCAAAGGCAGTGGGCTGCTATCCTATGGCTATCATTTAGTGGAAAAGGTAGGGATAGGCTCCTTACTGTGAAAGAAAATGATGCTAATAATTTCCAAGTTCTTAAGAATGCACTCCTGGATGGTTATGGCTTAACCACTGAACAATGCAGGATAAAGTTCAGAGAGACCAAAAAGGAGTCTTCACAAGACTTGGTTGATTTCATTGACCATTCAGTGAAGGCCTTGGAGGGGTGGTTACATGGCAGTAAAGTTACTGATTATGAAAGCCTGTATAACACAATCCTGAGAGAGCATATACTTAATAATTGTGTGTCTGATTTGTTGCACCAGTACCTGGTAGACTCTGATCTGACCTCTCCCCAAGAATTGGGAAAGAAGGCAGACAAATGGGTCAGAACAAGGGTGAACAGAAAAGTTCATACAGGGGGTGACAAAGATGGCAATAAGAAGAAAGATGGTGAAAAATCTCAAGATAAGCATGGGGATAAGGGTAAAACCAAAGATCCCACTTCAAATCTTAAACACTCTTCAGAGGGTGGGGATAAAAGAAATTCTTCCTCTTCTTCCCAACCTGCACACATTAAAAAGCATTGGTGCTTTGTGTGTAAAAACAGAGGCCATAGGCCAGGGGATAACTCCTGTCCAGGTAAACCCCCTGAGCCTACCACCACTAATACATCAAGCTCTAGTGCCCCTAGCAGTAGTGGTACTAGTGGTGGGACTGCTGGCAACAGTCAAGTTAAGGGTGTAGTTGGGTTCACTTATGGGTCCATCATAGAAACTGGGGTAGTCAGTCCCAAGACAGTTTCTGTCTCACCTAGTGGCATTGGCCTTGCCACACTGGCTGCTTGTCCCCTTGCAATGGATAAGTACAGGCAGACAGTTTCAATAAATGGTGTTGAGGCCTTGGCCTACAGGGACACAGGTGCTAGTATCACTTTGGTGACTGAAAACCTAGTGCACCCTGATCAACACATCATTGGACAACAGTATAAGATTATTGATGTCCATAACTCCACTAAGTTTCTTCCCTTAGCTATAATTCAGTTTAGTTGGGGTGGAGTTACTGGCCCTAAGCAGGTGGTGATATCACCTAGCTTACCTGTAGACTGTCTCTTAGGTAATGACCTAGAGGCCTCAGGTTGGGCTGATGTAGAGTTTTATGCCCATGCAGCCATGCTGGGCATCCCAGAGGAATTGTTCCCTCTCATTTCTACTGAAATGAAAAAGCAAAGGAGAGAAGGCCTGAAAACTCAGGATCCCTCTCCATCAACAGGTAAAAAGGGTATCACAGTATCCCCTAACCACCCTACCATTCAGGATACCATTCCTGTGGTGGGAGAAACCTCTCCTGGGGTGGCACCTGTTCCAAGGGAATCATCAGCTGGCAAAGCTGGACTCCCTGAGGTAGAAGTACCTCTCTGTGGGATAACTAACATTGGTGACAAAAAGAGCACCATTTTAGTTAACATGGAGCATCCCTCCAACCCTCCCAGAGAAACTTTAGTGCAGAAACCCTGCACTGCCTCACAACACTTAGGACAGCATCCCTGCCCTAGTGTGGAGCTCATAGGACAGCATCCCTGCCCTGCTCCAACTCAAGAGAAACAGCATCCCTGTTCTCTCTTCCAGCCATATGGACAAAGTTTTTGCCCAGCTATGGCTTTTCTGAGACAGCATCCCTGTCTGGCATTTCCATCACTACAAATAGGTTCAGTGGACAATTCCCACTGCTCTAAACTAAAACTTACTGATAGAAACTCTGAAAATACATCTTCACATTGTTGCTTAGCTAAAAAACTTCAAACAGGGTGGTTTACATCCCCACAGGGAAGTAACCATAGAGTGGATGATAAAGGGAGTAACCAGTCTATTGCAGAGCTACTCTCTACTTATCACCACTTAGACAATAAAGTCTCAACTGGCCAAGGTTAGCCTTATTGTCCTTCGTTTGGGGGGGGGTTGTGTGAGAAAGTAGCCTCTTTCTAGCCTTGTTACCCCCACTTTTGGCCTGTTTGTGAGTGTATGTCAGGGTGTTTTCACTGTCTCACTGGGATCCTGCTAGCCAGGGCCCAGTGCTCATAGTGAAAACCCTATGTTTTCAGTATGTTTGTTATGTGTCACTGGGACCCTGCTAGTCAGGACCCCAGTGCTCATAAGTTTGTGGCCTATATGTATGTGTTCCCTGTGTGGTGCCTAACTGTCTCACTGAGGCTCTGCTAACCAGAACCTCAGTGGTTATGCTCTCTCATTTATTTCAAATTGTCACTAACAGGCTAGTGACCAATTTTACCAATTTACATTGGCTTACTGGAACACCCTTATAATTCCCTAGTATATGGTACTGAGGTATCCAGGGTATTGGGGTTCCAGGAGATCCCTATGGGCTGCTGCATTTCTTTTGCCACCCATAGGGAGCTCTGACAATTCTTACACAGGCCTGCCACTGCAGCCTGAGTGAAATAACGTCCACGTTATTTCACAGCCATTTTACACTGCACTTAAGTAACTTATAAGTCACCTATATGTCTAACCTTTACCTGGTAAAGGTTAGGTGCAAAGTTACTTAGTGTGAGGGCACCCTGGCACTAGCCAAGGTGCCCCCACATTGTTCAGAGCCAATTCCCTGGCTTTGTGAGTGCGGGGACACCATTACACGCGTGCACTACATATAGGTCACTACCTATATGTAGCTTCACAATGGTAACTTTGAATATGGCCATGTAACATGTCTATGATCATGGAATTGCCCCCTCTATACCATCCTGGCATAGTTGGCACAATCCTATGATCCCAGTGGTCTGTAGCACAGACCCTGGTACTGCCAAACTGCCCTTCCTGGGGTTTCACTGCAGCTGCTGCTGCTGCCAACCCCTCAGTCAGGCATCTGCCTTCCTGGGGTCCAGCCAGGCCTGGCCCAGGATGGCAGAACAAAGAACTTCCTCTGAGAGAGGGTGTGACACCCTCTCCCTTTGGAAAATGGTGTGAAGGCAGCGGAGGAGTAGCCTCCCCCAGCCTCTGGAAATGCTTTGTTGGGCACAGGTGTGCCCAATTCTGCATAAGCCAGTCTACACCGGTTCAAGGGACCCCTTAGCCCTGCTCTGGCGCGAAACTGGACAAAGGAAAGGGGAGTGACCACTCCCCTGACCTGCACCTCCCCTGGGAGGTGTCCAGAGCTCCTCCAGTGTGCTCCAGACCTCTGCCATCTTGGAAACAGAGGTGCTGCTGGCACACTGGACTGCTCTGAGTGGCCAGTGCCACCAGGTGACGTCAGAGACTCCTTCTGATAGGCTCCTTCAGGTGTTAGTAGCCTATCCTCTCTCCTAGGTAGCCAAACCCTCTTTTCTGGCTATTTAGGGTCTCTGTCTCTGGGGAAACTTTAGATAACGAATGCATGAGCTCAGCCGAGTTCCTCTGCATCTCTCTCTTCACCTTCTGATAAGGAATCGACTGCTGACCGCGCTGGAAGCCTGCAAACCTGCAACATAGTAGCAAAGACGACTACTGCAACTCTGTAACGCTGATCCTGCCGCCTTCTCGACTGTTTTCCTGCTTGTGCATGCTGTGGGGGTAGCCTGCCTCCTCTCTGCACCAGAAGCTCCGAAGAAATCTCCCGTGGGTCGACGGAATCTTCCCCTGCAACCGCAGGCACCAAAAAGCTGCATTACCGGTCCCTTGGGTCTCCTCTCAGCACGACGAGCGAGGTCCCTCGAATCCAGCGACTCTGTCCAAGTGACCCCCACAGTCCAGTGACTCTTCAGTCCAAGTTTGGTGGAGGTAAGTCCTTGCCTCACCTCGCTGGGCTGCATTGCTGGGAACCGTGACTTTGCAGCTACTCCGGCCCCTGTGCACTTCCAGCGGAAATCCTTTGTGAACTGCCAAGCCTGGGTCCACGGCACTCTAACCTGCATTGCACGACTTTCTAAGTTGGTCTCCGGCGACGTGGGACTCCTTTGTGCAACTTCGGCGAGCACCGTTTCACACATCCTTGTAGTGCCTGTTTCTGGCACTTCTCTGGGCGCTACCTGCTTCAGTGAGGGCTCTTTGTGTTGCTCGACGTCCCATCTCTCTTCAAGTCCAATTTGCGACCTCCTGGTCCTTCCTGGACCCCAGCAGCGTCTAAAAACGTCAATCGCACGATTTGTAGCTAGCAAGGCTTGTTGGCGTTCTTTCGGCGGGAAAACACTTCTGCACGACTCTCCACGGCAAAAGGGATCCGTCCACCAAAGGGGAAGTCTCTAGCCCTTTTCGTTCCTGCAGAAACCTCAACTTCTTCTGTCCAGTCGAAGCTTCTTTGCACCCGCCGCTGGCATTTCCTGGGCATCTGCCCATCTCCGACTTGCTTGTGACTTTTGGACTTGGTCCCCTTGTTCCACAGGTACCCTAGATTGGAAATCCACAGTTGTTGCATTGCTGGTTTGTGTCTTTCCTGCATTATTCCTCTAACACGACTACTTTGTCCTTAGGGGAACCTTAGTGCACTTTGCACTCACTTTTCAGGGTCTTGTGGAGGGTTATTTTTCTAACTCTCACTATTTTCTAATAGTCCCAGCGACCCTCTACAAGGTCACATAGGTTTGGGGTCCATTCGTGGTTCACATTCCCCTTTTGGAGTATATGGTTTGTGTTGCCCCTATCCCTATGTTTCCTCATTGCATCCTATTGTAACTATACATTGTTTGCACTGTTTTCTAAGACTATACTGCATATTTTTGCTATTGTATATATATATCTTGTGTATATTTCCTATCCTCTCACTGAGGGTACACTCTAAGATACTTTGGCATATTGTCATAAAAATAAAGTACCTTTATTTTTAGTATAACTGTGTATTGTGTTTTCTTATGATATTGTGCATATGACACTAAGTGGTACAGTAGTAGCTTCACACGTCTCCTAGTTCAGCCTAAGCTGCTCTGCTAAGCTACCATTATCTATCAGCCTAAGCTGCTAGACACCCTATACACTAATAAGGGATAACTGGGCCTGGTGCAAGGTGCAAGTACCCCTTGGTACTCACTACAAGCCAGTCCAGCCTCCTACAGTGGCCCCAAGAGCACTCCAAGACAAATGGAGTGGACCCCACATAATTGTTGAAAAGAAGGGTGAAGTCACCTACTTAGTTGACTTAGGCTCTGCCAGGAGTCCCCTTAGGGTGCTCCATGTCAATCGCCTGAAACCCTACTATGACAGGGCTGATCTCACCCTGCTCATGGCAACAGATGAGGGACAGGAGGAAGAGAGTGACCCTCTCCCTGATCTCTTCTCTTCCACAGAACAAGATGCTCTAGTTGAAGGTGTAGTACTAGCAGATTGTCTTACTGCTGAGCAGAAAGACCACTGCATAAATCTCCTGGGTCAGTTTTCTGAACTCTTCTCTACTGTGCCAGGCACCTCTTCTTGGTGTGAGCACACTATAGATACTGGAGACAGCTTGCCCGTCAAAAGTAAGATCTATAGGCAGCCTGACCATGTCAGAGACTGCATTAAGCAAGAAGTGCAGAAAATGCTTGAACTGGGAGTGGTTGAGCACTCTGAAAGTCCATGGGCCTCTCCTGTTGTACTTGTACCAAAACCTCATTCCAAAGATGGTAAAAGGGAAATGAGATTTTGTGTTGACTACAGAGGTCTCAACCAGGTAACCAAAACTGATGCTCACCCTATACCCAGGGCAGATGAGCTAATAGGTACACTGGCATCTGCCAAGTAACTAAGCACTTTTGATTTGACTGCAGGGTATTGGCAGATCAAATTATCAGAATATGCAAAAGCATAAACTGCATTTTCAACCATTGGAGGCCATTACCAATTCACAGTAATGCCTTTTGGATTGAAAAATGCACCTGCCACTTTTCAGAGGTTGGTGAACACAGTCCTGCAAGGGCTGGAAGCTTTTAGTGCAGCATATCTAGATTATATAGGTGTCTTTATCTCCAGCTGGGATGATCACCTGGTCCACCTATGGAAAGTTTTGGAGGCCCTGCAAGAGGCAGGACTCACTATCAAGGCTTCAAAGTGTCAGATAGGGCAGGGGAAGGTGGTTTATCTGGGACACCTGGTAGGTGGAGAACAGATTGCACCACTTCAGGGGAAAATCCAAACTATTATTGATTGGGTTCCCCCTACAACTCAGACTCAGGTGAGAGCCTTTTTAGGCCTCACTGGGTACTACAAGAGGTTCATAAAGAACTATGGCTCCATTGCAGCCCCTCTTAATGACCTCACATCTAAAAAAATGCCTAAGAAGGTATTATGGACAGCAAACTGTCAGAAAGCTTTTGAGGAGCTGAAGCAGGCCATGTGCTCTGCACCTGTCCTGAAAAGCCCCTGTTACTCCAAAAAATTCATTGTCCAAACTGATGCATCTGAATTAGGGGTAGGGGAAGTCTTATCACAACTTAATTCTGAGGGCCGGGATCAACCTGTTGCTTTTATCAGCAGGAGGTTGACCCCTAGAGAAAAGCGTTGGTCTGCCATAGAGAGGGAGGCATTTGCTGTGGTCTGGGCACTGAAGAAGTTGAGGCCATACCTGTTTGGCACTCACTTCATTGTTCAGACAGACCACAGACCTCTACTTTGGCTGAAACAAATGAAAGGTGAAAACTCTAAATTGTTGAGGTGGTCCATATCCCCACAGGGGATGGACTATACAGTGGAACACAGACCTGGGAGTACCCACTCCAATGCAGATGAACTCTCCAGATATTTCCACTTAGACAATGAAGACTCATCAGGTCATGGCTAGTCTTATTGTCCTTCATTTGGGGGGGTTGTGTAGGAAAGTTCCATCTTGCCTGGCATGTTACCCCCATATTTCACTGTATATATGTTGTTTTAGTTGTATGTGTCACTGGGACCCTGCCAGCCAGGGCCCCAGTGCTCATAAGTGTGCCCTGTATGTGTTACCTGTGTTATGACTAACTGTTTCACTGAGGCTCTGCTATCCAGAATCTCAGTGGTTATGCTCTCTCATTTCTTTCCAAATTGTCACTAACAGGCTAGTGACCAATTTCACCAATTTACATTGGCATACTGGAACACCCTTATAATTCCCTAGTATATGGCACTGAGGTACCCAGGGTATTGGGGTTCCAGGAGATCCCTATGGGCTGCAGCATTTCTTGTGCCACCCATAGGGAGATCCGACAATTCTTACACAGGCCTGCCAGTGCAGTCTGAGTGAAATAATGTCCATGTTATTTCACAGCCATTTACCACTGCACTTAAGTAACTTATAAATCACCTATATGTCTAACCTTTACCTGGTAAAGGTTGGGTGCTAAGTTACTTAGTGTGTGGGCACCCTGGCACTAGCCAAGGTGCTCCCACATTGTTCAGGGCAAATTCCCCGGACTTTGTGAGTGCGGGGACACCATTACACGCGTGCACTATACAAATGTCACAACGTATGTATAGCGTCACAATGGTAACTCCGAACATGGCCATGTAACATGTCTAGGATCATGGAATTGTCACCCCAATGCCATTCTGGCATTGGGGAAACAATTCCATGATCCCCCGAGTCTCTAGCTCAGACCCGGGTACTACCAAACTACCTTTCCCGGGGTTTCACTGCAGCTGCTGCCAACCCCTCAGACAGGTTTCTGCCCTCCTGCGGTCCAGCCAGGCATGCCCAGGAAGGCAGAACAAAGGACTTCCTCAGAGAGAAGGTGTTACACCCTCTCTCTTTGGAAAAAGGTGTGAGGGCTGGGGAGGAGTAGCCTCCCCCAGCCTCTGGAAATGCTTTGATGGGCACAGATGGTGCCCATCTCTGCATAAGCCAGTCTGCACCGGTTCAGGGATCCCTCAGCCCTGCTCTGGCGTGAAACTGGACAAAGGAAAGGGGAGTGACCACTCCCCTGACCTGCACCTCCCCTGGGAGGTGCCCAGAGCTCCTCCAGTGTGCTCCAGACCTCTGCCATCTTGGAAACAGAGGTGCTGCTGGCACACTGGACTGCTCTGAGTGGCCAGTGCCAGCAGGTGACGTCAGAGACTCCTTCTGATAGGCTCCTTCAGGTGTTGCTAGCCTATCCTCTCTCCTAAGTAGCCAAACCCTCTTTTCTGGCTATTTAGGGTCTCTGCTTTGGGGAATTCCTTAGATAACGAATGCAAGAGCTCATCAGAGTTCCTCTGCATCTCTCTCTTCACCTTCTGCCAAGGAATCGACTGCTGACCGCGCAGGAAGCCTGCAAAACTGCATCAAAGTAGCAAAGACGACTACTGCGAACTTGTAACGCTGATCCTGCCGCCTTCTCGACTGTTTTCCTGGTGGTGCATGCTGTGGGGGTAGTCTGCCTCCTCTCTGCACTAGAAGCTCCGAAGAAATCTCCCTTGGGTCGACGGAATCTTCCCCCTGCAACCGCAGGCACCAAAGAACTGCATCACCGGTCCTCAGGGTCTCCTCTCAGCACGACGAGCGAGGTCCCTTGAACTCAGCAACTCTGTCCAAGTGACTCCCACAGTCCAGTGACTCTTCAGTCCAAGTTTGGTGGAGATAAGTCCTTGCCTCCCCATGCAAGACTGCATTGCTGGGAACCACGACTTTTGCAGCTACTCCGGCCTCTGTGCACTTCCGGTGGAAATCCTTTGTGCACAGCCAAGCCTGTTTCAGCAGGCACCCTTATGCAGTGACAACCCGTGGCTTGGGTCTCCTCTCCTGATGAAGTGCGTGAATCCAGCATCACTGGTGGAGGACTGGAGCGGTCCCGACGGTCCTGACATCCTACTGTCCAACTTTGGTGGAGGTAAGAGCTTGCCTCCACACTCATGTTTTGCAGTTACAAGGCTTGTTGGCATCATTCCACAAAGTTATTCATGATCTGTGCAGCTCCGGCCCACAGCACTCTATCCTGTGACACACAGCTTCCTGGGTTGTTTTCTGGCGGCATGGGATCCCTTTGTGTAGTGCTGCGTGGGCCTCCTTTTGCACCTTCTTTGTCCCCGTGCTGTGGGACTCCTGTGCGTGCTGCCTGGTCCTCTGAGGGCTCTCTGAGTTGCTGAGAACCCCCTTGGACTCCCCCTCCTGGGTAGAGTGCACTAGGTCCATCTAGGTCCCGGGCAGCGCAATTTTCTGCTAACCACGTGCTTTGCAAGTGCCATGGCTTGTTGGCAAAATTCAGCAATGCAAACCAGACTGCAATCATCCATCCGGCATAGGACAGCGTCTGCACCAACCAGGAACCTGCATCCGTCTTCTTGGGTGCAGTACTCACTGTTGTTCTTCACCAGTGGTTCTTCTTTTGCACCTTCATCCGGGTTAGCAGGGGCTCCTGTTCTCCCTCGACTCTTCAGTGCTTCTTGGTCCCCTTCTTCCACAGGTCTTCAGGTCCAGGAATCCATCGTTGGTGTCTTGCAGTCTCTTCTGGTTCTTGCATAATCTTCTTTCTTGTGTTCTGGTGTGTTCTAGGAAAGTTACTGTGATTTACTCCTGCTTTCCTGGGCTCTGGGGTAGGTTCTAATACTTACCTTTGGTGCTTTCTAATATTCCCAGTGCCCCTCTACACACTACACTTGCCTAGGTGGGAAACCAACATTTGCATTCCACTTTCTTAGTATATTGTTTGTGTTCCCCCATGCCCATTTCTAACTATTGTGATTATCACTATTTGTGCTGTTTTCTGACTGTTTTACAGCTATTTTCTGCATACTAGTGTATATAATTTGTGCATTACTTACCTCTTAAGGGAGTATAGTCTCTATGGTATTTTTGGCATTTGTGTGACCACAATTAAGTACCTTTAGTTTTGTAACACTGAGTATTTTTTTCATGTGTGTGAGTACAGTGTGACAGTGGTATTGAATGAGATTTGCATGTCTCCTAGTTCAGCCTTGGCTGCTCTGCTACAACTACCTCTAGAGAGCCTGGCTTCTAGACACTATCTACATTTCACTATTAAGGGATACATGGACCTGTATAAGGTGTAAGTACCTTTGGTACCCACTACAAACCAGGCCAGCCTTTACAGGTTGGTAAAAAACAGTTCAGCAGCAATGCCAGCACCAGCAGGTTTTGCAGGGGGCACCTCTAAGGTACCCTCTGGGTACAGGGTATAATAAATCCAACACTGTTATCAGTGTGGGTTTATTATTCTGAGTTGTTTGATACCAAACAACCTACTATTAAGAGAGTCCACCATCTTGCTGGCGAACCCGTAATGACCAGTGTACATGCACTTGCTATGGCTTTCCTGTACACGTACCATGTCCTAAGGATCTGCAAAGACACAGTAGGGGCATATCTGCTCAAAACCACATATGCCATCAAATGCATCATAATGCACCCTGCCTTAGGGCTATAAGGCCTGAGAGAGAGGTGACTTGCCTATAGTGCATGCAGTGTTAGTGGACATGGCACTTTTGGTGAGTGCCATGTCGAGCTTAAAAACTTTTAAATGCACATTGTCATGCACTTGCAATGGCAGATTGCCTGAGGCTTGGTTAAAGCCACTCAGAGTTGCACAATTGTTGCTGCAGCCCTTAGGGGCTCTCTTCAGTACCCATGCCCTAGGGGCCAGGGGTATCATTTGCTAGAGACTTATAAGGGTGGCTGAAGTGCCCAACATAATACAGGTTTGCCATGGACTGAATGCTACAGCGGATCACGTCAGTACTCAGGGGGCATATCAAGGCCTTGCAGTTAATCACATCAGAGCTTATGCATTTCGGTAATAGCCAGTACATGAAGGGGGATATCGAAACCTCGCTGCTTCACTTAATTTGATAATGGTATTAGGCTCTTCCTTAGCAATATTACAGAATTGACACACATGCGGGAGACTGATACTTAAACTCTTCGGCATAGATTGCCTGTTACGTAACGCAGGATCATTTGGTGTTGACTCACATCTGCTGCTACTGTGGTCTCAGCCTTGAAAAAGTCATCAAACGAAACACGTGTCAGGTGCTTGCTTTCACTGGAATAAAAAGATTTCAAGCACATTGGACTTACGTATTAACTGGACTCACTGAATGGTCCTTTACTGTTGGGGGACTACTTTTGTACTGATCTGGGAGTTATTTTTGCTTATGTTTGATGTGGGATTTTCTCCCACATCTTCCTGCCACTATTTTGGTAGCCCAGTGCTTTTTCGCCTGTTGAGCGGTCTATCTATGCAAATTTGAACTTATTGTGATCATTCAAAGGAAAGTGCTGTACAGACTGACCACCGTTACGTCTCTCTGTCTTCTGTTGAATAGTACAGTTTTGGGGTAAGGGATTTGACCCTGGGAACCGGTTTAGCAGCGGCCCAGGGCACGTACACTTTGAAACCATGTGATTTTCCAGGCAAAAAGTGGGGGAGCTACCATGTCAAAAGAGCACTTTCTCGCACCTAGGAAAGTATTTTCTCACATATTGAACATTTCATCAGTTTGGCCACTGTTTTCTTCTCTCCTGAATGGATTTCAAAACAATTCCAAGCTATTGACTGCTTCTTCTGGGAGGTTCTTCATCTGAAGAAGATTTTTCATCTGGGTGTTTCTCAGACAGCTGAGAAGTACCAGATGCCATTATAGAAAAGTGATCTTTTTTTACATTGTTAGTTTCCACTTTTTGCATGATGTAAGATGTAGGCAGAAAATTCCAGAGCCCAGGGCCCCTGCTAACCAGGTTCCCTGGGCCAGACCTCTTTCCCTAAAACTGTTGTGATGCATTGGCACAGTTGGATACACCTTTAGCTACCACTACAAGTCCCAAGTAAAAGGTACTGAGGTACCCAGGGCATGGTGTACTAAGGGTAGGCCCCTGAGGGCAGCAGCACTGATTGTTCCACCTTCTAGGGCCAGCCATCCATCCAGATGCACTCAGTACTGCCATTGCAGGCTGGGTGTCCTGGTACAAGCCTAAAACACAAATTCGACATGGCACACTGCCTGTGTGCCCTGTCCACCATAAACTACATACCCCATGGATAAGACACCCCTCTTGGAGGCCTTCCAGCCCTAAGGCAGGGTGCACCATATTATATGTGAGGGCATACCTTCATGAGCAATATGCCCCCACTGCGTTCTTGCCAAACCTAGAACATAATGAGTGAACAGAGCAGCCATTTTAATACATGTGCTGGAAACTGGTCAATATGGCTTTCCCAGCTACATGATGGCCAATCTGAACCCTGGATTGTTTGGAATTCTAACAATTCAGAATGGTAAATCCAAACTGGAACCAGTATTGGATTTATCCACAAATGTACCAAGGGGTCACCTTAGAGGTGCCCCTTGCAAAAGCTAACTACCCTGGCATGGTTACCGACTGTCTGGTCCTATCCAGCTTGCCACCTCCTGACTATCTACAAACCTTGGGGGAGAGATCCGACTCGCTGGTTTGTAAAACAATGCCCTTCCTGGGTGGATGTGCCTCTCTCAGGAATGTGCACTGCCCGGGCGGTGAGCTTCAAAGGGCTTACTGCCTTTGAAACTCGACCCCCAGGCCTGCTGCTAGTAGCAGATGGTCACCCCCTTTGTAAACTGCAACTTTTGGCTGAAGCAAAGGTGGGAAACTCCACCTGGCATGCATCAGCCCTAAGGTGTTGTCTGCGAGGTGGGCACTACATTTCATTTTTCTCCATCTTGGATGGAAGGGAAATAGGAAATCAGGGATAGGGAAGTGACCCTTCCACAGGATGCGGTCACTTTAGTGGGTGTAACCACCTTAAGGTAGATGGTCCATTGGCCACTACCACGTTCCCCCTAAAACACCCACTAAATACAGTATTTAGTGGGCAGCCCTAGACCAGCACATCAGATTTGATGGACAAAAGACCAAGAAGATCCAAGGCATGAGAACTGTGCACCTACTGCAACAACAAAAAAGGTGTCAAACCCTGCCTGCTGCACCCAGGACCAATAATCGCTGCTGTGGAGTGGCTGGACAACTGGAAAAACTGTAAAGAACCACTGAAGACCCCAAGGCTTTAAAAAATGCCATAGAACTCCCTCCAGAGCGGAGGTACCACTCTACAGCAGCAAGTAACCGGCATGCCAGTGAGGGTCACTTCACTGACCAGCCACTAATTCCCAAACTGGATGCTGTAGCTGGACCAAACAACACACCGACAGCCAAAAGGACAATCCCTGATAATGATCATCGTTTGGTAGCACTGCGCCCTTCAGTGGTCAAGCCGTGCCAATATAGGAGGTATTCGTCAGCTAAGGTCAGACACCAAGAAAACCAGCCCATCTGGACCTGAAAAAGGATCAGCAGGAGGCCCTAGTTGAGGTACTTCAGAAACACCATGGACCTCCTGCCAGAGGGCTCCCATTGTCCTGCAAACTACTGTTGAAACAACTTATCTCCTGCTTCTGAAGGCATCTTTGCACACAGTTCCTGCTAACCAATTCGCTCTGCTCTCGGCTGCCCTGTGCCCTGTACCGAACAAACCTGCTGTACCCTAATGGTACCCCACCCCTTGTGACCTCGAAACTCGAAGGGTACCCCAAGGAACCATCTTGAAACTTACCTGTGCAGTGCCTTTCCAAGTGGTTCCCCACAGTGGCCCTGTACCAGCTCCAGGGAACTTTCATTACTGCTCCTGCCGAAACCGAGAGATGCCTGAACTTCTCCAGATGGCATAGTGTGCCCACCAACGACCTCGACCAACCTGAAAAAGAAGAACTTGGTAAACCAACTGAACAATTTCATATGTATTTTTAAAGGTGATCTTCCATTGATTTCTATGGTGCCTAGTTACGCACCAAAAGACTATTTTTCATTGAACTTCAAAAATTCATATCTCAAAAAGTACTTAATCAATTTTGATAATTTTGGTCTTACAAAGTTACAAAAATCTGACGTATTTTTATAAATTGGTCTTGAGTTATTCCTTTGAGTGAGTGAGTTGCAAGATTGATGCTTTGAGTATAACAAATGCTTTGCACTTATCCAAGATTGGCCTAACTGCTTGACCAAGATACCTTAATGTTTAGAGCATTAGGTGATCTAGTTTTTACCCCTGTAAACCAATGTGTGGTTACCTGGACCTCCTGCAGAGTGTGCCTAGCTTTGCACACTACATAGAGGGCCAGCCTCTCACATTTTGTAGATCAGTGGTGAGATAAAGACTTTGTATTTACTGATACCACTTTGTCAATTTTGTGAGCACATGGATAACTCTCCAAATTGCCCTTAGTTAATTATTTTTGTATTTTTAATTGACTAAACATTTTTTTGCAAAACTTTAAGATAATTGTTAGGGCACTGGTTAGGCCCCTACAACTTTAACAAGTTTTGAAAGTCCTTACTTTAGTTGGCCTGTCCAAAAAGGGCATTCCTAATTCTTCAAAAGGTCCCAAATTTAGTATAGTAAAAATGAAAGATGCAGAGACCAAGACCCAGGATCTCTTAGGACCAATTAAGGAGACTCTGCAGGTTGTACCAAATTTGTACTGGAAAAAGCTTCATTGCAGAGAAACTTAGGGGGCCCAGCATGAAAAAGATAATCCCCCAGGTGAGAAAGTAGATGATGCATCTGTGGTGGGTGAAGAAGATCTTGTGGGGATGAGGGTGATTCCTCTTCTACCAGAAGCAGTAAAGCACCCACAGAAACAGACCTGGACATTGCCAAGCTGACCAAGAGACTGGCCTTAGAAAGTCAGCTTTTTGAAATAGAGAGACAGAGAAAGGACTTGGGCTTAGGACCCTTCTCTGGTGGCAGCATAAAAGTATTGAGGGAGAAATCCTTCAACATCAAGCTCCCAAAAAGAGTTGTCCCTCCCTTTACTGAAGAAGATGATGTAGACAAATTGTTTTCTGCCTTTGAAAGGTCCTTTATTGGGTGGAAAATTGAGAGAAAACATTGTGGCACACTATTGTGGGAGTTATTCTCAGGAAAGTGCAGGGAGAGGCTCCTGACGCTGTATGAGGCAGATTCTAAATCCTATGACCTCATGAAGAATATCCCGATTGAGGGCTTTGGATTTATAACTGAAGAGTACCTTATAAAGTTCAGGGAGGCTTGAAAAACCCAATGTCAAACTTTGCTTTGTGGACTATTCAGTAAAACTGCAGGTCGGTTAGCTGGAAACAAGGTACAAGATTATGATGGGCTACATAACCTGTTCATGAAAGAAAATCTGTGAGCAGTTGTTTCAATGAGACTATCATGTCTGCATAGCAGACAGTGAAAAGCGCGACGGGTGCTACTGCACCCGTCGCACGGCTGCAACACCGCCGGCTCCATTAGGAGCCGGCTCCTATGTTGCGGCCTCATCCCCGCTGGGCCGGCGGGCGCAAACTAGGTTTGCGTCCGCCGGCCCAGCGGGGATGTCGTAATGGGGTAATGACCACCATAGTGTCTTCTCAAGGTCCCCCAAAATCTGCATAGGAGGGTGAGCCTAGGGTCTCCCCACAGTCTAGAGGTGGGTACAAAGGTAGACACTTTGATCCCAGCAAGGCTTGGTGCCATGACTGCACCTACTAAATGGCATCAAACTGGAGACTCTGACTGTAAAAACAAAAATAATGCCTCTAGTTAACCTGCAGTAAATACAGTTGCCAATCTCCAGATGGGATCAGAGGTGTGCTGCCCATGTTAGTGATCACACAGACGCAGCATTAGTCATAGAGGGTAAGGTAGAATTATCCTGTGCTGTATGGCCAAGTAATATGCAAAAATAGAGACAACACCCTTTGATTAATGGGGAGAAAGTGGAAGCACTGAGGGACACAGGAGCTAGTGTTACCATGGTAACTCAGCACTTGGTTCACTCAAATCACTTCCTGGTAGGGATGTCTTATCCTGTCACCAATGCTGACAATGAGACAAAGTTCCATCCCATGGCTATGGTAACCTTTGATTTGGGGGAGTAGTAGGGCAAAAATAAGTGGTTGTGTCCTCATCCATTCCAGTAAATGTGCCTGCTTGGAAATGGCATGGACATGCAAAAAAAGAATGGTCTGAAGGTTGGAATAAATTCAATCAATATTTTTCAAGAACAGTGCTCAATACTGTATTTGTGGATAAATTACTTTCCAATGAGAAGATACGAGGAAGTACTTTACTCAGCGGAATATTAGCCACTGATATGGGAAAAAATTGTCCATTTTATGCCGTTCGTGAGCTGTACAGCCTACGCGAACACAACAACCTCCCCAGGCCACAAGCACAGCACATTCGTGCCTCGCCCATACAATTTATGACAAGGATTTTCCATACCCCTAGTGGCACACACCAGACGTTGAAAAAACACAGAGGCTCCTGAACAATATAGATACTACCGTAAACAGAGGCTACATTGCCCCCGATAATCCTGATGAGGCCCTGATTGAGGAGGCCGAAACACGTTGACACATATTCCGGTGAGATTGTGTTCTCTAATTGGAGTCATCTTTACAAAAAACCACTTAATACGCACTGCAAAACACTTAAAAAATATATAGGTATTTGATAGCTGCTTGTATGTGAACCACCAATCATCGCAACTGAGTGGATTACAATCACAATCTTTAAATTGTAACCACAAACTGTTAATAAAATGTTGTCGGGCACAACCCTCTACTGACGGTATGGTCAGTGTTAAGAATTTGAAAAGCTATAGGTCTGCCTCAGTTGAACCAAGAAGAAAATGTTACTTTAATTTTATGTGTGTAATGTGTTGTCTTGTGAATATGTTTGTACTGTATATAATTCACTGATGAGACACTTTCTGCCTTGTACATAACCAGTTGTAATAAACATTGGAAATTAATTTATCCACAAAGACAGTATTGAGCACAGTTCTTGAAAAATATTGATTGAATTTATCCCTACCTTCAGACCATTCTTTTCTTGCATGTTGTTGTTCAACCCAGGTCAGGTCAGGGTCATAGGGTTCCCTCTTTTTTGCATGGAAATGACATGGATCATTCTCCCTGGGCTGATGTAGAACTAAAGACCCATGCAGCAATATTAGGGATCCCTGAATGGGCATGTGGCAAAACAAAGGCACAAAGCAAACTTCAGAGAGAAAAAGGAGAGCTGGATACTGAAATAGTTTCCCAGCCTCCCAAGAGAAACGGCAAAAAGACTGAGGGACCAGCTTCAAAACAGATCCCAAATCAGGATTCCTCTTCCCAGGAGGAAGAGTCAAATGTCTTGGAGGGAAATGAGCCTGAAGCTCTTGGGCCTTAACATCCAGAGCTCTTGGGCCCAGGGGGACCCTCCATGGAAGATCTGTGCCAGGTGCAGAGGGCCTGTCCCACTCTTGAAGGCCTGATGCAGTAAGCTGCTGCATGAAGAGTTAGGGCATGTCAGTGGTACCCACAGGGTTTATTGTGAGGAGGGGATCCTGTACAGTGAAGCCGGAGAACTCAAACCTTGTGCAACCAGGAGGATGGTAGTGCCTTAGCAGTTCAGAGAATTTCACCTCACTCAAGCCCATGACATCCCCCTAGCTGGGCATCTGGGCCAAACTAAAATGTGGAGTAGGTTAGTTAACCACTTTTATTGGCCAGGAATGTCCCAAAAAGTGAGGGACTTTTGTCAGTCCTGATCTACCTTCCAGGCCAGTGGCAAAGCAGGTGGGCACTTAAAGGCCCCCTAAGTGACACTACCTGAGGTTGGGGTACCCTATGAAAGGGTAGGGGGTCGACATTGTTGCCCCCTCAACCCTCAAACAGCATCAGGACACAGATACAAACTAGTAGTAGTGGATCATGCCACTAGGTATCCTGTGGCAATACCCCTTAGGACCATTACTGCACTTGCAGCTGCCAAAGCCCTCCTGGGTACCTTCACCAGGGTAGGTTTTCCTACGGAGGTAGTATCAGACAGGGGTTCAAATTTCATGTCTGCATACTTATAACACATCTGGAAGGAATGTGGGATGACCTATAAGTTCATCACCCCGTACCATCCACAAACAAATGGGCTGGTTGAAAGAGATGGGATGTCCTGCTTCCTTACCTGCTGTTTCCCTACAGGGAAGTGCCAGAAAAGGGAGTAGGTTTCTTTCCATTTGAAAGTTTGTTTGTGCATCCTTTTAGGGGACCACTAAATCTTGTTAGGGAAGGCTGGGAGAAGCCTCTGAAAGAGCCCAAGCAGGACAGTGTGGACTATATGCTTGGCCTACGTTCAAGAATGGCTGAGTACACGGAGAAAGCCAGCAAAAACCTTCAGGCCAGCCAGGAGCTGCAAAAGCTCTGGTATGACCAGAGAGCTGCTATTGTGGAGTTCCACCTAGGGCAGAATGTTCAGGTGTTGGAGCCTGTTGCTCCAAGGGGACTCAAGGATAATTGGTCTAGGCCCTATACCATACTTGAAAGAAAAGGGAAGATAACTTATCTAGTTGACCTAGGCAGTTGCAAAAACCCAAAAAGAATTAGACATGCTTGTATGACAGTGCTTGTGTGACCATGCTTATGTTTACATATGAGGGACAGGAAGATGAAAGTGAGGCTCCCCCTGATCTCCTCTCCAGCAACCCCCAAGATGGTTCTGTGGATGAAGTGGTCCTATCAGACACCTTCACAGAACAACAGCAAACTGATTGCAGGTACGTCCTCAACAAGTATGTTGGTTTATTCTCTCTTACCCTTGGAGAAACAGACTGGTGTACCCATGATGTGGACACTGGTGACAGCCTGCCTGTCAAGAACAAGACTTATAGACAGTCAGACCATGTACGAGAGAGTTTTCAAGCAGAAGTTAAAAACATGCTGGATTTGGGTATCATTGAATCCTCTGAAAGTCCGTGGTCTAGCCTAGTAGTTTTAGTCCCCAAACCTCACTCCAAAGGAAAGAAATGGGAAATGAGGTTCTGTATTGACTACAGGGGCCTCAACTCTGTGACAAAATCTGATGCACAGTCAATTCCAAGAGCTGATGAGCTCATCAACAGACTGTGGGCTGTCAAATATCTGTGTACTGGCAGATTGGTCTGACCCCTAGAGCAAAAGAGCGGTCAGCATTTTCTACTCCTAGTGGGCCTTATCAGTTCACTGTTATACCCTTTGGACTAAAGAATGCACCTGCCACCTTCCAAAGGTTGGTGAACCAAGTCCTTGCTGGACTGGTGGAATATTTTAGTGTAGCTTATCTGGACGACATAGCTGTCTATGGCTCTGTTACAAATGGGGTCTTTGGTTGGCAGTCAGGTTACCCCCTGTACAAGCAAGGACCCTCACTCTAGGCAGGGTAAAAGAAAATCACCCTCAGCTAACCCCTGCTTACCCCCTTGGTAGCTTGGCAGAGCAGTAGGCTTAACTTCAGAGTGCTAGGTGTAAATTATTTGTACCAACACACACAGTAACTTAATTAAAACACTACAAAAAGACACAACACCAGTTTAGAAAATAGGAAATATTTATCTAAACAAAACAAGACCAAAATGACAAAATCCGACATACATAATTCAAGTTATGAATTTTTAAAGATTAAACTAAAAAATAGTGCTTAGAAACACAAAATGCTTCGATGAGGTGTTAACACGGCGTTGTAACGGAGTCATTCCCAACAAGCCGACACCAGCGGCGCCGGACACGGAATCGCGTAGACCCCCAAGTACAGTACCTTAGGTGAAGAGTGAAAACGAGTTGATGCGCGAAGTCGGGAATAGCGGCGTCGGTGCGAAACGTTGATTCCGTGCACTTCGAGCGGCGTCGGTCACGACGTGGTGCAGCGACATCCACGGAGTCGTGGACTTCAGCGGGGCTGCAGCGGCGTCGGGCCTGCGAAGATCGTCGCGTCCCAACCAAGATCACGGAGTCGGTTGAAGGCGGAGTCACCGGATTAGGCAGCGGCATCGGTCCGGAGTCGATTTTCTTGGATTTCCACCAGCTTTCCTGCCAGGGGCCCAGGAACTGGATAAGGCACCACTTGTCAGAGCAGGAGTCTCTACAGAGACTCCAGGTGCTGGCAGAGAGAAGTCTTTGCTGTCCCTAAGACTTCAAACAACAGGAGGCAAGCTCTAAATCAAGCCCTAGGAGATTTCTTCACAAGATGGAAGGCACACAAAGTCCAGTCTTTGCCCTCCTACTCTGGCAGAAGCAGCAACTGCAGGATAGCTCCACAAAGCACAGTCACAGGCTGGGCAGCACTTCTCCTAAACTCTTCAGTTCTTCTCCGGGCAGAGGTTCCTCTTGTTTCCAGAAGTGTTCTAAAGTCTGTGGTTTTGGGAGCCCGTCTTATACTCAATTTCTCCTTCAAAGTAGGCCTACTTCAAAGTAAAGTCTCTTTTGAATGTGAAATCCTGCCTTGCCCAGGCCAGGCCACAGACACTCACCAGGGGGTCGGAGACTGCATTGTGTGAGGACAGGCACAGCCCTTTCAGGTGTAAGTGACCACTCCTCCCCTCCCTCCTAGCACAAATTGCTCATCAGGAAATGCAGACTACACCCCAGCTCCTTTTGTGTCACTGTCTAGTGTGAGGTGCAACCAGCCCAACTGTCAAACTGACCCAGTAGGGAAATCCACAAACAGGCAGGGTCACAGAAATGGTATAAGCAGGAAAATGCTCACTTTCTAAAAGTGGCATTTTCAAACACACAATCTCAAAATCAACTTTACTAAAAGTTGTAAATTTAAATTGTGAGCTCAGAGACCCCAAACTCCAAAAGGGAATCTACACTTAAATCAGATTTAAAGATAGCCCCCATGTTAACCTATGAGAGGGGCAGGCCTTGCAACATTGAAAATCGAATTTAGCAATATTTCACTGTCAGGACAAATAAAACACATTACTAGGGGGGTCATTCTGACGGGGCCAGGGTTGGCGGGAGCACCGCCAACAGGCTGGCGGTGCCCCGCAGGGCATTCTGACCGCGGCGGTTTGGCCGCGGTCAGAAGAGGAAAACCGGCGGTCTCCCTCCGGTTTTCCGCTGCCCAAAAGAATCCTCCATGGCGGCGCAGCGGGATTCTGACACCCCACACCGCCATCCTGTTCCTGGCGGTTCTGCCGCCAGGAACAGGATGCCGGTATGGGGTGTCGTGGGGCCCCTGGGGGCCCCTGCAGTGCCCATGCCAATGGCATGGGCACTGCAGGGGCCCCCGTAAGAGGGCCCCACAAAGAATTTCAGTGTCTGCTCAGCAGACACTGAAATTCGCGACGGGTGCAACTGCACCCGTCGCACCTTCCCACTCCGCCGGCTCCATTCGGAGCCGGCGTCCTCGTGGGAAGGTTGTTTTCCACTGGGCTGGCGGGCGGCCTTTTGGCGGTCGCCCGCCAGCCCAGTGGAAAACCCAGAATCACCGCAGCGGTCTTACGACCGCGGTGCGGTATTCTGGAGGGGGGAACTCTGGCGGGCGGCCTCCGCCGCCCGCCAGAGTTAGAATCACCCCCTTTGTGTCCTACCTTAACCATACACTGCACCCTGCCCTTGGGGCTAACTAGGGCCTACCTTAGGGGTGCCTTACAAGTAAGAAAAGGGAAGGTTTAGGCGCCAATCATAGATAAGCCAATTACATACACATTTTGTAAAGGAGCACTTGCACTTTAGCACTGGTTAACAGTGGTAAAGTGCCCAGAGTAACAAAAACAGCGAAATCAGAGTCCAGCACACATCAACAACCTGGAGAACAGAGGCAAAAAGTTAAGGGAGACCACACCAAGGATGAAAAGTCTAACAGGCTCCACCTGGCAGGATCACCTGATCTACCTAGGGAAGTTCCTTGAGACTCTCCAGAAGGCAGGCCTCACTATCAAGGCCAGTAAGTGCCAGATAGGGCAGGGGAAAGGTGTTCACTTGGGTCTACTGGTTGATAAATGCCAAGTACAACCCCTCCGGCCGAAGATTCTGGCTTAGGAAGCTCCCGCAACCCAGACAAAGGTCAGGAAATTTCTAGCTTGTCTGGCTATTATAGGAGATTTGTGAACGACTATGGCACCATAATTACCCCCCCTCACAGAGCCAACCTTATTGAAAATGCAGAAAAAGGTTAACTGGACAGTGAGCTGTCAAAAGGCCTTTGCCATTCTGAAAGAAGCTATTTACACTGCTCCAGTCCTACAAGCATCAGACTACTCCAGGCCATTCATAGTCCAAACAGATGCTTGCGAAATGGGGATAGGAGCGGTCCTTTCCTAAAAAAAGGATGATACACATGACCAGTCAGTTGTTTTTATAAGGAGTAATCTACTCCCTAGGGAACATAATTGGGGTGCCATAGAGAGGGAAGCCTTTGCTGTGGTCTGGGCCCTGAAGAAGCTGAGGCCATTCTTGTTTGGTTCTCACTTCATAGTTCAGACTGACCACAGGCCTCTCCGATGGCTACAAAAGATGAAGGGTGGAAACCCCAAACTGCTTAGGTGGTTTGATTGTCCTACAGGGAATCAGGGAATGGACTTTCAAGTGTAACACAGACCTGGAAGTGTCCATGCCAATGCAAATGACTTCTCAGGGTTTTTCCACTTAGATGATAAAGGCTCACTAGGGAAAGGGTAGTCTCAACCTTTTTCATTTGGGGGGAGGTAGTGTGAGAAAAAGGTCTCTTTTTGACATGGTTAGCCCCCACTTTTTGCATGATGTAACCTAAAAAGTCCCGTTCCCAGGGCCCCTGCTAACCAGGTTCCCTGGGCCGGAGCTCTTTCCCTAAATCTGTTGTGATGCTTGGCACACAGGGATACACTCTTAAATATCACTGCCCCTAGTAAATGGGTACACCAGTACCCAGGGCATGGGATATTAGCAGTAGGTCTCTGAGGGCAGCAGCACTGATTGTGGCACCCTCTAGGGCCCTGCACCTAGATTCATCCAGTACTTCTATTGCAGGCTGAGTGTCCTGGGGCAAGCCTAAAAAGGCAAATTTGACATGGCACACTCCCTGTGTGCCCTGCCCACCCTATACTGAATATGTTATGTGTAAGTCACCCCTCTGGCAGGCCTTCCAGCCCTATGGCAGGGTGACCATGCTTTAAGTGAGGGCATAGCGGCATGAGCAATATGCCCTCACTGTGTCCTTGCCAAACCTCGGACATAGTGAGTAAACAGAGCAGCCATTTTAAGTACATGTACTGGGCCCAGGCCAAACAGGAGTTCCCCAGCTACATAATAGCCACTCTTCACCTGGGTTGTTTGGTATAAAAAAACTCAGGATCATAAATCTAAACTAGTGCCAGTATTGGATTGATCCCTAAATGTACACAGGGGACACCTTAGATGTATCCCCTGCAAAAGCTAACCTAACTGGCATGGTTGCTGACTGGTTCCATCCAGCATGCCACCTCCAGACAGCCAATATACAAACCTGGGGGAGAGCCCTGTCTCTCTGGTTTGTAAGACAATCCCCTTCCTGGGTGGAGCAGCTAACAGCCCTTCCCTCAGGAATGTGCACTCTCCTGGCAGTGACCTTCAAAGGGCTAGCACCCTTGAAACTCGAGCCACCCGGCCTGCTGCTAGCAACATTTTTTTTCCCAATTTTGTCAACCCCCACTTTTGGCGGGAGCAAATGCAGGAAGCCACACAAAGGGTAGGAGGAGGGGTCTCGCTAAGCATGCACCACCACTAGGGGCTTGCTGGCGAAGGGGACCCTCAATTTCATTTTCCTCCACATTGGATGGCAGGAAAATAGCGAGTGAGGTTGAGGGTACGTACCCTTCCCACAGGAAGTGGTCACTGTAGTGGGTGTGGCCACCCAAAAGTAAGTGTCCCATTGGACACTAGCAGGTTTCCCCTAAAACGCCCACTAAATTCAGTATTTAGTGGGCTCTCCTAGACCAAGAAACAAGATTCTTCAGGAAGAAAAGAAAACAGCACCAAAGAACCCGACGGGACGAGAGCAAAGGACCTGCTGCACCAGAAGAGGCTCCAAGACCCCTGCTTGCTGCACCAGAGTCCTGACAATCACCACTGCTGAGGATCTGACCACTGGACCAACCTCAAAAGACCCAGAGGACCTCCAGGCTTTGCAAATATCCCAAGATCTTCCTCTTGAGTGTTTTACCTTGTAACCCCTTTGCGCTCCAACATGCATAATATATGCATGATGTATGCTAAGGGGGCATTCTCTCGTTAGAGGGTCGCAAAAAATGGTGCAATGGAATCTACAGTTTTCCATTGCGCCATTTCTAGCGTCATTTTTAAAACCTGCTTAAAGCCATCATTAAAATGAGGCTCCCATTGATTTCAATGGGCCACTTAACACTATAATGAATTAGCGTCATTTTTTTGCGCTAATCCAGTACAACGTTACACTAGCATCAATAAATGACACTATTGCCCCTAACAAGTGCCATGGTGTACTGCATTGTAAATACGGCGCTTCCATGGTGGCGTTAGGGGCTGCAAGATTTACAGTTTCTTGTAAATATGGCCGTAGGTCCTAACTATAACTTTTTATTTGTGATAAATTGAACAATTGTAAAAGATAATAAAGTGAAAAATACAAAACTGCCACAGCAGAGCACAGTGTGAGGTGAGCAGGTGTATGTTCAGGATATCAGGCATGTGCGTGTGTGTACGTGTGTGTGTGGGGGAGGGAGAGACCAAGAAGGGCCTACCCTTGAAGTTGAAAAATAAAAATCATGTAATTTTAGTGCTGAGTTTACAGACCTCTGGACAATTAAAATGAGTTTGCCAACTGTTCATAATGCCTTATAAACTCATGTACCGTGTTTCAGTGCCCCTACAAATGTTTGCAAACATCAGAATTTATTTGTGGATCTAAATTGAGGGGGGGTAAGCCTAAACATTAGATTGGATGGAGGCTACCTACCTGCACAGCGAAACTTAGAAACATTTCCCAGGCGGGCTCTAGGAGTGTCCAGCCCCTGAAGCTGCTATCACCAGTATCTGTTTAAAGGCATTTAGCAAAAAACAAATCAAATGTCTACTTTTGCAAACTACATTTTTTAAAATAATTTATTAAGTCTTTGAGGTTGGAAGAATGATTGTGTGTCTATACATACATGCTGGGTTTGGACTTTGGGCTTAAATGTTCCAGGTTCCTGAAGAAGTAAAACTTTATTTATAATAATGTCAAAATATGCATTCTTTCTAAAATTGTACTCTTGGTTGATGCCCAAAGTCCATTTTTCAATTGAAGTATACAATTTTGGTAAACTAATAATCAATCAATCAATCAATCACTGCATTTGTAAAGCGTGCTACATACCCGCAAGGGTCTCAAGGCACTGGGGATGGGGGGTGCTACTGGTCGAAGAGCCAGGTCTTGAGGAGTCTTCTGAAGGCCAGCAGGTCCTGGGTCTGTCGTAGGATGGTGGGGAGAGTGTTCCAGGTCTTGGCGGCGAGGTAGGAGAAGGATCTGCCGCCGGCGGTGGTTTTTCGGATGCGGGGGACTGTGGCGAGGGCGAGGTTGGCTGAGCGGAGGCTTCGGGTGGGGGTGTGGAAGCTGAGTCGGTTGTTGAGGTAGGTGGGTCCGGTGTTGTGCAGTGCTTTGTGTGCGTGGATCAGGAGGTTGAAGGTGATCCTTTTGTTGACGGGGAGCCAGTGCAGGCCTCTCAGGTGGAGTGTGATGTTGCTGCGGCGGGGGACATCGAGGATGAGTCGGGCCGAGGCGTTCAGGATGCGTTGGAGTCGTCTCAGGAGCTTGTTTGTAGTTCCTGAGTAGAGGGCGTTCCCGTAGTCGAGTCTGTTGGTGATGAGGGCCTGGATAATGTTTTTTCTCGTGTCGAGGGGGATCCATTTGAAGATCCTGCGGAGCATACGGAGGGTGTTGAAGCAGGACTCGGAGACGGCGTTGACTTGCCTGGTCATGGAGAGAGTGGAGTCGAGGATGACCCTCAGGTTGCGTGCGTGGTCCGTGGGTTCCGGGGCTGTGCCTAGTGACGTGGGCCATCAAGAGTCATCCCAGGCTGATGGGGTGGGTCCGAGAATGAGGACCTCCGTCTTGTCTGAGTTCAGCTTCAGTCTGCTGTCCTTCATCCAGTCGGCTATGGCCTTCATTCCTCGGTGGAGGTTAGCTTTGGCGGTGTGGGGATCTTCGGTGAGGGATATGATCAGCTGGGTGTCGTCGGCGTAGGAGATGATGTTGAGGTTGTGTTGTCGTGCGACTTGGGCGAGGGGGGCCATGTAGATATTGAACAGTGTCGGGCTGAGGGAGGATCCCTGTGGGACGCCGCAGATGATCTCAGTGGTTTTGGAGCGGAAGGGTGGGAGGCGGACGCTCTGGGTTCTGCCGGAGAGGAAGGATGTGGTCCAGGCCAGGGCCTTCTCTTGGATACCGGCGTCATGGAGGCGTGCTGATAGGGTGCGGTGGCAGACCGTGTCAAAGGCTGCTGATAGGTCCAGGAGGATGAGGGCGGCTGTTTCTCCTTTGTCCATCAGGGTCCGGATGTCGTCAGTGGCGGAGATGAGGGCGGTCTCGGTGCTGTGGTTACTTCGAAAACCAGATTGGGACGGGTCCAGGATGTTGTTGACTTCGAGGTAGCGGGTCAGCTGTTTGTCGACAATCTTCTCGGTCACTTTTGCCGGGAAAGGGAGCAGGGAGATGGGACGGAAGTTCTTGAGGTCCTTGGGGTCCGCCTTGGGCTTCTTCAGAAGGGCGTTGATCTCGGCGTGCTTCCAGCTTTCTGGGAAGGTTGCTGTCTCGAAGGAACAGTTGATTGTTTTCCGGAGGTGGGGCACGATGGATGCGCTGGCTTTGTTGAAGACGTGGTGAGGGCAGGGGTCCGATGGGGATCCGGAGTGGATGGAGTTCATGGTTTTGATGGTGTCTTCGTCGCTGACGCTGGACCAGACGGTCAGGCGACTGGTGCGAGTGGTAGTCGCAGGGGTGGTGGACTCGGTGGTGGGTGCGGGGGGGTCGGGGTTGAAGCTGTCGTGGATGTCGGTGATCTTGCGGTGGAAGAAGGTGGCCAGGGAGTCGCACAGGTCTTGAGATGGCGGGATGTCGTTGGTGATGGAGCTGGGGTTGGAGAGTTCTTTCACGATGCTGAAGAGCTCTTTGGTGTTGTGTGCGTTGTTGTCTAGGCGGTCCTTGAAGGCGGTCTTCTTGGCGGTCCTGATGAGTTGGTGATGTCTGCGGGTGGCGCATTTCTTCTCCAGCTTCCAACAGGTGTGCTTGGAGATCCGGAGGTCCTCGGTGAACGAGGCGGCTTTCTTGTTGGTGTGGTTGGTTGTAAGGGGCGGTGGTTGGTGAGAGGGGCGAGGGTGTTGGCGCAGTCGTTGATCCACTGTGTGAGGTTGGTCGCAGCAGTGTCTGGGTCGGTGGGGTCGGTGGGTGGTCTCAGGGCGAGGGCGGTAGTCAGTTGGTCCCCGGTAACCTTGCCCCAGCAGCGGCGTGGTAGCTGTTGGGTGCGGTGGTGTGTGGTGGGTTTTCTGAAGGTGAAGTGGACGCATCTGTGGTCGGTCCAGTGTGGTTCGGTGGTGTGGTTGAAGGAGACGTGGGGGCTTGCGGAGAAGATGGGGTCGAGCGTGTGTCCAGCGGCGTGAGTGGGTGTCGTTACTAGCTGTTTGAATCCGAGGTTGGCGAGGTTGTCGATCAGGGCGGTGGAGTTGGCGTCGTTGTTGTTCTCGAGGTGGAAGTTCAGGTCCCCGAGGAGGATGTAGTCCGTGGAAGAGAGGGCGTGGATGCTGATGAGGTCAGCGATGGTGTCACTGAACTGTGGGCGGGGTCTGGGAGGTCTGTAGATGAGAGTTCCTCGGAGGGTGGTGTTGGGGTCGGTGTGGATCTGGAAGTGCACGTGCTCGGCGGTGGTGAGGGTGTCATCGGTGTTCGTTGAGATTTTGATGGAGTCTTTGTGGATGATGGCAATTCCTCCTCCCACTCCATTAGTGCGGTCTCTGCGGGAGATCTTGTAGCCCTGTGGGATGGCTATGGCAATGTCTGGTGCTGAGGTGGCGTTCAGCCAGGTCTCCGTCAGGAAGGCGACGTCAGGGGCAGTGGAGTCTAGGAGGTCCCAAAGTTCGATGGCGTGCTTGCGAGCGGAGCGGGTGTTGAGGAGGATGCAGCGGAGGTGGTTGGGTTCTCTAGCTGGTGGTGTGGAGGGTTGGATGCTGGTGAATCTGCAGTTCCGGCAGGTGAAAGGCCCCTGGGTGCGTTTCGGGGTAGCCCAGTAGCAGGGGTGGTCTCGTCTGGTGTTGAGTGCGTTGAGGGTGCTTGCGTCGTAGTGCAGTCTGGTGTTGCGGGTTTGCGGGTTCCAGGGGTTCTGGTGCTGGGTGCGATCCAGGCGCAGACGGGCTTGCCTTAGGCGCGCCTTCAGCCGCCAGCGGCGCGCCCGCTGCGCGCCTCCGCTTCGCGGCCTCCATATGAGGGCAGAGGGAGTGAGGAGCAGCTGGGAGGTAGGAGCGGGGCGGCCAAAGGGAGTGAAGGGGGCGGGGCAGCAGGGGCTCAGCAGCAAGGGAAAAACCCGGGGAAAAACCCAGGGGAAAACCTGTGGAAAAAACGGCGGGAAAAGACGGCGGGAGAGGGACAACAGAGCACAGGGGTACAGAAAGCAAAACACAGGGGCACAGAATGAAAAAAACAAGTGGCACAGAAGCACAAGCTCAGGGGAATAGAAAAAAGGGAGCGAGTAGTCAGGCGGCAAAAGCGGCAACGGAGGTTCAACCCACAGGGGGCTGTGTGGCAGATGGGGGGAGCGACCTGCCTGGTAACAGGGTCAAAGGTCATTATCAAATAATTATTTGATACTTTTGTAAGACTCTCAATGGAAGCTCGTGAGTCAAAAACATGAAGTCCCACAATAATACATGCATGCATGTATGTCTGCCTACGATTTTACTAAAGTGCAAACCTAGCCAAAGGCAGCAGAGCATTGTACATGGTCAAAGGCAATACGTAATGGAGAGAAAGCTGGGTTGTGGACAGTTAATGCACTTTGTTGCAATATTCTTTAAAGAGGTGAGTCTTCAATTCTTTCTCAAATTGGAACAGGGCTGTGGCGGTCCTAATGGATACAAAGGTGCTATTCTGGATCCTGAGTGCATAGATGGAAAAACGCCCATTGTTTTCTTTTTTGATTTTGTACACTTCTTAGTCTGCAGTCTGATGGTGTCCTGGCTGTGGTTTTGTCAGAATCACCAGAGATGGCTGAGAGATAAGTGGGGGTGATGTTTTTGTAAGTGATGTAGCTGGTTCTGAAGATGATGTGGCTGGCGAGAGGACCTAATGGGGTTCCATCAGGGAGGGGGCGATGTGTTGATATCTCTCCAGGCCCTGAATGAGGCCAGAAGCGTAACTAAACTTTAGGGCCCCCCGCTGTGGTTCCGTCTGGAGGGTCTCCACATGACAATCTGTCCTTCCATGTGACTTCACTGCAGTTGTATAGGGTTCAACCACATACTGACCAGCAGCCACAGTGCAATGTGATGGTCCAGCAATACCCCCTGATGTTGTTGTAATGTGCCCGAGAAGGAGAAAGGGCAGAGCCTTAACCCCAAATGTTAATCACCTGCCTCTTTTGAAAAAATCCTTACACTTTACTCATGTCCATCTTGTGGCCTCTGTATCTGCCCACACTGCTTAGGAAACCAAACATGATCCAAAAAACTGAATCCGCTGATGGATAGAAGATTCCTGAATACTTCCATATTGCATTGTGTCACGGGTCCTCCTTATTTTCAGCTACCTGCAGAATATGCACATCAGGTCCTACTGTGCATCCTCCAAACACCAATGCCTTCTGCCCAAAATTTAGGTGCTCCTCCGCTCCATTTTGAAATTATGGAAAAGTAAACCTGGGCCATATATTGAGATAAAAGATACTTTAGGGCACATTTATAATTTATTCATGCATTCTAGTATCTTAAACTGTCCTTGCGCACTGGATGCTGCCTAACACAGACACAGGCACCCTTGTACCTGGTCCAACGGTGCCTGCATTACTATCAGGATCATTTTTGTACAGAAAGGGGGACCTTCTGTCACAAAAACAATCCTTGGAGGCATATTCCTCTTTCTATATCTACTGCAGAATGTAGCACAGATGGAAAGAGTAGGTAATGAGGGGAATTAAAGATATTTCTCCTCGTTACATCTGTGTCTGGAGTGTACCATATTTTGGCACAAACTCATGTTTACAATTCTTTGTAAATCTGGGCTTGTGTCAAAATACATGGGTGGATGACTGGGAATGACCATGCTCTGCCCATTTAATGCTAAACTGATCCAGGGTATCCCTGGGTAGTGCTAGTCGCTTCCTTGTGTTACTTTGTATTTTTTAAATCACGCAAACCAATGCAAATTTTCTCTTGCAAAGTTTAATAAATGCTACAAATGACATTGCATTGTGGTTGTGCCACAAAAGTGATGCAAACCTGATGCAAATGTGGGCTTCTATGTAATTAAATATGATTACAAACATGGGCTCCTTGTTACGTTATGTTATGCAGAGTGTAAATCAAGCCTTGACCCGGGATGTTACCCTGCACTGAGCATGAGTGAGTCTTGCTAAATCTTTGGACTAGGGGGACTACTTAAAAGCCAGGTCTCCAGCTTCTTGCTGAATTCAAGATGCGAGGAGACTCTTATGTGTTATGACAGGAAGTTCCACACCTGAGGAGCAAGGTAGGAGAAGGCTCAACAGCCGGATCTGTTTTTCTGTGTGCGTGGGATATGTGCAAGCAGGAGTCCAGGCAAGGTGAGGTGTCTGGAAGATTTGTGAAAGCAGATGTGATTGTTGAGGTATGAAAGGCCAGTGTTATGTAGTGCCTTGAAAGTGTGGGTAAGGACTGTGAATTGTGCTAGTTTGTGTAAGGGGAGCCAGTCGAGCTCCTTCAGGTGTGGAGTGATGTGAGCTTATTCCTTCAGAGTACAATTGATACAGATATACATCAAGGACTTGGACTTTGTTATGATCGCATAAAAGACTTGTTGGATGAGATAACGTTTTTACAAGAGAAGTTGCCTCCATCATCAGTGTGGCAGAGATAAGTCCTCAATCATATTGGGAGAGAAAATGTCCCCACATTTTGAGTCCTCCCTCACTGTGGTTGTGAAGAGCTAATGTAGTAGTAAAAACCTGGCCAGACATTTTTTTTCAGTAGTGGATGGTGGAGTTATGACCACTAACAATGCCCTCAGATTGTACCAACAAATACAGTGTCAGGGCTGACATATCTACTCTCACTAACATGGTAGCTGGGTTACATCTTCAAGTATTTTCGAAATACTACAGTTATCTGTTGAAGAAAGACTTTCATAGACTTCTGCCAGACATGCTGACCCACAAGCCATCCCTGGTTGGGAAGATCTGACTTCTTTATTGACAGAATTATCCTCACACCTTGGCAGACCCACTAGCAGAGCTGGAGGAAGTACAGACCTACACATCCAATGTACAATAAATTTACAAAAAAAAGCGGGTAAGCCATTATAGGTACAAATGGAATCTGGCGTTTATTGGCAGGATGACAGCTGCCACCCTCCTCTAAATGAGGGCCTTATTCAAAATCTGATAATCATAATTTTCTGAAAGAGAATCAGAGAATTAAGTTCACTCCCAGATCTCCCTCTTCTTTGCAAATTCATGACTAGAGGCCATCTGCTTTGCTTGGCTCACATGATAGTGCATTGAATCTGTATTTCAGAGAAGGGTTCACCTGCTCAGTTTGTCATGAGGCCCCAGCAGACAGCATCCCAACCACCCGCACTAAGTGTGTAGATTACTTTTGGAACTTTTGCTTGACCCTGCAATCCCTCATAGCGGATGTAAGATAAGGAAATAATGTGGCATTCACCAAAGTCTAACAATTGAAGATATATATACGTTTTTGAACAAACAGCATTTGAGTAAGGAAAAAGAAATGAAAGTTACAGATACTATGATCCACTCAGCTAATGGTCATTATCTCTTTCTAGGTTTGCGCATCTCAATGGAGAATGAAACCTCTGTTAATAATTTCATCTTCTCTGGGTTCTCCCACCTTCTCAGGTACCAGGGTTTTCTCTTTGTGGGTTTCTTATTCATTTATCTCCTCACATTGATGGGCAATATTTTAATATTTACTCTCATCTGGGTGGACACCCATCTTCACACACCAATGTATTTCTTCCTTGGAAACTTGTCTGTCCTGGATATTTGTTACTCGTCGGCCACTATTCCACAAATATTGCACAACTTGCTAATGGAGAAGAAAGTGATTTCCTTCCAGGCCTGCATGTCTCAGCTTTTCTTCCTGATCACCTGCGCTGGTGCTGAGTGCATCCTTCTGGCTGTGATGGCATACGACCGATTTGTTGCTATCTGTGCTCCTTTGCGTTACTTAGCAGTCATGAGTAGAGGAAGGTGTATCCAACTAGCTACTTGTCCTTGGGCAATTGGGATTCTCAACTCTGCCCTTCACACTGTCCTGACCAGCTCATTATCTTTCTGTGATTCCAATGTCATTCAGCATTTCTTCTGTGATGTACCCCAACTCCTGAAGCTTTCATGTGTGGACACAAGCCTCAATAACACTGTACTCCATGTGGTGACAGTGTTCGTCGGCTTAAGTCCATGTCTCCTGATCATCATCTCCTACTTCAACATCCTATCTTCCATCATGAAGATCCGCTCACCAGAGGGAAGGTGGAAGACCTTCTCCACCTGTGGGTCACACCTGACAGTGGTCTTCCTCTACTATGGAACTGTTAACTTTAACTACAATCGTCCTACTGATGGCTACTCAGTTCACATTGACACCCTGGCTTCTGTGCTCTTCTGTATGGTAACACCGATGCTGAACCCCATCCTGTACAGTCTACGGAATAAGGAGGTTATGGGAGCTCTGAGGAGAACTGTGCACAGACTTCACCTCCTTACAGAAGGTTAAGATGTTCTCTGCAGAGTAACAATGTGTCTATGTACTGTGGATACAATAAAATATGGACACAATATGATTGTATCAGTTGTTTATGACTGCAGAGGTAAATGTACTTAGAAAGATTGTTCTGGAAAATAATTCTCTACAAAACTGATTAATCAAATGTTCCAAT
This sequence comes from Pleurodeles waltl, assembly GCF_031143425.1. Taxonomy (NCBI): domain Eukaryota; kingdom Metazoa; phylum Chordata; class Amphibia; order Caudata; family Salamandridae; genus Pleurodeles; species Pleurodeles waltl. The sequence goes on along the minus strand of NC_090438.1, from coordinate 9,442,013 downwards.
TTAAGTGACATTCTGTAGGAGGCTGGACTGGCTTGTAGTGAGTACCAAGGGGTACTTACACCTTGCACCAGGCCCAGGTATCCCTTATTAGTGTATAGGGTGTCTAGCAGCTTAGGCTGATAGATAATGGGAGCTTAGAAGAGCAGCTTAGGCTGAACTAGGAGACGAGTGAAGCTCCTACAGTACCACTAGTATCACTTGCACAATATCATAAGAAAATACAATACACAAATATACTAAAAATAAATTATCTCAGAGTGTACCCTCAGTATGAGGATAGCAAATATACACAAGATATATGTACACAATACCAAAAATATGCAGTATAGTCTTAGAAAACAGTGCAAACAATGTATAGTTACAATAGGATGCAATGGGGACACATAGGGATAGGGGAAACACAAACCATATACTCCAAAAGTGGAATGCGAACCACGAATGGACCCCAAACCTATGTGACCTTGTAGAGGGTCGCTGGGACTATTAGAAAATAGTAAGGGTTAGAAAAATAGCCCACCCCAAGACGCTGAAAAGTGAGTGCAAAGTGCACTAAAGTTCCCCAAAGGACATAGAAGTCGTGATAGGGGAATTCTGCAGGAAAGACACAAACCAGCAATGCAACAATGATGGATTTCCAGTCGAGGGTACCTGTGGAACAAGGGGACCAAGTCCAAAAGCCACAAGCAAGTCGGAGATGGGCAGATGCCCAGGAAATGCCAGCTGTGGGTGCAAAGAAGCTGCTACTGGACAGTAGAAGCTGAGGATTCTGCAAGAACGACAAGGGCTAGAGACTTCCCCTTTGGAGGATGGATCCGCAACGCCGGGGAGAGTCGTGCAGAAGTGTTTTCCTGAAGAAAGACCGCCAACAAGCCATGCTAGCTGCAAATTGTGCGGTTAGGGTTTTTGGATGCTGCTGTGGCCCAGGAGGGACCAGGATGTTGCCAATTGCGTCTGGGGACAGAGGGGCCGACGAGCAAGACAAGGAGCCCTCTCAGAAGCAGGCAGCACCCACAGAAGTGCCAGAACAGGCACTACAAAGAAGAGTGAAACAGTGCTCACCCGAAGTTGCACAAAGGAGTCCCACGTCGCCGGAGACCAACTTAGAAAGTCGTGCAATGCAGGTTTGAGTGCCGTGGACCCAGGCTGGGCTGTGCACAAAGGATTTCCGCCGGAAGTGCACAGAGGCCGGAGTAGCTGCAAAAGTCGCGGTTCCCAGCAATGCAGTCTGGCGTGGGGAGGCAAGGACTTACCTCCACCAAACTTGGACTGAAGAGTCACTGGACTGTGGGAGTCACTTGGACAAAGTTGCTGGATTCAAGGGACCTCGCTCGTTGTGCTGAGAGGAGAACCAGGGGACCGGTGATGCAGTTCTTTGGTGCCTGCGGTTGCAGGGGGACGATTCCGTCGACCCACAGGAGATTTCTTCAGAGCTTCTAGTGCAGAGTGGAGGCAGACTACCCCCACAGCATGCACCACCAGGAAAACAGTCGAGAAGGCGGCAGGATCAGCGTTACAGAGTTGCAGTAGTCGTCTTTGCTACTTTGTTGCAGTTTTGCAGGCTTCCATCGCGGTCAGCAGTCGATTCCTTGGCAGAAGGTGAAGAGAGAGATGCAGAGGAACTCTGATGAGCTCTTGCATTCGTTATCTAAGGAATTCCCCAAAGCAGAGACCCTAAATAGCCAGAAAAGAGGGTTTGGCTACTTAGGAGAGAGGATAGGCTAGCAACACCTGAAGGAGCCTATCAGAAGGAGTCTCTGACGTCACCTGCTGGCCCTGGCCACTCAGAGCAGTCCAGTGTGCCAGCAGCACCTCTGTTTCCAAGATGACAGAGGTCTGGAGCACACTGGAGGAGCTCTGGGCACCTCCCAGGGGAGGTGCAGGTCAGGGGAGTGGTCACTCCCCTTTCCTTTGTCCAGTTTCGTGCCAGAGCAGGGCTAAGGGGTCCCTGAACCGGTGTAGACTGGCTTATGCAGAAATGGGCACCATCTGTGCCCATGAAAGCATTTCCAGAGTCTGGGGGAGGCTACTCCTCCCCTGCCTTCACACCATTTTCCAAAGGGAGAGGGTGTAACACCCTCTCTCTGAGGAAGTCCTTTGTTCTGCCATCCTGGGGCAGGCCTGGCTGGACCCCAGGAGGGCAGAAACCTGTCTGAGGGGTTGGCAGCAGCAGCAGCTGCAGTGAAACCCCTGAAAAGGCAGTTTGGCAGTACCAGGGTCTGTGCTACAGACCACTGGGATCATGGGATTGTGCCAACTATGCCAGGATGGCATAGAGGGGGCAATTCCATGATCATAGACATGTTACATGGCCATATTCGGAGTTACCATTGTGAAGCTACACATAGGTAGTGACCTATGTGTAGTGCACGCGTGTAATGGTATCCCAGCACTCACAAAGTCGGGGGAATTTGCCCTGAACCATGTGGGGGCACCTTGGCTAGTGCCAGGGTGCCCTCACACAAAGTAACTTTGCACCTAACCTTTACCAGGTAACGGTTAGACATATAGGTGACTTATAAGTTACTTAAGTGCAGTGGTAAATGGCTGTGAAATAACGTGGACGTTATTTCACTCAGGCTGCAGTGGCAGGCCTGTGTAAGAATTGTCAGAGCTCCCTATGGGTGGCAAAAGAAATGCTGCAGCCCATAGGGATCTCCTGGAACCCCAATATCCTGGGTACCTCAGTGCCATATACTAGGGAATTATAAGGGTGTTCCAGTAAGCCAATGTAAATTGGTAAAATTGGTCACTAGCCTGTTAGTGACAATTTGAAAGAAATGAGAGAGCATAACCACTGAGGTTCTGGATAGCAGAGCCTCAGTGAGACAGTTAGTCATAACACCGGTAACACAGTCAGGCACACTTATGAGCACTGGGGCCCTGGCTGGCAGGGTCCTAGTGACACATACAACTAAAACAACATATATACAGTGAAAAATGGGGGTAACATGCCAGGCAAGATGGTACTTTCCTACACAACCACCCCCCCCCCAAACGAAGGACAATAAGACTAGTCATTCCCTGATGGGTCTTCATTGTCTAAGTGGAAATATCTGGAGAGTCCATCTGCATTGGAGTGGGTACTCACAGGTCTGTGTTCCACTGTATAGTCCATTCCCTGTAGGGATATGGACCACCTCAACAATTTAGGATTTTCACCTTTCATTTGTTTTAGCCAAAGTAGAGGTTTGTGGTCTGTCTGAACAATGAAGTGAGTGCCAAACAGGTATGGCCTCAACTTCTTCAGTGCCCAGACCACAGCAAAGGCCTCCCTCTCTATGGCAGACCAACGCTTTTCTCTAGGGGTCAACCTCCTACTAATAAAAGCAACAGGTTGATCCTGGCCCTCAGAATTAAGTTGTGATAGGACTGCCCCTACTCCTAATTCAGATGCATCAGTTTGGACATAGAACTTTTTAGAGTAACAAGGGCTTTTCAGGACATGTGCAGAGCACATGGCCTGCTTCAGCTCCTCAAAAGCTTTCTGACAATTTGCTGTCCATAATACCTTTTTAGGCATTTTCTTGGATGTGAGGTCATTAAGAGGGGCTGCAATGGAGCCATAGTTCTTAATGAACCTCCTGTAGTACCCAGTAAGGCCTAAGAAGGCTCTCACTTGAGTCTGAGTAGTAGGGGGAACCCAATCAATAATTGTTTGGATTTTCCCCTGAAGTTCCCCACCAACCAGGTGTCCCAGATAAACCACCTTCCCCTGCCCTATCTGGCACTTTGAAGCCTTGATAGTGAGGCCTGCCTTTTGCAGGGCCTCCAAAACATTCCATAGGTCGACCAGGTGATCATCCCAGCTGGAGCTAAAAGACAGCTATATCGTCCAAATATGCTGCACTGAAAGCTTCCAGCCCTTGCAGGACTGTGTTCACCAACCTCTGAAATGTGGCAGGTGCATTTTCCAATCCAAAAGGCATTACTGTGAATTGGTAATGTCCTCCAATGGTTGAAAATGCAGTTTTAGCTTTAGCATCTTCTGATAATTTGATCTGCCAATACCCTGCAGTCAAATCAAAAGTGCTTCGATACTTGGCAGATGCCAGTGTATCTATGAGCTCATCTGCCCTGGGTATAGGGTGAGCATCAGTTTTGGTTACCTGGTTGAGACCTCTGTAGTCTACACAAAACCGCATTTCCTTCTTTTCATCTTTGGAATGGGGTTTTGGTACAAGTACCACAGAAGAGGCCCATGGACTTTCAGAGTGCTCAACCACTCCCAGTTCTAACATTTTCTGCACCTCTTGCTTTATGCAGTCTCTGACATGGTCAGGCTGCCTATAGATTTTACTTTTGACAGGCAAGCTGTCTCCAGTATCTATAGTGTGCTCACACCAAGTAGTGGTACCTGGCACAGTAGAGAAAAGTTCAGAAAACTGACCCAGGAGATTTATGCAGTGGTCTTTCTGCTCAGCAGTAAGACAATCTGCCAGTACAACACCTTCCACTAGAGCATCTTGTTCTGTGGAAGAGAAGAGATCAGGTAGAGGATCACTGTCTTCTTCCTGTCCCTCATCAGTTGCCATGAGCAGGGTGAGATCAGCCCTGTCATAGTAGGGTTTCAGGCGGTTGACATGGAGCACCCTAAGGGGACTCCTGGCAGTGCCTAAGTCAACTAACTAGGTGACTTCACCCTTCTTTTCAACAATTGTGTGGGGTCCACTCCATTTATCTTGGAGTGCTCTTGGGGCCACAGGCTCCAAGACCCACACTTTCTGCCCTGGTTGGTACTGAACCAAAACAGCCTTCTGGTCATGCCATTGCTTCTGGAGCTCTTGGGTGGCCTGAAGGGTTTTACTGGCCTTTTTCATGTACTCAGCCATCCTTGATCTGAGGCCAAGTACATAATCCACAATATCTTGTTTTGGAGCTTTTAAAGGTTGTTCCCAACCCTCCTTGACAAGTGTTAGTGGACCCCTAACAGGGTGTCCAAAGAGGAGTTCAAAGGGTCTGAAGCCCACTCCTTTCTGGGGTACCTCCCTGTAGGCAAAAAGGAGGCATGGTAACAGCATATCCCATTGTAGGAGGCTGGACTGGCTTGTAGTGAGTACCAAGGGGTACTTGAACCTTGCACCAGGCCTAGTTATCCCTTATTAGTGTATAGGGTGTCTAGCAGCTTAGGCTGATAGATAATGGTAGCTTAGCAGAGCAGCTTAGGCTGAACTAGGAGACGTGTGAAGCTACTACAGTACCACTTAGTGTCATATGCACAATATCATAAGAAAACACAATACACAGTTATACTAAAAATAAAGGTACTTTATTTTTATGACAATATGCCAAAGTATCTTAGAGTGTACCCTCAGTGAGAGGATAGGAAATATACACAAGATATATATACACAATAGCAAAAATATGCAGTATAGTCTTAGAAAACAGTGCAAACAATGTATAGTTACAATAGGATGCAATGGGGAAACATAGGGATAGGGGCAACACAAACCATACACTCCAAAAGTGGAATGCGAACCACGAATGGACCCCAAACCTCTGTGACCTTGTAGAGGGTCGCTGGGACTATTAGAAAATAGTGAGAGTTAGAAAAATAACCCTCCCCAAGACCCTGAAAAGTGAGTGCAAAGTGCACTAAAGTTCCCCTAAGGACAAAGAAGTCGTGTTAGAGGAATAATGCAGGAAAGACACAAACCAGCAATGCAACAACTGTGGATCTCCAATCTAGGGTACCTGTGGAACAAGGGGACCAAGTCCAAAAGTCACAAGCAAGTCGGAGATGGGCAGATGCCCAGGAAATGCCAGCTGCGGGTGCAAAGAAGCCTCTACTGGACAGAAGAAGCTAAGGTTTCTGCAGGAACGAAAAGGGCTAGAGACTTCCCCTTTGGTGGACGGATCCCACTCGCCGTGGAGAGTCGTGCAGAAGTGTTTTCCCGCCGAAAGAATGCCAACAAGCCTTGCTAGCTGCAAATCGTACGGTTAGCGTTTTTGGACGCTGCTGAGACCCAGGGGGGACCAGGAGGTCGCAAATTGGACCAGCAGAGAGAGGGGACGTCGAGCAAGACAAGGAGCCCTCTCTTAAGCAGGTAGCTACCAGAGAAGTGCCAGAAACAGGCACTACGAGGTTGCTTGAAACAGTGCTCGCCGAAGTTGCACAAAGGAGTCCCACGTCGCCGGAGACCAACTTAGAAAGTCGTGCAATGCAGGTTAGAGTGCCGTGGACCCAGGCTTGGCTGTGCACAAAGAATTTCCGCCGGAAGTGCACAGGGGCCGGAGTAGCTGCAAAAGTCGTGGTTCCCAGCAATGCAGCCCAGCGAGCTGAGGCAAGGACTTACCTCCACCAAACTTGGACGGAAGAGTCACTTGGACAGAGTCGCTGGATTCGAGGGACCTCGCTCGTCGTGCTGAGAGGAGACCCAAGGGACCGGTAATGCAGCTTTTTGGTGCCTGCGGTTGCAGGGGGAAGATTCCGTCGACCCACGGGAGATTTCTTCGGAGCTTCTGGTGCAGAGAGGAGGCAGACTATCCCCACAGCATGCACAAGCAGGAAAACAGTTGAGAAGGCGGCAGGATCAGCGTTACAGAGTTGCAGTAGTCGTCTTTGCTACTATGTTGCAGGTTTGCAGGCTTCCAGCGTGGTCAGCAGTCGATTCCTTGGCAGAAGGTGAAGAGAGAGATGCAGAGGAACTCGGATGAGCTCTTGCATTCGTTATCTAAAGTTTCCCCAGAGACAGAGACCCTAAATAGCCAGAAAAGAGGGTTTGGCTACCTAGGAGAGAGGACCATGGCCATATTCGGAGTTACCATTGTGAAGCTACATATAGGTAGTGACCTATATGTAGTGCACGCGTGTAATGGTGTCCCCGCACTCACAAAGTCGGGGGAATTTGCCCTGAACCATGTGGGGGCACCTTGGCTAGTGCCACGGTGCCCTCACACTAAGTAACTTTGCACCTAACCTTTACCAGGTAAATTTTAGACATATAGGTGACTTATAAGTTACTTAAGTGCAGTGTAAAATGGCTGTGAAATAACGTGGACATTATTTCACTCAGGCTGCAGTGGCAGGCCTGTGTAAGAATTGTCAGAGCTCCCTATGGGTGGCAAAAGAAATGCTGCAGCCCATAGGGATCTCCTGGAACCCCAATACCCTGGGTACCTCAGTACCATATACTAGGGAATTATAAGGGTGTTCCAGTAAGCCAATGTAAATTGGTAAAAATGGTCACTAGCCTGTCAGTGACAATTTGGAAAGAAATGAGAGAGCATAACCACTGAGGTTCTGATTAGCAGAGCCTCAGTGAGACAGTTAGTCATAACACTGGTAACACATTCAGGCACACTTATGAGCACTGGGGCCCTGGCTGGCAGGGTCCCAGTGACACATACAACTAAAACAACATATATACAGTGAAAAATGGGGGTAACATACGAGGCAAGATGGTACTTTCCTACACAACCCCCCCCCAAACGAAGGACAATAAGACTAGCCATGACCTGATGAGTCTTCATTGTCTAAGTGGAAATATCTGGAGAGTCCATCTGCATTGGAGTGGCTACTCCCAGGTCTATGTTCCACTGTATAGTCCATTCCCTGTAGGGATATGGACCACCTCAACAATTTAGGATTTTCACCTTTCATTTGTTTTAGCCAAAGTAGAGGTTTGTGGTCTGTCTGAACAATGAAGTGAGTGCCAAACAGGTATGGCCTCAACTTCTTCAGAGCCCAGACCACAGCAAAGGCCTCCCTCTCAATGGCAGACCAACGCTTTTCTCTAGGGGTCAACCTCCTACTAATAAAAGCAACAGGTTGATCCTGGCCCTCAGAATTAAGTTGTGATAGGACTGCCCCTACTCCTAATTCAGATGCATCAGTTTGGACATAGAATTTTTTAGAGTAACAAGGGCTTTTCAGGACAGGTGCAGAGCACATGGCCTGCTTCAGCTCCTCAAAAGCTTTCTGACAGTTTGCTGTCCATAATACCTTTTTAGGCATTTTCTTGGATGTGAGGTCATTAAGAGGGGCTGCAATGGAGCCATAGTTCTTAATGAACCTCCTGTAATACCCAGTGAGGCCTAGGAAGGCTCTCACCTGAGTCTGTGTAGTAGGGGGAACCCAATCAATAATTGTTTGGATTTTCCCCTGTAGTGGTGCAATCTGTTCCCCACCAACAAGGTGTCCCAGATAAACCACCTTACCCTGCCCTATCTGGCACTTTGAAGCCTTGATAGTGAGGCCTGCCTTTTGCAGGGCCTCCAAAACTTTCCAATGGTGGACCAGGTGATCATCCCAGCTGGAGCTAAAGACAGCTATATCGTCCAAATATGCTGCACTGAAAGCTTCCAGCCCTTGCAGGACTGTGTTCACCAACCTCTGAAAAGTGGAAGGTGCATTTTTCAAACCAAAAGGCATTACAGTAAACTGGTAATGTCCTCCAATGGTTGAAAATGCAGTCTTAGGTTTAGCATCTTCTGACAATTTGATCTGCCAATACCCTGCAGTCAAGTCAAAAGTGCTTAGATACTTGGCAGATGCCAGTGTATCTATGAGCTCATCTGCCCTGGGTATAGGGTGAGCATCAGTTTTGGTTACAAAGTTGAGACCTCTATAGTCTACACAAAACCGCATTTCCTTCTTTCCATCTTTGGAATGGTGTTTTGGTACCAGTACCACAGGAGAAGCCCATGGACTGTCAGAGTGCTCAACCACTCCAAGTTCTAACATTTTCTGGACCTCTTGCTTTATGCAGTCCCTGACATGGTCAGGCTGCCTATAGATCTTACTTTTGACAGGCAAGCTGTCTCCAGTATCTATAGTGTTCTCACACCAAGAAGTGGTACCTGGCACAGTAGAGAAGAGTTCAGAGAATTGATCTAGGAGATTTATGCAATTATCTTTCTGCTCAGCAGTAAGACAATCAGCCAAAACTACACCTTCCACAAGAGCATCTTGTTCTGTGGAAGAGAAGAGATCAGGTAGAGGATCACTGTCTTCTTCCTGTCCCTCATCAGTTGCCATGAGCAGGGTGAGATCAGCCCTGTCATAGTAGGGTTTCAGGCGGTTGACATGGAGCACCCTAAGGGGACTCCTGGCAGTGCCTAAGTCAACTAAATAGGTGACTTCTCCCTTCTTTTCAACAATTGTGTGGGGACCACTCCATTTATCTTGGAGTGCTCTTGGGGCCACAGGCTCCAAGACCCACACTTTCTGCCCTGGTTGGTACTGAACCAAAACAGCCTTCTGATCATGCCATTGCTTCTGGAGCTCTTGGCTGGCCTGAAGGTTTTTACTGGCCTTTTTCATGTACTCAGCCATCCTTGATCTGAGGCCAAGTACATAATCCACAATATCCTGCTTAGGAGCTTTTAAAGGTTGTTCCCAACCCTCCTTTACAAGTGTGAGTGGACCCCTAACAGGGTGTCCAAAAAGAAGTTCAAAGGGGCTGAAGCCCACTCCTTTCTGGGGTACCTCCCTGTAGGCAAAAAGGAGGCATGGTAGAAGGATATCCCATCTCCTGCGGAGTTTTTCAGGGAGACCCATAATCATGCCTTTGAGAGTTTTATTAAATCTCTCCACCAGTCCATTTGTTTGTGGATGATAAGGAGTTGTGAACTTATACGTTACGCCACACTCCTTCCACATGGCCTTTAAGTATGCAGACATGAAATTGCTTCCCCTGTCTGATACTACTTCCTTTGGGAAGCCCACCCTGGAAAATATTCCCAGGAGGGCCTTTGCCACTGCAGGTGCTGTAGTGGTCCTTAAAGGAATAGCTTCAGGATATCTTGTGGCATGGTCCACTACCACCAAGATAAATCTATTGCCTGAAGCAGTAGGAGGGTCAAGGGGGCCAACTATGTCAACCCCTACCCTTTCAAAGGGAACCCCAACCACAGGCAGTGGAATAAGGGGTGCCTTTGCGGTGCCACCTGTCTTGCCACTGGCTTGACAGGTTTCACAGGACTTACAAAATTCCTTTGTGTCCTCAGACATCCTAGGCCAATGAAACAATGGAACCAATCTGTCCCAAGTTTTCATTTGACCCAGGTGTCCAGCTAGGGGAATGTCATGTGCCAGGGTTAGGAGGAACTTTCTGTACTCCTGAGGAATCACTAATCTCCTGGCAGCTCCAGGTTTAGGATCCCTCTGCTCAGTGTACAAGAGGTTGTCCTCCCAGTAAACTCTGTGAGAGTCACTGACATCCCCATTAGCCTGTTTGACAGCTTGCTGTCTGAGACCCTCTAATGTGGGACAGGTTTGCTGTGCCACACTCAGCTCCTCTCTGGCAGGCCCCCCTTCACCCAAAAGCTCAGCAGTGTCTGCTTCCAGCTCCTCTGGTGTAGGTTCTGCACAGGGAGGGAATTCTTCTTCCTCAGAAGTTGAATCCACTGTAGAGGGAGGGATAGTAGGAAGTGGTGTGCTTCTACTAGCCCTAGCTTTAGGGAGCACTTGGTCCATTGTTCCAGGATCCAAGCTTCCCTGTCCTTTTTGCTTTTAGGCCTGAGCCCTTGTCAAAGCAAAAATATGCCCTGGGATGCCCAGCATTGCTGCATGGGCCTCCAACTCCACATCTGACCAAGCTGATGTCTCCAAATCATTCCCTAATAGACAGTCTACAGGTAAATCTGAAGCTACCACAACTTTCTTTGGACCAGTAACCCCCCCCCAGTTGAGATTAACAACAGCCATGGGGTGGCTAAGTGTGTTGTTGTGAGCATCGGTTACTTGGTACTGGTGACCAAGTAGGTGTTGTTCAGGGTGGACCAGTTTCTCTATGACCATAGTCACACTGGCACCAGTGTCCCTGTAGGCCTGAACCTCAACACCATTTATTAGGGGTAGCTGCTTGTACTTATCCATATTAAGGGGACAAGCAACTAAGGTGGCTAAATCAATAGCCCCCTCAGAGACTAACACAGCCTCTGTGGCCTCCCTAACAAGGCCAACCCCAACTAAGTTACCAATAGTGAGCCCAGCTACTCCCTTGGATTGGCTATTAGTAGGTTTGCTCCCACCACCACTGCTATTAGTAGGGACACTAGGTGTAGCAGTAGGGGTTGTAGTGGTAGGAGGCTTGGTGCCTTTCTTTGGACAACTGGGATCTGTTGTCCAATGGCCTTTTATTTTACATAAATAGCACCATGGTTTCTTTTCCTTGTTCTGATTAAAAGAGGATTTGGGCCCACCACCCCCACCGGAGTGTTTTTGTGGGCCTGATGAAGACTCATTTTTAGATTTGTCCCACCCTTGTCAGAAGACTTACCATCCTTCTTTTTGTTGCCATCTTTGTCACCCCCTGTATGAACTTTTCTGTTCACTCTTGTTCTGACCCATTTGTCTGCCTTCTTTCCCAATTCTTGGGGAGAGGTCAGATCAGAGTCCACCAAGTACTGGTGCAACAAATCAGACACACAATTATTAAGAATATGCTCTCTCAGGATCAAGTTATACAGGCTGTCATAATCAGTAACTTTACTGCCATGTAACCACCCCTCCAAGGCCTTCACTGAATGGTCAATGAAATCAACCCAGTCTTGTGAAGACTCCTTTTTGGTTTCTCTGAACTTTATCCTGTACTTTTCAGTGGTTAAGCCATAACCATCCAGGAGTGCACTCTTAAGAACTTGGAAATTATTAGCATCATTTTCTTTCACAGTAAGGAGCCTATCCCTACCTTTTCCACTAAATGATAGCCATAGGATAGCAGCCCACTGCCTTTGATGGACATCCTGTACAACACAGGCCCTCTCAAGTGCAGCAAACCACTTGTTAATGTCATCCCCCTCCGTATAAGGGGGAACTATCTTATGCAGATTTCTGGAATCATGCTCTTTTGCAGGATGACTATGGGGAATACTGCTGCTGCCACCATGGGTTTCTAAACCCAGTTTCTGTCTCTCCTTCTCTACTTCTAAAGTCTGTCTATCCAAATCCAGCTGTTGCTTCTTGAGCTTCTGTCTGGTTTGTTCCACTCTCAATCTATTGAGCTCCCTTTCTAACAATCTGTCATCAGGGTGGGTGGGAGGGACATGCCTTGAAACAGAAGTATGGTGAGAATGGACAGAAGGAGACCTGTCCCTTACAGAAGCCACCCTAACAGCTTGGCTAACAGAAACATCACTACCAGTATGGTGAGAATAAATGCTTTTGCTATGATGTGAGACAACACTATTTATATGGTGTGGCTCATCATCATTACCAACTATGCTAGACTCTCTAGTAATGGGCAGGCTAGGAAGTTTCTTTCCTGAATCTTTTCCTGGGGGAGTCCCTGGATCAGATTGAGAACCATTAGCTACTTTTTCAACAGATTGGGCACTTATGGCCTTATCCTGTACTCTAAGCATGTTAATTAACAGTTCTAAGGAAGGATTCTTCCCTACACTCAAACCTCTCTCTATGCAGAGATTCCTTGCTCCTTTCCAGCTAAGGTGATCATATGCAAGTTTGGACAGATCAACATTTTGGCCTGTGCCAGACATTTTTTAGAGAGAGTTAAAGTGATAGTAAAAGATAAAAACTTGTCAGAGCTTTTAGAAAGACAGAGAAAAAAACTTTTAAAACTTTTTAGAACTTTTTAGAAAGTTAGAAGTACTTTTCAGCACTTAGAAAAGAGTGAAAAGAGGAAATGCAAAACTTTTTAGCTATGTGTATATACACTGACCTTGTTTTGTATATTTTTCTCTTATGAAAAGTACAATGACAAGAGTGGTAAGTAGTCTCAAAGCACTTATCCCACCGCTGCACAACCAATGTAGGAGGCTGGACTGGCTTGTAGTGAGTACCAAGGGGTACTTGCACCTTGCACCAGGCCCAGTTATCCCTTATTAGTGTATAGGGTGTCTAGCAGCTTAGGCTGATAGATAATGATAGCTTAGCAGAGCAGCTTAGGCTGAACTAGGAGACGTGTGAAGCTACTACAGTACCACTTAGTGTCATATGCACAATATCATAAGAAAACACAATACACAGTTATACTAAAAATAAAGGTACTTTATTTTTATGACAATATGCCAAAGTATCTTAGAGTGTACCCTCAGTGAGAGGATAGGAAATATACACAAGATCTATATACACAATAGCAAAAATATGCAGTATAGTCTTAGAAAACAGTGCAAACAATGTATAGTTACAATAGGATGCAATGGGGAAACATAGGGATAGGGGCAACACAAACCATATACTCCAAAAGTGGAATGCGAACCACGAATGGACCCCAAACCTATGTGACCTTGTAGAGGGTCGCTGGGACTATTAGAAAATAGTGAGAGTTAGAAAAATAACCCTCCCCAAGACCCTGAAAAGTGAGTGCGAAGTGCACCAAAGTTCCCCTAAGGACAAAGAAGTCGTGTTAGAGGAATAATGCAGGAAAGACACAAACCAACAATGCAACAACTATTTCCAATCTAGGGTACCTGTGGAACAAGGGGACCAAGTCCAAAAGTCACAAGCAAGTCGGAGATGGGCAAATGCCCAGGAAATGCCAGCTGCGGGTGCAAAGAAGCTTCTACTGGACAGAAGAAGCTGAGATTACTGCAGGAACAAAAAAGGCTAGAGACATCCCCTTTGGTGGACGGATCCCTCTCGCCGTGGAAAATCGTGCAGAAGTGTTTTACCGCCGAAAGAACGCCAACAAGCCTTACTAGCTGCAAATCGTGCGGTTACCGTTTTTGGACGCTACTGTGGCCCTGGAGGGACCAGGAGGTCGCAAATTGGACCAGGAGAGAGAGGGGACGTTGTGCAAGACAAAGAGCCCTCTCAGCAGCAGGTAGCACCCGGAGAAGTGCCAGAAACAGGCACTACAAGGATGCGTGAAACGGTGCTCACCCGAAGTTGCACAAAGGAGTCCCACGTCGCCGGAGACCAACTTAGAAAGTCGTGCAATGCAGGTTAGAGTGCCGTGGACCCAGGCTTGGCTGTGCACCAAGGATTTCCGCCGGAAGTGCACAGGGGCCGGAGTAGCTGCAAAAGTCGCGGTTCCCAGCAATGCAGCCCAGCGAGGTGAGGCAAAGACTTACCTCCACCAAACTTGGACTGAAAAGTCACTGGACTGTGGGGGTCACTTGGACAGAGTCGCTGGATTCGAGGGACCTCGCTCGTCGTGCTGAGAGGAGACCCAAGGGACTGGTAATGCAGCTTTTTGGTGCCTGCGGTTGCAGGGGGAAGATTCCGTCAACCCACGGGAGATTTCTTCGGAGCATCTGGTGCAGAGAGGAGGCAGACTACCCCCACAGCATGCACAAGCAGGAAAACAGTCGAGAAGGCGGCAGGATCAGCGTTACAGAGTTGCAGTAGTCGTCTTTGCTACTATGTTGCAGGTTTGCAGGCTTCCAGCGCGGTCAGCAGTCGATTCCTTATCAGAAGGTGAAGAGAGAGATGCAGAGGAACTCGGATGAGCTCTTGCATTCCTTATCTAAAGTTTCCCCAGAGACAGAGACCCTAAATAGCCAGAAAAGAGGGTTTGGCTACCTAGGAGAGAGGATAGGCTACTAACACCTGAAGGAGCCTATCAGCAGGAGTCTCTGACGTCACCTGGTGGCACTGGCCACTCAGAGCAGTCCAGTGTGCCAGCAGCACCTCTGTTTCCAAGATGGCAGAGGTCTGGAGCACACTGGAGGAGCTCTGGACACCTCCCAGGGGAGGTGCAGGTCAGGGGAGTGGTCACTCCCCTTTCCTTTGTCCAGTTTCGCGCCAGAGCAGGGCTAAGGGGTCCCCTGAACCGGTGTAGACTGGCTTATGCAGAATTGGGCACATCTGTGCCCAACAAAGCATTTCCAGAGGCTGGGGGAGGCTACTCCTCCCCTGCCTTCACACCATTTTCCAAAGGGAGAGGGTGTAACACCCTCTCTCAGAGGAAGTTCTTTGTTCTGCCATCCTGGGCCAGGCCTGGCTGGACCCCAGGAGGGCAGATGCCTGTCTGAGGGGTTGGCAGCAGCAGCAGCTGCAGTGAAACCCCAGGAAGGGCAGTTTGGCAGTACCAGGGTCTGTGCTACAGACCACTGGGATCATGGGATTGTGCCAACTATGCCAGGATGGCATAGAGGGGGCAATTCCATGATCATAGACATGTTACATGGCCATATTCGGAGTTACCATTGTGAAGCTACATATAGGTAGTGACCTATATGTAGTGTACGCGTGTAATGGTGTCCCCGCACTCACAAAGTTCAGGGAATTGGCTCTGAACAATGTGGGGGCACCTTGGCTAGTGCCAGGGTGCCCTCACACTAAGTAACTTTGCACCTAACCTTTACCAGGTAAAGGTTAGACATATAGGTGACTTATAAGTTACTTAAGTGCAGTGTAAAATGGCTGTGAAATAACGTGGACGTTATTTCACTCAGGCTGCAGTGGCAGGCCTGTGTAAGAATTGTCAGAGCTCCCTATGGGTGGCAAAAGAAATGCTGCAGCCCATAGGGATCTCCTGGAACCCCAATACCCTGGGTACCTCAGAACCATATTCTAGGGAATTATAAGGGTGTTCCAGTAAGCCAATGTAAATTGGTAAAAATGGTCACTAGCCTGTTAGTGACAATTTGGAAAGAAATGAGAGAGCATAACCACTGAGGTTCTGATTAGCAGAGCCTCAGTGAGACAGTTAGTCACTACACAGGTAACACATTCAGGCACACTTATGAGCACTGGGGCCCTGGGTTACCAGGGTCCCAGTGACACATACAACTAAAACAACATATATACAGTGAAAAATGGGGGTAACATGCCAGGCAAGATGGTACTTTCCTACACAACCCCCCCCCCCCAAACGAAGGACAATGAGACTAGCCATGACCTGATGAGTCTTCATTGTCTAAGTGGAAATATCTGGAAAGTCCATCTGCATTGGAGTGGCTACTCCCAGGTCTATGTTCCACTGTATAGTCCATTCCCTGTAGGGATATGGACCACCTCAACAATTTAGGATTTTCACCTTTCATTTGTTTTAGCCAAAGTAGAGGTTTGTGGTCTGTCTGAACAATGAAGTTAGTGCCAAACAGGTATGGCCTCAACTTCTTCAGAGCCCAGACCACAGCAAAGGCCTCCCTCTCAATGGCAGACCAACGCTTTTCTCTAGGGGTCAACCTCCTACTAATAAAAGCAACAGGTTGATCCTGGCCCTCAGAATTAAGTTGTGATAGGACTGCCCCTACTCCTAATTCAGATGCATCAGTTTGGACATAGAATTTTTTAGAGTAACAAGGGCTTTTCAGGACAGGTGCAGAGCACATGGCCTGCTTCAGCTCCTCAAAAGCTTTCTGACAGTTTGCTGTCCATAATACCTTTTTAGGCATTTTCTTGGATGTGAGGTCATTAAGAGGGGCTGCAATGGAGCCATAGTTCTTAATGAACCTCCTGTAATACCCAGTGAGGCCTAGGAAGGTTCTCACCTGAGTCTGAGTGGTAGGGGGAACCCAATCAATAATTGTTTGGATTTTCCCTGAAGTGGTGCAATCTGTTCCCCACCAACAAGGTGTCCCAGATAAACCACCTTACCCTGCCCTATCTGGCACTTTGAAGCCTTGATAGTGAGGCCTGCCTTTTGCAGGGCCTCCAAAACTTTCCATAGGTGGACCAGGTGATCATCCCAGCTGGAGCTAAAGACAGCTATATCGTCCAAATATGCTGCACTGAAAGCTTCCAGCCCTTGCAGGACTGTGTTCACCAACCTCTGAAAAGTGGCAGGTGCATTTTTCAAACCAAAAGGCATTACAGTAAACTGGTAATGTCCTCAAATGGTTGAAAATGCAGTCTTAGGTTTAGCATCTTCTGACAATTTGATCTGCCATTACCCTGCAGTCAAGTCAAAAGTGCTTAGATACTTGGCAGATGCCAGTGTATCTATGAGCTCATCTGCCCTGGGTATAGGGTGAGCATCAGTTTTGGTTACAAAGTTGAGACCTCTATAGTCTACACAAAACCGCATTTCCTTCTTTCCATCTTTGGAATGGTGTTTTGGTACCAGTACCACAGGAGAAGCCCATGGACTGTCAGAGTGCTCAACCACTCCAAGTTCTAACATTACTGGACCTCTTGCTTTATGCAGTCCCTGACATGGTCAGGCTGCCTATAGATCTTACTTTTGACAGGCAAGCTGTCTCCAGTATCTATAGTGTGCTCACACCAAGAAGTGGTACCTGGCACAGTAGAGAAGAGTTCAGAGAATTGATCTAGGAGATTTATGCAATTGTCTTTCTGCTCAGCAGTAAGACAATCAGCCAAAACTACACCTTCCACAAGAGCATCTTGTTCTGTGGAAGAGAAGAGATCAGGTAGAGGATCACTGTCTTCTTCCTGTCCCTCATCAGTTGCCATGAGCAGGGTGAGATCAGCCCTGTCATAGTAGGGTTTCAGGCGGTTGACATGGAGCACCCTAAGGGGACTCCTGGCAGTGCCTAAGTCAACTAAATAGGTGACTTCTCCCTTCTTTTCAACAATAGTGTGGGGTCCACTCCATTTATCTTGGAGTGCTCTTGGGGCCACAGGCTCCAAGACCCACACTTTCTGCCCTGGTTGGTACTGAACCAAAACAGCCTTCTGATCATGCCATTGCTTCTGGAGCTCTTGGCTGGCCTGAAGGTTTTTACTGGCCTTTTTCATGTACTCAGCCATCCTTGATCTGAGGCCAAGTACATAATCCACAATATCCTGCTTAGGAGCTTTTAAAGGTTTTTCCCAACCCTCCTTTACAAGTGTGAGTGGACCCCTAACAGGGTGTCCAAAAAGAAGTTCAAAGGGGCTGAAGCCCACTCCTTTCTGGGGTACCTCCCTGTAGGCAAAAAGGAGGCATGGTAGAAGGATATCCCATCTCCTGCAGAGTTTTTCAGGGAGACCCATAATCATGCCTTTGAGAGTTTTATTAAATCTCTCCACCAGTCCATTTGTTTGTGGATGATAGGGTGTTGTGAACTTGTAAGTTACACCACACTCCTTCCACATGGCCTTTAAGTATGCAGACATGAAATTGCTTCCCCTGTCTGATACTACTTCCTTTGGGAAGCCCACCCTGGAAAATATTCCCAGGAGGGCCTTTGCCACTGCAGGTGCTGTAGTGGTCCTTAAAGGAATAGCTTCAGGATATCTTGTGGCATGGTCCACTACCACCAAGATAAATCTATTGCCTGAAGCAGTAGGAGGGTCAAGGGGGCCAACTATGTCAACCCCTACCCTTTCAAAGGGAACCCCAACCACAGGCAGTGGAATAAGGGGTGCCTTTGGGGTGCCACCTGTCTTGCCACTGGCTTGACAGGTTTCACAGGACTTACAAAATTCCTTTGTGTCCTCAGACATCCTAGTCCAATGAAACAATGGAACCATTCTGTCCCAAGTTTTCATTTGACCCAGGTGTCCAGCTAGGGGAATGTCATGTGCCAGGGTTAGGAGGAACTTTCTGTACTCCTGAGGAATCACTAATCTCCTGGCAGCTCCAGGTTTAGGATCCCTATGCTCAGTGTACAAGAGGTTGTCCTCCCAGTAAACTCTGTGAGAGTCACTGACATCCCCATTAGCCTGTTTGACAGCTTGCTGTCTGAGACCCTCTAATGTGGGACAGGTTTGCTGTGCCACACTCAGCTCCTCTCTGGCAGGCCCCCCTTCACCCAAAAGCTCAGCAGTGTCTGCTTCCACCTCCTCTGGTGTAGGTTCTGCACAGGGAGGGAATTCTTCTTCCTCAGAAGTAGAATCCACTGTAGAGGGAGGGATAGTAGGAAGTGGTTTGCTTCTACTAGCCCTAGCTTTAGGGAGCACTTGGTCCATTGTTCCAGGATCCAAGCTTCCCTGTCCTTTTTGCTT
Source organism: Pleurodeles waltl (assembly GCF_031143425.1). Classification (NCBI taxonomy): domain Eukaryota; kingdom Metazoa; phylum Chordata; class Amphibia; order Caudata; family Salamandridae; genus Pleurodeles; species Pleurodeles waltl. Next base: position 9,423,268 of record NC_090438.1, on the reverse strand, counting down.
TTTGGCCTGAGCCCTTGTCAAAGCAAAAATATGCCCTGGGATGCCCAGCATTGCTGCATGGGCCTCCAACTCCACATCTGACCAAGCTGATGTCTCCAAATCATTGCCTAATAGACAGTCTACAGGTAAATCTGAAGCTACCACAACTTTCTTTGGACCAGTAACCCCCCCCCCAGTTGAGATTTACAACAGCCATGGGGTGGCTAAGTGTGTTGTTGTGAGCATCTGTTACTTGGTACTGGTGACCAAGTAGGTGTTGTTCAGGGTGGACCAGTTTCTCTATGACCATAGTCACACTGGCACCAGTGTCCCTGTAGGCCTGAACCTCAACACCATTTATTAGGGGTAGTTGCTTGTACTTATCCATATTAAGGGGACAAGCAACTAAGGTGGCTAAATCAATAGCCCCCTCAGAGACTAACACAGCCTCTGTGGCCTCCCTAACAAGGCCAACCCCAACTAAGTTACCAATAGTGAGCCCAGCTACTCCCTTGGATTGGCTATTAGTAGGTTTGCTCCCACCACCACTGCTATTAGTAGGGACACTAGGTGTAGCAGTAGGGGTTGTAGTGGTAGGAGGCTTGGTGCCTTTCTTTGGACAACTGGGATCTGTTATCCAATGGCCTTTTATTTTACATAAATAGCACCATGGTTTCTTTTACTTGTTCTGATTAAAAGAGGATTTGGGCCCACCACCCCCACCAGAGTGTTTTTGTGGGCCTGATGAAGACTAATTTTTAGATTTGTCCCCACCCTTGTCAGAAGACTTACCATCCTTCTTTTTGTTGCCATCTTTGTCACCCCCTGTATGAACTTTTCTGTTCACCCTTGTTCTGACCCATTTGTCTGCCTTCTTTCCCAATTCTTGGGGGGAGGTCAGATCAGAGTCCACCAAGTACTGGTGCAACAAATCAGACACACAATTATTAAGAATATGCTCTCTCAGGATCAAGTTATACAGGCTGTCATAATCAGTAACTTTACTGCCATGTAACCACCCCTCCAAGGCCTTCACTGAATGGTCAATGAAATCAACCCAGTCTTGTGAAGACTCCTTTTGGTCTCTCTGAACTTTATCCTGTATTGTTCAGTGGTTAAGCCATAACCATCCAGGAGTGCATTCTTAAGAACTTGGAAATTATTAGCATCATTTTCTTTCACAGTAAGGAGCCTAGCACTACCTTTTCCACTAAATGATAGCCATAGGATAGCAGCCCACTGCCTTTGAGGGACATCCTGTACAACACAGACCCTCTCAAGTGCAGCAAACCACTTGTTAATGTCATCCCCCTCCTTATAAGGGGGAATTATCTTGTGCAGATTCCTGGAATCATGCTCTTTTGCAGGATGACTATGGGAATACTGCTGCTGCCACCATGGGTTTCTAAACCCAGTTTCTGTCTCTCATTCTCTACTTCTAAAGTCTGTCTATCCAAATCCAGCTGTTGCTTCTTGAGCTTCAGTCTGGTTTGTTCCACTCTCAATCTATTGAGCTCCCTTTCTAACAATCTGTCATCAGGGTGGGTGGGAGGGACATGCCTTGAAACAGAAGTGTGGTGAGAATGGACAGAAGGAGACCTGTCCCTTACAGAAGCCACCCTAACAGCTTGGCTAACAGAAACATCACTACCAGTATGGTGAGAATAAATGCTTTTGCTATGATGTGAGACAACACTATTTATATGGTGTGGCTCATTATCATTACCAACTATGCTAGACTGTCTAGTAATGGGCAGGCTAGGAAGTTTCTTTCCTGAATCTTTTCCTGGGGGAGTCCCTGGATCAGATTGAGAACCATTAGCTACTTTTTCAACAGATGGGGCACTTCTAGCCTTATCCTGTTCTCTAAGCATGTTAAGTAACAGTTCCAAGGAAGGATTCTTCCCTACACTCAAACCTCTCTCTACACAGAGACTCCTTGCTCCTTTCCAGCTAAGGTGGTCATATGCAAGTTTGGACAGATCAATATTTTGGCCTGTGCCAGACATTTTTAGAGAGAGTTAAAGTGATAGTAAAAGATTAAACGTTTGTCAGAGCTTTTAGAAAGACAGAGAAAAAAAACTTTTTAAACTTTTTAGAACTTTTTAGAAAGTTAGAAGTACTTTTCAGCACTTAGAAAAGAGTGAAAAGAGGAAATGCTAAACTTTTTGGCTATGTGTATATGCACTGACCTTGTTTTGTATATTTTTCTCTTATGAAAAGTACAATGACAAGAGTGGTAAGTAGTCTCAAAGCACTTATCCCACCGCTGCACAACCAATGTAGGAGGCTGGACTGGCTTGTAGTGAGTACCAAGGGGTACTTGCACCTTGCACCAGGCCCAGTTATCCCTTATTAGTGTATAGGGTGTCTAACAGCTTAGGCTGATAGATAATGGTAGCTTAGCAGAGCAGCTTAGGCTGAACTAGGAGACTTGTGAAGCTACTACAGTACCACTTAGTGTCATATGCACAATATCATAAGAAAACACAATACACAGTTATACTAAAAATAAAGGTACTTTATTTTTATGACAATATGCCAAAGTATCTTAGAGTGTACCCTCAATGAGAGTATAGGAACTATACACAAGACATATATACACAATAGCAAAAATATGCAGTATAGTCTTAGAAAACAGTGCAAACAATGTATAGTTACAATAGGATGCAATGGGGAAACATAGGGATAGGGGCAACACAAACCATATACTCCAAAAGTGGAATGCGAACCACGAATGGACCCGAAACCTATGTGACCTTGAGGAGGGTCGCTGGGACTATTAGAAAATAGTGAGAGTTAGAAAAATAACCCTCCCCAAGACCCTGAAAAGTGAGTGCAAAGTGCACCAAAGTTCCCCTAATGACAAAGAAGTCGTGTTAGAGGAATAATGCAGGAAAGACACAAACCAACAATGCAACAACTATTTCCAATCTAGGGTACCTGTGGAACAAGGGGACCAAGTCCAAAAGTCACAAGCAAGTCGGAGATGGGCAAATGCCCAGGAAATGCCAGCTGCGGGTGCAAAGAAGCTTCTACTGGACAGAAGAAGCTGAGGTTTCTGCAGGAACGAAAAGGGCTAGAGACTTTTCCTTTGGTGGAAGGATTCCACTCGCCGTGGAGAGTCATGCAGAAGTATTTTCCCGCCGAAAGAACGCCAACAAGCCTTGCTAGCTGCAAATCGTGTGATTAGCGTTTTTGGACACTGCTGTGGCCCTGGAGGAACCAGGAGGTCGCAAATTGGACCAGGAGAGAGAGGGGACGTCGAGCAAGACAAAGAGCCCTCTCTGAAGCAGGTAGCACCCAGAGAAGTGCCAGAGACAGGCACTACAAGGATGCGTGAAACAGTGCTCACCCAAAGTCGCACAAAGGAGTCCCACGTCGCCGGAGACCAACTTAGAAAGTCGTGCAAAGCAGGTTAGAGTGCCGTGGACCCAGGCTTGGCTGTGCACAAAGGATTTCCGCCGGAAGTGCACAGGGGCCGGAGTAGCTGCAAAAGTCGCGGTTCCCAGCAATGCAGCCCAGCGAGATGAGGCAAGGACTTACCTCCACCAAACTTGGACTGAAGAGTCACTGGACTGTGGGGGTCACTTGGACAGAGTCACTGGATTCGAGGGACCTCGCTCGTCGTGCTGAGAGGAGACCCAAGGGACCGGTAATGCAGCTTTTTGGTGCCTGCGGTTGCAGGGGGAAGATTCCGTCGACCCACGGGAGATTTCTTCGGAGCTTCTGGTGCAGAGAGGAGGCAGACTACCCCCACAGCATGCACAAGCAGGAAAACAGTTGAGAAGGCGGCAGGATCAGTGTTACAGAGTTGCAGTAGTCGTCTTTGCTACTATGTTGCAGGTTTGCAGGCTTCCAGCGCGGTCAGCAGTCGATTCCTTATCAGAAGGTGAAGAGAGAGATGCAGAGGAACTCGGATGAGCTCTTGCATTCGTTATCTAAAGTTTCCCCAGAGACAGAGACCCTAAATAGCCAGAAAAGAGGGTTTGGCTACCTAGGAGAGAGGATAGGCTACTAACACCTGAAGGAGCCTATCAGCAGGAGTCTCTGACGTCACCTGGTGGCACTGGCCACTCAGAGCAGTCCAGTGTGCCAGCAGCACCTCTGTTTCCAAGATGGCAGAGGTCTGGAGCACACTGGAGGAGCTCTGGACACCTCCCAGGGGAGGTGCAGGTCAGGGGAGTGGTCACTCCCCTTTCCTTTGTCCAGTTTCGCGCCTGAGCAGGGCTAAGTGGTCCCCTGAACCGGTGTAGACTGGCTTATGCAGAATTGGGCACATCTGTGCCCAACAAAGCATTTCCAGAGGCTGGGGGAGGCCACTCCTCCCCTGCCTTCACACCATTTTCCAAAGGGAGAGGGTGTAACACCCTCTCTCAGAGGAAGTTCTTTGTTCTGCCATCCTGGGCCAGGCCTGGCTGGACCCCAGGAGGGCAGATGCCTGTCTGAGGGGTTGGCAGCAGCTGCAGTGAAACCCCAGGAAGGGAAGTTTGGCAGTACCAGGGTCTGTGCTACAGACCACTGGGATCATGGGATTGTGCCAACTATGCCAGGATGGCATAGAGGGGGCAATTCCATGATCATAGACATGTTACATGGCCATACTCGGAGTTACCATTGTGAAGCTACATATAGGTAGTGACCTATATGTAGTGCACGCGTGTAAATGTGTCCCCGCACTCACAAAGTTCAGGGAATTGGCTCTGAACAATGTGGGGGCACCTTGGCTAGTGCCAGGGTGCCCTCACACTAAGTAACTTTGCACCTAACCTTTACCAGGTAAAGGTTAGACATATAGGTGACTTATAAGTTACTTAAGTGCAGTGTAAAATGGCTGTGAAATAACGTGGACGTTATTTCACTCAGGCTGCAGTGGCAGGCCTGTGTAAGAATTGTCAGAGCTCCCTATGGGTGGCAAAAGAAATGCTGTAGCCCATAGGGATCTCCTGGAACCCCAATACCCTGGGTACCTCAGTACCATATACTAGGGAATTATAAGGGTGTTCCAGTAAGCCAATGTAAATTGGTAAAAATGGTCACTAGCCTGTTAGTGACAATTTGGAAAGAAATGAGAGAGCATAACCACTGAGGTTCTGATTAGCAGAGCCTCAGTGAGACAGTTAGTCACTACACAGGTAACACATTCAGGCACACTTATGAGCACTGGGGCCCTGGGTTACCAGGGTCCCAGTGACACATACAACTAAAACAACATATATACAGTGAAAAATGGGGGTAACATGCCAGGCAAGATGGTACTTTCCTACACAGGCCTGTGTAAGAATTGTCAGAGCTCCCTATGGGTGGCAAAAGAAATGCTGCAGCCCATAGGGATCTCCTGGAACCCCAATACCCTGGGTACCTCAGTACCATATACTAGGGAATTATAAGGGTGTTCCAGTAAGCCAATGTAAATTGGTAAATGTGGTCAATAGCCTGTTAGTGACAATTTGAAAGAAATGAGAGAGCATAACCACTGAGGTTCTGGATAGCAGAGCCTCAGTGAGACAGTTAGTCACTACACAGGTAACACATTCAGGCACATTTATGAGCACTGGGGCCCTGGCTGGCAGGGTCCCAGTGACACATACAACTGAAACAACATATATACAGTGAAAAATGGGGTTAACATGCCAGGCAAGATTGTACTTTCCTACACAACCCCTCCGCAAACGAAGGACAATAAGACTAGCCATGACCTGATGAGTCTTCATTGTCTAAGTGGAAATATCTGGAGAGTCCATCTGCATTGGAGTGGCTACTCCCAGGTCTATGTTCCACTGTATAGTCCATTCCCTGTAGGGATATGGACCACCTCAACAATTTAGGATTTTCACCTTTCATTTGTTTTAGCCAAAGTAGAGGTTTGTGGTCTGTCTGAACAATGAAGTGAGTGCCAAACAGGTATGGCCTCAACTTCTTCAGTGCCCAGACCACAGCAAAGGCCTCCCTCTCTATGGCAGACCAACGCTTTTCTCTAGGGGTCAACCTCCTACTAATAAAAGCAACAGGTTGATCCTGGCCCTCAGAATTAAGTTGTGATAGGACTGCCCCTACTCCTAATTCAGATGCATCAGTTTGGACATAGAATTTTTTTAGAGTAACAAGGGCTTTTTAGGACAGGTGCAGAGCACATGGCCTGCTTCAGCTCCTCAAAAGCTTTCTGACAGTTTGCTGTCCATAACACCTTTTTAGGCATTTTCTTGGATGTGAGGTCATTAAGAGGGGCTGCAATGGAGCCATAGTTCTTAATGAACCTCCTGTAATACCCAGTGAGGCCTAGGAAGGCTCTCACCTGAGTCTGAGCAGTAGGGGGAACCCAATCAATAATTGTTTGGATATTCACCTGTAGTGGTGCAATCTGTTCCCCACCAACAAGGTGTCCCAGATAAACCACCTTACCCTGCCCTATCTGGCACTTTGAAGCCTTGATAGTGAGGCCTGCCTTTTGCAGGGCCTCTAAAACTTTCCATAGGTGGACCAGGTGGTCATCCCAGCTGGAGCTAAAGACAGCTATATCGTCCAAATATGCTGCACTGAAAGCTTCCATCCCTTGCAGGACTGTGTTCACCAACCTCTGAAAAGTGGCAGGTGCATTTTTCAATCCAAAAGGCATTACTGTGAACTGGTAATGGCCTCCAATGGTTGAAAATTCAGTTTTAGGTTTAGCATCTTCTGATAATTTGATCTGCCAATACCCTGTAGTCAAATCAAAAGTGCTTAGATACTTGGCAGATGCCAGTGTAACTATGAGCTCATCTGCCCTGGGTATAGGGTGAGCATCATTTTTGGTTACCTGGTTGCGACCTCTGTAGTCTACACAAAACCGCATTTCCTTCTTTCCATCTTTGGAATGAGGTTTTGGTACAAGTACCACAGGAGAAGCCCATGGACTTTCAGAGTGCTCAACCACTCCCAGTTCTAACATTTTCTGCACTTCTTGCTTTATGCAGTCTCTGACATGGTCAGGCTGCCTATAGATCTTACTTTTGACAGGCAAGCTGTCTCCAGTATCTATAGTGTGCTCACACCAAGAAGTGGTACCTGGCACAGTAGAAAAGAGTTCAGAAAACTGACCCAGGAGATTATTGCAATGGTCTTTCTGCTCAGCAGTAAGACAATCAGCCAAAACTACCCCTTCCACCAGAGCATCTTGTTCTGTGGAAGAGAAGAGATCAGGTAGAGGATCACTGTCTTCTTCCTGTCCCTCATCAGTTGCCATGAGCAGGGTGAGATCAGCCCTGTCATAGTAGGGTTTCAGGCGATTGACATGGAGCACCCTAAGGGGACTCCTGGCAGTGCCTAAGTCAACTAAATAGGTGACTACACCCTTTTTCTCAACAATTGTGTGGGGTCCACTCCATTTATCTTGGAGTGCTCTTGGGGCCACAGGCTCCAAGACCCACACTTTCTGCCCTGGTTGGTACTGAACCAAAACAGCCTTCTGGTCATGCCATTGCTTCTGGAGCTCTTGGCTGGCCTGAAGGTTTTTACTGGCCTTTTTCATGTACTCAGCCATCCTTGATCTGAGGCCAAGTACATAATCCACAATATCTTGCTTTGGAGCTTTTAAAGGTTGTTCCCAACCCTCCTTGACAAGTGTTAGTAGACCCCTAACAGGGTGTCCAAAGAGGAGTTCAAAGGGGCTGAAGCCCACTCCTTTCTGGGGTACCTCCCTGTAGGCAAAAAAGGAGGCATGGTAACAGGATATCCCATCTCCTGTGGAGGTTTTCAGGGAGACCCATAATCATGCCTTTGAGAGTTTTGTTAAATCTCTCCACCAGTCCATTTGTTTGTGGATGATAGGGTGTGGTGAACTTGTATGTCACCCCACATTCCTTCCACATGGCCTTCAAGTAAGCAGACATGAAATTGCTTCCTCTGTCTGAAACTGCCTCTTTTGGGAAGCCCACCCTGGAAAAGATTCCCAGGAGGGCCTTTGCCACTGCAGGAGCTGTAGTGGTCCTTAGAGGAATTGTTTCAGGATATCTGGTGGCATGGTCCACTACCACCAAGATATACCTATTGCATGAAGCAGTAGGAGGGTCAAGGGGGCCAACTATGTCAACCCCTACCCTTTCAAAGGGAACCCCAACCACAGGCAGTGGAATAAGGGGTGCCTTTGGTGTGCCACCTGTCTTGCCACTGGCTTGACAGGTTTCACAGGACTTACAAAATTCCTTTGTGTCCTCAGACATTCTAGGCCAATGGAACAAGGGAACAAGCCTGTCCCAAGTTTTCATTTTCCCCAAATGTCCAGCTAGGGGAATGTTGTGAGCAAGAGTTAGGAGGAACTTTCTGTACTCCTGAGGAATCACTAATCTCCTGGCAGCTCCAGGTTTAGGATCCCTTGCCTCAGTGTACAAGAGGTTGTCCTCCCAGTAAACTCTGTGAGAGTCACTGACATCCCCATTAGCTTGTTTGACAGCTTGCTGTCTTAGACCCTCTAGTGTGGGACAGGTTTGCTGTGCCACACTCAGCTCCTCCCTGGCAGGCCCCCCTTCACCTAAAAGCTCAGCAGTGTCTGCTTCCAGCTCCTCTGGTGTAGGTTCTGCACAGGGTGGAAATTCTTCTTCCTCAGATGTAGAATCCACTGTAGAGGGAGGAATAGTAGGAAGTGCTGTACTTCTACTAGCCCTAGCTTTAGGGAGCACTTGGTCCATTGTTCCAGGATCCAAGTTTCCCTGTCCTTTTTGCTTTTTGGCCTGAGCCCTGGTTAAAGCAAAAATATGCCCTGGAATGCCAAGCATTGCTGCATGGGCCTCCAACTCCACGTCTGACCAAGCTGATGTCTCCAAATCATTTCCTAGTAGACAGTCTACAGGCAAATCTGAGGCTACCACAACTTTCTTTGGACCAGTAACCCCCCACAGTTGAGATTTACAACAGCCATGGGGTGGCTAAGTGTGTTGTTGTGAGCATCGGTTACTTGGTACTGGTGTCCAAGTAGGTGTTGTTCAGGGTGGACCAGTTTCTTTATCACCATTGTGACACTGGCACCAGTGTCCCTGTAGGCCTGAACCTCAACACCAATTATTAGGGGTAGTTTCTTGTACTTATCCATGTTAAGGGGACAAGAAACCAAGGTGGCTAAATCAATAGCCCCCTCAGAGACTAACACAGCCTCTGTGGTCTCCCTAATCAGACCAACCCCAACTAAGTTAGCAATTGTGAGCCCAGCTACTCCCTTGGATTGGCTATTAGTAGGCTTGCTCCCACTACCACTGCTATTAGTAGGGACACTAGGTGTAGCAGTATAGCAGTAGGGGTTGTAGTGGTAGGAGGCTTGGTGCTTTTCTTTGGACAACTGGGATCTGTTGTCCAATGGCCTTTTATTTTACATAAATAGCACCATGGTTTCTTTTCTTTGTTTTGATTTGAAGAGGATTTGGACCCACCACCCCCACCAGAGTGTTTTTGTGGGCCTGATGAAGACTCATTTTTAGATTTGTCCCCACCCTTGTCAGAAGACTTACCATCCTTCTTCTTGTTGCCATCTTTGTCGTCCCCTGTATGAACTTTTCTTTTCACCCTTGTTCTGACCCATTTGTCTGCCTTCTTTCCCAATTCTTGGGGAGAGGTCAGATCAGAGTCCACCAAGTACTGGTGCAACAAATCAGACACACAATTATTAAGAATATGCTCTCTCATGATCAAGTTATACAGGCTGTCATAATCAGTAACTTTACTGCCATGTAACCAACCCTCCAAGGCCTTCACTGAATGGTCAATGAAATCAACCCAGTCTTGTGAAGACTCCTTTTTGGTCTCTCTGAACTTTATCCTGTATTGTTCAGTGGTTAAGACATAACCATCCAGGAGTGCATTCTTAAGAACTTTGTAATCATTGGCTTCATTTTCTTTCACAGTAAGGAGCCTATCCCTACCTTTTCCACTAAATGAGAGCCATAGGATAGCAGCCCACTGCCTTTGAGGGACATCCTGTACAGCACAGGCCCTCTCAAGTGCAGCACATCACTTGTTAATGTCATCCCCCTCCTTATAAGGGGGAACTATCTTGTGCAGTTTCCTGGAATCATGCTCTTTTGCAGGATGACTATGGGGGAATACTGCTGCTGCCACCATGGGTTTCTAAACCCAGTTTCTGTCTCTCCTTCTCTACTTCTAAGGTCTGTCTATCCAAATCCAGCTGTTGCTTCTTGAGCTTCAGTCTGGTTTGTTCCACTCTCAATCTACTGTATTGAGCTCCCTTTCTAACAATCTGTCATCAGGGTGGGTGGGAGGGACATGCCTTGAAAAAGAAGTATGATGAGAATGGACAGAAGGAGACCTGTCCCTTACAGAAGGCACCCTAACAGCTTGGTTAACAGAAACATCACTTCTACTGTGGTGAGAATGAATGCTCTTGCTATGATGTGAGACAACACTATCTGTATGGTGTGACTCTACATCAGTACCAACTATGCTAGACTGTCTAGTAATGGGCAGGCTATGAAGTTTCTTTCCTGAATCTTTTCCTAGGGGAGTCCCTGGATCAGATTGGGAACCATTTGCTACTTTTTAAACAGATGGGACCCTTTTGGCCTTATCCTGTTCTCTAAGCATGTTAAGCAATAATTCCAAGGAAGGATTCTTCCCTACACTCAAACCTCTATCTATTCAGAGACTCGTTGCTCCTTTCCAGGTAAGGTGGTCATATGAAAGTTTGGACAGATCAACATTTTGGCCTGTGCCAGACATTTTAGAAAGAGTTTAAGTGATAGAAAAAGTGAAGAAAAAGTTTTTCAGAACTTTTGGAAAGACAGAAAAAACGTTTTAAACTTTTTAAGAACTTTTTGAAAGTTTAGAAGTACTTTTCGGCACTTAGAAAAGAGTGAAAAGAGGAAATGCAAAACTTTTTAGTTATGTGTACACACACTGAACTTGTTTTGTATATTTTTCTCTTATGAAAAGTACAATGACAAGAGTGGTAAGTAGTCTCAAAGCACTTATCCCACCGCTGCACATCCAATGTAGGAGGCTGGACTGGCTTGTAGTGAGTACCAAGGGGTACTTGCACCTTGCACCAGGCCCAGTTATCCCTTATTAGTGTATAGGGTGTCTAGCAGCATAGGCTGATAGATAATGGTAGCTTAGCAGAGCAGCTTAGGCTGAACTAGGAGACGAGTGAAGCTCCTACAGTACCACTAGTGTCACTTGCACAATATCATAAGAAAACACAATATACAGATATACTAAAAATAAAGGTATTTTATTTTTTATGACAATATGCCAAAGTATCTCAGAGTGTACCCTCAGTATGAGGATAGCAAATATACACAAGATATATGTTCACAATACCAAAAATATGCAGTATAGTCTTAGAAAACAGTGCAAACAATGTATAGTTACAATAGGATGCAATGGGGACACATAGGGATAGGGGCAACACAAACCATATACTCCAAAAGTGGAATGCGAACCACAAATGGACCCCAAACCTATGTGACCTTGTAGAGGGTTGCTGGGACTATTAGAAAATAGTAAGGGTTAGAAAAATAGCCCACCCCAAGACCCTGAAAAGTGAGTGCAAAGTGCACTAAAGTTCCCCAAAGGACATAGAAGTCGTGATAGGGGAATTCTGCAGGAAAGACACAATCCAGCAATGCAACAATGATGGATTTCCAGTCGAGAGTACCTGTGGAACAAGGGGACCAAGTCCAAAAGTCACAAGCACGTCGGAGATGGGCAGATGCCCAGGAAATGCCAGCTGTGGGTGCAAAGAAGCTGCTACTGGACAGTAGAAGCTGAAGATTCTGCAGGAACGACAAGGGCTAGAGACTTCCCCTTTGGAGGATGGATCTTTCACGCCGTGGAGAGTTGTGCAAAGGTGTTTTCCCGCCGAAAGACCGCCAACAAGCCTTGCTAGCTGCAAATTGTGCGGTTAGGGTTTTTGGATGCTGCTGTAGCCCAGGAGGGACCAGGATGTCGCCAATTGCGTCTGGGGACAGAGGGGGCGTCGAACAAGACAAAGAGCCCTCTCAGAAGCAGGCAGCACCCACAGAAGTGTCAGAACATGCACTATGAAGAAGAGTGAAACGGTGCTCACCCGAAGTTCCACAAAGGAGTCCCACGTCGCCGGAGACCAACTTAGAAAGTTGTGCAATGCAGGTTAGAGTGCCGTGGAACCAGGCTTGGCTGTGCACAAAGGATTTCCGCCAGAAGTGCACGGAAGCCGGAGTAGCTGCAAAGGACGCCGTTCCCAGCAATGCAGTCTGGCGTGGGGAGGCAAGGACTTACCTCCACCAAACTTGGACTGAAGAGTCACTGGACTGTGGGAGTCACTTGGACAGAGTTGCTGGAATCAAGGGACCTCGCTCGTCGTGCTGAGAGGAGACCCAGAGTACCGGTAATGCAGTTCTTTGGTGCCTGCGGTTGCAGGGGGAAGATTCCGTCGACGCACGGGAGATTTCTTCGGAGCTTCTAGTGCAGAGAGGAGGCAGACTACCCCCACAGCATGCACCACCAGGAAAACAGTCGAGAAGGCGGCAGGATCAGCGTTACAGAGTTGCAGTAGTCGTCTTTGCTACTTTGTTGCAGTTTTGCAGGCTTCCAGCGCGGTCAGCAGTCGGTTCCTTGGCAGAAGGTGAAGAGCGAGATGCAGACAAACTCTGATGAGCTCTTGCATTCGTTATCTAAGGAAATCCCCAAAGCAGATACCCTAAATAGCCAGAAAAGAGGGTTTGGCTACTTAGGAGAGAGGATAGGCTAGCAACACCTGAAGGAGCCTATCAGAAGGAGTCTCTGATGTCACCTGGTGTCACTGGCCACTCAGAGCAGTCCAGTGTGCCAGCAGCACCTCTGTTTCCAAGATGGCAGAGGTCTGGAGCACACTGGAGGAGCTCTGGACACCTCCCAGGGGAGGTGCAGGTCAGGGGAGTGGTCACTCCCCTTTCCTTTGTCCAGTTTCGCGCCAGAGCAGGGCTAAGGGGTCCCTGAACCGGTGTAGACTGGCTTATGCAGAAATGGGCACCAAATGTGCCCATGAAAGCATTTCCAGAGGCTGGGGGAGGCTACTCCTCCCCTGCCTTCACACCATTTTCCAAAGGGAGAGGGTGTAACACCCAACCTCATAGGAAGTCCTTTGTACAGCCATCCTGGGACAAGCCTGGCTGGACCACAGGAGGGCTTAACCCTGTCTGAGGGGTTGGCAGCAGCAGCAGCTGCAGTGAAACCCCTGAAAAGGCAGTTTGGCAGTACCAGGGTCTGTGCTACAGACCACTGAGATCATGGGATTGTGCCAACTATGCCAGGATCGTATAGAGGGGGCAATTCCATGATCATAGACATGTTACATGGCCATATTCGGAGTTACCATTGTGAAGCTACACAGAGGTAGTGACCTATGTGTAGTGCACGCGTGTAATGGTGTCCCCGCACTCACAAAGTCCGGGGAATTTGCCCTGAACAATGTGGGGGCACCTTGGCTAGTGCCAGGGTGCCCTCACACTAAGTAACTTTGCAACTAACCTTTACCAGGTAAAGGTTAGACATATAGGTGACTTATAAGTTACTTAAGTGCAGTGGTAAATGGCTGTGAAATAACGTGGACGTTATTTCACTCAGGCTGCAGTGGCAGGCCTGTGTAAGAATTGTCAGAGCTCCCTATGGGTGGCAAAAGAAATGCTGCAGCCCATAGGGATCTCCTGGAACCCCAATACCCTGGGTACCTCAGTACCATATACTAGGGAATTATAAGGGTGTTCCAGTAAGCCAATGTAAATTGGTAAAAGTGGTCACTAGCCTGTTAGTGACAATTTGAAAGAAATGAGAGAGCATAACCACTGAGGTTCTGGATAGCAGAGCCTCAGTGAGACAGTTAGTCACTACACAGGTAACACATTCAGGCACATTTATGAGCACTGGGGCCCTGGCTGGCAGGGTCCCAGTGACACATACAACTAAAACAACATATATACAGTGAAAAATGGGGGTAACATGCCAGGCAAGATGGTACTTTCCTACAGTGGTGAACTTGTATGTCACCCCACACTCTTTCCACATGGCCTTCAAGTAAACAGACATGAAATTGCTTCCTCTGTCTGAAACTACCTCTTTTGGGAAGCCGACCCTGGAAAAGATTCCCAGGAGGACTTTTGCCACTGCAGGAGCTGTAGTGGTCCTTAGAGGAATTGCTTCAGGATATCTGGTGGCATGGTCCACTACCACCAAGATAAACCTATTGCCTGAAGCAGTAGGAGGGTCAAGGGGGCCAACTATTTCAACCCCTACCCTTTCAAAGGGAACCCCAACCACAGGCAGTGGAATAAGGGGTGCCTTTGGAGTGCCACCTGTCTTGCCACTGGCTTGACATGTTTCACAGGACTTACAAAAATCTTTTGTGTCCTCAGACATTCTAGGCCAATGAAACAAGTAAACAAGCCTGTTCCAAGTTTTCATTTGCCCCAAATGTCCAGCAAGGGGAATGTCGTGAGCAAGAGTTAGGAGGAACTTTCTGTACTCCTGAGGAATCACCAATCTCCTGGCAGCTCCAGGTTTTGGATCCCTTGCTTCAGTGTACAAGAGGTTGTCCTCCCAGTAAACTCTGTGAGAGTCACTGACATCCCCATTTGCTTGTTTGACAGCGTACTGTCTTAGACCCTCTAATGTGGGACAGGTCTGCTGTGCCACACTCAGCTCCTCCCTGGCAGGCCACCCTTCACCCAAAAGCTCAGCAGTGTCTGCTTCAAGCTCCTCTGGTGTAGGTTCTGCACAGGGTGGAAATCCTTCTTCCTCAGAAGTAGAATCCACTGTAGAGGGAGGGATAGTAGGTAGTGCTTTACTTCTACTAGCCCTAGCTTTAGGGAGCACTTGGTCCATTGTTCCAGGATCCAAGTTTCCCTGTCCTTTTTGCTTTTTGGCCTGAGCCCTTGCCAAAGCAAAAATATGCCCTGGAATGCCCAGCATTGCTGCATGAGCCTCCAACTCCACTTCTGCCAAAGCTGATGTCTCTAAATCATTCCCTAATAGACAGTCTACAGGTAAATCTGAGGCAACCACAACTTTCTTTGGGCCAGTAACCCCCCCCCAGTTGAGATTTACAACAGCCATGGGGTGGCTAAGGGTGTTGTTGTGAGCATTGGTTACTTGGTACTGGTGACCAAGTAGGTGTTGTTCAGGGTGGACCAGTTTCTCTATCAAAATTGTGACACTGGCACCTGTGTCCCTGTAGGCCTGAACCTCAACACAATTTATTAGGGGTAGTTGCTTGTACTTATCCATGTTAAGGGGACAAGCAACCAAGGTGGCTAAATCAATAGCCCCCTGTAGGAGGCTGGACTGGCTTGTAGTGAGTACCAAGGGGTACTTGCACCTTGCACCAGGCCCAGTTATCCCTTATTAGTGTATAGGGTGTCTAGCAGCTTAGGCTGATAGATAATGGTAGCTTAGCAGAGCAGCTTAGGCTGAACTAGGAGACGTGTGAAGCTACTACAGTACCACTTAGTGTCATATGCACAATATCATAAGGAAACACAATACACAGTTATACTAAAAATAAAGGTACTTTATTTTTATGACAATATGCCAAAGTATCTTAGAGTGTACCCTCAGTGAGAGGATAGGAAATATACACAAGATATATATACACAATAGCAAAAATATGCAGTATAGTCTTAGAAAACAGTGCAAACAATGTATAGTTACAATAGGATGCAATGGGGAAACATAGGGATAGGGGCAACACAAACCATATACTCCAAAAGTGGAATGCGAACCACGAATGGACCCCAAACCTATGTGACCTTGTAGAGGGTCGCTGGGACTATTAGAAAATAGTGAGAGTTAGAAAAATAACCCTCCCCAAGACCCTGAAAAGTGAGTGCAAAGTGCACCAAAGTTCCCCTAAGGACAAAATAGTCGTGTTAGAGGGAAAATGCAAGGAAAACACAAATCAGCAATGCAACAACGATGGATTCCTGACTGAGGGTACCTGTGGAACAAGGGGACCAAGTCCAAAAGTCACAAGCAACTCGGAGATGGGCAGATGCCCAAGAAATGCCAGCGGTTGGTGCAAAGAAGCTCTTACTAGGCTGAAGAACTGTGAATACTGCAGGAACGACAAGGGCTAGAGACTTTCCCTTTGGAGGATGGATCCCACACGCCTTGGAGAGTCGTGCAGAAGTGTTTTCCCGCCGGATGGACGCCAACAAGCCTTGCTACACGCAAATCGTGCGTTTGGCGTTTTTGGACGCTGCTGGGGCCCAGGAGGGACCAGGAGATCGCAAATTGGACCTGCAGAGAGAGGGGACGTCGAGCAAGACAATGAGCCCTCTCTGAAGCAGGTAGCACCCGGAGAAGTGCCAGAAACAGGCACTACGAGGATGCGTGAAACGGTGCTCGCCGAAGTTGCACAAAGGAGTCCCACGTCGCCGGAGACCAACTTAGAAAGTTGTGCAATGCAGGTTAGAGTGCCGTGGACCCAGGCTTGGCTGTGCACGAAGGATTTCCGCCGGAAGTGCACAGGGGCCGGAGTAGCTTGCAAAGTCGCGGTTCCCAGCAATGCAGCCCAGCGAGGTGAGGCAAGGACTTACCTCCACCAAACTTGGGCTGAAGAGCCACTGGACTGTGGGGGTCACTTGGACGGTGTCGCTGGATTCGAGGGACCTCGCTCGTCGTGCTGAGAGGAGACCCAAGGGACCGGTAATGCAGCTTTTTGGTGCCTGCGGTTGCAGGGGGAAGATTCCGTCGACCCACGGGAGATTTCTTCGGAGCTTCTGGTGCAGAGAGGAGGCAGACTACCCCCACAGCATGCACAAGCAGGAAAACAGTCGAGAAGGCGGCAGGATCAGCGTTACAGAGTTGCAGTAGTCGTCTTTGCTACTATGTTGCAGGTTTGCAGGCTTCCAGCGTGGTCAGCGGTCGATTCCTTATCAGAAGGTGAAGAGGGAGATGCAGAGGAACTCGGCTGAGCTCATGCATTCGTTATCTAAAGTTTCCCCAGAGACAGAGACCCTAAATAGCCAGAAAAGAGGGTTTGGCTACCTAGGAGAGAGGAAAGGCTACTAACACCTGAAGGAGCCTATCAGCAGGAGTCTCTGACGTCACCTGGTGGCACTGGCCACTCAGAGCAGTCCAGTGTGCCAGCAGCACCTCTGTTTCCAAGATGGCAGAGGTCTGGAGCACACTGGAGAAGCTCTGGACACCTCCCAGGGGAGGTGCAGGTCAGGGGAGTGGTCACTCCCCTTTCCTTTGTCCAGTTTTGCGCCAGAGCAGGGGCTAAGGGGTCCCTGAACCGGTGTAGACTGGCTTATGCAGAATTGGGCACATCTGTGCCCAACAAAGCATTTCCAGAGGCTGGGGGAGGCTACTCCTCCCCTGCCTTCACACCATTTTCCAAAGGGAGAGGGTGTCACACCCTCTCTCAGAGGAAGTTCTTTGTTCTGCCATCCTGGGCCAGGCCTGGCTGGACCCCAGGAGGGCAGCTGCCTGTCTGAGGGGTTGGCAGCAGCAGCAGCTGCAGTGAAACCCCAGGAAGGGCAGTCTGGCAGTACCAGGGTCTGTGCTACAGACCACTGGGATCATGGAATTGTACCAACAATGCCAGGATGGCATAGAGGGGGCAATTCCATGATCATAGACATGTTACATGGCCATATTCGGAGTTACCATGGTGAAGCTACATATAGGTAGTGACCTATATGTAGTGCACGCGTGTAATGGTATCCCCGCACTCACAAAGTTCAGTGAATTGGCTCTGAACAATGTGGGGGCACCTTGGCTAGTGCCAGGGTGCCCTCACACTAAGTAACTTTGCACCTAACCTTTACCAGGTAAAGGTTAGACATATAGGTGACTTATAAGTTACTTAAGTGCAGTGTAAAATGGCTGTGAAATAACGTGGACGTTATTTCACTCAGGCTGCAGTGGCAGGCCTGTGTAAGAATTGTCAGAGCTCCCTATGGGTGGCAAAAGAAATGCTGCAGCCCATAGGGATCTCCTGGAACCCCAATACCCTGGGTACCTTAGTACCATATACTAGGGAATTATAAGGGTGTTCCAGTAAGCCAATGTAAATTGGTAAAAATGGTCACTAGCCTGTTAGTGACAATTTGAAAGTAATGAGAGAGCATAACCACTGAGGTTCTGGTTAGCAGAGCCTCAGTGAGACAGTTAGGCACCACACAGGGAACATATACATGCACACCTATGAGCACTGGGGCCCTGTGTGACAGGGTCCCAGTGACACATACATATAGGCCACAAACCTATGAGCACTGGGGTCCTGACCAGCAGGATCCCAGTGACACATAACAAACATACTGAAACCATAGTGTTTTCACTATGAGCACTGAGGCCTGGCTATCAGGATCCCAGTGAGACAGTGAAAACAGTGACAAACACCCTGACATACACTCACAAACAGGCCAAAAGTGGGGGTAACAAGGCTAGAAAGAGGCTACCTTCTCACACCCCCTCAGAGACTAACACAGCCTCTGTGGTCTCCCTAATCAGACCAACCCCAACTAAGTTTCCAAAGGTGAGCCCAGCTACTCCCTTAGATTGGCTATCAGTAGGTTTGCTCCCACCACCACTGCTATTAGTAGGGACACTAGGTGTAGCAGTAGGGGTTGTAGTGGTAGGAGGCTTGGTGCTTTTCTTTGGACAACTGGGGTCTGTTGTCCAATGGCCTTTTATTTTACATAAATAGCACCATGGTTTCTTTTCTTTGTTTTGATTGGAAGAGGATTTGGACCCACCACCCCCACCAGAGTGTTTTTGTGGGCCTGATGAAGACTCATTTTTTAGATTTGTCCCCACCCTTGTCAGAAGACTTACCATCCTTCTTCTTATTGCCATCTTTGTCACCCCCTGTATGAACTTTTCTGTTCACCCTTGTTCTGACCCATTTGTCTGCCTTCTTTCCCAATTCTTGGGGAGAGGTCAGATCAGAGTCCACCAGGTACTGGTGCAACAAATCAGACACACAATTATTAAGAATATGCTCTCTCAGGATCAAGTTATACAGTCTTTCATAATCAGTAACTTTACTGCCATGTAACCACCCCTCCAAGGCCTTCACTGAATGGTAAACAAAATCAACCCAGTCTTGTGAAGACTCCTTTTTGGTCTCTCTGAACTTCATCCTGTACTGTTCAGTGGTTAAGCCATAACCATCCAGGAGTGCATTCTTAAGAACTGTAAAATTATTGGCATCACTTTCTTTCACAGTAAGGAGCCTATCCCTACCCTTTCCACTAAATGATAGCCATAGGATAGCAGCCCACTGACTTTGAGGGACATCCTTTACAACACAGGCCCTCTCAAGTGCAGCAAACCACTTGTTAATGTCATCCCCCTCCTTATAAGGGGGAACTATCTTGTGCAGATTCCTAGAATCATGCTCTTTTGCAGGATGACTATTGGGAATACTGCTGCTGCCACCATGGGTTTCTAAACCCATGTAGGAGGCTGGACTGGCTTGTAGTGATTACCAAGGGGTACTTGCACCTTGCACCAGGCCCAGTTATCCCTTATTAGTGTATAGGGTGTCTAGCAGCTTAGGCTGATAGATAATGGTAGCTTAGCAGAGCAGCTTAGGCTGAACTAGGAGACGTGTGAAGCTACTACAGTACCACAAGTGTCACTTGCACAATATCATAAGAAAACACAATACACAGTTATACTAAAAATAAAGGTACTTTATTTTTATGACAATATGCCAAAGTATCTCAGAGTGTACCCTCAGAGTGAGGATAGCAAATATACACAAGTTATATGTACACAATACCATAAATATGCAGTATAGTCTTAGAAAACAGTGCAAACAATGTATAGTTACAATAGGATGTAATGGGGACACATAGGGATAGGGGCAACACAAACCATATACTCCAAAAGTGGAATGCGAACCACGAATGGACCCCAAACCTATCTGACCTTGTAGAGGGTCGCTGGGACTATTAGAAAATAGTGAGAGTTAGAAAATTAGCCCTCCCCAAGACCCTGAAAAGTGAGTGCAAAGTGCACTGAAGTTCCCCCAAAGACAAAGAAGTTGTGATAGAGGAATAATGCAGGAAAGACACAAACCAACAATGCAACAACTGTGGATTTCCAATCTAGGGTACCTGTGGAACAAGGGGACCAAGTCCAAAAGTCACAAGCAAGTCGGAGATGGGCATATGCCCAGGAAATGCCAGCTGTGGATGCAAAGGAGCTTCTACTGGACAGAAGAAGCAAGGGTTTCTGCAGGAACAAAAAGGGCTAGAGACTTCCCCTTTGGTGGACAGATCCCTCTTGCCGTGGAAAGTCGTGCAGAAGTGTTTTCCCGCCGAAAGAACGCCAACAAGCCTTGCTAGCTGCAAATCGTGCGGTTAGCGTTTTTGGATGCTGCTGTGGCCCAGGAGGTCGCAAATTGGACCAGGAGGTAGAGGGGACGTCGAGCAAGACAAAGAGCCCTCTCAGCAGCAGGTAGCACCCGGAGAAGTGCCAGAAACAGGCACTAAGAGGATGCGTGAAACGGTGCTCACCCGAAGTTACACAAAGGAGTCCCACGTCACCGGAGACCAACTTAGAAAGTCGTGCAATGCAGGTTAGAGTGCCGTGGACCCAGGCTTGGCTGTGCACAAAGGATTTCCGCCGGAAGTGCACAGGGGCCGGAGTAGCTGCAAAAGTCACGGTTCCCAGCAATGCAGTCTAGCGAGATGAGGCAAGGACTTACCTCCACCAAACTTGGACTGAAGAGTCACTGGACTGTGGGGGCCACTTGGACACAGTTGCTGGATTTGAGGGACCTCGCTCGTCGTGCTGAGAGGAGACCCAAGGGACCGGTAATGCAGCATTTTGGTGCCTGTGGTTGCAGGGGGAAGATTCCGTCGACCCACGGGAGATTTCTTCGGACCTTCTGGTACAGAGAGGAGGTAGACTACCCCCACAGCATGCACAAGCAGGAAAACAGTCGAGAAGGAGGCAGGATCAGCGTTACAGAGTTGCAGTAGTCGTCTTTGCTACTATGTTGCAGGTTTGCAGGCTTCCAGCGCGGTCAGCAGTCGTTTCCTTATCAGAAGGTGAAGAGAGAGATGCAGAGGAACTCGGATGAGCTCTTGCATTCGTTATCTAAAGTTTCCCCAGAGACAGAGACCCTAAATAGCAAGAAAAGAGGGTTTGGCTACCTAGGAGAGAGGATAGGCTACTAACACCTGAAGGAGCCTATCAGAAGGAGTCTCTGACGTCACCTGGTGGCACTGGCCACTCAGAGCAGTCCAGTGTGCCAGCAGCACCTCTGTTTCCAAGATGGCAGAGGTCTGGAGCACACTGGAGGAGCTCTGGACACCTCCCAGGGGAGGTGCAGGTCAGGGGAGTGGTCACTCCCCTTTCCTTTATCCAGTTTCGTGCCAGAGCAGGGCTAAGGGGTCCCTGAACCGGTGTAGACTGGCTTATGCAGAATTGGGCACATCTGTGCCCAAGAAAGCATTTCCAGAGGCTGGGGAAGGCTACCCCTCCCCTGCCTTCACACCATTTTCCAAAGGGAGAGGGTGTAACACCCTCTCTCAGAGGAAGTCCTTTGTTCTGCCATCCTGGGACAAGCCTGGCTTGACCCCAGGGGGGCAGAAACCTGTCTGAGGGGTTGGCAGCAGCAGCAGCTGCAGTGAAACCCCAGGAAAGGCAGTTTGGCAGCAGTTTGGCAGTACCAGGGTCTGTGCTACAGACCACTGGGATTATGGAATTGTCCCAATAATGCCAGGATGGCATAGAGGGGGCAATTCCATGATCTTAGACATGTTACATGGCCATATTCGGAGTTACCATTGTGAAGCTACATATAGGTAGTGACCTATATGTAGTGCAGGCATGTAATGGTGTCCCCGCACTCACAAAGTTCAGGGAATTGGCCCTGAACAATGTGGGGGCACCTTGGCTAGTGCCAGGGTGCCCTCACACTAAGTAACTTTGCACCTAACCTTTACCAGGTAAAGGTTAGACATATAGGTGACTTATAAGTTACTTAAGTGCAGTGTAAAATGGCTGTGAAATAACGTGGACGTTATTTCACTCAGGATGCAGTGGCAGGCCTGTGTAAGAATTGTCAGAGCTCCCTATGGGTGGCAAAAGAAATGCTGCAGCCCATAGGGATCTCCTGGAACCCCAATACCCTGGGTACCTCAGTACCATATACTAGGGAATTATAAGGGTGTTCCAGAAAGCCAATGTAAATTGGTAAAATTGGTCACTAGCCTGTTAGTGACAATTTGAAAGAAATGAGAGAGCATAACCACTGAGGTTCTGATTAGCAGAGCCTCAGTGAGACAGTTAGTCACTACACAGGTAACACATTTAGGCACACTTATGAGCACTGGGGCCCTGGGTTACCAGGGTCCCAGTGACACATACAACTAAAACAACATATATACAGTGAAAAATGGGGTAACATGCTAGGCAAGATGGTATTTTCCTACACAACCCCCCCCCAAACGAAGGACAATAAGACTAGCCATGACCTGATGAGTCTTCATTGTCTAAGTGGAAATATCTGGAGAGTCCATCTGCATTGGAGTGGCTACTCCCAGGTCTATGTTCCACTGTATAGTCCATTCCCTGTAGGGATATGGACCACCTCAACAATTTAGGATGTTCCCCTTTCATTTGTTTTAGCCAAAGTAGAGGTTTGTGGTCTGTCTGAACAATGAAGTGAGTGCCAAACAGGTATGGCCTCAACTTCTTCAGAGCCCAGACCACAGCAAAGGCCTCCCTCTCTATGGCAGACCAACGCTTTTCTCTAGGGGTCAACCTCCTGCTAATAAAAGCAACAGGTTGATCCTGGCCCTCAGAATTAAGTTGTGATAGGACTGCCCCTTCTCCTAATTCAGATGCATCAGTTTGGACATATAATTTTTTAGAATAACAAGGGCTTTTCAGGACAGGTGCAGAGCACATGGCCTGCTTTAGCTCCTCAAAAGCTTTCTGACAGTTTGCTGTCCATAATACCTTTTTAGGCATCTTCTTGGAAGTGAGGTCATTAAGAGGGGCTGCAATGGAGCCATAGTTCTTAATGAACCTCCTGTAATACCCAGTGAGGCCTAGGAAGGCTCTCACCTGAGTCTGTGTAGTAGGGGGAACCCAATCAATAATTGTTTGGATTTTCCCCTGTAGTGGTGCAATCTGTTCCCCACCAACAAGGTGTCCCAGATAAACCACCTTACACTGCCCTATCTGGCACTTTGAAGCCTTGATAGTGACGCCTGCCTTTTGCAGGGCCTCTAAAACTTTCCATAGGTGGACCAGGTGATCATCCCAGCTGGAGCTAAAGACAGCTATATAGTCCAGATATGCTGCACTGAAAGCTTCCAGCCCTTGCAGGACTTTGTTCACCAGCCTCTGAAAAGTGGCAGGTGCATTCTTCAAACCAAAAGGCATTACTGTGAATTGGTAATGTCCTCCAATGGTTGAAAATGCAGTCTTAGGTTTAGCATCTTCTGATAATTTGATCTGCCAATACCCTGCAGTCAAATCAAAAGTGCTTAGATACTTGGCAGATGGCAGTGTATCTATGAGCTCATCTGCCCTGGGTATAGGGTGAGCATCAGTTTTGGTTACTAAGTTGAGACCTCTATAGTCTACACAAAACCGCATTTCCTTCTTTCCATCTTTGGAATGGGGTTTTGGTACCAGTACCACAGGAGAAGGCCATGGACTGTCAGAGTGCTCAACCACTCCTAGTTCTAACATTTTCTGGACCTCTTGCTTTATGCAGTCCCTGACATGGTCAGGCTGCCTATAGATCTTACTTTTGACAGGCAAGCTGTCTCCAGTATCTATAGTGTGCTCACACCAAGAAGTGGTACCTGGCACAGTAGAGAAGAGTTCAGAGAATTGATCTAGGAGGTTTATGCAATTGTCTTTCTGCTCAGCAGTAAGACAATCAGCCAAAACTACACCTTCCACAAGAGCATCTTGTTCTGTGGAAGAGAAGAGATCAGGTAGAGGATCACTGTCTTCTTCCTGTCCCTCATCAGTTGCCATGAGCAGGGTGAGATCAGCCCTGTCATAGTAGGGTTTCAGGCGGTTGACATGGAGCACCCTGAGGGGACTCCTGGCAGTGCCTAAGTCAACTAAGTAAGTGACTTCACCCTTTTTCTCAACAATTGTGTGGGGTCCACTCCATTTATCTTGGAGTGCTCTTGGGGCCACAGGCTCCAAGACCCACACATTCTGTCCTGGTTGGTACTGCACCAAAACAGCCTTCTGATCATGCCATTGCTTCTGGAGCTCTTGGCTGGCCTGAAGGTTCTTACTGGCCTTTTTCATATACTCAGCCATCCTTGATCTGAGGCCAAGTACATAATCCACAAAATCCTGCTTAGGAGCTTTTAAAGGTTGTTCCCAACCCTCCTTTACAAGTGTTAGTGGACCCCTAACAGGGTGTCCAAAAAGAAGTTCAAAGGGCCTAAAGCCCACTCCTTTCTGGGGTACCTCCCTGTAGGCAAAACGGAGGCATGGTAAAAGGATATCCCATCTCCTGCGAAGTTTTTCAGGGAGACCCATAATCATGCCTTTGAGAGTTTTGTTAAATCTCTCCACCAGTCCATTTGTTTGTGGATGATAGGGTGTTGTGAACTTATAAGTTACACCACACTCCTTCCACATGGCCTTTAAGTATGCAGACATGAAATTGCTTCCTCTGTCTGATACTACTTCCTTTGGGAAGCCCACCCTGGAAAATATTCCCAGGAGGGCCTTTGCCACTGCAGGAGCTGTAGTGGTCCTTAAAGGAATAGCTTCAAGGTATCTTGTGGCATGGTCCACTACCACCAAGATGAATCTATTGCCTGAAGCAGTAGGAGGGTCAAGGGGGCCAACTATGTCAACCCCTACCCTTTCAAAGGGAACCCCAACCACAGGCAGTGGAATAAGGGGTGCCTTTGGGGTGCCACCTGTCTTGCCACTGGCTTGACAGGTTTCACAGGACTTACAAAATTCTTTTGTGTCCTCAGACATCCTAGGCCAATGAAACAGGGGAACAAGCCTGTCCCAAGTTTTCATTTGTCCTAGATGCCCAGCTAGGGGAATGTCATGTGCCAGTGTTAGGAGGAACTTTCTGTACTCCTGAGGAATCACTAATCTCCTGGCAGCTCCAGGTTTAGGATCCCTATGCTCAGTGTACAAGAGGTTGTCCTCCCAGTAAACTCTGTGAGAGTCACTGACATCCCCATTAGCCAGTTTGACAGCTTGCTGTCTCAGACCCTCTAATGTGGGACAGGTTTGCTGTGCCACACTCAGCTCCTCTCTGGCAGGCCCACCTTCACCCAAAAGCTCAGCAGTATCTGCTTCAAGCTCCTCTGGTGTAGGTTCTGCACAGGGAGGGAATTCTTCTTCCTCTGAAGTTGAATCCACTGTAGAGGGAGGGATAGTAGGAAGTGGTTTGCTTCTACTAGCCCTAGCTTTAGGGAGCACTTGGTCCATTGTTCCAGGATCCAAGCTTCCCTGTCCTTTTTGCTTTTTGGCCTGAGCCCTTGTCAAAGCAAAAATATGACCTGGGATGCCCAGCATTGCTGCATGGGCCTCCAACTCCACATCTGACCAAGCTGATGTCTCCAAATCATTTCCTAGTAGACAGTCTACAGGTAAATCTGTGGCTACCACAACTTTCTTTGGACCAGTAAACCCCCCCCAGTTGAGATTAACAACAGCCATGGGGTGGCTAAGTGTGTTGTTGTGAGCATCGGTTACTTGGTACTGGTGACCAAGTAGGTGTTCTTCAGGGTGGACCAGTTTCTCTATGACCATAGTCACACTGGCACCAGTGTCCCTGTAGGCCTGAACCTCAACACCATTTATTAGGGGTAGCTGTTTGTACTTATCCATATTAAGGGGACAAGCAGCTAAGGTGGCTAAATCAATAGCCCCCTCAGAGACTAACACAGCCTCTGTGGCCTCCCTAACAAGGCCAACCCCAACTAAGTTACCAATAGTGAGCCCAGCTACTCCCTTGGATTGGCTATTAGTAGGTTTGCTCCCACCACCACTGCTATTAGTAGGGACACTAGGTGTAGCAGTAGGGGTTGTAGTGGTAGGAGCATTGGTGCCTTTCTTTGGACAACTGGAATCTGTTGTCCAATGGCCTTTTATCTTACATAAATAGCACCATGGTTTCTTTTCCTTGTTCTGATTAAAAGAGGATTTAGGCCCACCACCCCCACCAGAGTGTTTTTGTGGGCCTGATGAAGACTCATTTTTAGATTTGTCCCCACTCTTGTCTGAAGACTTACCATCCTTCTTTTTGTTGCCATCTTTGTCACCCCCTGTATGAACTTTTCTGTTCACCCTTGTTCTGACCCATTTGTCTGCCTTCTTTCCCAATTCTTGGGGAGAGGTCAGATCAGAGTCCACCAAGTACTGGTGCAACAAATCAGACACACAATTATTAAGAATATGCTCTCTCAGGATTAAGTTATACAGGCTGTCATAATCAGTAACTTTACTGCCATGTAACCACCCCTCCAAGGCCTTCACTGAATGGTCAATGAAATCAACCCAGTCTTGTGAAGACTCCTTTTTGGTCTCTCTGAACTTTATCCTGTATTGTTCAGTGGTTAAGTCATAACCATCCAGGAGTGCATTCTTAAGAACATGGAAATTATTGGCATCACTTTCTTTCACAGTAAGGAGCCTATCCCTACCTTTTCCACTAAATGATAGCCATAGGATAGCAGCCCACTGCCTTTGAGGGACATCCTGTACAACACAGGCCCTCTCAAGTGCAGCAAACCACTTGTTAATGTCATCCCCCTCCTTATAAGGGGGAACTATCTTGTGCAGATTCATGGAATCATGTTCTTTTACAGGATGACTATGGGGAATACTGCTGCTGCCACCATGGGTATCTAAACCCAACTTCTGTCTTTCCTTCTCTAGTTCAAAAAACTGTCTATCCAAATCCAGCTGTTGCTTTTTAAGCTTCAGACTGGTTTGTTCCACACTCAACTTATTGAGTTCCCTCTCTAACATTCTGTCATCAGGGTTGGTGGGAGGGACATTCCTAGATACAGAGGTATGATGGGAATGAACAGAAGGAGACCTGTCCCTTACAGAGGCCACCCTAACAGCTTGGCTGACAGTGTAATGTGAGAGCACATCATCTGTATGATGTGACTCCACCTCAGTACCAACTATGCTAGACTGTCTAGTAATGGACAGGCTAAGAAGTTTCTTTCCTGAATCTTTTCCTGGGGGAGTCCCTGGATCAGATTGGGAACCATTAGCTACTTTTTCAACAGATGGGGCACTTTTAGCCTTATCTTGTTCTCTAAGCATGTTAAGCAATAATTCCAAGGAAGGATTCTTCCCTACACTCAAACCTCTCTCTACACAGAGACTCCTTGCTCTTTTCCAGCTAAGGTTGTCATATGCAAGTTTGGACAGATCAACATTTTGGCCTGTGCCAGACATTTTTAGAGAGAGTTAAAGTGATAGAAAAAGAGAAAAAAGTTTTCAGAACTTTTTGGAAAGACAGAAAAAAAACTTTTTAAACTTTTAAGAACTTTTTGAAAGTTTAGAAGTACTTTTCAGCACTTTAGAAAAGAGTGAAAAGAGGAAATGCAAAACTTTTTAGCTATGTGTACACACACTGAACTTGTTTTGTATATTTTTCTCTTATGAAAAGTACAATGACAAGAGTGGTAAGTAGTCTCAAAGCACTTATCCCACCACTGCAAAACCAATGTAGGAGGCTGGACTGGCTTGTAGTGAGTACCAAGGGGTACTTGCACCTTGCACCAGGCCCAGGTATCCCTTATTAGTGTATAGGGTGTCTAGCAGCTTAGGCTGATAGATAATGGTAGCTTAGCAGAGCAGCTTAGGCTGAACTAGGAGACGTGTGAAGCTACTACAGTACCACAAGTGTCACTTGCACAATATCATAAGAAAACACAATACACAGTTATACTAAAAATAAAGGTACTTTATTTTTATGACAATATGCCAAAGTATCTCAGAGTGTACCCTCAGAGTGAGGATAGCAAATATACACAAGTTATATGTACACAATACCATAAATATGCAGTATAGTCTTAGAAAACAGTGCAAACAATGTATAGTTACAATAGGATGCAATGGGGACACATAGGGATAGGGGCAACACAAACCATATGCTCCAAAAGTGGAATGCGAACCACGAATGGACCCCAAACCTATCTGACCTTGTAGAGGGTCGCTGGGACTATTAGAAAATAGTGAGAGTTAGAAAATTAGCCCTCCCCAAGACCCTGAAAAGTGAGTGCAAAGTGCACTGAAGTTCCCCCAAAGACAAAGAAGTCGTGATAGAGGAATAATGCAGGAAAGACACAAACCAACAATGCAACAACTGTGGATTTCCAATCTAGGGTACCTGTGGAACAAGGGGACCAAGTCCAAAAGTCACAAGCAAGTCGGAGATGGGCATATGCCCAGGAAATGCCAGCTGTGGATGCAAAGGAGCTTCTACTGGACAGAAGAAGCAAGGGTTTCTGCAGGAACGAAAAGAGCTAGAGACTTCCCCTTGAGTGGACGGATCCCTCTCGCCGTGGAGAGTCGTGCAGAAGTGTTTTCCCGCCGAAAGAACTCCAACAAGCCTTGCTAGCTGCAAATCGTGCGGTTAGCGTTTTTGGACGCTGCTGTGGCCCAGGAGGGACCAGGAGGTCGCAATTTGGACCAGGAGGTAGAGGGGATGTCGAACAAGACAAGGAGCCCTCTCAGCAGCAGGTAGCACCCGGAGAAGTGCCAGAAACAGGCACTACAAGGATGCGTGAAACGGTGCTCACCCGAAGTTACACAAAGGAGTCCCACGTCGCCGGAGACCAACTTAGAAAGTCGTGCAATGCAGGTTAGTGTGCCGTGGACCCAGGCTTGGCTCTGCACAAAGGATTTCCGCCGGAAGTGCACAGGGGCCGGAGTAGCTGCAAAAGTCGCGGTTCCCAGCAATGCAGTCTAGCGAGGTGAGGCAAGGACTTACCTCCACCAAACTTGGACTGAAGAGTCACTGGACTGTGGGGGCTACTTGGACAGAGTTGCTGGATTCGAGGGACCTCGCTCGACGTGCTGAAGGAGACCCAAGGGACCGGTAATGCAGCTTTTTGGTGCCTGCGGTTGCAGGGGGAAGATTCCGTCGACCCACGGGAGATTTCTTTGGAGCTTTTGGTACAGAGAGGAGGCAGACTACCCCCACAGCATGCACAAGCAGGAAAACAGTCGAGAAGGCGGCAGGATCAGCGTTACAGAGTTGCAGTAGTCGTCTTTGCTACTATGTTGCAGGTTTGCAGGCTTCCAGCGCGGTCAGCAGTCGTTTCCTTATCAGAAGGTGAAGAGAGAGATGCAGAGGAACTCGGATGAGCTCTTGCATTCGTTATCTAAAGTTTCCCCAGAGACAGAGACCCTAAATAGCCAGAAAAGAGGGTTTGGCTACCTAGGAGAGAGGATAGGCTACTAACACCTGAAGGAGCCTATCAGAAGGAGTCTCTGACGTCACCTGGTGGCACTGGCCACTCAGAGCAGTCCTGTGTGCCAGCAGCACCTCTGTTTCCAAGATGGCAGAGGTCTGGAGCACACTGGAGGAGCTCTGGACACCTCCCAGGGGAGGTGCAGGTCAGGGGAGTGGTCACTCCCCTTTCCTTTGTCCAGTTTCGCGCCAGAGGAGGGCTAAGGGGTCCCTGAACCGGTGTAGACTGGCTTATGCAGAATTGGGCACATCTGTGCCCAAGAAAGCATTTCCAGAGGCTGGGGGAGGCTACCCCTCCCCTGCCTTCACACCATTTTCCAAAGGGAGAGGGTGTAACACCCTCTCTCAGAGGAAGTCCTTTGTTCAGCCATCCTGGGACAAGCCTGGCTTGACCCCAGGGGGGCAGAAACCTGTCTGAGGGGTTGGCAGCAGCAGCAGCTGCAGTGAAACCCCAGGAAAGGCAGTTTGGCAGTACCAGGGTCTGTGCTACAGACCACTGGGATCATGGAATTGTCCCAATAATCCCAGGATGGCATAGAGGGGGCAATTCCATGATCTTAGACATGTTACATGGCCATATTCGGAGTTACCATTGTGAAGCTACATATAGGTATTGACCTATATGTAGTGCACGCGTGTAATGGTGTCCCCGCACTCACAAAGTTCAGGGAATTGGCCCTGAACAATGTGGGGGCACCTTGGCTAGTGCCAGGGTGCCCTCACACTAAGTAACTTTGCACCTAACCTTTACCAGGTAAAGGTTAGACATATAGGTGACTTATAAGTTACTTAAGTGCAGTGTAAAATGGCTGTGAAATAACGTGGACGTTATTTCACTCAGGCTGCAGTGGCAGACCTGTGTAAGAATTGTCAGAGCTCCCTATGGGTGGCAAAAGAAATGCTGCAGCCCATAGGGATCTCCTGGAACCCCAATACCCTGGGTACCTCAGTACCATATACTAGGGAATTATAAGGGTGTTCCAGAAAGCCAATGTAAATTGGTAAAATTGGTCACTAGCCTGTTAGTGACAATTTGAAAGAAATGAGAGAGCATAACCACTGAGGTTCTGATTAGCAGAGCCTCAGTGAGACAGTTAGTCACTACACAGGTAACACATTCATGCACACTTATGAGCACTGGGGCCCTGGAGAACAGGGTCCCAGTGACACATACAACTAAAACAACATATATACAGTGAAAAATGGGGGTAACATGCCAGGCAAGATGGTACTTTCCTACAACCCAGTTTCTGTCTTTCCTTCTCTACTTCTAAAGACTATCTATCCAAATCCAGCTGTTGCTTCTTGAGCTTCAGTCTGGTTTGTTCCACTCTCAATCTATTGAGCTCCCTTTCTAACAATCTGTCATCAGGGTGGGTGGGAGGGACATGTCTAGAAACAGAAGTATGACGAGAAAGGACAGAAGGAGACCTGTCCCTAACAGATGGCACCCTAACAGCTTGGCTCACAGAGACATCACTTCTACTATGATGTGAGTGAATACTCTTACTGTGATGTGAGACCACACTATCAGTATGATGTGACTCAACCTCAGTACCAGCTATGCTAGGTTGTCTACTAGGGGGCAGGCTTGGAAGTTTCCCTCCCACCTCTTTTGCTAGGGGTGCCACAGAATCAGAGTGGGAACCATCAGCTAACTTTTCAACAGTTGTGCCAGCTCTGGCCTTATCCTGTTCAACAAGCATATTCACTAACAGTTCTCTAGAAGGATTCTTCCTTACACTTAAACCTCTATCTATGCAGAGACTCCTTGCTTCTTTCCAGCTAAGTTTATCATAAGCACGTTTGGACAGATCAACAGTTTGGCCTGTGCCAGACATTTTAGAAAGAGTTTAAGTGATAGAAAAAGTGAAGAAAAAGTTTTTCAGAACTTTTGGAAAGACAGAAAAAACTTTTTAAACTTTTTAAGAACTTTTAGAAATTTTAGAGGTACTTTTCAGCACTTAGAAAAGAGTGAAAAGAGGAAATGCAGAACTTTTTAGTTATGTGTACACACACTGAACTTGTTTTGTATATTTTTCTCTTATGAAAAGTACAATGACAAGAGTGGTAAGTAGTCTCAAAGCACTTATCCCACCGCTGCACAACCAATGTAGGAGGCTGGACTGGCTTGTAGTGAGTACCAAGGGGTACTTACACCTTGCACCAGGCTCAGGTATCCCTTATTAGTGTATAGGGTGTCTAGCAGCTTAGGCTGATAGATAATGGTAGCTTAGCAGAGCAGCTTAGGCTGAACTAGGAGACGTGTGAAGCTACTACAGTACCACTTAGTGTCATATGCACAATATCACAAGAAAACACAATACACAGTTATACTAAAAATAAAGGTACTTTATTTTTATGACAATATGCCAAAGTATCTTAGAGTGTACCCTCAGTATGAGGATAGCAAATATACACAAGATATATGTACACAATACCAAAAATATGCAGTATAGTCTTAGAAAACAGTGCAAACAATGTATAGTTACAATAGGATGCAATGGGGACACATAGGGATAGGGGCAACACAAACCATATACTCCAAAAGTGGAATGCGAACCACGAATGGACCCCAAACCTATGTGACCTTGTAGAGGGTCGCTCGGACTATTAGAAAATAGTGAGAGTTAGCAAAATAATCCTCCCCAAGACCCTGAAAAGTGAGTGCAAAGTGCACTAAAGTTCCCCTAAGGACAAAAGAGTCGTGTTAGAGGAATAATGCAGGAAAGACACAAACCAGCAATGCAACAACTGTGGATTTCCAATCTAGGGTACCTGTGGAACAAGGGGACCATGTCCAAAAGTCACAAGCAAGTCGGAGATGGACAGATGCCCAGGAAATGCCAGCTGCGGGTGCAAAGAAGCTTCGACTGGACAGAAGAAGCTGAGGTTTCTGCAAGAACGAAAAGGGCTAGAGACTTCCCCTTTGGTGGACAGATCCCTCTTGCCTTGGTGAGTCGTGCAGAAGTGTTTTTTACCGGAAGGACGACAACAAGCCTTGCTACATGCAAATCGTGCGTTTGGCGTTTTTGGACGCTGCTGGGGCCCAGGAGGGACCAGGAGGTCGCAAATTGGACCTGAGGAGAGAGGAGACGTCGAGCAAGACAAAGAACCCTCACTGAAGCAGGTAACTCCTAGACAAGTGCCAGAAACAGGCACTACAAGGATGCATGAAACCGTGCTCGCCGAAGTTGCACAAAGGAGTCCCACGTCGCCGGAGACCAACTTAGAAAGTCGTGCAATGCAGGTTAGAGTGCTGTGGACCCAGGCTTGGCTGTGCACGAAGGATTTCCGCCGGAAGTGCACAGGGGCCGGAGTAGCTGCAAAGTCACGGTTCCCAGCAATGCAGCCCAGCGAGGTGAGGCAAGGACTTACCTCCACCAAACTTGGACTGAAGAGTCACTGGACTATGGCGGTCACTTGGACAGAGTCGCTGGATTCGAGGGACCTCGCTCGTCGTGCTGAGAGGAGACCCAAGGGACCGGTAATGCAGCTTTTTGGTGCCTGCGGTTGCAGGGGGAAGATTCCGTCGACCCACGGGAGATTTCTTCGGAGCTTCTGGTGCAGAGAGGAGGCAGGCTACCCCCACAGCATGCACAAGCAGGAAAACAGTCGAGAAGGCGGCAGGATCAGCGTTACAGAGTTGCAGTAGTCGTCTTTGCTACTATGTTGCAGGTTTGCAGGCTTCCAGCGCGGTCAGCGGTCGTTTCCTTATCAGAAGGTGAAGAGAGAGATGCAGAGGAACTCGGATGAGCTCTTGCATTCGTTATCTAAAGTTTCCCCAGAGACAGAGACCCTAAATAGCCAGAAAAGAGGGTTTGGCTACTTAGGAGAGAGGATAGGCTACTAACACCTGAAGGAGCCTATCAGCAGGAGTCTCTGACGTCACCTGGTGGCACTGGCCACTCAGAGCAGTCCAGTGTGCCAGCAGCACCTCTGTTTCCAAGATGGCAGAGGTCTGGAGCACACTGGAGGAGCTCTGGACACGTCCCAGGGGAGGTGCAGGTCAGGGGAGTGGTCACTCCCCTTTCCTTTGTCCAGTTTCGCGCCAGAGCAGGGGCTAAGGGGTCCCTGAACCGGTGTAGACTGGCTTATGCAGAATTGGGCACATCTGTGCCCAAGAAAGCATTTCCAGAGGCTGGGGGAGGCTACTCCTCCCCTGCCTTCACACCATTTTCCAAAGGGAGAGGGTGTCACACCCTCTCTCAGAGGAAGTTCTTTGTTCTGCCATCCTGGGCCAGGCCTGGCTGGACCCCAGGAGGGCAGATGCCTGTCTGAGGGGTTGGCAGCAGCAGCAGCTGCAGTGAAACCCCAGGAAGGGCAGTTTGGCAGTACCAGGGTCTGTGCTACAGACCACTGGGATCATGGGATTGTGCCAACTATGCCAGGATGGCATAGAGGGGGCAATTCCATGATCATAGACATGTTACATGGCCATATTCGGAGTTACCATGGTGAAGCTACATATAGGTAGTGACCTATATGTAGTGCACGCGTGTAATGGTGTCCCGCACTCACAAAGTTCAGTGAATTGGCTCTGAACAATGTGGGGGCACCTTGGCTAGTGCCAGGGTGCCCTCACACTAAGTAACTTTGCACCTAACCTTTACCAGGTAAAGGTTAGACATATAGGTGACTTATAAGTTACTTAAGTGCAGTGTAAAATGGCTGTGAAATAACGTGGACGTTATTTCACTCAGGCTGCAGTGGCAGGCCTGTGTAAGAATTGTCAGAGCTCCCTATGGGTGGCAAAAGAAATGCTGCAGCCCATAGGGATCTCCTGGAACCCCAATACCCTGGGTACCTCAGTACCATATACTAGGGAATTATAAGGGTGTTCCAGTAAGCCAATGTAAATTGGTAAACATGGTCACTAGCCTGTTAGTGACAATTTAAAAGTAATGAGAGAGCATAACCACTGAGGTTCTGGTTAGCAGAGCCTCAGTGAGACAGTTAGGCACCACACAGGGAACATACACATGCACACCTATGAGCACTGGGGCCCTGTGTGACAGGGTCCCAGTGACACATACATATAGGCCACAAACCTATGAGCACTGGGGTCCTGACCAGCAGGATCCCAGTGACCCATAACAAACATACTGAAAACATAGTGTTTTCACTATGAGCACTGAGGCCTGGCTATCAGGATCCCAGTGAGACAGTGAAAACAGTGACAAACACCATGGCATACACTCACAAACAGGCCAAAAGTGGGGGTAACAAGGCTAGAAAGAGGCTACCTTCTCACACAACCCCCCCCCCAAACGAAGGACAATAAGGCTAACCTTGGCCAGTTGAGACTTTATTGTCTAAGTGGTGATAAGTAGAGAGTAGCTCTGCAATAGACTGGTTACTCCCTTTATCATCCACTATATGGTTACTTCCCTGTGGGGAACCACCCTGTTTGAAGTTTTTTAGCTAAGCAACAATGTGAAGATGTATTTTCAGAGTTTCTATCAGTAAGTTTTAGTTTAGAGCAGTGGGAATTGTCCACTGAACCTATTTGTAGTGATGGAAATGCCAGACAGGGATGCTGTCTCAGAAAAGCCATAGCTGGGCAAAAACTGTGTCCATCTGGCTGGAAGAGAGAACAGGGATGCTGTTTCTCTTGAGTTGGAGCAGGGCAGGGATGCTGTCCTATGAGCTCCACACTAGGGCAGGGATGCTGTCCTAAGTGTTGTGAGGTAGTGCAGGGTTTCTGCACTAAAGTTTCTCTGGGAGGGTTGGAGGGATGCTCCATGTTAACTAAAATGGTGCTGTTTTTCTCACCAATGTTAGTTATCCCACAGAGAGGTACTTCCACCTCAGGGAGTCCAGCTTTGCCAGCTGATGATTCCCTTGGAACAGGTGCCACCCCAGGAGAGGTTTCTCCCACCACAGGAATAGTATCCTGAATGGTAGGGTGGTTAGGGGATACTGTGATACCCTTTTTACCTGTTGATGGAGAGGGATCCTGAGTTTTCAGGCCTTCTCTCCTTTGCTTTTTCATTTCACTTGAAATGAGAGGGAACAATTCCTCAGGGATGCCCAGCATGGCTGCATGGGCATAAAACTCTACATCAGCCCAACCTGAGGCCTCTAGGTCATTACCTAAGAGACAGTCTACAGGTAAGCTAGGTGATACCACCACCTGCTTAGGGCCAGTAACTCCACCCCAACTAAACTGAATTATAGCTAAGGGAAGAAACTTAGTGGAGTTATGGACATCAATAATCTTATACTGTTGTCCAATGATGTGTTGTTCAGGAGGCACTAGGTTTTCAGTCACCAAAGTGAAACTGGCACCTGTGTCCCTGTAGGCCAAGGCCTCAACACCATTTATTGAAACTGTCTGCCTGTACTTATCCATTGTAAGGGGACACTCAGCCAGTGTGGCAAGGCCAGTGCCACTAGGTGTGACAGAAACTGTCTTGGGACTGATTACATCAGTTTCCACTATGGACCCATAAGTGAACCCAACTACACCCTTTGCTTGACTGTTGCCAGCAGTCCCACCACTAGTACCACTACTGCTAGGGGCACTAGAGCTTGATGTATTAGTGGTGGTAGGCTCAGGGGGTTTACCTGGACAGGACTTATCCCCTGGCCTATGGCCTCTGTTTTTACACACAAAGCACCAAGGCTTTTTAATGTGTGCAGGTTGGGAAGAAGAGGAAGAATTTGTTTTATCCCCACCCTCTGAAGAGTGTTTAAGATTTGAAGTGGGATCTTTGGTTTTACCCTTATCCCCATGCTTATCTTGAGATTTTTCACCATTTTTCTTCTTATTGCCATCTTTGTCACCCCCTGTATGAACTTTTCTGTTCACCCTTGTTCTGACCCATTTGTCTGCCTTCTTTCCCAATTCTTGGGGAGAGGTCAGATCAGAGTCTACCAGGTACTGGTGCAACAAATCAGACACACAATTATTAAGTATATGCTCTCTCAGGATTGTGTTATACAGGCTTTCATAATCAGTAACTTT
The DNA here is from genome assembly GCF_031143425.1 of Pleurodeles waltl. Taxonomy (NCBI): domain Eukaryota; kingdom Metazoa; phylum Chordata; class Amphibia; order Caudata; family Salamandridae; genus Pleurodeles; species Pleurodeles waltl. The sequence goes on along the minus strand of NC_090438.1, from coordinate 9,386,912 downwards.
ACTGCCATGTAACCACCCCTCCAAGGCCTTCACTGAATGGTCAATGAAATCAACCCAGTCTTGTGAAGACTCCTTTTTGGTCTCTCTGAACTTTATCCTGTACTGTTCAGTGGTTAAGCCATAACCATCCAGGAGTGCATTCTTAAGAACTTGGAAATTATTAGCATCATTTTCTTTCACAGTAAGGAGCCTATCCCTACCTTTTCCACTAAATGATAGCCATAGGATAGCAGCCCACTGCCTTTGAGGGACATCTTGTACAACACAGGCCCTCTCAAGTGCAGCAAACCACTTGTTAATGTCATCCCCCTCCTTATAAGGGGGAACTATCTTGTGCAGATTCCTGGAATCATGCTCTTTTGCAGGATGACTATTGGGAATACTGCTGCTGCCACCATGGGTTTCTAAACCCAACTTCTGTCTTTCCTTCTCTAATTCAAAAGACTGTCTATCCAAATCCAGCTGTTGCTTTTTAAGCTTCAGTCTGGTTTGTTCCACCCTCAACTTATTGAGTTCCCTCTCTAACATTCTGTCATCAGGGTTGGTGGGAGGGACATTTCTAGAAACAGAGCTATGATGGGAATGAACAGAAGGAGACCTGTCCCTTACAGAAGGCACCCTAACAGCTTGGTTTACAGAAACATTACTACCAGTATGGTGAGAATAAATGCTTTTGCTATGATGTGAGACAACACTATTTATTTGGTGTGGCTCATTATCATTACCATCTATGCTAGATTGTCTAGTAATGGGCAGGCTAGGAAGTTTCTTTTATAAAATCTTTTCCTGGGGGAGTCCCTGAATCAGATTGGGAACTATTAGGTACTTTTTCAACAGCTGGGGCACCTGTGGCCTTATCCTGTTCTCTAAGCATATTAAGTAACAGTTCCAAGGAAGGATTCTTCCCTACACTCAAACCTCTCTCTATACAGAGACTCCTTGCTCTTTTCCAGCTAAGGTTGTCATATGCAAGTTTGGACAGATCAACACTTTGGCCTGTGCCAGACATTTTTTAGAGAGAGTTAAAGTGATAGAGAAAGAGAAAAAAGTTTTCAGAACTTTTTGGAAAGACAGAAAAAAACTTTTTAAACTTTTAAGAACTTTTTGAAAGTTTAGGAGTACTTTTCAGCACTGAGAAAAGAGTGAAAAGAGGAAATGCAAAACTTTTTGGCTATGTGTATATACACTGACCTTGTTTTGTATATTTTTCTCTTATGAAAAGTACAATGACAAGAGTGGTAAGTAGTCTCAAGCACTTATCCCACCACTGCACAACCAATGTAGGAGGCTGGACTGGCTTGTAGTGAGTACCAAGGGGTACTTGCACCTTGCACCAGGCCCAGTTATCCCTTATTAGTGTATAGGGTGTCTAGCAGCTTAGGCTGATAGATAATGGTAGCTTAGCAGAGCAGCTTAGGCTGAACTAGGAGACGTGTGAAGCTACTACAGTACCACTTAGTGTCATATGCACAATATCACAAGAAAACACAATACACAGTTATACTAAAAATAAAGGTACTTTATTTTTATGACAATATGCCAAAGTATCTTAGAGTGTACCCTCAGTGAGAGGATAGGAAATATACACAAGATCTATATACACAATAGCAAAAATATGCAGTATAGTCTTAGAAAACAGTGCAAACAATGTATAGTTACAATAGGATGCAATGGGGAAACATAGGGATAGGGGCAACACAAACCATATACTCCAAAAGTGGAATGCGAACCACGAATGGACCCCAAACCTATGTGACCTTGTAGAGGGTCGCTGGGACTATTAGAAAATAGTGAGAGTTAGCAAAATAACCCTCCCCAAGACCCTGAAAAGTGAGTGCACTAAAGTTCCCCTAAGGACAAAAGAGTCGTGTTAGAGGAATAATGCAGGAAAGACAAAAACCAGCAATGCAACAACTGTGGATTTCCAATCTAGGGTACCTGTGGAACAAGGGGACCAAGTCCAAAAGTCACAAGCAAGTCGGAGATGGCCAGATGCCCAGGAAATGCCAGCTGCGGGTGCAAAGAAGCTTCGACTGGACAGAAGAAGCTGAGGTTTCTGCAGGAACGAAAAGGGCTAGAGACTTTCCCTTTGGTGGACGGATCCCTCTTGCCTTTGAGAGTCGTGCAGAAGTGATTTCCCGCCGGAAGGGCGCCAACAAGCCTTGCTACACGCAAATCGTGCGTTTGGCGTTTTTGGACGCTGCTGGGGCCCAGGAGGGACCAGGAGGTCGCAAATTGGACCTGAAGAGAGAGGAGACGTCGCGCAAGACAAAGAGCCCTCACTGAAGCAGGTAGCACCCGGAGAAGTGCCAGAAACAGGCACTACGAGGATGCGTGAAACGGTGCTCGCCGAAGTTGCACAAAGGAGTCCCACGTCGCCGGAGACCAACTTAGAAAGTCGTGCAATGCAGGTTAGAGTGCCGTGGACCCAGGCTTGGCTGTGCACAAAGGATTTCCGCCGGAAGTGCACAGGGGCCGGAGTAGCTGCAAAGTCGCGGTTCTCAGCAATGCAGCCCAGCGAGGTGAGGCAAGGACTTACCTCCACCAAACTTGGAATGAAGAGTCACTGGACTGTGGGGGTCACTTGGACAGAGTCGCTGGATTCAAGGGACCTCGCTCGTCGTGCTGAGAGGAGACCCAAGGGACAGGTAATGCAGCTTTTTGGTGCCTGCGGTTGCAGGGGGAAGATTCCGTCGACCCACGGGAGATTTCTTCGGAGCTTCTGGTGCAGAGAGGAGGCAGGCTACCCCCACAGCATGCACAAGCAGGAAAACAGTCGAGAAGGCGGCAGGATCAGCGTTACAGAGTTGCAGTAGTCGTCTTTGCTACTATGTTGCAGGTTTGCAGGCTTCCAGCGTGGTCAGCGGTCGTTTCCTTATCAGAAGGTGAAGAGAGAGATGCAGAGGAACTCGGATGAGCTCTTGCATTCGTTATCTAAAGTTTCCCCAGAGACAGAGACCCTAAATAGCCAGAAAAGAGGGTTTGGCTACTTAGGAGAGAGGATAGGCTACTAACACCTGAAGGAGCCTATCAGCAGGAGTCTCTGACGTCACCTGGTGGCACTGGCCACTCAGAGCAGTCCAGTGTGCCAGCAGCACCTCTGTTTCCAAGATGGCAGAGGTCTGGAGCACACTGGAGGAGCTCTGGACACCTCCCAGGGGAGGTGCAGGTCAGGGGAGTGGTCACTCCCCTTTCCTTTGTCCAGTTTCGCGCCAGAGCAGGGGCTAAGGGGTCCCTGAACCGGTGTAGACTGGCTTATGCAGAATTGGGCACATCTGTGCCCAAGAAAGCATTTCCAGAGGCTGGGGGAGGCTACTCCTCCCCTGCCTTCACACCATTTTCCAAAGGGAGAGGGTGTCACACCCTCTCTCAGAGGAAGTTCTTTGTTCTGCCATCCTGGGCCAGGCCTGGCTGGACCCCAGGAGGGCAGATGCCTGTCTGAGGGGTTGGCAGCAGCAGCAGCTGCAGTGAAACCCCAGGAAGGGCAGTTTGGCAGTACCAGGGTCTGTGCTACAGACCACTGGGATCATGGGATAATTCCCTAGTATATGGTACTGAGGTACCCAGGGTATTGGGGTTCCAGGAGATCCCTATGGGCTGCAGCATTTCTTTTGCCACCCATAGGGAGCTCTGACAATTCTTACACAGGCCTGCCACTGCAGCCTGAGTGAAATAACGTCCACGTTATTTCACAGCCATTTTACACTGCACTTAAGTAACTTATAAGTCACCTATATGTCTAACCTTTACCTGGTAAAGGTTAGGTGCAAAGTTACTTAGTGTGAGGGCACCCTGGCACTAGCCAAGGTGCCCCCACATTGTTCAGAGCCAATTCACTGAACTTTGTGAGTGCGGGGACACCATTACACGCGTGCCCTACATATAGGTCACTACCTATATGTAGCTTCACCATGGTAACTCCGAATATGGCCATGTAACATGTCTATGATCATGGAATTGCCCCCTCTATGCCATCCTGGCATTGTTGGTACAATTCCATGATCCCAGTGGTCTGTAGCACAGACCCTGGTACTGCCAGACTGCCCTTCCTGGGGTTTCACTGCAGCTGCTGCTGCTGCCAACCCCTCAGACAGGCAGCTGCCCTCCTGGGGTCCAGCCAGGCCTGGCCCAGGATGGCAGAACAAAGAACTTCCTCTGAGAGAGGGTGTGACACCCTCTCCCTTTGGAAAATGGTGTGAAGGCAGGGGAGGAGTAGCCTCCCCCAGCCTCTGGAAATGCTTTGTTGGGCACAGATGTGCCCAATTCTGCATAAGCCAGTCTACACCGGTTCAGGGACCCCTTAGCCCCTGCTCTGGCGCGAAACTGGACAAAGGAAAGGGGAGTGACCACTCCCCTGACCTGCACCTCCCCTGGGAGGTGTCCAGAGCTCCTCCAGTGTGCTCCAGACCTCTGCCATCTTGGAAACAGAGGTGTTGCTGGCACACTGGACTGCTCTGAGTGGCCAGTGCCACCAGGTGACGTCAGAGACTCCTTGTGATAGGCTCCTTCAGGTGTTAGTAGCCTTTCCTCTCTCCTAGGTAGCCAAACCCTCTTTTCTGGCTATTTAGGGTCTCTGTCTCTGGGGAAACTTTAGATAACGAATGCATGAGCTCAGCCGAGTTCCTCTGCATCTCCCTCTTCACCTTCTGATAAGGAATCGACCGCTGACCGCGCTGGAAGCCTGCAAACCTGCAACATAGTAGCAAAGACGACTACTGCAACTCTGTAACGCTGATCCTGCCGCCTTCTCGACTGTTTTCCTGCTTGTGCATGCTGTGGGGGTAGTCTGCCTCCTCTCTGCACCAGAAGCTCCGAAGAAATCTCCCGTGGGTCGACGGAATCTTCCCCCTGCAACCGCAGGCACCAAAAAGCTGCATCTCCGGTCCCTTGGGTCTCCTCTCAGCACGACGAGCGAGGTCCCTCGAATCCAGCAACACCGTCCAAGTGACCCCCACAGTCCAGTGACTCTTCAGCCCAAGTTTGGTGGAGGTAAGTCCTTGCCTCACCTCGCTGGGCTGCATTGCTGGGAACCGCGACTTTGCAAGCTACTCCGGCCCCTGTGCACTTCCGGCGGAAATCCTTCGTGCACAGCCAAGCCTGGGTCCACGGCACTCTAACCTGCATTGCACGACTTTCTAAGTTGGTCTCCGGCGACGTGGGACTCCTTTGTGCAACTTCGGCGAGCACCGTTTCACGCATCCTCGTAGTGCCTGTTTCTGGCACTTCTCCGGGTGCTACCTGCTTCAGTGAGGGCTCTTTGTCTTGCTCGATGTCCCCTCTCTCAGCAGGTCCAATTTGCGACCTTCTGGTCCCTCCTGGGCCCCAGCAGCGTCCAAAAACGCCAAACGCACGATTTGCGTGTAGCAAGGCTTGTTGGCGTCCATCCGGCGGGAAAACACCTCTGCACGACTCTCCAAAGCGTGGGGGATCCATCCTCCAAAGGGGAAGTCTCTAGCCCTTGTCGTTCCTGCAGTATTCACAGTTCTTCAGCCTAGTAAGAGCTTCTTTGCACCAACGGCTGGCATTTCTTGGGCATCTGCCCATCTCCGAGCTGCTTGTGACTTTTGGACTTGGTCCCCTTGTTCCACAGGTACCTTCAGACAGGAATCCATCGTTGTTGCATTGCTGATTTGTGTTTTCCTTGCATTCTCCCTCTAACACGACTATTTTGTCCTTAGGGGAACTTTAGTGCACTTTGCACTCACTTTTCAGGGTCTTGGGGAGGGTTATTTTTCTAACTCTCACTATTTTCTAATAGTCCCAGCGACCCTCTACAAGGTCACATAGGTTTGGGGTCCATTCGTGGTTCGCATTCCACTTTTGGAGTATATGGTTTGTGTTGCCCCTATCCCTATGTTTCCCCATTGCATCCTATTGTAACTATACATTGTTTGCACTGTTTTCTAAGACTATACTGCATATTTTTGCTATTGTGTATATATATCTTGTGTATATTTCCTATCCTCTCACTGAGGGTACACTCTAAGATACTTTGGCATATTGTCATAAAAATAAAGTACCTTTATTTTTAGTATAACTGTGTATTGTGTTTTCTTATGATATTGTGCATATGACACTAAGTGGTACTGTAGTAGCTTCACACGTCTCCTAGTTCAGCCTAAGCTGCTCTGCTAAGCTACCATTATCTATCAGCCTAAGCTGCTAGACACCCTATACACTAATAAGGGATAACTGGGCCTGGTGCAAGGTGCAAGTACCCCCTGGTACTCACTACAAGCCAGTCCAGCCTCCTACATTGGTTGTGCAGTGGTGGGATAAGTGCTTTGAGACTACTTACCACTCTTGTCATTGTACTTTTCATAAGAGAAAAATATACAAAACAAGGTCAGTGTATATACACATAGCCAAAAAGTTTTGCATTTCCTCTTTTCACTCTTTTCTAAGTGCTGAAAAGTACTTCTAAACTTTCAAAAAGTTCTTAAAAGTTTAAAAAGTTTTTTTCTGTCTTTCCAAAAAGTTCTGAAAACTTTTTTCTCTTTGTCTATCACTTTAACTCTCTCTAAAAATGTCTGGCACAGGCCAAAAAGTTGAACTGTCCAAACTTGCATATGATCACCTTAGCTGGAAAGGAGCAAGGAGTCTCTGCATAGAGAGAGGTTTGAGTGTAGGGAAGAATCCTTCCTTAGAACTGTTAATTAATATGCTTAGAGTACAGGATAAGGCCATAAGTGCCCAATCTGTAGAAAAAGTAGCTAATGGTTCTCAATCTGATCCAGGGACTCCCCCAGGAAAAGGTTCAGGAAAGAAACTTCTCAGCCTGCCCATTACTAGACAGTCTAGCATAGTTGGTACAGAGGTTGAATCACATCATACTGATGATGTGCTCTCACATTATACTGGTAGCCAAGCTGTTAGGGTGCCCTCTGTAAGGGACAGGTCTCCTTCTGTTCATTCCCATCATACCTCTGTATCTAGAAATGTCCCTCCCACCCACCCTGATGACAGATTGTTAGAAAGGGAGCTCAATAGATTGAGAGTGGAACAAACTAGACTGAAGCTCAAGAAGCAACAGCTGGATTTGGATAGACAGTCTTTAGAAATAGAGAGGGAAAGACAGAAGTTGGGTTTAGATACCCATGGTGGCAGCAGCAGTATTCCCCATAGTCATCCTGCAAAAGAGCATGATTCCAGGAATCTGCACAAGATAGTTCCCCCTTATAAGGAGGGGGATGACATTAACAAGTGGTTTGCTGCACTTGAGAGGGCCTGTGTTGTACAGGATGTCCCTCAAAGGCAGTGGGCTGCTATCCTATGGCTATCATTTAGTGGAAAGGGTAGGGATAGACTCCTTACTGTGAAAGAAAGTGATGCCAATAATTTTACAGTTCTTAAGAATGCACTCCTGGATGGTTATGGCTTAACCACTGAACAGTACAGGATAAAGTTCAGAGAGACCAAAAAGGAGTCTTCACAAGACTGGGTTGATTTCATTGACCATTCAGTGAAGGCCTTGGAGGGGTGGTTACATGGCAGTAAAGTTACTGATTATGAAAGCCTGTATAACACAATCCTGAGAGAGCATATACTTAATAATTGTGTGTCTGATTTGTTGCACCAGTACCTGGTAGACTCTGATCTGACCTCTCCCCAAGAATTGGGAAAGAAGGCAGACAAATGGGTCAGAACAAGGGTGAACAGAAAAGTTCATACAGGGGGTGACAAAGATGGCAATAAGAAGAAAGATGGTGAAAAATCTCAAGATAAGCATAGGGATAAGGGTAAAACCAAAGATCCCACTTCAAATCTTAAACACTCTTCAGAGGGTGGGGATAAAACAAATTCTTCCTCTTCTTCCCAACCTGCACACATTAAAAAGCCTTGGTGCTTTGTGTGTAAAAACAGAGGCCATAGGCCAGGGGATAAGTCCTGTCCAGGTAAACCCCCTGAGCCTACCACCACTAATACATCAATCTCTAGTGCCCCTAGCAGTAGTGGTACTAGTGGTGGGACTGCTGGCAACAGTCAAGCAAAGGGTGTAGTTGGGTTCACTTATGGGTCCATAGTGGAAACTGATGTAATCAGTCCCAAGACAGTTTCTGTCACACCTAGTGGCATTGGCCTTGCCACACTGGCTGCTTGTCCCCTTACAATGGATAAGTACAGGCAGACAGTTTCAATAAATGGTGTTGAGGCCTTGGCCTACAGGGACACAGGTGCCAGTTTCACTTTGGTGACTGAAAACCTAGTGCCTCCTGAACAACACATCATTGGACAACAGTATAAGATTATTGATGTCCATAACTCCACTAAGTTTCTTCCCTTAGCTATAATTCAGTTTAGTTGGGGTGGAGTTACTGGCCCTAAGCAGGTGGTGGTATCACCTAGCTTACCTGTAGACTGTCTCTTAGGTAATGACCTAGAGACCTCAGGTTGGGCTGATGTAGAGTTTTATGCCCATGCAGCCATGCTGGGCATCCCTGAGGAATTGTTCCCTCTCATTTCAACTGAAATGAAAAAGCAAAGGAGAGAAGGCCTGAAAACTCAGGATCCCTCTCCATCAACAGGTAAAAAGGGTATCACAGTATCCCCTAACCACCCTACCATTCAGGATACCATTCCTGTGGTGGGAGAAACCTCTCCTGGGGTGGCACCTGTTCCAAGGGAATCATCAGCTAGCAAAGCTGGACTCCCTGAGGTGGAAGTACCTCTCTGTGGGATAACTAACATTGGTGAGAAAAAGAGCACCATTTTAGTTAACATGGAGCATCCCTCCAACCCTCCCAGAGAAACTTTAGTGCAGAAACCCTGCACTGCCTCACAACACTTAGGACAGCATCCCTGCCCTAGTGTGGAGCTGATAGGACAGCATCCCTGCCCTGCTCCAACCCAAGAGAAACAGCATCCCTGTTCTCTCTTCCAGCCATATGGACAAAGTTTTTGCCCAGCTATGGCTTTTCTGAGACAGCATCCCTGTCTGGCATTTCCATCACTACAAATAGGTTCAGTGGACAATTCCCACTGCTCTAAACTAAAACTTACTGATAGAAACTCTGAAAATACATCTTCACATTGTTGCTTAGCTAAAAAACTTCAAACAGGGTGGTTTACATCCCCACAGGGAAGTAACCATATAGTGGATGATAAAGGGAGTAACCAGTCTATTGCAGAGCTACTCTCTACTTATCACCACTTAGACAATAAAGTCTCAACTGGCCAAGGTTAGCCTTATTGTCCTTCGTTTGGGGGGGGGGTTGTGTGAGAAGGTAGCCTCTTTCTAGCCTTGTTACCCCCACTTTTGGCCTGTTTGTGAGTGTATGTCAGGGTGTTTGTCACTGTTTTCACTGTCTCACTGGGAACCTGATAGCCAGGCCTCAGTGCTCATAGTGAAAACACCATGTTTTCAGTATGGTTGTTATGTGTCACTGGGATCCTGCTGGTCAGGACCCCAGTGCTCATAGGTTTGTGGCCTATATGTATGTGTCACTGGGACCCTGTCACACAGGACCCCAGTGCTCATAGGTGTGCATGTATGTGTTCCCTGTGTGGTGCCTAACTGTCTCACTGAGGCTCTGCTAACCAGAACCTCAGTGGTTATGCTCTCTCATTACTTCCAAATTGTCACTGACAGGCTAGTGACCATTTTTACCAATTTTCATTGGCTTACTGGAACACCCTTATAATTCCCTAGTATATGGTACTGAGGTACCCAGGGTATTGGGGTTCCAGGAGATCCCTATGGGCTGCAGCATTTCTTTTGCCACCCATAGGGAGCTCTGACAATTCTTACACAGGCCTGCCACTGCAGCCTGAGTGAAATAACGTCCACGTTATTTCACAGCCATTTTACACTGCACTTAAGTAACTTATAAGTCACCTATATGTCTAACCTTTACCTGGTAAAGGTTAGGTGCAAAGTTACTTAGTGTGAGGGCACCCTGGCACTAGCCAAGGTGCCCCCACATTGTTCAGAGCCAATTCACTGAACTTTGTGAGTGCGGGGACACCATTACACGCGTGCCCTACATATAGGTCACTACCTATATGTAGCTTCACCATGGTAACTCCGAATATGGCCATGTAACATGTCTATGATCATGGAATTGCCCCCTCTATGCCATCCTGGCATTGTTGGTACAATTCCATGATCCCAGTGGTCTGTAGCACAGACCCTGGTACTGCCAGACTGCCCTTCCTGGGGTTTCACTGCAGCTGCTGCTGCTGCCAACCCCTCAGACAGGCAGCTGCCCTCCTGGGGTCCAGCCAGGCCTGGCCCAGGATGGCAGAACAAAGAACTTCCTCTGAGAGAGGGTGTGACACCCTCTCCCTTTGGAAAATGGTGTGAAGGCAGGGGAGGAGTAGCCTCCCCCAGCCTCTGGAAATGCTTTGTTGGGCACAGATGTGCCCAATTCTGCATAAGCCAGTCTACACCGGTTCAGGGACCCCTTAGCCCCTGCTCTGGCGCGAAACTGGACAAAGGAAAGGGGAGTGACCACTCCCCTGACCTGCACCTCCCCTGGGAGGTGTCCAGAGCTCCTCCAGTGTGCTCCAGACCTCTGCCATCTTGGAAACAGAGGTGCTGCTGGCACACTGGACTGCTCTGAGTGGCCAGTGCCACCAGGTGACGTCAGAGACTCCTTGTGATAGGCTCCTTCAGGTGTTAGTAGCCTTTCCTCTCTCCTAGGTAGCCAAACCCTCTTTTCTGGCTATTTAGGGTCTCTGTCTCTGGGGAAACTTTAGATAACGAATGCATGAGCTCAGCCGAGTTCCTCTGCATCTCCCTCTTCACCTTCTGATAAGGAATCGACCGCTGACCGCGCTGGAAGCCTGCAAACCTGCAACATAGTAGCAAAGACGACTACTGCAACTCTGTAACGCTGATCCTGCCGCCTTCTCGACTGTTTTCCTGCTTGTGCATGCTGTGGGGGTAGTCTGCCTCCTCTCTGCACCAGAAGCTCCGAAGAAATCTCCCGTGGGTCGACGGAATCTTCCCCCTGCAACCGCAGGCACCAAAAAGCTGCATCTCCGGTCCCTTGGGTCTCCTCTCAGCACGACGAGCGAGGTCCCTCGAATCCAGCAACACCGTCCAAGTGACCCCCACAGTCCAGTGACTCTTCAGCCCAAGTTTGGTGGAGGTAAGTCCTTGCCTCACCTCGCTGGGCTGCATTGCTGGGAACCGCGACTTTGCAAGCTACTCCGGCCCCTGTGCACTTCCGGCGGAAATCCTTCGTGCACAGCCAAGCCTGGGTCCACGGCACTCTAACCTGCATTGCACGACTTTCTAAGTTGGTCTCCGGCGACGTGGGACTCCTTTGTGCAACTTCGGCGAGCACCGTTTCACGCATCCTCGTAGTGCCTGTTTCTGGCACTTCTCCGGGTGCTACCTGCTTCAGTGAGGGCTCTTTGTCTTGCTCGACGTCCCCTCTCTCTGCAGGTCCAATTTGCGACCTTCTGGTCCCTCCTGGGCCCCAGCAGCGTCCAAAAACGCCAAACGCACGATTTGCGTGTAGCAAGGCTTGTTGGCGTCCATCCGGCGGGAAAACACCTCTGCACGACTCTCCAAGGCGTGGGGGATCCATCCTCCAAAGGGGAAGTCTCTAGCCCTTGTCGTTCCTGCAGTATTCACAGTTCTTCAGCCTAGTAAGAGCTTCTTTGCACCAACCGCTGGCATTTCTTGGGCATCTGCCCATCTCCGAGCTGCTTGTGACTTTTGGACTTGGTCCCCTTGTTCCACAGGTACCTTCAGACAGGAATCCATCGTTGTTGCATTGCTGATTTGTGTTTTCCTTGCATTCTCCCTCTAACACGACTATTTTGTCCTTAGGGGAACTTTAGTGCACTTTGCACTCACTTTTCAGGGTCTTGGGGAGGGTTATTTTTCTAACTCTCACTATTTTCTAATAGTCCCAGCGACCCTCTACAAGGTCACATAGGTTTGGGGTCCATTCGTGGTTCGCATTCCACTTTTGGAGTATATGGTTTGTGTTGCCCCTATCCCTATGTTTCCCTATTGCATCCTATTGTAACTATACATTGTTTGCACTGTTTTCTAAGACTATACTGCATATTTTTGCTATTGTGTATATATATCTTGTGTATATTTCCTATCCTCTCACTGAGGGTACACTCTAAGATACTTTGGCATATTGTCATAAAAATAAAGTACCTTTATTTTTAGTATAACTGTGTATTGTGTTTTCTTATGATATTGTGCATATGACACTAAGTGGTACTGTAGTAGCTTCACACGTCTCCTAGTTCAGCCTAAGCTGCTCTGCTAAGCTACCATTATCTATCAGCCTAAGCTGCTAGACACCCTATACACTAATAAGGGATAACTGGGCCTGGTGCAAGGTGCAAGTACCCCCTGGTACTCACTACAAGCCAGTCCAGCCTCCTACACCGTAAGCCAATGTAAATTGGTAAAAATGGTCACTAGCCTGTTAGTGACAATTTAAAAGTAATGAGAGAGCATAACCACTGAGGTTCTGGTTAGCAGAGCCTCAGTGAGACAGTTAGGCACCACACAGGGAACATATACATGCACACCTATGAGCACTGGGGCCCTGTATGACAGGGTCCCAGTGACACATACATATAGGCCACAAACCTATGAGCACTGGGGTCCTGACCAGCAGGATCCCAGTGACCCATAACAAACATACTGAAACCATAGTGTTTTCACTATGAGCACTGAGGCCTGGCTATCAGGATCCCAGTGAGACAGTGAAAACAGTGACAAACACCCTGGCATACACTCACAAACAGGCCAAAAGTGGGGGTAACAAGGCTAGAAAGAGGCTACCTTCTCACAACAAGCAACTACCCCTAATAAATGGTGTTGAGGTTCAGGCCTACAGGGACACCGGTGCCAGTGTTACAATGGTAATAGAGAAACTGGTCCACCCTGAACAACACCTACTTGGTCACCAGTACCAAGTAACCGATGCTCACAACAACACACTTAGCCACCCCATGGCTGTTGTAAATCTCAACTGGGCGGGGGTTACTGGTCCAAAGAAAGTTGTGGTAGCCTCAGATTTACCTGTACACTGTCTACTAGGAAATGATTTGGAGACATCAGCTTGGTCAGATGTGGAGTTGGAGGCCCATGCAGCAATGCTGGGCATCCCAGGGCATATTTTTGCTTTAACCAGGGCTCAGGCCAAAAAGCAAAAAGGACAGGGAAACTTGAATTCTGGAACAATGGACCAAGTGCTCCCTAAAGCTAGGGCTAGTAGAAGTAAAACACTACCTACTATACCTCCCTCTACAGTGGATTCTTGTTCTGAGGAAGTAGAATTTCCACCCTGTGCAGAACCTACACCAGAGGAGCTGGAAGCAGACACTGCTGAGCTCTTGGGTGAAGGGGGGCCTGCCAGGGAGGAGCTGAGTGTGGCACAGCAGACCTGTCCCACACTAGAGGGTCTAAGACAGCAAGCTGTCAAACAAGCAAATGGGGATGTCAGTGACTCTCACAGAGTTTACTGGGAGGACAACCTCTTGTACACTGAAGCAAGGGATCCAAAACATGGAGCTGCCAGGAGATTGGTGATTCCTCAGGGGTACAGAAAGTTCCTCCTAACTCTTGCTCACGACATTCCCTTAGCTGGACATTTGGGGCAAATGAAAACTTGGGACAGGCATGTTCCCTTGTTTCATTGACCTAGAATGTCTGAGGACACAAAATAATTTTGTAAGTCCTGTGAAACCTGTCAAGCCAGTGGCAAGACAGGTGGCACCCCAAAAGCACCCCTTATTCCACTGCCTGTGGTTGGGGTTCCCTTTGAAAGGGTAGGGGTTGACATAGTTGGCCCCCTTGACCCTCCTACTGCTTCAGGCAATGGGTTTATCTAAGTGGTAGTGGACCATGCCACCAGATATCCTGAAGCAATTCCTCTAAGGACCACTACAGCTCCTGCAGTGGCAAAGGCCCTCCTGGGAATCTTTTCCAGGGTGGGCTTCCCAAAAGAGGTGGTATCAGACAGGGGAAGCAATTTCATGTCTGCTGACTTAAAGGCCATGTGGAAGGAGTGTGCGGTGACATACAAGTTCACCACACCCTATCACCCACAAACAAATGGACTGGTGGAGAGATTTAATAAAACTCTCAAAGGCATGATTATGGGACTCCCTGAAAAACTCCGCAGGAGATGGGATATCCTACTACCATGCCTCCTTTTTGCTTACAGGGAGGTACCCCAGAAAGGAGTGGGCTTCAGCCCCTTTGAACTTCTTTTTGGTCACCCTGTGAGAGGTCCTCTAACACTTGTAAAGGAGGGTAGGGAACAACCTTTAAAAGCTCCTAAGCAAGACATAGTGGACTATGTACTTGGGCTAAGATAAAGAATGGCTGAGTACATGAAAAAGGCCAGTAAAAACCTTCAGGCCAGCCAAGAGCTCCAAAAGCAATGGCATGACCAGAAGGCTGTTTTGGTTCAGTACCAACCAGGGCAGAAAGTGTGGGTCTTGGAGCCTGTGGCCCCAAGAGCACGCCAAGATAAATGGAGTGGACCACACACAATTGTTGAAAATAATGGTGAAGTCACCTATTTAGTTGACTTAGGCACTGCCAGGAGTCCCCTTAGGGTGCTCCATGTCAACCGCCTGAAACCCTACTATGACAGGACTGATCTCACCCTGCTCATGGCAACTGATGAGGGACAGGAAGAAGACAGTGATCCTCTCCCTGATCTCTTCTCTTCCACAGAACAAGATGCTCTAGTGGAAGGTTTTGTACTGGCAGATTGTCTTACTGCTGAGCAGAAAGACCACTGCATAAATCTCCTGGGTCAGTTTTCTGAACTGTTCTCTACTGTGCCAGGTACCACGTCTTGGTGTGAGCACACTATAGATACTGGAGACAGCTTGCCTGTCAAAAGGAAAATCTATAGACAGCCTGACCATGTCAGAGACTGCATAAAACAAGAGGTGCAGAAAATGTTAGAACTGGGAGTGGTTGAGCACTCTGAAAGTCCATGGGCTTCTCCTGTGGTACTTGTACCAAAACCTCATTCCAAGGATGGAAAGAAGGAAATGCGGTTTTGTGCAGACTACAGAGGTCTCAACCAGGTAACCAAAACTAACGCTCACCCTATACCCAGGGCAGATGAGCTCATAGATACACTGGCATCTGCCAAGTATCTAAGCACTTTTGATTTGACTGCAGGGTATTGGCAGATCAAATTATCAGAAGATGCTAAAGCTAAAACTGCATTTTCAACCATTGGAGGCCATTACCAGTTCACAGTAATGCCTTTTGGGTTGAAAAATGCACCTGCCACTTTTCAAAGGTTGGTGAACACAGTCCTGCAAGGGCTGGAAGCTTTCAGTGCAGCATATTTGGACGATATAGCTGTCTTTAGCTCCAGCTGGGATGATCACCTGGTCCACCTATGGAAAGTTTTGGAGGCCCTGCAAAAGGCAGGCCTCACTATCAAGGCTTCAAAGTGCCCGATAGGGCAGGGGAAGGTGGTTTATCTGGGACACCTGGTTGGTGGAGAACAGATTGCACCACTTCAGGGGAAAATCCAGACAATTATTGATTGGGTTCCCCCTACTACTCAGACTCAGATGAGAGCCTTTTTAGGCCTCACTGGGTACTATAGGAGGTTCATAAAGAACTATGGCTCCATTGCAGCCCCTCTTAATGACCTCACTTCAAAGAAAATGCCTAAAAAGGTATTATGGACAGCAAACTGTCAGAAAGCTTTTGAGGAGCTGAAGCAGGCCATGTGCTCTGCACTTGTCCTGAAAAGCCCTTGTTACTCTAGAAAATTCTATGTCCAGACTGATGCATCTGAATTAGGAGTAGGGGCAGTCCTATCACAACTTAATTCTGAGGGCTGGGATCAACCTGTTGCTTTTATTAGTAGAAGGTTGACCCCTAGAGAAAAGCGTTGGTCTGCCATTGAGAGGGAGGCCTTTGCTGTGGTCTGGGCTCTGAAGAAGTTGAGGCCATACCTGTTTGGCACTCACTTCATTGTTCAGACAGACCACAAACCTCTACTTTGGCTAAAACAAATGAAAGGTGAAAATCCTAAATTGTTGAGGTGGTCCATATCCCTACAGGGAATGGACTATACAGTGGAACATAGACCTGGGAGTACCCACTCCAATGCAGATGGACTCTCCAGATATTTCCACTCAGACAATGAAGACCATCAGGTAATGACTAGTCTTATTGTCCTTCGTTTGGGGGGGGGGTTGTGTAGGAAAGTACCATCTTGCCTGGCATGTTACCCCATTTTTCACTGTATATATGTTGTTTTAGTTGTATGTGTCACTGGGACCCTGCCAGCCAGGGCCCCAGTGCTCATAAGTGTGCCTGAAAGTGTTACCTGTGTTATGACTAACTGTCTCACTGAGGTTCTGCTATCCAGAACCTCAGTGGTTATGCTCTCTTATTACTTTCCAAATTGTCACTAACAGGCTAGTGACCAATTTCACCAATTCACATTGGTATACTGGAACACCCTTATAATTCCCTAGTATAGGGTACTGAGGTACCCAGGGTATTGGGGACCCAGGAGATCCCTATGGGCTGCAGCATTTCTTTTGCCACCCATACGGAGCTCTGACAATTCTTACACAGGCCTGCCACTGCAGCCTGAATGAAATAACGTCCAAGTTATTTCACAGCCATTTACCACTGCACTTAAGTAACTTATAAGTCACCTATATGTCTAACCTTTACCTGGTAAAGGTTAGGTGCAAAGTTACTTAGTGTGTGGGCACCCTGGCACTAGCCAAGGTGCTCCCACATAGTTCAGGGCAAATTCCCCGGACTTTGTGAGTGCGGGACACCATTACACGCGTGCACTACATATAGGTCACTACCTATATGTAGCTTCAGAATGGTAACTCCGAATATGGCCATGTAAGATGTCTATGATCATGGAATTGCCCCCTCTATGCCATCCTGGCATAGTTGGCACAATCCCATGATCCCACGGGTCTGTAGCTCAGACCCAGGTACTGCCAAACTGCCTTTTCAGGGGTTTCACTGCAGCTGCTGCTGCTGCCAACCTCTCAGACAGGTTTCTGCCCTCCTGGGGTCCAGCCAGGCTTGGCCCAGGATGGCAGAACAAAGGACTTCCTCAGAGAGTGGGTGTTACACCATCTCCCTTTGGAAAAAGGTGTTAAGGCAGGGGAGGAGTAGCCTCCCCCAGCCTCTGGAAATGCTTTCATGGGCACAGATGGTGCCCATTTCTGCATAAGCCAGTCTACACCGGTTCAGGGACCCGTCAGCCCTGCTCTGGCGCAAAACTGGACAAAGGAAAGGGGAGTGACCACTCCCCTGACCTGCACCTCCACTGGGAGGTGCCCAGAGCTCCTCCAGTGTGCTCCAGACCTCTGCCATCTTGGAAACAGAGGTGCTGCTGGCACACTGGACTGCTCGGAGTGGCCAGGGCCAGCAGGTGACATCAGAGACTCCTTCTGATAGGCTCCTTCAGGTGTTGCTAGCCTATCCTCTCTCCTAAGTAGCCAAACCCTCTTTTCTGGCTATTTAGGGTCTCTGTCTCTGGGGAAACTTTAGATAACGAATGCAAGAGCTCATCAGAGTTCCTCTGCATCTCTCTCTTCACCTTCTGCCAAGGAATCGACTGCTGACGCGCTGGAAGCCTGCAAAACTGCAACATAGTAGCAAAGACGACTACTGCAACTCTGTAACGCTGATCCTGCCGCCTTCTCGACTGTTTTCCTGGTGGTGCATGCTGTGGGGGTAGTCTGCCTCCTCTCTGCACTAGAAGCTCCGAAGAAATCTCCCGTGGGTCGACGGAATCTTCCCCCTGCAACCGCAGGCACCAAAAAGCTGCATTACCGGTCCCTTGGGTCTCCTCTCAGCACGACGAGCGAGGTCCCTTGAATCCAGCAACTCTGTCAAAGTGACTCCCACAGTCCAGTGACTCTTTAGTCCAAGTTTGGTGGAGGTAAGTACTTGCCTCCCCACGTCAGGCTGCATTGCTGGTAACCGTGACTTTTGCAGCTACTCCGGCCCCTGTGCACTTCCGGCGGAAATCCTTTGTGCACAGCCAAGCCTGGGTCCACGGCACTCTAACCTGCATTGCACGACTTTCTAAGGTGGTCTCCGGCGACGTGGGACTCCTTTGTGTAACTTCGGGTGAGCACCATTTCACGCTTCCTTGTAGTGCCTGTTTCTGGCATTTCTTTGGGTGCTACCTGCTGCTGAGAGGGCTCCTTGTCTTGTTCGACGTCTCCTCTACCTCCTGGTCCAATTTGCGAACTCCTGGTCCCTCCTGGGCCACAGCAGCATCCAAAAACGTTAACCGCATGATTTGCACCTAGCAAGGCTTGTTGGCGTTCTTTCGGCGGGAAAACACTTCTGCACAACTCTCCACGGCGAGAGGGATCCGTCCACCAAAGAGGAAGTCTCTAGCCCTTTTCGTTCTTGCAGAATCCTCAGCTTCTTCTGTCCAGTGGAAGCTTCTTTGCACCCACAGCTGGCATTTCCTGGGCATCTGCCCATCTCCGACTTGCTTGTGACTTTTGGACTTGGTCCCCTTGTTCCACAGGTACCCTCGACTGGAAATCCATTGTTGTTGCATTGCTGGTTTGTGTCTTTCCTGCATTATTCCTCTATCACGACTTCCTTGTCCTTAGGGGAACTTTAGTGCACTTTGCACTCACTTTTCAGGGTCTTGGGGTGGGCTATTTTTCTAACCCTCACTATTTTCTAATAGTCCCAGCGACCCTCTACAAGGTCACATAGGTTTGGGGTCCATTCGTGGTTCGCATTCCACTTTTGGAGTATATGGTTTGTGTTGCCCCTATCCCTATGTGTCCCCATTGCATCCTATTGTAACTATACATTGTTTGCACTGTTTTCTAAGACTATACTGCATATTTTTGGTATTGTGTACATATATCTTGTGTATATTTCCTATCCTCTCACTGAGGGTACACTCTGAGATACTTTGGCATATTGTCATAAAAATAAAGTACCTTTATTTTTAGTATAACTGTGTATTGTGTTTTCTTATGATATTGTGCAAGTGACACTTGTGGTACTGTAGGAGCTTCACTCACCATTTTCCAAAGGGAGAGGGTGTCACACCCTCTCTCAGAGGAAGTTCTTTGTTCTGCCATCCTGGGCCAGGCCTGGCTGGACCCCAGGAGGGCAGCTGCCTGTCTGAGGGGTTGGCAGCAGCAGCAGCTGTAGTGAAACCCCAGGAAGGGCAGTCTGGCAGTACCAGGGTCTGTGCTACAGACCACTGGGATCATGGAATTGTACCAACAATGCCAGGATGGCATAGAGGGGGCAATTCCATGATCATAGACATGTTACATGGCCATATTCGGAGTTACCATGGTGAAGCTACATATAGGTAGTGACCTATATGTAGTGCACGCGTGTAATGGTGTCCCCGCACTCACAAAGTTCAGTGAATTGGCTCTGAACAATGTGGGGGCACCTTGGCTAGTGCCAGGGTGCCCTCACACTAAGTAACTTTGCACCTAACCTTTACCAGGTAAAGGTTAGACATATAGGTGACTTATAAGTTACTTAAGTGCAGTGTAAAATGGCTGTGAAATAACGTGGACGTTATTTCACTCAGGCTGCAGTGGCAGACCTGTGTAAGAATTGTCAGAGCTCCCTATGGGTGGCAAAAGAAATGCTGCAGCCCATAGGGATCTCCTGGAACCCCAATACCCTGGGACCTCAGTACCATATACTAGGGAATTATAAGGGTGTTCCAGTAAGCCAATGTAAATTGGTAAAATTGGTCACTAGCCTGTTAGTGACAATTTGAAAGTAATGAGAGAGCATAACCACTGAGGTTCTGGTTAGCAGAGCCTCAGTGAGACAGTTAGGCACCACACAGGGAACATATACATGCACACCTATGAGCACTGGGGCCCTGTGTGACAGGGTCCCAGTGACACATACATATAGGCCACAAACCTATGAGCACTGGGGTCCTGACCAGCAGGATCCCAGTGACACATAACAAACATACTGAAACCATAGTGTTTTCACTATGAGCACTGAGGCCTGGCTATCAGGATCCCAGTGAGACAGTGAAAACAGTGACAAACACCCTGACATACACTCACAAACAGGCCAAAAGTGGGGGTAACAAGGCTAGAAAGAGGCTACCTTCTCACATGTGTATTGTGTTTTCTTATGATATTGTGCAAGTGACACTTGTGGTACTGTAGGAGCTTCACTCGTCTCCTAGTTCAGCCTAAGCTGCTCTGCTAACCTACCATTATCTATCAGCCTAAGCTGCTAGGTACCCTATACACTAATAAGGGATACCTGGGCCTGGTGCAAGGTGCAAGTACCCCTTGGTACTCACTACAAGCCAGTCCAGCCTCCTACGTTGGTTGTGCAGCGGTGGGATAAGTGCTTTGAGACTACTTACCACTCTTGCCATTGTACTTTTCATAAGAGAAAAATATACAAAACAAGTTCAGTGTGTGTACACATAGCTAAAAAGTTTTGCATTTCCTCTTTTTACTGTTTTCAAAAGTGCTGAAAAGTACTTCTAAACTTTCAAAAAGTTCTTAAAAGTTTAAAAAGTTTTTTTTCTGTCTTACTAAAAAGTTCTGAAAACTTTTTTCTCTTTTTCTATCACTTTAACTCTCTCTAAAAATGTCTGGCACAGGCCAAAATGTTGATCTGTCCACAATTGCATATGATCACCTTAGCTGGAAAGGAGCAAGGAGTCTCTGCATAGAGAGAGGTTTGAGTGTAGGGAAGAATCCTTCCTTGGAATTGTTAATTAACATTCTTAGAGAACAAGATAAGGCAAAAAGTGCCCCATCTGTTGAAAAAGTAGCTAATGGTTCCCAATCTGACCCAGGGACTCCCCCAGGAAAAGATTCAGGAAAGAAAGTTCCTAGCCTGCCAATTACTAGACAGTCTAGCATAGTTGGTAATGATGAAGAGCCACACCATACAAATAGTGTTGTCTCACATCATAGCAAGAGCATTTATTCTCACCACAGTGGAAGTGATGTTTCTGTTAGCCAAGCTGTTAGGGTGGCTTCTGTAAGGGACAGGTCTCCTTCTGTTCATTCCCATCATACCTCTGTATCTAGGAATGTCCCTCCCACCAACCCTGATGACAGAATGTTAGAGAGGGAACTCAATAAGTTGAGGGTGGAACAAACCAGACTGAAGCTTAAAAAGCAACAGCTGGATTTGGATAGACAGTCTTTTGAACTAGAGAAGGAAAGACAGAAGTTGGGTTTAGATACCCATGGTGGCAGCAGCAGTATTCCCCATAGTCATCCTGTAAAAGAGCATGATTCCAGGAATCTGCACAAGATAGTTCCCCCTTATAAGGAGGGGGATGACATTAACAAGTGGTTTGCTGCACTTGAGAGGGCCTGTGTTGTACAGGATGTCCCTCAAAGGCAGTGGGCTGCTATCCTATGGCTATCATTTAGTGGAAAAGGTAGGGATAGGCTCCTTACTGTGAAAGAAAGTGATGCCAATAATTTTACAGTTCTTAAGAATGCACTCCTGGATGGTTATGGCTTAACCACTAAACAATACAGGATAAAGATCAGAGAGACCAAAAAGGAGTCTTCACAAGACTGGGTTGATTTCATTGACCATTCAGTGAAGGCCTTGGAGGGGTGATTACATGGCAGTAAAGTTACTGATTATGACAGCCTGTATAACTTGATCCTGAGAGAGCATATTCTTAATAATTGTGTGTCTGATTTGTTGCACCAGTACTTGGTGGACTCTGATCTGACCTCTCCCCAAGAATTGGGAAAGAAGGCAGACAAATGGGTCAGAACAAGGGTGAACAGAAAAGTTCATACAGGGGGTGACAAAGAGAACAACAAGAAGAAAGATGGTGAAAAATCTCAAGATAGCATGGGGATAAGGGTAAAACCAAAGATTCCACTTCAAATCTTAAACACTCTTCAGGGGGTGGAGATAAAACAAATTCTTCCTCTTCTTCTCAACCTACACAATTTAAAAAGCCTTGGTGCTTTGTGTGTAAAAATAGAGGCCATAGGCCAGGGGATAAGTCCTGTCCAGGTAAACCCCCTGAGCCTACCACCACTAATACATCAAGCTCTAGTGCCCCAAGCAGTAGTGGTACTAGTGGTGGGACTGCTGGTAACAGTCAAGTTAAGGGTGTAGTTGGGTTCACTTATGGGTCCATAGTAGAAACTGGGGTAGTCAGTCCCAAGACAGTTTCTGTCACACCTAGTGGCATTGGCCTTGCCACACTGGCTGCTTGTCCCCTTACAATGGATAAGTACAGGCAGACAGTTTCAATAAATGGTGTTGAGGCCTTGGCCTACAGGGACACAGGTGCCAGTATCACTTTGGTGACTGAAAACCTAGTGCATCCTGAACAACACATCATTGGACAACAGTTTAAGATTATTGATGTCCATAACTCCACTAAGTTTCTTCCCTTAGCTATAATTAAGTTTAGTTGGGGTGGAGTTACTGGCCCTAAGCAGGTGGTAGTATCACCTAGCTTACCTGTAGATTGTCTCTTAGGTAATGACCTAGAGGCCTCAGGTTGAGCTGATGTAGAGTTTTATGCCCATGCAACCATGCTGGGCATCCCTGAGGAATTGTTCCCTCTCATTTCTACTGAAATGAAAAAGCAAAGGAGAGAAGGCCTGAAAACTCAGGATCCCTCTCCATCAACAGGTAAAAAGGGTATCACAGTATCCCCTAACCACCCTACCATTCAGGATACCATTCCTGTGGTGGAAGAAACCTCTCCTGGGGTGGCACCTGTTCCAAGGGAATCATCAGTTGGCAAAACTGTACTCCCTGAGGTAGAAGTACCTCTCTGTGGGATAACTAACATTGGTGAGAAAAAGAGCACCATTTTAGTTAACATGGAGCATCCCTCCAAACCTCCCAGAGAAACCTTAGTGCAGAAAACCTGCACTACCTCACAACACTTAGGACAGCATCCCTGCCCTAGTGTGGAGCTCATAGGACAGCATCCCTGCCCTGCTCCAACTCAAGAGAAACAGCACCCCTGTTCTCTCTTCCAGCCATATGGACAAAGTTTTTGCCCAGCTATGGCTTTATTGAGACAGCATCCCTGTCTGGCATTTCCATCACTACAAATAGGTTCAGTGGACAATTCCCACTGCTCTAAACTAAAACTTACTGATAGAAACTCTGAAAATACATCTTCACATTGTTGCTTAACTAAAAAACTTCAAACAGGGTGGTTTACATCCCCACAGGGAAGTAACTGTAGGAGGCTGGACTGGCTTGTAGTGAGTACCAAGGGGTACTTGCACCTTGCACCAGGCCCAGTTATCCCTTATTAGTGTATAGGGTGTCTAGCAGCTTAGGCTGATAGATAATGGTAGCTTAGCAGAGCAGCTTAGGCTGAACTAGGAGACGTGTGAAGCTACTACAGTACCACTTAGTGTCATATGCACAATATCATAAGAGAACACAATACACAGTTATACTAAAAATAAAGGTACTTTATTTTTATGACAATATGCCAAAGTATCTTAGAGTGTACCCTCAGTGAGAGGATAGGAAATATACACAAGATATATATACACAATAGCAAAAATATGCAGTATAGTCTTAGAAAACAGTGCAAACAATGTATAGTTACAATAGGATGCAATGGGGAAACATAGGGATAGGGGCAACACAAACCATATACTCCAAAAGTGGAATGCGAACCACGAATGGACCCCAAACCTATGTGACCTTGTAGAGGGTCGCTGGGACTATTAGAAAATAGTGAGAGTTAGAAAAATAACCCTCCCCAAGACCCTAAAAAGTGAGTGCAAAGTGCACTAAAGTTCCACTAAGGACAAAGTAGTCGTGTTAGAGGAATAATGCAGGAAAGACACAAACCAGCAATGCAACAACTGTGGATTTCCAATCTAGGCTACCTGTGGAATAAGGGGACCAAGTCCAAAAGTCACAAGCAAGTCGGAGATGGGCAGATGCCCAGGAAATGCCAGCTGCGGGGGCAAAGAAGCTTCGACTGGACAGAAGAAGCTGAGGTTTCTGCAGGAATGAAAAGGGCTAGAGACTTTCCCTTTGGAGGACGGATCCCACTTGTCATGGAAAGTTGTGCAGAAGTGTTTTCCCGACGAAAGAATGCCAACAAGCCTTGCTAGCTGCAAATCGTGCGTTTGGTGTTTTTGGACACTGCTGGAGCCCAGGAGGGATCTGGAGGTCGCAAATTGGACCTAAAAAGAGAGGGGACGTCGAGCAAGACAAAGAGCCCTCACTGAAGCAGGTAGCATCCAGAGAAGTGCCATAAACAGGCACGACAAGGATGTGTGAAACGGTGCTCACCAAAGTTGCACAAAGGGATCCCACGTCGCCGGAGACCAACTTAGAAAGTCGTGCAATGCAGGTTAGAGTGCCGTGGACCCAAGCTTGGCTGTGCACAAAGGATTTCTGCCGGAAGTGCACAGGGGCCGGAGTAGCTGCAAAGTCGCGGTTCCCAGCAATGCAGCCCAGCGAGGTGAGGCAAGGACTTACCTCCACCAAACTTGGACTGAAGAGTCACTGGACTGTGGGGGTCACTTGGACAGAGTCGCTGGATTCGAGGGACCTCGCTCGCCGTGCTGAGAGGAGACCCAAGGGACAGGTAATGCAGCTTTTTGGTGCCTGCGGTTGCAGGGGGAAGATTCCGTTGACCCACGGGAGATTTCTTCGGAGCTTCTGGTGCAGAGAGGAGGCAGGCTACCCCCACAGCATGCACAAGCAGGAAAACAGTTGAGAAGGCGGCAGGATCAGCGTTACAGAGTTGCAGTAGTCGTCTTTGCTACTATGTTGCAGGTTTGCAGGCTTCCAACGCGGTCAGCAGTCGATTCCTTATCAGAAGGTGAAGAGAGAGATGCAGAGGAACTCGGCTGAGCTCATGCATTCGTTATCTAAAGTTTCCCCAGAGACAGAGACCCTAAATAGCCAGAAAAGAGGGTTTGGCTACCTAGGAGAGAGGATAGGCTACTAACACCTGAAGGAGCCTATCAGCAGGAGTCTCTGACGTCACCTGGTGGCACTGGCCACTCAGAGCAGTCCAGTGTGCCAGCAGCACCTCTGTTTCCAAGATGGCAGAGGTCTGGAGCACACTGGAGGAGCTCTGGACACCTCCCAGGGGAGGTGCAGGTCAGGGGAGTGGTCACTCCCCTTTCCTTTGTCCAGTTTCGCGCCAGAGCAGGGGCTAAGGGGTCCCTGAACCGGTGTAGACTGGCTTATGCAGAATTGGGCACATCTGTGCCCAAGAAAGCATTTCCAGAGGCTGGGGGAGGCTACTCCTCCCATGCCTTCACACCATTTTCCAAAGGGAGAGGGTGTCACACCCTCTCTCAGAGGAAGTTCTTTGTTCTGCCATCCTGGGCCAGGCCTGGCTGGACCCCAGGAGGGCAGATGCCTGTCTGAGGGGTTGGCAGCAGCAGCAGCTGCAGTGAAACCCCAGGAAGGGCAGTTTGGCAGTACCAGGGTCTGTGCTACAGACCACTGGGATCATGGGATTGTGCCAACTATGCCAGGATGGCATAGAGGGGGCAATTCCATGATCATAGACATGTTACATGGCCATATTCGGAGTTACCATTGTGAAGCTACATATAGGTAGTGACCTATATGTAGTGCACGCGTGTAATGGTGTCCCCGCACTCACAAAGTTCAGGGAATTGGCTCTGAACAATGTGGGGGCACCTTGGCTAGTGCCAGGGTGCCCTCACACTAAGTAACTTTGCACCTAACCTTTACCAGGTAAAGGTTAGACATATAGGTGACTTATAAGTTACTTAAGTGCAGTGTAAAATGGCTGTGAAATAACGTGGACGTTATTTCACCCAGGCTGCAGTGGCAGGCCTGTGTAAGGATTGTCAGAGCTCCCTATGGGTGGCAAAAGAAATGCTGCAGCCCATAGGGATCTCCTGGAACCCCAATACCCTGGGTACCTCAGTACCATATACTAGGGAATTATAAGGGTGTTCCAGTAAGCCAATGTAAATTGGTAAAAATGGTCACTAGCCTGTTAGTGACAATTTGGAAAGAAATGAGAGAGCATAACCACTGAGGTTCTGATTAGCAGAGCCTCAGTGAGACAGTTAGTCACTACACAGGTAACACATTCAGGCACACTTATGAGCACTGGGGCCCTGGGTTACCAGGGTCCCAGTGACACATACAACTAAAACAACATATATACAGTGAAAAATGGGGGTAACATGCCAGGCAAGATGGTACTTTCCTACACAACCCCCCCCCCCAAACGAAGGACAATAAGACTAGCCATGACCTGATGAGTCTTCATTGTCTAAGTGGAAATATCTGGAGAGTCCATCTGCATTGGAGTGGCTACTCCCAGGTCTATGTTCCACTGTATAGTCCATTCCCTGTAGGGATATGGACCACCTCAACAATTTAGGATTTTCACCTTTCATTTGTTTTAGCCAAAGTAGAGGTTTGTGGTCTGTCTGAACAATGAAGTGAGTGCCAAACAGGTATGGCCTCAACTTCTTCAGAGCCCAGACCACAGCAAAGGCCTCCCTCTCAATGGCAGACCAACGCTTTTCTCTAGGGGTCAACCTTCTACTAATAAAAGCAACAGGTTGATCCCAGCCCTCAGAATTAAGTTGTGATAGGACTGCCCCTAGTCCTAATTCAGATGCATTAGTTTGGACATAGAATTTTTTAGAGTAACAAGGGCTTTTCAGGACAAGTGCAGAGCACATGGCCTGCTTCAGCTCCTCAAAAGCTTTCTGACAGTTTGCTGTCCATAATACCTTTTTAGGCATTTTCTTGGATGTGAGGTCATTAAGAGGGGCTGCAATGGAGCCATAGTTCTTAATGAACCTCCTGTAATACCCAGTGAGGCCTAGGAAGGCCCTCACCTGAGTCTGAGTGCTAGGGGGAACCCAATCAATAATTGTTTGGATTTTCCCCTGAAGTGGTGCAATCTGTTCCCCACCAACAAGGTGTCCCAGATAAACCACCTTACCCTGCCCTATCTGGCACTTTGAAGCTTTGATAGTGAGGCCTGCCTTTTGCAGGGCCTCCAAAACTTTCCATAGGTGGACCAGGTGATCATCCCAGCTGGAGCTAAAGACAGCTATATAGTCCAAATATGCTGCACTGAAAGCTTCCAGCCCTTGCAGGACTGTGTTCACCAACCTCTGAAAAGTGGCAGGTGCATTTTTCAAACCAAAAGGCATTACAGTAAACTGGTAATGTACTCCAATGGTAGAAAATGCAGTCTTAGGTTTAGCATCTTCTGATAATTTGATCTGCCAATACCCTGCAGTCAAATCAAAAGTGCTTAGATACTTGGCAGATGCCAGTGTATCTATAAGCTCATCTGCCCTGGGTATAGGGTGAGCATCAGTTTTGGTTACCAAGTTGAGACCTCTATAGTCTACACAAAACCGCATTTCCTTCTTTCCATCTTTAGAATTGGGTTTTGGTACCAGTACCACAGGAGAAGCCCATGGACTGTCAGAGTGCTCAACCACTCCTAGTTCCAACATTTTCTGAACTTCTTGCTTTATGCAGTCCCTGACATGGTCAGGCTGCCTATAGATCTTACTTTTGACAGGTAAACTGTCTCCAGTATCTATAGTGTGCTCACACCAAGAAGTGGTACCTGGCACAGTAGAGAAGAGTTCAGAGAATTGATCTAGGAGATTTATGCAATTGTCTTTCTGCTCAGCAGTAAGACAATCAGCCAAAACTACACCTTCCACAAGAGCATCTTGATCTGTGGAAGAGAAGAGATCAGGTAGAGGATCACTGTCTTCTTCCTGTCCCTCATCTGTTGCCATGAGCAGGGTGAGATCAGCCCTGTCATAGTAGGGTTTCAGGCGGTTGACATGGAGCACCCTAAGGGGACTCCTGGCAGTGCCTAAGTCAACTAAGTAGGTGACTTTACCCTTCTTTTCAACAATTGTGTGGGGACCACTCCATTTATCTTGGAGTGCTCTTGGGGCCACAGGCTCCAAGACCCACACTTTCTGCCCTGGTTGGTACTGAACCAAAACAGCCTTCTGATCATGCCATTGCTTCTGGAGCTCTTTGCTGGCCTGAAGGTTTTTACTGGCCTTTTTCATGTACTCAGCCATCCTTGATCTGAGGCCAAGTACATAATCCACAATATCCTGCTTAGGAGCTTTTAAAGGTTGTTCCCAACCCTCCTTTACAAGTGTGAGTGGACCCCTAACAGGGTGTCCAAAAAGAAGTTCAAAGGGGCTGAAGCCCACTCCTTTCTGGGGTACCTCCCTGTAGGCAAAAAGGAGGCATGGTAGAAGGATATCCCATCTCCTGCGGAGTTTTTCAGGGAGACCCATAATCATGCCTTTGAGAGTTTTATTAAATCTCTCCACCAGTCCATTTGTTTGTGGATGATAGGGTGTTGTGAACTTGTACGTTACACCACACTCCTTCCACATGGCCTTTAAGTATGCAGACATGAAATTGCTTCCTCTGTCTGATACTACTTCCTTTGGGAAGCCCACCCTGGAAAATATCCCCAGGAGGGCCTTTGCCACTGCAGGTGCTGTAGTGGTCCTTAAAGGAATTGCTTCAGGATATCTTGTGGCATGGTCCACTACCACCAAGATAAACCTATTGCCTGAAGCAGTAGGAGGGTCAAGGGGGCCAACTATGTCAACCCCTACCCTCTCAAAGGGAACCCCAACCACAGGCAGTGGGATAAGGGGTGCCTTTGGGGTGCCACCTGTCTTGCCACTGGCTTGACAGGTTTCACAGGACTTACAAAATTCCTTTGTGTCCTCAGACATCCTAGGCCAATGAAACAATGGAACCAATCTGTCCCAAGTTTTCATTT
The DNA here is from genome assembly GCF_031143425.1 of Pleurodeles waltl. NCBI lineage: Eukaryota > Metazoa > Chordata > Amphibia > Caudata > Salamandridae > Pleurodeles > Pleurodeles waltl. The sequence continues at coordinate 9,358,152 of NC_090438.1, read as the reverse complement.
GACCCAGGTGCCCAGCTAGGGGAATGTCATGTGCCAGTGTTAGGAGGAACTTCCTGTACTCCTGAGGAATCACTAATCTCCTGGCAGCTCCAGGTTTAGGATCCCTATGCTCAGTGTACAAGAGGTTGTCCTCCCAGTAAACTCTGTGAGAGTCACTGACATCCCCATTAGCCTGTTTGACAGCTTGCTGTCTGAGACCCTCTAATGTGGGACAGGTTTGCTGTGCCACACTCAGCTCCTCTCTGGCAGGCCCCCCTTCACCCACAAGCTCAGCAGTGTCTGCTTCCAGCTCCTCTGGTGTAGGTTCTGCACAGGGAGGGAATTCTTCTCCTCAGAAGTTGAATCCACTGTAGAGGGAGGGATAGTAGGAAGTGGTTTGCTTCTACTATCCCTAGCTTTAGGGAGCACTTGGTCCATTGTTCCAGGATCCAAGCTTCCCTGTCCATTTTGCTTTTTGGCCTGAGCCCTTGTCAAAGCAAAAATATGCCCTGGGATGCCCAGCATTGCTGCATGGGCCTCCAACTCCACATCTGACCAAGCTGATGTCTCCAAATCATTCCCTAATAGACAGTCTACAGGTAAATCTGAAGCTACCACAACTTTCTTTGGACCAGTTACCCCCCCCCAGTTGAGATTTACAACAGCCATGGGGTGGCTTTGTGTTATGTTGTGAGCATCGGTTACTTGGTACTGGTGTCCAAGTATGTGTTGTTCAGGGTGCACCAGTTTCTCAATCACCATTGTGATACTGGCACCTGTGTCTCTGTAGGCCTGGACCTCAACACCATTTATTAGGGTTAGTTGCTTGTACTTCTCCAAGTTATGGGGGCAAGCAACCAAAGTGGCTAAATCAATAGCCCCTTCAGAGACTAAAGTAGCCTCTGTGGTCTCCCTAATCAGACCAACCCCAACTAAGTTACCAAAAGTGAGCCCAGCTACTCCCTTGGATTGGCTATTAGTAGTTTTGCTCACACCACCACTGCTATTAGTAGGGACACTAGGTGTAGCAGTAAGGGTTGTAGTGGTAGGAGCAGTGGTGCCTTTCTTTGGACAACTGGGATCTGTTGTCCAATGGCCTTTTATTTTACATAAATAGCACCATGGTTTCTTTTCCTTGTTCTGATTAAAGGAGGATTTGGGCCCACCACCCCCACCAGAGTGTTTTTGTGGGCCTGATGAAGACTCATTTTTAGATTTGTCCCCACCCTTGTCAGAAGACTTACCATCCTTCTTTTTGTTGCCATCTTTGTCAATTCTTGGGGAGAGGTCAGATCAGAGTCCACCAAGTACTGGTGCAACAAATCAGACACACAATTATTAAGAATATGCTCTCTCAGGATCAAGTTATACAGGCTGTCATAATCAGTAACTTTACTGCCATGTAACCACCCCTACAAGGCCTTCACTGAATGGTCAATGAAATCAACCCAGTCTTGTGAAGACTCCTTTTTGGTCTCTCTGAACTTTATCCTGTACTGTTCAGTGGTTAAGCCATAACCATCCAGGAGTGCATTCTTAAGAACTTGGAAATTATTAGCATCATTTTCTTTCACAGTAAGGAGCCTATCCCTACCTTTTCCACTAAATGATAGCCATAGGATAGCAGCCCACTGCCTTTGAGGGACATCCTGTACAACACAGGCCCTCTCAAGTGCAGCAAACCACTTGTTAATGTCATCCCCCTCCTTATAAGGGGGAACTATCTTGTGCAGATTCCTGGAATCATGCTCTTTTGCAGGATGACTATGGGGAATACTGCTGCTGCCACCATGGGTATCTAAACCCAACTTCTGTCTTTCCTTCTCTAATTCAAAAGACTGTCTATCCAAATCCAGCTGTTGCTTTTTAAGCTTCAGTCTGGTTTGTTCCACCCTCAACTTATTGAGTTCCCTCTCTAACATTCTGTCATCAGGGTTGGTGGGAGGGACATTTCTAGAAACAGAGCTATGATGGGAATGAACAGAAGGAGACCTGTCCCTTACAGAAGCCACCCTAACAGCTTGGTTTACAGAAACATTACTACCAGTATGGTGAGAATAAATGCTTTTGCTATGATGTGAGACAACACTATTTATATGGTGTGGCTCATCATCATTACCATCTATGCTAGATTGTCTAGTAATGGGCAGGCTAGGAAGTTTCTTTCCTGAATCTTTTCCTGGGGGAGTCCCTGAATCAGATTGAGAACTATTAGGTACTTTTTCAACAGATGAGGCACCTATGGCCTTATCCTGTTCTCTAAGCATGTTAAGTAACAGTTCCAAGGAAGGATTCTTCCCTACACTCAAACCTCTCTCTATACAGAGACTCCTTGCTCTTTTCCAGCTAAGGTTGTCATATGCAAGTTTGGACAGATCAACATTTTGGCCTGTGCCAGACATTTTTTAGAGAGAGTTAAAGTGATAGAAAAAGAGAAAAAAGTTTTCAGAACTTTTTGGAAAGACAGAAAAAACTTTTTTAACTTTTAAGAACTTTTTGAAAGTTTAGAAGTACTTTTCAGCACTTAGAAAAGAGTGAAAAGAGGAAATGCAAAACTTTTTCGCTATGTGTATATACACTGACCTTGTTTTGTATATTTTTCTCTTATGAAAAGTACAATGACAAGAGTGGTAAGCAGTCTCAAGCACTTATCCCACCACTGCACAACCAATGTAGGAGGCTGGACTGGCTTGTAGTGAGTACCAAGGGGTACTTGCACCTTGCACCAGGCCCAGTTATCCCTTATTAGTGTATAGGGTGTCTAGCAGCTTAGGCTGATAGATAATGGTAGCTTAGCAGAGCAGCTTAGGCTGAACTAGGAGACGTGTGAAGCTACTACAGTACCACTTAGTGTCATATGCACAATATCATAAGAGAACACAATACACAGTTTTACTAAAAATAAAGGTACTTTATTTTTATGACAATATGCCAAAGTATCTTAGAGTGTACCCTCAGTGAGAGGATAGGAAATATACACAAGATATATATACACAATAGCAAAAATATGCAGTATAGTCTTAGAAAACAGTGCAAACAATGTATAGTTACAATAGGATGCAATGGGGAAACATAGGGATAGGGGCAACACAAACCATATACTCCAAAAGTGGAATGCGAACCACGAATGGACCCCAAACCTATGTGACCTTGTAGAGGGTCGCAGGGACTATTAGAAAATAGTGAGAGTTAGAAAAATAACCCTCCCCAAGACCCTGAAAAGTGAGTGCAAAATGCACTAAAGTTCCCCTAAGGACAAAGTAGTCGTGTTAGAGGAATAATGCAGGCAAGACACAAACCAGCAATGCAACAACTGTGGATTTCCAATCTAGGGTACCTGTGGAACAAGGGGACCAAGTCCAAAAGTCACAAGCAAGTCGGAGATGGGCAGATGCCCAGGAAATGCCAGCTGCGGGTGCAAAGAAGCTTCTACTGGACAGAAGAAGCTGAGGTTTCTGCAGGAACGAAAAGGGCTAGAGACTTTCCCTTTGATGGACTGATGCCTCTCGCTGTGGAGAGTCATGCAGAAGTATTTTCCCACCGAAAGAATGCCAGCAAGCCTTGCTAGCTGCAAATCGAGCGTTTGGCGTTTTTGGACGCTGCTGGGGCCCAGGAGGGACCAGGAGGTTGCAAATTGGAACTGAAGAGAGAGGGGACGTCGAGCAAAACAAAGAGCCCTCACTGAAGCAGGTAGCACCCGGAGAAGTGCCAGAAACAGGCACTACGAGGATGCGTGAAACGGATCTCGCCGAAGTTGCACAAAGGAGTCCCACATCGCCGGAGACCAACTTAGAAAGTCGTGCAATGCAGGTTAGAGTGCCGTGGACCCAGGCTTGGCTGTGCACAAAGGATTTCCGCCGGAAGTGCACAGGAGCCGGAGTAGCTGCAAAGTCGCGGTTCCCAGCAATGCAGCCCAGCGAGGTGAGGCAAGGACTTACCTCCACCAAACTTGGACTGAAGAGTCACTGGACTGTGGGGGTCACTTGGACAGAGTCGATGGATTCGAGGGACTTCGCTCGTTGTGCTGAGAGGAGACCCAAGGGACCGGTAATGCAGCTTTTTGGTGCCTGCGGTTGCAGGGGGAAGATTCCGTCGACCCACTGGAGATTTCTTCGGAGCTTCTGGTGCAGAGAGGAGGCAGGCTACCCCCACAGCATGCACAAGCAGGAAAACAGTCGAGAAGGCGGCAGGATCAGCGTTACAGAGTTGCAGTAGTCGTCTTTGCTACTATGTTGCAGGTTTGCAGGCTTCCAGCGCGGTCAGCAGTCGATTCCTTATCAGAAGGTGAAGAGAGAGATGCAGAGGAACTCGGCTGAGCTCATGCATTCGTTATCTAAAGTTTCCCCAGAGACAGAGACCCTAAATAGCCAGAAAAGAGGGTTTGGCTACCTAGGAGAGAGGATAGGCTACTAACACCTGAAGGAGCCTATCAGCAGGAGTCTCTGACGTCACCTGGTGGCACTGGCCACTCAGAGCAGTCCAGTGTGCCAGCAGCACCTCTGTTTCCAAGATGGCAGAGGTCTGGAGCACACTGGAGGAGCTCTGGACACCTCCCAGGGGAGGTGCAGGTCAGGGGAGTGGTCACTCCCCTTTCCTTTGTCCAGTTTCGCGCCAGAGCAGGGGCTAAGGGGTCCCTGAACCGGTGTAGACTGGCTTATGCAGAATTGGGCACATCTGTGCCCAAGAAAGCATTTCCAGAGGCTGGGGGAGGCTACTCCTCCCCTGCCTTCACACCATTTTCCAAAGGGAGAGGGTGTCACACCCTCTCTCAGAGGAAGTTCTTTGTTCTGCCATCCTGGGCCAGGCCTGGCTGGACCCCAGGAGGGCAGATGCCTGTCTGAGGGGTTGGCAGCAGCAGCAGCTGCAGTGAAACCCCAGGAAGGGCAGTTTGGCAGTACCAGGGTCTGTGCTACAGACCACTGGGATCATGGGATTGTGCCAACTATGCCAGGATGGCATAGAGGGGGCAATTCCATGATCATAGACATGTTACATGGCCATATTCGGAGTTACCATTGTGAAGCTACATATAGGTAGTGACCTATATGTAGTGCACGCGTGTAATGGTGTCCCCGCACTCACAAAGTTCAGGGAATTGGCTCTGAACAATGTGGGGGCACTTTGGCTATTGCCAGGGTGCCCTCACACTAAGTAACTTTGCACCTAACCATTACCAGGTAAAGGTTAGACATATAGGTGACTTATAAGTTACTTAAGTGCAGTGTAAAATGGCTGTGAAATAACGTGGACGTTATTTCACCCAGGCTGCAGTGGCAGGCCTGTGTAAGGATTGTCAGAGCTCCCTATGGGTGGCAAAAGAAATGCTGCAGCCCATAGGGATCTCCTGGAACCCCAATACCCTGGGTACCTCAGTACCATATACTAGGGAATTATAAGGGTGTTCCAGTAAGCCAATGTAAATTGGTAAAAATGGTCACTAGCCTGTTAGTGACAATTTGGAAAGAAATGAGAGAGCATAACCACTGAGGTTCTGATTAGCAGAGCCTCAGTGAGACAGTTAGTTACTACACAGGTAACACATTCAGGCACACTTATGAGCACTGGGGCCCTGGGTTACCAGGGTCCCAGTGACACATACAACTAAAACAACATATATACAGTGAAAAATGGGGGTAACATGCCAGGCAAGATGGTACTTTCCTACAGTAACCATATAGTGGATGATAAAGGGAGTAACCAATCTATTACAGAGCTACTCTCTACTTATCACCACTTAGACAATAAAGTCTCAACTGGCCAAGGTTAGCCTTATTGTCCTTCGTTTGGGGTGGGGTTGTGTGAGAAAGTAGCCTCTTTCTAGCCTTGTTACCCCCACTTTTGGCCTGTTTGTGAGTGTATGTCAGGGTGTTTTCACTGTCTCACTGGGATCCTGCTTGCCAGGGCCCAGTGCTCATAGTGAAAACCCTATGTTTTCAGTATGTTTGTTATGTGTCACTGGGACCCTGCTAGTCAGGACCCCAGTGCTCATAAGTTTTTGGCCTATATGTATGTGTTCCCTGTGTGGTGCCTAACTGTCTCACTGAGGCTCTGCTAACCAGAACCTCAGTGGTTATGCTCTCTCATTTCTTTCAAATTGTCACTAACAGGCTAGTGACCAATTTTACCAATTTATATTGGCTTACTGGAACACCCCTATAATTCACTAGTATATGGTACTGAGGTACCCAGGGTATTGGGGTTCCAGGAGATCCCTATGGGCTGCAGCATTTCTTTTGCCACCCATAGGGAGCTCTGACAATTCTTACACAGGCCTGCCACTGCAGCCTGAGTGAAATAACGTCCACGTTATTTCACAGCCATTTTACACTGCACTTAAGTAACTTATAAGTCACCTATATGTCTAACCTTTACCTGGTAAAGGTTAGGTGCAAAGTTACTTAGTGTGAGGGCACCCTGGCACTAGCAAAGGTACCCCCACATTGTTCAGGGCCAATTCCCCGGACTTTGTGAGTGCGGGGACACCATTACACGCGTGCACTACATATAGGTCACTACCTATATGTAGCTTCACAATGGTAACTCCGAATATGGCCATGTAACATGTCTATGATCATGGAATTGCCCCCTCTATGCCATCCTGGCATAGTTGGCACAATCCCATGATCCCAGTGGTCTGTAGCACAGACCCTGGTACTGCCAAACTGCCTTTCCTGGGGTTTCACTGCAGCTGCTGCTGCTGCCAACCCCTCAGACAGGTTTCTGCCCTCCTGGGGTCAAGCCAGGCTTGTCCCAGGATGGCAGAACAAAGGACTTCCTCTGAGAGAGGGTGTTACACCCTCTCCCTTTGGAAAATGGTGTGAAGGCAGGGGAGGAGTAGCCTCCCCCAGCCTCTGGAAATGCTTTCATGGGCACATTTGGTGCCCATTTCTGCATAAGCCAGTCTACACCGGTTCAGGGACCCCTTAGCCCTGCTCTGGCGCGAAACTGGACAAAGGAAAGGGGAGTGACCACTCCCCTGACCTGCACCTCCCCTGGGAGGTGTCCAGAGCTCCTCCAGTGTGCTCCAGACCTCTGCCATCTTGGAAACAGAGGTGCTGCTGGCACACTGGACTGCTCTGAGTGGCCAGTGCCACCAGGTGACGTCAGAGACTCCTTCTGATAGGCTCCTCCAGGTGTTGCTAGCCTATCCTCTCTCCTAGGTAGCCAAACCCTCTTTTCTGGCTATTTAGGGTCTCTGTCTCTGGGGAAACTTTAGATAACGAATGCAAGAGCTCATCAGAGTTCCTCTGCATCTCTCTCTTCACCTTCTGCCAAGGAATCGACTGCTGACCTCGCTGGAAGCCTGCAAAGCTGCAACATAGTAGCAAAGACGACTACTGCAACTCTGTAACGCTGATCCTGCCGCCTTCTCGACTGTTTTCCTGGTGGTGCATGCTGTGGGGGTAGTCTGCATCCTCTGTGCACTAGAAGCTGCGAACAAATCTCCTGTGGGTCGACGGAATCTTCCCCCTGCAACCGCAGGCACCAAAAAGCTGCATTACCGGTCCCTTGGGTCTCCTCTCAGCACGACGAGCGAGGTCCCTTGAATCCAGCAACTCTGTCCAAGTGACTCCCACAGTCCAGTGACTCTTCAGTCCAAGTTTGGTGGAGGTAAGTCCTTGCCTCCCCACGCCAGGCTGCATTGCTGGTAACCGCGACTTTTGCAGCTACTCCGGCCCCTGTGCACTTCCGGCAGAAATCCTTTGTGCACAGCCAAGCCTGGGTCCACGGCACTCTAACCTGCATTGCACGACTTTCTAAGTTGGTCTCCGGCGACGTGGGACTCCTTTGTGTAACTTTGGGTGAGCACCGTTTCACGCATCCTCGTAGTGCCTGTTTCTGGCACTTCTCCGGGAGCTACCTGCTTCTGAGAGAGCTCCTTGTCTTGCTCGATGTCCCCTCTACCTCCTGGTCCAATTTGCGACCTCCTGGTCCCTCCTGGGCCACAGCAGCGTCCAAAAACATTAACTGCATCATTTGCAGCTAGCAAGGCTTGTTGGCATTCTTTTGGCAGGAAAACACTTCTGCACAACTCTCCACAGCAAGAGGGATCCTTCTACCAAAGGGGAAGTCTCTAGCCCTTTTAGTTCCTGCAGAATCCTCAGCTTCTTCTGTCCAGTAAAAGCTTCTTTGCATCCACAGCTGGCATTTCCTGGGCATCTGCCCATCTCCGACTTGCTTGTGACTTTTGAAATTGGTCCCCTTGTTCCACAGGTACCCTCGACTGGAAATCCATTGTTGCTGCATTGCTGGTTTGTGTCTTTCCTACATTATTCCTCTATCACGACTTCCTTGTCCTTAGGGGAACTTTAGTGCACTTTGCACTCACTTTTCAGGGTCTTGGGGTGGGCTATTTTTCTAACCCTCACTATTTTCTAATAGTCCCAGCGACCCTCTACAAGGTCACATAGGTTTGGGGTCCATTCGTGGTTCGCATTCCACTTTTGGAGTATATGGTTTGTGTTGCCCCTATCCCTATGTGTCCCCATTGCATCCTATTGTAACTATACATTGTTTGCACTGTTTTCTAAGACTATACTGCATATTTTTGGTATTGTGTACATATATCTTGTGTATATTTCCTATCCTCTCACTGAGGGTACACTCTGAGATACTTTGGCATATTGTCATAAAAATAAAGTACCTTTATTTTTAGTATAACTGTGTATTGTGTTTTCTTATGAGATTGTGCAAGTGACACTTGTGGTACTGTAGGAGCTTCACTCGTCTCCTAGTTCAGCCTAAGCTGCTCTGCTAAGCTACCATTATCTATCAGCCTAAGCTGCTAGATACCCTATACACTAATAAGGGATACCTGGGCCTGGTGCAAGGTGTAAGTACCCCTTGGTACTCACTACAAGCCAGTCCAGCCTCCTACGTTGGTTGTGCAGCGGTGGGATAAGTGCTTTGAGACTACTTACCACTCTTGCCATTGTACTTTTCATAAGAGAAAAATATACAAAACAAGTTCAGTTGTGTACACATAGCTAAAAAGTTTTGCATTTCCTCTTTTCACTGTTTTCAAAAGTGCTGAAAAGTACTTCTAAACTTTCAAAAAGTTCTTAAAAGTTTAAAAAGTTTTTTTTCTGTCTTTCTAAAAAGTTCTGAAAACTTTTTTCACTTTTTCTATCACTTTAACTCTCTCTAAAAATGTCTGGCACAGGCCAAAATGTTGATCTGTCCACAATTGCATATGATCACCTTAGCTGGAAAGGAGCAAGGAGTCTCTGCATAGAGAAAGGTTTGAGTGTAGGGAAAAATCCTTCCTTGGAATTGTTAATTAACATGCTTAGAGAACAAGATAAGGCAAAAAGTGCCCCATCTGTTGAAAAAGTAGCTAATGGTTCCCAATCTGATCCAAGGACTCCCCCAGGAAAAGATTCAGGAAAGAAAGTTCCTAGCCTGCCCATTACTAGACAGTCTAGCATAGTTGGTAATGATGAAGAGCCACACCATACAAATAGTGTTGTCTCACATCATAGCAAGAGCATTTATTCTCACCACAGTGGAAGTTATGTTTCTGTTAGCCAAGCTGTTAGGGTGGCTTCTATAAGGGACAGGTCTCCTTCTGTTCATTCCCATCATACCTCTGTATCTAGGAATGTCCCTCCCACCAACCCTGATGACAGAATGTTAGAGAGGGAACTCAATAAGTTGAGGGTGGAACAAACCAGACTGAAGCTTAAAAAGCAACAGCTGGATTTGGATAGACAGTCTTTTGAACTAGAGAAGGAAAGACAGAAGTTGGGTTTAGATACCCATGGTGGCAGCAGCAGTATTCCCCATAGTCATCCTGTTAAAGAGCATGATTCCAGGAATCTGCACAAGATAGTTCCCCCTTATAAGGAGGGGGATGACATTAACAAGTGGTTTGCTGCACTTGAGAGGGCCTGTGTTGTACAGGATGTCCCTCAAAGGCAGTGGGCTGCTATCCTATGGCTATCATTTAGTGGAAAAGGTAGGGATAGGCTCCTTACTGTGAAAGAAAGTGATGCCAATAATTTTACAGTTCTTAAGAATGCACTCCTGGATGGTTATGGCTTAACCACTAAACAATACAGGATAAAGTTCAGAGAGACCAAAAAGGAGTCTTCGCAAGACTGGGTTGATTTCATTGACCATTCAGTGAAGGCCTTGGAGGGGTGGTTACATGGCAGTAAAGTTACTGATTATGACAGCCTGTATAACTTGATCCTGAGAGAGCATATTCTTAATAATTGTGTGTCTGATTTGTTGCACCAGTACTTGGTGGACTCTGATCTGACCTCTCCCCAAGAATTGGGAAAGAAGGCAGACAAATGGGTCAGAACAAGGGTGAACAGAAAAGTTCATACAGGGGGTGACAAAGAGAACAACAAGAAGAAAGATGGTGAAAAATCTCAAGATAGCATGGGGATAAGGGTAAAACCAAAGATTCCACTTCAAATCTTAAACACTCTTCAGGGGGTGGAGATAAAACAAATTCTTCCTCTTCTTCTCAACCTACACAATTTAAAAAGCCTTGGTGCTTTGTGTGTAAAAATAGAGGCCATAGGCCAGGGGATAAGTCCTGTCCAGGTAAACCCCCTGAGCCTACCACCACTAATACATCAAGCTCTAGTGCCCCTAGCAGTAGTGGTACTAGTGGTGGGACTGCTGGTAACAGTCAAGTTAAGGGTGTAATTGGGTTCACTTATGGGTCCATAGTAGAAACTGGGGTAGTCAGTCCCAAGACAGTTTCTGTCACACCTAGTGGCATTGGCCTTGCCACACTGGCTGCTTGTCCCCTTACAATGGATAAGTACAGGCAGACAGTTTCAATAAATGGTGTTGAGGCCTTGGCCTACAGGGACACAGGTGCCAGTATCACTTTGGTGACTGAAAACCTAGTGCATCCTGAACAACACATCATTGGACAACAGTATAAGATTATTGATGTCCATAACTCCACTAAGTTTCTTCCCTTAGCTATAATTAAGTTTAGTTGGGGTGGAGTTACTGGCCCTAAGCAGGTGGTAGTATCACCTAGCTTACCTGTAGATTGTCTCTTAGGTAATGACCTAGAGGCCTCAGGTTGAGCTGATGTAGAGTTTTATGCCCATGCAACCATGCTGGGCATCCCTGAGGAATTGTTCCCTCTCATTTCTACTGAAATGAAAAAGCAAAGGAGAGAAGGCCTGAAAACTCAGGATCCCTCTCCATCAACAGGTAAAAAGGGTATCACAGTATCCCCTAACCACCCTACCATTCAGGATACCATTCCTGTGGTGGAAGAAACCTCTCCTGGGGTGGCACCTGTTCCAAGGGAATCATCAGTTGGCAAAACTGTACTCCCTGAGGTAAAAGTACCTCTCTGTGGGATAACTAACATTGGTGAGAAAAAGAGCACCATTTTAGTTAACATGGAGCATCCCTCCAAACCTCCCAGAGAAACCTTAGTGCAGAAAACCTGCACTACCTCACAACACTTAGGACAGCATCCCTGCCCTAGTGTGGAACTCATAGGACAGCATCCCTGCCCTGCTCCAACTCAAGAGAAACAGCACCCCTGTTCTCTCTTCCAGCCATATGGACAATGTTTTTGCCCAGCTATGGCTTTATTGAGACAGCATCCCTGTCTGGCATTTCCATCACTACAAATAGGTTCAGTGGACAATTCCCACTGCTCTAAACTAAAACTTACTGATAGAAACTCTGAAAATACATCTTCACATTGTTGCTTAACTAAAAAACTTCAAACAGGGTGGTTTACATCCCCACAGGGAAGTAACCATATAGTGGATGATAAAGGGAGTAACCAGTCTATTACAGAGCTACTCTCTACTTATCACCACTTAGACAATAAAGTCTCAACTGGCCAAGGTTAGCCTTATTGTCCTTCGTTTGGGGTGGGGTTGTGTGAGAAAGTAGCCTCTTTCTAGCCTTGTTACCCCCACTTTTGGCCTGTTTGTGAGTGTATGTCAGGGTGTTTTCACTGTCTCACTGGGATCCTGCTAGCCAGGTCCCAGTGCTCATAGTGAAAACCCTATGTTTTCAGTATGTTTGTTATGTGTCACTGGGACCCTGCTAGTCAGGACCCCAGTGCTCATAAGTTTGTGGCCTATATGTATGTGTTCCCTGTGTGGTGCCTAACTGTCTCACTGAGGCTCTGCTAACCAGAACCTCAGTGGTTATGCTCTCTCATTTCTTTCAAATTGTCACTAACAGGCTAGTGACCAATTTTACCAATTTATATTGTCTTACTGGAACACCCCTATAATTCCCTAGTATATGGTACTGAGGTACCCAGGGTATTGGGGTTCCAGGAGATCCCTATGGGCTGCAGCATTTCTTTTGCCACCCATAGGGAGCTCTGACAATTCTTACACAGGCCTGCCACTGCAGCCTGAGTGAAATAACGTCCACGTTATTTCACAGCCATTTTACACTGCACTTAAGTAACTTATAAGTCACCTATATGTCTAACCTTTACCTGGTAAAGGTTAGGTGCAAAGTTACTTAGTGTGAGGGCACCCTGGCACTAGCCAAGGTGCCCCCACATTGTTCAGGGCCAATTCCCCGGACTTTGTGAGTGCGGGGACACCATTACACGCGTGCACCACATATAGGTCATTACCTATATGTAGTTTCACAATGGTAACTCCGAATATGGCCATGTAACATGTCTATGATCATGGAATTGCCCCCTCTATGCCATCCTGGCATAGTTGGCACAATCCCATGATCCCAGTGGTCTGTAGCACAGACCCTGGTACTGCCAAACTGCCTTTCCTGGGGTTTCACTGCAGCTGCTGCTGCTGCCAACCCCTCAGACAGGTTTCTGCCCTCCTGGGGTCAAGCCAGGCTTGTCCCAGGATGGCAGAACAAAGGACTTCCTCTGAGAGAGGGTGTTACACCCTCTCCCTTTGAAAAATGGTGTGAAGGCAGGGGAGGAGTAGCCTCCCCCAGCCTCTGGAAATGCTTTCATGGGCACATTTGGTGCCCATTTCTGCATAAGCCAGTCTACACCGGTTCAGGGACCCCTTAGCCCTGCTCTGGCGCGAAACTGGACAAAGGAAAGGGGAGTGACCACTCCCCTGACCTGCACCTCCCCTGGGAGGTGTCCAGAGCTCCTCCAGTGTGCTCCAGACCTCTGCCATCTTGGAAACAGAGGTGCTGCTGGCACACTGGACTGCTCTGAGTGGCCAGTGCCACCAGGTGACGTCAGAGACTCCTTCTGATAGGCTCCTCCAGGTGTTGCTAGCCTATCCTCTCTCCTAGGTAGCCAAACCCTCTTTTCTGGCTATTTAGGGTCTCTGTCTCTGGGGAAACTTTAGATAACGAATGCAAGAGCTCATCAGAGTTCCTCTGCATCTCTCTCTTCACCTTCTGCCAAGGAATCGACTGCTGACCGCGCTGGAAGCCTGCAAAACTGCAACATAGTAGCAAAGACGACTACTGCAACTCTGTAACGCTGATCCTGCCGCCTTCTCGACTGTTTTCCTGATGGTGCATGCTGTGGGGGTAGTCTGCCTCCTCTCTGCAATAGAAGCTCCGAAGAAATCTCCTGTGGGTCGACGGAATCTTCCCCCTGCAACCGCAGGCACCAAAAAGCTGCATTACCGGTCCCTTGGGTCTCCTCTCAGCACGACAAGCGAGGTCCCTCGAATCCAGCAACTGTGTCCAAGTGACCCCCACAGTCCAGTGACTCTTCAGTCCAAGTTTGGTGGAGGTAAGTCCTTGCCTCCCCACGCCAGACTGCATTGCTGGGATCCGCGACTTTTGCAGCTACTCCGGCCTCTGTGCACTTCCGGCGGAAATCCTTTGTGCACAGCCAAACCTGGGTCCACGGCACTCTAACCTGCATTGCACGACTTTCTAAGTTGGTCTCCGGCGATGTGGGACTACTTTGTGAAACTTCGGGTGAGCACCATTTCATGCATCTTCATAGTGCCTCTTTCTGGCACTTCTCCGGGTGCTACCTGCTGCTGAGAGGGCTCCTGGTCTTGCTCGACGTCCCCTCTATCTCCTGGCGCAATTTGCGACATCCTGGTCCCTCCTGGGCCACAGCAGCATCCAAAAACACTAACCGCACGATTTGCAGCTAGCAAGGCTTGTTAGCGATCTTTCGGTGGGAAAACACTTCTGCACGACTCTCCACGGCGTGAGGGATCCGTCCTCCAAAGGAGAAGTCTCTAGCCCTTGTCATTCCTGCAGAAACCTAAGCTTCTTCTGTCCAGTAGAAGCTCCTTTGCACCCACAGCTGGCATTTCCTGGGCATTTGCCCATCTCCGACTTGCTTGTGACTTTTGGACTTGGTCCCCTTGTTCCACAGGTACCCTCGACTGGAAATCCATCGTTGTTGCATTGTTGGTTTGTGTCTTTCCTGCAGAATTCCACTATCACGACTTATTTGTCCTTTGGGGAACTTTAGTGCACTTTGAACTCACTTTTCAGGGTCTTGGGGTGGGCTATTTTTCTAACCCTCACTATTATCTAATAGTCCCAGCGACCCTCTACAAGGTCACATAGGTTTGGGGTCCATTTGTGGTTCGCATTCCACTTTTGGAGTATATAGTTTGTGTTGCCCCTATCCCTATGTGTCTCTATTGCATCCTATTGTAACTATACATTGTTTGCACTGTTTTCTAAGACTATACTGCATATTTTTGGTATTGTGTACACATAACTTGTGTATATTTGCTATCCTCATACTGAGGGTACTCACTGAGATACTTTGGCATATTGTCATAAAAATAAAGTACCTTTATTTTTAGTATAACTGTGTATTGTGTTTTCTTATGATATTGTGCAAGTGACACATGTGGTACTGTAGGAGCTTCACTCGTCTCCTAGTTCAGCCTAAGATGCTCTGCTAAGCTACCATTATCAATCAGCCTATGCTGCTAGACACCCTATACTATAATAAGGGATAACTGGGCCTGGTGCAAGGTGCAAGTACCCCTTGGTACTCACTACAAGCCAGTCCAGCCTCCTACATGGGTCGACGGAATCTTCCCCCTGCAACCGCAGGCACCAAAGAACTGCATTACCGGTCCCTTGGGTCTCCTCTCAGCACGACGAGCGAGGTCCCTTGAATCCAGCAACTCTGTCCAAGTGACTCCCACAGTCCAGTGACTCTTCAGTCCAAGTTTGGTGGATGTAAGTCCTTGCCTCCAAACGCCAGACTGCATTGCTGGGAACCGCGACTTTTGCAGCTACTCCGGCCCCTGTGCACTTCCAGCAGAAATCCTTTGTGCACAGCCAAGCCTGGGTCCACGGCACTCTAACCTGCATTGCACGACTTTCTAAGTTGGTCTCCGGCGACGTGGGACTCCTTTGTGCGACTTCGGGTGAGCACCGTTTCACGCATCCTCGTAGTGCCTGTTTCTGGCACCTCTCCGGGTGCTGCCTGCTGCTGAGAGGGCTCCTTGTCTTGCTCGACGCCCCCTCTGTCCCCTGACGCAATTGGCGACATCCTGGTCCCTCCTGGGCCACAGCAGCATCCAAAATCCCTAACCGCACGATTTGCAGTTAGCAAGGCTTGTTGGCGGTCTTTCGGCGGGAAAACACTTCTGCACGACTCTCCACGGCGTCTGGCACAGGCCAAAATGTTGATCTGTCCAAACTTGCATATGATCACCTTAGCTGGAAAGGAGCAAGGAGTATCTGCATAGAAAGAGGTTTGAGTGAAGGGAAGAATCCTTCCTTGGAATTGTTACTTAACATGCTTAGAGAACAAGATAAGGCCAAAAGGGCCACATCTGTTGAAAAAGTAGCTAATGGTTCCCAATCTGATCCAGGGACACCCCTAGGAAAAGATTCAGGAAAAAAACTTCACAGCCTGCCCATTACTAGACAGTCTAGCATAGTTGGTACTGAGGTTGAGTCACACCATACAGATAGTGTTGTCTTACATCATAGCAAGAGCATTCATTCTCACCACAGTAGAAGTGATGTTTTTGTTAACCAAGCTGTTAGGGTGCCTTCTGTAAGGGATAGGTCTCCTTCTGTCCATTCTCAAAATACTTCTGTTTCAAGGCATGTCCCTCCCACCCACCCTGATGACAGATTGTTAGAAAGGGAGCTCAATAGATTGAGAGTGGAACAAACCAGACTGAAGCTCAAGAAGCAACAGCTGGATTTGGATAGACAGACCTTAGAAGTAGAGAAGGAGAGACATAAACTGGGTTTATAAACCCATGGTGGCAGCAGCAGTATTCCCCATAGTCATCCTGCAAAAGAGCATGATTCCAGGAATCTGCACAAGATAGTTCCCCCTTATAAGGAGGGGGATGACATTAACAAGTGGTTTGCTGCACTTGAGAGGGCCTGTGCTGTACAGGATGTCCCTCAAAGGCAGTGGGCTGCTATCCTATGGCTATCATTTAGTGGAAAAGGTAGGGATAGGCTCCTGACTGTGAAAGAAAATGAAGCCAATGATTACAAAGTTCTTAAGAATGCACTCCTGGATGGTTATGGCTTAACCACTGAACAATACAGGATAAAGTTCAGAGACACCAAAAATGAGTCTTCACAAGACTGGGTTGATTTCATTGACCATTCAGTGAAGGCCATGGAGGGGTGGTTACATGGCAGTAAAGTTACTGATTTTGAAAGCCTGTATAACTTGATCCTGAGAGAGCATATTCTTAATAATTGTGTGTCTGATTTGTTGCACCAGTACTTGGTGGACTCTGATCTGACCTCTCCCCAAGAATTGGGAAAGAAGGCAGACAAATGGGTCAGAACAAGGGTGAACAGAAAAGTTCATACAGGGGGTGACAAAGATGGCAACAAGAAGACGGATGGTAAGTCTTCTGATAAGGGTGGGGACAAATCTAAAAATGAGTCTTCATCAGGCCCACAAAAACACTCTGGTGGGGGTGGTGGGCCCAAATCCTCTTCTAATCAAACCAAAGAAAATAAACCATGGTGCTATTTATGTAAAATAAAGGCCATTGGACAACAGATCCCAGTTGTCCAAAGAAAAGCACCAAGCCTCCTACCACTACAACCCCTACTGCTACACCTAGTGTCCCTACTAATAGCAGTGGTGGTGGAAGCAAACCTACTAATAGCCAATCCAAGGGAGTAGCTGGGCTCACTATTGGTAACTTAGTTGGGGTTGGTCTGATTAGGGAGACCACAGAGGCTGTGTTAGTCTCTGAGGGGGCTATTGATTTAGCCACCTTGGTTGCTTGTCCCCTTAACATGGATAAGTACAAGCAGCTACCCCTAATCAATGGTGTTGAGGTTCAGGCCTACAGGGACACAGGTGCCAGTGTCACAATGGTGATAGAGAAACTGGTCCACCCTGAACAACACCTACTTGGTCACCAGTACCAAGTAACCGATGCTCACAACAATAAACTTAGCCACCCCATGGCTGTTGTAAATCTCAATTGGGGGGGGGTTACTGGTCCAAAGAAAGTTGTGGTAGCCTCAGATTTACCTGTAGACTGTCTACTAGGAAATGAAGACATCAGCTTGGTCAGATGTGGACTTGGAGGCCCATGCAGCAATGCTGGGCATCCCAGGGCATATTTTTGCTTTAACCATGGCTCAGGCCAAAAAGCAAAAAGGACAGGGAAACTTGGATCCTGGAACAATGGACCAAGTGCTCCCTAAAGCTAGGGCTAGCAGAACTAAAGCACTACCTACTATCCCTCCCTCTACAGTGGATTCTTGTTCTGAGGAAGAAGAATTTCCACCCTGTGCAGAACCTACACCAGAGGAGCTTGAAGCAGACACTGCTGAGCTTTTGGGTGAAGGGGGGCCTGCCAGGGAGGAGCTGAGTGTGGCACAGCAAACCTGTCCCACATTAGAGGGTCTAAGACAGCAAGCTGTCAAACAAGCTAATGGGGATGTCAGTGACTCTCACAGAGTTTACTGGGAGGACAACCTCTTGTACACTGAGGCAAGTGATCCGAAACCTGGAGCTGCCAGGAGATTAGTGATTCCTCAGGAGTACAGAAAGTTCCTCCTAACTCTTGCCCACGACATTCCCCTAGCTGGACATTTAGGCCAAATGAAAACTTGGGACAGGCTTGTTCCCTTGTTTCATTGGCCTAGAATGTCTGAGGACACAAAAGAATTTTGTAAGTCCTTTGAAACCTGTCAAGCCAGTGGCAAGACAGGTGGCACTCCAAAGGCACCCCTTATTCCACTGCCTGTCGTTGGGGTTCCCTTTGAAAGGGTAGGGGTTGACATAGTTGACCCCCTTGACCCTCCTACTGCTTCAGGCAATACGTTTATCTTGGTGGTAGTGGACCATGCCACCAGATATCCTGAAGCAATTCCTCTGAGGACCACTACAGCTCCTGCAGTGGCAAAGGCCCTCCTGGGAATCTTTTCCAGGGTGGGCTTCCCAAAAGAGGTAGTTTCAGACAGAGGAAGCAATTTCATGTCTGCTTACTTGAAGGCCATGTGGAAGGAGTGTGGTGTGACTTACAAGTTCACTACACCCTATCATCCACAAACAAATGGACTGGTGGAGAGATTTAACAAAACTCTCAAAGGCATGATTATGGGTCTCCCTGGAAAACTCCGCAGGAGATGGGATATCCTGTTACCATGCCTCCTTTTTGCCTACAGGGAGGTACCCCAGAAAGGAGTGGGCTTCAGCCCCTTTGAACTCCTCTTTGGACACCCTGTTAGGGGTCCACTAACACTTGTCAAGGAGGGATGGGAACAACCTTTAAAAGCTCCAAAACAAGATATTGTGGATTATGTACTTGGCCTCAGATCAAGGATGGCTGAGTACACGAAAAAGGCCAGTAAAAACCTCCAGGCCAGCCAAGAGCTCCAGAAGCAATGGCATGACCAGAAGGCTGTTTTGGTTCAGTACCAACCAGGGCAGAAAGTGTGGGTCTTGGAGACTGTGGCCCCAAGAGCACTCCAAGATAAATGGAGAACCCCACACAATTGTTGAGAAAAAGGGTGAAGTCACCTATTTAGTTGACTTAGGCACTGCCAGGAGTCCCCTTAGAGTGCTCCATGTCAATCGCCTGAAACCCTACTATGACAGGGCTGATCTCACCCTGCTCATGGCAACTGATGAGGGACAGGAAAAAGACAGTGATCCTCTTCCTGATCTCTTCTCTTCCACAGAACAAGATGCTGTGGTGGAAGGGGTAGTTTTGGCTGATTGTCTTACTGCTGAGCAGAAAGACCATTGCATAAATCTCCTAGGTCAGTTTTCTGAACTCTTCTCTACTGTGCCAGGAACCACTGTAGGAAAGTACCATCTTTCCTGGCATGTTACCCCCATTTTTCACTGTATATATGTTGTTTTAGTTGTATGTGTCACTGGGACCCTGGTAACCCAGGGCCCCAGTGCTCATAAGTGTGCCTGAATGTGTTACCTGTGTAGTGACTAACTGTCTCACTGAGGCTCTGCTAATCAGAACCTCAGTGGTTATGCTCTCTCATTTCTTTCCAAATTGTCACTAACAGGCTAGTGACCATTTTGACCAATTTACATTGGCTTACTGGAACACCCTTATAATTCCCTAGTCTATGGTACGGAGGTACCCAGGGTATTGGGGTTCCAGGAGATCCCTATGGGCTGCAGCATTTCTTTTGCCACCCATAGGGAGCTCTGACAATTCTTACACAGGCCTGCCACTGCAGCCTGAGTGAAATAACGTCCACGTTATTTCACAGCCATTTTACACTGCACTTAAGTAACTTATAAGTCACCTATATGTCTAACCTTTACCTGGTAAAGGTTAGGTGCAAAGTTACTTAGTGTGAGGGCACTAGCCAAGGTGCCCCCACATTGTTCAGAGCCAATTCCCTGAACTTTGTGAGTGCGGGGACACCATTACACGCGTGCACTACATATAGGTCACTACCTATATGTAGCTTCACCATGGTAACTCCGAATATGGGCATGTAACATGTCTATGATCATGGAATTGCCCCCTCTATACCATCCTGGCATAGTTGGCACAATCCCATGATCCCAGTGGTCTGTAGCACAGACCCTGGTACTGCCAAACTGCCCTTCCTGGGGTTTCACTGCAGCTGCTGCTGCTGCCAACCCCTCAGACAGGCAGCTGCCCTCCTGGGGTCCAGCCAGGCCTGGCCCAGGATGGCAGAACAAAGAACTTCCTCTGAGAGAGGGTGTGACACCCTCTCCCTTTGGAAAATGGTGTGAAGGCAGGGGAGGAGTAGCCTCCCCCAGCCTCTGGAAATGCTTTGTTGGGCACAGATGTGCCCAATTCTGCATAAGCCAGTCTACACCGGTTCAGGGACCCCTTAGCCCCTGCTCTGGCGCGAAACTGGACAAAGGAAAGGGGAGTGACCACTCCCCTGACCTGCACCTCCCCTGGGAGGTGTCCAGAGCTCCTCCAGTGTGCTCCAGACCTCTGCCATCTTGGAAACAGAGGTGCTGCTGGCACACTGGACTGCTCTGAGTGGCCAGTGCCACCAGGTGACGTCAGAGACTCCTGCTGATAGGCTCCTTCAGGTGTTAGTAGCCTTTCCTCTCTCCTAGGTAGCCAAACCCTCTTTTCTGGCTATTTAGGGTCTCTGTCTCTGGGGAAACTTTAGATAACGAATGCATGAGCTCAGCCGAGTTCCTCTGCATCTCCCTCTTCATCTTCTGATAAGGAAACGACCGCTGACCGCGCTGGAAGCCTGCAAACCTGCAACATAGTAGCAAAGACGACTACTGCAACTCTGTAACGCTGATCCTGCCGCCTTCTCGACTGTTTTCCTGCTTGTGCATGCTGTAGGGGTAGCCTGCCTCCTCTCTGCACCAGAAGCTCCGAAGAAATCTCCCGTGGGTCGACGGAATCTTCCCCCTGCAACCGCAGGCACCAAAAAGCTGCATTACCGGTCCCTTGGGTCTCCTCTCAGCACGACGAGCGAGGTCCCTCGAATCCAGCGACTCTGTCCAAGTGACCCCCACAGTCCAGTGACTCTTCAGTCCAAGTTTGGTGGAGGTAAGTCCTTGCCTCACCTTGCTGGGCTGCATTGCTGGGAACCGCGACTTTGCAAGCTACTCCGGCCCCTGTGCACTTCTGGCGGAAATCCTTTGTGCACAGCCAAGCCTGGGTCCACGGCACTCTAACCTGCATTGCACGACTTTCTAAGTTGGTCTCCGGCGACGTGGGACTCCTTTGTGCAACGTCGGCGAGCACCGTTTCACGCATCCTTGTAGTGCCTGTTTCTGGCACTTCTCTGGGTGCTACCTGCTTCGCTGAGGTCTTTTTGTCTTGCTCGACGTCCCCTCTCTCTTCTGGTCCAATTTGCGACCTCCTGTTCCCTCCTGGGCCCCAGCAGCATCCAAAAACGCCAAACTAACGATTTGCGCCTAGCAAGGCTTGTTGGCATCCTTTTGGCGAGAAAACACTTCTGCACGACTCTCCACAGCGAGTGGGATCTGCCCACCAAAGAGGAAGTCTCTAGCCCTTTTCGTTCCTGCAGAAACCTCAGCTTCTTCTGTCCAATCGAAGCTTCTTTGCACCCGCAGCTGGCATTTCCTGGGCATCTGCCCATCTCCGACTTGCTTGTGACTTTTGGACTTGGTCCCCTTGTTCCACAGGTACCCTAGATTGGAAATCCACAGTTGTTGCATTGCTGGTTTGTGTCTTTCCTGCATTATTCCTCTAACACGACTCTTTTGTCCTTAGGGGAACTTTAGTGCACTTTGCACTCACTTTTCAGGGTCCTGGGGAGGGTTATTTTCCTAACTCTCACTATTTTCTAATAGTCCCAGCGACCCTCTACAAGGTCACATAGGTTTGGGGTCCATTCGTGGTTCACATTCCACTTTTTGAGTATATGGTTTGTGTTGCCCCTAACCCTATGTTTCCCCATTGCATCCTATTGTAACTATACATTGTTTGCACTGTTTTCTAAGACTATACTGCATATTTTTGCTATTGTGTATATATATCTTGTGTATATTTCCTATCCTCTCACTGAGGGTACACTCTAAGATACTTTGGCATATTGTCATAAAAATAAAGTACCTTTATTTTTAGTATAACTGTGTATTGTGTTTTCTTATGATATTGTGCATATGACACTAAGTGGTACTGTAGTAGCTTCACACGTCTCCTAGTTCAGCCTAAGCTGCTCTGCTAAGCTACCATTATCTATCAGCCTAAGCTGCTAGACACCCTATACACTAATAAGGGATAATTGGGCCTGGTGCAAGGTGCAAGTACCCCTTGGTATTCACTACAAGCCAGTCCAGCCTCCTACAACCACTTCTTGGTGTGAGCACACTATAGATACTGGAGACAGCTTGCCTGTCAAAAGTAAGATCTATAGGCAGCCTGACCATGTCAGAGACTGCATAAAGCAAGAGGTGCAGAAAATGTTAGAACTGGGAGTGGTTGAGCACTCTGAAAGTCCATGGGGTTTTCCTGTGGTACTTGTACCAAAACCCCATTCCAAAGATGGAAAGAAGGAAATGCGGTTTTGTGTAGACTACAGAGGTCTCAACCAGGTAACCAAAACTGATGCTCACCCTATACCCAGGGCAGATGAGCTCATAGATACACTGGCATCTGCCAAGTATCTAAGCACTTTTGATTTGACTGCAGGGTATTGGCAGATCAAATTATCAGAAGATGCTAAAGCTAAAACTGCATTTTCAACCATTGGAGGACATTACCAATTCACAGTAATGCCTTTTGGATTGAAAAATGCACCTGCCACTTTTCAGAGGTTGGTGAACACAGTCCTGCAAGGGCTGGAAGCTTTCAGTGCAGCATATTTGTACGATATAGCTGTCTTTAGCTCCAGCCGGGATGATCATCTGGTCCACCTATGGAAAGTTTTAGAGGCCCTGCAAAAGGCAGGCCTCACTATCAAGGTTTCAAAGTGCCAGATAGGGTAGGGAAAGGTGGTTTATCTGGGACACCTTGTTGGTGGGGAACAGATTGCACCACTTCAGGGGAAAATCCAAACTATTATAGATTGGATTCCCCCTACTACTCAGACTCAGGTGAGAGCCTTCCTAGGCCTCACTGGGTATTACAGGAGGTTCATTAAGAACTATGGCTCCATTGCAGCCCCTCTTAATGACCTCACTTCAAAGAAAATGCCTAAAAAGGTATTATGGACAGCAAACTGTCAGAAAGCTTTTGAGGAGCTGAAGCAGGCCATGTGCTCTGCACCTGTCCTGAAAAGCCCTTGTTACTCTAAAAAATTCTATGTCCAAACTGATGCATCTGAATTAGGAGTAGGGGCAGTCCTATCACAACTTAATTCTGAGGGCCAGGATCAACCTGTTGCTTTTATTAGTAGGAGGTTGACCCCTAGAGAAAAGCGTTGGTCTGCCATAGAGGGGGAGGCCTTTGCTGTGGTCTGGGCACTGAAGAAGTTGAGGCCATACCTGTTTGGCACTCACTTCATTGTTCAGACAGACCACAAACCTCTACTTTGGCTAAAACAAATGAAAGGTGAAAATCCTAAATTGTTGAGGTGGTCCATATCCCTACAGGGAATGGACTATACAGTGGAACATAGACCTGGGAGTAGCCACTCCAATGCAGATGGACTCTCCAGATATTTCCACTTAGACAATGAAGACTCATCAGGTCATGGCTAGTCTTATTGTCCTTCGTCTGGGGGGGGTGGTTGTGTAGGAAAGTACCATCTTGCCTGGCATGTTACCCCCATTTTTCACTGTATATATGTTGTTTTAGTTGTATGTGTCACTGGGACCCTGCCAGCCAGGGCCCCAGTGCTCATAAGTGTGCCTGAATGTGTTACATGTGTAGTGACTAACTGTCTCACTGAGGCTCTGCTATCCAGAACCTCAGTGGTTATGCTCTCTCATTTCTTTCAAATTGTCACTAACAGGCTAGTGACCAATTTTAACCAATTTACATTGGCTTACTGTGTGAGAAGGTAGCCTCTTTCTAGCCTTGTTACCCCCACTTTTGGCCTGTTTGTGAGTGTATGTCAGGGTGTTTGTCACTGTTTTCACTGTCTCACTGAGATCCTGATAGCCAGGCCTCAGTGCTCATAGTGAAAACACTATGTTTTCAGTATGTTTGTTATGTGTCACTGGGATCCTGCTGGTCAGGACCCCAGTGCTCATAGGTTTGTGGCCTATATGTATGTGTCACTGGGACCCTGTCACACAGGGCCCCAGTGCTCATAGGTGTGCATGTATATGTTCCCTGTGTGGTGCCTAACTGTCTCACTGAGGCTCTGCTAACCAGAACCTCAGTGGTTATGCTCTCTCATTACTTTCAAATTGTCACTAACAGGCTAGTGACCAATTTTACCAATTTACATTGGCTTACTGGAACACCCTTATAATTCCCTAGTATATGGTACTGAGGTACCCAGGGTATTGGGGTTCCAGGAGATCCCTATGGGCTGCAGCATTTCTTTTGCCACCCATAGGGAGCTCTGACAATTCTTACACAGGCCTGACACTGCAGCCTGAGTGAAATAACGTCCACGTTATTTCACAGCCATTTTACACTGCACTTAAGTAACTTATAAGTCACCTATATGTCTAACCTTTACCTGGTAAAGGTTAGGTGCAAAGTTACTTAGTGTGAGGGCACCCTGGCACTAGCCAAGGTGCCCCCACATTGTTCAGAGCCAATTCCCTGAACTTTGTGAGTGCGGGGACACCATTACACGCGTGCACTACATATAGGTCACTACCTATATGTAGCTTCACAATGGTAACTCCGAATATGGCCATGTAACATGTCTATGATCATGGAATTGCCCCCTCTATGCCATCCTGGCATAGTTGGCACAATCCCATGATCCCAGTGGTCTGTAGCACAGACCCTGGTACTGCCAAACTGCCCTTCCTGGGGTTTCACTGCAGCTGCTGCTGCTGCCAACCCCTCAGACAGGCAGCTGCCCTCCTGGGGTCCAGCCAGGCCTGGCCCAGGATGGCAGAACAAAGAACTTCCTCTGAGAGAGGGTGTGACACCCTCTCCCTTTGGAAAATGGTGTGAAGGCAGGGGAGGAGTAGCCTCCCCCAGCCTCTGGAAATGCTTTGTTGGGCACAGAGGTGCCCAATTCTGCATAAGCCAGTCTACACCGGTTCAGGGGACCCCTTAGCCCTGCTCTGGCGCGAAACTGGACAAAGGAAAGGGGAGTGACCACTCCCCTGACCTGCACCTCCCCTGGGAGGTGTCCAGAGCTCCTCCAGTGTGCTCCAGACCTCTGCCATCTTGGAAACAGAGGTGCTGCTGGCACACTGGATTGCTCTGAGTGGCCAGTGCCACCAGGTGACGTCAGAGACTCCTTGTGATAGGCTCCTTCAGGTGTTGCTAGCCTATCCTCTCTCCTAGGTAGCCAAACCCTCTTTTCTGGCTATTTAGGGTCTCTGTCTCTGGGGAAACTTCAGATAACGAATGCATGAGCTCAGCCGAGTTCCTCTGCATCTCTCTCTTCACCTTCTGATAAGGAATCGACCGCTGACCGCGCTGGAAGCCTGCAAACCTGCAACATAGTAGCAAAGACGACTACTGCAACTCTGTAACGCTGATCCTGCCGCCTTCTCGACTGTTTTCCTGCTTGTGCATGCTGTGGGGGTAGCCTGCCTCCTCTCTGCACCAGAAGCTCCGAAGAAATCTCCCGTGGGTCGACGGAATCTTCCCCCTGCAACCGCAGGCACCAAAAAGCTGCATTACCGGTCCCTTGGGTCTCCTCTCAGCACGACGAGCGAGGTCCCTCGAATCCAGCGACGCTGTCCAAGTGACCCCCACAGTCCAGTGACTCTTCAGCCCAAGTTTGGTGGAGGTAAGTCCTTGCCTCACCTCGCTGGGCTGCATTGCTGGGAACCGCGACTTTGCAGCTACTCCGGGCCCTGTGCACTTCCGGTGGAAATCCTTTGTGCACAGCCAAGCCTGGGTCCACGGCACTCTAACCTGCATTGCACAACTTTCTAAGTTGGTCTCCGGCGACGTGGGACTCCTTTGTGCAACTTCGGCGAGCACCGTTTCACGCATCCTCGTAGTGCCTGTTTCTGGCACTTCTCCGGGTGCTACCTGCTTCAGTGAGGGCTCTTTGTCTTGCTCGACGTCCCCTCTCTCTGCAGGTCCAATTTGCGATCTCCTGGTCCCTCCTGGGCCCCAGCAGCGTCCAAAAGCGCCAAACGCATGATTTGCGTGTAGCAAGGCTTGTTTGCATCCTTCCGGCGGGAAAGTACTTCTGCACGACTCTCCAAGGCGAGTGGGATCCGTCCACCAAAGGGGAAGTCTCTAGCCCTTTTCGTTCCTGCAGAAACCTCAGCTTCTTCTGTCCAGTCGAAGCTTCTTTGCACCCGCAGCTGGCATTTCCTGGGCATCTGCCCATCTACGACTTGCTTGTGACTTTTGGACTTGGTCCCCTTGTTCCACAGGTACCCTAGATTGGAAATCCACAGTTGTTGCATTGCTGGTTTGTGTCTTTCCTGCATTATTCCTCTA
This sequence comes from Pleurodeles waltl, assembly GCF_031143425.1. Lineage (NCBI taxonomy): Eukaryota > Metazoa > Chordata > Amphibia > Caudata > Salamandridae > Pleurodeles > Pleurodeles waltl. The sequence goes on along the minus strand of NC_090438.1, from coordinate 9,331,801 downwards.
ACACAACTCTTTTGTCCTTAGGGGAACTTTAGTGCACTTTGCACTCACTTTTCAGGGTCTTGGGGAGGGTTATTTTGCTAACTCTCACTATTTTCTGATAGTCCCAGCGACCCTCTACAAGGTCACATAGGTTTGGGGTCCATTCGTGGTTCGCATTCCACTTCTGGAGTATATGGTTTGTGTTGCCCCTATCCCTATGTTTCCCCATTGCATCATATTGTAACTATACATTGTTTGCACTGTTTTCTAAGAATATACTGCATATTTTTGCTATTGTGTATATATATCTTGTGTATATTTCCTATCCTCTCACTGAGGGTACACTCTAAGATACTTTGGCATATTGTCATAAAAATAAAGTACCTTTATTTTTAGTATAACTGTGTATTGTGTTTTCTTATGATATTGTGCATATGACACTAAGTGGTACTGTAGTAGCTTCACACGTCTCCTAGTTCAGCCTAAGCTGCTCTGCTAAGCTACCATTATCTATCAGCCTAAGCTGCTAGACACCCTATACACTAATAAGGGATAACTGGGCCTGGTGCAAGGTGCAAGTACCCCTTGGTACTCACTACAAGCCAGTCCAGCCTCCTACATTGGTTGTGCAGTGGTGGGATAAGTGCTTGAGACTACTTACCACTCTTGTCATTGTACTTTTCATAAGAGAAAAATATACAAAACAAGGTCAGTGTATATACACATAGCCAAAAAGTTTTGCATTTCCTCTTTTCACTCTTTTCTAAGTGCTGAAAAGTACTCCTAAACTTTCAAAAAGTTCTTAAAAGTTTAAAAAGTTTTTTTCTGTCTTTCCAAAAAGTTCTGAAAACTTTTTTCTCTTTTTCTATCACTTTAACTCTCTCTAAAAAATGTCTGGCACAGGAAAAAATGTTGAACTGTCCAAACTTGCATATGATCACCTTAGCTGGAAAGGAGCAAGGAGTCTCTGCATAGAGAGAGGTTTGAGTGTAGGGAAGAATCCTTCCTTAGAACTGTTAATTAATATGCTTAGAGTACAGTATAAGGCCATAAGTGCCCAATCTGTAGAAAAAGTAGCTAATGGTTCTCAATCTGATCCAGGGACTCCCCCAGGAAAAGGTTCAGGAAAGAAACTTCTCAGCCTGCCCATTACTAGACAGTCTAGCATAGTTGGTACAGAGGTTGAATCACACCATACTGATGGTGTGCTCTCACATTATGCTGGTAGCCAAGCTGTTAGGGTGCCCTCTGTAAGGGACAGGTCTCCTTCTGTTCATTCCCATCATAGCTCTGTTTCTAGAAATGTCCCTCCCACCAACCCTGATGACAGAATGTTAGAGAGGGAACTCAATAAGTTGAGGGTGGAACAAACCAGACTGAAGCTTAAAAAGCAACAGCTGGATTTGGATAGACAGTCTTTTGAATTAGAGAAGGAAAGACAGAAGTTGGGTTTAGATACCCATGGTGGCAGCAGCAGTATTCCCCATAGTCATCCTGCAAAAGAGCATGATTCCAGGAATCTGCACAAGATAGTTCCCCCTTATAAGGAGGGGGATGACATTAACAAGTGGTTTGCTGCACTTGAGAGGGCCTGTGTTGTACAGGATGTCCCTCAAAGGCAGTGGGCTGCTATCCTATGGCTATCATTTAGTGGAAAAGGTAGGGATAGGCTCCTTACTGTGAAAGAAAATGATGCCAATAATTTTACAGTTCTTAAGAATGCACTCCTGGATGGTTATGGCTTAACCACTGAACAGTACAGGATAAAGTTCAGAGAGACCAAAAAGGAGTCTTCACAAGACTGGGTTGATTTCATTGACCATTCAGTGAAGGCCTTGGAGGGGTGGTTACATGGCAGTAAAGTTACTGATTATGAAAGCCTGTATAACACAATCCTGAGAGAGCATATACTTAATAATTGTGTGTCTGATTTGTTGCACCAGTACCTGGTAGACTCTGATCTGACCTCTCCCCAAGAATTGGGAAAGAAGGCAGACAAATGGGTCAGAACAAGGGTGAACAGAAAAGTTCATACAGGGGGTGACAAAGATGGCAATAAGAAGAAAGATGGTGAAAAATCTCAAGATAAGCATGGGGATAAGGGTAAAACCAAAGATCCCACTTCAAATCTTAAACACTCTTCAGAGGGTGGGGATAAAACAAATTCTTCCTCTTCTTCCCAACCTGCACACATTAAAAAGCCTTGGTGCTTTGTGTGTAAAAACAGAGGCCATAGGCCAGGGGATAAGTCCTGTCCAGGTAAAGCCCCTGAGCCTACCACCACTAATACATCAAGCTCTAGTGCCCCTAGCAGTAGTGGTACTAGTGGTGGGACTGCTGGCAACAGTCAAGTTAAGGGTGTAGTTGGGTTCACTTTTGGGTCCATAGTAGAAACTGGGGTAGTCAGTCCCAAGACAGTTTCTGTCACACCTAGTGGCATTGGCCTTGCCACACTGGCTGCTTGTCCCCTTACAATGGATAAGTACAGGCAGACAGTTTCAATAAATGGTGTTGAGGCCTTGGCCTACAGGGACACAGGTGCCACTTTCACTTTGGTGACTGAAAACCTAGTGCACCCTGATCAACACATCATTGGACAACAGTATAAGATTATTGATGTCCATAACTCCACTAAGTTTCTTCCCTTAGCTATAATTCAGTTTAGTTGGGGTGGAGTTACTGGCCCTAAGCAGGTGGTGGTATCACCTAGCTTACCTGTAGACTGTCTCTTAGGTAATGACCTAGAGGCCTCAGGTTGGGCTGATGTAGAGTTTTATGCCCATGCAGCCATGCTGGGCATCCCTGAGGAATTGTTCCCTCTCATTTCTACTGAAATGAAAAAGCAAAGGAGAGAAGGCCTGAAAACTCAGGAACCCTCTCCATCAACAGGTAAAAAGGGTATCACAGTATCCCCTAACCACTCTACCATTCAGGATACCATTCCTGTGGTGGGAGAAACCTCTCCTGGGGTGGCACCTGTTCCAAGGGAATCATCAGTTGGCAAAACTGTACTCCCTGAGGTGGAAGTACCTCTTTGTGGGATAACTAATATTGGTGAGAAAAAGAGCACCATTTTAGTTAACATGGAGCATCCCTCCAACCCTCCCAGAGAAACTTTAGTGCAGAAACTCTGCACTGCCTCACAACACTTAGGACAGCATCCCTGCCCTAGTGTGGAGCTGATAGGACAGCATCCCTGCCCTGCTCCAACCCAAGAGAAACAGCATCCCTGTTCTCTCTTCCAGCCATATGGACAAAGTTTTTGCCCAGCTATGGCTTTTCTGAGACAGCATCCCTGTCTGGCATTTCCATCACTACAAATAGGTTCAGTGGACAATTCCCACTGCTCTAAACTAAAACTTACTGATAGAAACTCTGAAAATACATCTTCACATTGTTGCTTAGCTAAAAAACTTCAAACAGGGTGGTTTACATCCCCACAGGGAAGTAACCATATAGTGGATGATAAAGGGAGTAACCAGTCTATTGCAGAGCTACTCTCTACTTATCACCACTTAGACAATAAAGTCTCAACTGGCCAAGGTTAGCCTTATTGTCCTTCGTTTGGGGGGGGGTTGTGTGAGAAGGTAGCCTCTTTCTAGCCTTGTTACCCCCACTTTTGGCCTGTTTGTGAGTGTATGTCAGGGTGTTTGTCACTGTTTTCACTGTCTCACTGAGATCCTGATAGCCAGGCCTCAGTGCTCATAGTGAAAACACTATGTTTTCAGTATGTTTGTTATGTGTCACTGGGATCCTGCTGGTCAGGACCCCAGTGCTCATAGGTTTGTGGCCTATATGTATGTGTCACTGGGACCCTGTCACACAGGGCCCCAGTGCTCATAGGTGTGCATGTATATGTTCCCTGTGTGGTGCCTAACTGTCTCACTGAGGCTCTGCTAACCAGAACCTCAGTGGTTATGCTCTCTCATTACTTTCAAATTGTCACTAACAGGCTAGTGACCAATTTTACCAATTTACATTGGCTTACTGGAACACCCTTATAATTCCCTAGTATATGGTACTGAGGTACCCAGGGTATTGGGGTTCCAGGAGATCCCTATGGGCTGCAGCATTTCTTTTGCCACCCATAGGGAGCTCTGACAATTCTTACACAGGCCTGCCACTGCAGCCTGAGTGAAATAACGTCCACGTTATTTCACAGCCATTTTACACTGCACTTAAGTAACTTATAAGTCACCTATATGTCTAACCTTTACCTGGTAAAGGTTAGGTGCAAAGTTACTTAGTGTGAGGGCACCCTGGCACTAGCCAAGGTGCCCCCACATTGTTCAGAGCCAATTCCCTGAACTTTGTGAGTGCGGGGACACCATTACACGCGTGCACTACATATAGGTCACTACCTATATCTAGCTTCACAATGGTAACTCCGAATATGGCCATGTAACATGTCTATGATCATGGAATTGCCCCCTCTATGCCATCCTGGCATAGTTGGCACAATTCCATGATCCCAGTGGTCTGTAGCACAGACCCTGGTACTGCCAAACTGCCCTTCCTGGGGTTTCACTGCAGCTGCTGCTGCTGCCAACCCCTCAGACAGGCAGCTGCCCTCCTGGGGTCCAGCCAGGCCTGGCCCAGGATGGCAGAACAAAGAACTTCCTCTGAGAGAGGGTGTGACACCCTCTCCCTTTGGAAAATGGTGTGAAGGCAGGGGAGGAGTAGCCTCCCCCAGCCTCTGGAAATGCTTTGTTGGGCACAGAGGTGCCCAATTCTGCATAAGCCAGTCTACACCGGTTCAGGGGACCCCTTAGCCCTGCTCTGGCGCGAAACTGGACAAAGGAAAGGGGAGTGACCACTCCCCTGACCTGCACCTCCCCTGGGAGGTGTCCAGAGCTCCTCCAGTGTGCTCCAGACCTCTGCCATCTTGGAAACAGAGGTGCTGCTGGCACACTGGACTGCTCTGAGTGGCCAGTGCCACCAGGTGACGTCAGAGACTCCTTGTGATAGGCTTCTTCAGGTGTTGCTTGCCTATCCTCTCTCCTAGGTAGCCAAACCCTCTTTTCTGGCTATTTAGGGTCTCTGTCTCTGGGGAAACTTCAGATAACGAATGCATGAGCTCAGCCGAGTTCCTCTGCATCTCTCTCTTCACCTTCTGATAAGGAATCGACCGCTGACCGCGATGGAAGCCTGCAAACCTGCAACATAGTAGCAAAGACGACTACTGCAACTCTGTAACGCTGATCCTGCCGCCTTCTCAACTGTTTTCCTGCTTGTGCATGCTGTGGGGGTAGCCTGCCCCCTCTCTGCACCAGAAGCTCCGAAGAAATCTGTAGGAGGCTGGACTGGCTTGTAGTGAGTACCAAGGGGTACTTGCACCTTGCACCAGGCCCAGTTATCCCTTATTAGTGTATAGGGTGTCTAGCAGCTTAGGCTGATAGATAATGGTAGCTTAGCAAAGCAGCTCAGGCTGAACTAGGAGACGTGTGAAGCTACTACAGTACCACCTAGTGTCATATGCACAATATCATAAGAAAACACAATACACAGTTATACTAAAAATAAAGGTACTTTATTTTTATGACAATATGCCAAAGTATCTTAGAGTGTACCCTCAGTGAGAGGATAGGAAATATACACAAGATATATATACACAATAGCAAAAATATGCAGTATAGTCTTAGAAAACAGTGCAAACAATGTATAGTTACAATAGGATGCAATGGGGAAACATAGGGATAGGGGCAACACAAACCATATACTCCAGAAGTGGAATGCGAACCACGAATGGACCCCAAACCTATGTGACCTTGTAGAGGGTCGCTGGGACTATTGGAAAATAGTGAGAGTTAGCAAAATAACCCTCCCCAAGACCCTGAAAAGTGAGTGCAAAGTGCACTAAAGTTCCCCTAAGGACAAAATAGTCGTGTTAGAGGGAAAATGCAAGGAAAACACAAATCAGCAATGCAACAACGATGGATTCCTGACTGAGGGTACCTGTGGAACAAGGGGACCAAGTCCAAAAGTCACAAGCAGCTCGGAGATGGGCAGATGCCCAAGAAATGCCAGCGGTTGGTGCAAAGAAGCTCTTACTAGGCTGAAGAACTGTGAATACTGCAGGAACGACAAGGGCTAGAGACTTCCCCTTTGGAGGATGGATCCCCCACGCCTTGGAGAGTCGTGCCAAAGTGTTTTCCCGCCGGATGGACGCGAACAAGCCTTGCTACACGCAAATCGTGCGTTTGGCGTTTTTGGACGCTGCTGGGGCCCAGGAGGGACCAGAAGGTCGCAAATTGGACCTGCAGAGAGAGGGGACGTCGAGCAAGACAAAGGGCCCTCACTGAAGCAGGTAGCACCCGGAGAAATGCCAGAAACAGGCACTACGAGGATGCGTGAAACGGTGCTCGCCGAAGTTGCACAAAGGAGTCCCACGTCGCCGGAGACCAACTTAGAAAGTCGTGCAATGCAGGTTAGAGTGCCGTGGACCAAGGCTTGGCTGTGCACACAGGATTTCCGCCGGAAGTGCACAGGGGCCGGAGAAGCTTGCAAAGTCACGGTTCCCAGCAATGCAGCCCAGCGAGGTGAGGCAAGGACTTACCTCCACCAAACTTGGGCTGAAGAGTCACTGGACTGTGGGGGTCACTTGGACGGTGTTGCTGGATTCGAGGGACCTCGCTCGTCGTGCTGAGAGGAGACCCAAGGGACCGGTAATGCAGCTTTTTGGTGCCTGCGGTTGCAGGGGGAAGATTCCGTCGACCCACGGGAGATTTCTTCGGAGCTTCTGGTGCAGAGAGGAGGCAGACTACCCCCACAGCATGCACAAGCAGGAAAACAGTCGAGAAGGCGGCAGGATCAGCGTTACAGAGTTGCAGTAGTCGTCTTTGCTACTATGTTGCAGGTTTGCAGGCTTCCAGCGCGGTCAGCGGTCGATTCCTTATCAGAAGGTGAAGAGGGAGATGCAGAGGAACTCGGCTGAGCTCATGCATTCGTTAGCTACAGTTTCCCCAGAGACAGAGACCCTAAATAGCCAGAAAAGAGGGTTTGGCTACCTAGGAGAGAGGAAAGGCTACTAACACCTGAAGGAGCCTATCACAAGGAGTCTCTGACGTCACCTGGTGGCACTGGCCACTCAGAGCAGTCCAGTGTGCCAGCAGCACCTCTGTTTCCAAGATGGCAGAGGTCTGGAGCACACTGGAGGAGCTCTGGACACCTCCCAGGGGAGGTGCAGGTCAGGGGAGTGGTCACTCCCCTTTCCTTTGTCCAGTTTCGCGCCAGAGCAGGGGCTAAGGGGTCCCTGAACCGGTGTAGACTGGCTTATGCAGAATTGGGCACATCTGTGCCCAACAAAGCATTTCCAGAGGCTGGGGGAGGCTACTCCTCCCCTGCCTTCACACCATTTTCCAAAGGGAGAGGGTGTCACACCCTCTCTCAGAGGAAGTTCTTTGTTCTGCCATCCTGGGCCAGGCCTGGCTGGACCCCAGGAGGGCAGCTGCCTGTCTGAGGGGTTGGCAGCAGCAGCAGCTGCAGTGAAACCCCAGGAAGGGCAGTTTGGCAGTACCAGGGTCTGTGCTACAGACCACTGGGATCATGGAATTGTACCAACAATGCCAGGATGGCATAGAGGGGGCAATTCCATGATCATAGACATGTTACATGGCCATATTCGGAGTTACCATGGTGAAGCTACATATAGGTAGTGACCTATATGTAGTGCACGCGTGTAATGGTGTCCCCGCACTCACAAAGTTCAGTGAATTGGCTCTGAACAATGTGGGGGCACCTTGGCTAGTGCCAGGGTGCCCTCACACTAAGTAACTTTGCACCTAACCTTTACCAGGTAAAGGTTAGACATATAGGTGACTTATAAGTTACTTAAGTGCAGTGTAAAATGGCTGTGAAATAACGTGGACGTTATTTCACTCAGGCTGCAGTGGCAGGCCTGTGTAAGAATTGTCAGAGCTCCCTATGGGTGGCAAAAGAAATGCTGCAGCCCATAGGGATCTCCTGGAACCCCAATACCCTGGGTACCTCAGTACCATATACTAGGGAATTATAAGGGTGTTCCAGTAAGCCAATGTAAATTGGTAAAAATGGTCACTAGCCTGTCAGTGACAATTTGGAAGTAATGAGAGAGCATAACCACTGAGGTTCTGGTTAGCAGAGCCTCAGTGAGACAGTTAGGCACCACACAGGGAACATACACATGCACACCTATGAGCACTGGGGCCCTGTGTGACAGGGTCCCAGTGACACATACATATAGGCCATAAACCTATGAGCACTGGGGTTCTGACCAGCAGGATCCCAGTGACACATAGCAACCATACTGAAAACATGGTGTTTTCACTATGAGCACTGAGGCCTGGCTATCAGGATCCCAGTGAGACAGTGAAAACAGTGACAAACACCCTGACATACACTCACAAACAGGCCAAAAGTGGGGGTAACAAGGCTAGAAAGAGGCTACCTTCTCACAAAATCTCCCGTGGGTCGACGGAATCTTCCCCCTGCAACCGCAGGCACCAAAAAGCTGCATTACCGGTCCCTTGGGTCTCCTCTCAGCACGACGAGCGAGGTCCCTCGAATCCAGCGACACTGTCCAAGTGACCCCCACAGTCCAGTGACTCTTCAGCCCAAGTTTGGTGGAGGTAAGTCCTTGCCTCACCTCGCTGGGCTGCATTGCTGGGAACCGCGACTTTGCAGCTACTCCGGGCCCTGTGCACTTCCGGCGGAAATCCTTCGTGCACAGCCAAGCCTGGGTCCACGGCACTCTAACCTGCATTGCACGACTTTCTAAGTTGGTCTCCGGCGACGTGGGACTCCTTTGTGCAACTTCGGCGAGCACTGTTTCACGCATCCTCGTAGTGCCTGTTTCTGGCACTTCTCCGGGTGCTACCTGCTTCAGTCAGGGCTTTTTGTCTTGCTCAACGTCCCCTCTCTCTGCAGGTCCAATTTGCGACCTCCTGGTCCCTCCTGGGCCCCAGCAGCGTCCAAAAGCGCCAAACGCACGATTTGCGTGTAGCAAGGCTTGTTTGCGTCCTTCCGGCGGGAAAACACTTCTGCACGACTCTCCTAGGCGAGCGGGATACGTCCACCAAAGGGAAAGTCTCTAGCCCTTTTCGTTCCTGCAGAAACCTCAGCTTCTTCTGTCCAGTCGAAGCTTCTTTACACCCGCAGCTGGCATTTCCTGGGCATCTGCCCATCTCCGACTTGCTTGTGACTTTTGGACTTGGTCCCCTTGTTCCACAGGTACCCTAGATTGGAAATCCACAGTTGTTGCATTGCTGGTTTGTGTCTTTCCTGCATTATTCCTCTAACACAACTCTTTTGTCCTTAGGGGAACTTTAGTGCACTTTGCACTCACTTTTCAGGGTCTTGGGGAGGGTTATTTTGCTAACTCTCGCTATTTTCTGATAGTCCCAGCGACCCTCTACAAGGTCACATAGGTTTGGGGTCCATTCGTGGTTCGCATTCCACTTCTGGAGTATATGGTTTGTGTTGCCCCTATCCCTATGTTTCCCCATTGCATCCTATTGTAACTATACATTGTTTGCACTGTTTTCTAAGACTATACTGCATATTTTTGCTATTGTGTATATATATCTTGTGTATATTTCCTATCCTCTCACTGAGGGTACACTCTAAGATACTTTGGCATATTGTCATAAAAATAAAGTACCTTTATTTTTAGTATAACTGTGTATTGTGTTTTCTTATGATATTGTGCATATGACACTAAGTGGTACTGTAGTAGCTTCACACGTCTCCTAGTTCAGCCTAAGCTGCTCTGCTAAGCTACCATTATCTATCAGCCTAAGCTGCTAGACACCCTATACACTAATAAGGGATAACTGGGCCTGGTGCAAGGTGCAAGTACCCCTTGGTACTCACTACAAGCCAGTCCAGCCTCCTAGGTACTGAGGTACCCAGGGTATTGGGGTTCCAGGAGATCCCTATGGGCTGCAGCATTTCTTTTGCCACCCATAGGGAGCTCTGACAATTCTTACACAGGCCTGCCACTGCAGCCTGAGTGAAATAACGTCCACGTTATTTCACAGCCATTTTACACTACACTTAAGTAACTTATAAGTCACCTATATGTCTAACCTTTACCTGGTAAAGGTTAGGTGCAAAGTTACTTAGTGTGAGGGCACCCTGGCACTAGCCAAGGTGCCCCCACATTGTTCAGGGCCAATTCCCCGGACTTTGTGAGTGGGGGGACACCATTACACGCGTGCACTACATATAGGTCACTACCTATATGTAGCTTCACAATGGTAACTCCGAATATGGCCATGTAACATGTCTATGATCATGGAATTGCCCCCTCTATGCCATCCTGGCATAGTTGGCACAATCCCATGATCCCAGTGGTCTGTAGCACAGACCCTGGTACTGCCAAACTGCCTTTTCAGGGGTTTCACTGCAGCTGCTGCTGCTGCCAACCCCTCAGACAGGTTTCTGCCCTCCTGGGGTCCAGCCAGGCCTGGCCCAGGATGGCAGAACAAAGGACTTCCTCTGAGAGAGGGTGTTACACCCTCTCCCTTTGGAAAATGTTGTGAAGGCAGGGGAGGAGTAGCCTCCCCCAGCCTCTGGAAATGCTTTCATGGGCACAGATGGTGCCCATTTCTGCATAAGCCAGTCTACACCGGTTCAGGGACCCCTTAGCCCTGCTCTGGCGCGAAACTGGACAAAGGAAAGGGGAGTGACCACTCCCCTGACCTGCACCTCCCCTGGGAGTTGTCCAGAGCTCCTCCAGTGTGCTCCAGACCTCTGCCATCTTGGAAACAGAGGTGATGCTGGCACACTGGACTGCTCTGAGTGGCCAGTGCCACCAGGTGACGTCAGAGACTCCTTCTGATAGGCTCCTTCAGGTGTTGCTAGCCTATCCTCTCTCCTAAGTAGCCAAACCCTCTTATCTGGCTATTTAGGGTCTCTGTCTCTGGGGATTCCTCAGATAACGAATGCAAGAGCTCATCAGAGTTCCTCTGCATCTCTCTCTTCACCTTCTGCCAAGGAATCGACTGCTAACCGCGCTGGAAGCCTGCAAAACTGCAACAAAGTAGCTAAGACGACTACTGCAACTCTGTAACGCTGATCCTGCCGCCTTCTCGACTGTTTTCCTGGTGGTGCATGCTGTGGGGGTAGTCTGCCTCCTCTCTGCACTAGAAGCTCCGAAAAAATCTCCCGTGGGTCGACGGAATCTTCCCCCTGCAAAAGCAGGCACCAAAGAACTGCATTACCGGTACTCTGGGTCTCCTCTCAGCACGACGAGCGAGGTCCCTTGATCCCAGCAACTCTGTCCAAGTGACTCCCACAGTCCAGTGACTCTTCAGTCCCAGTTTGGTGAAGGTAAGTCCTTGCCTCCCCACGCCAGACTGCATTGCTGGGAACCGCGACTTTTGCAGCTACTCCGGCCTCTGTGCACTTCCGGTGGAAATCCTTTGTGCACAGCCAAGCCTGGGTCCACGGCACTCTAACCTGCATTGCACGTCTTTCTAAGTTGTCCTCCGGCGATGTGGGACTCCTTTGTGCGACTTCGGGTGAGCACCGTTTCACGCTTCTTCGTAGTGCCTGTTCCGGCACTTCTGCTGCCTGCTTCTGAGAGGGCTCCATATACTCCAAAAGTGGAATGCGAACCACGAATGGACCCCAAACCTATGTGACCTTGTAGAGGGTCGCTGGGACTATTAGAAAATAGCAAGGGTTAGAAAAATACCCCACCCCAAGACCCTGAAAAGTGAGTGCAAAGTGCACTAAAGTTCCCCAGAAGACAAAGAAGTCGTGATAGAGGAATAATGCAGGAAAGACACAAACCAACAATGCAACAACAATGGATTTCCAATCTAGGGTACCTGTGAAACAAGGGGACCAAGTCCAAAAGTCACAAGCAAGTCGGAGATGGGCAAATGCCCAGGAAATGCCAGCTGTGGGTGCAAAGGAGCTTCTACTGGACAGAAGAAGCAGAGGTTTCTGCAGGAACGAAAAGGGCTAGAGGCTTCCCCTTTGGTGGACGGATCCCTCTCGCCGTGGAGAGTCGTGCAGAAGTATTTTCCCGCCGAAAGAACGCCAACAAGCCTTGCAAGCTGCTAATCGTGCGGTTAATGTTTTTGGACGCTGCTGTGGGCCAGGAGGGACCAGGAGGTCGTAAATTAGACCAGGAGGAAGAGGGGACGTCGGGCAAGACAAGGAGCCCTCTCAGCAGCAGGTAGCACCCGGAGAAGTGCCAGAAACAGGCACTACGAGGATGCGTGAAACGGTGCTCACCCGAAGTTACACAAAGGAGTCGCCGGAGACCAACTTAGAAAGTCGTGCAATGCAGGTTAGAGTGCCGTGGACCCAGGCTTGGCTGTGCACAAAGGATTTCCGCCCGAAGTGCACAGGGGCCGGAGAAGTTGCAAAGGACGCGGTTTCCAACAATGCAGTCTGGCGTGGGGAGGCAAGGACTTACCTCCACCAAACTTGGACTGAAGAGTCACTGGACTGTGGGAGTCACTTGGACAGAGTTGCTGGATTCAAGGGACCTTGCTCGTCGTGCTGAGAGGAGACCCAAGGGACCGG